>NC_045797.1:21982513-23448613 GCF_009873245.2 Balaenoptera musculus
GTGGAAAGGGAACGAGAAAGTATGCCGCACTCAGGTATAGAGTCTTCCTGCTCCGATGGGTCTTCCTAGAATCCCTGCTGTTTGCATGTGAATAACATATCATTTTGGTCTTTTTTTCTATGCCTTCACTCCACACGTTCAAAATTATCTAAACTTTCCTACTTATCTTACTTATCTCACCCCACTCATCTCAGGCTGATCATCTGGGGTTGAAATAAGGTTCAAATTTAACTATAATGTCTATTATATCTTTGTTACTAGCCTTCTCTTATAACATTACAGCATTTATATTATGCACCAATTTTAAGCTGATGGTTGATGCATTGACCAAAATAGCTGGTAGACATAATGATGTGTTTTGTAGATTCACTGTTTGTGCCTTCCCACAATTTCCTCATGGCCCATCATTCTGACATTTGACTTACACAAAGACATCAAAGAACATAGTCCCTTCAGTTGGAAAGGAGTCTCTGTAAGGTTCTCTTTTCTTAAATGTATGTGATCTAAAAAAATATAATTATTCATTTATTATTGAATCAATTTATTCAACTTTCATTGAGAATCCACTCTGAGTAAGGCACTATTCTAGATTGTGATAAACAAGCATGTGTCAGGGTCCGCAAGACCGCCCCCAGGTTTGGTGATTCACTAGGAGGACACACAATACTCATTATATAATTGTACTCATGACCATGATTTATTACAGCAAAAGGAAACAAAGCAAATTCAGCAAAGTGAAGAGGTGCAGAGCAAAGTCCAAAGGAAACCAGGCATAAGCAGCAAAGAGTCCTCTCAGAATGGAGTCACACAAAATACACTGCTTCCTACAGTAATTAGTTGTGACAATATGTGTGAAATGTGTCTACCAGGGAAACTCATTAAAGATTCAATAACAAAGCTTTTATTGAGTGTTGCTTACTAAAGCAATCTCTAACTCGTACAAAAATTTCAGACTCCATGAAAGAAAGCTGGTGTTCACCATAAACCATTTTCTTTGCACAGTTTAGGATGCCTGAGTTACTCTTATCAGTTAGGGAATGGTGGGAACCATCCTGAAATCCAAGATTTCAAATACCAGAGAAGAGCTTACTTGCAAGCAGAGTTTCTGGAGGTAGTAGTCTGAAGCCTGCTATGTTAACTCTTTTCTGCACAAAGTCACGTAAAATCCTTGTTTTTTTGGGACTTATATTCTGGTATGTGTATGTGTGGGTGGGGAGGAGGAGAAAAAAGAAGCAATCAATTAAATTAAAAAAAAATAGTAAATTCTGATACAGTACTTAATATATGCCCTATACTCTTTTGAGTGTTTTACATATAGCTAATTCAAGTTTTACAATGATGCTTTGATATAGATATTATTGTAACCATTCCTATTTTACTATGAAAAACTGAGGCACAGAGAGGTTAAGTAAATTGCCTAAGTCAAACCGGTAGGAAGAAGTGGAGTCAGGAATTTAACTTAAGCAGGAGGGTACTGCTGCTTAAGTTAAATTTTTATCGTAATGCAGTACCCTTTCTAAAAAATAAACAAACAGGAAAATATCCAATAGCAAAATGCTAGGCTGAGAAATAAAACAAAGTCTATTAGAGAAAATGATTGTAAGGGAAAGAATCACAGTTGATTGACACCACTGGTTGCCTCCCAGCCACCATTGTCCCCCTTTTCAATGCTCACTGAGCTGATGTCATAAAAATTATTTGGCAGAAAGATGGAAAAAATTGGGTTTCTGATGACATCATTGAGTCATTTCAGAAATTACATCCAGAGCCAACCTTAACTCAGAACTTGCTATCAAGTGAAGTTACACATATTTTTATGATTTAAGCCAGTTGAATAAGACTTTCTCTTATAGCTGTGAACATTTGACTTGATATAGAAGATTATCTTAAATTTGATGGTTAAAAAGTGACTTATTTTAGTAAATGACATTTAGACTGAAACCTGAATGACGGGCAGGAGCTCACAACGCAAAGATAATTTCAGGCACAGGAAATGATGTAAGACAGGCATACTCTCAGTAAGAAACAAAACAAAGGCCAGAACTGATAGAGCATATGCATGAGGATATGGTATAAGAAGTTGAAGTGGTGAGTGAAAACATGCTGGACTTTGGAGACTATTGTAGGGACATGGATATTGTCCTATGTGCAGTTAGAAGCTACTGGAAAGTTCTTAGATGGAAAGTGAAATGATATTTACGCTTTTAAAATCACTCTGGCTAACTTTGGAGGATGGCCATTGTATACGAGAGTTTGGAAGAAAGGCTAAATATGGAGGTAATTACAGTGTTCAGGTAAAGGATGATGGAATGTTGGATTATGATGATGAAAGTACAGAATAAGAAAACTGGATAGATTTAGGGGATGTTTTGTATATATGGGCAATAAATCTTGATGATAGAGAAATGACAACAAGAGCATCTTTTTTATTATATTGTTTGTCTTTTTCCTACTGACTTGTAGAGTTTCTTTTTTCTGGATACAAATCTTTATCATTAATATGTATAGCAAATATTATTTCTATTCCTTTGACTGGCATTTTTTTTCACACACACACGTACACAATCATTGCCAATTGGCTAACCATATAAAATGTGTTCAACATCATTAACATCAGGGAAATTAAAAAAAAAAAAAAAAAAAAAAACACATGAGAGACTTCCATTTTAAAGCTGGAAATGTAAAGAAAATTGGAAATTGTCACTCCTGTCCTTACAACAAGAAAAAGCTAAACATAATAAACAATAATGAATTTTCTTGGAACCATCAGAGAAGTGAGATTGCAGAAATTTGTAGAAGCAGGCACATCCAGAGAGTCACAGCTGAGAGCTATGTAGCAAAAATTAAATGGTAATTTTGAGGAACTGCTGCTGACTGAATGACAACTTACGTGGCAGTGAGAAACTCCTGGGGGTCATAGTAAGAGGAGTGTCCCACACATTTCTGGGTTTTATCTCTATGGACCCCATTATGCTTCCAAGTTGAAAGAGCCCCTCATTGCTCTGTCAGGAGAAGAGAATGATAATCACACACACGCACACTAATGGGGGTATTTAAAAGGAATACCAGAACTAACTCCCAGTGGCCAAAGCTGAAACATGTATTGTCTATGAGGGAAATTAAAATATCTCTTTTTTTTTTTTTTTTCATTAAGGACTATGAAATGGTAATTTTCTTTTTATGTATTTATTTATTTTACATTTTTTTATTGGAGTATAGTTGCTTTACAATGTTTGTTAGTTTCTACTGTTCAGCAAGGTGAATCAGCTATACATATACATATATTTCCTCTTTTCTGGATTTCCTTCCCATTTAGGTCACCACAGAGTATCGAGTAGTGTTCCCTGTGCTATAGAGTAGGGTCTCATTAGTTATCTGTTTTTTTAAATTAATTTTTATTGGAGTATTTTTAAAAATTTTAACATGTATTAAAATTATTTTTCCTGTATGGCTATTCCTTCCAAGATCTTTTTTTTTAACTTTTTATTTTATATTGGAGTATAGCTGATTAACAATGTTGTGATAGGTTTAGGTGCGCAGCAAAGCGACTCAGCCATACATATACATGTATCCATTATCCCCCAAACTCCCCTCCTATCCAGGCTGCCACATAACATTGAGGAGAGTTCCCTGTGTTATACAGTAAGTGCTTGTTGGTTATCCATTTTAAATATAGCAGTGTGTACATGTCAATCCCAAACTCCCTAACTATCCCTTACCCCAACCCTTCCACCCTGGTAAACGTAAGTTCATTCTCTAAGTCTGTGAGTCTGTTTCTGTTTTGTAGATAAGTTCATTTGTGTATTTCTTTTTTAGATTCTGCATATAAGTGACATCAGATGATATTTCTCTTTCTCTGTCTGACTTACTTCACTCAGTACGACAATCTCTAGGTCCATCCATGTTGCTGCAAATGACATTATTTCATTCTTTTTAATGGCTGAGCAATATTCAGTTGTATATATGTACCACATCTTCTTTATCCATTCCTCTATTGATGGATATTTAGGATGCTTTCATGTCTTGGCTATTGTAAACAGTGCTTCAATGAACACTGGGCTGCATGTATCCTTTTGGAGCATGTTTTTCTCTGGATATATGCCCCGGAGGGGGATTGTTTGGTCATATGGTAGTTCTATTTTTATTTTTTTAAGGAACCTCCATACTGTTCTTCATAGTGGCTGTACCAATTTACATTTCCACCAACAGTTTAGGAGGATTTCCTTCTCTCCATGCCCTCTTCAGCATTTATTGTTTGTGGATTTTTTGATGATGGCCATCCTGACTGGAATGAGTCAAGATATCTCCTTTGATGACACCATGTTTTAGAAGCCTATGAGGCATCCAGGTACAGTTGTGTTATATAAATCTGGAGGTCTTGGATGACATAAGGATTAGAGAAGTGACTAAATAGCTTCTGCAGGAGGAGTTACCTCCATGATGAATATTTTCTGCTCTGGGCTTATATTAGGAACTAGAACACAATTGGAACAAAATCTCATTCTTTAACTTGTATAATTATCCCTGTTAGTGCAAACTAGGTTAGTCCCTCAATTTTTGCCCAATTTGATCATTTACACTACATCTATCTCATCAGAATTTCCATTCTCTTTGGCCATGGGTAAAGGTTTATGCTTACTTACCTACAGCACAAACTATTTTCATTTCCAAGCTGTTATCCTCTCTTGAGGAGAAATCTCTCTATTTCTATCATTATTCTATATCCATGTTTTAAAAGGATGTAAAATAATTATACATGAGATTTGGCAAAATTTTTTTCTTGTATATTCATCTTGAATGAAAGACCTCTGTATATTATTTCAAAAATTAAGCATTAAGAGTAAAATAATTTTTCAGAGGATTATGACATTTCAATATTTTAGAAAAGTAAATATATTAATATTTTTTATGTGTCTTTTCAATTCTATTAAAAGTAGAAATACTTCACTACACACAAACATAATTACTGTACATGAGGTGGGTATTTTGTGATAAATTTGTTTATTCTCTTGTTTTTGTTTATGTATCAACTCTTTCATTAAAGCTAATCTGTTGATGAAGTTTCTGCTCTATGTGGGAGACATATTTTCAAACACAACTCTGCAAAATATGCAGAACAGAATTTTATTTTGTACTCTATTTACTAAATTAAATGTTGCCTTTATTAATGTCAGGTTTAAGTCTGTTTTGTTAAATTAGGATATGCTCAAAAGCATAAATAAAGGTGCTTTTATATGGGTAGCAACCACGTTTCTATAATCCCTGTCTAAACAACAGCAACAGGCTTCTTGAACATAATAGTTTCTTCTTTACAGAGAAGCTGCAGTAATCTTTTTATAATATGCCATTGCTCTTCTCAAAATATCCCAGATTTTCTTATCACCCATAAAATAAAGCCATGAGTTTACTTTGGCCCACAGATTACCTGAACGATCTGGATCATTCACCTTTTCCATTGTACTCCTTCTAGATTCCTTGATGTTCACTGCACTTCAGTGACACTGGTACTTTTTCTTTTCTTATAATACAACCAATACATGCTCTGGTCACAGACTTTGTACTTCTTTGGCTTTGTATTGCCTTAGCTATTTACTTATTTTATTTCTTCACTTCATTCCTGCCTGTGTACAAATAATACCTCATCAGGAAGTTCTTTCTTGCTTGTTCATTTTATTTAAAATAGTTATCGGACTTCCCTGGCGGCGCAGTGGTTGAGAGTCTGCCTGCCAGTGCAGGACACGCGGGTTCGAGCCCTGGTCTGGGAGGATCCCAAGTGCCGCGGAGCAACTAGGCCCGTGAGCCACAACTACTGAACCTGCGCGACTAGAGCCTGTGCTCCGCAACAAGAGAGGCCGCGATAGTGAGAGGCCCGCGCACCGCGATGAAGAGTGGCCCCCGCTTGCCACAACTAGAGAAAGCCCTCGCACAGAAACAAAGACCCAACACAGCCAAAAATAAATAAATAAATAAATAAAAATGTAAAATAATACATACACTTTATTAAAAATAAATAAATAAATAAAATAGCTACCACTCTCTATTTCCTTACTATGTTTAATTTTTCTTAACAATATTTAAACCAGTTTGTATTGTTTCCTCTTGTCACTATAGCAACAATAAGCGACACTTATAATACTAAGAGGTGTTATAACAAATCACCACAAACTTAGTGGCTTAAAACAACATAAATTTATTATCTTACAGTTCTAGAGATCAGAAACCTGAAATAAGTATAACTGGGTTAAAATCAAGTTACAGTCAGATCTGCATTCCTTCTCGTGACTCTAGGGGAGAAACCATTCCATACCTTCCCCCACAGGTAATAGAGGTTGATGGCATTCCTTGTCTCATGGCCTTTTCCTCTATCTCCAAAGCCAGTGATGTAGCATCTTCTCTCTCTCAAGTTGCTTTCTTCCCTTTCTATGTATCTAAACTTCTGCTTCCTTCTCTAAGATCTCAGTGATTTCACTGGACCCATCTGTATAATCTAGGATAATATCACTATCTTCTTAATTTAGTCATAAATGAAAATTGCCTTTTACAATTTAAGGTAGTACATTCACAGGTTCCAGGGATTAACGTGACAGCATCTTTTTTTGGTGGGAGGGGAAAGTTATTCAGCCTTCCACATTGATATAAATATAGTGTATAATATTTTTTTTTCTGTTTCCCCAAATGACATGTTAGTGCCACAAGAACAGAGATTTTGTGTGCTATGAATGTTATTCTATCCTCAACTCCTATCAAAATATCTGACATGTAGTAGGTGCTCAATATAAAAGTAGTAAAATGCAAACAGTTTGTGAAAACTTATATCCTGAAAATGAGCTCTTAGTACCAATTCCTAATAAACAACTTAAGTGAGTAACCAAAGAGATAAAGATGGATTGTAGTCTATCAATGCACCCTTGTTCACCTACAAAGTGTCCTTACCCTGGTAGGAAGGCATGTGAGAATGGAGACAAATGAGAAACACTAAACCAGATTATCCTATAACATGCTACAATTCCAGTGGATTTGTAGGATGTAGATTTCTGAAGGATGCAATGTGCTGTTTTCTCTATTATGCCTTTTGATATTCAAGTCATACATTTTAGCTAAAAATACAATCTTTTCTGATTTCAGATTATTCTCATTTCATAGATAACATGCCATCTCAAATCTCATTAGCAGATGCAAATTGGAAGTTTTAAAAATTATTATCCAGATTTTTGGACCTCTTTCTTACAGTAAGTATATTTCATAAGGAATATTTTCTCCAATTCCTCAAATTAGTTTGAATAATTTCATTTTTTTTTTGGTCTGGTGATTTTTCTCTTTTTGAATTTCCTGCAGTGAGGCTCTAAGTTTGTACAATGTCAGGAACTAATGTATCAATAGATCCTATGTGATATTTTTTCATTCTCTATTTAAACATATCAATCTCATATAAAGATTAAGGGAAATATGGAATTAACATAATTAATTCCAAGAAATTATTTTACAAGAAAAGAGGTCAAGTGGTTAATGGGAGAGTAGTATGAAAGTCCATCAACACTCAGGTAATTTCATCATTGTCTAAGTTTGCTTTTATGTGTTTGTAATGATACAAATTGTCTCTCTATTTGACACCCTGCTCAAATATAGATGCCATATAATAAAATTCTCTGCTTATTTCTCTTGCTCTTTACACTGAACACAAACTAAGATTAAACTACTGAAGGGTGAATCTTGTCGTGTATCTCAAAACCCCTCATAATGTCAGTGTTTGTCTTTTTATGACCACCAACTAGTCTATGACATTTTCCATTTCCTGGTCCTCTCTTCTAAATGATGTTGGTGCAATTCTGTTGAGTATCACTTTCTCTTTCAACTCAGATAGATACCACATAAAGTAAAAGATTTGTTTAATCTACTTTCAGAATAGACAAGAACTCAGTGTAATCTGTACTAAAATAAAAGCAAAAACAAGTAAACAAAACATCCACCAATGATTCTAACTAATAGACAATGATATTCCCTGTTTTTTTAGAGCTGACATGAATTTTCTTATATTTTTTATTTCTTGTTTCATTAGAATTTTAGAGAAGTAATTTAGATACGTAGATTCCAGACATTTTTATCCTAAATTAAATAACCATTTCTTATGAAACTCTCACATTATTGTTTCAAATATGTTATGAATTTAAAACTGATATTTGCACGGTCAGTTTAAAGCAGTGGTTACCAAAGTGAAGGGGGTTACTCTGTTCCCCAGGGAACATTTGCAACCTTAGGAGACATTTTTTGTTGTCGTAAGTAGAAGAAGTGTTATTTGCATCAAGGGCAGAGGCCAGGTGTGTGGATAATCTTTCTACAATGCACAGGGCAGTCCTCCACAAAAAGAATTATCCAATCTAAAATGTTAATAAGGCAGAAGTTGAGAAATCCTATTAAAAAAGGATACACAATATACAATGGACTTAATTATAATTTTACTTAATTATAATTAAATATTATTATGCAAGTGTTGAGAGGGAAAAATTTCCCTAGATGATATTTTCATTTATTGTTGTTGGCATAGAACCAGGGACACAGATATTTTCCAGTTCATTATGCATATGAAGTAGAGCTTTCAAAAGAAAATTTTGTCAAAACAATGATGGATTTTTTTTTAATATAAAAATTAACTGGGAAGTAATCAGCCTCTGAAATTAGTTCAAATAAAGGATGATAAGATCTACCAGGGACTAAAGGAAAGGTTGCTGGATTCAATGCTGTATTTCATTTTTTTAAAATCTGTTTTTGTTTGAAGATTCCCTAAAGAGAAGTAGAGAACTAAATTAACACACTCCAAACTACTGAATAAAACAGTAAGGGAAAAATCACATACAGTATTAGATTAACATGAAACTTGCCATCTTCAGTTGTGGACCATTGACTCCTCATCAAGGATATAAATATTGCCTCCCTCAGCTAAACCTGTAAATATCTGGGACCATGGATTAACCTCTCAAACATGACAGTATTTAAATTGTCAATTAGGCCTAATGCCTAATTGCCTTTTTTTTTAATTTCAGTTTTCTACTTCTGACAATTCTCTTCCCACAAGGACCATAAAGTTAGTCTGTCACTGTAAAATATACTCACTGAAATTTATAAATGAATCCTAATAATATAATATACTACTATTTATAGTCTCCTATGATACTATTAGAAAAATCACCACGGACTTGGATTAACAATTTAACCAGATTTGTTCCTACTGAAGGAGTGACTAAATCAATGTTCCTATGCCATTTATCATACCAATGTTTGTATGAAAGTCCCATTGTAGATACCAAGAAATATCTTTTGAAATTAATTAATCTAATCAAAAATATTATACTGGAAAAAAATCAAGGACCAATCAAAACAATTTCAGATGCTTACAGTATATGCAAAATACCATTTCCAAGCAAAATATATGTATTATAATTTAGTACGTGTTGCCATCAGACTTATGTTACTTATATTGTATCTGCCAATCACATACCTTGAATGTTATTTAGGATGTGATATGCAATGAAGAAGAGAAGAAAAAGAAAGAAAGAAGGAGGAGAGGGAGGAGAAATAGAGAGAGACAGGGGAGACTAAGGGAGGTCATCGGTTTAGCTCCTCTTGTGTACCCAGTTGTCTTAGAACCTGAAAATCTCATTTGGAGTAATTTATCATCAAATACCTAAGAATGTGACTCTAAGTTTTCCATAATCCAAAGGAGAAATTTACCACTGATATATATTACTTTTCTTTGACAGAATGTAAAAGTATTTGATGGTGAAGGTAGTTCCCAACATTTTCCTCAGTATTATCCTAAATATGAAAACTTCTTATCTCCCTTTCTTTGCCTACTTTCCTCTCTACATTTTTTTTTTTTTTTTTTTTTTTTTACTTTCAAGATTGAATTTTGGGTAGAGCTGCTGCCCTCTTTGTCTGTCTCTGCCTTACATTCCCCATAGTAGTCATCTGCAGCTTATTTTACCAATTTTCTTTTTAATTTTTAGCAGAAATCTGACTTTATTTCATCTGCTAATACTTTTGCAATACTTCCATCTTTGGTTCTAAATTCCTTCAGCCTTTAAATTTGATCTATCAGGAGATAGATCCCCAACTTTTAATTTCCAACTTTTCCTAGCTGGAATTCACAACAATAGATTACTGAACAGAGGATGCAGTAGCTGTGCAACCTAAAGCTGTAAGGAACAGCATGCTTATCCTGTGCTTTGATACAAAATTGTGAACATGAATATCCAAGACCTTGTTAAAACTTTTTCAAAATGAAAACTGCATAAACACTCCTATGCTGATTCTCTTTTCAAATAGTAGCAAAAACTTTCTATTACATTTTATTTCTGCATGGTGTATATCTACCTGCTTTATGAAAGTTTATCTGTGTTTTAAAATTTTTACCTCTTGCTTAACTTGGCCCCTTTCTTCTCCTACCACATGTAGGTTAAAAGAATTTGCTGGATCCTCTTTTCTCTATTCTAGCCCAGAATTTTGTTCTTGACCACAAGATCAAAATTTGTTTTTAAGTTGCTCCTGTATCTTCCTGAGTTTCTGATGTTCTTGTTTCAAAGTCTGAACTTTACTTTTTGTTCACATACCAAATTCTGAAGACTTTTTTTAACTTGCTAACTGTGGTTTTCCTTTTGCTTCTGACAAATCTAATTCTTTGAGGGAAAGTGTTCCAAAAACAGATTTTCAAACTTCTTCCTTGATGCTTTTCTTTGTGATAATTCCAGTTTTTATCTTCTTCTCAATATAAGGGGAATACACGTTATTTTTTCACACTTATTTTCCTTGTTTATTAAATATGTACCTTCTCAAATACATTATGTTTGAACTCATATTTTGGATTTTAATTATGCATGAACATATTGAAGATTTGGTGTCATTTCAGTTTCTTAGCTGTCACTATATAAAGGAATAAGAAACCAAAGATAGTCTGGCTGGTAAATGATATATCACCCATCAGTTCAAATGCTTGTGCATATAAATTCTTCACGCTCTGTTCATTATATCAGTTCAATTCTCTTCCAAACAGGATTCTTACTAGTGAAAACAATGTGCTAGATGTGCAAATGTGTCTTCAGGGTGAGTTCCCTGCCAATGGCTGATCCGAACCACAGATCTTGCCCTAATTTTAAAATCTGAAATTTTTTAAAATTTTGAAAAAAAAATTAAATTTGAAACTCCAAGTTTGATTTTGCCAAAGATAATTTTTCTTGTCTTTGGAGATCTCAATCCCATAAATTATAATGTTTTGCGTAAACACTGGTCACTAACTGATGATATACAGCATAAGCTAGTTAAACTTCTAATGGAAAGATGGAGATAGTCAGGATGCAAGGTTAATGACTGCAACCCAACCAGGTTATGATGGACAGTTGCTTTGGCAACTCAATGTTCCCAGCCCATAAAATCCTTCCCCTTGAGTGTTGGTGGGACTTGTAATTTGCTTCTAACCAACTGAGTATGGCACAGGTGATGGAATATCATCTTCAGGATTAGTTTATGTTAATATGGCAAAGGTCCTTGGAGGTCACTTACTTGATAATATGTTTATAAGACTCTGTCTAAGCTGACTAAAGAGAGAGAGAGTCTCCTTGTTGGCCTGACAAAATATGTACTATGTTAAGGAAGCCCTCATGACAAGGAAATGATGGAAGCCTCTAGGAACTGGGGGTGGCCCCTAGGACCTCCATGCACTCTTCAGCATGTCAGAAAAACACTGGATCCCACAGTCATGCAGCTGTGAAGAGCATTCTGCAAACAACCTACATAAGCTTGAAAGTGGATTCTTCCCTAGTCAAGTCTTCAGATGAGAAAGCAGCCCAGTCAAAACCTTGATTGCAGACCTGTGACACCCTGAGCAGAGGACTCAGATAAGCTGTCTTAAGCTGATTCATTTGTAGTAATTTGTTACATAGCAATAGAGAAATCCCTTTGTTACATATTCCTGAGAGTATAATGTTGTTGAGAGATCACTAAAGACTGCCTTATTTGGCCTTAACCCCCGAATGGCCTCCTTCTGGAGAACTGGGCTGGGAAATATATGCTCTGCAAGTCTCCTTTCATAAAAACTAGAGTCCCATATTGGCACTGACTTATCCAAAGGATAGGCCAATGTTTTTTACAATCATTCCAGTCATACAGAGAATGAGTTTCAAGAGACGGAAGGGCAAAGAAAAAAAAACATAAAAAGAA
Organism: Balaenoptera musculus; assembly: GCF_009873245.2. Taxonomy (NCBI): domain Eukaryota; kingdom Metazoa; phylum Chordata; class Mammalia; order Artiodactyla; family Balaenopteridae; genus Balaenoptera; species Balaenoptera musculus. The sequence goes on from NC_045797.1 coordinate 21,994,721, forward strand.
TGCTTATCCTTTTTTAGCTTTTCCATCAATGTCTTAATCCCTGAGCACTATGACTCAATTTTCTGTCCTTGACTCATTTTGGAATGTGTGTGTGTGTGTGTGTGTGTGTGTGTGTGTGTGTGTGTGTGTAATTGGGCTTTTCTTAGAGGCTGGTGTGTGTACACAAAGGCATTTAAAAATCATTTTTGATTTATTCACTTTTTTTGATGACTATAAGAATATGAGACTTTTTAATGAATATTGTCTATGATAACTTTGCCAAATGGAGAACTATAATCATATAAACTTATATTTATACTCCTTCGTTCATATAAAATGTTTTAACTAAAATAAGTTCTTTTGAGTAAGTAAATAAGATAATAGTTTAATTTTCTTATTCCAAACCTGGACATAATATTTTGAATTGGAGAAGAGGAAAACTCAGAGAGACTTGGACTGGATATATAAAGTATATATAGAGTGAAAAGGGGTTGTGAAAATTGTTCCACTAATCAAAAGTCTGTCAAAAGAATTTTATCACATGTCATTCATCACTAGGGAAATACTAAAAAGTGTTTCTTTAAGTAAAGTTAATCACCTTCAAAAATAATATTATTGGTATGGTATAGGCACCTCTAGAAAAATTATCCTTTTACTCCAGCTCTTGAAAGTAATCCCTGTAAAGGCCAGCCTTCTCATTTAATGAAAACACTTGAGCCCACCATTCCACTGACTTCTTTCATGGAGCCCCAGTGAAGTATTCTAATTTATGGGGAAAACTTTTGAGGGAAAGAAACCTACATATACAATGGCAGAGAAAATGCATATCAATACACAAAGTAACCAACACAATTATTGCTTCTTAAATAAAAGCAGATCTATAAATATTACAAGATCACATAGGAAACACATATGCCAAGAAAGAAAAGCACTAAGGTAAACTGGAAAAACAACCTCTTAAGGAAACAGAATAGATTCTGGAAATAATCTGCTTAAAAATTAATGTACTCGCTTCTATCTCAGCTTTAATATGGAAGAGGCTTGCAACAAGTAAAATGTACTCCCATCTCGTCTGTCTTGTGAGAAATGTTAAAAGACTTTTTTTTTTTTGCAGAAGGAAAATGATACAGATCAGAAACTTAGATCTATATAAAGGAAGGAAGAGTATAGGAGAGGAAATAAGTAGAGTAAAATTGTTTTAAAATTATTTTTAATTAATATAAAGGTAACTGTTTATTGAGATAATAATGTATTGCCGATGTATTGGGTGATTGAAACATATGGATAAGTGAAATGAATAACAGCAGTGAATGATGAGAAGGGGGCGAGAAATTGGAAATTATCTGTATAAGGTAACTACACTACTTGTGAAGTGGTATAGTGTTATTTGAACATGAAGTTAATTAGTAACTAAACTCATTGCAGTAATCATTTCACAATATATGTAATTCACACCATGATGCTGTGCACCTTAAACTTACATAGTGATTTATGTCAATAATATCCCAATAAAATAGGGGGGAAAGTGTATTGTAAAGGGTAATCACTTACAAAATTAAAAAAAATAAATATAATTGATATGCTAAAGGAAGAGAGAGAATGAGATCATGTAAAATGCTCAATTAAAAACATAAAATACTTGAAAATGGAGAAAAAATAAAACAATCAACTAATAGAAAATGAAAACATGTATATATGAATCCAACTGTATCAATAATCATTTAAAATGTAAATCATCTAAATATACCAATTAAAAGATAGAGACTGTCAGAGTAGCAAAAACATTAAAAAAGCAAGACTCAACTAACTATATGTTGTCTACAAAACCCACCTTAAATGTTAATACTCAGAAAAGTGAAAAGTAAAGGACGGAGAAAGATGTATGATGCTACCACTAATCAAAAAAGTTCCATATTATGTGATCAATTTAGACAAGGCAGACTCCAGATCAAGGAAAATTATCAGGGATACTGGTATTATAATAATAAAAGGATCAATTTTCCAATAAGATGGAATAATTATAATGTATATACACCTAAAATGGTCTCAAGTAGGTGAGGTAAAATTGATAAAACTGAATTGAGAAATAGAAAAATTTATGGTTACAGTTGAAACTTCAACACTCCTCTTTCAGTAATTGACAAATTAAATGAATCAAAAATCTGTAGCATTTAGTTGACATAAAAATTATTAATTTATTGGATATAATTGGTATCTATGGACTATTATATCCAACAATAGTATAAAACATATTATTCTCAAGCTTACATGAAACATTCCAAAAGGGAGACCAATTTCCAGGTCATAATACACATCTCAACAAATTTAAAAGAGTAGATATCATACAAGGTATGTTCTCAGACCACAGTAGAATTAAACTAGAAACCAATAACAGGTAGTTATAAAATACCCAAATATTTGGAGATTCAACAATGCACTTCTAAATAACACATGGGTCAAAGAAAAGTCCCAAGAGAAATTCAAAAGTGTGTGAAATGAATAAAATAAAAATACAACTTATCAAAATTTGTGAGGTGCAGAGAACACAGTACTTAGGATCTTTATAGCATTAAAGTCACATCTTTAAAAAAACATTATAAAAGGAGTAATCTAAGCTTCCAACTTACTATACTAGAGAAAAATTCAATACGACTGGTGTCCTTATAAGAGAAGAAGGGACAGATACAGACACACAAGGAAGAAGACCAAGTTACAATGGAGGCAGAAATTGGAGTGTTGCATTCACCAGCCAAGGAATGTCAAGGATTGCTGGCGACACCCAAGGCTAAGAGAAAAGCATGAAACAGATTCTCCTATAGAGATTTTACAGAGATCTTGGCCCTGTCAACACCTTGATTTCAAACTTCTAACCTCTGGAACTGTAATAGAATAAGTCTCTGCTGTTTTTAAGCCACCCAGTTTGTGTTAATTTGTTTGAGCAAAAACAGACAGATAGAGGAACCTAAGGTGACATAAGGACTAAATGTAACTTGGTGTCTGGGTGGGAGCTTGGAAAAGAAAAAGGAAATTAGGAAAACTTTGAGGATATAAGAATAATGTATGGACTTTCATTAATAATAATAATAGATCCAGTGTGATAAATGCATCATATTAATGTAAAACGTCAAAAATAGGCAAACAGGCTGTGGGTATAACAGAAATCTCTATCACTGAAATAATTCTGTAAATCTAAAACTGTTCTAGAATTTTTTAAATGTTACTTATACATTAAAAAAAATAAACTACACGTACAGACATGTAAGAATGGCAAAAAAGACTGATTATAACAATTAATGCACTCCAAGATATATGACATTATTGCTTGCATGAAACAAGTTATAATACAATGAAAAATGACACAACAAAGAAAGAAATAGTATTAAATGTTTTTAAAACTATTAGTAAGAAGAAGAGTTGGATGACTCTTTTGAGAATATTTTGCAGAATTTAGAGCCAAAATTTATAAGAGGAAAGATAAGACTTATAGATTATTCCAGGGAGTTATGGGTGATTGGTATGGTCTAAATGTTTGTGTCCCCCAAAATTCCTATGTTGAAACCTAACACTAAGTGATAATATTATGAGGTGGGACCATTGTGAGGTACTTAGCTCATGAAGGTAGAGCCCTCATGAATGGGGTTAGTGCCCTTAGAAAAGAGACCACAGGGAGCGAGCTTGTCCCTTCTAGCACGTGACAACACAGCAAGAAGTTGCTGGCCATGAAGCTGCAGGAAGGCTCTCACCAGAACCCACCCATGTCAGCACCTTGATCTTGGAATTTCTATGTTCCAGAACTGTGAGAAATAAATTTTTGTTGTTTATAAGCTACCTAACCTGTGGCATCTTGTTATAACAGCTCAAGTAGACTAAAACAGTGATTTAGAAAAAGAGAAGGAAAAAAATCAATAGAAGGAAGTTATTGAAGAAATAATATGAGAATTTCCCAGAGAGAAAGAACAAAAATTATTAGATTGAAAGAGCCTTAACTAGGCATAAGCATAACAAATGTAGGGGGAAAATTCATACTTAGATAAATCTTTAAACTTCAAAAATAACAAGTAATTTTGTAGAGGCAGGTGGAAAAGAGGGAGAGTAGGGAAGTTACCATGTATACTCAGGAAAAATCACACTGGAGTAAGGAGAGAATTGGGCCCAAGCCAACAAAGGCTCAGTACCAAGTTAAGATGGCCTGACCTCCTTGTCTTGCTGTTGGGCTAAAGTCCTGATCTTGGCCATATAAAAATACCTAATAGTGGTTCTTATACCTGAAGGTGACTGCTATCACTCTCATTCCCTCATGTCCTCGTAGGCAGGTTGTATGAAGGTTTAAGACCTTTGAAACTCAGATTTTGCAAAGACTTCTTTAAAGAACATCAGGTGATTTAGAACTAATTGGGCAAGTATGTTGATAATCAGTAATTTGGTGATCAGTAAAAATTTTATTTACTGTGTATAATTATTAGTAAATAATATATAATAATATCCCAGCTAACCCAAGATAGCAACATATAATTAGCAGTTCGATAGTTAGAAATAAGAAGATGGGACAATGAGTTCAGGTTTTAAAAATTGCTTCAAATTGTTGGGTTTAGGCCACATGGTAATATTTTAGAAACATTAATGTAACAGGTAAATCAACAATATCCAGGAGACAAGATAAAGTGAAGTTGAGAAATCTCATTATGACATAAAACTTGAAAATAATAATTTACTGTTTGTAACTAGGTCAGCTAAAACCCTGTTGGCACAGACTTTAGCTAAATGTCTTGATGTATTTTCATTGTCTCTGTTTTGTACTACCTTGACTCAGAATTAATATGCAGGTGAAGATATGGCATGTGTGTTTGCCAATCTATTCCAAGATATTAATTATAATATAAAAACCACAACAATCAAGTCCTGATGCATGAAGTAGATAAGGTTGATAATGTGCCAGGCATTTCATCATTTATGGGTTATAGATGGAGAAGATTTTCATTAAGCATTATTGAAATTGCCATAACACACATGAATACATATTCCAAAAAAGAACTTCCATTAGCTCTGCAGAGAAATGGTACCTGTTGATAAAACAAATATAGTATTTGTTCATTTGGTGCTTTCAATGGTTTAAAGAAACTCCAAAAGCGAAGGAAAGAATGAAAAGTATTTGGAATTGGAACATCACGCAATTTGAGAAATAGTAGAAAGGCTGCAGCTAATGTAAATATTGCCACTTGAAGAAGGAATCAAAAACATTAAAAAATTAATATTATGACATGTGGAAGCCAGAGATCTTAAAATGTCTAGAAGGATTACCTGTGTTGGTTTCTGCAAATAGTCAGGTACTAACATAACACCATTTTGATGGAAGAAATGTTCACATTTTGAAATATGGGAAAGTAATTCTGGCTTACACGTGATTTACCTTAACTTTATTCTAATTAGAACAGCCCGTTCCGTGCGCTGTTAAAAATGCATTAGACATCTGCATTAAGCATTAAAGAAAAGAACACATTTAAAAATTAAAGTGGAGTAACGGTGATTCAGCCATCCAGGATGGAGCCAGGTGGCCATTGTGTATATGGTTTCAGACATGTTTCTGCATTACTGAGAACTTGAACTTTCTGAGCTATATTTAAGACTCAAGGACACCACCAGCCTTTCTCAAAACAGTATCTGCTAATAGCTGCCAGCAGCAAACTTATGGTCTCAGTGTCTCCTTTGTAACTATGCAACCATTTCAGAACCCAACAAATTCTTGCTTAACAAGCACGTTTGCTTCTTGCCAGCTCCAATTATAATTCTTGACAAACAACTTATGGAATTTTGTGGTTTGCCTTTATAAGCCTCCCCCGTTTCGTAGTTCAGTGGGACACAATTCAAGTGCTCCTTGTATCTGTGTCTCCCAGGCTATTGTCCTCGGCTTGGCTTAAATAAAACTCTTTTTTCTTTCTATTATAGATTGGTTTATTATTTCCCTTGACAATATCATATCGTATTATACTGTATCATGACATTATTTTCCTCAATAGCAGGCTTTATTCAGCATACACAGTGTGACTTGAACTGAATTCAAAGCATACAATAGAGTTGACCCTTGAACCATCCTCATTTGTCCACTTACATGTAGATTTTTTTCAATAGTAAATATTACAGCATGACTCAATCCTCAGTTGGTTTTATCTGCAGATCGTGAATTCAGGTATGGACAAACTGTGTATAGGGAGGGCCCAACTATAAGTTGTATGCAGATTTCTGACTGTGGGGAGGGCCTGTGTCCATATTGTTCAAGGGCCAACTGTACTTTGAAGACTATATCTGAATCACTTTACACAGAAAAACTCATCAAAGAGACCTTTGGTACACAATAGAAGAACTATTACTATATCACCATAGGAATTCCCTAATTAAGATAACGTATGTGTGAACACTGGTAAAGGAAAAGTAAGTAGAAAGAAGGCAAAATATATCAATGCTTAACTGAAAGAGTGCTCAGAAGTGCAGAATAACTTTGGAGTTAAAGAGAAATGATGGCCTTGCATAGCAGATGCAGCAAACAAACACCATCAGAATTCAGGTCTCATATAAAGCTCACTCCTCTTTTGTTCCAGATTGTAATTGCCTTTGCACTCTGCAATTAAAAGCTTTGGACCTATCCTGGATATCACAAGTGACCAGAAGCCTTGAGGATAAATATGATTATCATCTTATTATAACATCACACTGATCTATGCAAAGATTAGTGTTAGCCTCAGGGATATCACCATCCATTTGATTAAAACAATTTAGGCCTAATCTATTATTTCTTAAATAAATGGTTGGGACTACTATCAAAACTAAAACTTGATAGTTTTAGTTTTCTGGCTAAGCCCTTCAGATTTCCCTGGGCCATATCTATACCTGCTCTAGATGGAAATTGAAAATGTTTTCACAGCCAATGATCAGAGGAAGGAGTACTGAAACATTCACACCATCATGGTGGACATTCAACATTAGCAATTCAAATTAAGCATCATAGGTTCTGACAACTTCTTCACAAACTTAGTGTTGAAGGAAAACTTTGAAAGTATTTTGCCTTCAGGTTTTTCTATATGTTTAAATTCATGATAATGTCAAATATCTTATTAACAAGCAGTTTTTCTTTAAGATGGCATTTCACATTGTCCCTTCAGTATTCCACTTTAAAACAAGGATCTCACTCACCTGTGCTAAGAAACAGAACTGAGGTAAATGTCAAAAGTTGTAAATGAGTCATATTTTAATAAAGTTAAGGACAATTCTAAATTTATCTTTCGTTTTACTATCATTCGTTCAATTGGGGACTCTAAATTTATCTTATGGCAGAAATAATTTTATTTATCCACTTGGACTTGGTGAGAGAGAAACAGAATTATTAAGAAAAAAATATTTTGAACTTGGGATCTTTGAAATATGGCTAGAAAACAGTGTATGTTACATGTGTAATTTTCTTAAACTTTTCTGAAAAACACTTTATGTGTAAAATGTGGATAACATTATCTACTTATGAAATAATTTATGTGAAATATTTAGCATAATCCCTAACATACTAAATATTTAATTAATGTTAGATATTTTATTACAGTACTATAAAAGGAATAAAGACCTCTGTAAGTTATAAAAATAAAACACTAGCACTGAATTCTGTAAAATATGTTCTAATATTAAATATGATTTAATAACAAAAATAATGATTGTTTCTTTAGCACTGGATAATGAGCCAGTTGTTTACCTGTTTCTCTTAAATTTAACAGATAAATTATTTCAAAATAATAAGTTCATTTTTCCATTCAAATATTTATGACTTTATATTGCTCAATTTTTAAAATAAATTGACTAGAATTCCCCCAAAATTTTAAATAATATCAGTGAAAGCAGCTATTCCAGTTTTTCTCCTATTCAATGGAAAGGACTTTAATTTTTCATGTAAAGCAAAATACTGGCTATTGACTTTAGTAGGATTTAAAAAATCATATTGATAGGATGTGAACCCCTACTTGTTATGCTAAGTAATGCTAGTAAGTAATTATTTTCTACTAAATAAATTTGAATGTAATGACATTTGTTTTCAGCGTGATTAAAATCATGTTTATTCCTTTCATCTTTCAAAGTATTTAAAAATTGACAGTATTTGAAATTTTACACTATTTAAAAATGACAGTATTACATGTCCTTATAATCTGAATGCTTGAGCCTTTCTGTAACATCCCTATGATATCACAAGTTCTTTCCTTATATAGCTGAATGGCATTTGCTAATATTTAAATTAGAATATTTTTCTTCTATAATAACTATGTGGAAACAACTCTATTTATCAGATAACTCTTAAGAATAGCACTGCCTTTGTTTGAAAAAATTGCTTGGGTTAAAAAGTGTGCCCTTATTTAAAATTCACACAACTCTTTTACCTAATGCCTGGCTTCGGGATAGAGGAAGAAATACGCTAGGCATGAGACAGAAAAGAAATTTTGCTTTTACAATCCTTCAAAATGCAGAGAACAAAAACAAAAGAAAGAGAAAGAATAGAAAGAATGATACAAAAAAGTGTGGACAGGGTTCCAGATGAATTAAAAGGTAAATGCAACTACAGTTTGGAGATGCTGATGGATATTTTAAGAAAGAGTATTCCTTAAAAACCTGTAATAGTTCTTTGTGTTGCCCTGTTTCACATCTCTAAAAAATCCTGAGAATTTCTGTATACTCACAGATGCTTTGTGGAACGGCTATTTTGAGGAATTTGAGAAAGTGGTATACTTTATTCTTAGATCAATATTTCAACAGAACAAAATGTCTCTTCTGAGACCATGAGCTATAAGGAGGCTGAAAGAAAAGATGTAGGTGATTTGGAATAATCTGTGAGTGAGTATGCAAACCAATTACAGTTAGATCTCTGACAACAAACAGATTCTGGATAACATGTGGGTGACCTCAGATGTAGGATCACCGTAATTTTCTAAATAAGAAAATTGAGTTTCAGTTGAATTTGATCTCTTGAATTTGATTCAGGAACACATTTTCCCCATGACTGCCAAACTTTCAGAATTTGATAGATTCGCAGACAGTTTTTCAGAGTGTAAGTCAATTTTGTACCTTTAAAAATTATTTTATTATTTCCATTTATAAGTGGATGTATATTTATGTATATATATATATTAATTTTTATTGGAGTATAGTTGCTTTACAATGTTGTGTTAATTTCTACTGTACAGCAAAGTGAATCAGCTATACATACACATATATCCCCTTTTGTTCAGATTTCCTTCTTATTTAGGTCACCACAAAGCATTGAGTAGAGTTCCCTGTGTTGCACAGTAGGTTCTCATTAGTTACCTATTTTATACATAGTAGTGTGTATATGTCAATTCCAATCTCCCAGTTCATCCCACCCCCGATCCCCCCTTGGTATCCATACATTTGTTCTCTACACCTGTGCCTCTACTTCTGCTTTGCAAATAAGTTTATCTGTACCATTTTTCTAGATTCCACATATAAGCAATATTATACGATATTTGTTTTCCTCTTTCTGAGTTACTTCACTCTGTGTGACAGTCTCTAGGTCCATCCATGTCTCTGCAAATCACACAGTTTTGTTGCTTTTGGGTGCAGAAACCTGTTTGCCCCAGTTCAAGTCTTAGCTCCATTACTACCTATGTGATCTGTGCAAACTTCTCAGCCTCTTGGTACTTTAGTTTCCTGCTCTGTAAAATAAGGATGAGATTATAATAAGATCACATCTGTTAATACACGTAAAAGCACTAAGAATAGTAAGAAGATCATAAATGCTCAATATATGTTAATGATTGTTAGGAGAGAGTTTAGCCTAGGAACTTACAGTTCCCAGTTAGACTCCATGAGCAGGAATCCTGGGCCAGATACTTGTTAGGTTACCATGGCAAGTTAACCACTCGGCACCTCAGTTTCTCCATCTGTAAATGTTGATAACAATAATATCTACCTCCTAGGGTTGCTGTAAGGATTAAACATGGAAATATGTGTAAATCACTTAGGAAGTACCTGATATGTAATAAATGCCCATGACTTTTTTTCAGTAAATATATTTTTTATTCATTTCATTTTATTTTTTTATTAGAGTATAGTTGCTTTACACCACTGTGTCAGCATAAATCAGCCATATGTATACATATATCCCCTCTTTTTTTGTATTTCCTTCCCATTTAGGTCACCACAGAGCACCGACTAGAGTTTTCTGTGCTATATAATAGGTTCTCATTATTTATCTATTTTATACATAGTAGTGTATATATGTCAATCCCAATCTCCCAATTCGTCCCACCACCACCACCTTTCCCCCTTGGAATCCATACGTTTGTTCTCTACGTCTGTGTCTCTATTTCTGCTTTGCAAATAAGATCATCTATATTATTTTTCTAGATTCCACATATATGTGTTAATATACACTATTTGTTTTCCTCTTTCTGACTTGCTTCATTCTGTATGACAGTTTCTAAGTCCATCAATGTCTCTGCAAATGACACAATTTCATTCCTTTTTATGTCTGAGTAATATTCCATAGTATATATGTACCACATCTTCTTTAGCCATTCCTTTGTTGATAGACATTTAGGTTGCTTCCATGCCCTGGCTATTCTAAATAGTGATGCAATGAATATTGGGTGCATGTATCTTTTGGAACTATGGTTTTCTCCAGGTGTATGCCCAGGAGTGGGATTGCTGGGTCATATGGTAGTTCTATTTTTAGGTTTTTAAGGAACCTCCATACTATTCTCCGTAGTGGCTGTATCAATTTACATTCCCACCAACAGTTTAAGAGGGTTCCCTTTTCTCCACACCCTCTCCAGCATTTATTGTTTATAGATTTTTTGATGATGGCCATTCTGACCAGTGTGAGGTGATACCTCATTGTAGTTTTGATTTGGATTTCTCTAATAATTAGAGATGTTGATCATCGTTTCATGTGTTTGTTGGTCATCTGTATGTCTTCTTTGGAGAAATGTCTATTTAGGTTTTCTGCCCAATTTTTGATTGGGTTGTTTGGGTTTTTTTTGATATTGAGCTGCATGAGCTGTTTGTATATTTTGGAGATTAATCCCTTGTCAGTTGCTTCTTTTGCAAATATTTTCTTCTATTCTGAGGGTTGTCTTTTCATCTCATTTATGGTTTCCTTTGCTGTGCAAAAGCTTTTAAGTTTCATTAGGTCCCATTTGTTTATTTTTGTTTTTATTTTCATTACTCTAGAAGGTGTGTCAAAAAAGATCTTGCTGCAATTTATGTCAGAGTGCTCTGCCTATGTTTTCCTCTAAGAGTTTTAGAGTGTCCAGCCTTACATTTAGGTCTTTAATCAATTTCAAGTTTATTTTTGTGTATGGTGTTAGGGAGTGTTCTAATTTCATTCTTTTACATGTAGCTGTTCAGTCTTCCCAGCACCACTTATTGGAGAGACTGTCTTTTCTCCATTGTATATTCTTGCCTACTTTGTCATTAGGTGACAGATTAGGTGACCATAGGTGTGTGGGTTTATCTCTTGCCTTTCTATCCTGTTCCACTGATCTATATTTCTTTTTTTTGTGCAAGTATCATACAGTCTTGATTACTGTAGCTTTGTAGTACAGTCTGAGGTCAGGGAGCCTGATTCATCCAGCTCTGTTTTTCTTTCCCAATATTGCTTTGGCTATTCAGGGTCTTTTGTGTTTCCATACAAATTGTAAAATGTTTTGTTCTAATTCTGTGAAAAATACCATTGGTAGTTTGAAAGGGATTGCATTGAATCTGTAGATTGCTTTGGGCAGTATAGTCATTTTCACAATATTGATTCTTCCAATCCAAGAACATGGTATATTTCTCCATCTGTTTGTGTCTTCTTTGATTTCTTTCATCAGTGTCTTATAGTTTTTTGAGTACAGGTCTTTTACCTTCTTAGGTAGGTTTATTCCTAGGTATTTTATTCTTTTTGTTGAAATGGTAAATGGGATTGTTTCCTTAATTTCTCTTTCTGATCTTTCGTTGTTAGTGTATAGGAATGCAACAGATTGTGTATTAATTTTATATCCTTCAGTTTTACCAAATTCACTGATGAGCTCTAGTGCTTTTCTGGTAGCATCTGTAGGGTTTTCTATGTAGAGTATCGTGACATCTGCAAATGGTGACAGTTTTACTTCTTCTTTTACAATTTGGATTCCTTTTCTTTTTCTTCTTTTTGCCATGGCTAGGACTTCCAAACCTATGTTGAATAATAGTGGTGAGAGTGGGCAACCTTGTCTTGTTCCTAATCTCAGAGGAAATGCTTTCAGGTTTTCACCATTGAGAACGATGCCGGCTATGATTTTGTCATATTTGGCCTTTATTATGTTGAGGTTCATTCCCTCTATGCTCACTTTCTGGAAAGTTTTTATCATAAATTGGTGTTGAATTTTGTCAAAAGCTTTTTCTGCATCTATTGAGTTGATCATACTGTTGTTATTCTTCAATTTGTTAATAATATGGTGTATCACTTTCATTGATTTGCATATATTGAAGAACCCTTGCATCCCTGGGATAAATCCCATTTGATCATACTGTGTGATTCTTTTAATGTGTTGTTGGATTCTGTTTGCTAGTATTTGTTGAGGATTTTTATGTCTATGTTCATCCTTGATATTGGCCTGTAATTTTCTTTTCTGAATATATTTTTAAAAAGTTTAATGTTGTAAAATATATGTAGCATAAAACTTCCATCTTTATTGTTTTAGAGTGTGCAGTTCAGTAGTGTTAAGTACATACACATCACTGTGCAACAAATCTCTAAAACTCTTCTTACAAAACTGAAACTCTAAACAATTCCCATTCCTTTTCCCCCAGTCACTATTCTGCTTTCCATCTCTATGAATTTGACTATTCTAAGTACCTCAAAGTGAAAGCATACAATATTTGTCTTTTTATGACTGGCTTAACTAACTTAGAATACTGTTCTCAAGGTCTATCCATGTTGTAACATTTGTCAGAATTTCCTTCTTTTTAAAGGTTGAATAATATTCCATATGGTGTATTTATTATGTATGTATATATTCACCACCTTTTGCTTATTCATTCACCCATTAATGAACACTTAGGTTGCCTCTATCTTTTAGCTATTGTGAATAATGCTGCTCTGAAAATGAGTGTACAAATATCTCCTTAAGACCCTGCTTTCAATTATTTTGGGTATACACCAGTGGAATTGCTGGATCTAATAGCAATTCTATGTTTAGGTTTTTTTGGTGTTGTTTGTTTGTTACTTTTTTTGGTGGAACCACCATCCTGTTTTCCATAATGGCTGCACCATATTATATTCCCACAAATAGATTATAAGGGTTGCAATTTCTCTACATCCTCAATAACACTTGTTATTATCTTATTTTTTATTAGTCACCCTTGAATACAATTTTAATGACTTTTAATATGTATGAGATTCCAAACGTGATGAAAAGTCACCAGGGCATGTCTAAATACTTCTATATAAGTATATCTGTCTATCTGTTATCTATCTATCTACCTAGCTAGCTAGCTAGCTATCATATATCTATCTATCTATCTACTGTTTATGCACATACAATGAATATATATAGTATATGTTTATTATAGATGAGTATAGGCGCATGAATATAATGTGATATAACTATAGTTATATATATTATATACTTATACAACACATATAAATGTATGCATATATATATATATGTGTGGATAATGGATGAAAGGATAGATAGATAAATAGGGCAGGTAGATAGATTTGGATTATAAAATCTATATTATGAATATTTAGTTTTAATTAATCACTTGCATTTGTAAATAACACAATGAAATAAAGTACTCAAATAATTACACCAAACTGTATTCCTATGGAAAGTGACCCAGCCAAAACAAAAAGCCAGAAAAACCTGAAGTCTTAGTTCTGATGCTTGTTGTCATTTAGCACCAGCATATAATATTTCATATTTCAACTCAGCCAAAGGCTGAATTTAATTTTCCATTAAAGATAACAAATTGAATCTGAAATATAAAGATTTAAGAATATCCAAGGTATTCTTGAAGATAAAAATTAGATTTGGTGACCTGATTGGTAAAGTAAAATTATTGAAAGACTGTGCTAAGGTTGAAAGCTAAATAAAAACCAGATGAACAGTAAAGAGAGACTAGAAACAGATCAATGCATATAGGAATAGTCATTAATTTAAAAGATGGTATAGAACCAGTGGAGAAAGGACCATTTTTTTTACAAATTGTATTTGGACAATTGGTGTACCCATGGAAAAGAATAAAATTAGGAGTATACTATATCATAAATAAAAATCTATTCCAGTTGAATTACAGGCATAATATTAAAATATATTCTTGAAACTGGGGTATAGAAAAAGATTGAAAAACAATAAATATACTTCCTTATAGAAAAATATTGGTAAATTTCCTAACATTAAAATTAAGAACTTCTAATGATCATAAACTCTATTAACAGGGAAAACTGACAAACTATTGAGTGGGAGACAGTATTTGTAACAAAAGAAATTGACAAAGATTCTTATTTAGAATGGACTTAAAAAAGAAAAAGCTATAACTCCTTAAGTAAAATGCATACAATCCAATGGAAAAAAATGCAAAAAAGACTTGAAAAGGCTCTTAAAATGTGAAAATCTAAGGGGCCAGGAAAAATATAAAAAGACATTCAACTCCCTCCATAATCAGATGACAATTCTACTTGCTACCTACCTTAAAGAAATATCTGCTTGGCTCACTGGGAGAGGTTGTAGAAGCATATTACTCACTATAGCTACAGGAAGGAAGCAACTCAAATGTTCATAGATAGGCAAATGGATAAGTAAATTATGTCATATGAAATACTGGATTATGGTACAAAAACTACATTCAAACAAAACAACATATATGAATATATACATGTAAGTAGAAGAATACTTACTCCATGACTCCATTTACTTAAGGTTCAAAAATAAAAAAAATGGAAACTAATTTTTGAAATGCAAATAGGTTGTATGACCATAGGTAGTAATATTCTAAAGGAAAGGAAGAAGTGATAACTTTAAAAATTATAATACTGGGCTTGGGCGAGCGGGTGAGTAGGCGGGCAGCTCCAGACGTCCCCGGCAGCGGCGGCAGTGGGCCAGGAGGTCTAGCCAAGCACGAAGCATGCACTGAGCTCACACTGGAGACTGTGTCTCCTTGGTCAGGTGCAGACAGCAGCTGGGTGGCCTGCAGAGGATTGGGAGGGCACGGTCCGGGTCAAGGACTTTCTACTGGCTGCCTCCGGCCGGGTGTGTATTCCAAGAACCTCCGGGGAAGCCACGGCCTCGAGGACAGATCTGAGGCAGAGCTTCAAGATGGCAGAAGAGTAAGAAATGGAGATCACCAATCTACCCACAAATACATCAGAAATGCATCTATATGTGGAACAACTCCTACAGAACACCTACTGAATGCTGGCAGAAGACCTCAGACCTCCCAAAAGGCAATAAACTCCCCACGTACATGGGTAGAGCAAAAGAAAAAAGAAAAAACAGTGACAAAAGAAGAGGAACGGGACCTGCACCAGTGGGAGGGAGCTGTGAAGGAGGGAAAGTTTCCACACACTAGGAGGCCCCTTCACAGGCAGAGACTGTGAGTGGTGGAGGGGGTAAGCTTCGAAGCCACGGAGGAGAGCGCAGCAACAGGGGTGGGAAGGGCAAAGCGGAGAGATACCCACAGAGAGGATGGGTGCTGACCAGCACACACCAGACTGAGAGGCTTGTCTTCTCAACCACAGGGGAGGACAGGGGCTGAGAGCTGAGGCTCGGGCTTCAGAGGTCAGCAAGAGGACTGGGGTTAGCTGCGTGAACACAGCCTGAAAGGGTTAGTACACCACAGCTAGCCGGGAGGGAATCCGGGAAAAAGTCTGGAGCTGCCGAACAGGCAAGAGAATTTTTCTTGCCTCTTTGTTTCCTGGTACACGAGGAGAGGGGATTAAGAGCACCGCTTAAAGGAGATTCAGAGACGGGCATGAGCCGTGGCTATCAGCGTGGACCCCAGAGACAGGCATGGGATGATAAAGCTGCTGCTGCTGCCACCAAAAATCCTGTGTGCAAGCACAGGTCATTATCCACACCGTCCCTCCCGGGAGCCTGTGCAGCCCACCACTGCCAGGGTCCCGTGATCCAGGGACAACTTCCCCAGGAGAACGCACGGCATGCCTCAGGCTGGTGCAACGTCATGCCACCGCAGGCTCGCCCCGCACTCCGAACCCCTCCCTCACCCCCGCCTGAGTGAGCCAGAGCCACAGAATCAGCTGCTCCTTTAACCCCGTCCTGTCTGAGCAAAGAACACACACCCTCAGGCGACCTAATCCCAGAGGCGGGGCCAAATCCAAAGCTGAACCCCAGGAGCTGTGCAAACAAAGAAGAGAAAGGGAAATCTCTCCCAGCAGCCTCAGGAGCAGCAGATTAAATCTCCACAGTCAACTTGATGTACCCGCACCTGTGGAATACCTAAATAGACAACGAATCAGCCCTAACTGAGGTGGTAGACTTTGGGAGAAACAATATATATATTTTCTTCACTTTTTCTCTTTTTGTGAGTGTGTATGTGTATGCTTCTGTGGGTGATTTTTCTGTTTAGCTTTGCTTTTACCATTTGTCCTAGTGTTCTGTCTGTCCGTTTTATTTTTTTATTTTTAATTTTTTCAGTATAGTTTTTAGCACTTGTTATCATTGGTGGCTTTGTTTTTTGGTTTAGTTGCTCTCTTCTTTCTTTCTTCCTTTTTTTTGTTTAATTTTTTTATTACTTTAAAAAGAATTTTTTAATAAATATTTTTTATTTTAATAAATTTATTGTATTTTATTTTACATTATCTTCTTCTTTCTTTCTTTCATTTTTTTTTTCTCCCATTTATTCTGAGCTGTGTGGATGACAGGCTATTGGTGCTCCAGCCAAGAATCAGGCCTGTGACTCTGAGGTGAGAGAGCCAAGTTCAGGACACTGGTCCACAAGAGACCTCCCAGCTCCACGTAATGTCAAATGGTGAAAATCTTCCAGAGATCTCCATCTCAATGCCAAGACCAGCTCCACTAAACAACCAGCAAGCTACAGTGCTGGATACCCTATGACAAACAATTAGCAAGACAGGAACACAACCCCATCAATTAGCAGAGAGGCTGCCTAAAATCATAATAAGGCCTCAGACACCCCAAAACACACCACCAGACATGGACCAGCCAACCAGAAAGACAAGATCCAGCCTCATCCACCAGAATACAGGCACTAGTCCCCTCCACAAGGAAGCCTACACAACACATTGAACCAACCTTACCCACTGGGGACAGATACCAAAAACAATGGGAACTACAAACCTGCAGCCTGTGAAAAGGAGACCCCAAACACAGTAAGTTAAGCAAAATGAGAAGACAGAGAAACACACAGCAGATGAAGGAGCAAGGCAAAATCCAACCAGACCTAACAAACGAAGAGGAAATAGTCAGTCTACCTGAACAAGAATTCAGAATAATGATAGGAAAGATGATCCAAAATCTTGGAATTAGAATGGAGAAAATACAAGAAACGTTTAAAAAGGACCTAGAAGAACTAAAGAGCAACCAAACAGTGATGAACAACACAGTAAATGAAACTAAAAATTCTCTACAAGGGATCAATAGCAGAATAACTGAGTCAGAAGAATGGATACACTTATCCATATCCAGCTCACATATCTTGACCTGGAAGATAAAATAGTGAAAATAACTACTGCAGAGCAGAATAAAGAAAAAAGAATGAAAAGAATTGAGGACAGTCTCAGAGAACTCTGGGACAACGTTAAATGCACCAACATTTGAATTATAGTGGTCCCAGAAGAAGAGAAAAAGAAATGGACTGAGAAAATATTTCAAGAGATTATACTTGAAAATTTCCCTGAGAAAGGAAAGAGTTAATCAAGTCAAGGGAGCACAGAGAGTTCCATACAGGATAAATCCAAGGAGAAACACGCCTAGACACATATTAATCAAACTATCAAAAATTAAATACAAAGAAAACATATTAAAAGCAGCAAGGGAAAAACAACAAATAACACACAAGGGAATCCCCATAAGGTTAACAGCTGATCTTTCAGCAGAAACTCTGCAAGCCAGAATGGAGTGGCAGGACATATTTAAAGTGATGAAGGAGAAAAACCTAGAACCATGATTACTCTACTCAGAAAGGATCACATTCATATTTGATGGAGAAATTAAAACCTTTACAGACAAGCAAAAGCTAACAGAATTCAGCACCACAAAACGAGCTTTACAACAAATGCTAAAGGAACTTGTCTAGGCTGGAAACACAAGACAAGGAAAAGGCTTAATATAATAAACCCAAAACAATTAAGAAAATGGTAACAGGAACATACATATTGATAATTACCTTAAAAGTAAATGGATTAAATGTTCCAAACAAAAGACATAGACTGGCTTAATGGATACAAAAACAAGACCCGTATATATGCAGTCTACAGAAGCTCCACTTCAGACCTAGGGACACATACAGACTGAAAGTGAGGGGATGGAAAAAGATATTCCATGCAAATGGAAATCAAAAGAAAGCTGCAGTAGCAATTCTCATATCAGACAAAATAGATTTTAAAACAAAGACTATTACAAGAGACACAGGAGGACACTATATAATGATCAAGGGATCAATCCAAGAAGAAGATATAAAAATTATAAATATTTATGCACCCAACATAGGAGCACCACAATACATAAGGCAAATACTAACAGCCATAAAAGGGGAAATCGACAGTAACACAATCATAGTAGGGGACTTTAACACCCCACTTTCACCAATGGACAGATCATCCAAAATGAAAATAAATAAGGAAACACAAGCTTAAATGATACATTAAATAAGATGGACTTAATTGATATTACAGGACATTCCATCCAAAAACAACAGAATACACATTTTTCTCAAGTGCTCATGGAACATTCTCCAGGATAGATCATATCTTGGGTCACAAATCAAGCCTTGGTAAATTTAAGAATATTGAAATCGTTTCAACTATCTTTTCCAACCACAACGTTATGAGACTAGATATCAATTACAGGAAAAAATCTCTAAAATATACAAACACATGGAAGCTAAACAATATACTACTTAATAACCAAGAGATCACGGAAGAAATCAAAGAGGAAATCCAAAAATACCTAGAAACAAATGACAATGAAAACACGATGACCCAAAACCTATGGGATGCAGCAAAAGCAGTTCTAAGAGGGAAGTTCATAGCAATACAATCCTGCCTTAAGAAACAGGAAACATCTCAAATAAACAACCTAACCTTACACCTAAAGCAATTAGAGAAAGAAGAAAAAAAAAAAAAGAAAACCTGAAGTTAGCAGAAGGAAAGAAATCATAAAGATCAGATCAGAAATAAATGAAAAAGAAATTAAAGAAATGATAGCAAAGATCAGTAAAACTAAAAGTTGGTTCTTTGACAAGATAAACAAAATTGATAAACCATTAGCCAGACTCACTAAAAAGAAAAAAGGGAGAAGACTCAAATCAATAGAATTAGAAATAAAAAGAAGAAGTAACAACTGACACTGCAGAAATACAAAGGATCATGATAGATTACTACAAGCCAATATATACCAATAAAATGGACAACCTGGAAGAAATGGACAAATTCTTAGAAATGCACAACCTTCCAAGACTAAATCAGGAAAAAATAGAAAATATGAACAGACCAATCAATCAAAAGCACTGAAATTGAAACTGTGGTTTAAAATCTTCCAACAAACAAAAGCCCAGGACCAGATGGCTTCACAGGGGAATTCTTTCAAACTTTTAGAGAAGAGCTAACACCTATCCTTCTGAAACCCTTCCAAAATATAGAAGAGGGAGGAACACTCCCAAACTCATTCTACGAGGCCACCATCACCCTGATACCAAAACCAGACAAAGATGTCACAAAGAAAGAGGGATCCCTGCCGAGTCGGTTGCCAATAGCACTGATGAACATATCAATATCTCTGATGAACATAGATGCAAAAATCCTCAACAAAATACTAGCAAACAGAATCCAACAGCACATTAAAAGGATCATACACCATGATCAAGTGATGTTTCTCCCAGGAATGTAAGGATTCTTCAATATATGCAAATCAATCAATGTGATACACAATATTAACAAATTGAAGGAGAAAATCCATATAATCATCTCAATACATGCAGAAGAAGCTTTTGACAAAATTCAACACCGGGGAGCGAGAAGAAGATGGTGGAAGAGTAAGATGCGGCGATCACCTTCCTTCCCACAGATACATTAGAAATACATCTACACGTGGAACTGTTCCTACAGAACACCCACTGAACGCTGGTAGAAAACGTCAGACCTCCCAAAAGGCAAGAAACTCCCCACGTACTTGGGTAGGGCAAAAGAAAAAGGAAATAACAGAGACAAAAGAATAGGGATGGGACCTGCACCAGTGGGAGGGAGCCGTGAAGGAGGAAAGGTTTCCACACACCAGGAAGCCCCTTCACGGGCGGAGACTGCGGGTGGCAGAGGGGGGAAGCTTCAGAGCCACGGAGGAGAGCACAGCCACAGGGGTGCGGAGGGCAAAGCGGAGAGACTCCCAAACAGAGGCTTGGTGCCGAGCAGCACTCACCAGCCCAAGAGGCTTGTCTGCTCACCCACTGCGGTGGGCGGGGGCTGGGAGCTGAGGCTCGGGCTTTGGTCGGATCGCAGGGAGAGGACTGGGGTTGGCGGCGTGAACACAGCCTGAAGGGGTTAGCGCACCACAGCTGGCTGGGAGGGAGTCCGGGAAAAAGTCTGCAGCTGCCGAAGAGGCAAGAGACGTTATCTTGCCTCTTTGTTTCGCGGTGCGCAAGGAGAGGGGATTCAGAGCGCCGCCTAAACGAACTCCAGAGACAGGTGCGAGCCGCGGCGGTCAGCACGGACCCCAGAGACGGCCATGAGACGCTAAGGCTGCTGCTGTCGCCACCAAGAAGCCTGTGTGCGAGCACAGGTCACTCTCCACACCACCCCTCCTGGGAGCCAGTGCAGCCCACCACGGCCAGGCTCCCGTGATCCGGGGACAACTTCCCCGGAAGAACACAAGGCGCACCCCGGGCTGGTGCAACATCATGCTGGCCTCTGCCACCGCAGGCTTGCCCCGCATCTGAATCCCTCCCTCCCCCAAACCTGAGTAAGCCAGAGCCCCTGAAGCAGTTGCTCCTTTAACCCTGTACTGTCTGGGTGGGGAACAGACGCCCTCAAGTGACCTACACGCATAGGCAGGTCCAAATCCAAAGCTGAACCCCGGGAGCTGTGTGAACAAAGAAGAGAAAGGGAAATCTCTCCCAGCAGCCTCAGAAGCAACGGATTAAAACTCCACAAACAACTTGATGTGCCTGCGTCTGTTGAATACTTGAATAGACAACGAATCATCCCAAACGCAGTAGGTGGAGTTTGGGAGCAGGATATATTAATTTTTCCCCTTTTCCTTTTTTTGTGAGTGTATATGTATATGCTTCTGGGTGAGATTTTCTCTGTATAGCTTTGCTTTATAATAGCTTTATTTTACTTCACTATATTTTATCCTCTTTCTTTCTTTCTTTCTATTTATTCTCCCTTTTACTCTGAGCCGTGTGGATGAAAGGCTCTTGGTGCTCCAGCCAGGCATCAGGGCTGTGCCTCTGAGGTGGGAGAGCCAACTTCAGGACACTGGTCCACAAGAGACCTCCCAGCTCCATGTAATACCAAACGGTGAAAATCTCTCAGAGATCTCCATCTCAACATCAAGACCCAGCTTCACTCAACGACCAGCAAGCTACAGTGCTGGACACCCTATGCCAAACAACTAGCAAGACAGGAACACAGCCCCATCCATTAACAGACAGGCTGCCTAAAAGCATAATAAGATCACAGACACCTCAAAACACACCACCAGACGTGGACATGCCCACCAGAAAGACAAGATCCAGCCTCATCCACCAGAACACAGGCACTAGTCCCCTCCACCAGGAAGCCTACACAACCCACTGAACCAACCTTAGCCACTGGGGACAGACACCAAAAACAACGGGAACTACGAACCTGCAGCCTGTGAAAAGGAGACCCCAAACACCATAAGATAAGCAAAATGAGAAGACAGAAAAACACACAGCAGATGAAGGAGCAGGGTCAAAACACACCAGACCTAACAAATGAAGAGGAAATAGGTAGTCTACCTGAAAAAGAATTCAGAATAATGACACTAAGGATGATCCAAAATCTTTGAAATAGAATAGACAAAATGCAAGAAACATTTAACGAGGACGAAGAAGAACTAAAGAGGAACCAAGCAACAATGAAAAACACAATAAATGAAATTAAAAGTACTCTAGATGGGAACAATAGCCGGATAACTGAGGCAGAAGAACGGATACGTGACCTGGAAGATAAAATGGTGGAAATAACTACTGCAGAGCAGAATAAAGAAAAAAGAATGAAAAGAACTGAGGACAGTCTCCGAGACCTCTCGGACAACATTAAACGCACCAACATTCGAATCATAGGGGTCCCAGAAGAAGAAGAGAAAAAGAAAGGGACTGAGAAAATATTTGAAGAGATTATAGTTGAAAACTTCCCTAATATGGGAAAAGAAATAGTTATTCATGTCCAGGAAGCGCAGAGAGTCCCATATAGGATAAACCCAAGGAGAAACACGCCATGACACATATTAGTCAAACTATCAAAAATTAAATATAAAGAAAACATATTAAAATCAGCAAGGGAAAAGCAACAAATGACACACAAGGGAATCCCCATAAGGTTAACAGCTGAACTTTCAGCAGAAACTCTGCAAGCCAGAAGGGAGTGGCAGGATATACTTAAAGTGATGAAGGAGAAAAACCTACAACCAAGATTACTCTAACCAGCAAGGATCTCATTCAGATTTGATGGAGAAATTAAAACCTTTACAGACTAGCAAAAGCTGAGAGAGTTCAGCACCACCAAACCAGCTTTACAACAAATGCTAAAGGAATTTCTCTAGGCAAGAAACACAAGAAAAGGAAAACACCTACAATAACAAACCCAAAACATTTAAGAAAATGGGAATAGGAACATACATATCGATAATTACCTTAAATGTAAACGGATTAAATGCTTCCACCAAAAGACACAGACTGGCTGAATGGATACAAAAACAAGACCCATATATATGCTGTCTACAAGAGACCCACTTCAGACCTAGGGACACATACAGACTGAAAGTGAGGGGTTGGAAAAAGATATTCCATGCAAATGGAAAACAAAAGAAAGCTGGAATAGCAATTCTCATATCAGACAAAATAGACTTTAAAATAAAGACTATTACAAGAGACAAAGAAGGACATTATATAATGATCAAGGGATCGATCCAAGAGGAAGGTATAACCATTGTAAATATTATGCACCCAACATAGGAGCACCTCAATACATAAGGCAAATACTAACAGCCATAAAAGGGGAAATCGACAGTAACACAATCATAGTAGGGGACTTTAACACCCCACTTTCACCAATGCACAGATCATCCAAAATGAAAATAAATAAGGAAACACAAGCTTTAAATGATACATTAAACAAGATGGATTTAATTGATATTTATAGGACATTCCACCCAAAAACAACAGAATACACATTTTTCTCAAGTACTCATGGAACATTCTCCAGGATAGATCATATCTTGGGTGACAAATCAAGCCTTGGTAAATTTAAGAAAATTGAAATCATATCAAGTATCTTTCCCGACCACAACGCTATGAGACTAGATATCAATTACAGGAAAAGATCTGTAAAAAATACAAACACATGTAGGCTACACAGTACAATACTTAATAACGAAGTGATCACTGAAGAAATCAAAGGGGAAATCAAAAAATACCTAGAAACAAATGACAATGGAGACACGATGACCCAAAACCTATGGGGCACAGCAAAAGCAGTGCTAAGAGGGAAGTTTATAGCAATATAAGCCTACCTCAAGAAACAGGAAACATCTCAAGTAAACAACCTAACCTTGCACCTGAAGCAATTAGAGAAAGAAAAACAAAAAAAACCCAAAGCTAGTAGAAGGAAAGAAATCATAAAGATCAGATCAGAAATAAATGAAAAAGAAATGAAGGAAACAATAGCAAAAATCAATGAAACTAAAAGCTGATTCATTGAGAAGATAAAAAAAAATTGATAAACCGTTAGCCAGACTCATCAAGAGAAAAAGGGAGAAGACTCAATTCAATAGAATTAGAAATGAAAAAGGAGAAGTAACCACTGACACTGCAGAAATACAAACGATCATGAGAGATTACTACAAGCAACTCTATGCCAATAAAATGGACAACCTGGAAGAAATGGACAGATTCTTAGAAATGTATAAACTGCCGATACTGAACCAGGAAGAAATAGAAAATATGAACAGACCAATCACAAGCACTGAAATTGAAACTGTGATTAAAAATCTTCCAACAAACAAAAGCCCAGGACCAGATGGCTTCACAGGCGAAGTCTATCAAACATTTAGAGAAGAGCTAACACCTATCCTTCTCAAACTCTTCCAAGATATTGCAGAGGGAGGAACACTCCCTAGCTCATTCTACAAGGCCACCATCATCCTGATACCAAAACCAGACAAAGATGTCACAAAGAAAGAAAATTAAAGGCCAATATCACTGATAAACATAGATGCAAAAATCATCAACAAAATACTAGCAAACAGAATCCAACAGCACATTAAAAGGATCATACACCATGATTAAGTGGGGTTTATCCCAGGAATGCAAGGATTCTTCAATATACGCAAATCAATCAACGTGATACACCATATTAACAAATTGAAGGAGAAAAGCCATATGATCATCTCAATAGATGCAGAGAAAGCTTTTGACAAAATTCAACAGCCATTTATGATAAAAGCCCTGCAGAAAGTAGGCATAGAGGGAACTTTCCTCAACATAATAAAGGCCATATATGACAATCCCACAGCCAACATTGTCCTCAATGGTGAAAAACTGAAACCATTTCCACTAAGATCAGGAACAAGACAAGGTTGCCCACTCTCACCACTATTATTCAACAGTTTTGGAACTGTTAGCCACAGCAATCAGAGAAGACAAAGAAATAAAAGGAATCCAAATCGGAAAAGAAGAAGTAAAGCTGTCACTGTTTGCAGATGACATGATACTATACATAGAGAATCCTAAAACTGCCACCAGAAAACTACTAGAGCTAATCAATGAATTTGGAAAAGTAGCAGGATACAAAATTAATGCACAGAAATCTCTTGCATTTCTATACACTAATGACAAAAAATCTGAAAGTGAAATTAAGAAAACACTCCCGTTTACCATTGCAACAAAAAGAATAAAATATCTAGGAATAAACCTACCTAAGGAGACAAAAGACCTGTATGCAGAAAATTATAAGACACTGATGAAAGAAATTAAAGATGATACAAATAGATGGAGAGATATACCATGTTCTTGGATTGGAAGAATCAACATTGTGAAAATGACTATATTACCCAAAGCAATCTACAGATTCAATGCAATCCCTATCAAACTACCACTGGCATTTTTCACAGAACTAGAACAAAAAATTTCACAATTTGTATGGAAACACAAAAGACCCTGAATAGCCAAAGCAATCTTGAGAACGAAAAATGGAGCTCAGGAATCAGGCTCCCTGACTTCAGACTATATAACAAAGCTACAGTAATCAGACAGTTTGTTACTGGCACAAAAACAGAAATATAGATCAATGGAACAGGATAGAAAGCCCAGAGATAAACCCACGCACCTATGGTCAACTTATCTTTGGTAAAGGAGGCAAGCATATACAGTGGAGAAAAGACAGCCTCTTCAATAAGTGGTGCTGGGAAAATTGGACAGATACATGTAAAAGTATGAAATTAGAACACTCCCTGACACCATACACAAAAATAAACTCAAAATGGATTAAAGACCTAAGTGTAAGGCCAGACACTATCAAACTCTTAGAGGAAAACATATTCAGAACACTCTATGACATAAATCACAGCAAGATTCTTTTTGACCCAGCTCCTAGAGAAATTGAAATAAAAACACAAATAAACAAATGGAATGTAATGAAACTTAAAAGCTTTTGCACAGCAAAGAAAACCATAAACAAGACCAAAAGACAACCCTCAGAATGGGAGAAAATATTTGCAAATGAAGCAACTGACAAAGGATTAATCTCCAAGATTTACAAGCAGCTCATGCAGCTCAATAACAAATAAACGAACAACCCAATCCAAAAATGGGCAGAAGACCTAAATAGACATTTCTCCAAAGAAGATATACAGATTGCCAACAGACACATGAAAGAATGCTCAACATCATTAATCATTAGAGAAATGCAAATCAAAACTTCAATGAGATATCATCTCACACCAGTCAGAATGGCCATCATCAAAAAATCTAGAAACAATAAATGCTGGAGAGGGTGTGGAGAAAAGGGAACACTCTTGCACTGTTGGTGGGAATGTAAATTGATACAGCCACTATGGAGAACAGTATGGAGGTTCCTTAAAAAACTAAAAATAGAACTACCATACGACCCAGCAATCCCACTACTGGGCATATCCTCTGAGAAAACCATAATTCAAAAAGAGTCATGTACCAAAATATTCATTGCAGCTCTATTTACAATAGCCAGGACATGGAAGCAACCTAAGTGTCCATCATCGGATGAATGGATAAAGAAGATGGCACATATATACAATGGAATATTACTCAGCCATAAGAAGAAATGAAATGGAGGTATTTGTAATGAGGTGGATGGAGTTAGAGTCTGTCATACAGAGTGAAGTAAGTCAGAAAGAGAAAAACAAATACAGTGTGCTAACACATATATACAGAATCTAAGGAAAAAAAAAAAAAAAGGTCATGAAGAACCTAGTGGCAAGACAGGAATAAAGACACAGACCTACTAGAGAATGAACTTGAGGATATGGGGTGGGGGAGAGGTGAGATGTGACAGGGTGGAGAGTGTCATAGACATATATACACTACCAAATGTAAAATAGATAGCGAGTGGGAAGCAGCCGCCTAGAACAGGGAGATAAGCTCGGTGCTTTGTGACCACCTAGAGGGGTGGGATGGGGAAGGTGGGAGGGAGGGAGATGCAATAGGGAAGAGATATGGGAACATATGTATATGTATAACTGATTCACTTTGTTATAAAGCAGAAACTAACACACCATTGTAAAGCAATTATACTTCAATAAAGATGTTTAAAAAAAAAATTCAACACCAATTTATGATAAAACACCCTCCAGAACGTAGGCATAGAGGGAACTTTCCTAAATATAATAAAGGCCATATATGACAAACTCACAGCCAACATCGTCCTCAATGGTGAAAAAGTGAAACCATTTCCACTAAGATCAGGAGCAAGACAAATCGGCCCACTCTCACCAGTACTATTCAACATAGTGTTGGAAGTTTTAGTCACAGCAATCAGAGAAGAAAAAGAAATAAAAGGAATCCAAATTGGAAAAGAAGAAGTAAAGTTGTCACTGTTTGCAGATGACGTGATACTCTACATAGAGAATCCTAAAGATGCTACCAGGAAACTACTAGAGCTAATCAATGAGTTTGGTAAAGTAGCAGGATACAAAATTAATGCACAGATATCTCTTGCATTCCTATACACTACGGGTGAAAAATCTGAAAGAGAAATTAAGAAAACACCCCCATTTACCACTGCAACAAAAAGAATAAAATACCTAGGAATAAACCTACCTAAGGAGACAAAAGACCTCTATGCAGGAAATTATAAGACACTGATGAATGAAATAAAAGATGATACAAATAGATGGAGAGATATACCATGTTCTTGGATTGGAAGAATCAACACTGTGAAAATGACTCTACTACCCAAAGCAATCTACAGATGCAGTGCAATCCCTATCAAACTACCACTGGCATTTATCACAGAACTAGAATTAAAAATTCACAATTTGTATGGAAACACAAAAGACCCCGAATAGCCAAAGCAATCTTGAGAACGAAAAATGGAGCTGGAGGAATCAGGCTCCCGGACTTCAGACTATACTACAAAGCTACAGTAATCAAGACAGTATGGTACTGGCACAAAAACAGAAATATAGATCAATGGAACAGGATAGAAAGACCAGAGATAAACCCACACACATATGGTCACCTTAACTTTGATAAAGGAGGCTAGAATATACAGTGGAGAAAAGACAGGGTCTTCAATAAGTGATGCTGGGAGAACTGGACAGCTACATGTAAAAGAATGAAATTAGAACACTCCTTAACACCATACACAAAAATACACTCTAAATGGATTAAAGACCTAAATGTAAGGCCAGACACTATTAAACTCTTAGAGGAAAATTTAGGCAGAGCACTCTGTGACATAAATCACAGCAAGATCCTTTTTGACCCACCTCCTAGAGAAATGGAAATAAAAACAAAAATGAACAAATGGGACCTAATGAAACTTAAAACCTTTTGCACAGCAAAGGAAACCATAAACAAGACGAAAAGACAACCCTCAGAATGGGAGAAAATATTTGCAAATTAAGCAGCTGACAAAGGATTAATCTCCAAAATTTACAAGCAGCTCATGCAGCTCGATATCAACAAAACAAACAACCCAATCCAAAAATGGACAGAAACCTAAATAGACATTTCTCCACAGAAGATATACAGATTGCCAACCAACACATGAAAGAATGCTCAACATCATTAACCATTAGAGAAGTGCAAATCAAAACTACAATGAGATATCCTCTCACACCGACCATCATCAAAAAATCTACAAACAATAAATGCTGGAGAGGGTGTGGAGAAAAGGGAACCCTCTTGTACTGTTAGTGGAATGTAAATTGATACAGCCACTATGCAGAACAGTATGGAGGTTCCTTAAAAAACTAAAAGTAGAACTGCCATACAATCCAGCAATCCCACCACTGGGCATATACCCTTAGGAAACCATAATCCCAAAAGAATCATGTACCAAAATATTCACTGAAGCTCTATTTACAATAGCCAGGATAAGGAAGCAACCTAAGTGTCCATCAACAGATGAATGGATAAAGAAGATGTGGCACATATATACAATGGGATATTACTCAGCCATATAAAGAAACAAAATTGAGTTATTTGTAGGGAAGTGGATGGACCTAGAGTCTGTCATACAGAGTGAAGTAAGTCAGAAAGAGAAAAACAAATACTGTATGCTAACACATATATATGGAATCTAAAAAAAGAAGCAAAAAAAAGGTCTTGAAGTACCTAGGGGCAAGACAGGAGTAAAGACACAGACCTACTAGAGAATGGACTTGAGGATACAGGGAGGGGGAAGGGTAAACTGGGACAAAGTGAGAGAGTGTCATGGACATATATACACTACCAAACGTAAAATAGATTGCTAGTGGGAAGCAGCCACATAGCACAGGGATATCAGCTCGGTGCTTTGTGACCACCTAGATGGTTGGGATAGGGAGGGTGGGAAGGAGGGGGATGCAAGAGGGAAGAGATATGGGGACATATGTATATGTATAACTGATTCACTTTGTTATAAAGCAGAAACTAACACACCATTGTAAAGCAATTATACTCCAATAAAGATGTTTAAAAGTAAATAAATAAATAAATAAATAAATAAATAAATAAATAAATAAATAAATAAATAAAACCCAGAGATTACTATTTGAAAAAAAAATTATAATATTGTTGCTCTACAACAAAGGCAGAGAGTGATCAGGTTGTTATCAGTTTAATGTATAAAGAGAGCTTGAGATGATTTACGTTATATATTTCTTATACGCATAGAGGATAAATAATTTGGTTCTGGTGAGACCTTTCTTTAAGCTTGCAAATTGCCAATGCCTTCCTATGTCTTCCCATTGTGGAAGGGGTTAGGGAACTCTGTAGGGTCCTTTTATCATGAATACTCCATGCTTATGACCCAACCATTTTCCAAAGGCCCATTGCCTAATACAATTATCTTGGGCATTAGGATTTCAACCTACAAATTTTGGGAGGACACATTCAGACATAGCTACAATGACATAAATTCAGGATTTGCTAATTAACACAACATTATAAATCAACTATACTTGAATAAAATACTTAAAAAAAAATTCGGATTTGCTGTTACAAAATAGAAGTTTATAACTTTAATATACTAATGTTTATATAAAATGGCAAAATAAATGATAAATATTCCACCCTTGTAATTTAAAACAAATATTTTTGCATTATAGAATACATAATAACAAGTGTTGCTGAGGATGTAAAGAAATTGTAACCCTTGTATACTATTGGTGGGAATGTAATATGGTGGTGCCCTGAACTTGGACTTCTAGCCTCCAGAACTGTGAGAAATACATTTCTGTTGTTAATAAATCACCTAGTTTCTGGTGTTTCTTTTTTCCAGCTTTATTGAGATATAATTGAAAATAAAATTGTAAGATATTTTAAGCATACATTATGATGAGTTGATTGTGAAAGGATTTCTCACAACTAGTTAATTAATACATCCATCACCTTATATATTTATCTCTTGTGTGTGTGTATGAGAATGTTAAAGTTCTACTCTTAGCAAATTTCAGTTACACAGATAGTGTTGTCGACTATAGTCACTTTGTTATACTTAGATACTCAGAACTTATTTATCTTACAGCTGAAAGTTTGTAGTCTTTCTCCAAAATCCCTCGTTTTCCCCAACTCTCAGCCCCCAGAAACCACTATTCTACTCACTGTTTCTGTGAGTGTGACTTTTTTTTTTTAGATTCCATATATAAATGATATCATCAATATTTGTCTTTCTCTTTCTAGCTTATTTCACTTAATACAATGCTATCAAGGGTGACCAATATTGCCAAAAAATGGCAGGACTTAGTTCTTTCTCAGGGTTGAATAATAACCCACTGTATAGATATACCATACCTTCTTTATCCATTCATCAGTTGATGGACACTTAAGTTTCCATATCTTGGCTTTTGTGAATAATGATGCAATGAACATGGGAGAGCAGATATCTCTTTGATATAGTGTTTTTATTTCCTTTGGATATGGATACCCAAAGTGGAATTGCTGGATCATATGTTACTTCTACTTTTAATTTTTTGAGAAAACTCCATGTTATTTTCAATGGTGACTGTACCAATATACATTCTCGGCAGCAGTACACAAGGATTCCTATTTGTTCACACCCTCGCCAACACTTGCAGTATCTTGTCTTATTTGATGACAGTCATTCTAATAGGTGTGAAGTGATTGTGGTATGATTTGCATTTTCTGGCTGATTAGTGATGTTGAACATCTTTTCAGGTACCTGTGGACTATTTGTATGTCGTCTTTGGAAAAATGTCTATTCATTTCCTCTGCCTATATAGCAGATTGTCTTATTTTTGCTATTGAATTGTGAATGTTTTTATATTTTGGATATTAGTCCCTTATCAGATATATAATTTGTAAATACTTTCTCCAATTTTATAGGTTACCTTTTCATTTTGTTGATGGTTTCATTTGCTGTGTAGGAGCTTTTTAGTTTGAAGTCGTCCGATTTGTTTCTTTGTTTTGTTGGGGTTTTTTTGCCTTTGTTTTTGGTGGCAAGTCCCAAAAATAATTGCCAAGGAGCTTACTTCCTATGCTTTCTTTTAGGAGTTTTATTGTTTCAAGTCTTAAATTGAAGTATGTAATCCATTTCCAGTTAACTTTTGTGGGTGGTGTAAGATGGGGGTCCCTTTTTATTATTTTGCATGTGGATGTCCAGTTTTCTGAACACCATTTATTGGAGAGACTATCCTTTTCCTGTCGCATATTCTTGGCTCCTTTGTCATAAATTAATTGAACATATGTGCATGGATTTATTTCTGGACTCTCTATTATGTTCTATTTATATATGTATCTGTTTTATGTCAATACTATGGTGTTTTGATTACTACAGTATAGATTTATCATACAATTTAAAATTAGGAAGTGTAATTCCTCCTCCTTTGCTCATTTTTCCCAATATTGTTTGGGCTATTCAAGGTCTTTTGCAGTTTCATACAATTTTAGGATTGCTTTCTATTTCTGTGAAAAATGTCATTGGAATTTTGATAAGGATTGCATTGAATCTGTATGTTGCTTTTGGTAGTATGGATATTTTAACAATATTAATTCTTCTGATCCATGAGCATGAAATATCTTTCCACTTAGTTATGTCTTTTTCAATTTCTTTCATCAATATCATAGTTTTTCAGTGTAAAATATTTGACCTCCTTGGATAAATTCATTCCTAAGTATTTTATTATTTTTGATGTTTTTGCATCTATATCCATCAGGGATATTGGTCTGTATTCTCTTTTTTTGTAGTGTCCTTTTCTGATTTTGATATCAGGGTAATGCTGACCTTGTAAACTGAGTTTGGAAATGTTTCTTCCTCTCCTATTATTTGAAAGAGTTGAGAGAGTTGCTGTTAATTCCTTATATGTTTGATAGAATTTACCAGTGAAGCCATCTGGTCCTGTACTTTTGTTTGTTGGGAGGTTTTGATTACTGACTCAATGTCTTTACTACTAGTTTGTCTGTTCAGATTTTCTGTTTCTTCATGATTCAGTCTAGGTAGGATTTATTTTTAGCAATTTATTGGTGTTTCTAAGTTGTTAAATTTATTGGCACATAACTGTTCATAGCAGTCTCTTAAGATCATTTGTATTTGTGTGTTATCAGATGTAATGTCTCTTCTCTCACTTTTAATTTTGTTTACTGGAGTCCTCTTTTTCTCTTGGTTAGTCTAGCTAAAGGTTTGTCAAGTTTATTTTTTCAAAATACCAGTTCTTAGTTTCATTGATCTTTTCTATTGTCTCTT
The DNA here is from genome assembly GCF_009873245.2 of Balaenoptera musculus. Taxonomy (NCBI): domain Eukaryota; kingdom Metazoa; phylum Chordata; class Mammalia; order Artiodactyla; family Balaenopteridae; genus Balaenoptera; species Balaenoptera musculus. Next base: position 22,027,530 of record NC_045797.1, read on the forward strand.
TAGTCTCTATTTCACCTAGTTCCACAATGACCTTTGTTATTTTCTTCCTTCGACTAATTTTGGTGTTAGTTTGCTCTTTTTCTAGTTTATGAAGGTGTCAAGTTAGGTTATTTGAGGTCTTTTTTCTTAATGTAATTTATTATCACTATAATCTTCACTTTTACAACTGTTTTTGCTGCATTCCAGACAATTGGTATATTGTGTTTCCATTTTGGTTGTTTCAAATAGTTTTTGATTTCCCTTTTGATTTCCTTAATGACCATTTGGTTGCTCGGGAGCATGTTGTTTAATCTCCACAGTTATCAATTTTTTAGTTTTCTTCTAATTGATTTCTTGTTTCATACCATTGTGGTTAGAGGAGATGCTCAACATGATTCCAATCTTCTTAAATTTATTAATACTTGTTTTGTGGCCTAACATATGAGCTACCTCAGAGAATGTTCCGTGTGTACTTCAGAAGAATGCATATTCTGTTACTGTTGGATGAAATGTTCTGTAAATGCCTGCTAGGTGCATCTGGTCTAATATGTAGTATAAACTCAATGTTTCTTTATTCAATTTGTCTTTCAGTAATCTATCCATTATTGAAAGTGGGGTATTGAAGTCTTCTACTGGTTTTGTATTGCTGTCTCTTTCTCCCTTCAGATATGTTAAGATGATGTGCTTTATATATTTAGGTGTTCCTATCTTAGTTGCATATATATTTACATATGGTATGTCTTCTTATTGGATTGACCCCTTTATCATTATGTAATGATCTTCTTTGTCTCTTATCACAGTCACTGGTCTTAAGTCTATTTTTTCAGATATAACTACAGCTACTCCTTCACTCTTTTGGTTCCCATTTGCATGGAATACCTTTTTCCATCTGTTCACTTTCAACCTGTGTACTTTCTTAAAACTGAAGTGAGTCTCTGTGGCAGCACAGAGTTGGGCCTTAAGTTTTAATCCATTCAGCTACTCTAAGTCTTTTGATTGGAGAACACAGTCCATTTACATTTAAAGTAAATATTAATAGGTATGGACTTACTATTGCCATTTTGTTGATTGTTTCTAGATGTTTTGTAATTCCTTTATGCTTTTTTTTTTTTTTTTTTTCTTTCTCTTCCCTTCTGATTTGATGATTTTTTGTTGTGGTATGCTTAGATTCCTTTTACTTTATTCTTTGTGTATCTACAATAGTTTTTTACTTTATGTTTATCATGAAGTCTACAAAAAACATCTTATATTTATGTCTATCTTAAACAAATAATTTTGAACACATACTAATGTTATACGTTTGTATTCTCTCCCCACATTTTGTTTTTGATGTGACAATTTACATCCTTCACCTTGTGTATCAATTAGCAAATTATTGTAATTATAGTTATGTTTAATACTTCCATCTTTTAACCTTCATACTAGATATATAATTGATTTGCTCTCCATCATTACAAAATTATTCTGAATGTTGTGTGTGTGTGTATATATATATATATATATATCTTTACTCTCTGAGGTTTTTCAGTTGCTAATTAGAGTCCTTTCATTTCAGCTTTAAGAATTTCCTTTAACATGTCTTGCAAGGATGGTCTAGTGGTGATGGACTCCTTCATATTTTGCTTGTCTGGAAAACTACTTTTCCTTCAATTCTGAAGGACAACTTTACCATGTGGAATATTTTGGTTAGCAGTTTATTTTCATTCAGTTCTTTGAATATATTGTCACTCCCTTCTGGCCTGCAAAATTTCTGCTTAAAAATCTGCTAATAGTCTTATGGGGATGGGAGCTTGTATATAACAATTTGTTTTTTTCTTATAGCTTTTAAGATTTTCTCCTTGTCTTAACTTTTGACAATTCAATTATAATGTTTCATGTTGTGGGTCCCTTTGAATTCATTTCTTTTGGAACACTCTGGGCTTCCTGGATCTGGATGTCTGCTTCTTTCTCCAGGTCAGGGAAGTTTTCAGCCACTATCTCTTTAAATAAGTTTTCTATCCTTTTTTCTCTCTCTTCTCCTTCTAGAGCCCAATACTGTATATATTGGTTCAGTTGGTGTATTCCATAAGTCCCTTAAGCTATCTTCACTTGTTTTCATTGTTTTTTTCTTTTTGCTCCTCTGATTGGATGAAGTCCACTATCTTATCTTTGAGTTTGTTGATCCTTTTTTCCACTTGATCTAGTCTGTTGAAACTCTCTATTGAATTTTTAATTTCAGTTATTATATTCTTCAGCTCCATGATTTATGTTTGGTACTTTCTTATATTTTCTATCTCTTTGTTGAAATTTTTTACTTAGTTGATGCACTGTTCTCCTGGTTTCAATGAACATCTTTATGACCATTATTTTGAGCTGTTAATCACGTATTTCATTTAAGTCTAGTTTTGGAGTTTTTATCTTGTTCTTTTGTTTGGAACATATTCTTCTGTTTTTTCATGTTCCATGTCTCTCTCTGTTTATTTCTGTGCATTAGATAAAAAAGCCATGTTGAAGCCTTGATGAAATTGTCTCAAGTGAGAGATAAACCCTACTTTTCAGCCTGCTTTGAATTATTGTTTTTCTTTCAAATCTATGTGCTTGTTCAAGCTGTCCTCTTTATTCTTAGTGGCTTCCATTAGTTGAGGATGTGCCAAGACCTGTCAGTATCCCCAAAGGGAGGATCACAGTCAGCACATATATAAAGGCTGATTGGGTGTCAGACCCTCAGACAGCAGCTGTTGAAATATATGGTTAGGGATCTTCTAAGGAGAAACTGAGAGAAGAGCTTTTTTTTCTGCTCTGTCTTTAATAAGTTTAGTAAGTACTGGGACTATATCTACAGCTTGGGGTGGGAAGGCAGTGCTCCTGCACCTGGTAATAACTGTTTCTTTGTTTGCTACAGTCCTGTGGGAATCATAAATGCAAGGACCTTTAGCTATCACAGCCAGACAATTCAAGGGTTCACTCCTTGGGTGGCAGCCATAAATGCAGGGGTGCCAGATGTATATACAACTCCTTCAAGGGAGATACAGGTAATTTGTATAGGGATCTCATGAAAAGATGAAGATGGTATCTGCTGGCTTCCCCAGTCTCCAGAGTGAATCATGGTCAGTCCCTTTATGCCTGCTAAATTAATAGCCTGGCCCTGGGCAGCAGCTTTTAAAGAATGAAAATAGGCCTCTTCAGAGGTAAGACTGAGAGATAGGTGTTTTCTACCTGTTCATTCTGTGCAAAACCCTGGGAGGATAGTCCTCCAAAGCCCTTAAAACTGCTTCTGTGTTTTCTATAGTCTTATGGTTCTTATCAACACAAGACTTGTTGACTTTTAAAACTAGGTGTTTGGGATCCCATCCCTTAGGTGGAAGTCTTTAAATTTGGGGCTCTAGTTATTGAGTCCAAACACTTCATTCTTCAGGGAGAAGCTGGGATTTGGGAGCTCCTTCCAGATTCTATTAGACTATGCCAGGGATGGGGTTAACAGCAAGAGTGTGTCTCAGCCTTTCCTACTATTTCAAAGTGGGTGATGTGGATATTTACTTGTTCAACTGATATGTAGGAGTTGCTCAGCTACTTTCTGGATTTCTTTCAAAGAGAATTGCTCTGTGTGTAGATGTAGATTTGATGTATCCATGGGAAGAAGTGAGTTCCAGGTGCTCCTATGTCACTATCTTAGATCAGAACCTGTCTGTGGCAGCCCAAATGGGCTAAATCAATTCTCTTAAAATATTTAGTAATGCAGAAAGTCTGCTGCCCACAGATTATTATTTTGGGGGTGATGGATGGTGAGAAGAAAGGGGTTAGATAATCTGCTTCATTTATTTTCAGATAATCTGCCTTACCGTTTACCTTATTCTTTATCCCATTCAAGAACATTTGAGATTTTATTAGTATGTGTATACATGTGCAATATTTTTTTTGCTGTAAGTATATAGATATAAAAATTCTTTCTTTTTTCCTCTACCCCTGCCCCATGTTTTAGTTCCACATCAGTTCCTTGTCTTACAGTTTTGACTTCTTAATCATCTACTTGTCTTCTCATTTTTCAGTTCTTAATTTAAAAATTGTATATCCAACTATTAGCATCTATACCCATAGTTCTGTTTCCTTCTCTTGTCCCAATTCTACCTTTGGCTGTTCTCAGACTTATTTTCGAAGTTTGCATTCTTTTCACAAGATTTCTTGAAAAAAATTTCCAACATATCTTCATTTTTGTGAGTTGATTTTTTTATAGCTTCTATTCTAATAATCACTTTTGCTACATCATAATCATTTTAAATTTGCATCATACGTAAAATAAATATTCTCAAGATTCCAACTGGAAACAGAAGTTAAGTATTTTCAAAAGATTTAGCTCATACTTTGCAGAATGTTTTATGTAGATATATTTGTTCTAACTTTTCAATTTATTCCACTTATATTTAACTGCTTAGTATATTCATATTCATACTTCTAGCACTATTTTTCTCTTAACATTCTTTCTAAGGGACATGAATATAATTGCCAGCATTATGAGTTATTATGGATTCTGTCAGTTCTTTCAGCACGCTATTCAAATCTTTCAGCTTGGATGAAAGAAGAATGGAGGTTTTATATCTGCAATTATTTTAGTTTAAAAAGTTACAGATTGTGATACAAGTCACCTATACATAATACATACATTTCTGGGGTGAGTGGGAAATAGGCCTTTAAGTTATAAGTTATCAAACTTTAAAGACTCTACTTGAAAGACATACTGATAACGTATATTGGAAGGGTCAACTACACATTTTAGAAGAGGTCGGATTTGTACATGAAAACAAAATAATTTACACTATATGTTCTTAAGAACAAATAAGGTATGACATTGAATATCTGTAAAGGTGTCATGAAGCTTATTAAAGGGAATAAAACGTCAAAAATATTTTCCTCATTTGATAATATCTTTTAAGTGTGGGTGTCATTTTTCCTATTGAGCAGCAGAGTGTCTCATACTCCTTATCTGGAATTCAGTAGGTCTCTCCATCCTTACCAACCATAGGGAAAAATCTTAAAGAAGGTCTTGGGTATACGCTCATATAAATTAAAACCTGCTATTGGGTTAGGATGAAGAACTGTGGTGTGCTGGACCTAAGCTCTTGGCTGTTGACTTCTTTCCTGAAATGCATTCCTTTTAACCAGTAACTTTATGTTTTGTAAATTCGTTTCCTCCCTATAATAATTAAGCAGTTACCTGTTCAGCACTAGGAGCTTTTGTATTGTGCCTCCTTCCAACTTTTCATCTTTGAAAAACAAGAATATGATGGTTGTGAGTGCAAAGCTCTCTTTCCCAATGACACTGCTGTTGTCATAAACATCCAATTGAAAAGCCGGCAGCACCACTCTGTGACCCCTTTTTTTTTTAATTTGACCTTTTGTGTGCATCCCATATATCCTTGTTGCTTCCTGATCCATCAACCATCTGAGCCTACAACCTCTACTATTTCACTGAGTTTCATTCCTCTTAAACTCATATGTTATCCTTTCCTTTATATGTCAAAAACTATAGGTGTGTTGATTCTAAATTTTAAGTCATCATGCCTGCAGAATACATTGTAGAAAAACCTTGATGTTTATTAATATCCTCATTACCTGGTTTCAGCCAGGTATGCCATTTTAGTTTTTCAATATATTGCCTTTGGCATTTAGGGGACTTTTTTAAGAGAAAATAAGTTCTGATTTCCAGTTTTACTGAGAAGCATCATCATCATCATCAACATCATCATCATAGTTTTTTATCTTTTAAGTGTTTTTGTACAAAAAGTGTATATTTTTGTATTTTTAAAACACTAGAGTGTGGGAGAAAGATGAAAATTGTTATTATTACTACTATTACTACTATTACTTGCTTCTGCCTCCAATGATTTGTGTAATATGTTTTATGGTATTACCTTATCAACAGATACATGGCATCAACTTTATTTCATACATCAAATACAAGTTATGATAGCATGTTTTCAAGTTGATATTATGTTTAATGTGTAAAATGAATGTTCACAGTTTTGTAGAATTCAGTAGGACTTAGGATAATTAATAAGACATAATGTGTGCATGTCTTTCTTCCAAATAAATTAAAAATAATGTATCAACTAAAACCAATATTCCAAGGAAGCTTCAGCACTGCAAGTTATTAAGCTAGAAAATAACGTGCAAATATGTTTTGTGAAAATCAAAAGCTTTTAAAAAGCATAGATTTGTATGAAGAAACAAATGATCTAGTAACTGAAAACTAGAGTTACTGTTTTTGTTTCTGTAGGTTGAAGAAATAGTTACAAAAGTGAAGGAATTATGAAAATGTCACCACACACTTTATTAGGGACACATTTGAATATCACTTTCAACCCCTAGCCCTGAATGCATCTCCAGCATCAAAAACAGAAAAAATTTAGAATCTTCCTCCCAGTTACAATGTTCTTTACTTTTACAGTATAGAGTAACTTTTCTGAACTTTTAAATAATTCTAACAAAGGTAACAGCAAATATAAAACTCCACAGAGAGATCTGAAATGTTGACATGGGGAGTGACACTACGGAGGCTGTAAGAGTACTGAGCAAAATATCCTTAGCATTTTCTACATTTCAGACAGATATAAAACTTTCTCAAGACTTCTTGTCTCCTGGGGTAATGTGTGAGCACAGCATTTTCTTACATTTTCTATTCATTTTATGCTTCCCCTTCAACTTTACATTATATCTTTGGACAGAAATTTTTTGACAGTTGTTGACTTGGCTAAGATTCTTCATCCACAGGATTAGCCATTACAATGCCACTGTGACTTTTATCGGATTTTCTAATCACAAGACAAACTTCAGAAGCAAATTAATGTATAAGGGGTCCAGAAGCTCAATGATAACATACATCCAAAGATCTGTGAGTAGTTTGCTGACAGGATTACTTTGCAAGTTTGTCCTTGGCTCTCAGAATTCTGATATAGTGTGCCTGATCTAAGGTCAGATGCATTGGCTTGTAAAATAACATACAGAAAAAAAAAAAAAAAAAAGATGATACTCTACTATCTATTTATGGAGGACATCAATTAAAGTGGTATAGATGTGTCTTTTGATGAAGTCTGACAAATTTTCTTGCCAATATTTGGCCATTTTATTCAGCAAAGAGTTTGCAAATCTTACCGAAAATATTTAAGTAGCCAAACTTTTGCTTATGTGGTAAGGTTCTGATTAATATCAGTCTTGCTGTATAAAACAATGTTGAACATTATTTTCCATCTCCATTTCCATTAGCCTAGCCAGCTTTGTTCATTAAACAGAAGATTCTCTAGCTGCTCTTTCCAGGTGCAGGCATAAATTAATTCATCCTCATGAAGAGTCACACTTTAACCATATGCTCACACTAAAGTTAGCCAATTTGTTACTTGTATGCTGGGGGACTTGAAAAACTAAGAACAATGAATGAAAAATATTTACTATCCAATTTCTTAAGAAGAGTAGCTGCTGATGATCTTCTGGGTACAAACACTGCCTAACATTCACAGAATGTATATATATATATACTCTCTTCTGTCCCTTCTGTGGACAGTTATATTGTTAAGAGAATGCATGCTAAATAGAGGACACATTTGAGTTGTTGTTTTGCTTTGCAACTGCAACTGTTTTAGTTCGGATAGTCTTCCTGTCTTTATCAAGATTCATTTTAAATTGCATTTCCTTAGGGATAGCTGGATCTGCCATGCTTGGTTATCGACTTTCCTTCCCATCTGTTACAGTTCTTATTATAGTTGTAGTAAAATACCACAAGCAGCCTGGCTTGAAAAGTATGGAACTGAAAATATTTGGCTTTGTGACCAAGTATTTAAACCTTATTTAATTCCAAAATGTAGAGACACGATTTTATTTCCTGTGGTTCAATTTTCACTGCCAGCCTCCTTTACCAGTCTCCTGCCTCAGCTGGGATCTGAGCTGTTCAAAGTTGTTTGACATAAAGTGAAATAAACTTGGCCTGGGAATGAGAAAGCACCTCTTTTAATCTCCCTTGCCCTTTCTAAAAAACACTTTGGGGAGGTCATTTATCTCTCTTGAGCATGAATTACAAAATCAGAAGTATCAAGGTGTAATAAAAGCAGCACTAAACTTGGGATCATAGAATATGGTTTCAGGTGACATTCCCCACTTCATGCTTTTGCACTATAATTCCTTGGATAATTTAATTAAGTACTCAAGCTACTGCTTTTTCCTTCATTACACGAGGATAATGAAAACCTTCCTGAAAAGGTGAGGAGAGAGTAAAGAATAACATATGCTAATCTTTATGCCATGCAGCATAGCACAGAACTTTATTCTAGTAGGTGTTCAGTTTAAGTTAGTAAAATGATATTCAGGAGGAGGTTTGGGAGATCAGGAACCTTTAACAATAAAAGTATACATATTCTCCAGGATTTTCTTGTATGTCCTTGTTAGAGCAAATAAATATTAAAACTTTTTCTTATTCTTTTACACTTAAAGATTTATTTAGTAACAAAATGTTCTATTTACTTTGTATAGAATATAAGAAAAATTGATAAAATAATTTCATACATAGCTGGAGAGAAATTCATTTTAAAAAAATTACTAAAAATGATGTAGAGTGGGAAAAGAATTTAAGACCCCTCTTTTAAACTATCCAGAATGGTCTGAACAAAATTTACAAAACCTGTAGGCTGTGGAATTTTAGTTATGGAGTTAAATCTAATATTTCATTTGAAATAATTTCAATTTTTGATTTGTTTATTTTTTAAAAGAGATATGTCCTTAATGCATGTCCCCATTGTCTATGTCTTAAAATATGTTATACTAGATTTTCAAGGAAATCCTCTTTTGATTTGAAACTTGACTCAGGTAATTTTTGTTTAAAAATGGTTGCTATTTTTGTTTTAGTCATACCTATATTTAAAAGGGTTATCTATGTAACTAAGCTGTGGTATATTACTGAACAATCAAAAAATGCAATCGATCTTAATTATTTTTTTTTATTAAAATAGAATATATACCATCCAGAATACCAGAATATAAACATTAAATATTATTTTCAAACTTTTACTCAGAAATTTTTATGCATCTATTTTTTCTTTTTCTGGTTTAGAAATGTAGATATAAGACTATAGCAAACATTCATGTACCCACTACCAAAACTCTGTAAATAAAAAAAAAAAAAACACATCTACTTTAGGTTTTTAAATTATAAACCATTACATTGCAATGCATAACTATTTAATTAAATAACAATCTGATGAGGTAGGTACAGGGAAATAAAGGCAAATGTCTAAATCTAGAAAAAATCATGGATAACTTTTATCCATGGGGGTAAAAGCCCATTTTTTTGTCCCTCAATAGTTCACCAAAAAAAAAAACGAATGAAAAATTAAGCAGATAAGAGCAAAGATAGAGAGGAAAAGCATAATGAGTGTACTAACTGTGAGATAATAACTTTGATAATAAATGAATTAACTTAGCTAATGGCAAAATGTACATAAATTAAGTAAGATTTAATGAAATATTGGTATATGTGTGAAAAAGGCAAAGATGGAACCTCAAAATAAATTCTTCCCTTACTTGTTTATAATGCCATTTATACCTTTCCTTTAATGATGTCAGAGTCTACTCTCCCCTCCACTCCAAAAAAGAAATTTCTTATTTTTTACTCCAACAGAGGAACAAATGAGAACAGATTTCAAGTAAAGGCAAGTAAGTTGTGAAATATTAACTCTTTCCTGAGAATAGTTCAAAATAAGATTGTATTCCATAGAATGTATCCCACCAAGGTGGAATGAACTCAACTATGGGAGTTTCAGTAAAAATCCACAGGGACGATCATAGTTCAGATCCACCATTCACAGCTGAACTTTCCCACTCACAAGCCATATTAATTCAGGCAATGAAACAGTAGATTCTATAACACCCAGTCACTATAGTGAACCTCAAAAGGAGGCAAAGAGATAGAAATCACTTACTCCATAATAGAATAAATGTAAGTTTGTGATATAGTTAAACACATTAACCATAGTGAAATGGAAAGAAAACACATAGTGCCTATGTCAAATACAGGAGCTAAGTGTGTTTGTGCCAGAGGCACAAAGAGATAGAGAACTGCAGAGACTAACAGAGGAAAAAGCAAGAAACCTAAAATCCATGTTAGATGAAAATAATAGAGGAAACAATTTTAAAATGTGATATACAGCATATGAAAATGTAAACTCTCAGGCAGAAAAGGAAACAGAGGATTTTTGCCTACAGACATGAAAATTCCAGGTAAAATATAAGGCAGATCTCTTCTTTCACATTTTTTTTAAAAAAATGAGTGGAAAACAGTGAATTGTTATATTTTTCTGAAAAGCCTAAATCATGGCAAAGAAATACCTAAATAAACAAAGAGAAAAATTGGCTAAAGGTGGAAAAGCTAAGACAAACCTTTCATATTCTTAACTAAAGGAAAGCTAAAGCTATTAGTACATCTCCTGAAAATGACCAAATGATATCTAAAAAGAATTTAAAAATCAGATGAGGTATTATTATAAATTAAAAATGTAATTTCCATTATTTAAATCAAGAAATGGTTGAAAATTAAATTTAAGAAAATTTCAAAGGAAAGAACAAAAGACAGAGATAAAAATTCTAAATAAAAGATAAAAGATGCAGAGAAACATCAAAGAAAGTCTAATATTGAACTATTAGGAGTTTAGAAACAGACCACAGGAAGCAAAGCAGAGATTATTAAAGAAATAACTCAAGCAAATATGCTAGAGGTGGTGGGAGATGCATGAATATACAAAAAATAAAACATAAAGGTGGAATCTAAAATATGGCACAAATGAACCTGTCTACAAAACAGATTCACAGACAGGGAGAACAGACTTGTTGTTGCCAAAAGGGAGGCAGGTTGGGGAGGGAAGGACTGGGAGTCTAGGATTAGCAGATGTAAACTATTATATATAGGATGGATAAACAACAAAGTCCTACTATATAGCACAGGAAACTATATTCAATATATTGTGATAAACCATAATAGAATAGAATATTAAAAAAAGAATGTGTATAACTGAGTCACTGTGCTGTACAGCAGAGATTGGCACATTGTAAATCAACTGTATTTCTATTAAAGAAATATGCATAAAAATAGAAAAACTTTGTAAGGGACAAAATAGCAAGGTTAAGTAGGAGATCATAGAACCATATAAAGAAAAAAAGGAAATAAAAGAAGATTTGAATAAATATCAGACTTTTAATTAGCAATGTTGGAACCAAGAAGAAAGAACAAGGCCTTAGACTATCTGAGTGAAAGGGAACCGTTTTTAGTTCATTAATGGAAGAGGACTCCACAATGTGGACATGAAAGGAATATTTAGAGATTTAAATATAAATGAAGAAAGAAAGGGGAGTCAAGAAAAATCGGTAAACTATTGCTGACATTTTACAAATTTCTAAATTGTGTGAGATTTGGTTACAGAGAGAAAAAAATGCATAATTATTACAAAATTTGCCTAGTATAAGGAAATATTAATGTTAATTAGAAAAATTAACATCGTGAAGAATGTTTTCACTAGCAGAACTTTGGGTACTTTGTGTATATTGCCTGAAAATTAACACCATAACTAGACTAGGAGCATTGTGGGTCTTTACTAAGTATTGATTCTCAGGGCATAACTTTGCTTTGAGGATAATGCTATTGTATAAGGTTATGTAGAGTGTCAACTGCTGTGATATTCACATTTGGTGCTAAGGGTTTGCTTGTGTTTTCTAAAGAGAGGGTCTGTGGGACTAGCAGTGTGACTTTGTTAGTTATCGCCTTAATATTGTAGAACTTTGGAAGTCATGAAACGTAGGATGCTTTGGTTTGGAGAAAAAAATATACCAAAGAACTTCCATTAGCTCTCATTGATGAAAGATCCAAATAAGGACTTCTGGCTGGAAATATAATGAGAGATAGACAATGAGAAAAACAGGAAGAGGAAGAGATTTTTAAAAATACAAAACAGTAATTTATCATTGAGAAAATACATGACAGATTTACTTGAGGAAAGGACTATTTTCTGTGGGAGCAAGGGACTTCTTTTATAAAGGATGACAGCAAATTTAGGAAATTTTTGTCACTGATACTGTGGTAAATTCATATACAGCCAATCATGTTGTGCATTTTAAGCATGGTTGGCAACTGAAAAAAGAATAAGGTGAGTGGCTTGTTGACCTAGTGTATAGTGTGGCTTTGGATTGAAGAGAATTAAGTAACACATTTCAGAAGTTTCTGAGGGAAAAATCAAAGAGGCTTCAAAATGGCCTTGAGAGACTTGAATTTCCCATTTAATTGACACCAGGCACACATATGGGAAGGTGTCTCGTGAAATTACTGAAAGAACCAAGAGATTACAGAAATATCTCTGGTAGACTCTGGGCCTGAATAACAAACATATTGTGTCAAAAAAGAGAAAAGAAGGTAGTCAGTCCACACTTCCTCTTCTCCATGTTCACCTTCATAAAACAAAAACAAAAACAAAAACAAAAACAAAAACAAAAACAAAAACTAAAACGTCTAACCTCTCATTAGTACTATATCTCAGTGACATCACAGAGATAAGTGGCTACAGGGGGGTGGGATTTTGGATTCTATATTCCAGATTTCCTGAAAATTCTTTCCAGAACAAAGACATAAATCCCAAAGAGTTTTTTACCTAGTACTAAAACTACCATTGTTAAGATGGTCCTCATTAAGAATTAGCCAGGACAGGATTTCTCCCCCTTAACAACAATGAATGTTTTCTTTGGTAATATATCATTCAGAATCTAGACGAATCAGCTCCCTTTTAAACTGTCTCTTTGTATACCTCTTATTTCTCCTCTGCTTGTTGTCGTTATTGGAGTTCTGCTAAAGTTCCATTCCCTTAGTTACCCGAAGGGCATGTGCAGTATAGGAAGTGTCCTCTAGTCTTGTCTCAACTGTTACATGTCTTGCTGAAATTATTCCAAGGTTTGAATTTCCTAGTAATAATTGCCTAATCTACATGCAGGCTCTAATTTTTGACAATAGGGACTTCAAGGTTTTGCTTGATTTGTTATTCTAACTTGGGTACCAAAGTTAATTTTTATTAAACTCACTATAGGCTAATACTTGAATATTCTAAGCACTGTGAAATTAACTCCTAAAACAAGTGATGTATTGGAAAAAATGCCTAACCTGAAACACAGATATAAATTCCTTATTTTACCATTAAGTAGAATTAGGAACATTTAGAGAAGATTCTTCTGGATCTCAATTTCCTCATCTATAAAATATATATGTTCAGCCAGGTAATTTTTGAGGATGCCTACAACTCTAATATAATACAAATTTATATTAAAATTTCCAAAAAGTGTTCAATAAAGTATGTCATCAAAAATAGTTAATTGTCAAATAGTCTGAGACTCATAGAATTCCATCTGTTCCTCTAGGACATTCAAGTGGCACCTTAGCATACTAAAAACTTGGAGAATTACAACAGGAAAGAAACTGTCTTTCTTTAATTTCTCATTTCCCAAGACTAGTTATGTGTAATTCCCATTATCATCAACAAAACATAGTTTAGAAAACATAAATCTCATGTGACAAATCTTTCCCAGGTAGTTCCCATTCCTTGACTCTGCCAAAAAGCTAACATGCATTTTTATTGAATATCTACAAAAAATTCCCTGATAGTTGAATAATTGCCTTCAATGGTCATAATGAAGTGGTATATGCTATGAATGGAATGGAGAATAATGTCACTTTATTTCTCCAAGCAGCCGGTGTTCATCAGGGACTTTAATATAAAGCAAAAGTAATGGATAAGGGTATGATAACAGGTGACTTTGATAGTAATAACAATTCAACTGCTTATGTTGGATGAAACATACCCTTTACAAGAACATTATTAAGTATGCAATTATTCACAGTTTATGTAACAAGTATAAGAATATAGGATGTAAATTCTAATTAGTTGTTCTTAAAAGCAAGATCGTTTTGTAATTCATTTGACCTTCTGTAAACAGAGTCTGAATTGGAGAGTACTCTAAAGGAAGAATTATAGTTTGCAACACATTCATATTAAACTAACACTTTTGATTGCTGACGTAACTCCATCTCGCTACACATTAGGGACTGACTTCTGTCCTATCGAAGGCAGAATTTATGGTTTCAATGTTGCAAAATTCTAAAATTAGACAGGGTTCAGAATTTGGGGGCAGTAATGGAAGAAATGTGAAACCAAAGTATAATCCCCCAAATGCACATATGACTTAACATGAATAATTATTAAAGTTTATTTCAAATTAATTATAAGGAACAGTGTAGTTTGTGCATTCTTCAGATACTTAAGTTGAAAATCAGCCTATCTTAAAATAGTCCTTTCAAAATGTAATAAAGAAATAAAGCTCTCAGAAATATGAGTCACGAGAAACAGTAGAGAAAATTCTCCAAAAATTGAGAAATTTCTCACCTTTCATTTCACAAAGTAATCTGTGTACAGATCCAGCTACCTACAATTTGGATACCCTAGGGGAATTACCATTAAAAAAATTAACTTTGCACTGCATATAAAAAATGTTACCAGCACCTCCCTTTGGGGGATAAAATGTGTGGTTAGAAGACAAATTTGTAACTTTTTTTGGGGGGAAGGCAAAGAACATTGTATGTCTCCATAACCACCAATGGAGGTGTCTTTCCTACAACCAGCTCTTCCCTTTCCTCATCTCCAATAATTTGGCAGTCTGTTTATGCCACACCTAGAAGGTGAAGGGGGGAAAACCTGACTGCAGGTGGGATATCTTACAATTTGGGGGGTTTGAAATAAAAATTAAGTTGATTTATAGAAACACAGGAATGTGATATTTTCTTACATACCCAAATTTGTAAATTAACATACATGCCCACTTTTTAAAACTCTCCTATCTTTACTAAAATTCCATTCGTATATATGTACCACATCTTCTTTATCCATTCCTCTGTTGATGGACATTTAGGTTTTTTCCATGTCCTGATTATTGTAAATAGTGCTGCAATGAACATTGGGGTGCATATATCTTTTTGAATTATTGTTTTCTCAAGGTATATGCCCAGGAGTGGGATTGCTGGGTCATATGGTAGTTCTATTTTTAGTTTAAGTAACCTCCATACGATTTTTCATAGTGGCTGTACCAATTTACATTCCCACCAACAGTGTAGGAATGTTCCCTTTTCTCCACACCCTCTCCAGCATTTGTTTGTAGATTTTTTGAAGATGGCCATTCTGACTGGTGTGAGGTGATACCTCATTGTAGTTTTGATTTGAATTTCTCTAATAATTAAATTAATGATGTTAAGCATCTTTTCATGTATTTGTTGGCCATCTATATGTCTTCTTTGGAGAAATGTCTGTTTAGGTCTTCTGCCCATTATTTGATTGGGTTGTTTGTTTTTTTGGTATTGAGCTGCATGAGCTGTTTGTATATTTTGGAGATCAATTCCTTATCAGTTGCTTCTTTTGCAAACATTTTCTCCCATTCTGAGGGTTATCTTTTCATCTTATTTCTAGTTTCCTTTGTTGTGCAAAAGCTTTTAAGTTTCATTAGGTCCCGTTTGTTTATTTTTATTTTCTTTAGTCTAGGAGGTGGGTCAAAAAATATCTTGCTGTGATTTATGTCAAAGAGTGTTCTGCTTTATGTTTTCTTCTAAGAATTTTATTGTGTCTGGCCTTACATTTAGGTCTTTAATCCATTTTGAATTTATTTTTGTGTATGGAGTCAGGGAATGTTCTAATTTCATTCTTTTACATGTACCTGTCCAGTTTTCCCAGCACCAATTATTGAAGAGACTGTCTTTTCTCCATTGTATATTCTTGCCACCTTTGTCATACATTAGGTGACCATAGGTGCATGGGTTTATCTCTGGGCTTTCTATCCTGTTCCATTGATCTATAATTCTGTTTTTGTGCCAGTACCATAGAGTCTTGATTATTGTAGCTTTGTAATATAGTCTGATGTCAGGGAGCCTGATTCCTCCAGCTCCGTTTTTCTTTCTCAAGATTACTTTGGCTATTCGGAGTCTTTTGTGTTTCCATACAAACTGTAAAATTTTTTCTTCTAATACTGTGAAAATTATCATTGGTAATTTGACAGGAATTGCATTGAATCTGTAGATTGCTTTGAGTTGTATAGTCATTTTCACAATATTGATTCTTCCAATCCAAGAACATGGTGTATATCTCCATCTGTTTGCGTCATCTTTGATTTCTTTCCTCAGTATCTTATAGTTTTCTGAGTACAGGACTTTTGCCTCCTTAGGTAGTTTTATTCCTAAGTATTTTATTCTTTTTCTTACCATGGTAAATGGGATTGTTTCCTTAATTTTTCTTTCTGATCTTTCATTGTTAGTGTATAGGAATGAAAGTGATTTCTGTGTATTAATTTTGTATCCTGAAACTTTACCAAATTCATTGATTAGCTCTAGTAGTTTTCTGGTGGCATCTTTAGGATTTTCTATGTGTAGTATCATGTCATCTGCAAACAGTGACAGTTTTACTTCTTCTTTTCCCATTTGTATTCCTTTCATTTCTTTTTCTTCTCTGATTGCCGTGGCTAGGACTTTCAAGACTATGTTAAATAATAGTGGTGAGAGTGGACATCCTCTATTTTTTCTACTGTGTTCATTGTATTGGGTGTGTCAGGGTTGATGATATTTATCTCTTAACTATTACTTGCAAAGCATGTAACTAACATCATCCAGATAGCCTAGATTTGACATTGAATCAAATAACTTGAAAAACTTGAAGATAGCGTCTTTTGATGAGGGTACATAGTATTATTATATATAGGAGGGAGAGTTTTGGGTATATACATGTAAAGAAAAGTGTATGGCTGCTTGGCAATCAGGATGAGAACGTGGTATATAAAAATATTTGTCAAGCAATGTGTCTGATGTGGTTCATCCTCTTCCACGATGATAATTTCAAGGAGTTATTGAAACTGAGCAGAAGTCTATGGGGTCTTCCCATGGATAGACCCCCATGTCCCCTGCCTCTTGTTTGTAAAAATGGTTTAGCCTCCTAGGCCTTCCCCATGGTCCAAAGAACAAATTTAATCAGAGAAGTGAAAAAAATACAAAAACAAAGGAAAACAGTCAAGCAAGACAAAATAATAATAGTTTAGCCATAAAACAAAGTCAAGGACTTTTAGTTCCACCTCAACAGGTGTAGGTAATATCCTGAGCCATATCTTTGAGTTGTTTAACAGATACATAAAACCCCACCAGGTGGAAAAATAAACTGCATGCTGACCATCAGCACTATACCCCAGACCAATTGAAACCAGAAGGTTGATAACTGAAATTCCTGAAACATCACCCTGTTACCTTAACATCAACCAGTCAGATAATTGTGCACAAGTTGATCACACACCCTGTGATCCTCTCCTTCACACTGTCTTTTAAAAACTTTCCCTGAAAGCCACTTGGGAGTTAGGTGTTTTGAACATAAGCTGCCAGTACTCATTTACTGGTGCCTTAAAATAAATGTACTTTCCTTCACCACAATCCAGTGTCAATATATTGACTTTGCTGCCCATATGGTAAATGAAACAAATTTTGTTTTGGTAACACTGTCAATTATACAGAAATGCCTGCTACTGCAACCACATGGAAAAAAGATTTGGTTCAAGCTGACCAATTAGAATATTTGAGTCTGTGGCTTAATAATTACTTCAAAGGTGATCAAAGCATAGCAGTGTCAAGCAGAATCTTCTTGTGATGTTCCAAGGATCATTGGGAGAACATTATTATCCTATACTATAAAAAGTACTTTATTTTTTATTGTAAGATATAAGGTGCTAGTGATGACTACATTCTTTATGTAGAAGAGTCTTTCTGGGAATGAAGTGGACTTACTATGGGAGGACAAATCAAGAGATAAAGAGAGAGACCCAGGGTAGATGAGTCACTGAGGTCCAAATCAGGTTGTGTCTTAAATTAGCATTCCCTTGGCCTTCTAAATGCCAAAATCCAATAAATCTCCCCTCCCTTTTAAGATTTATTTGAAATCTAATTTGAGTTCGTTTTTAATCACTTAAAATCTAAAATACACACTGATAATGGGCTCAGAATGATTAAGTATTTTCTACATATTAACCCATTAAAAAAATAAAGTTAGTTTCAAATGCAAGATTACCTGCTTCTTTTCTATCTACCAGCACCTTAAAAGTCTTTCAAATGAAATGAAGCTTACATTACACATTAAAAAAATACTCATGATAAACAATTTGGTCTCAGAATTATTGAGCTCCATTTTTACTGCCTGTTTTGCAATTGTGCTATTATATATATCACTACTTAATTTATCTAATTTATTTTAGATATTAATATCTGATTATCTGCTTATTACCTTCCTAGAAATAATGATGGTCATAGTGCTATTAATATGGTCCCTGGACTGTTCAAATCAATTAATATTTATAAAACATTTTCAAAACTAAACAGCATCACACATACAGCAAATTTATTATTTTTTTTAATGTTTAAAAGATTATTAGTGAAGTTGATAGTTTCTTTTTTTTTTTTTTTTAATAGGAAAAATTTTTTTTTTTTATCTTTTCTTCTCCTGGCAATTACTTTCAATAAAAATGATGTCAAGATATTTTATTACTGTCAGAAAAACAGAATGCAGAGGTCTCTATCATTATGCCATGTAATAAAATAGTAGCTTAATTACCTGACAGTTTGGGCTGATATTTAAAATGAATATTTAATACTCTCTAGGTACCTTGATTTATATTTTGAATTGTGATTTCAAATATTATCCAAGTGTGCAAATCTTGACTCTCATTTTCATAAAATAACTGTAGGAAGAATTCTAATTTTAATGTAAATCATGCTTGTTTATGTGTATATGTGGTGTTGCCTGCAAGGAATTATGATTTAATTTGCTTTTAATGAGAAAATAACTTGAGCACAAAGAATCAGAAAATAGGGGAAAATGGAAATAAAACATCTTCATCTGATAAGATACCTTAAAGAAAGAGGCATAGTGTATTTCTCTTTTTTGTGTTTCAAAGCATAAACAATGACCTTCCACATGATAAATTTTAGGAAATATAATGGATACCTATAATATAATTAAGTTTGATTATTTTCTTATGTATTAACATATAAAATATAAGTATAGACTTGCCTTAGCAGGACTGGGTGGAGTAACACCAGGCTTTCCAGGCAGGGTGGGCTGGGAACTACCTTCAGCCTCAGCTCTGAATTAATTCCCCTACCTGGGTGGTAACACGAGAATGCTCCACGCAGTTCTGGCTTTTCTCAGGAGGTTATCAACACTGCCCACCCACCTGTCAGCTCCCGTGCTGTTGACCACACAGCTTCCAGGTGTCCACTCCTCTGGTGAGATGGGGCCAGGAGACGTTCTCCTCAGTTCCTTGCCTGGGTGGGCAAGTCAGGCTCTAGGGCAGGTAGAAATCCTCATTTGAGGGTTCCACAGAGTCCTGGTCAGAGTGATGCAGCTGAGTGAAGTGGCTGCTTGGGACTGCTGCTCAGGCGCTGCAGAAAGCCTTCTTGGAATCTGACATGTTATCACTTTGGGACCGTTTGCTAGCTGCTACTGACTTGGCCACATGAAGGCTCAGACTGTCCCAGTCTATGAACTGAAGAGAAGCAACACTATTAACATATCTCTCACCACCATGAATGCAAGGTATTTCAATGAAGAGCATCAGGAGGACATCTACAAATCCCAGACTGACATGTGCAAGTTCTGAGGAATGGTGTAATAACCCAATGTATCTGGGTGACTTTGGAGAAAGCTAACACAGAGCTACAACAGGGCAGTGGCTGACACCCAACTCATAGCCCACCTTCCCCAGGGTCTAGGTGCTCCGGCCAGGTGTAAGGCCTGAAGCTCTGAGGTGAGAGAGCTGAATTCAAGACAATGGTCCACCAGAAACATGCCGGCCCCACAGAATATCAATTGGTGAGAGCTCTCCCAGAGATCTCCATCTCAAGGTTAAGACCTAGCTACACTCAAGGACCAGCAAGCTCCAGTGCTGGACACCCCTTGCCAAAAAACTAGCAAGACAGGAACACAACCCCACCCATTAGCAGAAAGCCTGCCTAAAATCAAAATAAGTTCACAGACACCCCAAACCACACCATTGGACGTGGTCCTGCCCACCAGAAATACAAGATCCCTCCTCATCCACCAGAACACAGGCACCAGTCCCCTCCACAGGGAAGACCACACAACCCACTGAAAAAAACTCACCCACTGGGGGCAGACATGAAAAACAACGGGAATTATGAACCTGCAGCCTGGGAAAAGGAGACCACAAACACAGAGTTAAGGAAAATGAGAAGACAGAGAAATACACAGCAGATGAAGGAGCAAGGTAAAAACCCCTCAGACCAAACAAATGAAGAGGAAATAGTCAGTCTACCTGAAAAGGAATTCAGAGTAATGACAGTAAAGATGATGCAAAATCTTGGAAATAGAATGGAGAAAATACAAGAAACATTCAACAAGGACCTAGAAGAACTAAAGAGCAAGCAAACAATGATGAACAATACAATAAACGAAATTAAAATCCTCTAGAAGGATTCAATAGCTGAATAACTGAGGCAGAAGAATGATTAAGTGACCTGGAAGATAAAATGGTGGAAATAACTACCAAAGAGCAGAATAAAGAAAAAAGAATGAAACGAATTGAGGACAGTGTCAGAGAGCACTGGGACAATATTAAAGGCACCAAAGTTCGAATTATAGGGGTCCCAGAAGAAAAAGAGAAAAAGAAAGGGATTGAAAAAATATTTGAAGAGATTACAGTTGAAAACTTCCCTAATTTGGAAAGGAAATAGTCAATCAAGTCCAGGAAACCCAGAGAGTCCCATACAGGATAAATCCAAGGAGGAACATGAGAAAACACATATTATTCAAACTATCAAAAATTAAATACAAAGAAAAAATATTAAAAGCAGCAAGGGAAAAGCAACAAATAACATACAAGGGAATCCCCATAAGGTTAACAGCTGAACATTCAGCAGAAACTCTGCAAGGCAGAAGGGTGTGGCAGGACATATTTAAAGTGATGAAAGGGAAAAAACTTACAAGTGAGATTACTCTACCCATCAAGGATGTCATTCAGAGTTGACAGAGAAATTAAGAACTTTACAGACAAGCAAAAGCTAAGACAATTCAGCATGACAAAACCAGCTTTACAGCCAATGCTAAAGGAACTTCTCTAGTCAGGAAAGACAAGAGAAGGAAAAGACCCACAATAACAAACCCAAAAAAAACTAAGAAAGGGTAATAGGAACGTACATATAGATAATTACCTTAAATGTAAATGGATTAAATGCTCCAACCAAAAGACATAAACTGGCTGAATGGATAAAAAACAAAACCCATATATAGGCTGTCTACAAGTGACCCACTTCAGACCTTGGGACACATACAGATTGAAAGTGAGGGGATGGAAAAAGATATTCCATGCAAATGAAAAGCAAAAGAAAACTGGAGTAGAAATTCTCATATCAGACAAAATAGACTTTAAAATAAAGACTATTACAAGAGACAAAGAAAGACATTACATAATGATCAAGGGATCAATCCAAGAAGAAGATATAACAATTGTAAATATTTATGCACCCAACATAGGAACACCTCAATACATAAGGCAAATGCTAACAGCCATAAAAAGGGAAATTGACAGTAACACAATAAGAGTAGGGGACTTTAACAACCCACGTTCACCAATAGGCAGATTATCCAAAATGAAAATAAATAAGGAAACACAAACTTTAAATGATACATTAAACAAGATGGACTTATTTGATATTTATAGGACATTCCACCCCAAAACAACAGAATATACTTTCTTCTCAAGTGCTAATGTAACATTCTCCAGGATACATCATATCGTGGGTGACAAATCAAGCCTTGTTAAATTTAAGAAAATTGAAATCGTATCAAGAACCTTTTCTGATGACAACGCTATGAGACTAGATATAAATTAAAGGAAAAAAATCTGTAAAAATTATAAACACGTGGAAGTTAAACAATACAATTCTAAATAACCAGGAGATCACTGAAGAAATCAAAGAGGAAATCAAAACATACCTAGAAACAAATGACAATGAAAACACGAGGACCCAAAACCTATGGGATGCAGCAAAAGCAGTTCTAAGAGGGAAGTTTATAGCAATACAATCCTACCTCAAGAAACAAGAAACGTCTCAAATAAACAACCTAACCTTACACCTAAAGCAATTAGAAGGAAGAACAAAAAAACCCCAAAGCTAACAGAAGGAAGGAAATCATAAAGACCAGATCAGAAATAAATGAAAAAGAAATGAAGGAAACGATAGCAAAGATCAATAAACTAAAAGCTGGTTCTTTGACAAGTTAAACAAAATTGATAAACAATTATCCAGACTCATCAAGAAAAAAAGGAGAAGACTCAAATCAATAGAATTAGAAATGAAAAAGGAGAAGTAGCAACTCACACTGCAGAAATACAAAGGATCATGAGAGATTACTACAAGCAAATATATGACAATAAAATGGGCAACCTGGAAGAAATGGACAAATTCATAGAAAAGCACAACCTTCCATGACTGAACCAGGAAGAAACAGAAAATATAAACAGACCAATCACAAGCACTGAAATTGAAACTGTGATTAAAAATCTTCCAACAAACAAAAGCCCAGGACCAGATGGCTTGACAGGCGAATTCTATCAAACATTTAGAGAAGAGCTAACACCTATCCTTCTCAAACTCTTCCAAGATATAGCAGAGGGAGGAACACTCTGAAACTCATTCTCTGAGGCCACCATCACCCTGATACCAAAACCAGCAAAGATGTCACAAAAAAAGAAAACTACAGGCCAATATCACTGATGAACATAGATGCAAAAATCCTCAACAAAATACTAGCAAACAGAATCCAACAGCACATTAAAAGGATCATACACCATGATTAAGTGGGGTTTATACTAGGAATGCAAGGATTCTTCAAAATATGCAAATCAATCAATGTGATAAACCATACTAACATATTGAAGGAGATAAACCATATGATCGTCTCAATAGATGCAGAAAAAGCTTTTGACAAAATTCAACACCCATTAATGATAAAATATCCACAGAAAGTGTAATTAGAGGGAACTTTCCTCAACATTATAAAGGCCATATATGACAAACACACAGCCAACATCATTCTCAATGGTGAAAAACTGAAACCATTTCTACTAAGATCAGGAACAAGACAAGGTTTCCACCTTTCACCACTATTATTCAACATAGTTTTGGAAGTTTTAGCCACAGCAATCAGAGAAGAAAAAGAAATAAAAGAATACAATTTAGAAAAGAAGAAGTAAAACTGTCAATGTTAGCAGATGTCATGATACTATACACAGAGAATCCTAAAGATGCTACCAGAAAACTACTAGAGCTAATCAATGAATTTGGTAAAGTAGCAGGATACCAAATTAATGAACAGAAATCTGTTGCATTCCTATACACTAGTGATGAAAAATCTGAAAGAGAAATTAAGAAAACACTCCCATTTACCACTGCAACATAAAGAATAAAATACCTAGGAATAAACCTACCTAAGGAGACAAAAGACCTGTTTTAAGAAAACTATAAGACACTTATGAAAGAAATTAAAGATGATACAAATAGATGGAGAGATATACCATTTTCTTGGATTGGAAGAATCAACATTGTGAAAAAGACTATACTACCCAAAGCAATCTACAGATTCAATGCAATCCCTATCAAACTACCAATGGCATTTTTCACAGAACTAGAACAAAAAATTTCACAATTTGTATGGGAACACAAAAGACTGTGAAAAGCCAAAGCAATGTTGAGAAAGACAAATGGAGTGGGAGAAATCAGGCTCCCTGACTTCAGGCTATACTACAAAGCTACTGTCATCAAGAGAGTATGGTACTGGCACAAAAACAGAAATATAGATAAATGGAACAGGATAGAAAGCCCAGAGAGAAACCCACACACATATGGTCACCTTATCTTTGATAAAGGAGGCAAGAATATACAATAGAGAAAAGACAGCCTCTTGAATAAGTGGTGATAGGAAAACTGGACAGCTACATGTAAAGGAATGAAATTAGAACACTCCCTAACACCATACACAGAAATAAACTCAAAATGTATTAAAGACCTAAATGTAAGGCCAGACACTACAAAACTCTTAGAAGAAAATATCGGCAGGACACTCTATGACATAAATCACAGCAAGATCCTTTTTGACCAACCTCCTAGAGAAATGGAAATAAAAACAAAAATAAACAAATGGGACCTAATGAAACTTAAAAGCTTTTGCACAGCAAAGGAAACCATAAACAAGACAAAAAGACAACCCTCAGAATGCCGGAAAATATTTGCAAATGAAGCAACTGACAAAGGATTAATCTCCAAAATATCAAGCATCTCATGCAGCCCAATATCAAAAAAACAAACAACCCAATCCAAAAATGGGCAGAAGACCTAAATAGACATTTCCCTATAGAAGATATACAGATTGCCAACAAACACATGAAGGTATGCTCAACATCACTAATCATTAGAGAAATGTAAATCAAAACTAAAATGAGGTATCACCTCACACTGGTCAGAATGGCCATCATCAAAACATGTACAAACAATAAATGCTGGAGAGCGTGTGAAGAAAAGGGAACCCTCTTGCACTGTTGTTGGGAATGTAAATTTCCATAATTGTATGTAAAACAGTAAGGAGGTTCCGTAAAAACTAGAAATAGAACTACCATATGACCCAGCAATCCCACTTTTGGGCATTTACCCAGAGAAAACCACAATTCAAAAAGAGTCATGTACCACAATATTCATTGCAGCACTATTTACAATTGCCAGGACATGGAAGCAACCTAAGTGTCCATCGAGAGATGAATGAATAAAGATGTGGCACATATATACAATGGAATATTTGTAGTGAGGTGGATGGACCTAGAGTCTGTCATACAGAGTGAAGTAATTCAGAAAGAGAAAAGCAAATACCGTATGCTAACACATATATATGGAATCAAAAAAAAAAAAAAAAAAAAAAAAGAAAGCTTCTGAAGAACCTAGGGGCATGACAGGAATAAAGATGCAGACGTGGAGAGTGGCCTTGAGGACATGGAGAGGGGGAAAGTGTGGGTTGGGACAAATTGAGAGATTGGCATGGACATATATACACTACCAAATGTGGAACGCATGGCTGGTGGGAAGCAGCTGCATAGCACAGGGAGATCAGCTCAGTGCTTTGAGACCACCTAGAGGGGTGGGATTGGGAGGGTGGGAGGGAGACATAAGAGGGAGTGGATATGGGGATGTGTGTATATGTATGGCTGATTCACTTTGTTATACAGCAGAAGCTAATGCACCATTGTAGCAGAATTTTAATCCAATATAGATGTTGAAAAAATAAAATAAAATAAAATAAAATAAAATAAAATTATATATATTCTATTCATAATGGACAATTAACGAAACACGTGTGTGTATGTTTATTTAACTTCCTATATTCTAAATCTTACTGTTTCATTTGACCTTAAATCTACTGGTTGTACACGTTTCCATTACTTCAGTATTAATTGTTTAAATATTTTCTGAACTCTTACAAAATTAAGAAATAGGCTTAATATTCTGTGAACTGGAGAAACATTTGCCAAAGAATGTTCCACAAATTACTAGTTATGAAAAATGTTAATAGTTGATTCTCCAAAACTCTATAAAACTTTGGGACATCCCTAGTAATCAAAATCTTCAACATGCTAATCTTTTAAAAAATCACTTGAGTTAAAAACATACCGTTTTTAAAAAATCAACCACAATAAAGTACACTTAATTTTTGTAATCCCCAAATTTTGTTTTCAACAAAGGTTATTTGTTTTTGTATTTAAAGTGAGAAAACAATATTTCTTTTGAGTTCAATATGAATAAGATTCATTTGAAATCAGTGAAAGCATCATTCTTACTCTGAGATTTGTTTAATGAGAGCTCAATCATTGCAACATATAACTAGTTTATGCAAATTGATCAGAAGAGGCAGAGGTGGGATCTGAAGAGTTTATTACACCCACACAAAATACTATTACTACAGTTTTTACTACTGCTACTGTTACTAGCCAACTCTTATGTGGGCAAAAAATTTAATATGAAAACCACACTATGAGGTGAGTGTTAATTTATATGCTTTTTATTTGTGAGGACATGGAGACACAGATGGAGCTCATCTGTAGCAAAATGGTCCCAGCATTCACACTTCTGCCCACTGGGCTCTTCCCCTGCTGCTCCCTGCTCATGCAGTCAGGGAACGAGTCTCTTAGAGAGCACACAAAGTGAAATATGAGCAAAGGAGAACATAATAAAGGAAGAATGAGAAAATCTACTTCAACGTGGAAAGATAAGGTACACTAATATTCAAGAATGTAGAGAAAAAAGAAACCTCAAGCAATAGCCAGAATAGCCTCTGCAGTACCAGAGGGATGTTCACATATGTTTTCAAACTCTAATGTAAAAATGGAAAGGACTTGAAAGACCCTGCAAACAAATAATGAGCAGCAAAGAGTGATGCAAAATATGAATAATTCTCTTTTGGGACAGAATATGTGACAGAGTTAAGAGGACTAGATAGGGCCACAGCTACAAGTCTTGTTGCTCCTGGCTAAATAAATCTTCAGGCATCTCCTGAAGTCATCATGCTGAAAACCGAATACTAAACTGAACATTAAAAATTTGTTCCAAATTCTGTAATTCATTATGATGACAAATTTCTAAATTCACTAGAGAAGTAAAAGGTTTACCTATTTAAAGCCTAATCTGCATGCCAGTTTTATGAATATATTAGCCATTATACATTATTTTGCAAATTGTATATTCATGTCTTTTCTCCATTCATGATTGGCAGGTTCATAAATGAGTAATGTTCTTCATGGTCTTTTAAGATAACTATTCCTTTTGTACTTTTTGATCTTTGAATGTATTACAGATTCAAAAAACAAACAGAATTTAAATACAAATAATAAAATAAAAAGCCAAATAAAATAAAATCATGAGTATTAAGTATGTTTCCTTATGTGGCACAAAGATTATCCTGATTTTCATTTACCTTTTAATTAACATGCAAACTCTTATTTTATATTTTTATGGAAAGTATTATTTTTTTCCTGATGTTTTTGATGCATCTAGAATGTCACCACACAAGTAAATTGTTTAACTTGTTAGATTTTGGTTTAAAATTTAAATTATTAAAAAATACTCAAAAAAATGATTCAAAGAATGATCTACAAAAAAAAAAAAAAAAACCTATGTGCCTACTCTATGTAGACTAAGTGATAAAATATTGCCAATATATTATCCATTGCATTCCTCTCCCTTGCAGCCAAAGGTAGACACTACTGAATTTGGTGTTTGACTTTCATCACTCCCAAACATTCATTGTTTACAGTTTTATCATATATGTATTGAATGTGTAACTTGGGGAATTACTACTCAGGAGTCGTCTAAGCTAAATGTCTCAATTTGGGGATTTTCAGACCACATGGGTAATACAAATTTGAAACCTATACCTATCTCCCAAACCCTGTCTCTTTCTCCCTAATGGTCATTCAAATTCAAGACTCTAGCTTTAGGGTCTGATTTTTATTCTGGCTTGTGGTTTCTATTTTCTTCAGTTTTCTTTCCTGTTATTTTCCCTCTGAACCATAGGAATTTCAAATTATTACATTGGAAATATAATTAGTTGCTTGTAACACCTAGTTACAACACTGGTTTTCACCTCATGGTATTTTTATTCATTACAATCTATCTTTGAAGCAGAAATGCACCCCCCTGTTCCCCTCCCCTCAGCCTTCATGGAATGTCTGTCAGAGAATTAGAAAAGTCTAGTTAATGCCAAGACTATAAAGAGAAGGTCTGGTGAAGATTCAGTGAATAACATAGCAAAGAATGGACAGTCAATTGTTTTATACAAGATCTATGCTGGAAAAGACCTCCCTATTTTAGATATGGAACAACACAGAGGTGGAGCTCAGCAAAGGGCCGAGGTACGGAGGTTCCAGTTAGCATGACCTTACTTAAATGGAAAGGCTTCATCAGTGGAGGACAGAATAATCTGAGGACGAAAAAGTTCTGTCTTGCCCCCTTCAGTGTTTTGATTTCCTCAGTAGAAAAAGTACATATGCGTGGGAATATCAGTGTCTTGCTTTTTCTAATTGTATGTTCAGTGGAGAGATAGTAAATTAAATCTGGATGGGAGAAAATAGATGTAATATAAATCCTGCTGTGTTTTAAGCATTTTAATTTAATAGTGTAAGCTGATTTTCAGAGTAAGTCATTAACATTACAAAATTGATATAATTTAAGGTCACATTTAAAAATCTGTATCAAACTAGATATACTTGGATTGCTTTGCTGAAAAAAAAGGAATAATAGGGAAAAAAGATTAGTATGAAAATTTAGTTTTCTGAAAACATTTTTTGATGTAATTTTTTTAGTTATTACATAAGTATCACACCATAGGAATTTTAGAAACTACAGATATCTATAATAATAAAATAGTCACAATTCTGAGATAACTGGTCTTAATTTCACACATATGGTTTTATATAAAATGTGAATATAGATTTAAGAAATATGTGTATGTGGAAATTTATGTTTAGAAAAAAAATTTATTGCTCTGATTTTACAGTTTGTCAGATTTATATCAGGGGAATGTGGAACTAAATTTCGGAAATACCTTTGTGATGCCTGTGAGGGTAAATGGGAAACATTCCTCATCTAACAGCCAAGTCATAATAAGAATATGCAAAAGCAAAAAGTAAAGAAAAAACTGTAAACCAAATCTCAATTATTTACTCTACAAAGAACAGGAATAGGATTTGGTAGACTAAAATCTGAGGTAGCACTGGAAAAAGAAAATGAATAAGCTTGGGATAATCTGCGGTCTAAGAGTGACACAGACAATGAAAACATTGCCTGTGGCAAGGAATTACTAATGGACTTTAGTGCAGTGGTTTCTAATACTCAGTTTCAAGTTGTTTGCTACAGTGCATTCAACCTCTGTTATCTCAAATCCACTGGTATTGGGTTGGCCAAAAAGTGCCTTTGATTTTTAAGTACAAATAAAAGACGCATCTTTCATTTTCACTAAGAACTTCATTGAACAACATATTCACCCTTTTGTCCCACTACCTTCTGCCATTTTTCAGGCAAATTCATAATTCCATCTTCCCAAAACTTTTCATCTTTTTGAGCAAAGAACTGTTCCAGGTGCCTTTTACAGTCTTCCAGGGAATGAATTTTTTTTCCATTAAGAGAATTTTGTAAAGACCGAAATAAATGGAAATCCAAAGATTCGATGTCTGGTGAATATGGCAGATGAATCAGAACTTCCCAACCAAGCTGTAACAGTTTTTTCCTGGTCATCAAAGAAACATGTGGTCTTGCGTTATCCTGATGGAAGATTATGCATTTTCTGTTGATTAATTCTGGATGCTTTTCGTTGAGTGCTGCTTTCAGTTATTCTAATTGGGAGCAGTACTTGATGGAATTAATCATTTGGTTTTCTGGCAGGAGCTCATAATAGAAGACTCCCTTACAATCCCACCATATACACATCACCTTCTTTGGAAGAAGACCAACCTTTGGTGTGGTTGGTGGTGGTTCATTTCACCTGCCCCACGATCTCTTCCATTCCACATTATTATACAGTATCCACTTTTCATCACCCGTCACAATTTGTTTTAAAAATGGAACTTTTTCATTACGTTTCAGTAGAGAATCGCATGCAGAAATACGGTCAAGAAGGTTTTCTTCACTTAACTTATGTGGCACCCAAACATCAAAGCAATTCATATAACCAAGTTGGTGCAAATGATTTTCAACACTTGATATGGATATTTTGAGTATGCCGGCTCTTTCTCGCGAGGTATAATGTTGATTGTTCTCAATTAATGTCTCCATATGATCGCTATCAACTTCAACTGGTCTATCTGACCATGGAGCATCGTCCAGCAAGAAATCTCCAGCACAAAACTTCACAAACCACTTTTGAAACGTTCAATCAGTCACAGCACCTTCTCCATACACTGCACACGTCTTTTTTTTTTTTTGCATTTCGGTTGCATTTTTACCTTTCTTGAAATAATAAAACATAATATGCCAAAAATGTTGCTTTTTTTTTCCATCTTCAATATTAAAATGGCTAGGCAAAAATTTACCAATTTTGAGTCTTTTTTTAAATGCACACTGATATGACAGCTGTCACATACAATCTAACAAAATTGTTTTGAATGAAGTTAAAGACAACAAAGTGCTACTAGAGCCATCTTATAGGAAAAAAAACAAATGAAACTTTTGGCCAACACGGTAAATAGTTTCTTCAACATGTATTTATTGATCACCTACTACATACCCGACCTGTGTTAGCTATAAAGTGGTGAGCGAAAGCACATGAGGACCCTACTTTCATGAAGTTTCATTCAACTGTAAGAGCCAGACCTTAATGACAAAATTATGCAAACAAACAGAATAACCTTCAGCAATATTGCAAAGGGGAGATAGAACAGCTCTGAGACCACATGACAGAGGATTTGATCTATAGTAAGTGTGAGCTTTGAGGAAGAAGAAGGAAGAAGCCATATTTTCCAGACAGAGGTGACGTGATGTAGGAAAATGACAGGGTGCAGTGTCATGTAGAGTAGGGAATAACAAACTGTGAGCAGATTGTTGGGATGTTTACTTGCTAGAGTCAGGTCAGTAGAGTAGGTTGTAGGTTCTGACAGTGATAAGATATGCTCCTCCCTACTGAGCACTCTGCAATCTGTCCTTATCTCTGGCTTCTGCTCTGATAGAATGCAGGTGGATAGTCGGGCTTTGAGAGAAGATGGGAAGTTTTCACTTACTAACTCACTGGACTTCCCTTTGGTTCCCAGTGAAATATATTGGTTTATGCTCCATTTTTCTCAATTCATTCTGCATCTTTTCTTTTGAAAAATATTTCTTTAAATTTCAGACAGCTGGAAGGACATTTTCTAGTTTCCAGTGATGACATAGACTCCTTTTTATATTATTTCAAAGTGAAATTTAGATATCCAAGGGAGTCAACTGTCTTCTCCCAGAAGCACCACTCTTTACACTTGATTTTTTAAAGCAATTAAAATGAAAACATTTATAAAGAATTATTGAGCTCAGGAAATGAAAGCAATAATAAAAGCAGGGGAGCAGGGAAATGAATCGATTTGAGAACCAATTCAAACTTGAAGAAGATTGTCCTTTAAATTTAGAGGGCATTCTAAATAGAAAACTTAAAAAAACAAAAAAAAAAAAAAAAAGAGAGAGAGAGAAAGAAAAATGTCTCTACAAATAATTGATTACTTTCCTTGTCAGGGAAAAAAAAAATGATAATGTCAAAGGAGTGGAAGCTATTAAAGTCCTATAACTAGTCTGAAAAGAGAAGATAATAACCCATTATTGTCTTTGATAGTGATTTTGTTAAAAATTGGAAAAGGGAAACTTGGTATGAAGAAACATAATTGTTCCCATGGAATACAAAGCTTCAATTATAAGTCATCTAAAGATACAAAAAGTTCTCAAGGCACGAATGATAAACTGAGAAAAGTGCTTACTAATATAACTACCTGTAGTTAATTTTAAAAAATCAGCATTTCTGTTGAGTGTGTCATGTTTGGCTCTGATAATCATAAAATCATCTGAAAGAGGGCAAATTCTCTGTGCAGATAATTTGAAATACATTTAAAATATGTTGACTGCCTTTAGAACAAATTGAAATTTCTTCCTTCTATACAGTACTTGGAAATTCCCAAGTAACATATCATGAATATAGAATTTCTTTAAAAATATTGAATTGCCTTGAAATTATTTTAATTTTAAAAATCTCTCATAACACTATAATTCAATAGAATTCACTGTACTCAGGCCAGTCTGACTCCCCATGATCTTCTATATTCTTCCTTGATGTGGGCTCCTAAAACAAGGCTAAGAAATTGCTTTATCCATTGGAAATTGCAGCAATCCACTCTACCACTGAAACCTAGAGATAGAGGTGACTGCTTTTGCCTCTGATCACCCTTTCGGTCCTAATCTTAAAGACCCATAACATCACTCCTGGGAGAAAGACCAACATAACAAACATGGAGAAATTCAAAATCTAAAGTCATTTAATTCATAATTAATGTATAAAATTCCCTGACCCATACTGGAGTTTTGTTTCTGCATTTATTCCTCTTTACCACTTCTGACTCTGAGGTTAAATTCTAAATTCAACTGAGGAACTGTAATGGATTGGGAACATATTCACAATAATAAAGACCAATTAGCTGCCACAATTACACTCTTATCATAGTAATTTTCTGGTCTTTTTGCTTGAGAAGTTTTGATACCTTGTTTTTAATTTTGAAGACATTATCAGGGAGATCTAAACTAGTTGAAAAAATAGTACTGGTAGAATCTGACTTGCCATTTTTATCTTAAGCCTGATTAAGCTGTACTTCAAATATTCAGGTTTCATTTTTTAATTTCTTTTTAAATTTTATACTGGGTTATCCTTCTCCAAATTTTTAAGTAATCATTTAGTGCACCAGAAAATCATAGTTTTTGTAAACGTAAGAGTTTTGCCAGAAGCACCAAATGTTATGACAAGTCCTTAAAACATATATTTTGGTATTATTGCTGTTAAATGCATTATGAATCCTCTTATTACACCTCATTATACTAGAAGAAGATCTATATCTTCAGCATATAAACTTGAGTTTTGCCCAATACTTCATTGTTTTTCAACAAATATTTCATGAGCACAAATATTTACTGAATAGTATTATAGAAGCTGGTGAGCTGTATTAATAGACAAATATCCCAACAACCTCAGGATGCTTAGATTTGTGCCTTGCACACATGGACTATATGTTTTATAACAACTTGCATTATTTTCTATGAATGAATATAAGCAGAAATTATGTTTAGAAAAATTTCTGTAGACAACTACAACCTTCCTAATAAATATCTAATCAACAGAATCTGAGCAAAAGTCATGAGATAGTAGCAGACAGGTTATACCAAAATCAAGGCAACCAAATTTAACCAGACAGGAAATTTATGAATTAATTTGAAGTCTCTGATACAATTTCGTGTTAAAATATTTTAGTGTGTCCTATATTTTAAACACAGGTTAAAGTAATTATATTTGAAAATTTTAATTAAATGTTTACAAATCCAGAAGCACATTTGAGAAACCCTATTATAGGTAAATATTCCCTACTCCATATGAAGTAGACATAGAGATCATCTTTGGTCTGGTCTAGCTAAATCTTCAGCTCACAGGCCTCCAAAAAGGGCTTATTATAAAGTGTTTCAACATTCTCTCCAATACTGGCTGCATTAGTCTCTCTACAAAACGAATGGGTACCCATCCTTATGAACACCTGTGATCACTTACTCTTTTCTTTAACAGCAACTTATTCCACTTTTAAAATTATTTTCTAGCTTTAGGTAGATCTTTCAAAACGATTCTAAGCAATTTATGAATTCCCTTGTTTTCTTCAGTTTATTGGAGAAGTCTTCATTTTTAAAAAGTCTTACAATAAATATTTGTTGTTTTGGGCTTCTAAAGATATCTATTATTTATATTCTGATAATTCATTCTTATTTGTTTTTATCAGAAATGTCCATTTAAATTTATCTAACACCTTCAGCATCAACTAATTTAAGGATATTGTTTTAATGCATTAAGAAGAAAAAATGCTGTAGAAACAGTCTGTATATTAAAATGTAACAAACTATACAGCAAACCATTGTAATTACTATATAAAATAAGATATATAAAATCCAAAATATAATTTATCACAATAGTGTAAATGATTTAAGTAACCTAGACCTATTAAACTCAGATATTGGGTTAAGATAAAGTGTGCAAACATATTTTCATGTGTTCATGCATATAAAATTTTTTGCTAAAAACACATTTAAAACAAAAGAAGTCAGAAGAGTAAAAAAATCATATATACATGTGAAAAAAAACCATTTCCGCTTGGAATGAAAATTTACCTCTAACGTATCCCCAAGTCCTATCATGCAATTTACTGGCTCTGGCTAGTGTTTTGGATATTTACAATAATATCTCACAACAAAGTTATGTTTTTTGAAAAACCACAGTGGGTAATGCTTTTTTTTTCTTGTCAAATCAGTTGAAACATCATAAATGTGATTTGCTTCTACTATTGACCCAATGCAGTTATCTCTCCATCATCAGGTGAGCAAGGTTATTGAGTAATTTTTAAGAAAAATATTATTAATACCCAAAAACCTGAAAATCCCAGTATGAATGAGGAATATTTTAAAAATATAAATATTAAACATTACAAATGAATTCCCCTTTCACAAAAAGTCAAATACTAATCAAAACATTTTTTTCATATATAAGTTTAAGACACAAAGTTACAAATAAAAGCCAACATATATTTCATAGGAAAGATTGTTTCTTTTTTTTTTTTTTTTTTTTTAGAAATTTCATGTAATGTCTGAAACATTTATATTAACATATTTCCATACAAATAACCCAATGAAAGTTTAGTATTAGTTGTTTTGTTTGTTTTTTTATACTGCAGGTTCTTATTAGGCATCAGTTTCATACACATCAGTGTATACATGTCAATCCCAATTGCCCAATCCAGCACACCACCATCCCCACCTCACCGCAGTTTTCCCCCCTTGGTGTCCATATGACCATTCTCTACATTTGTGTCTCAACTTCTGCCCTGCAAACTGGCTCATCTGTACCATTTTTCTAGGTTCCGCATACATGCATTAATATACGATATTTGTTTTTCTCTTTCTGACTTACTTCACTCTGTATGACAGTCTCTAGATCCATCCATGTCTCAACAAATGACTCAATTTCGTTCCTTTTTATGGCTGAGTAATATTCCATTGTATATATGTACCACAATTTCTTTATCCATTCGTCTGTTGATGGGCATTTAGGTTGCTTCCATGACCTGGCTATTGTAAATAGTGCTGCAATGAACATTCGGGTGCATGTGTCTTTTTGAATTACGGTTTTCTCTGGGTATATGCCCAGTAGTGGGATTGCTGGGTCATATGGTAATTCTATTTTTAGTTTTTTAAGGAACCTCCATACTGTTCTCCATAGTGGCTGTATCAATTTACATTCCCACCAACAGTGCAAGAGGGTTCCCTTTTCTCCACACCCTCTCCAGCATTTGTTGTTTGTAGATTTTCTGATGATGCCCATTCTAACAGGAGTGAGGTGATACCTCATTGTAGTTTTGATTTGCATTTCTCTAATAATTAGTGATGTTGAGCATCTTTTCATGTGCTTCGTGGCCATCTGTATGTCTTCTTTGGAGAAATGTCTATTTAGGTCTTCTGCCCATTTTTGGATTGGGGTGTTTGTTTCTTTGATATTGAGCTGAATGAGCTGTTTATATATTTTGGAGATTAATCCTTTGTCCGTTGATTCATTTGCAAATATTTTCTCCCATTCTGAGGGTTGTCTTTTCGTCTTGTTTATGGTTTCCTTTGCTGTGCAAAAGCTTTGAAGTTTCATTAGGTCCCATTTGTTTATTTTTGTTTTTATTTCCATTACTCTAGGAGGTGGGTCAAAAAAGATCTTGCTGTGATTTATGTCAAAGAGTGTTCTTCCTATGTTTTCCTCTAAGAGTTTTATAGTGTCCAGTCTTATATTTAGGTCTCTAATCCATTTTGAGTTTATTTTTGTGTATGGTGTTAGGGAGTATTCTAATTTCATTCTTTTACATGTAGCTGTCCAGTTTTCCCAGCACCACTTATTGAAGAGACTGTCTTTTCTCCATTGTATATCTTTGCCTCCTTTGTCATAGATTAGTTGACCATAGGTGCGTGGGTTAATCTCTGGGCTTTCTATCTTGTTCCATTGATCTATGTTTCTGTTTTTGTGCCAGTACCATACTGTCTTGATTACTGTAGCTTTGTAGTATAGTCTGAAGTCTGGGAGTCTGATTCCTCCAGCTCCATTTTTTTCCCTCAAGACTGCTTTGGCTATTCGGGGTCTTTTGTGTCTCCATACAAATTTTAAGATGATTTGTTCTAGCTCCGTAAAAAATGCCATTGGTAATTTGATAGGGATTGCATTGAATCTGTAGATTGCTTTGGGTAGTATACTCATTTTCACAATGTTGATTCTTCCAATCCAAGAACATGGTATATCTCTCCATCTGTTGGTATCATCTTTAATTTCTTTCATCAGTGTCTTATAGTTTTCTGCATACAGGTCTTTCGTCTCCCTAGGTAGGTTTATTCCTAGGTATTTTATTCTTTTTGTTGCAATGGTAAATGGGAGTGTTTCCATAATTTCTCTTTCAGATTTTTCATCATTAGTGTATAGGAATGCAAGAGATTTCTGTGCATTAATTTTGTATCCTGCAACTTTACCATATTCATTAATCAGCTCTAGCAGTTTTCTGGTGGCAGTTTTAGGATTCTCTATGTATAGTATCATGTCATCCGCAAACAGTGACAGTTTTACTTCTTCTTTTCCAATTTGTATTCCTTTTATTTCTTTTTCTTCTCTGATTGCCGTGGCTAGGACTTCCAGAACTATGTTGAATAATAGTGGTGAGAGTGGACATCCTTGTCTCGTTCCTGATCTTAGAGGAAATGCTTTCAGTTTTTCACCATTGAGAATGATGTTTGCTGTGGGTTTGTCATATATGGCCTTTATTATGTTGAGGTAGGTTCCCTCTATGCCCACTTTCTGGAGAGTTTTTATCAGAAATGGGTGTTGAATTTTGTCAAAAGCTTTTTCTGCATCTATTGAGATGATCATATGGTTTTTATTCTTCAATTTGTTAATATGGTGTATCACATTGATTGATTTGCGTATATTGAAGAATCCTTGCATCCCTGGGATAAATCCCACTTGATCGTGGTGTATGATTCTTTTAATGTGTTGCTGGATTCTGTTTGCTAGTATTTTGTTGAGGATTTTTGCATCTATATTCATCAGTGATATTGGTCTGTAATTTTCTTTTTTTGTAGTGTCTTTGTCTGGTTTTGGTATCAGGGTGATGGTGGCCTCATAGAATGAGTTTGGGAGTGTTCCTTCCTCTGCAATTTTTTGGAAGAGTTTGAGAAGGATGGGTGTTAGCTCTTCTCTAAATGTTTGATAGAATTCACCTGTGAAGCCATCTGGTCCTGGACTTTTGTTTGTTGGAAGATTTTTAATCACAGTTTCAATTTCATTACTTGTGATTGGTCTGTTCATATTTTCTGTTTCTTCCTGATTCAGTCTGGGAAGGTTATACCTTTCTAAGAATTTGTCCATTTCTTCCAGGTTGTCCATTTTATTGGCATAAAGTTGCTTGTAGTAGTCTCTTAGGATGCTTTGTATTTCTGTGGTGTCTGTTGTAACTTCTCCTTTTTCATTTCTGATTTTATTGATTTGAGTCCTCTCCCTCTTTTCTTGATGAGTCTGGCTAATGGCTTATCAATTTTGTTTATCTTCTCAAAGAACCAACTTTTAGTTTTATTGATCTTTGCTATTGTTTTCTTTGTTTCTATTTCATTTATTTCTGCTCTGATCTTTATGATTTCTTTCCTTCTGCTAACTTTGGGTTTTGTTTGTTCTTCTTTCTCTAGTTTCTTTAGGTGTAAGGTTAGATTGTTTACTTGAGATTTTTCTTGTTTCTTTAGGTAGGCTTGTATAGCTATAAACTTCCCTCTTAGAACCGCTTTTGCTGCATCCCATAGGTTTTGGGTCGTCGTGTTTTCATTGTCATTTGTCTCTAGGTATTTTTTGATTTCCTCTTTGATTTCTTCAGTGATCTCTTGGTTATTTAGTAACGTATTGTTTAGCCTCCATGTGTTTGTCCTTTTTACGTTTTTTTCCCTGTAATTCATTTCTAATCTCATAGCGTTGTGGTCAGAAAAGATGCTTGATATGATTTCAATTTTCTTAAATTTACTGAGGCTTGATTTGTGACCCAAGATGTGATCTATCCTGGAGAATGTTCCGTGCGCACTTGAGAAGAACGTGTAATCTGCTGTTTTTGGATGGAATGTCCTATATATATCAATTAAATCTATCTGGTCTATTGTGTCATTTAAAGCTTCTGTTTCCTTATTTATTTTCATTTTGGATGATCTGTCCATTGGTGTAAGTGAGGTGTTAAAGTCCCCCACTATTATTGTGTTACTGTCGATTTCCTCTTTTATAGCTGTTAGCAGTTGCCTTATGTATTGAGGGGCTCCTATGTTGGGTGCATATATATTTATAATTGTTATATCTTCTTCTTGGATTGATCCCTGGATCATTATGTAGTGTCCTTCCTTGTCTCTTGTAACATTCTTTATTTTAAAGTCTATTTTATCTGATATGAGTATAGCTACTCCAGCTTTCTTTTGATTTCCATTTGCATGGAATATCTTTTTCCATCCCCTCACTTTCAGTCTGTATGTGTCCCTAGGTCTAAAGTGGGTCTCTTGTAGACAGCATATATATGGGTCTTGTTTTTGTATCCATTCAGCCAGTCTATGTCTTTTGGTTGGGGCATTGAATCCATTCACGTTTAAGGTAATTACCGATATGTATGTTCCTATGACCATTTTCTTAATTGTTTTGGGTTTGTCTTTGTAGGTCCTTTTCTTCTCTTGTGTTTCCCACTTAGAGAAGTTCCTTTAGCATTTGTTGTAGAGCTGGTTTGGTGGTGCTGAATTCTCTTAGCTTTTGCTTGTCTGCAAAGCTTTTAATTTCTCCATCAAATCTAAATGAGATCCTTGCCGGGTAGAGTAATCTTGGTTGTAGGTTCTTCCCTTTCATCACTTTAAGTATATCATGCCACTCCCTTCTGGCTTGCAGAGTTTCTGCTGAGAAATCAGCTGTTAACCTTATGGGAGTTCCCTTGTATGTTATTTGTTGTTTTTCCCTTGCTGCTTTCAATAATTTTTCTTTGTCTTTAATTTTTGCCACTTTGATTACTATGTGTCTCGGCGTGTTTCTCCTTGGGTTTATTCTGTATGGGACTCTCTGCGCTTCCTGGACTTGGGTGGCTATTTCCTTTCCCATGTTAGGGAAGTTTTCGACTATAATCTCTTCAAATATTTTCTCTGGTCCTTTCTCTCTCTCTTCTCCTTCTGGGACCCCTATAATGCGAATGTTGTTGCGTTTAATGTTGTCCCAGAGGTCTCTTAGGCTGTCTTCATTTCTTTTCATTCTTTTTTCTTTAGTCTGTTCTGCAGCAGTGAATTCCACCATTCTGTCTTCCAGGTCACTTATCCGTTCTTCTGCCTCAGTTATTCTGCTATTGATTCCTTCTAGTGTAGTTTTCATTTCAGTTATTGTATTGGTCATCTCTGTTTGTTTGTTCTTTAATTCTTCTAGGTCTTTGTTAATCATTTCTTGCATCTTCTCAATCTTTGCCTCCATTCTTATTCCGAGATCCTGGATCATCTTCACTATCATTATTCTGAATTCTTTTTCTGGAAGGTTGCCTATCTCCACTTCATTTAGTTGTTTTTCTGGGGTTTTTTCTTGTTCCTTCATCTGGTGCATAGCCCTCTGCCTTTTCATCTTCTCTATCTTTCTGTAACTGTGGTTTTTGGTCCACAGGCTGCAGGATCGTAGTTTTTCTTGCTTCTGTTCAAGATTGTTTCTTTGATAAAATAAAACTGTTCCTAAATTTGTAAGAGAGTAAACTAATTAAGGAAAGGAACAGCTCATAAAGGTACAGAAATAATAACAGAAGTCCAAAACTTATAATTAATATGATCATATTTCTCTGTTCCTACACTGGCACAAAAACAGAAACATAGATCAATGGAACAGGATAGAAAGCCCAGAGATAAACCCATGCACCTATGGTCAACTAATCTATGACAAGAGAGGCAAGGATATACAATGGAGAAAAGACAGTCTCTTCAATAAGTGGTGCTGGGAAAACTGGACAGCTACATGGAAAAGAATGAAATTAGAACACTCCCTAACACCATACACAAAAATAAACTGAAAAATAGACCTAAATGTAAGACTGGACCCTATAAAACTCTTAGAGGAAAACATAGGAAGAACACTCTATGACATAAATCACAGCAAGATCCTTTTTGATCCACCTCCTAGAGTAATGGAAATAAAAACAAAAATAAACAAATGGGACCTAATGAAACTTAAAAGCTTTTGCACAGCAAAGGAAACCATAAACAAGACCAAAAGACAACCCTCAGAATGGGAGAAACTATTTGCAAACAAATCAAAGGAAAAAGGATTAATCTCCAAAGGATATAAACAGCTCATGCAGCTCATTATTAAAAAAACAAACAACCCAATCCAAAAATGGGCAGAAGACCTAAACAGACATTTCTCCAAAGAAGACATAAAGATGGCCAAGAAGCACATGAAAAGCTGCTCAACATTATTAATTATTTGAGAAATGCAAATCAAAACTACAATGAGGTATCACCTCACACCAGTTAAAATGGGCATCATCAGAAAATGTACAAACTACAAATGCTGGAGAGGGTGTGGAGAAAAGGGAACCCTCTTGCACTGTTGGTGGGAATGTAAACTGATACAGCCACTATGGAGAACAGTATGGAGGTTCCTTAAAAAAATAAAAATAGAATTACCATATGACCCAGCAATCCCACTACTGGGCATATACCCAGAGGAAACCATAATTCAAAAAGACACATGCACCCCAATGGTCATTGCAGCACTATTTACAATAGCCAGGTCATGGAAACAACCTAAATGCCCATCGACAGACAAATGGATAAAGGAGATGTGGTACATATATACAATGGAATATTATTCAGCCATAAAAAGGAATGAAATTGGGTCATTTGTAGAGACATGGATGGATCTAGAGACTGTCATACAGAGTGAAGTAAGTCAGAAAGAGAAAAACAAATATCGTATACTAACACATATATGTGGAACCTAGAAAAATGGTACAGATGAAGCAGTTTGCAGGGCAGAAATAGAGGCACAGATATAGAGAACAAACGTATGGACACCAATGGAAGAAAGTGGCGGGGCGGGGTGGTGGTGTGATGAATTCGGAGATTGGGATTGACATATATACACTAATATGTATAAAATGGATAACTAATAAGGACCTGCTGTATAAAAAAATAAATAAAATAAAATTCAAAAATAGAACTGGTCCATTTAGACCTATTGCTCTATTATTCCATGCAGTTTAATATTTGGTTAGATATTTACATGTTAAACACATATTGCTACTAGATACATTAGATAAGCCATCACTGGTTGATTAACCTCCTCTGGATTCTTCACACTTCTGCTGTGGTCTTATTTGAATGTGAAACACCTAAGCAGTGAACTAAGCTCTTACTTTAATATATACTTAAATCAAAAAGACAACCAGAAATAACATTTTTATTCCTTTTCTGATACTTTCCAGACTGTGTTACTAAGATCTCTTTTTCAAAGCCAGTCCACAGAGTACTTGGTAAAATAGAGTGAGTGAAGACACAGTTGCTAGGGCAAGATAAGTTATACCAGGTATCAGTTAGGATGGAAATAATAAGAGAAGCTATTTCCTCTCAGCCTCTTAATGCATATTTTGGGGAAAAAAGTAAAGTAAATTCTTGAAAATATTTTTATAAGAAGATTTTATTGGCCCACAAATATAATAAAACATTTTCAGTCAATAGATAACTATAAATATATACATACACACATATATACACAAATATACACATTAGTGTGCATACATATATACACAAATACAAAATTTATTTAACATATAAACACACTTCTAAAATTTTAATCATTTATACTGTCCCCCTTTCACTTTAAAAATTATCTAGATTTGAAAATTAACTGATTTAGTAATCTTATTTATAATTAAACATGGAATTGTATTCTATGAGATGTATATTTTACTACATTTTTTCTGTATCTAAATAAAAACTAAAGACATCCCAGTCAAGTCAATAAATGGTAACTGGATACCTTAGATGGCTTATATGAAACAACAACAACAACAAAAGTACATATTCTTCAGTCTGTAGAATTTCTGAGCCCAAAGTAATTCACAATTATTTTAGTTTTTTATATTATATTATTTGAAATGGATGTGTTCTTATTCTCTGTCACTAGCAGAAACATAAATTTACTGAATTACAATGAGAATCTGTAAATTATTAAATTTGGTCTTAAACTGAAATAGGGAAAATTTAGAGATGAAATGATAAGAGGGAAAATTAAATGAGGAGGAGCCAATTCAGTGATTCTAGGAATTAAGATCAGAGATAAAAGTAATAAAGAATGGTGGCTACATCTGCTATGAGAAATGGAAAACCTACTTCCTTAACTCATGCTGGTTTTGAGCACAAATTTATACTACATTGTAGAAATATTCAAGTGAAGAAATATTTTTTCCCCTAGGCTTTGTATTCCGATGGAACATTTAGTATACATATACTCAAAACAACTTTGGACTGGAGGAAAAAAATCAAATCCATGTACATAAGTGGACAAACATCTCAATATTATCAATACAAATATACCCTATATATTCAGCCTAGACATCGTAAGGTAGAAGAAAAATAATTCTAATTATAAATTGAATTTTGAAGTAATTGGGAGAATGAGTTCAAGAGTGAAAAAATTAAAGAAGAAAAAATGACATGTGTTATGTGTGTAAATGAATTATAAAAAGATTCCCCCAAGCAATAAGCATGTCCTTTGCCCAGATCTTAGTTTCTAATACCATTTTCCAATAAAGGGAAATAGGATATCTTGGAGAAATAACTGTTTCTAAGGTTTGTACAGGAAATATACAAGATGAGCCTGAAGTATCTTATACTGCCAGCAAAAAAGGAAGTGCAAAACAAATAAATATAGAAACTAACAAAGCAAAACACACACACACATACCACCACTACCACCACCATCACCACCACCACCAACAACAACAAAGGTGCTACTGAACGCAGGTTCAGCTGCTCACCACTCAAAAGCCAGTTCTTGAGAGACAACTGTTGGTTGGAAAAGGAAAGGTTGCTTTATTCAGGAGCCAGCAACCGGGGGGAGAAGGCAGACTCATGTGCTAGAACCAACTCCAAAGACTCTGCTCAGCCATGAAAGCTTTTAAAAGGAAAAAGGGGAAGCTAGTCTCAGATAAACATCTGGGGATGGGTCAGAGTCTTCAACTTTCACTGTGTGCAGACTCAGTGACTTCTTGTGATCTTTCTTTAGATGCTATCTTGTTCACACAGTTTGCTCACAGAACAGGGAAGCTGAGGAAACAAAGCTAGTCATCCATTAATTCTTTAGTCTTCATTCTACTTCTTTAATCTAAGAAGAGAATCAACAGGTTAGGCAAGGCATTGTGTGATCAAAAGATTTGAAAGGTGTGCTTGGGCTGGAAGTTAGTGAAGCATGGGGACACCTGTTCTAAGGTTAAGTTAAAATATAGCTGCTCAAGGACTTCCCTGGTGACACAGTGGTTAAGAATCTGCCTGCCAATGCAGTGGACATGGGTTCGATTCCTGGTCCGGGAAGATACCACATGCCGCGGAGCAACTAAGCCTGTGCACCACAACTACTGAGCCTGTGCTCTAGAATTTGTGAGCCACAACTACTGAAGTCCGCCTGCATAGAGCCCGTGCTCCGCAACAAGAGAAGCCACCACGAGAGGCCTTCTTGTCGCCACTAGAGAAAGCCTGTACACAGCAACAAAGACCCAATGCAGGCAAAAATAAATAAATAAATAAAGTCATTAAAAAAAAAAAATGTTGTCTTTGTTGTAGGTTTACAGTATCTTGTTCAATTATACCCATACATATATGTATTCATCCTTGGTTTCATTAAAAATTATATATATAGCTGCTCAAGTGACAAGACAAAGGGTCTCCTGCAAAGAGCTGCTTCCTGCAAAGAGCTGCTTCCTGCAAAGAGCTGCTTCCTGCAAAGAGCTGCTTCCTGCAAAGAGCTGCTTACAAATCTCTACTGTCAGACATCATTCCATTTCTATGGAATTAGGGGCAAAGGTCTGTCCTCTGTAACTGCTTTATGCTGAGAAGGGGCTGAGAAGGGGCGATGTTGACATGGGTCTGTAACATCTCTTTGCTGATAATTTTAGTTGCTTGCTTACATATACAGGCAGAATAAGCCACAATTATGTTGATATCCACCCGGGTACAGAAATTATGAGCAATAGTGTTAATCTCATCTCTTTAGGTCCGTTCTTGGAATTGTGCTAGCCATAGATTCGGAACTGCTCAAGATGGAGAAGCTTATTTCATGCTACAAACTGGTCATCATGCAGTTAGTTTTCTTCCCTCTGGTGGCAGTTATAGTATCCATAAAACAACTCAGGAATGTGCATCAGACACTGTTATCTATGTCCTTTAGGGAGAAGCTAAAGATTCTGTGACTCTGCTGTCCTAATCATTAACCGTTTGAGCCTGCACTTTTATAACTCAGCGGAGGCCTGTGAGACTTCAGCATTTCTATAAACAAGAGGCAGGGGACATGGAGGGGCCTTTGTACTTGTGAGTGCCCCACAGGGCTCAGTTCAAAGGGGGTGTGCCAAAGAAACAACTAGATTCAAATGAAAGCTGGAAAAATTTGAGCAAAAAATAATAATA
Organism: Balaenoptera musculus; assembly: GCF_009873245.2. Classification (NCBI taxonomy): domain Eukaryota; kingdom Metazoa; phylum Chordata; class Mammalia; order Artiodactyla; family Balaenopteridae; genus Balaenoptera; species Balaenoptera musculus. The sequence continues at coordinate 22,072,123 of NC_045797.1, forward strand.
AAGTAGCATTTGATTATAATCTAAATGATAAAATAAATGCCCAGGAATCCAAACTGATAAAAAGAATGCATGAATAAATAAAGAAAAAGCCTGGACAACATTCTCATTCTGAAGAACTCTATATAATTTATGAAGATAATCTGTCCTAGAAGAGATAGAAAAAACTCCCACTTAAGCAGTTTGATCTTCACAATGACTTTCCTCCAAAGAGTACACAGTATGCAAGGAGGGTGGAGGAAAATTTTACAACGTTACACAGAAATCTGACAAACACTACCTCAGCCAGGTAAGCAAGGTCATTAACAGTGATGAGTCATGCTGATTGCATGTATCCAGGGTATGATGTAATGAGAATTGCACTTTACGTCTGTGGTCTTCCTTTCAAAAACCTTTCCTAACCTCAGGGGAAAAAAAAAAAAAAAAATCAGACAAACCCAAATTAAGGGACATTCTATAAAAATATTTGACCAGTATTCCTCAAAATTGTCAAGGTCATCAAAACAAGGGAAGTCTAGTAATAGCCTGAGGGGACTAAATATAATGTGGTAACAACAACAAAAAGAGCATTAGGCAAAATCTTAGAATATATAAATTAAAGATACAGGTGGGTTAACATAATATGTCAAAATTGGTTTTATTTGTATTCTTATTTATGACAAATGTACTATGCTGATGTAAGATATTGACAATAGAGAGTACTAGGTGTGGGATTTTGAAAATTATCTCCCCATGTCTGTAAATCTAAAACTATTCTACAATTTTTAAATTACTTAAAAACTTTTTGAATGTTACTTGAAAGAAACACGATATTTTTGTAGTATTTCAAATAGTTACAATTTCCCCCATAACTGTATACACATGTGTATATTTTTATCTTCCCTCTTTAAATGCATATATATTTGTATATATATTGACATACATCTGTAACATCAAAAATGGAATAATACTACATGCATAATGCTAGGTAAATAACATTTTATTTTTTAAACAGGCACCATTCTTTTTTGTATCTCAAATCTTCAGAGATTTTTTTTCTTTAAAACTACTATGTAGAAAATAGATAAACAACAAGGTCCTATGGATATCTTATTGAAGATATTGAACTATACTTAATATCTTATAATAAGCCATAATGGAAAAGAAAAAATACTATATTTTATTTATATCCTGATATATCTTTTTAATATTTATATCATAATCAATCTTGCAATTGTTTACATGTCACAGATTAGTAGACAGATTTTCTCTTTCATAATCAACATAAAATACTGATGCATATTACAATATTATAATTAATTAATTTGGATCAAACATTGTTCTATTAAGAATTTATCGGTACTAAACTCTTTAAGGTTTGTTTACTTTGTTTTGTCTGATAATATATTTATTTATTTTACCACATTCTTAATTGGTTACTTGGGTAACTGTATAATTTTCGTTTTGAGTTACTTTTCTCTTTGCCTCGAGGATATTGTTCCAATATCTTGCTCTCCTAGTTGCAGTTGCATATTGAATTGTCAGTCTAGTATTTATTCCTTTAAAAGCAAATTATATTTCCTATCTTCTCTTGCCTTTGGTGTTTGTTTCATGACACTGTGTTGAGCTGGATTGTGGTTAATGGTGCTACTTGAATCTGAATATTCAAATCTTCAATAAGTTTGGATATTTTCCAGGCATGTTTTCTTTGAGTATTTCCTTTTCTCCCCCTCTCATCTTGTCTCTTCTAGAATTCCTAATAAGTTGATTGTAAATCTTTTCCTTTTAGCTTTTATATCATTTGACTTTTCTTTCATATTATTATTTTTTGGTTTGCCTGCATCCATTAACAACATTCTTTGGCTTTCTCATCCATTCACTATTTTCTTCAGGTGCTGTTTAAACTACTGAGTTTTTCATTTAAATCACCATAGTTTTCATTTCTTCATTCTTTTACAACTCTGCATGGACCTTGGTCATAGTATCTTTATTTCTCTTCAATTTTTTATTTCTCTCTCTCATTTCTTCAAACATTTGAAATACAAAGATCTTACGTTATCTAAATATAATCTGTTCTTGAAAATATGTTGGTTAGTGAATTTCCAAAAAATGGGGGACTTTACTCCTTATTTAAAAATTTTTAAAAATGTGATATATTTCAAACATACATATTAACAGTGATATATATTTGTTATTGATGGTATCATTTAACTTGTCCCTTTCTCTCCTGTCCTCCACACTCCATTGACCTCACTTTTCTCACCTTGATCAATACAGATAATCTTCCAGAAATGTTTCCTCAGGGTGATATTTTGTACTTCTAGAAAAGAAGGGTTTTATTTATTTTTTTTTTTAGATGTTTCTGGAGCTTAAGTAATCTGAATAACACAACACTTTTTATGACCTTGTGGACTATTGGGAATTGTGCTTGATTAGTCATCCACAACTTAGAGACAACAAAAATATCCTCCCAAGCTTACCAATTGTTCTCATATCCACACACCAACATCTCCTCTTTTTCTGCTCCTTTGAGAATTGAGTATTTAGAATTGAGTATTTGTTGGTGATTTCTAGCCTCTACTTCTTATAGCCATGTCAGTTCTCACTGCCCCCCCCCCCCGCCTTTTTTCCCTCCACTCAATCCATATAGTGACTATTTAGGACTGTCCATTAGTTGCTGGTGGCTTGGCAACATCCATTCATATTTTGTGGTTCATAGGCATATCTTATATATTTTTGTTGAAGATCCATGTGTTGATCCATGTGTTTTTTTGTTGTCTTTCCTAATTGTTTACTCTGTTGTTTGTAAGATATGATGAAACTCAGGACCTAGACTACTGCCCCAAATTCTGCTAAATCTGAACTCATTCCATTATTCAAAAAGTATACTTTCAAACATACATAAAAGGTGCTAGTATAGTATAAAGACCTTCCAAATATCCTTTATCCAGTTTCACTTATTGGTAACCTTATGCCCAATTGTTTTATAATTCTATGTATTATCTCTCATTCATCATCTGTCTCTCTATGAAACATCTCTTTATTACCTATCCAGTTTTTTTTCTGAACCATTTGAGAGTATGTCATATACATCATATCCTATATGCTACACTATTGAACAGCTTTGAAGAAAATCTCAGAGACAAAAAAGAAACACTTTTTCAATGAAATGCTGCATCACCAACGTTTGTAATAGTATAGAAGATGCTATTTCCATAAATAATGATTCTAAGTTGAAACATGACTCCGTAGGTCAGAATATGAATGAGAAGTATAATATAAAATTTTATGTGAATAATATGTTAGCATTTAATTAACAGCAGGTTTTTTGTATTACTGGTTTATAAGAATTATGGTCATCTCACAACAGATAATATCTATTTGATAAAATACAAGTATTTATAGTATTCAACACTGTTTTTATCTTTGTCTGAGACACACAGCTTTCTTTGAGACCTTCCCTTACTGTTGATGGTGGCATGCAAGTTTGACTGCCTTGCTCCTGCCCTCTCCAGTTTCCTAAAACTGTAGAAAATTGCTCTAAGTTGTTTTTGCTTGTGGTTGTTTCTTCTTAGGCTCCTGCTTGCTTGTGCCTATCTCATCTGATCATATACATGCTCCTTTGATAATATAGTGTTCATTAGGGATTTTATCATGCAGTGCCCCAAAGCCAAAAAGTAGGCTACTACTACCTTGGCACTCATAGCTCTATATTTATGCATTCATCTTTTACTCCACATCACAAACACCATTGGAAAAAAAAAAAAATTAAAGTTTTTTGTATTCTTATAACTTTAGACTTTTTGCCCAAGGGAAATTTCATTCCTTCTCCCTACTTCTGCTACCACCTCTTACATAACATCCATTAAAATCTGTATCTCATATTTTCCATATTTCCTAGACTGAAGGATGTCTCTCTAACCTGCTATGCTCAACTTGCCCGAAGTCTATACAGTTAGAAATAATTGAAATAGTGAAAAGGATAGTGGAATTAGACTCAAACACAATGCTTTTAATTATCTGTCTTTATGGTACCATGCATCCAAAATTTTAATTAACTAAACAAATTTTCTTACAAGAAAGGGAAATATTAATACTCGATTTGCTTCATTTGCTGAATCAATTAGAGTTTAAATGAGATACCTTATGAAAGTGCATTTGACCTGAAAAGTACAAGACACCAGGCATTAATGTTGTTAATGCCTCCTGTGATTGATGCTGAAAGTCGGTTTAACTTCAACTCCCTTCTCTTCTTCATCTTTCTATGGAATAAACAGTATGTCTAAAACATTTCTTTGAGCAGACCCATCCATTTCTTCTGACACTGCCCTAATATAAGCATGTATCTCTTGCCAAGTCTGAGTGAATATTTTTCTAATTTGTCTCTTTCTTAGATATCACATTCTTTCCAATTTATTTTTCATGCACCTACCAATTATCTATGTCTACATCTAATTTTTAATTCATAAATTCCAATGGCTCCTCATTTCAGATTACTTTATACTGACTAGTCTTTAATTCCCACATTAGACTCCAAGCAACGCTCAACTTCATTCAACTTGCAATACCCATACACTTTAAATACCTCAGAACTTTTGTTTCTCTTATTCCATCTGCCTGAAATATATTTTTATTTTGAAATTCTACATATTTGTAAAAATTTATATAACATGCTTTCTCTTTAAAACATTGCCTTAAATAGCCAATAAAATTAATCCATAATGTCTTCCTTATATTTTAAAATAATTTGTACATCTTTTATAAGTATCACATTTGTTCTTGTGTTAATGTTTATTGCTTATCTTCAACCAACAAATTGAAAACCACAAGATAAAATTGAGATTTTACCTTGTATTGTCGTCCCCCCGAGGCTGCATCAGTAAACTTTTCATTAATAAACATTCTTTTATATATATCTTCTATATTATACCCATACCATACCTATTATACCTTTTGGATACATATTCCTTTATTTAAGTCTAAGACATAAGTTGCTTTTAAAGATTGTGTTGTGTTTCTGTAAGAATATATCCTTTGGACTAAAACCCAAATTTTATATGTTTAAGCTTATTTAAGTGATGTTTTATATGGTCTGTGAGCTAAGAATGGTGTTTTCATTTTTAAATAATTGAAAAAATCAAAAGGAGAATGTTTCATGGCACTAGAAAACTATATGAAATTAAAATCTCAGTGGCCACAAATAAAGTAGTATTGAAATACAGCCACATCTGCTCATTTATGTTTTGTCTATGGCTGCTCCATGCCTAAATGCAGAGCTGAATAGTTGCTACAGAGGCTGAAAGGCTGAGAGACCTAAAATATTTACTCTCTGGACTTTTATGGAAAGTTTGCCAGCCACTATCCTAGATGATTCACATTGTGTAAACAAAGTAAATACTCACTTATACTAAACACTATAGGGGGTTAATTTATTGATGTTCACAAGAAGGAAAATACATCTATGGCACCAGTCAGCCAGTCCTGCCTGCCTGTACTCCTCCCTATGTGTATACTTGGTCCCAGCATACAGTATCTTCCCAGATCTGACCATTTTCCTCTTTGATTGATAGGGCTGATGCTAGATACTGTGTTAATTACTCCCTCTGAACCCCAGCATGGATCTGTGGGTTTTACACATTAGACTGCAGGAAGAGCTGAAGAAATAGGTATAAGGTTCAGGATATCACAAGTTAATGGATTTATGATAATGTCAAATGTGCTGTATAAGCTTATCAGAACACAGATACCTTAAAGTACCTTACTTCCAAATGTTATCCATTCAGCACACATACACAGTTTCTCATTAGTCTTTCTCTTCCAGTGATGAAACATGAGAAGTAGAGAATTATCTTTTATTTACTATACAATGGGAAAAGGAGTGGGTCTAGTTACAATTTACTCAATGAAAGTGTCATAGAGAGACTACTATAAGTCATAACGTATTCTAAGTAATATTGACTCAAATATATCTTTCAACTCATGACGTATTTTTAATGAAATTTTGCACACTGTGTAAAACTCTAAACACTTAAACCTTATTCTGAATTTTTTTAAAGGTGAGAAATACAATTAGCAGCATCTTATTTTAAAAAAAAGAAAAAAAAAAGTGGACAGACTATTACAAATTCTATGTTTTTAATTCCAACCTCTACAGCTAAGTAATGAGAAATAAAAATCAAAACATAACCTCTGCTTTTTTTCTATAGGAATATATATATATGCATAATTTTATATATAAATTTAATTGTATATGTATTTTTCTCAAAGTGGAGTTTTATTTATTTTTTAATGGAATCATATAAATGTATTACTACAGAAACATTCAGAAGCTATGAAGTGTACTCTGGAACTTGACTTTTTCTTTAACCCACAGAACTTGACTTTGATATTTAAAAGTATACACAGAAATTATATAAATATGTGTATATATGTATATATATAGATAGATGTTATATATATATAAAATCACTCACTATGATTTTAATGACTGTAACATCTCAGCATAGTTAAAACTTGATAATAATGATTTGTGGACTGGGTCAACCTCAGTGGAATACAAGTCAGTGTGTTAGAGGTGCTGCATGATCACGCATTGAGGAATGCTGGAGAGAAGACTAATTCTCTTTATGTTGGAGAGTAATCATTGGAGGAGAGAATTCTCAGCCTCCCATATTGGAGAATAAATATTTTCTGAAGACTACTATATTTCAAATTCATTTACAGGGAAGAGGAGTGGTACAATGGAAAAATTGAACTAAGACTTTTCAGGGAACTACAAATTTAATCAAACAGCTGATTAAAAGAAAAGTATTCATGCCATACTAAGTTGCCATCTTCAATGGTTTCAAATTCCAATACCTTCTTTTTTGTGTATCTACCTTGAGAGAGTCTTTAACAAATCTTAATCAGCCTCCCCAATTTACTGGCAACTCAGCCTCACTAATTTGAAGCCACGGTGTGACTTGCAATCACTTATAGCAAATTCTTAGTAATCTGCTATTAAGGATTTCTGAATCCTATATGAGCAGATGAAAATTCAATGTGCCACATTGAAAATATGACCCTAGCTGAAGGGCAATTCATGAACAAGAAGACTGATATTACACTGGCAAATGCTGCAAATGAACTTACACTTCACACACATCACATGCAGCCAAACATTAAACATTCATTACTTAGCAGATAAGTTAAAGGCATAATTAATCTTTGAACTAATGGACTAATGAGAGATGGGCAACCACATCAGTTCATATGAGAATCATACTTCATTTTCAATCCTAACTTTGGCTTCAGTGGATTCAAGATATTTCTCCTTAAAGGACAATCATTTAAAAGATATAATTTTCTATGCTTTCTAATACAAATATGCATTGGAGTTTGCCTGCATAATAAAGTTATTCAAGCAGCAGTTTTTTCCCTCTTTAGAAAGACAAAAATAATACCATATGAAATATTTCTAGTCTTTCTTCGTCTGTTGTTTCCTCATATTGCTTCACAGGACAGAAAGTTTTAAATATGCTAGAAAGAGCACACAGAAGGTTTATAGAATATTTTCTTAGTATAATGGAGAAAGCACACAGGCATAGGAGAGCATCTCAAAATTTAATGTGCATAAGAATCATCTGGAAAACTTGTTAAAACACAGACTTTTGGGGCCCAAACCCCACAGATTCTGATTCAAGAGGTTAGAGGTGAGGCCCGAAATTTCTCATTTCTAACAACCTCCTAGATAATGATGAGCTGGCCCATGAACTGTGTTATGAGTAGCTTTGACACTCATTGTTCCACTCACATGCTTTGTAACTCTAAGAAAGTTGCTGAACCCCTTACAGCCTCAAAGATTTCCTCATTTGTTTAAAAAGAGGTGACAGCATGGATCTTAGATGGTAACTAAAATGAGGTGGGCATTTTAAAATGTTGGCTTTCTTTCTTTCCTCTCCTTCCTTCTCTTCCTTCCTTCCTCCCTTCCTCCCTCCTTCTCTACCTCTCTCCCTCTTTCTCTTTCTCTTTTTAAAAACTCTGGTCATTTTGTTAGAAGACCTCTGAAAATATTGGTGTGTTTATTACTAACAAGAACTGAGTGGTATAAAGACCCTGATGTGAAAATCTATAGCCCTGGACTTACACACAGCTGAGGTAGGAGGGTTCCTGAATTCCCTGTTCTGTCTACTGAGCTACAGCTTGTAAAGCTTTGGCTCTGTTTTTGATGTTCAGTGATGGTTCTTCCAACTTTAGCATTCTATGAAGGGGACTAGAATTAATTTTCCTAGAACGCTAGTGACATTCTCATTCTTAAAAATACCATGAGAAGTGAAACAAAAAAATGAACAAAAACAATGGGTTCCATTCTGCTCTAGATGCTAGGCCAAATGCAATTTCTAGATTTAGAGGACAAAAGCACCTAAGAAATAGGGCATGGCCTGGGTAACAGAAATCTGTAAAGATTTGCCTCGACCAGCACCTGGCACACAGTGTTAGGTAACTTTAGGCCTGTGATCTCAAACACAAATATACTTTTCCCCTGAGTTAGTGACTGCAACAGGAAAGTGAGGCACAACAGAAAGACTTGAGTGTGTATCCTCTCTGTCAATTAATATTTGTTTTTTTCCTTGAGAAAATATATAAATTTCTTTTTAATCTATTCTCTCACCTCATATCACAATTATATCACTCATGTTTTATTTATCATCAATATCCTCATTGCCGACTCCAATGCCCCTGTGCAAATATCCTAATCTATTTAACATAATTAATTCTAGAATGGGCTTTGTAAAATATATATAAGAGCTTTGTATGCATGGATTTTTACTTTACATGAATGTTATCTGACTAAAATCCCACCCTGTTTCTTAAAAACATATTTTTAATTGTTTTTAGATCTCTTCACATCACCATGGATCTAACTGCTGCATAATATTCTATAGCGTACATCCTCCATATTTTACTTAATCTGGCCCTAATGATGATCCACCAACTGTCTCTGAATTCCCATTTCTACAAACAAAACTGCAATAAACATCTTCGTAAATGCTTCTTTTTGGACCTCTATGCAGGGGTGGGATTATTGGATCATAGATACATTTAATTTGACTCTGGACTGCCATATTCACTGGATACACCAGCCTCCCAACCCGCATGAGGGCTCCTCTATGCCTACAGCCCCAACAACTGGTGATGTGCAACTTTTCATTCAAGGCCCATCTGATAAGTACAATGTGATACTTCATTATTATTTTAATTTACTTGATTCTAATCACCAATGAGTTTGAACATCTTTTCATGTGCCTCAAGGCCCTTTGGGGTTTCTCGTTTTTAATTACCTGTTCATTCACAGGTCACATTGTGGAAGAACTTGTGGGATGGGAGATATTATTGAAGCCATCTTTGGAAGATAAATATAATATTCTGCTGAATTATTCATGTTTCTCCACAGATATTTTCTCTCTCTTTCTCTTTCTCAGCTTCATTATAAGCCAAAATGTAATGCATGCATTTGTCTATTACTGGTTTTGTAATCCTTACTAACTGGTAGGCAAACTCCTCACCTCTTTATTAAGTTCTACTTTTTAAAATTTGAAATAAAATGTTTTTTACACTATTAATTCATCTCATAAAAGTATAAAATTATTAATTTGGTTTCAGAACTGCTTGTATGTTTATTATTCAAAGAAGTCTTCTGTATTATTTAAAAGGTTTTACAGTTTTTGTTGCTATTACAAATACCTTTATTTTCAATTGGGTTTGTTTGTTGCAATTTATTTTTAAAAACATATCTTTTATCTGTAAACTAAAATCTTGTATAAGTGCTAATGATTTGTTGATTCTAATTTTTTTCTAGAAGATAAGCACATTAAATAAAAATAATGGCAGCTTTTTTTCTTTTTCAATTCTGACATTTATTTCTTTTTTTTTTTTCTAAAAGAAAGACCATATATTAAGTCAAAGTGATGATAGCAGGCACCATTCTTTTGTTCTAATCCTAAGATTTGTCCTCATGTACACCATTTGTTAAGTGCATAAAAGTTAACAAGAAAGTTCCCTTCAAAATAATGTCAGCACATGGCTGAATAAGATGCCCCTCATTATGTCCCATCAACAACAATTTGGTATCCATCTACAGAAAAAAGTGCCTGTGTGGGAGCTGTGGGATCCAGCAACGCACACCAAGGGACCCAGGATAAATCTTGCAAACTCACTGGACAACAGGCATTCAGAACTTGGTCCCAGCTGTTGACCCTGCAGTAGACCATGAACCAACCCCAGGTCCTTTTGGCTACAGTCTTGGAGCCCCTGCAGAACACTGACAATCACCACATATATAAGTGCCTTTGTGGAAGTCCAGGTTTCCAGCAGAGAAGTTCCAGCACATCAGTAGAGCAAAACAAACAAACAAATCTTAGACTGAACCTTAGATTGGATGTACTGGAGAGGATAAGAAAAACAATTTGACTTTACCTGAATTATCTCTTCCTCAAGACAGCACAGCTCAGTGCAAGCAGAGACCTTCTTAGCCCAAAATTGTTCCCATAGAGGAAAATAGAGCATGTGAGTGAGGACCTGGCTCCCCCAGCTGTTTGGGACCTTGTCAAAGAGGAACCATTTCTCTCTCTCCCCACCCAGGGAACTAAGTCATGACCTGCATGACTGGGAAGTGGGAAGAGTCTGGAAGAACCACAGATAAGATTCTTGGAAGCACTAAAGGGATATGGATACTACTGTGTTGCAGACTCCATCAAGAAGCCTACCCAGGAGCTGCTGGTGATGCCTCACCTGTGAATCCCCCAAATAGCACATGGATGCCCCTGATGCTCTGCACATTTCACCCACACACACACCTATCACATGGCCCTACACTCTCCATGCTCCTGACAATGATGACAGCAAGCTATGGCAGACAGCTGGTGAGCATACTCAGAAAGATGGCCCAAATCTGCAGACCAGAGAGAGATCACAAACTTGACCTTTAGCTCTGCCTTTGGAAAGCAAAAGAAAGGCTGTCAACACCTGGCCCAGTGTGCTGCAAGATCGAGAGAAGGCATACAATCATAACAATTCTTCCACAAAAGAGAACAAGAAATATAAAACTGACATGTCTATAGAAGGTCTAAGAAAGCCTTACAATACCTAGCAGGACTAACAGAAGGTATTTCTCTTCCAAAGACAATTAGTAAAACTGGAGAAGTGAGTGCTACTTCAAATGCAAAGGCTGCAATGGAAGACTTCGAGGAACATGAAAAATAAGGAAACAAGACACTACCAAAATATCACAATAATCTTTCAGTAACTGACCCAAAATACATAGAGCTCTGTGATTTACCTGGTAAAGAATTCAAATAGCTGTTTTAAGGAAACTTAGAGAGCTACAAGAAAACCCAGAAAGACAATTTACAAAATCAGGAAAACAATATATAAACAAAATGAAAAGTTTAACAAAAAGGTAGAAATCATAAAAAAGGATCAAACAGAAATTCTGGAGCTGAAGAATATGATAAGTTAAATGAAAAATGCAGTAGAGAGCACCAACTGCAGACTTGAATGAGCATAAGGATCTGTGACTCAGAAAACAGAAATTTGAAATTATCCAGTCATAGAAGAACAAAAGAAAAAGAATAAAAAAGAGTGAAGAAAGCCTATGTGATCTCTGGAATACCATCAAAAGAATCAATCTGTGAATTATTGGAATTCAGAAGGAGAAGAGATGGAGAAGATGGTAGAAAGCTTATATAACAGCTGAAGACTTCCCACATATGGAGAGAGATGTGGATTTCCAAGTTCATTAAGCTCATACTTTACAAAAAAATTCAATTTAAAGAGATCTTCTCCAAGACATACAATAAAAAATTATCAAAAATAAAAAGAGAATCTTAAAAACAGAAAGAGAAAAGAAGCTTATTAACTTACAAGTGACCCCTCCCCCCATAAAGCTATCATTGGATTTCTCAGCCATAACCTTACAGGCCAGCAAGAGAAAGTGGGATGATATATACAAAGAGCTAAAAGGGTGGGGTGGGGGGAAACCCTGACAATCAAAACTAGTCTATCTGGCTGATTATCCTTAATAAAATAAAGATTTTTCCAGACAAATAAAAGCTCAGGGATTTCATCAACCCTAGGTCTACCTTAAGAGAAATACTGAAAATAATTCTTCAACCTGAAATGAAAGGACTCTAATTGGTAACATGAAAATGTATGAAAATAAATAATACACTGATAAAGGTAAGTACAGAGTCAAATTCAGAATACTCCAATGCTGTAACATGGTGATATGTTAACAAATTAACTCTATTAAAATTTAAAGACAATGAGTATTAAAAATAACTATACCCATAATCATTTGTTAATGAATGCACAATATAAAAAGAGGAAAACTGTGATATCAAAATCAAAAATGGGGGGAGTAAAAGGGTAGAGTTTCTGTATGCAATTTAAGTTCAGTTGTTAGTGTAAAATAGACCATTATATCTATAAGATGATTTATGTAAGTCTCATGATAATCACAATGCAAAAACCTACAGTAAATACACAAAAGATAAAGAATACAGATTCAAAGCATACCACTGTGGAAAATAATCAGTTCACAAAGGACGGCAGCAACAGAGGGAGAAAATAAAAGGGAACCACAAAACAGCCAGAAAATAACTGAGACTGTATTAGTAAGTCTTAACCTATCAATTATTACTCATTGGAAATGGATTAAATTCTCCAATCAAATAGAGATGGATGGATTAAAATAAAAGGCCCAATATGTGCTGCCTACAAGAGACTCATATAAGTTATGTATGTAGGGACATACATAAACTCAAAGAGAGAGGATGGAAAAAGATACCCCATGCAAGCAGAAACCAAAAGAGAGTAGGGGTAACCATACTTATATCAGACAAAATTGACTTTAACTCAAAGAGGTAACAACAGACAAAGAAGGTTATTATATAATGATAAAGGGGTCAATTTATTAAGAGGATATAATAATCATAAATATATACATATATATATACACCCACACTTCAGAGCACTTAAATATATTAAGCAAATACGAACAGATCTGAAGAGAGAAATAAACAATACAAAAACCACAAATGGCACTGAGGAAAATGAATAATAGTATACAAAAGAATAAAACTGGACCCCTATCTTACAAAAACCTATAAAATCAAAAAACTTAACATAAGAATTCAAACTATAAAACTCCTAGAAGAAAACATATGGAAAAAAATCCTTGACATTTAGAGTCTTGGCAATGATTCCTTGGTTATGACACCAAAAGCACAAATAAACAAACAAAAAAAATCCAAAGATTAATAAGTGGGACTATATCAAACTAAAAAGCTTCTGCACAGCAAAGGTAACAATTAACAAAACAAAAAGGCAACGTACAGAATGGGATAAATTATTTGCAAAACATATATTTGATAAGGGTTAACATTTAAAATATACAAGGGCCTCATACAACTCAATATCAAAAAAAACACATGTTGCAATTTAAAAAATGGGCAGAGGAATGGACTTTTCCCAAAGCATACACAAAAATGTGAATCAGGTATCTGAAAAGATGCTCAATAACAGTAATCTTCAGGGAAATGCAGTTCAAAACCGCAATGAGATATTACCTCACACCTGTTATAATGGTTATTATCAAAAAGACAAGAAATAACAAGTGTTGGCAAGGGTGTGGAGAAAAAGGAACCTCTGTGCACTGTTTGTGGGAATATAAACTGGTACAGCCACTATGGAAAATGGTATAAATGTTCCTCAAAAAATTAAAAATAGAACTATCATATGATCCAACAATCCCACTTCTGGGCAAATATCCAAAGGAAATGCATCAATTATCTCAAAGAGATATCACACTCTCATGTTCACTGCAGTATTATTTCCAATAGCCAAGATATGGAAACAACCTGAGTGTCCATCTAAAGATGAATCTAAAAGAAGATACAGCTATATAATGGAATATTATTAAGCCATGAAAAATAATAAATCGGCCACTGTCACCAGCATGGGTGGATCCTGAGGGCACTATGCTAAGTGAAATAAGATATAGAAAGACAAATACTACAGTCTCACTTATATTTATAATCTAAAGAAGTTGAACTCATAGAAATAGAGTAGAATGGTGATTGCCAGTGCCTGGCATGGCAGGGGGGTCACTGAAATGGGGAGATGTTTAAAGTATAAAAACTTGCAGTTACAGGATGAATAAATTCTGAGAATCTAATATACAGCACAGTGATTATTGTTAACAATACTGTATTACATAATTGGAAGTTGCTAAGAGAGTAGATCTTAAATGTTCACACCCTAAAAAAACCCAAAAAATGCAAAACAAGCAAACAAACAAAAAAAACACCTCATAATTATCTGAAGTGATATAGGTATTAACTAACCCTACACTAGTAATTATTTTGCAGTATATAAGTGTACCGACTTACATAGTGTTATATGTTAAGTATATCTCATTAAAGCTGGAAAAAAGTTTCCTTCTTTCTGTTCTGCCAGTATTTATTTTTTAATCCTATATAATATTTAAATTTTATCAAAACTGTCATAATCATGAGGGAAGACATTTAGTATGCCAGGGCTATTAGAAATGTTGAAAAATGTAGGGTTTAATAAACCAACATTATATTATTTTCTGCATTATGCCTATGAACTTCCAGGATTTATTTTATTTTATTAAATAAATAAATATTTATTTATTTGCAATGTTTCAAGATCTTAATATTATGTATTTATGTATTAGTTGTAAAATTAATTGATATTATTATTTAATTTTGGTATAGCAGTTCTACATTTGAGATCTTTCTCATTTTGTTTAAGGAACATCACTAGAGATTTGGAGTTATTTCATTTATTTTAACACTCACACAGTTACATACAGTTATAGAGACTACTGTTTATATGCAGGTATCTACCCAACTACGTTAATAGACATTTTTATTTTTTTACTTTTTGTGCAGATATTTTTAAATTAAAGAAAAAATGACAAATTTTAAATTGACCTTTTTATGACTGAGTCATCAACTCTGCCCTTGAACCTCCCTAAAGATACCATGAATGTGAAGTAAATCATTTAAATCAAATACTGCATCATCATTATTTCGAAGTAGTTTTATTTACACTTCCAGCTCCTTTTTACTGGAACAATTTGAAATATATACCTCAATGTTCTATAATTTTGCTGGTCACCCTAAAATATTCAATATTCTCACATAAATCTAGAGAAAGATATTCTGTTTCTCCTACTTAATTCCAGCTTCATGGGAGTGCAGCCTGTGCGGTTGCATAGGACCCCATAAACAGAAGGGTCTTATGGTTGGTCTAATGTTCTCCTTTCCCCTTCTTTATACTCTTAATAATTTTACTTCACTACTTTAACTTCACTTGTAACTGAAGTTCTATGGGACAATGTTGCATGTTTGTGAGCAAAGGAAGATTATCAAATGGGCACAAGCTTATCACAGGAGCCCTTTAAAAGCAGAGTTTCCTCTGCCTGGGGACAAAGGAAAAGTGAGAGAGATTCAAAGCATGAGAATGACTGGATGGGCTACTGCCGTCTTTAAACATGAAGGAAGCGACATCAGACGGAATGCAAGCAGGCACTAAGAGCAGAGTGGACCCATGTGACAGCCATCAAGGAAAACTGAAACTCAGACTTACAGAGTTAAAGACCTGAATTCTTACAAAACTCAGATGACCTTAGAAACTATTATTCTCCAGAACCTCTAGATAATAGCCCAGCCCAGCCAAGACCTTGACTTCAGCCTTGTGAGACTATGAACAGAGAACCAAGTCAAGCCTGCCTGGATTTCTCACATACAGAACTGAGATACTAAATGTGTATTTTTTAAGCCACCACATTTATGGTAATGGAAAACTAATATACAAACATCAAATTACAATAATAATATCATATAATCCAATACCTTTTATAAATCTTAGATTGAATCTTTTATATGAAAATGATCCTATAAGGGTTCTCTACTTTTAAGAACTCCATCTTTTTTCATTTCTATTAACATTTTTCATTTCTTACTATAATTTCAGATGGACATCACAGTTTGCCTGTCACTGGGAATTGATAGAGATTAAAATTTTGTGGTTAATTTTCAGACATTTTAGCAAGACATGCATGCATACATACATACATTCCATTTTTATTTATTATTAAAATATGTATTATAATAATTTTGAAGGGTAGAAATGACTCTATCAGATACAAGGTTTCTTTTTTATCTTGATTGTTTAAGCCTGAAGTTAGCTGAGGAAACACCAAGCATCGATCACCAATTTCAATATATTCTGCTTGAGCTAGCTTGTGGTCCCTGCTATATGATATGCTCTAGTGAATGTAAAGGTTAGTAATTTCATTGACAACAATGTGAATTCACTTATGGACTTCAGTTTAACCCTCATCTCCACTAGCACTGGCTACGGCACACCTGGTTCTCCTCTCCGTTCCATGCCTTAATGAGCTTGAAAGAATTAGTTTCAGCCCAGAGGTGTATCTCCCCGTAGGAACTGTGACGTCTACAGCTTAGCTAGCCTACGCTTCTCATACGTAGATGTCCTCCTTTTCAGAATCAGTGATGTTAATCTCTCTTCTTTCTTACAGATATGAAATTAGCCCATGGTGGGCATCAACTGTGAATTGCAGCCTGTTATTCAATGTCCTGACATAGTGGAGCTCCAATCATTTTCTCTTCAAGGTGAAGAGGTTTAGAGTATTTGCCAAAGGATCTTGTGAATTTCAAAAAAAAATAAATAAATAATTTTTTATTTGCATGTTTTCAATACTAACTTGGCTAGTACTTAACCCAGTCCTGCTTACAGTACCCTCGCATTGATTCTTCAAATTTTCTGGCCTGTTAGTGATAAGCACTCCTGTTTTGCAATTCTCATATAGATGATTTTGTGTGTTTGTGTGTGTGTGTGTGTGTATGAGACAGAGAGAGAGAGAATGAGTTTCTGTATGTGTGATCATTTACTGGGTGTTTGAAAAAGGTTTATTTTAAATATGTAGCTTTTTAAGAGCTACATATTTGAGTGTCCTTTGGCAAGATGGCGGAAGAGTAAGACGCGGAGATCACCTTCCTTCCCACAGATACATTAGAAATACATCTACACGTGGAATTGCTCCTACAGAACACCCACTGAATGCTGGCAAAAGACGTCAGACCTCCCAAAAGGCAAGAAACTCCCCACGTACTTGGGTAGGGCAAAAGAAAAAAGAAATAACAGAGACAAAAGAATAGGGATGGGACCTGCACCAGTGGGAGGGAGCCGTGAAGGAGGAAAGGTTTTCACACACCAGGAAGCCCCTTCACGGGCGGAGACTGCGGGTGGCAGAGGGGGGAAGCTTCAGAGCCACGGAGGAGAGCACAGCCACAGGGGTGCGGAGGGCAAAGCGGAGAGACTCCCAAACAGAGGCTCGGTGCCGAGCAGCACTCACCAGCCCAAGAGGCTTGTCTGCTCACCCGCTGGGGCGGGCGGGGGCTGGGAGCTGACGCTCGGGCTTTGATCGGATCGCAGGGAGAGGACAGAGGTTGGCGGCGTGAACACAGCCTGAAGGGGTTAGTGCACCACAGCTAGCCGCGAGGGAGTCCGGGGAAATGTCTGCAGCTGCCGAAGAGGCAAGAGACTTTTTCTTGCCTCTTTGTTTCGCGACGCGCAAGGAGAGGGGATTCAGAGCACCGCCTAAACGAACTCCAGAGACAGGCGTGAGCTGCGGCTATCAGCACGGACCCCAGAAACGGTCATGAGACGCTAAGGCTGCTGCTGCTGCCACCAAGAAGCCTGTGTGCGAGCACAGGTCACTTTCCACACCGACCCTCCCGGGAACCGGTGCAGCCTGCCACGGCCAAGCTCCCGTGATCCGGGGACAACTTTCCCGGGAGAACACATGGCACGCCTCGGGCTGGTGCAACGTCACACCGGCCTCTGCCACCGCAGGCTCGCCCCGCATCCGTATCCTTCCCTCCCCCCCGCCTGAGTGAGCCAGAGCCCCTGAAGCAGTTGCTCCTTTAACCCCGTTCTGTCTGGGTGGGGAACAGACGCCCTCAGGCAACATACACACAGAGGCAGATCCAAATCCAAAGCTGAACCCCGGGAGCTGTGTGAACAAAGAAGAGAAAGGGAAATCTCTCCCAGCAGCCTCAGAAGCAGCGGATGAAAACTCCACAAACAATTTGATGTGCCTGCACCTGCTGAATAACTGAATAGACAACCAATCATCCCAAATTCAGTAAGTGGACTCTGGGAGCAGGATATATTAATTTTTCCCCTTTTCCTTTTTTTGTGAGTGTATATGTGTATGCTTCTGGGTGAGATTTTGTCTGTATAGCTTTGCTTTATAATAGCTTTATTTTCTTTTATTTTCTTTTATCCTCTTTCTTTCTTTCTATTTTTTCTCCCTTTTACTCTGAGCCGTGTGGATGAAAGGCTCTTGGTGCTCCAGCCAGGCATCAGGGCTATGACTCTGCGGTGGGAGTGCCAACCCCAGGACACTGGTCCACATGAGACCTCACAGCTTCACGTATTACCAAATGGCGAAAATCTCTCAGAGATCTTCATTTTAACATCAAGACCCAGCTTCACTCAACGACCAGCAAAGTACAGTGCTGGACACCCTATGCCAAACAACTAGCAAGACAGGAACACAGTCCCATCCATTAGCAGAGAGGCTGCCTAAAATCATAATAAGGCCACAGACACCCCAAAATACAGCACCAGATGTGGACATGCCCACCAGAAAGAGAAGACCCAGCCTCATCCACCAGAACACAGGCACTAGTCCCCTCCACCAGGAAGCCTACACAATCCACTGAACCAAACTTAGCCACTGGGGACACATACTGAAAACAATGGGAACTACAAACCTGCAGCCTGTGAAAAGGAGACCCCAAACACAGGAAGATAAGCAAAATGAGAAGACAGAAAAACACACAGCAGATGAAGGAGCAAGGCAAAATCCAACCAGACCTAACAAACGAAGAGGAAAGAGGCAGTCTACCTGAAAAAGAATTCAGAATAATGATAGTAAGGATGATCCAAAATCTTGGAAATAGAATAGACAAAATGCAAGAAACATTTTAGAATAGACAAAATGCAAGAAACATTTAACAAGGACGTAGAAGAACTAAAGAGGAACCAAGCAATGATGAAAAACAAAATAAATGAAATTAAAAATACCCTAGACAGGATCAATAGCAGAATAACTGAGGCAGAAGAACGGATAAGTGACCTGGAACATAAAATGGTGGAAATAACTACTGCAGAGCAGAATAAAGAAAAAAGAATGAAAAGAATTGAGGACACTCTCAGAGACCTCTGGGACAACATTAAACACACCAACATTCGAATAATAGGGGTCCCAGAAGAAGAAGAGAAAAAGAAAGGGACTGAGAAAATATTTGAAGAGATCATATTTGAAAATTTCCCTAATATGGGAAAGGAAATAGTTAATCAAGTCCTGGAAGCACAGAAAGTCCCATACAGGATAAATCCAAGGAGAAACACGCCAAGACACATATTAATCAAACTATCAAAAATTAAATATAAAGAAAACATATTAAAAACAGCAAGGGAAAAACAACAAATAACACACAAGGGAATCCCCATAAGGTTAACAACTGATCTTTCAGCAGAAACCCTGCAAGCCAGAAGGGAGTGGCAGGATATACTTAAAGTGATGAACGAGAAAAACCTACAATCAAGATTAATCTACCCAGGAAGGATCTCATTCAGATTTGATGGAGAAATTAAAACCTTTACAGACAAGCAAAAGCTGAGAGAGTTCAGCATCACCAAACCAGCTTTACAACAAATGCTAAAGGAACTTCTCTAGGCAAGAAACACAAGAGAAGGAAAACACCTACAATAACAAACCCAAAACATTTAAGAAAATGGGAATAGGAACATATATATCGATAACTACCTTAAATGTAAATGGATTAAATGCTCCCACCAAAAGACACAGGCTGGCTGAATGGATACAAAAACAAGACCCGTATATATGCTGTCTACAAGAGACCCACTTCAGACCTAGAGACACATACAGACTGAAAGTGAGGGGATGGAAAAAGATATTCCATGCAAATGGAAATCAAAAGAAAGCTGGAGTAGCAATTCTCATATCAGACAAAATAGACTTTAAAATAAAGACTATTACAAGAGAAAAAGAAGGACACTACATAATGATCCAGGGATCGATCCAAGAAGAAGATATAACAATTGTAAATATTTATGCACCCAACATAGGAGCACCTCAATACATAAGGCAAATACTAACAGCCATAAAAGGGGAAATCAACAGCAACACAATCATAGTAGGGGACTTTAACACCCCACTTTCACCAATGGACAGATTATCCAAAATGAAAATAAATAAGGAAACACAAGCTTTAAATGATACATTAAACGAGATGGACTTAATTGATATTTATAGGACATTCCACCCAAAAACAACAGAATACACATTTTTCTCAAGTACTCATGGAACATTCTCCAGGATAGATCATATCTTGGGTCACAAATCAAGCCTTGGTAAATTTAAGAAAATTGAAATCGTATCAAGTATCTTTTCCGACCACAACGCTATGAGACTAGATATCAATTACAGGAAAAGATCTGTAAAAAATAAAAACACATGGAGGCTAAACAATACACTACTTAATAACGAAGTGATCACTGAAGAAATCAAAGGGGAAATCAAAAAATACCTAGAAACAAATGACAATGGAGACATGAGGACCCAAAACCTATGGGATGCAGCAAAAGCAGTTCTAAGAGGGAAGTTTATAGCAATACAAGCCTACCTCAAGAAACAGGAAACATCTCGAATAAACAACCTAACCTTGCACCTGCAGCAATTAGAGAAAGAGGAGCAAAAATACCCCAAAGCTAGCAGAAGGAAAGAAATCATAAAGATCAGATCAGAAATAAATGAAAAAGAAATGAAGGAGACAATAGCGAAGATCGATAAAACTAAAAGCTGGTTCTTTGAGAAGATAAACAAAATTGATAAACCATTAGCCAAACTCATCAAGAGAAAAGGGAGAAGACTCAAATCAATAGAATTAGAAATGAAAAAGGAGAAGTAACCACTGACACTGCAGAAATAAAAACGATCATGAGAGATTACTACAAGCAACTCTATGCCAATAAAATGGACAACCTGGAAGAAATGGACAGATTCTTAGAAATGCACAAACTGCTGAGACTGAAACAGGAAGAAATAGAAAATATGAACAGTCCAATCACAAGCACTGAAATTGAAACTGTGATTAAAAATCTTCCAACAAACAAAAGCCCAGGACCAGATGGCTTCACAGGCGAATTCTATCAAACATTTAGAGAAGAGCTAACACCTATCCTTCTCAAACTCTTCCAAGATGTTGCAGAGGGAGGAACACTCCCCAACTCATTCTACAAGGTCACCATCACCCTGATACCAAAACCAGACAAAGATGTCACAAAGAAAGAAAACTACAGGCCAATATCACTGATGAACATAGATGCAAAAATCCTCAACAAAATACTAGCAAACAGAATCCAACAACACATTAAAAGGATCATACACCATGATCAAGTGGGGTTTATGACAGGAATGCAAGGATTCTTCAATATATGCAAATCAATCAACGTGATACATCATATTAACAAATTGAAGGAGAAAAACCATATGATCATCTCAATAGATGCAGAGAAAGCTTTCGACAAAATTCAACAGCCATTTATGATAAAAGCCCTGCAGAAAGTAGGCATAGAGGGAACTTTCCTCAACATAATAAAGGCCATATATGACAATCCCACAGCCAACATTGTCCTCAATGGTGAAAAACTGAAACCATTTCCACTAAGATCAGGAACAAGACAGGTTGCCCACTCTCACCACTATTATTCAACACAGTTTTGGAAGTGTTAGCCACAGCAATCAGAGAAGAAAAAGAAATAAAAGGAATCCAAATTGGAAAAGAAGAAGTAAAGCTGTCACTGTTTGCAGATGACATGATACTATACACAGAGAATCCTAAAGATGCTACCAGAAAACTACTAGAGCTAATCAATGAATTTGGTAAAGTAGCAGGATACAAAATTGATGCACAGAAATCTCTTGCATTCCTATATACTAATGATGAAAAATCTGAAAGTGAAATTAAGAAAACACTCCCATTTACCATTGCAGCAAAAAAAATAAAATATCTAGGAATAAACCTACTTAACGAGACAAAAGACCTATATGCAGAAAATTATAGCACACTGATGAAAGAAACTAAAGATGATACAACTAGATGGAGAGATATACCATGTTCTTGGATTGGAAAAATCAACATTGTGAAAATGACTCTACTACCCAAAGCAATCTACAGATTCAATGCAATCCCTATCAAACTACCACTGGCATTTTTCACAGAACTAGAACAAAAAATTTCACAATTTGTATGGAAACACAAAAGACCCCGAATAGCCAAAGCAATCTTGAGAACGAAAAATGGAGCTGGAGGAATCAGGCTCCCTGACTTCAGACTATATTACAAAGCTGCAGTAATCAAGACAGTTTGGTACTGGCACAAAAACAGAAACATAGATCAATGGAACAGCACAGAAAGCCCAGAGATAAACCCACGCACATATGGTCACCTTATCTTTGATAAAGGAGGCAAGCATATACAGTGGAGAAAAGACAACCTCTTCAATAAGTGGTGCTGGGAAAACTGGACAGGTACATGTAAAAGTATGAAATTAGAACATTCCCTGACACCATACACAAAAATAAACTCAAAATGGATTAAAGACCTAAGTGTAAGGCCAGACACTATCAAACTCTTAGAGGAAAACATGGACAGAACACTCTATGACATAAATCACGGCAAGATCCTTTTTGACCCAGCTCCTAGACAAATGGAAATAAAAACACAAATAAACAAATGGGACCTAATGAAACTTAAAAGTTTTTACACAGCAAAGGAAACCATAAACAAGACCAAAAGACAACCCTCATAATGGGAGAAAATATTTGCAAATGAAGCAACTGACAAAGGATTAATCTCCACGATTTACAAGCAGCTCATGCAGCTCAATAACAAAAAAACAAACAAACCAATCCAAAAATGGGCAGAAGACCTAAATAGACATTTCTCCAAAGAAGATATACAGATTGCCAACAGATACATGAAAGAATGCTCAACATCATTAATCATTAGAGAAATGCAAATCAAAACTACAATGAGATATCATCTCACACCGGTCAGAATGGCCATCATCAAAAAATCTAGAAATAATAAATGCTGGAGAGGGTGTGGAGAAAAGGGAACACTCTTGCACTGTTGGTGGGAATGTAAATTGATACAGCCACTATGGAGAACAGTATAGAGGTTCCTTAAAAAACTAAAAATAGAACTACCATACGACCCAGCAATCCCACTACTGGGCATATACTCTGAGAAAACCATAATTCAAAAAGAGTCATGTACCAAAATGTTCATTGCAGCTCTATTTACATTAGCCAGGACATGGAAGCAACCTAAGTGTCCATCAATAGGTGAATGGATAAAGAAGATGTGGCACATATATACAATGGAATATTACTCAGCCATAATGAGAAATGAAATGGAGGTGTTTGTAGTGAGGTGGATGGAGTTAGAGTCTGTCATACAGAGTGAAATAAGTCAGAAAGCGAAAAACAAATACAGTATGCTAACACATATATATGGAATCTAAGGAAAAAAAAAAAAATAAGGTCACGAAGAACCTAGTGGCAAGACGGGAATAAAGACACAGACCTACTAGAGAATGGACTTGAGGATATGGGGAGGGGGAGGGGTAAGATGTGACAGGGTGAGAGAGTGACATGGACATATATACACTACCAAATATAAAATAGATAGCTAGTGGGGAGCAGCCGCATAGCACAGGGAGATCAGCTCGGTGCTTTGTGACCACCTAGAGTGTTGGGATAGGGAGGGTGGGAGGGAGGGAGATGCAATAGGGAAGAGATATGGGAACATATGTATATGTATAACTGATTCACTTTGTTATAAAGCAGAAGCTAACACACCATTGTAAAGCAATTATACTCCAATAAAGATGTTTAAAAAAAAAAAAAGAGCTACATATTTATTTCTTTGCTAATTTTATTATCATTATTATTTTAAGGTGTGCTTATCTAGGTATTAATCTATATATGACACATTACATCTAATACCAAATATTAAATTTTTCTGTTTTATACATTTCATAGATGTAATCTTTTTATTGGTTGTTTAAAAAAATAAAAAAAAAATAATCATGGCTTACTGTACTTAAAAAATGTTGTTCTCAAATAAACAAATGGGACCTAATGAAACTTAAAAGCTTTTGCACAGCAAAGGAAACCATAAACAAGACCAAAAGACAGCCCTCAGAATGGGAGAAAATATTTGCAAATGAAGCAACTGACAAAGGATTAATCTCCAAGATTTACAAGCAGCTCATGCAGCTCAATAACAAAAAAACGAACAACCCAATCCAAAAATGGGCAGAAGACCTAAATAGACATTTCTCCAAAGAAGATATACAGATGGCCTACAGACACATGAAAGAATGCTCAACATCATTAATCATTAGAGAAATGCAAATCAAAACTACAATGAGATATCATCTCACACCGGTCAGAATGGCCATCATCAAAAAATCTAGAAACAATAAATGCTGGAGAGGGTGTGGAGGAAAGGGAACACTCTTGCACTGTTGGTGGGAATGTAAATTGATACAGCCACTATGGAGAACAGTATGGAGGTTCCTTAAAAAACTACAAATAGAACTACCATACGACCCAGCAATCCCACTACTGGGTATATACCCTGAGAAAACCATAGGTCAAAAAGTGTCATGTACCACAATGTTCATTGCAGCTCTATTTACAATAGCCAGGACCTGGAAGCAACCTAAATGTCCATCGACAGATGAATGGATAAAGAAGATGTGGCACATATATACAATGGAATATTACTCAGCCATAAAAAGAAATGAAATGGAGGTATTTGTAATGAGGTGGATGGAGTTAGAGTCTGTCATACAGAGTGAAGTAAGTCAGAAAGAGAAAACAAATACAGTATGCTAACACATATATACGGAATCTAAGGAAAAAAAAAAAAAAGGCCATGAAGAACCTAGTGGAAAGACGGGAATAAAGACACAGACCTACTAGAGAATGGACTTGAGGATATGGGGAGGGGGTGGGGTGAGATGGGACAGGGTAAGAGAGTGTCATGGACATATATACACTACCAAATGTAAAATAGATAGCTAGTGGGAAGCAGCCGCATAGCACAGGGAGATCAGCTCGGTGCTTTGTGACCACCTAGAGGGGTGGGATGGGGAGGGTGGGAGGGAGGGAGATGCAAGAGGGAAGAGTAATGGGAACCTATTGTATATGTATAACTGATTCACTTTGTTATAAAGCAGAAGCTAACACACTATTGTAAGGCAATTATACTTTAATAAAGATGTTTAAAGAAAAAAAAAAAAAAAAAAAAAAAGTTAAGTATATATTTTCCAAGGTCATGATTGTATTTTGAATGTGTTGTTTTTCTTTTAAAACTTTACAGCTACGAAATTAAATGGCTGTCTTTTTATTCCGAAAAAAAAAAAAAAAAAAAAAAAAAAAAAAAATGTTGTTCTGAATTGAAGTATAGATTAAAATTAAATTTGCCTGAAGCCTGCATCTTATTGATATTTGAAAATGTCATTTAATATTGGTAGAACATACATAAAATAAATTGAGTAGCAAAGGTTTCATTCAGCAAAAAGTAACTCTAAATGAAACTGACTTTCTATAATACCAATCTAATATAAATATCTGATTATTTCAGGAAGAGGGGAAAAGTGGGAAGGTTCTATAGACATTTTTTTTTTTTTTTTAAAGAATTATTTATTTATTTATTTTTGGCTGTGTTGGGTCTTCGTCTCTGTGCGAGGGCTTTCTCCAGTTGTGGCAAGCGGGAGCCACTCTTCATTGCGGTGCGCGGGCCTCCCACTATTGCGGCCTCTCTTGTTGCGGAGCACAGGCTCCAGACGCGCAGGCTCAGCAGTTGTGGCTCACGGGCCTAGTCGCTCCGCGGCATGCGGGACCCTCCCAGACCAGGGCTCGAACCCGTGTCCCCTGCATTGGCAGGCAGACTCTCAACCACTGCGCCACCAAGGAAGCCCTCTATAGACATTTTGAACATCTATTCCTAGTTTTCTTAGAGAGTGTATGTTTTTATTGCATGTCCATATTCACTCTTGAGTTATGAAAATTCCAACATGACTCCTTCTAAATATATATCTCCAAAATGATGTATTGCCTTTTGATACAAATTCAAATTATTTCTAATGTTTCATATCCTAATTTCAGAAATTAGACAATAGTGTAACCTTTCTTGTAACCTACGCAAGCCTATAAACCATGAAGATTTGGTGTTAGCAGTGTGCAATCTCTTTTTTTCTGGGTAAGAGAAAATATGTAAATATTTGGGTAAAAATCAAGATGGAAGAATTTTGTGTATCAGTGACATATAATCAGGTAATTAGTTAACAAAACTCTTTAAAACTGATATGTAGATATGAAAATGGAATGACTAACAATGTGAGAATACTCTGGAGAGGTATCAAAGGAGTGATTCTGTAAAGAATTCTTGAAGAATACTTTATGAGACAGAGATGATCTCTTTGGAGTAGACTGTATTTCCTGAGGAATTTGTTGGTGAGCTGCTTCTTGGAAGATGAGGATGATTAAATTATGAAAACAGTGTGTTCCTGCAAAGAGATGGCATATATAAACATGGCCAAATGAGATTACACTGGCTGTGATTAAGAAAAAGTGATTTGAATTACAAAGAGTTTATTATGAAAGCTTCATATAAAGGAGAAGTACAAAGTTTACCTGAAAAGGCAGCTTAGAACCTGAGTGTAGAGAATCTTGGGATGGAAGGTATTTTTGAATTCATCCTGCAGGTGATGTGGAAATAATGACAATCTTTAGAGTTCACTGACATGATAAAATTATTTTATGATAGCATGTAAGACAGAATGCATATAAGTGTGTGTGTGTGTGTATATATACACGAACAACATGAAAGTTAGAGTATAAAGTACACACAAAGGCAAGTATTCTGCTCTTTTGGTCTACCATAACCCTTAAAATAGTACCTGGCACTTGGTAGTTGCCATGAATACATGGTGAGGGCATGAAAAAAGCAATGAAAATGGTTCATCACTAAATATAAACCCGTTATTATTCTAAGAGTTGGCTTCTGAAACAAACTTGTAGGATGGCAGCATGAGGAGCTCCACAGACTGACTCCACAGCAAAACAACTGACACTGGCAAAAACTACAAAAATATTATTTAGAGTCTCTGGAAATTGTCCTTAGGGTATATAGCAAATAAACATTTATTCAAGAAAGTCTACCAACTCAGTAAAAATAGCTATAATCTTTGGCATTTGAGTACAACCCTTACTCCCTCCCATCCTTTCAGCTCAGCTTAACAGAAGCTCCAATATGGGTGGATGTGGCTAGAAATAGGGGGCTCCCTCTCCCCTTAGCTTCCAATGAAGAGCTGCCATATGTCACCATGAGGGGCACAAACAGAAAAAATATTCGAAGAATTAATAGCTGAAAATTTTCCTAATTGGATGAAAAACATTAAAACATAATTGAAATATACAAGAATCACAAAGAACTCCAGGTAGGATAAAGGCAAAAAGGTTGACATCCAGACACTTAATGGTTAAAAAGGCTGTAAGGCAAAGGTAAAGAGAATATCTTGAAAGAAGCAAGTGAAAAACAACTGTCACATACAAGGGAAACAAGATCAACAGTTGACTTTGCATCAGAAATAAGGAAGAGATTTGGAGGCAGGATCAAGATGGCAGAGTAAGAAGGTCTGAGCTGATTTCCTCCCACAGACACATCAAAATTACACTACATATAGAACAACTCTCTCTGAGATTGACCTAAAGACTAACAGAACAGTTTTTCTACAGTTAAAGATATAAAGAGAAAAACACATCAAGATGGGTAGGAGGGGCAGAGTTCTGATCTACTCAGGACCCACAACCCTGCTGTGGCAACCCACAACTGGAAGTGGGTATCACAACCTCAGAGGTCCTCCCTAAGGAGTGAGGGGGGTTTGAGCCCCACGTTAGGCACCCCATCCCTGGAGACCAGCACCAACCAGGAAGATAAGCCCCCATAACCAGCTTTAAAAACCATCAAGGCTTAAGTTCAGAAGAGACAAAGATCTGTGGGGAACTGAGATCCCAATCTCAAAGGACTTGCACACAAACTCACTTGCTCTGAGTTCTAGTACAGAGGTAGCAGATTGAAAAGTGCCTGGTGCTTTAGTCCAGACTGCCAAAACCTCTTCAGCACAGCCCCCAGTCCACACCCAGCTCCAGCTCCAGCCCTCTCACCAAGGCAGTGGCCCCCAGTGCCCCATGGGAAAAGCCTCAGCCAGCACCCACTTAAGCTCCAGCCCTCCTGTCAAAGCTGTCAAGCACACGCAGTCTACATAAGGACACTTTTACACAAAGTCAGGTCTGCAATGCTGGGATAAGTTTGTTTTGCATAATTTGTAGAAACAAACACTAAAAGTCAAGCAAAATGAGAAGACAGAATTGAATTTGTTCCAAATGAAAGAACAAGATAACCCTCCCAATCCTGAAAAAGAGAAAATAAGCTAATGTAACAGATAACTAATTTACCTGATAAATAGTTCAAAGCAAGGTCCGTAAAGATGCTCTCTGAACTTGGGGAAAAATGGAGGAAGATAATAAGAACATCAACAAACAGTTAGAAAATATAAAAAAAGAACCAATTAGAGTAGAATACAATAACTGAGAAAACAAATACAGAAGAGAGAACCAACAACAGATTAGATGATACATAAGAATGCATAAGTTATCTGGAAGACAGAATAGTGGAAATCACCCAACAGAATAACAACAACATTTTTTTTTAAAGAGGATAGTTTAAAAGACAACATGCTTGGACAACATCAAGCATATAATATATGCATTATGGGGGCCCAGAAAAAGAACATAAGAGAAAGGGGCAGAAAATTTTTTGATGAAATAATGACTGAAAACTTTTGAAACCTAGGGAAGGAAACAGATATCCAGGTCCAAGAAGCACGGAGAGTCCCAAACAAGATGAACCTAAAGAGATCCACAACAAGACATATCTTAATTGAAATGGCAAAAGTTAAAGGTTGAATTTTAAAGGCGGCAAGAAAAAAACAACAAGTCACATACAAGGGGACCCCCATACAGCTAGCTGTAAGCTGATTTTTCAGCAGAAACTATGCAAGCCAAAAGAGGGTGGCATGTTATATTTAAAGTGCTGAAAGGGACAAACCTATAACCAAGAATACTCTACCTGGCAATTATCATTCAGAATGGAAGGAGAGATAAAGAATCTGCCAGACAAGCAAAACCTAAAATAGTTAATCACCACTAATCCGGCCTTACAAGAAATGTTAAAGGATTTTCTTTAAGCAAAAATAAATAAATAAATAAAATAAAAGACCATGACTAGAAGTGGGAATAAATGAAATACAAACTAAAAATACAATAGAAAAGATCAATGAAACAAGGAGCTGGTTCATTGAAAAGATAAACAAATTGACAAATGTTTAGCCAGACTCATCAAGAAAAAAGAAGAGAGGGCCCAAATAATTATATTAAAAGTGAAAGATGAGAAATTACAACTGATATCACAGAAATACAAGCAATCATAAGAGACTGCTAGGAACAGTTACACACCAACAAGTTAGACAATCTAGAAGAAATGGATAAATTCCCAGAACCATACAATCTTCCAAGACGAAATGAGGAAAAAATAGAAAATGTGAACAGACCGATTAGTAGTAATGAAATTGAATCAGTAACAAAAACTTTCTCCAAAAACAAAAGTCCAGAGCCAAATGGCTTCACAGTGGAATTCTACCATATTTTAAAGAAGAGTGAATACCCATCCTTCTCAAACTAGTCTAAAATTTGAAGATGAAAGAATGCTTCCAAAATCATTCTATGAGGCCATCATCATCCTGATAAAAAACCAGACAAAGATATCTCAAAAAAAAAAAAAGAAAAAGAAAATTACAGGCCAATATCCCTGATGAACATAGATGCAAAAATCCTCAACAAAATATTAAAAACCAAATTCAATAATATATTAAAAGGATGATATGGCATGATCAAGTGGGATTTATTCCAATGATGAAAGAGTGCTCAATGTCCTCAAATCAATCAATGTGTCACACCACATTAAGCAAAAATGGCTAGAACTCACATTAACATCTCAATACATGCAGGAAAAGCATTGACAAAATTCAACATCAACTCAGGATAAAAACTCTCAACAAAGTGGGTATAAAAAGAACATACCTCAATATACCTCAATGTAATAAAGGCCATATTTTACAAACTCACAGGTAACACCATACTCAATAACGTAAAGTTGAATGCTTTTCCTCAAAGATTAGGAACAAGACAAGGATGTCTGCTGTTGACACTTCTTAGTTGAATTTATTCCTATGTATTTTATTACCTTTGATTCGAATGTAAATGGGATTATTTTCATGCTTTTCCCTTCAGACAGTTAACTTTTAGTATACTGAATTACAACAGATTTCTGTATATTAATTTTGTACCCTGTAACTTTACTGAATTTGTTCATTAGTTCTAATAGTTTTTTTACTAGAGTCTTTAGAGTTTTCTACATAGACTATTGTGTCATCAGCAAATAGTGACAGTTTTACTTCATCCCATCCAATTTGGATGCCTTTTAATTATTTTTCTTATCTCATTGCAGTTTCCAATATTATGTTGAATAAAAGTGGCAAGAATGGGCAGGCTTGTCTTGTTTGTAATCTTAGAGGAAAAACTTTCAAGTTTTCACCATTGAGTATGATGTTAGCTGTGGGTTTGTCACACATGCTCTTCTAAACACTAATAACAAACCATCAGAAAGAGAAATTAAGAAAAACTCATTTACAATTGCATCGAAAAAAACAAAATACCTAGGAATAAATTTAACCAAGGATGTGAAAGAACTGTACTATGAAAACTATAAGACACTGATGAAAGAAATGGAAGATGATACAAACAAACCAATGAAAAGATATATCATGCTCATAGACTGGAAGAATTAATATTGTTAAAATATCCATACTATCCAAAGCAATCTACAGATTCAATGTAATCCCTCTCAAACTACCTATGGCATTCTTCAAAAAACTAGAATAAATAATCCTAAAATCCCAAAAGGCCCTCAATAGCCAAAACAATCTTGAGAAAGAACAAAGATGGAGGTATCATGCTCTGTGACTTCAGGCTATACTACAAAGCTACAGTAATCAAAACAGTATGGTACTGGCACAAAAAACAGATACATAAATCAATGCAATAGAATAGAGAGCCCAGAAGAATACCCATACACATATGGCCAATTAATCTACAACAAAGGAGGCAAGAATATACAATGGGGAAATACAGTCTCTTCAATAAATAGTTTTGGGGAAA
The DNA here is from genome assembly GCF_009873245.2 of Balaenoptera musculus. Taxonomy (NCBI): domain Eukaryota; kingdom Metazoa; phylum Chordata; class Mammalia; order Artiodactyla; family Balaenopteridae; genus Balaenoptera; species Balaenoptera musculus. The sequence continues at coordinate 22,103,645 of NC_045797.1, forward strand.
CTGATCAAGTAAAGCAAGAGCAAAAATAAATAAATGGGACCTAATCAAACTAAAAAGCTTTTGTGCAGCAAAGGAAACCGTCAACAAAATGAAACAACAATCTACCAAATGGAAGAAGACATTTGCAAACGACATGTCTGATAAGTGGTTAATATCCAAATACATAAAGAACTCATATATCTCAGTATCATAAAAACAAACAATGTGATTAAAAAATGGGCAGAGTATCTGAACAGACATTTTTCCAAAGACATATAGATGGCCAACTGGCAAATGAAAAGATGCTCAACATCACTAATCATCAGGGAAATGTACATCAAAACCACCATGAGATATCACCTCACATGTGTCAGAATGGCTCATATCAAAAAAACAAGAAATAGGACTTCCCTGGCAGTCCACAGCTTAAGACTCCACACTTCCACTGCAGGGGGCATGGGTTAGATCCATCATTGGGGAACATGCTGTGTGCTGCGACCTGAAATGAAATAGAATAGAACAGAGTAGAATAGAATAGAATAAAATAAAATAAAACAAAACAAAACACATGCAGAGTTTAAAAAAAAAAGTAAGAAATAGTGTTGACAATGATGTAGAGAGAAAGGAACGCTTATGCACTGTTGGTGGGAATGTAAATTGGTACAGCCACTATGGAAAACAGTATGGACGTTCCTCAAAAAATTAAAAAGAGAACTATCATATGGAATATTGCTCAGCCATAAAAAAAATGAAGTTTTGCCATCTAGGGCAACATGAATGTACCAAGAGGGTATTATGCTAAGTGCAATAAGTCAGGCAAAGAGAGACAAATACTGTATAATTTCAATTATGTGAAATCTAAAAAACAAAACAAATGAACAAACACAAAACAGGAACAGACTCATAGATATGGAGAACAAACCAGTGGTTGCCAGAGCAAAGTGGGGTGGGAGGATGGGTAGAATAGCTGAAGGGGATTAAGAGGTAGAAACTTCCAGTTATAAAAGAAGTGAGTCACAAGGACGTAATGCATAGCATAAGGAATATAATCAATAATATTGTAATAACTTTGGTGCCAGATCAAATCTATAGTCATAGTGGGGATCATTTTGAAACGTGTAAATATATCAAATCACTATGCTTTACATTTGAAACTAATATAATATTGTAAGTCAACTATATTTTAACCTTAAAAAATAATGCAGGCCACAAATAATACGGAATTTCAAATATGAAGGAAAAAAATCCACTATATTCCTAAATAAAGAAAAACTGAGAGAGTCTGTTGTTAGCAGATCCAACTTACAAGAAATAATAAAGGAAATTCTTCAGTCAGAAAGCAAGTAAACCTACATGAATAAACAAAAAGCAATCGTAAAGGTAACTATAATGTAAATACACATATGGAAGAAAAATTTTGCAACCCATGTATCTGATAAGGGATTATGTTTTGCAATCCCATATACCTAGAATATTTTAAGAAATGTTATACCTCAATAATGAAAAGACAACCTTATTAAATAATAAATAAATTATCTGAACACACAGTTCTGTAAAGATATACAGATCACTAATAAGTACTTGAAAAGAAGCTCAACATCATTAGCCATCAAGAATAAGTAAATCAAAACTACAATAAAATAACATACTACACCCATTAGGATAGCTATAATGAAAATAAACAAATAATAATTGTTGGCAAGGATATAGAGAAATCAGAAACCCCATGGACTACTTACTTGTGGGAATGTAAAATGAAGCAGTCACATTGGAAAACATTCTGGCAGTTCTTCAGTCAAATATAGAGTTACCATATGACCTAGAAATGTCATCCCTAGCTATATACCCAAGAGAAATTAAAACATATGTCCATATAAATCTTGTACCATATGTACATAGCAGCATTATTTATAATAGACAAAGAGTGGAAACAAACCAATGTCCACCAAATAATGAATGGATAAATAAAATGTGACATATTCGTACAATGGAATATCATTTGACAATATTATTTGACAATAAAAAGAATTAAAGTACTAATACAGGCCACAAAATGTATTTACGTTGAAAACAATTTACAATGCAAAGAAAGCCAGTTAAAAAGGACCACAGGGTTTCCCTGGTGGCGCAGTGGTTGAGAATCTGCCTGCCAATGCAGGGGACACAGGTTCGATCCCTGGTCTGGGAAGATCCCACATGCCGCGGAGCAACTGGGCCCGTGAACCACAACTACTGAGCCTGTGCGTCTGGAGCCCATGCTATGCAACAAGAGAGGCCACGATAGTGAGAGGCCCGCGCACCACGATGAAGAGTGGCTCCCACTTGCCGCAACTAGAGAAAGCCCTTGCACAGAAACGAAGACCCAACACAGCCAAAAATAAATAAATTAATTAATAAATAAATAAATTAATTAATTTTTAAAAAAAGGACCACATATTGTATAATTTCACTTTTATGAAATAACCAGAATGGGCAAATCTATAAAAACAAAAAATGTATTAGTTGTTGCCCATGGTTTAAGGAGAGGTAGGACTTGAGAAGTAGTAGCTATGGGATGTGAAGTTTCTTTTCGGCATAGTGAAAATGTCCTAAAATTCATTGTCATTTTGGATGCACAACTTTGCGGAAAAGTCATTGAAATGTAAGCTTTAAATATGTGAATTTTATTGGATATGAATTCTATTTTTTTTAAAACTATTATTTTTTTTAAAGAGTTAGAGTGAATTTAGATTTATTTACTTAAATTTATTATGTTGGGGTTTCCACACTGGAGACAATGTGGAGTCATTAAATTTAATTGAAGCTGGATGAGGATCAGTGGAAAGCAACTTATTCTCACATAAGTAATCTCCATGGTTCTGTCTCCTCTTGTCCATTGATTAAACTGAGTAAACAAAATAGATGAGAAACTAAAAATATATTGAAAAATAAAATAAACAAAGCTAAAATAAAATAATTAAGGTATAAAAAGTGAGAATCAAAATAAAGCAACCATATGAATTAGAAATTAAATTGTAAAAATTATATGAAACCAGGACAAAATAAGTAAACATAACTAAGTATATCAGATAGATGGGATAAAACAAAGAAAAAATATTGTTAAAATGAATAATACTTGAGGACTATTTGAAGCACCCGAACGAAAGAAGTAAAAGACAAACAATAAAATCAGTTCAGCCACCTTACCAATAAGTAAAAGGCAATAGGAAAAAAGGTGGAAAAACTTGGCTATTTAAAAACATATTATGTTAAATATGGCAGTTGTACATATTCTAAGACATAATAGGCAGTTAAAGACAAAAACAATCTGAGTCCATAATAAAGATACACAGCAGATGGTCTCCCAAGTACGGAGTCCTTGGACACATAATCTCAAGACTGATGGAGAAATTACCAATTTCTTGCCTTCTTACCATGTGTTTAGTGTCTATATTTTGTACTCTAAGAAAGGCCAAAGTTATACTTATTCCCAAACTGTCAACACTGTCAACCCCTTCCCATGTGAAACTAGCAATATGTCCACATATTTCCAGCTGCATGATGCCACATGGGACAAATGAAAAGCAATCTCAGACATCAGGGTCCCATCTGATTCTGGCTGTCTTCTTATGCCTTGTGACCTTGTATATGACCCTTAACTTGAAAGAGTCTTGTTTCCTCATCTCTAGCACACAAGGATTAAACTAAATCAATGGATGCACACTTTTTTTTTTCTAGACACAGTCCAGTGTTCAAATGAAAATTCATGTGGAAACTCTTTATCAATACAGATTAAAGAACTATCAGTAGAAACATTTTGTATACAATAAGATCATTTACATCCATCAGATAGACCTTATGTGTAAGGTAAAAGGCTTTTGCATGCACTGATAGTGGTAATATATATTGGTACATCATTCTGGAGAGTAAGTTACCAATATATGTCAAAGACTTTAAAAAGTCCATACTGTTTGACCCATAAAATAACCTTACAAGGATTTTCATTAAGGACATTTAGATTAGTTCACAAAAATACACATGTGCAAAAATATCACTGATACATTGCTTTGAAAAATAAATTAGTGGAAAAGGGACATATGTCAAAAAATGATTTCATTAGAGCTTTCTAGGAAGCCATTAAAATGATTATGTGGATGTTGCTCTGAAGTTATCAATATAAAAGAGCAGTCACCTTATTTTCTAAAGCTAAAAAAAGCACCTGGAAAACACTATGTGTAGTGTGAGCCAATGTAATTTAAAAATAGAATACCTTAAGAAAATTAACTACGAATTAAAACTGGATCATTCAAATTACACAAAGGGAAAAAAAGAATCATGGATATAGCATAATTTTAAAAATAGGGAAGAGGCATAAAATTAAAATAGAAAAAAATGATAAAACTTCACAACACACAATCATTTTAAATTTATTAGTAAAGATAAGACAAGATAAATATATTTTGACTCAAAAACAAAACTCAAATCTTTGCTGTTTTCTTCAAACTCACCTAAAATTAAAGAAAAAAGACAAAAATAAATGGATAGGACAAAACATAATAAAATGGAGACAATATGTTCAGCAGTGCCTACATGAGACAAAATAAAATTCTAAGTAAAATGATTCTTTTTCTTTCACAACAAAATGGAATTTATTTTAATAATTCAAGGCAAGTTCAACATCTATATATCAGTCAATGTGATTCATCATAATAACAGACTTAACAAGGTCAAGATCCTATCAACAGATGCATAGAAAGCATTTGAAAAAAAATCAACATCAGTTTATGATAAACGCTCAGTAAATTTGGAATAAAAGGGAATTCCTCCACTTCACAAGGGTATCTAAAATAACCACTGTTAACATCATACGTAATAGTGAAGGCCTGTATGCCTTACCCTTAAAATCAGCAACAAGGTAAGAGCAATCTCTCTCCTGACATATTTAACATTATGCTGGATATGCTAGTCAATATAATGATAAAGTGAAATAAATTCAAAGCACACAGCATATAAAAGTAGAAATAAGCATTTTTTAATCACAGATGAAATGATTTTCTATGTGGAAAATCTGAAAAACTCAGAAATTTTTCTAGAATTAATAGAGTTTATCATCTTAGGATGCGAAGTGGACATAAAAATATCAATTTTATTCCTACCTACTCACAATGAACAAATGGAATTAAAAAAAAAATAAATTTCATTTACTGTAGCACTGAATAAAATTGAAATATTAGGTAAAAACCTAACAAAAATACGTTCAGGATCCGTATGTTGAAAACTATAAAACACAAATGAAAGTAATTAAACAACAAATAAATGAAGAGATATACCATATTCTTAGACTGGAAGACTCAGCATTGTTAGGAAATATACTATCCCCAATTGGATCTGTAGATTCAGTGCAATCCTAATTAAAATTCCAGGAGGATTTTTGTAGATATCTGAAGACTAAGTGTAAAGTTTATATGGAAAGACAAAGAAACCTGAATTGACAAAAATGACTTTAAAGCTGCATAACAAATTTGGAAGATTCATACATTTCAATTTAAATGTTTACTTGAAAGCTACATTAATCAAGACAGCGGTGGTATTGGTGAAAGGACAGATTCATAGACTAAGGGAATGGAATTAGACTACAAAATATTCCCCCAAATTTAGGCAACTGAATTTTTTAAACAAAGTTATAAAGCAATCCACTGGATGCCTCTCCTCCCCCTCTTTTTTCTTTTCCATTTTCCCTCCACCCCACCAAGAACCCCCCAACCCCCAATCTCACAAATTATATTATTTATACCTGAATCGGTTCGGCCTTCACGCAGCGCAACCGGCTGTATTACCCCATATGCAGATTCATCCTAGGCCCACCAGCTCCCAGATATTTTGATGCCACATTTGATAATGGTCAGGTGCTCCAGGGAGAGGCCTCAGGCAACAACCGACCAGTTCCCAGGGAGCCCTATGGGCAGCAGCATCTGGGGCAGAAGAGCCCGGAGCTCCCGGCCTCCATCCACTTCTTCGGGACTTGGTGGTAGCCGTCGCCTCCTTGCTGGGCTCTGTGTAGGACTGTAGGCCGCCTTGAAGCGAGTTGGGAGATACTAGCTTGGTGAAGAACCCCGGCATGATGCCCATGAGATGGCTGGAGTGAGGCAGTGGTCAGCCACAAGGCCATTGATCTGGTGGAACTCGGCCAAATGCGAGGCGTGCAGGGTCTCCTTCCAGAACACACGGTAGAAGGTGAGGTACTTTGCGGGCGTGAAGGGCTTGCTCAGGCGGGGTGGCAGAGTGGCGGCTGACGTGGTGTGCGTGCACATGCAGCGAACTTTCCCCACCTCCTCCCGCCCCCTGCAGTCCCGCTTTTTCACCTGTGAGCCCCGGCCACCCTGAGAGCGGGTCGGCTTGACCTGTTGGACATAGTCCATTGGGAGCTGCAAGGCTTCGACTGGATATCCCAGGAAGGTGTCATGCTGGTCGTGTCCTGGGTGCTGCTGGGGCTAGAAGAGGGTGTCAAAAGTACCAGAAGGAGCGCTCCAGGAGTTTGACCGTCGCCATCCCTGTGAACCGCAACTCCAGAAAGATCTGCCAGACCTGGGTGTGGACTTGAGCAGGGCGTGCAGGTGTACGCTGTTGTGGAGGACACGCCGGGGGCCCAGAAGTTGTAGGGCTTGAAGGGCAGCCCTGCTAGGAGCCGCTGAAAATCATCCAGGAGCACAGTTCCGCCTCCTGCTTGGATGCTGGTGCTGAAGATGCTGCCTTTTCTCACCCAGCAGGTCTTCAGTCACTTCAGTCAGCAGCTTCTTCCTAAGTAAAATGATTTTAAATAAGATAGCAACACTAAATGTATTTTATTATGATAAAATGAAAAGCCACATAAAGATTGAGTCATTGATAATCATGTATCAATTTAGAGCATTAGTATATATATTTACAAAAACTCTTAAATAAACAAACAATAGAAATTTGGGGAAATTATAATTGTTACTGATTTTCTATAGCAAGATGACCCAAACACCCAGTGAACAGGTTACATAATTGGAAATGTATATTTCACCTCACTGACAGTTAATAGGTTTGGTTGCTGCTTATTGAAGAGCCCTCCTCGGGTTGACTCTCTCCTTATTGATGCATTGCTACAGCAGGACCAGCTTCTGTTCTGCCAAGGTCAGGCCCCCAGGTTGGGGTAGGGGGATGTGAGGCTTCTCTTCCAACAATGTTAAGTGGGATCCTTAATCTTAGTGGACCACATGATGAAAACCATACTCTGGTTGAACCAGCAAAAGCCAAAATACTGGGGTAGACTCAGCTCTACTAAATGCACATTAAGAATGGGAAGGTTCCTTAAAACATGAAAATAGAATTACCATGTGATCTCCAAATCCCACTTTTGGTACATGTTCAAAATCATTTAAATCAGGATCTTGAAGAGATATAGTCACTCCCATGTTCATTGAAGCATTATTCACAATACCCATGACAAAGAAACAACCTAAGTGTCCATTGACAGATGAACGGATAAAGAAAATGTGGTAGATTCATGCAATGTAATATTATTTAGCCTTAGAAGAAGAAGAAAACCTTGCCATATGCAGCAACATTAATGAACTTTGAGGGCATTATGCTGATTAAAATTAGCCAGTCATAGAAAGACAAATATTCATGGTTCCACTTACATGTAGAATCTAAAAAAGCCAAACTCAGGAACAGAGAGTAGAATGGTGGTTTCAGGGGCTGAGGGAAGGGAAAACAGAAAATTGCTGTTCAATGGGTGTACAGTTTTAGTCATGCAAGATGAATAAATTCCAGAGATTTGCTGTACAGCATTGTGCCTATGGTTAACAATACTATAGTGTTGTTAACTGTTGTGTGCACTTAAAAATTTGTTGAGGATAGATCTCATGTTTTGTTCTTACTAGAATAAAAAAAATTAAAATGATTTAAAAAAGTATGGGGAGGGATGACAGATGACAGATGAATAAATAACCAAAAACAAACAAACAAAAGTTCATTTTAATTTGCATACTTGCAGATTTGCAAAGATTAGAAAAAAGTCATTGGCTTACATTACATAACGATACCTGAGTGTGAGCTGTAGCTGCTCTGATCCACATATCTTCTCCTTCCAGGACTCAGGCTGAGGAGAAGACTCAGTTTCAGACACGTTGTTTTGTGTAAAGGAGAAGAGAGCAAAAGAGTCACAGAGATTCACAGTGTTTCTTAAAGCTCTTGCTTGCACACAGTTGGGTGAACTCTTCTCACATTCCACTGGTCAAAGCAGGCTATAAGATCTACCCCAAAGTCAAAGTGGTGGGATGTACATTTCTCTGCAATGAAGTCACATGGTGGTTGGTAGGAATGTATAATCAATCCTCTTACAGGGAAGGAGGGCATTTATTAATTGTGAACAATAATAAAATCTATCACTTTTGGATTTCTTAATATAACTCAAATTCTTTTACCAATAAAATAGAATGCAAAGTTTGATTTTTTTTGGTTTATATTTTTTGGTTTATATTTATCCATATCATTGTCCCTGACTCTATTTTATCTCAGTAACTTAAATGCCTATTTCCTACCATCTTCTCTTTGTGTCCTACAGTGTTCTGAATGCCATGCAGGTTTATTATTATTATTATTAATTAAGCTGACCCTTTGTTCAAATAATTGAAATGCTATTTATGAACCCATAAGTGGATCAGCAAGAGAATAACTAATTTTCCATATACATAGAATGAGTATGTGTTAGATACAAAGCAAAAGACCAGAACTGGCACGGTGACTCTACATCTGTTTCTTCAATGAATTGGAAAGATAGTCACTAATTAAGAGAAGATAAATTGTCCTTCAGCCTTTGAAAATATTAAAATACATACACACACGTATCCAACATCTTCGTTCCCCATCCCTCAGGATTTTTCATACACATATACATGATACAAGTTGCTATGGTGATATGCTTATCTCCATGGCAATTGATCATTACATCTATGTTTGTGTCCATTGTCTCTTAATAGACAAATTATAGGCTCTAAAGCCAAAGATTCAAATCTTCAAAAAGATACAAAACTAATTCACAAAAAACTGAATTTTTACCCCAAAAATATTTTGTTAAATATTTCTAATGATACAAGAAAAAGACTGGAAAAGCAAAGGTTTAGAAAATTAATAGCTAAAATGGAGCTATAAAGAATACATGCTCTTGGAAAATGGAAGCTTCCAAACAGCTGCAAATGTTCAAAAATGAATGCTTTCTCACAATATAACACAATACAGTTTGGCTTGTGGCAGTCTCCATGTAGCTGAGAAGCTTGCTCCCAGCAGAAAATGAGCTTCAGGATTCTTATCCCCAGAAAGTCATCATCGTAAAATTTTCTAGCCTCTGGGAAAATAATCAGGTTTACTCTTATAGAGAAAGTCATAAACATTGACTAGAAGTATGAATAAATTGAAACTCCTTGACCTATAGAGAAGTATATAAGACAGAGACTTCAATCTCTGGTAGTATTATAAAAATTGAGATTTGAATTCATATATAAAACACATCTCTACCTGTTAACTGCAACAACAACAAAAAATAACTTTTAAACACTGCCATTGAATTCTGGTTAGTTTTTTGGTACAAATAAAAACAATGTTTTGATTAGGTTAGAGGACTGATTTTTATCAACAATTTAGGTTTAAGAACAATATTTGCTTTAATATGCATCCCATTAAAAATATCTTTATATGCTTCCTAAAAAAGGACATTAATTTTAACAAATCAATTTTTTAAGATATTTTGATATTCTATGGTCCATATGAAGGTAACTTTCATTTGTAAACTTAAGTTATATAAATAAGAGTAAGGTAAGTAGTGTTGATGAAAAATTAATCAGTCAATCTATGAAATAAGTGGAAAATTTTATTCAAGCCAAATTTGAGGATTATAACCTGGGAAGAGCATATCAAAAAGCTCTGAGAACTGTTTTATCCATTAGAAGTCAAGGCACAGTTATATAAGTTTTTAAACAGAAAGTTTACATTAAATGATATATAATTGACAGTTTACATAATCCAGATCTAAGTGTCATTTTTGCCCCTTACAAAATCAAGAAAGAATGTTATCTTTTAAAGAGTTATCTTGTGGATGCTAGAAGAATGTTGCTCTTTATGGTTGATCAGGTATTTCTGTCAATGGGGGAGGTTTGATTGATGCATAATGCATATACACAATGCACAGTAGGGGGCAGAGAGGAGGCCAAAGGGCCGAGAAAAGTTTTTCATGTTTAATTTTTTCTTATCTTGCCATAAAATATGAATTTTATTTAACAGTAGGAACATCAAATAGCTACAAACCCAAAATAATACATTTTCTGTAAATGCTATAATATTTTTATCTACCTCACATAGGTTATGGAAAAGCATAAATATAGAAACTGGGAGATTTTACAATGAGATTAATATAGTTAATTTCAAAGACTTTTGTTTACAAATTAAAATAACTTTGTAACAGATATATCAGTGAGCAAATAAAAATTAGTGAAAAATGAATATTCTTAAATCCAACCTTTTGAAAATGACTTATTTTAATGAGCATTAAAGGGCAAAAGAGTGAGAGAGAAATCATGCAGGAACCTGTGAGGCTCTACTGGGTACAAAAGCCTTTCTTTGTCCCTAGCTTCTTGTTTGTAGGCCTTCTCTGAGTTCCAAAGGGCAGATTCAAATAGTTACTAATTAGGAAAGTGAGGGAATGCAGAAACAAAGGAAAAGCATTAAAGAAACATTTAGTGTAGTGATAAAGCTGATACGTATCTTTGAGTTCTTCTACAGGAAATACCCAGGCGGAGGATTGTAACTTCAGCTGAGCACAAGCACATAGATCACAGTCTGGTTGGAACCAGAAGGCTGATGATTGAGATTCCTTAATCACCACTCTGTCACCTCACCACCAACCAATCAGAAGATAGTTCTACACTCTGCAGCCCTACCACAAAAATTTGTCTATAAAAACTCTTCCCTGAAGAACACCAGGAGTTCAATTCTTCTGAGCACAAGCTGTGTGTACTCCTTGCATGGCCCTTGCCATAAACCTTTCTCTACTCTAAACTCTGAAGTTTCGGTTTTTTTGACTCATTGTGCAGCAGGAACATGAATTTGAGTTCGACAACAAGAGAGCAAAAGATCGACATTGTCCATTTATTAGCTCCATAACATTTCATTTTTAGATATTCATTTAGCCATTCTCTGTTGATGGATAATCTTGCAGTTATTCAATATTGTATTAGAAACTGAGATACATACAATGAGATATCTGGAAAAATATTTCTGACTATGTTTTGACTAATTTACTATTTAGATGTTAGTCCTTTTCTCATTCACCTTTATGAGAATTTTGAATAGGAAGTTAGCTAGTAGTTTCCTTTAAAATAAAGCAATTTATCCTTGTTTAAATACTTAGAATATATGAATATATAATAGTTGGGCAATTAGATATGGCTAATCTCAACAAAAAATCCAGAAAGAAATATACAGGTAAAAATTCATATATTTATCTACAGAAAAAAATCTCTCCAGCAAAATGTAAAATATCTAATTACCCAAATATTATATAAATCCTTTAAGTATTTGCCATTTTTTTATGGTCTTATGGTTCGCAGTAGTATATGCTATTAAGGAATAGTCAGAAACACAACTATACCACATTATTTATGGGTGTTTTAGTGGGAAGAGTATGTACTGGCTTCTTTGGAGGCAAGCACTTAATTTCTTTCTTTAACTCTTGTTCACCTGCTTTTTGTCAGTGGTACCAAAGCATAGTCAGAATTATATACCAAGAAATCATTTTCATATATGCATCTCTACTTACAAAACAACATAAAATACATTTGGAAATAAATATCCACCAAAGAACACTTGATAATGGGACCAAAAAAGAAACTTATTCTAGTCATAGTGTGTTGCATTGGGAAGGGGTCCAGGATATCATGAAATAATAAAACCCTCAGTTGGCTACAGATATGTGGCAGATTATCTTGGTCCCTCGGCCTTGTTCATACATTGAGTCATTCAATGACCTGGTTAATGCTTAATACTGAAAATCATTTGTTAAAGATGTTACAGCTCCAGTATTAAAAATATGTTTCAAGTCATCTTCATATGAAATGGGACACAGTGAGAGGCTTATTATTTTATCTTTTCTGTGACCTTGTCTTATTTCTTTATAATCCTAATAGACCATGGACATATATATCTAAATGTCACTAGCATACATCAAAAATCCTTAACTACCTACATTGTACATGTTAGATTAAAAAAAGTATGCTTTCTTCATCTTCTCCCACATACAGAGGCTGCCTCATACAAACATATTTCAAGATTTTCACAGAGATAGCTTCACAGTAATTCTGAGAAAAAAAAAACAAAAACAAAAAGAGACAAGATGCCCAGTATTAATCAAAGTAGCTATTATAACTAGCCAAATTCAGATGAGAAGGGATTGAAAATTTCTTTCCCAGCTGAGTTTATTACAACCTTTTACATATTAGAGCTCCTTATGACTTATATTAGGAAACTGTAACTTTAAATCTTTACATTCTAACTAATGATTCCCCAAATTGGCTCTCATTTTCTTTTGTTATAAAAACTCACATTTTCTATCTGTTATTAGTGTGTGAAATTTATAAGAAAACCAATCTTTTTGCCAATTTTTGTCCTATGCTGTGCTTTAAGAATTCTTTGCTTCACAGTATGTAACAAAAGTGTCCTGGAAGCTACCCACAAACTGCCCTTCTCACATCTGAAAGAAAAGGAGAAAAAGAGAGGAAAAGAAAGGACAACTCCCTACTGAGGGCAACAGTGAAAAATAGAAAGTGTTAAACTTGGACCATCTCAAACCAAGGGCCCACAGACTTAATATAGAAGAATAATTAAAGGAAATAAAGACAGTAAGCAATTTGTGAAGTGTCATCAAAAATTCTGTTCTAATTTTTTAAAAATATTTTTGAGGTTGATCATTATGTGTTTATGTATGTGAACAATTGTCTATTAATTTTTCTCAGCATCATTTTAGTCATAGATTATTAATTTTGATATGTTGTGTTTTCACTACCATTATTTTCTGGATATTTTGCAATCTCCTATTTTATTTTTTTCCTTTTTTGCAAGAGTTATTTATGAGGTAAATATTTAATTTTCTGGAGTTTTCTTTCCTTCTCTCTCTCTCTTTCTCTCATTTCCTCTCTCTCTCAATTTCTAGTGTTATTCAGAGAAAATGGTCTATATTATTCCTACTTTGAATATTGAATTGAACAATGGATTCAGTGTTTGGGGAGATGAGAGAATTGTAGACAACATATGTGTGTGTGTATATGTTAAAAATGCTATTTCTTGTAAAAAAAAAAAAAAAAAAGCAAAGTTTCAAATGAGTTCTTTTGTTTAAGCTCATAGATTGCCTGATCACATTGCCTATTTCATTATTAATTTTTAGGATATTTGATTAGGAAGATCTGAAAGACATGAATTCAATTTCTCTATTTCTGTTGTATCTTATACAATTCTCTTTGCTCATCCTGTTTTTTGTGCTTTGTGTATTTTATTTTATACTTTTATGTATTCTTCCCTCCCCTCCTCTTTTCCTCTCTTCTTTTTTTCCTTCCTCCTTCTCTTCTTCCCTCACCCTCGCTCTCTCTTACTTTTATCAGCTGTTTTATTTGATATGTAAAAATATATGATTGTTAAACCTTATTGTGTATTTACCTTCTATAATTTAAAGTTCATCTTTTTCTTAGTAAATACTTTTAACTTTATTACAAAATGCTTGAAAGTAATATCATAGATTCTTTAAACTCTTTGTTAGCAGCTGTCTGGTAAGCATTATTTTTTTGGCCACGCGGCATGCAGGATCTTAGTTCCTCAACAAGGAGTCAAGCATGTGGCCCCTGCAGTGGAAGCACAGAGTCTGAACCACTGGACTGCCGGGGAAGTCCCAAGCATTTTTGCACACTTTAAAAATCTGAGTGACATGTCTGTGTCATTTTCATTTTAGTTATATCTTTTCTGGTAAACTCAGTGTAAAGTTCTTTGTTAGAACTTGTAACTCTATTTCTTTTAATAATTAGATTTGTTCTGTTTACATTAATTGATAAGAAGTAGGTTTGTCCTAATTCTATTAACTTACATATTCTTTCCAAATACTGTCTTTATTATTCTTTGTCTTTTACTATAGGATTGCATTTTCTTATATGCACAGTTATTGAACAATTTTATTTAAAACTTTCATACTATATTTGAACCTTTGCTTTTACTTTAGAAACTTTAGCAACTGCTACCTCCCTAGTCCAATCATCTCCTTCCTGGATTATTTCAACAACTTCTGCACTCTTGCTACATTCACTTTTGCTATTCCTTTTCTTTACTTTTCTCAACTCAGCAGCAGGAGTGAGCCTTTAAAAATGTTGCTTCCCTGTTCAAAGTCACTCAGTGGTGTCCAACTGATCACAGAGGAAAGGTCTTATTTAATACCTCAGGCTTTATTTCTACTCACAAGTGAAGACTTTCAAATTCCATCCCAACAACACAACGTCCTTCACTGCAGACTTTGTCAGCTTTCAGAAAAACATGTTACCAAGCTGTCCACACCTCACATTGAAAAATACTTCCAAAATAAGTCCCTCTTAACTATACTGGGAAGTGTGGCTTTGCCAGAAAATAAACATGGGAAATATCTACTTATATTCAAGACATCGTCTCTATGTATCCTAATGCAAAATTCAATTATCAGTGTATCAGAGCTTCTCTTCCATTCTGTTTCCATTCCAACTTAAGTAACATCAAATGGAGGTACTAAAATAGAGTTCTGATGCTAATCACCAGGCAGAGTTAGTGTCTGACTGACTAGCTACAAATTTCAATGTTCTACAATCCCCACAGTTTTGATAATTAACTAGAACAACTCACAGAACTCACTGAAAGTGCTATGCTTAAGATTAGACTGTTATCATAAAGAATACACATAGGGCAAGGTCTGGGTGGATTCCAAACACAAAGCTTCTGTGCCATCACCCCACAGAGTCAAGGCATTTCACCCTCTTGGCACATCAATATTTACCAACCAGTTGAATGTGTTCACCAGCCAGGAAGCTCTATTAAGCTTTAGTGTCCAGAGTTTTTACTGAAGTTTTGTTAGTAGGCATGATTAATTGAATCATTAGCCACAGGATTAAACTCAGTCTCCAGCCCTCTCCCTTCCCCAGAGGTCTGGCAGTTGAAAGTCTCAACCCTCTAATCCCCTTCTTGGTTATTCTGGTGACCAGCTCCCATCCAGAAACTATTAATGAACTCAGCATGAACCACCTCATTGCCATAACAATGAAATTCTTCTCACTCAGGAAATTCCTAGAGTCTTTGAATTTCTGAGCCTTTATGGGACAAAACCCAAGTATATTCTTTTTCATACTACACCTTCCCAATGTTCATGCTCTGTTTCTCTACCTCTCCAAGGCCAAGACAGTCACTTCATATTTGTTTTGAGAACACATGACAGCATCAGAGAATACTGCATTAGAAGTTTCTTGACTTCTTATAAGTTCAACCTGAATTTCTTGAACCCTGTCCATGACCAGCAACTTCATTAGCTGAAGTCATTTACATTCCAAAAAACTAACTTCCAAGCACACTCATTTGTAAGCCGTAGCCACAGCCACCTTTAATGTTACTAATTTCAACAGGTTTATTTTTTATCAGTCAAATTGTATTCCACTTTTTTGTCTAATCCTGATATATTATGACAAATTATAAAGAGCAGCTTGATCCATTTCCCATTCCCAATCATGTTACTCATGAGCGATGGTGTCTTGGATGTGATAAAAGGACACTGAGAGTAACTGAGCCTCAGAATTTAGGATTCTATTGATACCACAACAACCATGACATGGAAGCCGGGCATTACCTGATTTACTTCTCTTAGAGAAGATAGATGGGAAATATGGTCCATTCTATCACATTTAGAGCCCTGCCACAAGGTCATCATATAAAATGACTAGGTTGTACAAAATAAATAGGAAAAACAGCATTTTTTTTAACATCTTTATTAGAGTATAATTGCTTTACAATGGTGTGTTAGTTTCTGCTTTATAACAAAGTGAATCAGCTATACATATACATATATCCCCATATCACCTCCCTCTTGCGTCTCCCTCCCAACCTCCCTATCCCACCCCTCTAGGTGGTCACAAAGCACCGAGCTAATCTCCCTGTGCTATGCGAACAGCATTATTTTTATGTAGTAATTTATAACCTTGTGCATCTGATGGCTATGGCTGGACAAAGGCAAATCATTTCCTAGAATTGAATGTTAGTATCCTTCAGCTCTTAGTATTGAAGAATGTATAAAATTTATTTTACAAATATAAGGACTTTGAAGAAATATTTTACTTAAAATCATAATGTCACGTAACCAATAGAGAAAAGAGGAGAAGTTGTTTAAACTTCCTCTGGCTTTTGGAGTTTATTCTAAATCTACTGAATAGTAAGCCCTCATTTAATTAATGGTGGGCCAGTCTAGCATCAGTTCTCTGAATTCTTAGCTTACTAAATACTCTTAAATCCATTAATTCCTAAAAATTCTCTACTAAGCATACTTAACACTTTAATTAAAAGGGTGGGCAAGAGAGCACATACCTCTGAGTGATCTTAGAGTGAGGTCCAATGTCCCTCAAAGGAAAGGAAAAGATCCCTCTAGTTTTTTGTATTTTGCTTCCAAGTCTTCTGGTATATTTTTGATTGAATCTACAATAATGTGGTTTGTTTCACTATTTTTTAAAAAGCATTTGGAATGACACCATAGAACAAATTGATGCTTCGGGACACAGTGCCTTGTTTTCCCTGAGGTTTCACCCATCCCATGTACACACTGTCACATACACCCAAAAAGTACTGCTACTTCCATGTTAGAAGAAAATTAAAGGCCCATGTCCTACAGCAAAACCATTTGTCATGGTGAGTGTTTATTCCTTGAATGAGGAAAGTCTCATCTCATAACAGGCAACTCTCTCCCTATGATGATATTTCACTTTTGTTTTAAAGGTAACTTAAGAGTGGTCGGTAGGTCCATTTGACAGAAAAAATTCATTTGGATTATCTGGATTTCCTTGAGGAAATTCTTATTCTCATTTCCCATGGTTTATATCTTTAGTAAACAATGATTTCTGAAAGTTAGCAGATTGATATTGTCTAAAATGTAAAAGAAGAGACTCAGTGGTCACCTGTGGGACTTGACTTAGGAACACACCTCACAACCTCCCAGTTTTTGCCATATCTAAGAAAAATAATTTCAAATACAAAGGCAAATAACATTAGAAGAAATCTGTCACCCAGACTTCTTTGTGTGTGAGAATAAAATTGCTACAGAATCCATGGAAGAAGCAGATGGAGGGACCATGAAATATTTTAAGTGAAAAAAAAAATAACTTTAAAGGTGGCAGAAATCATACTAGGAACACATAAGGAGCTAAAGAATTAGGAGAACTTATTAGGAGAAAAGTTTAACTCTTACAGATGATGTTAGAATTGAGTGAAGGAGGAAAAAAATTTATCCAAAAGAGTATAGTGGAATTTGTTTCTGATCGTTCAGGTTAGGAAGGTGTTGGAAAGGAGGAAAAGCATGCAGGGGGACTATCCAGTGAGTCTGTGCAGAGGGTTTGGTGGGAGGCAGGGGAAGATGCAGGGAGAGTATGAAGGGAGAGTATCGAGGAGGATTGTGCAGAGGAAATATGCACAGGGATTCATTGGAATCCAGAGATTTTATAGAGAAGAAAAAGGGAAGGTCTGAGAGAAAACATTGCACAAAACATTGCCAGGGAAGACCATATCCAGAATAATATTCAAAGATATTCTCTGAACAGAGAAATTGATTTTTAAGAAACAATTGGGAATTTCCACCTTGACATTGGGGGAATAACCACAACAACCATTGCATCCAACATGCACTGAATGGTCACTATATGGTGAACACTGTGCTAAGGACTTGACCTGCTTTTTGTCATTTAATCTTCACGGAAAATCTATATGTTCTGAAATCTTTACTTATTTCTTAGAAGAAAGAGGCCATCGATCAGCTTTGAGTCTTAAAGCTGACTCGCATGACCTCTTTAGCAAGACCATATTTGTGAAGGCAGAGAGTAGTACAGAGAAAGAGAATTTTCTGAAATGCTTTGTTCCATCTTTCAGCATAAAAAAGAGTTAGCCTTTGGTTAATGTAACTATAGAATATTACAAAAGTGGGGAGGAGTCCTTCCCAGACTGAAAGGCTTTGGGGAAAGCTTAAGCCTTTTGGTTCCACTAGTTTGAGGGAGAAGAAGGAAGATTCAGGTAGATCTAAGGGGTCAGACACACATGAGTTATGATTCCAAACTTTCCCAGAAGGATGAACATAGAGACAGGGGTAGGAATCATTAGCTATTTGAGGAACTTGAGAGCTTCCAGAGCTATTGGCACACTTTCAGGTCTCTAATGATCCACGGTCACTTTCCTCAAAAGTACATGGTAACCATGCGGCAGCATCGGCAAAAAGCAACTAGAAGGGTTAGCCAGAAGCCAGTCTGGATCCCTATGTGCTGAGAATTGTGAGAAAAAGACCCAGAATTGTCCAATGACCATAAAAGGAGACAGAGAAGTATTAAGAAAGTCTGTGGGCCAGCAGAGGCATGGAATTAAAATGAAGGGTGTGTGTGAGGTGTGAAGACTTTGAGTCCAGAGGTTAATGGCCAGGATTAAGGATTTTAGCAGTGGGTGCCAGAACACCATGCTCCCCAAAAGCCAGATTTTATGATGTCTTACTCCAGAAGATATCAGTTCAGGAGGAGCCTAAACCCAGCACCCCAGAACAGGGTCCAGCAAGTCTACAGAGGACACCTTGTTAATACAAATATTTCAAGTCTTCCTCTCTTGATTCAAGGTCACAAGACCTCTCTAAATACATAGTCAAAGGCTTGGAGGAGAGAATTGGAGAGGAAGGAGAGGAGAGCAGAATGTGAAAAGACAACATTGTATCCAACAGTGACTCAGTTTTTACAGGAAGAGACTGATTACATTCCCTGATGAATCTAAACTTATCACAATGTAAATAAAACTTAGATGTCCCAGCCACCACCATCCTAAACCAACATCCATGGGTAAGAGTACCTATGTACCAAGTGCAAATACATATTTGGCACTACAACACTGGATTTGGGGATTTTGGTGTGGTTGTAGGATCTTTTTTCTATAATCATGTTGTTTTCTCCCTCAAATGGAAATATAGTTTTGAAATGATTTTTACTTAAAGGTTTTAATGATCCTACCTATAGAACTGTGTTATCTCTTTTTATTTAAAACAGTTTGAAAATGTTTTAAAACTCTCTGGTTATTTCCATAATTTTGATCAATTTTGGCTTTTGAGTCCATTTTGGTATTGTACGGTCCTTATTAAAATAATTGTCTAAGTTTGGTCTCAAGTATAATTTTTTCCTCCCCATTAGTTTTTCTTAGTTAGCTTAGTATGATATTTAATTTTAAATTCTTGAGTTGATTAAATACTTTATTTCCTTGCTTTTATAATGTAAATGATATGTTTTTCAAATAATCTTTCTTGTAAAATATGATTGATGATTTGGGGTCAATATAATGATGGTAAAGAGAATATGTTCCAGATTTGCAACAAATAAAGTTAAATAAGAACTCAAACTAATTTTTTTAGTGGACATATGTTGATTGCTTCTGACATTAATCATGTCCCTGTTCTTTTCCTTTCATGACAGTGTCCAGAATTTTGCAACCATATAGTTTTAAATTGGAAATGATACTGGTCACTCTACCCAAGGACCGAGGGGACCTTGTAGGCCCCTTCTTCTCCTTGGGAGATTTATCAAAGAGACCAGGATGGTTTAGACCAAGACTTTTCATAAAAGAGTCTTTTTAAAGACTCCATAATCAGTTATTATGTGTTTATCTGTCTAAAAGAATTGCAACAATTTCATCAAAGCTTACAATTTTTCACATAAACACTAAAGTAAAATTTTCATATACATTTTCAAGGTCCGTGCTAAAGTTGAGACAAAAATTCAGAGCATCGGTAATATGCCCAGTTAGATATCTCTACAATTTCTGCTTTATTTTGGAGGTGAAGACTTGAAACCAGGTAAAACATCCACAGTGTGTAGGTATCTCAGTTTTGCTAGTTACAATCTTGCCTTTGGTGAAATAAATTGTGTTGAGGACTTTGGAAATACTCAACCATTGAAATAAGATATCTTAACTGGTCATTTTCAGTAATTCTTTTACTAGAGTTTTGGAATATATTTGTTAATATTTGTTTATTATATGTTTGTTCTAATAGGTGGTTTTGTGGCCAGAAACTTTGCTACTTTGCTACTAAAATTTCACTTTTCTGTGTTTGTTGGGATAGCCTAAATTTATCCAGGGCTCCAGTCTGCAGCAGGTACCATCAATCTCACTGCAACTGTCACAAAGTGGCCACTTTATTTAGAAATCTGTCTCAAGCAAGTGCAAGCTGGATTTCAACAAGCACACTTTTATTTTCTTTCTTAAAAGTATTCTCAGCACTGAAGTTTACCCCCTCTTGACTAGCCTATGTGATCTCTGCACTCCCAGGTTCACTAATAATAAGAATATATTGGAAATTCCATCTGCATAAACACAGTAATGTTTATTATTCACAAATCAGGAGTAAAAAAAAAAAAAAAAATGCTTCCCTACATCCTTCAATTCTTTCTCTGCTATTAAATCTTGAAGGATTTTTTTTTTTTTTTTTTTTTTAGTTTTCTCTCTTATGGATGCTAACTTTTACTCTCCTGAACTGATGATACAAATGTTTCTTAATGATTTATATATATATTTGATATTTAAATAAAAATTTGACCAGAAATTAAATAAATGGGTGCAAATCGTGCTGTTGATTGTGTACACAGCCATCTTTTTTTCCCAGGAGTGCCACCATTTAAATGAAGTAAAACAATTCAGTAATGCCTTAGGTTATTTAATGCCCATCTATGTCTACACAACCTGAGAAGTGGAGCTAAGATAAACATTTCTCAAGTAAAACTACATCTGCTTTTATTGCTCTTCGATTTTCAGTAAAGCCTCTAAGATTTAACTATAAGAATAGACACAGTGATGACTTTTCCATATAAGAAGAGGATCATAAACAATGAAAATACTCCCATTTTCTATCCTTTTCCCTATGATGTACTAAACAATAAAGCAATAGCAATAGCTAAATGCTTTGTAAATTCTCTTCTTTATAACAACTGCAAATCAGTTCTTAACATATATTTGACCCTGGAAAAAGAGGAGGAACTGGGCTTGAGGAGAAGATGGCAGAAGAGTAAGATGCAGAGATCACCTTCCTCCCCACAGATACATCAGAAATACATCTACACGTGGAACTGCTTCTATAGAACACACACTGAACACTGGCAGAAGACCTCAGACCTCCTGAAAGTCAAGAAATTCCCACATACCTGGGTAGGGTAAAAGAAAAAAGAGAAAACAGAGACAAAGAATAGGGACGGGACCTGCACCAGTGAGTGGGAGGAAGCTGTGAAGGAAGAAAGGTTTCCACTAGGAAACCGCCTCACTAGGAAGCCCCTTCTCTGGCAGAGACTGCGGGTGGTGGAGGGAGAAGCTTCAGAGGCATGGAGGAGAGTGCAGCAACAGGGGTGTGGAGGGCAAAGCGGAGAGATTCCCGCACAGAGGATCAGTGCCGACCAGCACTCACCAGCCCGAGAGGCATGTCTGCTCACCCGCCGGGGCGGGCGGGGGCTGGGAGCTGAGTCTCGGGCTTCTGTCGGATTGCAGGGAGAGGACTGGGGTTGGCTGCGTGAACACAGACTGAAGGGGGCTAGTGCGCCATGGCTACCTGGGAGGGAGTCTGGGAAAAAGTTTGGACCTGCCGAAGAGGCAAAATACTTTTTCTTGCCTCTTTGTTTCCTGGTGCAAGAGGAGAGGGGATTAAGAGCGCCGCCTAAACGAGCTCCAGAGATGGGCACAAGCCGCGGCTATCAGCGTGGACCCCAGAGACGGGCCTGGGATGCTAAGGCTGCTACTGCAGCCACCAAGAAGCCTGTGTGCAAGCACAGGTCACTCTCCACACCTCCCCTCCTGGGAGCCTGTGCATCCCACCACTGCCAGGGTCCCGTGATCCAGGGACAACTTCCCTGGGAGAACGCACTGCGTGCCTCAGGCTGATGCAAAGTCATGCTGGCTTCTGCCGCCGCAGGCTCGCCCCACATCCATACCCCCCCATCCCCCCGGCCTGAGTGAACCAGAGCCACCAAATCAGCTGCTCCTTTAATCCTGTCCTGAGGAAGAACAGACGCCCTCAGGCGACCTACACGCAGAGGCGGGGCCAAATCCAAAGTTGAACCCTGGGAGCTGTGCAAACAAAGAAGAGAAAGGGAAATTTCTCCCAGCAGCCTCAGAAGCAGTGGATTAAAGCCCCACAAATGACTTGATGTACCTGCATCTGTGGAATACCTGAATAGAAAACAAATCCCAAATTGAGGAGGTGGACTTTGGGAGCAAGATATATTATTTTTTCCCCTTTTCCTCTTTTTGTGAGTGTGTATCTGTAGGCTTCTGTGTGAGATTTTGTCTGTATAGCTTTGCTTTCACCATTTGTCCTAGGGTTTGGTGTCCTTTTTTTTTTTTTCTTTTTTAATTTTTAATTTTTCTTACTTTAAAATTTTTTTTCTTAATAATAATTTTTTATTTTAATAACTTTATTTTATTTTATCTTATTTTATGTTATTTTATTTTATGTTATCCTCTTTCTTTCTTTCTTTCTATTTTTTCTCCCTTTTACTCTGAGCCGTGTGAATGAAAGGCTCTTGGTGCCCCAGCCAGGAGTCAGTGTTGTTCCTCTGAGGTGGGAGAGCCAACTTCAGGACACTGGTCCACAAGAGACCTCCCAGCTCCACACAATAGCAAAAGGCAAAAATCTCCCACAGATCTCCATCCCAACACCAAGACCCAGCTTCACTCAATGATGAGCAAGCTACAGTGCTGGACACCCCATGCCAAACAACGTGCAAGACAGGAACAGAGACCCATCCATTAGCTGACAGGCTGCCTAAAATCATAATAAGGCCACAGACACCCCAAAACACACCACCAGACGTGGACCTGCCCACCAGAAGGACAAGACACCAGAACAGAGGCACTAGTCCCCTCCAACAGGAAGCCTACACAACCCACTGAACCAACCTTAGCCACTGGGGACAGACAACAAAAACAATGGGAATTACGAACCTGCAGCCTGAGAAAACGAGACCCCAAACACAGTAAGATAAGAAAATGAGAAGACAGAAGAACACACAGCAGATGAAGCAGCAAGGTAAAAACCCACCAGACCTAACAAATGAAGAGGAAATAGGCAGTCGACCTGAAAAAGAATTGAGAATAATGATAGGAAAGATGATCCAAAATCTTGGAAATAGAATAGACAAAATGCAAGAAACATTTAACAAGGACCTAGGAGAACTAAAGAGGAAACAAGCAATGAGGAACAACACAATAAATTAAATTAAAAATACTCTAGAAGGGATCAATAGCAGAATAACTGAGGCAGAAAAACGGATAAGTGGCCTGGAAGATAA
This sequence comes from Balaenoptera musculus, assembly GCF_009873245.2. NCBI lineage: Eukaryota > Metazoa > Chordata > Mammalia > Artiodactyla > Balaenopteridae > Balaenoptera > Balaenoptera musculus. Next base: position 22,127,227 of record NC_045797.1, read on the forward strand.
ATTAGTGGAAATAACTACTGCAGAGCAGAATAAAGAAAAAAGAATGAAAATAACTGAGGACAGTCTCAGAGACCTCTGGGACAACATTAAATGGACCAACATTTGAATTATAGGGGTCCCAGAAGAAGAAGAGAAAAAGAAAGGGACTGAGAAAATATTTGAAGAGATTATAGTTGAAAACTTCCCTAATATGGGAAAGGAAATAGTTAATCAAATCCAGGAAGCACAGAGAGTCCCACAGAGGATAAATCCAAGGAGAAACACGCCAAGACACATATTAACTATCAAAAATTAAATACAAAGAAAACATATTAAAAGCAGCAAGGGAAAAACAGCAAATAACACACAAGGGAATCCCCATAAGATTAACAGCTGATCTTTCAGCAGAAACTCTGCCAGCCAGAAGGGAGTGGCAGGACATATTTAAAGTAATGAAGGAGAAAAACCTACAACCAAGATTATTCTACCCAGCAATGATCTCATTCAGATTTGATGGAGAAATTAAAAGCTTTACAGACAAGCAAAAGCTGAGAGAGTTCAGCACCAGCAAACCAGCTTTACAACAAATGCTAAAAGAACTTCTCTAGGCAAGAAACACAAGAGAAGGAAAACACCTACAATAACAAACACAAAACAATTAAGAAAATAGGAATAGTAACATACACATTGATAATTACCTTAAATGTAAATGGATTAAATGCTCTCACCAAAAGACACAGACTGGCTGAATGGATGCAAAAATAAGACCCATATATATGCTGTCTACCATAGACCCACTTCAGACCGAGGGACACATACAGACTGAACGTGAGGGGATGGAAAAAGTTACTCCATGCAAATGGAAATCAAAAGAAAGCTGGAGTAGCAATTCTCACATCAGACTAAATAGACTTTAAAATAAAGAATATTACAAGAGAAAAAGAAGGACACTACATAATGATCAAGGGATCGATCCAAGAGGAAGGTATAACAATTGTAAATATTTATGCACCCAACATAGGAGCACCTCAATACATAAGGCAAATACTAACAGCCATAAAAGGGGAAATTGACAGCAATACAATCATAGTAGGAGACTTTAACACTCCACTTTCACCAATGGACAGATCATCCAAAATGAAAATAAACAAGGAAACAGAAGCTTTAAATGATACATTAAACAAGATGGACTTAATTGATATTTACAGGACATTCCATCCAAAAACAACAGAATACACATTTTTCTCAAGTGCTCATGGAACAGTCTCCAGGATAAATCATATCTTGGGTCACAAATCAAGCCTTGGTAAATTTAAGAAAATTGAAATCGTATCAATTATCTTTTCTGACCAAAATGCTATGAGACTAGATATCAATTACAGGAAAAGATCTGTAAAATATACAAACACATGGAGGCTAAACAATACACTACTTAATAACCAAGTGATCACTGAAGAAATCAAAGGGGAAATCAAAAAATACCTAGAAACAAATGACAATGGAGACACAACGACCCAAATCCTATGGGATACAGCAAAAGCAGTTCTTAGAGGGAAGTTTATAGCAATACAATCCTACCTTTAGAAACAGGAAACATCCCAAATAAACAACCTAACCTTGCACCTGCAGCAATTAGAGAAAGAAGAATAAAAAACCCCAAAATTAGCAGAAGGAAAGAAATCATAAAGATCAGATCAGAAATAAATGAAAAAGAAATGAAGGAAACAATAGCAAAGATCAATAAAAATAAAAGCTGATTCTTTGAGAAGATAAACAATATTGATAAACCATTGGCCAGACTCATCAAGAAAAAAAGGGAGAAGACTCAAATCAATAGAATTAGAAATGAAAAAGGAGAAGTAATAACTGACACTGCAGAAATACAAACGATCATGAGAGATTACTACAAGCAACTCTATGCCAATAAAATGGCCAATCTGGAAAAGGGACACATTCTTAGAAATACACAACCTGTCAAACTGAACCAGGAAGAAAGAAAATATGAACAGACCAAACACAAGCACTGAAATTGAAACTGTGATTAAAAATCTTTCAACAAACAAAAGCCCAGGACCAGATGGCTTCACAGGTGAATTCTATCAAACATTTAGAGAAGAGCTAACACCTATCCTTGTCAAACTCTTCCAAAATATTGCAGAGGGAGGAACACTCCCAAACTCATTCCATGAGGTCACCATCACCCTGATACCAAAACCAGACAAAGATGTCACAAAGAAAGAAAACTACAGGTCAATATCACTGATGAACATACATGCAAAAATCCTCAATAAAATACTAGCAAACAGAATCCAAGAGCACATTAAAAGGATCATAAACCATGATCAAGTGGGGTTTATTCCAGGAATGCAAGGATTCTTCAATATATGCACATTAATCAACGTGATACACCATATTAACAAATTGAAGGAGAAAAAACATATGATCATCTCAATAGATGCAGAGAAAGCTTTTGACAAAATTCAACACCCATTTATGATAAAAACCCTGCAGAAAGTAGGCATAGAGGGAACTTCCTCAACATAATAAAGGCCATATATGACAAACCCACAGCCAACATCATCCTCAATGGTGAAAAACTGAAACTATTTCCACTAAGAACAGGAACAGGACAAGGTTGCCCAGTCTCACCACTATTATTCAACATAGTTTTGGAAGTTTTAGCCACAGCAATCAGAGAAGAAAAAGAAATAAAAGGAATCCAAATCAGAAAAGAAGAAGTAAAACAGTCACTGTTTGCAGATGACATGATACTCTACATAGAGAATCCTAAAGGTGCTACCAGAAAACTACTAGAGCTAATCAATGAATTTTTTTAAAGTAGCAGGATACAAAATTAATGCACAGAAATCTCTGGCATTCCTATACGCTAATGATGAAAAATCTGAAAGTGAAATTAAGAAAACTCTCCCATTTACCATTGCAACAAAAAGAATAAAATATCTAGGAATAAACCTACCTAAGGAGACAAAAGACCTGAATGCAGAAAACTATAAGACACTGGTGAAAGAAATTAAAGATGATACAAATAGATGGAGAGATATACCATGTTCCTGGATTGGAAGAATCAACATTGTGAAAATGACTCTACTACCCAAAGCAATCTACAGATTCAATGCAATCCCTATCAAACTACCACTGGCATTTTTCACAGAACTAGAATAAAAAATTTCACAATTTGTATGGAAACACAAAAGACCCCGAATAGCCAAAGCAATCTTGAGAACGAAAAATGGAGCTGGAGGAATCAGGCTCCCTGACTTCAGACTATACTACAAAGCTACAGTAATCAAGACAGTATGGTACTGGCACAAAAACAGAAATATAGATCAATGGAACAAGATAGAAAGCCCAGAGATAATCCCATGCACATATGGTCACCTTATCTTTGATAAAGGAGGCAAGCATATACAGTGGAGAAAAGACAGTCTCTTCAATAAGTGGTGCTGGCAAAACTGGACAGGTACATGCAAAAGTATGAAATTAGAACACTCCCTGACACCATACACAAAAATAAACTCAAAATGGATTAAAGACCTAAGTGTAAGGCCTGGCACTATCAAACTCTTAGAGGAAAACATAGGCAGAACACTCTATGACATAAATCACGGCAAGATCCTTTTTGACTCACCTCCTAGAGAAATGGAAATAAAAACACAAATAAACAAATGGGACCTAATGAAACTTAAAAGCTTTTGCACAGCAAAGGAAACCATAAACAAGACCAAAAGACAACCCTCAGAATGGGAGAAAATATCTGCAAATGAAGCAACTGACAAAGGATTAATCTCCAAGATTTACAAGCAGCTCATGCAGCTCAATAACAAAAAAAACAAACAACCCAATCCAAAAATGGGCAGAAGGCTTAAATAGACATTTCTCCAAAGAAGATATACATATTGCCAACAAACAGATGAAGGAATGCTCAACATCATTAATCATTAGAGAAATGCAAATCAAAACTACAATGAGATATCATCTCACACTGGTCAGAATGGCCATCATCAAAAAATCTAGAAACAATAAATGCTGAAGAGGGTGTGGAGAAAAGGGAACACTCTTGCACTGTTGGTGGGAATGTAAATTGATACCGCCACTATGGAGATCAGTATGGAGGTTCCTTAAAAAACTAAAAATAGAACTACCATACGACCCAGCAATCCCACTACTGGGCATATACCCTTAGAAAACCATAATTCAAAAAGTGTCATGTACGAAAATGTTCATTGAAGCTCTATTTACAATAGCCAGGACATGGAAGTAACCTAAGTGTCCATCAACAGGTGAATGGATAAAGAAGATGTGGCACATATATACAATGGAATATTACTCAGCCATAAAAAGAAACGAAATTGAGTTATTTGTAGTGAGGTGGATTGACCTAGAGTCTGTCATACAGGGTGAAGTAAGTCAGAAAGAGAAAAACAAATACCGTATGCTAACACATACATATGGAATCTAAGAAAGAAAAAAAAAAGTCATGAAGAACCTAGGGGTAAGATAGGAGTAAAGACACAAACTTACTAGTGAATGGACTTGAGGACATGGGGAGAGGGAAGGGTAAGCTGTGACAAAGTGAGAGCGTGACATGGACATATATACACTACCAAACGTAAAATAGATAGCTAGTGGGAAGCAGCCGCATAGCACAGCGAGTTCAGCTCGGTGGTTTGTGACCACCTAGAGGGATGGGATAGGGAGGGTAGGAGGGAGGGAGACGCAAGAAGGAAGAGATATGGGAACATATGTGTATGTATAACTGATTCACTTTGTTATAAAGCAGAAAGTAACACACCATTGTAAAGCAGTTATACTCCAATAAAGATGTTAAAAAAAAACAAACAAACAACAACAACAGTAGGAACTACCTTGTGGTTGACTTTGCATCACAAAAAAACTTCTCTTTTTAAAATAGCAGCTACAAATATCTCAGTGGCTAATTAAATCTTAGCAATTATTACAGGAAATACAATAAATATTGGGCTTTTCTTCTTTTATATGGTACAATTTTTCTCTTTTTACTTCCTTCTCCAATTAAAATCTGTAGGTTTCAGTATTATTTGTATTGAAATAATTTTATCTATATATATAGATAAAATTCGGCTCAGCAAAGTTTTCATACAATCTCTAAATTCGTTTCCTATTTCTGCATAACAAATTATTGAAAACTTAGTGACTTAAAACAATACTTATCATGAGTTCACAGTTTCCATGGGTCAAGTATCTGGGTATAGATTAGCTGTATCCTCTACTCTAGGTCTCACCGGGCTGAACTCAAGGTGTTGTCCAAGGCTGCAATCTTGTCTAAGGGCTCAGAATTTATTTTAAGCTCACTAGTTTTTGGCAGACTTTAGTTCCTTACATCTGTAGGACTGAGGTATTCACCTCCTAGAGGCTGCTTGCCATTCCCTGCCATGCGGCCATCTCCAAAACATAGCAGTTTGTGTCTGCTCAGAACAGCAGGAGAATGTTTCTATGACTTCTAATCTCTTTGGCTTCTGAGAATTTTGAAGAACTCATTTGGTTAGCTGATTATCATGCACATCCAGGATAGTCTCCTTTTTGCTTAAATCCAAGTCAACAGATTCGGGAGTTTAATTATATCTGTAAAATCTCTTTTGCCATAAAAGTTAACATGGTCAAGGAAATAAAATTTCATCATATTTACAAATCCCACTCACATACAAGGGAAGAGGATTATTCAAGGAATGTTCACCCAGTCAAATAATTATATAATATTATTTTACAATAACTCACTATTATATTATTTTATATAATAGTGAATATTATTATAATAATATTCAAAGCATATTCATTCTAGAGGCAGGACTTTAGGGGTCATCTTAGAATTTTGCCTACTATAACTGTTTAGCCAATCAATGTCAACATAATCTTCCATCATTTGCTTGAGAATACACGTGACTGAAATTTAGAGAAATATGACTAAAGTAATAGCTATCGTTTTTTTATTCTTACTGTATTCCAGGAACTGTGCACTGTTACTAATTGAATTGAACTCAGGACGAATTGAGTCTTTACAAAACCCTGTTGGTTAGTATTATTATAATAATTATTATTATTCCTAAAATTCAGAGAGGTTAAATGGCTCTTTTTATGTCAGATGGCCTTTGGATGTTAAAGCCTGGGCTGAAGCCAAAATTCTCTAATGCTGATGTCCATACTCCCTCTAGATAAGCCAGTTTTCAGCCTCATACAGGCCCTCAGTATTTGTAGAGAGGAGCATTCAAATCACAGATGTTTGGAAGCCCTCAGTCTTTGGTAAAGGTGTTATGAGAAGATGAGTCTAGGGAAAGTGAGACTCTCAAGGGCAGAATTAATAGCTGTCTTTCCTTATGGGAATACTGAATATGTGATTCAGAATAGTGGCAGGTAGGGTATAGTTATGACAGGTGTTTATGGACTCCCCATCTCATGGAGCTGAGATGCTTCTGATGGGCTGAATATCTGAACCAGGGATCACACTGGAACGTTGAGATACTGCATCCCTGCAAGACCCACCACTATATCTGCTGTGTGTTACATTACCATCTGGAAGAATAGACCTTGTTTGAAATTTTTGAGGATGTGGAAAGTGGTGGTAATTCTATGGACAACACCAAAATGAGTCCAAACAAATACACCACTCTATAAATACTAATAACCTAGATAGATTTAGCCGTCCAAGTACACTGTTGTGCCAGATGAACACCATTTTCAAAAAATTGAGTACTCCAGACAAATGGACCATTCTAAACCTACAGAAACCTCTGGACACAAATTATTACAGACACACAGTCTAACTTCAGACATGTTCATTTCTCACACACTGGCAAGCTCAACATATTGACAATTTCATGCACAGTGGTAGCTCCAGACATAACAAACTCTTCGGGCATCTTGATTTTCTCATCAAAATCACCCAAGCATATACTGGGAATCGCATGCTCACTTCATCTTAGATGTAAGGGAGCCAGACTGGAATTTCTTCCAGGCCATATCAGATTAATTTATAAGTTTGTATATATTTTGCTATTGGAAACACTTACCTATGTTTCTTCAAGGCCAGTTGTTTTCATGCAGCTACTGCAGGCAATGATGTGTTAATAATTAGTAGTCATATAAAAACTATCTATTATTAATCTATAAATGTGATACTGATAAATGACAGATAATAAGGTTTACAAAAATTAAATATATTTTTGAGCTTTCGCTTAATGTTTTCTTTTAAAGTTATCAATGAATCTCCGTGAAACATTAGCTTCAGCCACCAATTTTGAATTTAATATGGTGCATAAAGGTTTGACAGGAAAAGCTTTTCAAAGAATAACCATATTCTTCTGAAGCCTGCATTTAGTTGTAGATATCTATAAGTTGCTTTCTCAAGAATCCAATTATTGGACTTCCTCATTTTTTCCTGGAAATATTGAGTTTGCTACTTGTTGTTTACCATAGAACAAATAACTAAACTGCATTAAGAGTTTATTAAGTTATACTGGAATGAATATGTTATGTAAGGTAAATTTTGCTTTTATTTTTCAATAGAAGTTTTTCTCTCAATGTTCCAGACTTTGTAGGTATATAAGGTCTTTGTTCCAGGGTCAGTTTGCCTCTCCTAATTTAGCACTGCTGATCCATTCTTTAAAAAGTCATGCTAGAATATAAAGCCTTCATGTTTCTATAGTTCCTGCTTTTTTTCTGCATTTCCCTGCTACAATTACTGAAGACTTCCTAATTTACTTAGTGAGTGAGCTCTCTCAGTAATATATTGGTTCTAAGTCTACTCATACTTTCCCTGGAGCAGCTTACTAGAGGAGCACCCACAAGCCCAAATGATGAAAAGTCTGTCCATTGTCTTGCTTTGCAGGAAAGTTTCCTAGCTCTTGTTACAACTGTGTATTAAATACTACTTTCAGGTGAGCCTTCTCATGTTATTGCACCCTCCTGATTCCACTGATTAATTTTGAGGTGAGCATGTGGCATGATTAGAGTCAATGAGTCTTAGTGAGACTTTTACTGTATGTATGAAGAGAGGCATGCTCTATTACAACTAGATTTGAATTTGGGAGGATGGAGACCTAGGACTGCTGAAGGTTGCCATGTGAAATCTGAGAATGAATGCAAAAAACCAGAAGGCAGAGTCCTACTGGAAACATGTTTCTGAATGCATCTATACCTGAATCAGGCCCCAAACTTGGCTTCATCTATTACAGAGGACACTCTTTTTTAAGAGAAATTTTAAGAGAAAAAATTCTCTTTTTTCCTTATTGAATTGGGTCTTCCACTTATAGCAGGAAGTTTTCTAAATAACCCATTACAGCTGCTAAGCAACTGTCACAGCTGTGATGAGAATGTGTGGTCAGTGACCTCAACCTGGCCTGAAGATTCAAGGAAGAGAAGTTACCTACAAGAAGTAATATCTAAGCTGAGATGTGGAAGGTGTGTAAGAATGAGCCAGGTCAAACGGAAGGAGCAGGCTCAGAGAATATGTTTTCAAATAGACTGAAGAACTTGTATGAAGGGTCTTTTCAACATTTAGAGAACTATTAGGAAGATGAGACGCAGAGAAGCTGAGAAGAAATGTGATGAGATTAGAGAGGAAGACTTCACCAGCCATGTACTGATCTAAGTTATTGGCCATTTAAAAAGCTTTTAATTAAAAATTTAATGCACAATGTCAAAATTCAGACAGTACAGTAGATGCTATTGATGAACTCTTCCAAATACCCAGGAGAGAAATCTAAGACCTTTATTTCTTTTCCTTTATTTGACAAGGATAACTAATCTTCACAAAAAAGTGTTTATACAGATGCTTATCCTGTTTTTTTGGGTGTTTTTTTTTTTTTTTTCCTTGATTGCTAAAAAGCAGAAGCAACTCAAATGTGCTTCATTTGATAAATGGAAAAACAAACCCTGGTACATCTATACAATGGAATAATACTCTGCAAAAAAGAAGAATGGGGGATATAGAGGTATTTGTATATGGGTCTTCCCCATATAGAAATTAAAATATTTTAGTTATTATTTATTTACTTTAATATAAATGTTTATATACTTATTTTCGTAAGTTTAAAATTTATAAATGACATCTTAGTGAAAATTCAAGCAGGAAATTGTATCTATAAATTTTGAACACACCCTGAATTGCCAAGGCAACCTTGAGAAAAAAGAACAAAGTTGGAGGTTACATGCTCCCTGACTTCAGACTATATTACAAAGCTACAGTAATCAAAACAGCACAGTACTGGCACAAAAAGAGACACATGGTTCAATGGAACAGAAGAGAAAGCCCAAAAATAAGCCCACGCACCTACAGTCAATCAACCTATGTCAGAGGACACAAGAATATACAGTGGAGAAAAGATCACTCTTTCAATAAATGGTGCTGGGAACACTGCATGGTTGCAAGTAAAAGAATGAGATTAGGACATTTCCTTATACCATGTACAAAAATAAACTCAAAATGGATTAAAGACCTGAGTGTAAGACCTGAAACCATAAAACTCCTGGAAGAGAATATAGGCAGAACACTCTGTGACATAAATTGTAGCAATATTTTTTTGGATCTATCTCCTGAGGCAAAAGAAATAAAAGCAAAAGAAAACAAATGAGACATAAATTTTTAAAAGCTTTTGCACAGCAAAAGAAACTATCAACAAGATGAAAAGACAACGTACTGAATGGGAGAAAGTATTTGAAAATGATGTGACTGATAAAGGGTTAATATATAAGCAGCTCATACAACTCAATATCCAACAAACAAACAAACAACTAAATTAAAAAATGGGCAGAAGACATGAATAGACATTTTTCCAAAGAAGACATACAAATGGCTAACAGGCACATGAAAAGTGGTTAAACATACGTAATTATTAGAGAAATGCAAATCTAAAACATGATGAAATACACGTCACACCTGACAGAATGGCTATCATCAAAAAGTTTACAAGTAACAAATGTTGGTGAAGATGTGGAGAAAAGGGAATCCTAGTACACTATTTTGGGGAATGTAAGTTGGTACAATCACTATGGAACACAATATGGAGTTTCCTCAAAAAACTAAAAGTAGAACTACCATGTGATCCAGCACTTCTACTGCTGGGTATACACTGGGAAAATAATGAAAACCCTAATTTGAAAAGATACATGCACCCAATGTTCATAGCAGCATTATTTGCAATAGCCAAGATATGGAAACTACCCAAGTGTCCATCAACAGAGGAATGGATAAAGAAGACATGGTATATATACACCATGAAATACTACTTAGCCATAAAAACGAATGAAATTCTATTTGCAACAATGTGGATGGAACTACAGAGTGTTACTCTTAGTGAAATGTCAGAAAGAGAGACAAATACTGTTATCACTTATATGTAGAATCTAAAAAATAAAACAAACATATATAACAAAACAGAAAAAGACTTACAGATATAGAAAACAAACTAGTGGATACCAGTGGGGAGAGGGAAGGGGGGAGTGAAGCAAGAAAGGAATATGGGATTAAGAGATACAAACTACTGTGTATAAAATTGGTAAGCAACAAGTATATATTGCACAGCACAGGGAAATTCAGCCATTATTCTGTAATAACTTTAAATGGAATACAATCTAATCTATAAAAATATTGAATCATTATGCTGTGTACCTAAAGATAAGGTAATATTGTAAATCAACTGTACTTTAATTAAAAAATGTACTCAGTGAAAATGTTAGAATTTAATAGTATTTGAGTAAATAACCACATGAGTCAATGCATTTAAATCTGGAGAGGTAAGCAAGATCCAAAATGTATAAGGACATATGACCACTTCACAGCATATGTGCTTTTTTTATGAGAAAAATGTTAAAATACTTAGTATTCACAGGCTAGATTAAAATAAGAGAGGGATTGATTCGTATAAAAATAATATATTTCTCTAATCAAGATTATCTACTTTATTGATTAAAACTATGTCAGTGAGAAAATTGGCACCACTTTTTATTTGTAAAATATTAATATTTGAACCTATGAAAAAATAAGTCACATACATATGCAATTCTGATCTTTCACTCTTAAAATTGTTTGGATATTTTTCGTTTCCAGAGAGAGTTCACATATATTATATTGTTTTACCTTAGAAAAAATCGTGAGAAAGGTATTGTTATCAATCTCATTCTAGAGATGAGGAAAATGAGGTTGAGAGACGTGACGTATCTTGTTAAGTGTGTCAGTGGCCAGCAGGGAATAGAATGAATTCAGTTCATTCAATGCAAAATATTCTGGGAATCTACCATAAGCCAAATATTGGAAATTTCTGATGGTTATAGACAGGATTGAAAAGGATCTATTTATCCTTTCCCATGTGTCATAGCTTCCTATCTGTTAGGACTGGGAAGGGCATGGTCACCTATGCCCTGGCATCAGTGATGAGTGCTTGGGCACTCAGGCACCATGCCCAACACTCCCTTGCTCATCCACTGTTCCCAGTACTTTTGGAAGCCACATATTGGTATTTAGAAACCACAGACTACAATAGAGCAAATAATTCCCCTTTTAGCCCCATTATCATTTGCACTAGGCTTTAGCACATAATACTGGGAATAGGTAATTTTAACAGGCTAATTCCAAGGAAATGCACTTTTCAGGGCCTCACCTCCAGAGCTTCTTATGCAGCAGTCTGAAGTGCAGTTCAATAATCTGCATTTTTAGCCAACTACAGAACCATTGATACAGCTGTTCTATAGAAACCATACTTTGAGAAATGCTGTCCTGGAAGCTTTTCACTTTTCTTCATGTCACACTTGCAACTGAAAATAAATTGACTGCTAGAATATAAAACTGGTCTAAGGATATCATGGTGGGCTATTATTAGCCTAATAATCACATATATTTGTGTTTTTAAATAAAATGTGTAAGCATATTAAATGGGATGTTTTCCATTTTCTCAGTCATTCATGCCTGAAGTCATTTGACCTCTTGTTTCTGCATTAGCTATTCTAATAATGTTGGTCTAATAATCCAGTGGCAGTTATTATGACAGACAACTATTCCTGAGCTATTTCCTGAAACTTCATCTGTTAAAAAAGATTAGTAGGAATATCACAACCTGGTCAGCTACTACCTTCATGTAAGACTGCTTTTGTCTCAACAAATCACAGCAGTTTCTCTCAGAGTTTACCTTTCTCATTTTGAGTGGGCATGTTTCATTAAAACTTGTATAAAAATTAACAAGTAGTACCATAAACCTGAACCTTTGATGACACCAATCTGCCTGTGCATTTCATAACATTATTAGTTTTCTAAGATTGTTGCTTATATATTTAAGAAACATAATTTAACCTCAGTCAGTAAATTGTAGAGAATTTCCACTTATTTATGGTAGTAAGAAAGAGCAGTGATTTACCAAGAAGCTTTCAGTGTTAGTTGTATGAGCCAGGACAGAAATCTGAATACTAACTATTAAACCTCTTTGTGTGTGTGCTGGTGGCACAAATTTTGATGACACGTTTAAAAGCTAATGCTTAAATGTGAATTTAGAAGTTAAAAATCCAAATCAAAAAAAAAGTTCAATAAAGCATTTTAAGAAAACAGATAAAACTGAAGTAGTTCCATTCAAGTTTATTATGTTCCTTGTCCTTTCAAAGTTTAAATGGCTTTTGACTGAGTGCCACATATTTACACAACATGCCAAATATTTACAATACTTTGTTACTCTATCTTTGACAGGGTCACTTAAGCATTTCTTTCTATATCGCCATTCATTTTTATTTGTTTAGTTTTACTTTGTAAAGCCATTCAGTTGTCATACGCTACTAAAAATGTCAGAAGATAGCAGAAATAAAAATTATAACTGTGTTTTTTCTCCCAAGCAGCTTTCCCAATTCTATTGCACACTTCAGTAGCTCAAACACTTCAATTCTCAGTTAAATTAAATGCAGTGATCATTAATATCTAAGTAAAACCATAATTTAAATTGAATTTAAACTAATCATCTACTTTTTTCTCTCTGTATGGGTAAGACTTAAAATAGAAAAGGCAAAAGATACAAAGGAGAAATTGTATGCTGGTGGGTGGTGGGATATTACTGAACTCCTTCCCCATCATTACCATTATCTGTTCTCAGTTTTCATTAATCACTGTGTTGTTAGAAACCTGGTAGTTAAAAGTGCCAGGACATCTTCCTTGTTTGCCAGTATAAGAGGCAGAGGGAAGTTGAACAATTTGCAGCATCCTAGAATTCACCTTCCAAAGACATGAACTCCAATAATTGCATCGCTAATTTACATCAGAAAACGAGCTCCACCAAATCAACTGATGAAACCATTTTGCAAAGAAATAGGAAAAACATAGGTGTTGTTGAATTAATGACCTGAGAGTTGAATCTCAGAAACCGATGTGGAAACGCTCTTATTCTTTATGTTGTTAATGGCAACTCAGCAGGATAAGCTCCCAGGGAACTAGACTCTGAGATAGAAATTAGCCAGCAGGAGGCTTATTAGGGAATGTGCTTGTTATCAACACCTATGGAAGGGAAGAAGAAGGAAGGAAGCAAGCAAAATTGGGCCCTGGGAGAAACTGAGCTGCAATGCTCCCTCAGTGAAAGCCTCCATAGTCAACCCCACTTGGTGAGGAACTGGGAAGCAGGAATATCCCTTCAGCATTTTCCTGAGTTGGATTAATGGAACCAGGTTTTTACACTGCTTCTACCCTGGATGGCGGCCCCCCAGGAAGCAGGCTTGATTTTGGACAAGGTAACTCTGTTCATCTCAGTTAGTTCCTTTATGTATCTGACAGATGAGGGTTTTCTGCTGGTAAAGCATCCAGAAGCTGGAAGAATCAGTCTTATCTGTCTTTCATTTTTGAAAGATAGTTTGGGTGGAGCATCACAACATTCACCATACAACCAAAATTTATATGTATATAATGCATATAAGTATACATATAATTATATATATATATATATATAGTTTATATATAATGTGTTATATGATATAATATATAACTTAAACTTTGGTTTTTAAAAAGCACCAAAAAATCCAGTTACTCTACTATTGCACTCTATATAGAAATATAAATATGAGTATCTCACACTATATTTTAAACTCAGCAATACACTAATTTTATGTTGTGAAAATTAATTTTTTAGGGCCAATCCTCATCTATAAAAATAAAGGTTTCAACTAGATCAAAGGCTGGCAAACATTGACAAAGCCCAGGTGATAAATTTTTCATTTTGTTTTTATGAGGCCTATGGTTTTTGCCTCTACTACTGAGCTCTGCTGCTGTGTAGTGAAAGCAGCCATAGGCAATATATAAATGAGTAAGTGTATCTGTATTCCAGTAAAACTTTATTTACAAAAAAAGTTTACAACACAGGCTGTAGTTTACTGACCCCTGGACTAGATGATCTCTACTGTCCTTACAGTTACCGACAATCTACATTTTTATAATTCCTTTCAGGATTAGCTAATAGATACATTCTTAAATTATCTACTATAACTCCTTTTAAGAAATAGATAATAGAGAAAAAGTAAGCTTTCAAATAGAATGCCTTAATATTTTATTTCTCTATTTTAATAACTAAAAATATTTATGGGTAGGTTTTAGTCACTCATGATACTTATAAAACTTATCCAATAGGAAAATTCAGTTTTAGAAACTTGGCTTTTTCTAAATTGCAGCCAAATTTCCAAAAGAACTCCTTGAAAAGGAAGGTGAAGGTACTTATTCAGAGAACCTTGTTTTTTACATCACTATACCCACAAGGCATTTCTAGAAACTGTTCAAGTGTTTTTTGTTGTCGTGTTTCTTGAGTGATAGATTATACTGAGAAGAATGCAGAGAGGAATCTACTTACATGGTCAGTGAATCAGTTCCCTACTTGAAATCCAAATATCAAAGGATCTTAAGAAAGATATAAACTTTCATGTAATCTCATATGACCTTAACTCAAAACTTAATCTCCCTAAAGTATCTATCTGAATGTAAAAGTATTAATATTTCAGAAAATATGAACATATTCTTCTCTTTAGCTTTTCTCAGTGTATAACCTGCTTCCCATTTGGCTCAAGGCATTAATCTCAAAAAATATAAAATGTTCATTAAGAAATGTGAGAATGAATGAATAAATTTGAATTTCTGACTAAATATTTAACGTAAAATTTTGCTGCAAAGAACTTAACATACAATTTTGCAGAAAGACTAGAGCCTGGCAATATGAGCATCTGACTGAGAAAGGATTTTCTAAATTCCTTTAGGTTCTTCTTTTTCAAATCAAGAAAGAAGGCTGAATGACAGAAGACAGAGAGTTTTCCCATAATGATATGAAGATACATTTTTCACCTAAGATAGTTGGCTATGAGGCTTGCCACTCTATGGCAAGGTAAATTAGAAAGAGATTTGACAAAATTCAATACCTATCCATGATTTAAAAAAAAAAAAAAAAAACTTTTCAGCAAACTAAAATAGAGGGGAAAATCTACATTATAATGAAAAACATCTAAAAAAATACACAGCTAAGATTATATTTAATTGTTTAAAAAAATGAATGCTTTCCCTCTAAGATCAGGAACAAGACAAGAAAATCCACTGTCGTTATTCCTATTCAACATAGTACTGGAAGTTCTAGCCATGTTAACAAGGTAAGAATAACAAATTAAAGGAATACAGATTGGTAAGGAAGAAATAAAATTGTCTCTATATACAGATTATGTGATTTTCTGGATAGAAAATCTCAAGAATCTGTAGAAGTCTACTTCTAGAACTAATAAGTAGATTCAGCAAGGTCACAGATTAGCATATAAAATTCAGTAGCATTTCTATATACTAACAACAACCATGTGGAAAACAAAATTGAAAAAAATAGTGCCATTTATAATTGCTTCAACAAATGAAATAATTACATATAAACTTAAAAAATATATATAGTATCTTTGTTCTAAAGATTATAACATACTGATGAAAGAAGTGAACGACCTAGATAAATTGAGAGGCATATTGTGTTTATGAATTAGAAGATTCAGTATAGTAAAAATTTCAATCGTCTTCAAATTAATGTGTAGGTTCAATGCAATTCTTATCAAAATCTTAGGTAGACATAGACAAGGTATTCTAAAATTTATATGGAATGATCTGGAATAACTAAAACGATTTTAATAAAGAATAATATGTTGGGAAGACTCACAATCAAATGATAAGTCTTAGTATATATCTAGCTACTCTAATCAAGGCAGTGTCTTACTGGTAGAGAGAGACAGACAGAAATCAGTGAAACAGAATGGAAAACCAATAAATAATCCCCCACAAATAGGCCCAAGTGAATTTTGACAAAGGGGCAAAAACCAGTTCAATGTAAGAAGGGTTGCCTTTTCAACAAAGGCAATTGGCCAACTACAAGAAAAAAAAAACCATTAAACTCAATCTAAACCTTACACCTGATACAAAAATTAACTCAAAATGGGTCGTGATCATAAAAGTGAAATGTAAAATTATAAAGTTTTAGGAAAAAAATAGGAGAAAATTTTGGGACCTAAGATTAGGCAACGATTTCTTAGACATGACACCAAAAGCATGATCTATAAAAGGAAAATTTAATAATCTCATCAAAATTAAGACCATTACCTCTGCAAAAGTTGCTGTGAAGAAGTTGAAAAGTTAAGGTACAGACTGGGTGAAAATATTTACAAACCTACATATCCAACATAGTACTTGTATATAGAATATATAAAAAGCTGTCAAATCTCAGCAATTAAAACATAGTCTGATTTAAAAATGGTCAAAAGGGCTTCCCCAGTGATGCAGTAGTTGAGAATCCCCCTGCCAATGCAGGGGACACGGGTTCGAACTCTGGTCCGGGAAGATCCCACATGCTGTGGAGCCACTAAGCCCGTGCGCCACAACTACTGAGCCTGTGCTCTAGAGCCCACGAGACACAACTACTGAAGCCCGTGTGCCTAGAGCCCATGCTCTGCAGCAACAGAAGCCACCACAAAGAGAAGCTTGCTCACCACAATGAAGAGTAGCCCCCACTCGCTGCAACTAGAGAAAAGCCCGTGCACAGCAACAAAGTCCCAATGCAGCCAAAAATAAATAAATAAATTTATTTAAAAAAATAAGCAAAAGACAGAAACAGACATTTCATTGAGGAATGTAAATGACGGTAAATAACACATGAAAAGATGTTCAACACTATTAACATCAAAGAAATGCAAATCATAACCAAAATGAAATATTGGAATATCACATATATCACAATAGTTAAGATAAAAATAATTTAAAATAAATTTAAAATAATAGTAACACTAAATGCGATGAAGATATGAAGCAACTGAATTACTCATATTTTGCTGGTGAGAATGTAAAATCTCACAGCCACACTGGAAAAAGTGTGAATACAACCAAAATGTTCATTGTAAGGTTAATGGTTAAACAATCTCTGGTACATTCCGTAGGATACTTAACAATAGTAAAAATAAATAAATTTTTGATACACAAAATAACTTAGATGCATCTCAGAAGAATTGGGCTGAGTAAAAAAAAGACTAATCACAAAATTATATACTTTCTGATCCAATTTAAAAAACATTCTTGAATTTACAAAATTAGAGAAATAATTTTGGGAGAGGGATGATGGAAAAGAGGTAGTTGTTTCTATAAAAGTGTAACATGTAGGATTCTTGTGATGAAATTGTCTTTTCTGTATCTTGACTTTGGTGGTCACATGAATCTACACAAGTGATAAAATTGCATAGAATAAAGTACACACACACAGAGAAATAAGTGCATGTAAAACTGGTGATAATCAGTGGGTTTATTATGGAAAATTTCCTGATTGAAATGTTGTATTATGGTTATGCAAGATATTGCCACAGTGGGAAAGTTGATGAAGGGTATACAGGATCACCCTATATTATTAACTCTACATGAAACTACAATTGTCTTAAAATTAAAAGTTCTTAAAAATGAAGTAAAATAAGTGAGACTGAATAATTCAGTTTTTAAAACGTCAGTTGGGAAATTTTAAAGAGAAATTTGTTTTGTAAGAGACTCCTATCTTCCATCCCAGGATGCAGAGAGCTGGAAGGAGCATTACTCCCTCCTTACAATGACAAAGAGATGGAAAAGGACTGGATTAACTCTAAATCACTACTTTTTAAAAAAAAATAGACTTTAATTTTTAGAGCAGTTATACATTCACAGAAAAATTAAGAGAAAGGTACAGAGATTTCCCATATACACCCAGGCACCACACATGCATTGTCTCCCCCATTATCAATATGCTCCACCAGAATTATACATTTGTTACAACTAATAAACCTACATCAACACATTATTATAACCCAAAGACCATAGTTTACACTAGGACTTAGTCTTCATGTTTTAAGTTCAATGGGTTTGGACAAATGTACAATGACATGCATCCACAATAATAGTATCATACAGAGTAGTTTCACTGCCCTAAAACCTGTGCTCCACCAATTTTTCCCTTCCTCCCCCTTGACCCCTAGCAACCATTAATCTTTTTACTCTCTCCATGGTTTTGCCTTTTCTAGAATGTCATATAGAGTTGACCCTTGAACAGCACGAAGTTGAACTGCAAGTGTCCACTTATATGTGGCTTTTTTTTTCAGTGGTAAATACTGCAGTACTACACTACAAGATTTGTAGTTGGTTGAATCAGTGGATGCAGAACTACGGATATGGAGGAATCACAAGTACTATATATCATACACGGATTTTTGACTGAGTGGAAGGTGGGAACCCATGACTCCTGTGCCATTCAAAGGCCAATTGTACTTGGAATCATACAGTCTGTAGCCTTTAAAGATTGTCTTCTTTCACTTAGTAATATGCATTTAGGTTTCCTTTATTTCTTTTTATGTCTTAATACATCATTTCCCTTTTTAACACTGAATAACATTCCATTGTTTGGATGTAACACAGTTTATCCATTCACCTATTGAAGCACACTGGTTTGTTCCACGTTTTAACAACTATCAATAAAACTGCTCAAAACATCCACTTGCTGGTTTTTGTGTGGACATAAGTTTTTAGCTCCTTTGGGTAAACGACAAGGCGTATGATTGCTGGATCATACAGTACATACAATTGAAGGCTTTCTTCCTTTGAAAGTGCAAAGGTGGGGAGAACTTGTTGAGAAAGGCTAAAGAGAGATAAGAAGATCAGAATATGATGGATGACTGTAATTTTCCCTAGTATACCTAGTTTTTGCCTAGTATGGCCTTGGTAATTAAATGTTAAAAAAATTATATGTTGAATAGCCATTTGCCACCCATCTGTTCTAATACAATTAAATCAAAGAAAAAGTATGTTCTGCCTCTTAAAGCAATTAAATTCATGTTAATTAAGCACTATTAACTCATCTATATTTTGAAGTACATGAAAATTTTATATACCATTTCATATAGAAGCATATTAAAATTTCCAAGCTGCTGAAATAATGTCAATTTTAAATGCCAAAGTGTACATTGTTAATAGGATTTAGGCAGACTACCCTATGAGCTTCCAAGTTGGAATAAAGTGGCTGAAATCTAAATTGATATAAAGTTAACTTGAATAATAAATAAAATTCTGTGTCATTTCAAACTCCAATTAATGAGAATAAAAGATAGTGTCAATGTTGGAACTACTTTAAATAACTACTTTTTAAATATAGTAGTAAATTTTAAATATTTAAAACGAGTTCAAATCATAACTCCTTTTGAATGTTCTCTTCAATTTTACAAGTATATATTCTCACACCTCCAGATTTTACTTTATTGAAATAAATACAATCTTTGATTTTAGAAAAAAAAAGGAAGATTTAATGAATAAAAATTTAAAAAATTGAGCTACTGCTCAATTTTAATATGAACTTAAAACTGCTCTAACAAATAGAGACTATCAAAAAAATCTACCTTTGTACTCTTTCAAAACTTCTGTTATACAAAATTATAAAGATCTTAGTTGGAAATTTTTATTATGCTACTATCAAAGCATACTGCCAGTTTTCCCATTATACATCTTTTAAAAATGTAAACAGTCTTTCCTTTGATAATGTGTACCTTTTTATAGAGTGCAATATGTAGAAGTAAAGTGTTAAATACTATTTTCCATGTCTTCTAAAAGAAGAAACAATATGTTGATAGATTAAAGCTATTGCTTATAAGGTAAAATGCCAAACATACATGATAAATAAAAAAAAATAATATAATAAGAATTATCCATCCTGAAAGTAATCTTCTGAGAGTTCAATACTCCAAATATGTCCCAAAACACAAACAAAACATTTTGAACAGCAAAGAGTTGTTTAAAAACACATGAATTAGTTTCAAGAGAAAAGACAGATCTATGAATATCTAAATTAGTACAATGTTTTCCCCTTTCAAATTATATTGTTAGTTTTCCCTGAAATAACATTTCTAGATATTCTATTTAAAAAGTGAGGGCACAAAGTAAAGTCATTCATTCATCAAATTTTATCAAAAACTTACAGTATGCCACACACTTTCTTAAGTGCTGAAAAATCAATGGTGTATACAACAGGTCAAGTGACTTCTTCAAAAGTGGACACACTCGTGGGCTTCCAGAAAAAAAGAGAAATACTGTACTGTATAAAACGTGATGTGATTAGAAGAGTAATATATGCTGTGGTACCAGATTTGGAGGTTAAAGGAAGGTTAGAAAGATAAACAGAAGCCTATAAAATATGAGGAAGGACTAAAGGAGTCAGGAGCAAAGAGGGTGAAGGAAATATATTTAAGTAATGAAGAAGAGCTTGTACTTACTACATAAATACAGAAAGGAAGAGGGAAGGGAGGAATGGATAGAGAAAGGAAGGAAGAGAGAAAAAATGTAAATTGCTAAAGGACTGTCTGTATAATCTATAAGTACCAAGAGAGATCTGAGCTGTGATGTAGACAAGGGCAACACATAAGCATGTGACCTATGCATTTGCACATGGTCCCCTGCTCAGAAGAGTCTTATGTTGTCTTAATGCCCTCATATCAATATCTTGAAATGTTTAATAATTCTATTTATTTATTATTACTTTTTATTGAAGTATAGTTGATGCACAACACCACACAAGTTACAGGTGTACAACATAGAGACTCATAATCTTCAAGGGTTATACTCCATCTACAGTCATCATAAAACACAGGGTACATTCCCTGCACTGCACAATACATCCCACAGCTTACTTTACACATAATAGCTTGTGGTGGGGGGCAATATGGGGTAAGGTTTGGGAGGTATTATGCATAAATTAATAATTTTATTTTAAACGTAAGTTTTGTAAGTCAAGTGCACTGGGACAATGGAGCATGCATATGCACAGAAGAGATGTATGCAATATGTAAGTTTACTAGAGCTTGTCCCTTCTCCCCATCTCATATAGTATTTGTGATGCCCCAGGAGTACACAATTCCTTTGGATCAGTAATGTGTCGGTGTTCAGCAAGACTCAAGTGGGCACAAGATAAGCCTGTTAAATCTCCCAATGCATAAGCAGAGATGCTGACAGTGCTGAGAAGCCATGCTTTCTGTTTGAACCAGAACCAGAAGAAGGCAGTGACATTCTAAGAAAAGAGGATAAACAAAACCCTATTATATCCTTTCTTTCTTATGTTATTGCCCTATGTTATCCAACCACTATGCTGAAAATGAAGACATAGAAGGAAAGGGATAATTAGTTGAGTGATAGCTCCTTCTCTGACCTTCCTTACTGATCAGTAAGCCAGAGGTAGAGAGGGTTGGTAGAATGTGTGTCATCAAGAAATGAAATGAACACTACTTAGCAATATTTGTTAAACAGATTGGAAAGAAAAAGTGTTTATGCATGTGTAATCTACAGAACACAAATGTATAGTGTTGGTGATTCTGCATATGCATTAAATGCATATTTGCATTTAAAATTGGCATTGCACAATTTAAAGATGAATGACCCATTAAAATTATGCATTGCTTCAATAGATTGGGAAAGTATGAATATCCATTCTAGTTAGAGGGAAGGGATGACTATGTAACCAGAATATGGCAAATGCCTTGAATACATATTAAAAATATATTTACAAAATATGTGTGTGTCCAAGTAGAAAACTGACACTTGAAATTGGTATTTTAAAGTACATGGTATTAAGAAAGATTCATATTATATTTAATAACAAAAGAATCTGAAAAAAGACAAGGTATATTTTGTTCCAGTCCATATATTTTTTTTTCATTCCTTTTAGAGGAAAATAACAAAACAAAACAAAACAAAAATCTTAAAATTCCCTGATAAGTGCTAAAGTTGCCTTTCAAAGAGATGAGAAATTGCATTTATTGCATTCTATTTTCTCTTATTTTTTCCTATCAAATATCATAAGGAAGAGTCAAATAAGGGTCAAAATATGTAAAAAGCACTTAGGAGGCACCAAATAAATGAGATTCGAAAGAATTACATCAACTGAATATACTCATTTTTAATGACATTAACAAATATATATCATTCATCCCACTTGCTTTTTATTATCAACAAGTGGCATCAAATGAATTCCTGAAAGTCAATTTCCATACTGAAAACTAAAAGAGTCCTAGATGTCAGAGTATGTCATTCCAAGTTATCTTACTAATCCTATTTAGTAAGTTTGAAATGTAAATGAATTATGCAAGAATAACACAGAAAAACAGAACATATTAGAGAGAAGATGATCATACCTTTTTGAACATTTAGACTAAAATATGTATATACAGTAGGGATAGAGGTTGTGTAAGTATTATTTGGTTAATGTCAAGCTCTGATAAATATTAAGTACTATTAATATAGCCAGACAAAGACTAAGACCTTGCTCTTCATTTCAAACTTGCTCTGTGTGTTGCTAATACTTGGACAGCAATTTTCAGTGTCCTTTATATTGTTTCCCAAGAATAGAGCACACACATCTAAACTGAATTTAAGACCGAATAGTGGGGAGACCTTCAAGATGGCAGAGGAGTAAGATGTGGAGATCACCTTTCTCCCCATAAATACATCAAAAATACATCTATATGTGGAACAACTCCTACAGAACACCTACTGAATGCTGGCAGAAGACCTCAGACTTCCCAAAAGGCAAGAAAATCCCCACGTACTTGGGTAGGGCAAAAGAAAAAAGAAAAAAACAGAGACAAAAGAATAAGGACGGGACCTGCACCTCTGGGAGGGAGCTGTGAAGGAGGAAAAGTTTCCACACGCTAGGAAGCCCCTTCACTGACAGGGATGGAGGGTGGGCCAGGGGGAAGCTTCAGAGCCACAGAGGTGAGTGCAGAAACAGGGATGCAGAGGGCAAAGCGGAGAGATTCCTGCAAAGAGGATTGGTGTTGACTAGCACTTACCAACCTGAAATGCTTATCTGCTCACCCACCAGGGCAGGTGGGGGCTGGAAGCTGAGGCTCAGGTTTCAGAGGTCAGATCCCAGGGAGAGGACTGGGGTTGGTTGCATGAACACATCCTGAAGGGGGCTCAGCTAGCTAGTCAGGAGAGAGTCAGGAAAAAAGTCTAGAACTGCCAAAAAGGCAAGAGACCATTGTTTCTGGGTGCATGAGGAGAGGGGATTCCTGATCTGTGTGCCCATGGAAGACAGAGCACTGCCTAAGCAAGCTCTATAGATGGGTGTGAACCGCAGCTATCAGCTCAGACCCCAGAGACGGATATGAATTGCTAACAATGCTGCCACTGCCACCAAAAATCCTGTGTGCAAGCATAGGTCACTATACACACCCCATTGGAAGCCTGTGCAGCATGCCACTGCCAGGGTCCCAAGATCCAGGGACAACTTGCCTGGAAGAACACACGGCATGCCTCAGGCTGTTGCAATGTCATGCTGGCCTCTGCCAATGCAGGCTAGCATTCATTCCAATTATGACTACCGTACCCCTCCCTCTCCCCGGCCTGAGTGAGCAAGAGAGCCCTAATCAGGCAATGTTTTAATCCCTTCCTGTCTGGGAGGGGAAAAGACACCTGAGGGTGGCCTACACACAGAGGTGGGGTCAAAACCAAAGCTGAAGCCCAGGAGCTGTGGGAACAAAGAAGAGAATTGGAAATTTCTCCATGTAGCCTTAGGAGCAGGGGATTAAATCCCCACAGTCAACTTGATGAACCCTGCATCTGTGGAACACCTGAATAGACAACAAATGTTCCCAAAATTGAGGTGGTGGTTTTGCGAACAACTGTAAACTTCGGGTTTGCTTTCTGTTTCTGATTTGTTTCTGGATTTTGTGTTTATCAAAGGTTAGTTTTTCGTGCTTGTTATCATTGGTGGATTTGTTTATTGGGTTGTTTGCTCTCTTCTTTTTTAAAATTTTTTAATTTCATTATATTTTTATAATTATTTATATTTTTTTCCTTTTTTCTCTTTTTGTGAGTGTGTATGCGTATGTGTCTTTGAGTGATTTTGCCTGTTTAGGTGTGCTTTTACCATTTGGTTTGGGGTTCTATCTGTTCATTTTTTTTGTTTTCCTTTTTTCTCCCTTTCCTTCCAAGCCATGTGGCTGGCAGGGTCTTGGTTCTCCAGCTGGGTGTCAGGCCTGAGCCTCCAAGGTGGGAGAGCCAAATGCAGGACATTGGACCAGCAGGGACCTCCCGGCCCCACGTAATATCAATTGGCAACAGCTCTCCCAGAGATCTCCGTCTCAATACTAAGACCCAGCTCCACCCAACGGCCAGCAAGCTCAAGTGCTGGACGCCCCATGAAAAACAACCAGCAAGACAGGAACACAACCCCACCCACTAGCAGAGAGGCTACCTAAAGTCATACTAAGTTCACAGACAACCCAAAAATCACCACGGGACATGGCCCAGCACAGCAGAAAGACAAGATCCTGTCCCACCCACCAGAACACAGGCACAAGTCTCCTCCACCAGGAAGCCTACAAAAGCCACTGAACTAACCTAATGCACTGGGGACAGACACCAAAAACAACAGGAACTACAAACCTGCAGCTTGTGAAAAGTAGACCCCCAAAACAGTAAGTTAAACAAAAGAGGAAGACAGAGAAGTATGCAGCAGATGAAGGAGCAAGGTAAAAACCCACCAGACCAAACAAATAAAGAGGAAAAAGTGGTCTACCTGAAAAAGAATTCAGAGTAATGATAGTAAAGATGATCCAAAATCTTGGAAATAGAATGGAGAAAATACAAGAAACATTTAACAAGGAATTAGAATTAAGGGCAAACAAAGATGAACAACACAATATATGAAATTAAATTCTCTAGAAGGAATCAATAGCAGAATAAGTGAGGCAGACAAATGGATAAGTGACCTGGAAGATAAAACGGTGAAAATAACTACCACAGAGCAGAATAAAGAGAAAGGAATGAAAAGGATTGAGGACAGTCTCAGAGACGTCTGGGACAATATTTAATGCACCAACATTCGAATAATAGGGGTCCCAGAAGAAGAGAAAGAGAAAGGGTCTGAGAAAATACTTGAAGATATTATAGTTGAAAACTTCCCTAACATGGGAAAGGAAATAGTCAATCAAGTTCAGGAAGGGCAGAGGGTCTCAAACAGGATATATGCAAGGAGAAACACATGAAGACACATAATAATCAAACTATCAAAAATTAAATACAAAGAAAAATATTAAAATGAGCAAGGGAAAAGCAACAAATAACATACAAGGGAATCCCCTTAAGGTTAACAGCTGATTTTTCAGCTGAAACTCTGCAAGCCAGAAGGGAGTGGCAGAACATATTTAAAGTGATGAAAGGGAAAAAAATACAACCAAGATTACACTACCCAGCAAGGATCTCATTCATATTTGATGGAGAAATTAAAACCATTATAGACAATCAAAACCTAAGGGAATTCAGCACCACCAAACAAGCTTTACAACAAATGCTAAAGGAACTTCTCTAGGAAGGAAAAAAAAAGAGAAGGAAAAGACCTACAAAAACATACCCAAAACCATTAAGAAAATGGTAATAGGAACATACATATCGATAATTACCTTACATGTAAAGGGATTAAATGCTCCAACCAAAAGACACAGACTGGCTGAATGGATAAAAAACCAGACCCATATATATGCTGTCTAGAAGAGACACACTTCAGACCTAGGGACACATACAGACTGAAAGTGAGGGGATTGAAAAAGATATTCCATGTAAATGGAAATCAAAAAGAAGCTGGAGTAGAAATACTCATATCGGAAAAAATAGACTTTAAAATAAAGACTATTACAAGAGACAAAGAAGGACACTACATAATGATCAAGGGATCAATCCAAGAAGAGGATATAACATTTGTAAATATTTATGCACCCAACATAGGAGCAACTCAATACATAAGGCAGATGCTAACAGCCATAAAAGGGGAAATCAGCAGAAACACAATCATAGTAGGGGACTTTAACACCCCACTTTCACCAATGGACAGATCAACCAAAGTGAAAATGAATAAGGAAGCACGAACTTTAAATGACACATTAGACCAGATGGACGTAATAGATATTTATAGGTCTTTCAACCCAAGAACAACAGAATACACTTTTCTCCTAAGTGTTCATGGAACATTCTCCAGGATACATCATATCTTGCATCACAGATCAAGCCTTGGTAAATTTAAGAAAATTGAAATTTTATCAAGTATCTTTTCCGACCACAATGCTATGAGACTAGATATCAATTACAGGAAAAAATCTGTAAAAACCACAAACACATGGAGACTAAACAATACACTACTAAATACCAAGGGATCACTGAAGAAATCAAAGTGGAAATCAAAAAATACCTAGAAACAAATGACAATGCAAGTACAATGACCCAAAACCTATGGGATGCAGCAAAAGCAGTTCTAAGAGGGAAGCTTATAGCAATAGAGTCCTACCAGAAACAAGAAAACACTCAAATAAATAAACTAACCTTACACCTAAAGCAATTAGAGAAAAAAAGAACAAAAAAACTCCCAAAGTTAGCAGAAGGAAAGAAATCATAAAATCAGATCAGAAATAAATGGAAAAGAAATGAAGGAAACAATAACAAAGATCAGTAAAATTTAAACCTGCTTCTTTAAGAAGATAAACAAACTTGATAAACCATTAGACAGACTCATCAAGAAAAAAAGGGAGAAGATGCAAATCAACAGAATTAGAAATGAAAAAGAAGTAACAGCTGACACTGCAGAAATACAAAGGATCATGAGAGATTACTACAAACAACTATATGCCAATAAAATGGACAACCTTGAAAAATGGACAAAATCTTAGAAAAGCACAGCCTCCCAAGACTGAACCAGGAAGATAGAAAATATGAACAGACCAATCACAAGCACTGAAATTGAAACTGTGATTAGAAATCTTCCAACAAACAAAAGGCCAGGACCAGATGGCTTCACAGGTGAATTCTATCAAACATTTAGAGAAGCACAAACACCTATCCTTCTCAAATTTTCCAAAATATAGAGAGGGGGGACCACACCCAAACATACAGCAGAAACTAACACAATATTGTAAAACAATTATACTCCAATAAAGATGTTTAAAAAATAGTACTGTAGGAGAATTACAAAATCTGAAATTAACATGCTTTAATCACTTGAGTGTGATATAAAGCCCATAAAAGCAATTTATAGCTATTACTACTATAATATTTTTTTACTAGCTCTATCTTCACTTCAAACAAATCATAATTTCATAAATGAGATAAAAGTTAGATGAACCACAACCCTTATATATTTAGTAATCCATTAGTTTTTTTTTTAATATTTTACACTTTACCTCCCTTTTAAGCTTTATAATTATTCAAAATATTAAGTACAAAGTATTTCAGCCTATTGGAAATGCCCTACAATAATGCATTACAGACATAATCAGAGCAATAGTAGTGCATGATTTATTACTACATCAATCGACAACCAGAGTAATGATGGTTTGTTATGAATATAATACACTGATTTGCTTAAAAATAAAATGGCTAATACATGCAAGAAAATAGATGATGAGATTGAGCATTTCACTAAAGAACTAGAATTAATTGTGAAAAAATCTAATTGAAATTCTAGAAAGAGAAAATACAGTACTGAGTTTAATAATTCAATACATATGTTTATCAGCCAATTGGACATTGCTGAGAAAAGTTTTAGTTAACTGAAAACTAATGCTGTAGGATATACACAAACTGAAGCATGAGGAAAAATACAGATGAAAACAAAGTAAAACAAAAGAGCATAAGTGATATATATATATGTAGTATATGTGTCACTTTTACATATGTGATTACATACATGTCACTTTTATATATAAAGTTGTATATGGATGAGTATAAAATTGGAGGCTCAAAAGGAGAAAAGGGAGAGAATTGGACAGAGCCATATTTGAAAAGAAAGAGGCTACGATGTTCTTGAAGTTGATGAAAGACATCAAGAATAATAAGCCTCAAATAAGATAAGTTCTAAAAAATAACAAGGCACATCATAGAAAAACTAAAAACCATAGACAAGGAAAATCTTAAAGACCTTATCTTCAGTGGTACAACAATGAGTATGACAACTGACTTTTCAAATGAAATGAACAAAGATCAGTGATTCACTGCAATAGAAATCAAATATATAATAACCAAATGTTTATTTATGGAAATACTAATATATTGACTCTGTGAATACTAACTAAGTATAAATAAGGTATAACTTACTGATATTAATAATGATATAGATATGACATTATAGATTTTGGAGACATTATAATTAAACATCCTAATTAATTCAAAATGAAATGAAAAATCTTAATAATTTCATATTTAATTAGAAAGTTGAGTCTACAACTAAAATCTTTCCAAAAAGCTGTCTTTAAATTAATTGTGCTTAATTGGTGAGTGAATCTTCCCATATATTTAAGGAAGAAATAATACTAATCTTACATATATTTTCTTTTCTTCTTTTATTTATTTATTTATTTTTAATTTTTATTATATATTGCAGCATAGCTGATTTACAATGTTGTGTTAGCTTCAGGTGTGCAATAAAGTGATTCAGTTATACATACATATATATATATATATATATATATATATCCATTCTTTTTCAGATTATTTTCCATTTAGGTTATTACAGATTATTGAGCAGAGTACCCTGTGCTACACAGTAGGTCCTTGTTGATTATCTATTTTATTTATGGTAGTGTGTACATGTCAATCCTAAACTCCCAATTTATCCCTCCCCCACCCCCACCTTAACCCTTTGGCAAGCATAAATTTGTTTTCTAAGTCTGTGAGTCTGTTTCTGTTTTGTAAATAAGTTCATTTGTATTATTTTTTAGATTCCATATACAAGTGATATCATATGATATTTGTCTTTGACTTAATTTTACTTAGTATGATACTCTGTAGGTACATACATGTTGCTGCAAATGGCATTATTTCATTCCTTTCCTATGGCTGAGTTATATTCTATTGTATGTATATACCACTTCTTCTTTATCTATTCATCTGTTGATGGACATTTAGGTTGCTTCCATGTCTTGGCTATTGTAAATAGTGCTGCAAAGGCATTGGGGTACATGTATCTTTTAGAATTATAGTTTTCTCTAGATATATTCCCAGGAGTGGGATTGCTGGATCATATGGTAGCTCTATTTTTAGTTTGTAAGGAAACTCCATACTGTTCTCCATAGCAGATATTATAAATAACTTAGAAGAAAACATAGGCAGAACACTATCTGGCATAAATCATAGCAATATCTTTTTTGATCCACCTCCAAGAATAATGAAAATAAAAATAAAAATAAACAAATGGGACCTAATTAAACTTAAAAGATTTGGCACAGCAAATGAAACCATAAACAAAATGAAAAGACAAGCCATGGTATGGCAGAAAGTATTTGCAAAAAAAGGGACCAATAAGGGATTAACCTCCAAAATATACAAACAGCTCATGCAGCTTAATATGAAAAAAGCAAACAACCCAATCAAAAAATGGACAGGGGATCTATATCGACATCTTTCCAATGAAGACATACAGATGGTCAGCAAACACATGAAAATATGTTCAACATCACTAATGATTACAGAAATGCAAATCAAAACTACTAAGAGGTATCACCTCACACCAGTCAGAATGGCCATCACCAAAATTTCTACAAAATAATAAATGCTGGAGAGGTTGTGAAGAAAAGGAAACCCTCATACACTGTTGGTGGAAATGTAAATTAATCTACATATATTTTCCAAACAGTGGAAAATGAGGAAACATTTTCCAACTCACTCTATGATATAAGTAAAATCATGCTACCAGAAGCTTGCAAGGACACTAAAAGAAAAAAATACAGGCATCTTGCTCATCAACATGGATATAAAATATGCAAAAAAGTTAGCAAATAAAAAATTATTCAAAAAACACACATAAGAACAAAATTAGATTTAGTCCAAAAATGTGAGTTAACATTTAAAAATTACCAATGTAATTTTTCAAATTCTCATAAAAGGAAAAAAATATACACAACAATAGATGATTACTAAGCAGAATGTATATAGTTTAACACTCATTTATGAAAAGAAAAAACTTCTCTAAGAAAACTAGAAAAGAAGGAATATTACTTAAGGAGAAAAAGATATGTAATTCCAACAAGCAAATTCTTTGCAGCAAAGGACATACTTATTAGTGAAAGAGTTCAAGATTTCCTCTGAAAATTGGAATGAGGCAATATTCATATCACTACATCTAGTATATTTTTGGGGAGAATTTAAGAAAAGCAATACTGAAAGAAAAAACATGTACAAGATTCATACACAAAAATAAAACTGAAGAAAATGTAGAAGTATCTACAGAAAATCTATTAAAATTGAATTAGGAAAGTTGTTAGATATATAAATTTATATAATATATATAATACATATTATATGATTATATTATATGATTCTATATAATCATATAATATATTACATTATCATATACTATATAAGTTATATATTGTATTATATATGTA
This sequence comes from Balaenoptera musculus, assembly GCF_009873245.2. Lineage (NCBI taxonomy): Eukaryota > Metazoa > Chordata > Mammalia > Artiodactyla > Balaenopteridae > Balaenoptera > Balaenoptera musculus. The sequence continues at coordinate 22,158,142 of NC_045797.1, forward strand.
TATTTTATACTGTATATCATGTAAATTATATTTACATATAACATATATAGTATTATATATAATTTATACATTATATTATATTATTCTAATTTTTATATTATATCCTAATGTTATAATTTATATATTTATATTTAAGTATATATAAATTTATAAATAATCATATATCAATAATTTATATATTTAAAAATTATATATAATTATATTTATATATAATTTATTTAATTTAATTTATTTTATTATAATTTATTATATTATATTACAATATTATAATTTAGATACTTTTGTAAAATTATATAAAAATATATGTATAATTATATATATAAATATATATTGTATATCATATATATTATATTTTATATATAATATATAATAGATGGTATATGATGTATAATATATAACATTTACATGTAATATAAATATAATATATAACATAATAATATATGTTATATATTGTATATGTATTATATACATTTATATTATACACATATATAATATATATTTAATATGTATTATATATGCATATAAATATTATATATTTATATAATATATATAAGACATAGATATTATGTATATTATATAGTACATAAATTATATATATTATACTTTATTATATTATATTTCATTATATTATTAAATTTTTTTGATATATTATAATTTATATTAATTTATATATAAATTATATTTAGTATGTAAACCAGCAACAAATAATTAGAACACGAAATTATAAAGGTGATACCATTTTCAATAGCATCAAAATTATTACATAGCAAGGAATAAATATATTTAAATATGTAAAATACCTCAACACTAATATATAAAGGGAAAAGAACAGAGACCAGAAATAAGCCTGCATATACACTAGCACTTAACTGATGACAAAGATGACATTGCAGTCCAAGGGGGAATGATGGACTTCCTAATAAACAGTGTTGGGTCAGTTGGATTTCCAAGTGGAAATAAAAATAATTCTGACCCATATCTCATACTGTAAACACAAATTAATTAAACGTTTGTATAAGTGGCCTATGAAATGTGAGACAATCAGGTTTATTGAAGATGACAAAGGTTACGTAACATATTCATGAGCTTGAGAATGGCAAATAATTTTTTAAATATGGTCCCCAAAAGCACTATCATAAATTATTAGTAATTGTAGAAGAAATAAGAAAAATAAAAAATCCCTTTAAAAGACAGTAATATTTTTTTCAGACAAGATCCAATAATGGATGCTAAAATGATAGTGAAAGCACATCATGTTAGCATCATCTTAAAGTATCTTCTTCAAAATTGTTATTAAATACAAATGGAAAAGGAGTAACTTTATTGTGAAGAGAACCAGCAGCAACAACCTAAACAATTTCTCAGATTTTCCTTTTCTTTTATGACTTTGGCACTTTTGAAGAGTACTTGTAATTTACTTTGTATAATGCTCCTCAATCTGGGTTCACTTGATATTTTCTCATAATGAAATTGTGTAACATGTTTTCCTTAAGAATACCACAGAAGGATTTTTCCTATTCAGTGAGTCATATTAGAGTGTGCCTAATAGTTCTTATTGATTTAGATGTTCCTGTTGGCTTTCTTCACTGTAAGGATCTTTCAAACTAAAAAGTTTAAAAAATGGTAATTTAGATTGCATTAAAATGAAGTTAGCACTGGAAGAATGAAAGGGCAAGACAGTTTGAGAAAATATATGTACAATATATTTACTTAATAAGGGGTTCATAGTCATTTACATTAAAAACTTCAATGAAAAATAGAAATGCAATCCAATAGAAAAATATGCAAAATACTTTAATAGTCATTTCACAAAATAGTGTACTCAAATTGCCAATATATATGTATTAAAAATTGCTCAGCAACACTGAATCACAAGGAAATTTAAATTAAAACCACCAGGATAAACCACTATACACCCAATGTAATGTCTATGTTTAACAAAAAATACCAGATAATAACAAGTACTGGCAAGGAAATGAAGCAAATGAATATGCAGTGTTAATGGCAATATAAATTGATTTGACCACTCAGTAAAAAATTCCTTTGGCAATTTCTATTAAAGCCTAGTATGCTCTGATCTTATGGTCAAACAATTCTATTTCTAAACAACCAACATGTATATTAATTAAAAAATGGAAAAATACATTATGTATGTACGTGTTGGTTTGAAACCTTGGAAGTCCCAAGGGTGAAATTTGAAACTGATCCCCATGCACAGAGGGCAAGGGGAGAAGGAAGAAAGAGGCAGACTACTCCATATTGGTAGGAGGCAGGTTTAACAAGCAAGGAGATTTACTTACAAACCCTGTCTAGGGTGGCCACAAGAAGAATAAATCTCCATACTCTCCTGCCAGAATCTTTAAAGTTTGTATAGAAGCCTTAATTCAGTTCAGTCATGTTTCCAGTTCAGATGGTCTCAACAACACCTTACTCTCTCAAGGCTTTGTCCTTGAAACAGTTCCTAGTGTGGGAATGGTGGCTGAACATACATTTCAAGGACAAGGGAAGAGGGGAGGGGTTTCTCATTGCTCAGATCCAGTCCATGGGTCAAACTGTGGTCACATTAATGACGTCCTCCAACAGTATGTATGTTTGTATGTTGTGTATATAACACTATACAAGTGGCAAGAACACGATTATTGCTATAGGCAACAGAAATATGTTGAATTTCATAAATATAATCTTGAACCAAAGGATCTAAACACAAAGTGATTTCATTTAAGTAAATAGACAAATAGGCAAAATTATTCTATGGAGGCAGAACTATGAATAGTGCTTATTTTTGTCAAAGAAGTATGTAGTAACAAGAGGAGAGGGCATAGTGGTTGTTGTGAATCTGGTAGCATTCTCTTTCTTCATCTGGGTGGTGGTGACATAGGTGTGTACTGTTTGTGAAAATTCAAAAACACTAGTGTGAAGGATATTCACAGAAATTATATGAAAGTGTCAGGTTTAAATGTCATAAATGCCCCAAAAGATATTTTTATTTTCTTATGCAAACTTTTAGTCTATGATCACTAAAATCATATTTACAAAAAAATATATTAAATATTAATATAAACATTTAACCATTAGAGAAATAATCATCATGCATAATCCAATTGTATATTCCAAATGGGGAAAAATGACTGAAAAGACACATATCAAACTCAAATGTATTCTTCTCAACTAATATGTATTACTTTTAAATTAGTGGACTATTTTAATGGAGTACAAACCCACTGAGTTTAATTAAACTCCTTATTTGAAGAGTTAAACTGAATATACTGTGGAAGTAAAAGAAAAATAAAAGTTTTCATTAACTGTGTGTTTCTAAACTTGTTCATGTCAGAGGGTGGTTTTCCAGTTTTGATTGGTTCTGTTTTTGTTTGCTTGTTTGTTTGTTTTAGTAAGAATTGAATATATTTCTTTTCCTTTTATTGGCCTGCTTTCCTAAGGAAAGTAGTAAATCCACATGTGCACTGAGGCTCTGCTTTTTAAGGGTTGCACTTGCTCTGCTTCATTGAAATGAAGCCTTCATGAATTTCATTCATGTATTTATTGATTCACTCATGTTTTTGTTCATCCACTGTGGATCTATTAGGAAACTGCTGTATGATTGGGTTTATATAATACACAAAGTCTTCTATTTTTCAGAAAGTGAATCTAACAGTTGGAGATTGGTAATTGTCTTCCCTGTGTGAATCTTCATACCTGTCAAATTAAACCAAATTCAGGAGTTGATTAGGCATTGCTACCAAAGACTTAAATGACTGTGCATTTACACAGTTTTGTCATTGATGTCTTCATTAGCTTGTTTGCCCAAAAATATGGTCAGCATTACATTTTTGTTTCTTTTCTAATTTCAAATCAAATCCATTTTTGTTTCTGTAGGGTGTGAAACTATTGTTACTTTACCTTTAGCAATAGCATATTTTATTTATTTACCCACAGAGATACCTCTAATTTACAGATGGTTTTTATATTATGTTTAGTTTTCGGCAGTTTGATTAAGTTGTGTCTGGACATGAAATTGTTAGGGTTCTGTTTGTTTTTGCTCAGCTTTTTGAATCTGTGTGTTTATAATTTTTGCAACTTTTGAGAAATTTTCAGCCATTTTTTCTTCAAATATATATTTAGACCCACCTTATTTTTCTGCTTTAACTCTGATAACACAAATGTTAGGTCTTTTGTTATTGTTTCACAGGTCCCTGAGTTCTATTCACTTTTCAATCTATTTTTTCCTCTGTTGTTTAAATGAGATAGTTTTTAATTGATCTATCTTCAAGTTCACTGACTCTTTCCTCTGTCATCTCCATTCTGCTAGTGAGCTTCTTCTGTGAGAATTTTATTTTGTTGATGTATTTTTTTCAGTTTTAAAATTTTGATTTGACACATATTTATATTATCTGTTTCTTTACTGAGATTTTCTGTATTTTAATTTGTTTTAAAAGTGTTTATAATTGCATGTTAGATAATCTTTATTATAGATGCTTTAAAACCCTTGCCTGTTTGTTCCAACATGTTTGCTATCTCAATATTGTTGTCTCTTAATCACGTTTTATCATTCAATTTTGGATTTTTTGTGGTTTGATTTCACAAATGATTTGGGTCTGTATCTTAGGTGCTTGGACAATTATGTTTTGAAACATTTGTTCCTATTTAAATATTCTAATTTAGAAGGTAGTCAGCTTATTTAAGATCAAATTGCATTTCCTGACCAAGTTTTGTAGACTGTGGTTCAATTGCCAATTTAGGTATACAAAACATTTGTAGTGTTAATCTAGTCCAGCCTGCTTGTATGTTACCAAGAACAAAGCTCCACACACACACAGTCCCTGAAGCAGTAAGTTGATGGGGGGAAGGGACCTCTGCTCTTGTTTGTGCAAAGTGGGGATGATTGTTAGGGATTCACCAGGCAGCCTTCATGGTCACTGTAAAATGAGGAGTGTGAGGGACACCACCTCATTATTATATGGCAGAGATGGAAGAAAAACCTCCATCCACAGACTCTGCCATGGAAGAATGTCACCTCCTTATTGCAGGGAGAAGATGAAAAACAGGATTCTGTTCACAGTCTTTGTAGCCAAAGTGTTTGGTGGGGAGGGGGAGAGATAAGGTCAATCATCTTTGAATTTTTAACAGTGCTCCTGGTGACCCAGTCAACAGGTGCATTGTAGAATAAATAGAATGAGTCCTTCAGTGACTGTGTATGTTTGAGAGCTAAGTAGTGGGTGGGGAGGAATTCAACTTGCACCAAATCCTAGCTGAAGAGACCAGAAGACCACACAAGACACATGTAATGATAATTAGAACTTTATGAGCTAAGACCATAAGAAGACTTCAAAACTAAAATATAGATTATTAAAAAAAAAAAACAAAACACACTAAGCAGTGAGTGACACAGCTTTTGTTTTAATTTTAGCATGTTATATTTTCCAGAAAGTGATTATTGATCATTGTGTTCTCACTATCAATATTTTTCCCTTGCTTACTCCAGATTCCTGTATGGGTACCAATCCTAATAAACATACATTTATTTGTCATACATGGACTGTTTTAAAGAACATAAATCCCAAAACATTATCACTCTCCTTCATTTTATGGGCAGCTCTGTAGGCAATGGGCCATCACTAGTGGGAGAAAGAAACTTTGGACTGACAGTCTTTGTGATGTATCCCATGTGAAGAATCATATTTCTTAGTTACTTGCATAAATACTTTAGTCCATGTTTGTAAAGTAGGGAAATATTTTGAATTATCCCCTTAATCAAAGAAAAATATATATCAAAATAATCTGTCTTTGATTTGCTTTTATTTGGGTAAGGGAGAAATGAAAATCTCTGTGAAAACTGTGGAAAGGAAACTGACTTCTGAAATATCTAAATATTTTAGACTATTTATTCAAGATAGAAACACCAGGAATGAACAGAGGGAATGATTTAATCACCAATCATATAATATTTCAATAATTTCAAACCATATAGGCAATGCACAAGAATTTGAAAATCATAATGCCACCTGGTTTTCATTCAGGTTGTTTAAGCTTGGATCACATTGTCTTCCCAATATTTATGAAAACAAGACTAATGTAGTTGTAATATAATAGTCTACATCATATTTTCTTCTTAAAAATATATGTTTCCCATCCTCTATGCAATGAAAAAATAATCAAATTTTTTTCAAAAGTAGTGCATTAGAACCATAGAAATTTTCTGTCATACTTCCAGCGTGTTTCAAGGTACTTTAATTGTATTTGGTTCATTTTAAGCATTTTCAGACAAAAATTTCAATCAGACTTCCTGAAGTAAATATATTTAATAAACAAACAAAAAGTATTTCTTATACTTGCATAATAGTATTTAATATATCAAAATGACATTTGAAAATGTTAAGAGAATAAAGGTTTGAGTGTATGTATAAATGTGTATGTATCTATACACATATAGAGATATCAAAGCCTTGAATCTTTGAATTCCTCAAAAGTTACTTAATCGTTTTGAAAAGTATTACTTGCAAATTGTCAATGACTTGACAGAAGATTAAATGCATAGCACACAAGAGTCATTAATAATTCAGAAACATGGTTAATTCAGTGATGGTAGAGATGCCTATTTTTAAACAAAACACTGTTATATTTCATCTGTTTCAAGAAACTGTCAATAAAGAGAGAGAGAGAGATCAAAACAGAAACCAGAAAATCTGGTATCTAGTACCTACTTATTTTAGTTTAAATAAATATAGAGTATAATTAATTTATTTGTTGTTTACATTTTTTAACAGTTACTATATTCCCAACATTGTGTAGGACAAAAAAGGTGGTGCAATGGAATCCAATATAATTTACCTAAAAAACGGAAACTTGATTATTCACTAAATGTGTCAGTAGAATGATTATTCCTTTGAGCCCTGTATTCCTCTTCTTATCAAATACTCTAGATATAATGATTATTGGCCCTTCCTTAAAGAGTCTCCACTAAAAATTTTCATATCTGTAATATTATAAATAGTGCTGCAATAATAACTATGATAATTAACTCCTAGATTATACTGATATTTGCTATAATAAAAACTACAAATTTACTATGATAAAATGTTTATGAGCATTAAGCATTATTATTGTTATTATTTCAATTTTGTGACTTAAAACTACAGGATAAAACACTTAAACCTCTTCCTTATCTGAAAAAAACATCCATACATCTCTTCCAGAGTTTCATCTTATTAACTAGCATGAGTGCCTACTCAATTGCCAAAGCAGAAGCCTAGGCAAAATTCCTGCTCCTTATTTATTTTGAAATTTGTGCTTCTCTTTGGAGGATAATTGGTTAGATTTCTGCTTATGTTTTATATCAGGAGCCAATAAAATGCAATGGTTAATAGCACAGGCTGTGAGCCAAACCACCCAGTGTCATAGCCCATCTTCTATGCTGAATCAAAGGTTTCAGAGGCTTTCAGAATTTGTACAATTTTTGTCAACTCTTGTAGCAATCTCAACTCCCATGTCATCCCAGTGTAATTTTCACAAAATTAGCCAATCAAAGGATGTTTGGTTACCAGAGGGATCTGTTAGGAAATGTATTCAGAATCCCCTGGACTTGCTGTGTGGAATCACTCTTGGTCATGTGGCCAGGAGTTCTGGACTCCCGTATGGGCTAATGTTTATGAATCTATAAGGAAAATATATAAGAACATGTCAAATTGGCATTATCCATAATATATGGAGATATTGATGGAGTATACAGCTCTCAAAAACATCAATAGTCTTGTGTACTGAGTATTTAACAGTATGAGAATTCAATTTGATGCTCCAAATATTTGAGAAATAACTATGTGGGAAGTACAGTAATAACCCTTGAGGACAGGATGCTTAAAAAAGAAATACAGCTTATTCCCTCCTGGAACTAAAAATCCCACAGGGAGTGCCATTGCATTTGTTAATAAAAGAAAAATTCAGCTTAAATATAGAACAATTTAAAAAATAAAAGTTAAGTTTAAAAACAATCCATCTATACAAATTGCACATACCACAATTTAATTCTATAAATTACTTACCATTGAACATATATTTCCATCAATACATACTCATCTGTTATACAGCATATGCGTGTGTGTGTGTGTTCACCTAATATTATGGACAATTTAAAAAATCAATACAAAACAGAAATTTATGATTTTAAATGTTTCTGTTTTTACAAAGAATATAAATTCAATAAATATTAAAAGAGGCTAGAAAATTACAAATAACCTGAGTATAGGTAAGGAAGTAAACAATTAATAAAGAAAAACAGAAATTAATTTTAAAACAGAAAAATAGAAGCATAAAAAAGCAAAGAGCTGGCATATCATAACAAAATTCTTATAGAATAGAATTAAAAATATATATATAACCTAGTGCAGCTGAAAATGAGAGTAAGGGAAAAACTATGAAGAAACCAGCAAAACTGAGAAAAGTATGAAAGAAAGGCCTAATGAATTTATACTGTGACATTTAAAATTTTGATTAAATGTTTATCCAAAATTAACTCAAAATTTATTTTAAAAGCTCTAATAAACAAATATCCCTAAGAATAAACTTTAGGTTTGTTTTAAAGCGACCTTAAGGGTAGTGGGTCCATTCAGAATATTTTATGAATTAAGTATTAAGATAACATCAAGAAACAGAAACTATCATACAACCAAAGGAATGTATACTCCCTCTGAACTAAATGAAACATTAAGAGCTAAAAAAAAGAAAAAAAAAAAAAAAAGAAGCAAATACTATCTGTGGTTCTTAATGTGTTTTACTGCATAGAACAAAGAAGCAATGTCTCCATTTATCTTATAGGCTAGATTATCCTTGATATCAAAATATAGCAAATGCAGCATTTTGTGGAATTACAACCTGAGAAAGTTGAATTGCTTCCTTCCTATGGCCATTTCTACATTTCAGTCATTATCTGAGTACTACAACCAATCTCCCCACTTGCTAATTCTTCAGTTTCTTGTATCACTACGAAATACCCGACAAATACTTCACGTAGGTAAGAAGGTGTTTTTTTTTTTTTAATTTAATATGCTTTGCCAAATATGTGACAGCTTCCCTATTTACTACCAATATTATGGAAAAGGTAGTATCTTGTGGTAAAAAGAACTCTGAATTTCAAAATCTGGCTTGGCCACCAACTAGCCTTTTGCCTGTGAGTGAGTTACAATTTTTCTGCCTCCTAATAAAATAAGAAGTTATATTATACCATCTCCATGATTCTATGGTTCCACAAAGCAGCCACATTATTTCATTATTTACATGAATGAAAGATAGGGGCATTATCCAGGGGAATAGTCAAGAAAAAATGCAGATATTATTTAAAAAATTATAAAGTCAAAGGATGCTAGAACTCATATGATTCTATGGGACTGAAGAACTTATCAGTGTGAGAAGAAAGGCACAACAAAATGTTATATTCAAATATAATATGTTAGCAAAAGAAGTTTGTGTTACCACATCTCATTACTCCTTTCCTCTTTTATTCTAACTGGAAACCAATAGGTCATGGCCATGGTGAATATAACCACTGCATATAATTGAGACTGGATATGTATGACATGGAGGGGAATGGCAAACAAAATTATTTGCAGGCTGTTATTGTCAGGGTGGAATTTTAAGCCAGCATTTCCATAAATTCTATAACTCTAAGCAAGTGCTTTGTGCATAATGTGGAACTTGAGGAAAATAAGAAAGGCTTCTTTTCCTAAGTCTAGAAATGGTATTTTATGTGAATGCCTGATTTCCAAAGGGACTCCGAGAACAGAATTGTCCATTTTATTGTCTCTTCTTTTTGCTTGAAACCATATTAAATAAACATATATCAAATTTGAATAAGAAGAGTAAATAGCAATTGTTTCCGTATCTTTCTCCAGTGGCTGACACAGAAAACAGAATAAATTAACAATCAATAAATCATAACGAGGTCTTAGATTTTTATATTGCTTTTGGGAAATAGTGGATTTTGAGTCTTTAATAACAAGAAATTATTTCTTAATGATGAATTGATAAATCTTTGAAAGATTTAAAGCTGTCGTTAATAAATATTTAGCAGTAAAACTGTCACATGGCACAACATTGAAATCCAAATTAATTTGTCCCAGGAACTGAGCAACTGATTAATAAAATATAACATTATTTCCTACTGTCTTAGATTCACTGGGAAGTTATGATTTTTTGAGGTCATTCATTGTAATTTGTGCAGTGTCAGTAACATACGGCATGCTGAATTTGTATTCATACACAAATATATGTGTTATGTAGATACATATACATATACAAGTATACCTAAAATATACTTTGGCATATACATATATATGTTTGCATACAGAATGAAGAATAGTGATAGCTAGGTAATTTGATCAAAACCATAGAATCACAATGATATTTTATTTTTGCCTTTTTCAACAAAATATACCCCAAAACGTCCTATAGACTCATCGGTTTTTGTAACTATCTATATTAAAATATAAAAACCAATATATTTAAAAATATATGAAATTATTTTATAATGCAAGAGTGGAATTAATTTTAATTTTGAGACCAATGTAAAATATGAAATGGTTATTACTAAATATTAAGTGAATTTATATTATACCAAAAGGTATGGTACTTGGATTGCTTCTACTGGAAAGGGGTTCTTTCATTGTTCTGTATTCCAAGACTTGACCATAGAGTTAGCCATAACCCTCCCAGCTGATCCTCCTCAGTGGACATCATGGGAGGAAAGAATGATGTGAATATTTGGTGCTTTGAGTAAAAATATATTAGTTGCCACTACGGAGAAGGTAACCAAGATGATGGGTTCCACAAAAGGCATACTTCAGTGTAACCACTCTAGGGAAGGAAGACCCATGGAGAATGGGAAGGAGCACTGTAAGTAAGTGTTGTAAAATTCTGCCATGGGTAGCTCCATTAGACAGAGGCAGGAAAGCACAAGAAGAGATATAACATCCAGGAGCAAGGCAACAATGTTCAGGGCCTTTCCTGATAAAGACGGGGAACTCCTTTCAGAACAAGGTACTCTCTCTGTGGTTCTGGGATTATCCAAGGTAGCGAGAAAGCCCTGATTGACTGAGATGGAACTACTTTCCCAATCCAGACATTTATGGTTTGAGACAGATTTAATTTGATTTAGACAAATCAAATTCAATTTAAACAACTCAGTTGTGGAGAATTTCATGCTTGTTACACTAGGAGAATGGAATTTTGACAGAATGTTTTCCTGTGTTTATCAAGATTTCATATAGTTTAAAACTTTGCTAGTGTAATTGCTCTAATTTAATGAGCACCTGCTTTGTGTCAGATGATATACACATATCTGCAACTCTCACCCTCCGTGCAGTACAGGAAACATCTTTGTTTTACTGAATTTCAGAGAATGTTCTGGTTATCTATTGCTACATAACAAATCACCCCAAAACTTAGTGGCTTAAAAAGATAGTATTTCTTTATTCTTTCTTTAAAATTCTGTGATTTGAGAGTTTAGAGAGCTCTCAACTAGATGGTTACAGCTTGGTTCTCTCATTCAATTGCTACTAGAGGATGGCTAAAGCTAAAATGATGGGATCCTCACACAGCAGAGCATGGCCAGGCACCACTTTCTCCTTATGCAGTCTTAGAGTCTCTACTTGTGATTCTTCAATCAGTCTCTTAAGGTGGGCTAATTTGGGCTGCCTCACAACCTGTCAGCATGGCAATACAGTCAAACAGCTTACATGGCAGCTAAAACCGTTGAGGGTGAGTATTCAAGCAAAAAAACAAAGAAACTGCATTGCCTTTCTCTAGTGTTCAAAACCATCACAAAAGTACCCATTTTCAAGGGGAGGGGATGTAAATCCCTCTTCTTGATGGGAGGAGTATAAAAGAATTATGGACATGTTTTAAAAGTGTAACAGAGATGTAACATACACAGAGCAGGTGGCAAACCCCAGGTCTTTAATAATCCAAGGCTCTTCCAAGCCAAGCATTTCTCCATTTCAGTGTCATCAAGTGAGACCAAAAGATAAAGTGAAAACTCTAAATGAGAACACCACTTAGTAATAAGTCCAATTGGAGCATTTTTCTTATTAAGTTAAAAAAAAAATTTTGCCAACAATAGTGTCAGCTGTAGAACTAACACAGCATTGCATAATCAAGTTGCGCCTTTGTTATCCGAAATAATATTTTACAAATTCAATACATATGCTCTGAATTACAGGGTAATTTATTAAACTTTTAACATAAAAGGTCTCAAAATACGTTGTTCTTCTGTTCTTGCCATTGTCTGGTCCCTATTCTTTCCAGTTGTGCATTTGCTTTCCTGCTTCTTTTCAATCCCTAAAAGATGCAGCATTGAAACCATTCCTTTGTATTCTCTGTCTTTGTGATTAATGACAGTTTAAGTTGGTACACATCCACAATAAGTAATAGAATTTAATTTCACTATAAATTTTTAAATTGCAAAGGTGAAACAATAGAAGACCCCCTTTGTGGGAGAGTAATGTCAAGCAAATGAATGATTTCTCCACAGTAAAAATTAACTCAGCAATGAGTATGTGTCATGTCTTGTCAGAGACAGGCATGTGAGGCATTCAGGCATAATTTACGAACTTGTTGGTTCCTACCCATTGTACACTGACTACTCCCTCAGTCTCTATCTGCCCGATAGAATAGAACAATAACTTCAGCCTGGCCTCTGTTATTCCCTTACTTAACTACCATGCATATAATTATCTGCATTGAAGATTTATTTTGAGACTGTTAGTTTCTTTTATAGAGAAAGCATAATAGTCATTTTTTGTTATAAACTTTATGATTCCTTATTTGCAGCTTATTATGCCTCATTATATTTTTACCAGTGATTTTTTATTCTTGAAAATTGGGTCTCTAGACTGTGCAGTGTTATTTATTTCATGTGAAACACAGAAATTTTATTCAACTAACAAAAACATAATTAAGACTACATGGACTATGAGGAAAATATGATGTATAACCTTTTGCAAAATCTTTTTATTATTATGATGACAAGCAAAAATATGTATAAGTGTGTGTAACTAGTAAACATGATATGCAAATCTGAGTACAGTTTTCAAGAACACATCTATTGAAATGATGGACACCAAGAGTACTACTCACATTTCTCAGGTAAAGACATAATTGCACAGACGACAGATAGGATTTTCCATAATATCACAGACAGTTTTAGGAATAAGGACAACTCACAGTGAATATTTAATTTTAGTAATGATTGATTGACTCACAGGGGACATGACCCTATTTTAAAGATGGAAAACTGAAGATGAGGATTTCAGTTTATGATTAATGTCAACATTTTTTGTGGTACTGGGTAAGGTCATGGAGAATGGCACATCTGTACAATTCAATTAACTTTTCCACCCGATGTGATTCTTACTGAGAGTGGAGAAAAGTAGAGGGGAGTAACTGTACACACCAGTATAAACAGAAAAGATGGAGGCAGTATGGACACAAGGGACAAGCAAGAGACACACTTTAAAACATATAGATTTATGAACAAGTGCATCTTACTTTTTTTTAAGATTTTTTTTTTTTTATGTGGACCATTTTTAAAGTCTCTATTGAATTTGTTACAATATTGCCTCTGTTCTATGCTTTAGTTTCTGGGCCGCAAGGCATGTGAGATCCCATCTCCTCAATCAGGGATCGAACCCTCACCCCACCGCATTGGAAGGAGAAGTCTCAACCACTGTACCACCAGAGAAGTCCCTGCACCTTACTTTAAAGTAAGCAAAGAACCCTGAAATCAGAATGCTAGGTGGAATTATGAGTAATGGTACCCTTCCCTGCCCAGCAATAACAATTTGAGAAAGAAAGAGAGAGAAAAAAGGACCACAGCATTATTGCATAAAGGTTTTCTAGAAACACTCATGACTTTCCCAAAACATATAACTAGTCAAGGACAGAATTGGAGAATAGCTGGGGTGTATGACCTCTAGTCTTTTGTTCACGTTGCTTGATCATTCTTGCTTCTGTATTGGAGCCATTCCAATATCACACCCACAGGAAATAGGAAATGACAAAACAAGTAGATGATTCCTGAACATAAATGATTCTGTACACACAAACACCCATACACACACATGCACAGAGACATAGACAGATACAGGTTTTTATTAAATTTTTCAATTTTTCTGTCAATTTAAGTAGCTATTGTACATTCCATACTAAATATATTTTGCATTTTCTAAACAGAAATACTGTGGCTGGATTTACATATCCCTTAACTAAACCATCTTTCTAAGCAGGGACCCAGTTATATTTGTCTTTCAATCAATAATATCTAGAATAGATACTGGCACATAGTAGATGTTCAAGACACAATAGCTACATTAAAGAATGACATATTTCCTAGTATTTATACTCAGGCATTGAATGCCACTAAGTATAGAATAATTTACAAAAATAAATTGCCACTGAAGGCAGAACCTGGGACATATGTCTGGGCAAGTTTTAGTGTCAGGGGCACTTGCCATCACTCTGCATCTCCCCTTGTTGTTTTGTTAAGTGCATTGTAATGACTTAGCCACCGTGGATGAAATAGACTGAGGCACTGTCCAATACAATTATATAAGGAAACATGGTCACCCTAATTATTTATTACAAGACAAATTCCCTCAGGATTAATTACCTCAGCTTAAAACAACAAACGTTTATTTTCTCACACATTTTCTAAGAGTCAAGAATCCAAGAGTGGCCTGGCTGGGTGAAACTCAGGATCTCTCCTGGTTGGACAAGGATGCTGTCATCTAAAGTTTGACAAGTACTGGAGGATCTGCTTCCAAGATGGTAATCCACATAGCTGTTAGCTTGAGGCCTCAGTGCCTTGCTCAGTACCTTCCATAGGGTGTTTGTTTTTGTACTTCTCCATAGACCTGCTTGAGTGTCCTCATGACATGGCAGCTGGCATCCAAGAAAGAAAATGAGAGAAAGACATGGTGTCTTTTATGTCATAAACTTGGAAATCACACATTCTCTCTCTTCTGCTGCATTCTATTTGTTAAGAGAGGGACACTAAATATAGTCTACATTCAAGGGGACGGGAATTATGAAGAGTGCTTACAAAGGAGAGTATCAAAGAATCTGTGGATATATTTTTAAATAACCATAATAGGATCACAAATCTTTCCAAGTGTGATTCACATTGTATTATACGTGAATGTGTATATACACATATATTATATTAAGCACTTTTTAAAGAAGATAGTTTGCATTGTTATGAGAGGTAGTTAGAAATCTAAATGCAACTGTGATGTCCCACACCAGAAAGGATGCCAAGCACACTAAAAAAGAAAATATTGGCACAGAGGAGAAGACTGAGGAGAAGCTTGGAAGTAAGGCAGAGGAAAGGGAGGAGTCCATATTAATAAGCATAATAATATATGCACATGTAATTGTACCATTAGCATACTGCCTCAACTCCTACCCTGATTCCTGGTAACTGGATTTCAATAAGAGTTAGTGGCCATCCCATACACATCATTATTCTCCAATTTATCTGCACACCAGAAGGAAGTGACAAAATACAAAAGACAAAATATGTTTTCCATGATTGCCAACCACTTACTGCATGTCCCTTTGTCCTTGCACCACTGTTTCATAGATTGATTGCATGTGTCAGCATAACACTTATCACCCACATCTGTTGTGAACTGCAAATCTGCCAATGACTATTATATATACAGGAGGCCATCAACCTGTAAAATATTTAAAATACACAAGGTTGGTTTGATGAACCTTAAGTCTGAAATTGCCTTGTGAAACCCTCAACAAACACAAATGTAATATGTAGAATTTCCTGAACACATTGCTGCTTTCAAATGCTTTGTTTTTATTAAATATTTGCAGGAGACTGGACAACCAGTGTCACCAAGTTAAAAATGCTGTGTTTTTTCGAGTCTATGAAAACACAAGCAGAATAATGTCAACCTTGGCAAATATGTACATTTTTTGTTAGTTGTGAATACCCTCCCAATGTTCCCTGACAGAATTTGGGGAGTGAAATATTTTCATCATTTTCACTTCACTGCTAAAACTTTGTAATTTACCATAGGTGTCCAGACTATTGCCGAGTTTTATTCCATAATTAGAGATGTGTGAGGCAGAACAAAAAGCGGTCTCATTCTCACCATATTGAACATTTCCTGTGATGGGAAGTTCACCAAATTAACAGTCCCATTCTTTATCAACTATTAAAAGGAGTAATCCTTCTCACCACATTTTGAGGAGATGAGGACACAGTCAAAATTTAAGACTACCATAAAATACTTCATTATCTGCTTCTGTCAACCTAAGGGAAATTATGTAAATATAAGTGAGATTAATCTTATTTCTTTTTCTTCTTTGCTCCTTGATTGTTCATGACTGATATGAGCACGTGGGGCCCTTGAATCTTCTGCAGTCTTGTGCATTTGGCTGGGTTGTGGAGTCAGTACCAGCCTACCACCTATAATCAGTATGTAGAGGGATATGGTATGATGACCTACAGGTTGGAATTTGAGTCTGTAATAATTTGTTACAGGAGAATTAGGAACTATGAATCCAGCACAATACCCAGAATATATTCTCAAGGCTGGAAAATAGGCAAGGTTGTAATCTAATTAATTTTTATTTGAGAGGATGCAGATGCTTTGGCTGATTTTACCATGTAGTGGTGAGATTATATGACTTTGAAAAGATAATTAACCTCACTGCACTTCAAGTCCTCATCTGTAAATTACTTACTTCATGAGGTTGATGGGAGAATTAAATACAATAGTGTCTTAAATTGCTTATCTTGCTCCTTGATGCCTAGTAAGCATGCAATAAATAGTGTGAGATGTAATTATTGTTCATTATTTTATTTTATTCAAAGATACTAAGGATTAGGGTTACAAAGAAGAGTGGAGTGGCTAAACAATGACATTTAATCCTATGGTTGACCTTTATAGCTTTGAGTGATCTTAGATGTTATTTATTATTTTTACTCTTTAAATAAATCACCCCAAAGATTGATGTAATTTCAACATATTTGTATATATTCTAAGTGCAGTGCGACTCAAATGTTGGCCCATGGACTGGTGCAGTCCAAAGAAGTGTTTGTTACTGATACATAATGAAGTAACTGTAGAAAATGAGAATAATTTTTAGAAATGTATATAGCAACCTGACCTTGCCATGTCATTCAAACATGTGATTAGTGGACGTGTCTTGTTGTACAGAGTATTTTGTAAAAGTATCCACCTGTGATAGGTTGGAAAGTAAATAAAACTGATCCCTTACCACAGAAATTTGAGCAGCATTACTCCAGAGTAGATCCAGGGTATTGCCAATGCCTTTCTCAGGGTGACACGGAAACCTGCCCAAGTCTCTGTAAAGGGCTCAAAAATATATATATGACTGCTAAAGAACCAAAATAGAATCTCTAATTTTATTTAATCTTATTTTTCAAAATTGTGAAGAAGACAGCATTAAGGAGCCACTATTATAAGAATTCAATATGTCAAAGACGGATTACAGATATCAGTAATCTAACAGGCAAGCAAGAGACAAATGACCAGTTACCGTGTTCAGATTTTCATCAAAGTATGGGACAGGAATGCATCTAAAAATCAGTACCAGGATATGAATGAAGCTTGATGACAGCACAAAAGCCTTCTAAATTAGAGACTACTTGTTCCCTACCATTTCCAAGATTTAGTATTAAAGAGTCAAAAGTCCTGAATCCGCAAAAGGAGAGGAATAGAAACACTTCATTCAAGTGGGGAAGTGAATTGGAAAGGATCTAGGAAATTCCTGAAAATTTGTTGTTGGGGCTGATGAATGTTAAAGTGCTGGGAGTCTAAGTACAGCATTTGCTACCACTGTGCTGCTATGGTGATGGGTGTTTTCAGCAAAAATGTGCACTTCACCTTAGCAAGTAAAAAATCAGTTTTCTCTAGTATCTCCAAAGCATGCAATTCCTCTGTTCTTATAGCTCTTTTTAGATAGACTTCAATGGTCAATGCACGTTGTTCTTTCCAAGCACTAAATTCAAACTTGTTCTTTCTATGTTCAAAGCAATGATTTGAATGTTTTAGTAAGGAAAGTAGATATGAAAATTATGAATTAGGCAATAAAAGTGGATTAAAACCATGAGTTATAGAGTCCTTATTTGAAGGATCCAGGTGGAGATCATTCAATGTCTTTCCTGAAATGAAATTCTCAGGAACTAAATCTCCATCTCTACTTTAACTTAAGAAATCTAATTATATATTTCCCATTTTTTGAAAGACATATCTGCTTGGACTTCTCATCAACACCTCAAAGTCACATACATATTTAGAACTAAACTCACCTTTCATACCAACTCTTTTGCCCTACTGAATTTATCATTTGTAAAGGTGACATCACTACCTTCCAGCCATTAGGCTTGGAAGTCTCAGAGCCAACTCTCAGAGACTCTCAGAGTCTCAGAGCCTCTTTCACCTTCTCTACCCATGTCACATCAGTCACTAAAACTTTCTAATCTTCCTTGGGTATATAATATATAACTCTACCCAACCTCTTCTTCCCACATCTGCTACAACAACCCTAGTTAAGACTCCTAACTCTCTGGACTATTGCCTTTTTTTGTAGTAATGTTTCATTGCCTTCTGCTGCCTCTATATAATAAGAAGATGATTTTCTAGTTTATGTGCATTTTGTGTGCTAAATGAATTTTTGGAATGTTTCATCATATTGAGACGATGGTTAGTCTGTGAGAGACTTCTAAGATGATGCCAGAAATAGCTTTTACTAAAGACTGAAGTTTTCTGCAGTTGTGAAATTAATTCTCAGTACTAATGTCTCAGAGAAAATAGAAATGGAAACTGAGAAGGTGGGCAGTATGCAGTAAGAGTAGTGTACTTTCTCATTCTCTGGAGCTTTCACTGTCTCTTGGAGCTCTCTGTGCTTTAGGGAGACAGATATTCAGATGGGTGCCATCCTGTGAGAGTATAAAATGGAATCCACTGCAAGGCTGAGTGGAGCCTGGAAAGAAAAGTCCCTTGTAATAAACCACAACCTGAACAGAATTAGAGTCATCTTGTAAACCAAAGCATACAGATTTTATTTGTATTTGTTTATCTTGTTATACTCTCTTCCTCAGTAAAACTAAGTATCAAGTTCTCAGGGAATGAGCTTGTGCCACTGCTGTGACTTTAAAGAGCAGCTGTCAGAGAAGTGGCTGGCGCATCAGCAGGTGCAATTAATCCATAGGAAAGGGAGCTTTGAAGTTTACTGGGAATTTCTCCTTTCTTTACTGACCTTAGAACATCTATATTTTAATTTCATTAATTGAGGTAAATTTCCTTGCACATGCCTCCATGCAAAAACTTCAGATTACCTAGAGGAGTGATTTTCAAACTGTTCTGTTCAGTCTTAGAACTCCATTGGTGTGACTTAGGACCACTCGAGGAAAGGCTAAGAAGGCAGAACTCTATCTTCTGATGTTGCTTTAATCAGTCTCTCTCTCTCTCTCTCTCTCTCTCTCTCTCTCTCTCTCTCTCTCCCTCTCTCTTCCTCTCTCTCTCTCTCCTCCACCTCTTTCTCTCCCATGGTTTGTGGCACTACTTACACTTTCTTCTTTTGGAACTACAAGAAAACATAGCAAGAATAATAAAATACAAGTTTAAAAACCATTAACCAAGAGAGAAACAACCAAATTCTTTAGTCAGGCACTCATGGCTATAAATAATCTGAAGTAAATGCTCCTAGCTTATATTTTACTGGTTATCTCTTTTAATGGCAGAATCCTATTATTTATATACTCTATAAAATCCTATGTAAACTGTACTATTCATTGCTGTCATACAGAGTTTTGATTTCCTGCCTCAGGTTTTGTTCACATTTCTCTTTTACTTGATATGTTCTTCCCTCTAAACTTATTTAGCTTTCCTGACCACCTCCATCCAGTGTGGTCTCTCTCTTATGTTTCTATAATGTTTTTTTCTTGCCACTTTTCATAGATTCTCTTGCTTTTTGCATTAAAGGGCATGTTATGTAAAAGCATCTTTAAACTGTAAACCATTATTTTGATTATTTTTTTTCTCTTTCTAACTTTAATCACTGTCAAATATTGACTTTCAATTGTTACATATATCTGCCTCTTATTTGGTGTTTTGTGTTGGAAGCAAATATATTTTCAATATGTATACTTTTGTGATAATCAAGAGTCTACTTTCAACACACATGAACTAATGTTTTGTTAATTTACCTGAAGCCTGTCATGTTTATCAGAGGTTGTAAGCATGTCAAATTGTGTTTATGAAGCCTAAAATAAAGTCAAGCTGTACATGTGACCCTCAGTAATATTTGGAATGAAGTCATTATTGAAAATACCATACAAATTAATACTACTGAATGACTTTTATTAGTGTTACACAGGAGGTATCTCTCTGCTATTCAAGGAAATAATTAGTTTTCAGTTCTGCCTTTAGGCAGGACATGACTCTTCTTCTTAAAGGAGTTTTTTTATACTCCTCTCATCACAGGAAGTAGTTAACATTGATCCCACTGAAAGTACATGTTTATTATCACAGATACCCTAGATATAAAATATCCTGATCTGAGATCATCACATAGTAGGTCATGGAGTTACTCATGGAGTTAAACAAGCAAGGCCTAAAAGTCATCCATGCTTGGCAATGAGGGCTCTGAAGTTAGAAGCCAATATTCCCTCACAGATGCATAGGACAAGATGATGAAAGATATAGAAGAGGACTCCCCACCTTTGGAAGAAAAACCCTTTCCAAACAGAATTCTTCCTAACTAGAGTGTGCCTTTATCCACTTATTAAGAGTTATCTCTAATTCCTGGTGAGGGATAACAGACACCGGAATCTTCTGTATATCCTTTATTGATAGTTGTAAATAATTTTAAATAGTAAATGCTCTAATTATAGGAATATTTATAGTCATAATTACAGTCACAGTTATAATTGCTGTGTATTTATAATTATGATTAAATTTATGATTATAGACACATTTATAATTCTTGTTAAACTTTCATCTCCATGTCAGATGATCTGTGAGTTTAACTACTGAAGCCCCAGCATTGAGTTTAGCATCTAGAATATAGTAAGTTATGCACAAATATATGTTGAATGAAATTAAGTTTACCAAATGTGAATTTAATTATCCTCACAATGAAATTTTGTCATTCTCTAAAATAGAAAGTCACTCTTGAGGTATTCAAAAACTATTGATGCCTAAGCAAAATAAATCCTGATTATTTTAGTTCTGAGGTTCTGGTGCTCCAAATGGACACAGCCAGATAAAAATGATCTAAATAAATAATATGGTCTTATTAAAATCTATAGTTTTGGGGATCCTACATTTTTGGCCTTAAAGTTTGGTTTTCCTTATACTACTTTAGTGTGTCAGGTATCATCAAAAACAGTTAAATGAACAAATCATAAGACTAATAATAAAAATATCAACATAATTGTCATTTAATATTTGTATACATTATGGTTTTTCAGTGCATGACAACTCACAGGCACAACCACATAAACATATTTGCAATATTTTTATCTACTTAAATGAATTCATGCATATTTATGTGCCCATGGACAGAGTGAAAATTTTGCCCACCCATATTCCAAAGTTCTGGGTTAGGTACGAAGACAACATGCTTCCTATGGACAGTTCTACAGCAAGATGCCTGGATATAGTTCCTGGGGCATTCTCCTAACATATTTTTAAATTGTTTACAAAGTCATTTGGTGTGACACAGGGTACCATGTTGGAAGGAAATGCTGTGACTCCAAAAATCCAGGAGGGTCTAAAATCACAGAGAACAGATACACAGAGTTCTGAAATAGGAAATAGGAAATATGGTATAGGAAAGGGAGAATACCCTGAGTCAAAATCTCCCTTGGCATTCTGCCATCTTCATCCACCCTAATGTAAAAATTTAACTTTCTTTTACTCTGACACATTGCAAACTGTCCAGCAGTACTCCCTAATACCTCAGGCATATGACTTCTCAATATCTAGTATCCTTGATACATGAATAGTCCTATTTAATTCATTTATCAGGGATGAATCTCATTCCACAAACTTGGTGGTAACAAATAACCGTCACATTATTTCACTCAAATCAGATAAATCTGACACTAGCACTTCATTCCAATGGGTTGTCTATGCTCAATAACTTTTCAAAATATTTCTTCTCTCCTGAAGTTCTGTATATGCCCCTAACTCACCACAGCTGCTACTGATATCTTCCTTGTCTAAGACAGCATCATCAAAGAGATATTCCTTGTTTAAGGAGCTATACCGCTTCCACGATGAGCTTGAGCAAAAATTATGATGCCACATCCAGGGCGTTTCACAAATTTTCTCACACTTCTAAAGTTGTGCTTTCTCATCAGGGTCCTGGACCTGGTATATAGACCTCTTTGTTCACAGAATTTGAAGACATCATTTCCTGCTTGGTCTCTGTAATATCCAACTATTATGTTTCTATTCTCTTTCTTTCCCTCTGTAAGCATAATCCCTGAGCCCTGTCAGACACAACCACTCTCACAGGCAAGGATGCCAAAAGTGTCCATTGATCTTTTTGATAGGAAGAAAACTGTACGAAAAAATACATACACATTAATGTTTCAGTAAATTATTTTTCCACATTGCAATTTATCATATTGATAGGTAGAATTGTTATTCCTCACTTTCCTAGAAAAGAGGCAGCAAGAAATCTCAAGAAAATGCAACATTATTTTACTTGAACTTATTCATGAGAAAGGAAAAATGCAGTTTGCTGAGACTTTATCTCTACCACAAAGCTTTAACCAAGAGAAAAATAAACCAAGTTGATGAACCAAGGGATTCAGCATTTACTACATTTTAGTTCTTCATTGATTCTAGTTAAGAATACTAGTTAGGAAACTAGTTAGTAAAGATAAAAAGATGGAACAAGAACAGACTCAAAAGCCTTCACCCATGTCTCAGAATATTTCTATATTGATAGTAATTCTTCACATAATTAACACCTGGTTTTATAGTACCAATATTGTTTTAAAAAGTTTTGTGTATACTACACTTCTTGCTTCTCTAACTTTTTTGTTGATGATAGTGTTAGAGCAAAAAAAAAAAAAAGGAATACTTTCTTATCTTTAGACTTTATTATCTTTAGAGAGTACTGCTTAGTATGCAGGGTGATGTAAATTCTATTTTACTGGAACAACTAACTAATAATATTTGTCAATTTATGATTGGAATGCAATTGACCTTGTGTTTTAACTTGGGCTATAGCTATAATAAGTGTCTCTATGCATTTATGAATTTGAATATTTTCAGTTAACCAAATCATATTTAATTTCATCCTGGGACAGAGCTGTTGTTTGGCAACCTCTCCAGTGACAATGAGAAACTGGAGGAACACAGCCAGCTACAAAATTGCCACTTATTAAACTCCTTGTCAATTCACTTCTGTGTTCTTTGAAAATAGTGATTTCATAGCCTTTTTTCTACAGCCTTAATGCCCTTTGTAAGATAAATACCCTACTAAATGGTCATATCTGCTTTCTTTTGGCCCAAAAACTGCGTAGTCACAGAAATAAGCCACCATAGCTACTTTCCTCTCTGACATTAAATCTAATTTTGTGGCAAAGGAACATTGAAGATCAAATTGTGTGTGCTATTCATATAACTTGCATTATTTCAAAAGTCATTTTATTTCCCCAAGGTCTTTAAGAGCAGTTACTTTTTCATTTATTTATTTATTCATTCATTTATTTTTGATTCATTCAACAAATATTTATTAGATGTTTACTATATGCCAGGCATCATGCTCAATGTTGTAGATACAAAGATTAATGTCACAGTTGATGCTCTCAAAGAGTTTGCTGTCTATTATGATGGCAAATATAACTAAAGAATGACAAATACAGTGTAATTAATTAGAGTGATGAGGGTAGAAGGTGGTAGCAGAAAGAGAAAAAAAGTGTGATTAACTCTGTTAGGGCCTGAGGATACCAGGGAATGCTTTGTAGATAAAGATCCTCTCAAGCATGGTTTGAAGGATGAATTTTTAAAGCAGACTAGAATGGGGAGGAAATGTTGCTATTAACAGATGAATATTACAATTAAGGAGTTGTACATAGTTCTGAAAGCACTGGAAGAAAACATATTACTTATAAGTGTTGATGAATAAGGTTGGAGAGATGAGCAAGTGAAGGATTTCATTATTGGTAAAGCTAAAGAATTTGAACATTGTCTTAGAGGAGATGGAAAACTATTGGAGAGTTTATTAACTAATAGAAGGGGGATGCATAATGTAATCTAATTTGTATTTTTAAAAGATTATCCTCATAACAGTGTGAAAGTTGTGACCAATACTAGATTCAGGAAGACCAGTGATCAAAGTCTTAGATCCAGAGGGGGCCTTTCTAGTGTTTACTGTTTTGTGACCTTATAATGAAATTCAATATTATTATCCTCTTTTCCTTAATACAAATCTTCTATGGTGGAGTCCATAAACAACTCTTGCTTAGTTCTCACCATATATCTCAGCATGCTATTTCTCACTTCAATTCAATGTTTCTTCTAATAACAAAGATAAGAAAAAAGAACTTAACAAACATAATAATAATAGGAATATTAAATAACAGAAAGGACAAATAACAACAGGTTATTTATGAGAATCTAGTAAATGACTGGTGGAAATTAATTGCATTATGTCCAAGAGTAATTGCAAGTTCTAAAATAAAATTTGCAAGAATATTGACCTTTGATTTTTTAAAATATTTCAACCTTCACAATTGGTTTTTATATTATAAAATATTAAACAAGAGGCATTCTGTTGCATGTGTTCAAACTTACATTTTTATAAGGACATTCATTTCTTTTGCATTTTAAGCAAGAATATAATCCAGAGAAGAAATGATAAATCCTATATTTTGTTGGTATTTTATTTATTGCATGTGGCCTTCAAGAACACAATATATGTATAACCAAAGACACTTGGTTCCTGTAATTACAGCAGAAACATATTGATTACTTTAAATACAATCTTCAAACATCAGTGCCTATAAATGATTATGTCCAGCTAATGCAGATTTCATCCCAATTGGCAATATTTGACTGTCTAAACTATTATAAACTACTATGAAATCATTTAACCAAAACTGTAGTATGAATTTTATAAGATCATAAATGAATAAAAGTAATTTAAAAATGGTTAAACACTAACTTAGACTGCAACTCTAATTTTAATAAAAGCATATGAGAAGATAAAAATACTACAAATGATTTTTATAATGTTTACTCAACATCATTCCTTATTCAAGTTTAAAGTGAAGGTATCAAGCAAAGGATGATTGTTTGTGTAATAAAATATGATCACTGTATGTATCTTTATGCCTTTCTTTTCTTATTTGGGATATTAAATTTAACTCTATAGTGATTCTTTACTAATTATCTCAAACTTTCATAAAGATTAGAACAAAAACAACAGAATACACATTTTTCTCAAATGCTCATGGAACATTCTCCAAGATAGATCATATCTTGGGTCACAAATCAAGCCTTGGTAAATTTAAGAAAATTGAAATCATATCAAGTATCTTTTCCGACCACAACACTATGAGACTAGATATCAATTACAGAAAAAGATCTGTAAAAAATACAAACACATGGAGGCTAAACAATACACTACTTAATAGCAAAGTGATCACTGAAGAAATCAAAGAGGAAATCAAAAAATACCTAGAAACAAATGACAATGGAGACACGATGACCCAAAACCTATGGAATGCAGCAAAAGCAGTTCTAAGAGGGAAGATTATAGCAATACAAGCCTACCTCAAGGAACAGGAAACATCTCGACTAAACAATCTAAAAGTTCTAAAATGGATATATAAAAGAGAGAGAAGAAATATCTAACCAAATAAATTATGAAAATTTAACAGTAACAAAATATTAAATTAACAAATGGCATATGGATTCAAACTACCACAGATAAAAATATTTATAATCAAAGAGTTAATCAATAAAATCTATGAAGACACACACCTTAATTAAAATGTGCAGTCAGTTATAAAACAATTACTTTCAAAACAGACTTGCACATGGCCAAAGTTTTGACCAAAAATATTTGATATAGTTAATAACAAACAGTATCAAGCTAACATTATTATTTGCCTATCAGATTTGTAAAGATTTAAAAGAATGTCTTTTCCCTATTGTATATTATTGCCTCCATTGCCTTAGATTAATTGACCATAAGTGTGTGGATTTATTCCCAGGCTCTCTGTTCTGTTCCATTGGTCTATGCGTCTGTTTTTGTGTCAGTACCGTACTGTTTTGATTACCATAGCTTTGTAGTATAGCCTGAAGTCAGGGAGCATGATATTTGTTCTCTCTCAAGACTGTTTTGTTCTTTCTTCAGCTTTCTTCTTTCTCAATATTGCTTTGGCTATTCAACATCTATTGTGGTTCACAAATTTTAGGATTATTTGTTACAATTCTGTGAAAAATGCCATGGGTATTTTGATAAGTATTGCATTGAAGCTGTAGATTGCTTTGAGCAGTATGGACAGTTTAACAATATAAATTCTTCCAATCCATAAACGTGGTATATCTTTCCATTTATTTGTGTTATCTTTAATTTTCTCATCAATGTCTTACAGTTTTTTTTTTTCATTTCCTTGGTTAAATTTATCCCTAGGCATTTAAAATTTTTGATTCAATTGTACATGGGATTGTTTTCTTAATTTCTTTTTCTGATAGTTCATTATTAGTGTATGGAAATGCAATGGCTTTCTGTATATTATTGTTTTACCCTCTAACTTCACTGAATTCATTTACTGGTTCTAACAGGTTTTGATGGAATCTTCAGGGTTCTTATATAGAGTATCATGCCAGCTGCAAATAGTGACAGTTTTAATTCTTCTCTTCCAATTTGGATGCCATTTTTTTTTTCTTCTCTGATTGCTGTAGTTAGGACTTCCAGTACTATTAAATAGAATTTGCAAGAGTAGGAATTCTAGTCTTGTTCCTACTCTTAGAGGAAAAACTTTCAGCTTTTCATCATTCAGTAAGATGTCAGCTGTGGGCCTGTCATAAATGACCTTTATTATGTTTATTATGTTTCCTCTATAACAACTTTGTTGAGAATTTTTATCATAAATGGATGTTGAATTTTGTCAAATGTTTTTTCTGTATCTATTGAGATGACTGTGTGATTTTTACCTTTCTTTTTGTGAATGTTATGTATCACATTGATTGATATGTAGATATTGAACCATTCCTGTATTCCTGGAGTAAATCCCACTTTATCAAGATGTGTGATGTATTCTTTTAATGTATTGTTGAATTTGGTTTGCTAGTGTTGTGTTGAGAATTTTTGCATCTATGTTTATCAGTCATGTTAATCTGTCTTTGCCAAGTCTGAACTTGTATAATGAGCTTGGAAGCATTCCTTCCTCTACAGTTTTTTGGAATATTTTGAGAAGAATAAGCATTACTCTTCTTTAAATGTTTGGTATAATCCCCCTCTGGAGCTGTCCAGTCCTGAACTTCAGTTGTTTGGGAAATTTTTGATTACTGCTTCAGTTTCATTACTAGCAGTCTATTTTTTAAGATTTTCTATTTCTTCCTGACTCAGTCTTGGAAGATTGTATGTTTCTTGGAATTTAACCATTTCACCTAGATTTTCCAACTTGTTGGTATATAACCATTAGTAGTATTCTCTTATGATTGCAATTTATCGTATCAGTTGTAACTTCCCTTCATTTCTAATTTTATTTATTTTTCCCTTGCTTTCTTTCTTGATGAATCTGGTAAACAGTTTATTAACTTTGTTTATCTTTTTTTTTTAATCTCTTAGATTCTTTTGTCAATTTTTTTCTGTCTCAATTTCATTTATTTCCTCTCTGATATTTATTATTTACTTCCTTCTGCTAACTTTGGACTTTGTATGTCTTTATTTTTCTCTTTCCTTTAGGTGGAAAGTTAAGTTATTTACTTGAGAAACAACTGGTTTTGGGACAGTTACATGTAAAGAATGAAACTAGAACAATTTCTCACACCATATACAAACACAAACTCAAAATGGATTAAATATTTAAATGTAACACCTGGAACTCAAAATGGATTAAAGACTTAAATGTAACACCTGGAACCATAAAACTCTTAGTAGAAACCATAGACACTATACTATTTAATATATGTCTTAACAATATTTTTCCAATATGTCTCCTAAGGCAAAGGCACAAAAGCAAAAATAAACAAATGAGACCTAATCAAATTAAAAAGCTTTTACACAGTGAAGGAAACCATCAACAAAATGAAAAGGCAACCTACTGAATGGGAGGATAGATTTTCAAACAATATGTGTCATAGTGGGTTGATAGCCAAAATATATAAAGAATTCATACAATCAATATAAAATAATAAGCAACCCAATTAGAAATGGACAAAGGACCTAAATAGACATTTTACAAAGAAGACATACAGATGGCCAACAGGCACATGAAAAGATGCCCAACATCAATAATCATTAGGGAAATGCAAATCAAAACCATAATGAGATATCACCACATACCTGTCAAAACAGCTATCATCAAAAAGAACAGAAATAGCAAGTGTTGCTGAGGATGTGGAGAAAAGGGAATTCTAGTACACAGTGAGTGGGAATGTAAATTGGTAGAGCTACTTTGGAAAACAGTATGGAGTTTCTTCAGAAAATTGAAAAAGAACCAACATATGATACAGGGATTGCACTCCTGGATATTTATCTGAAGAAAATGAAAACACTAATTTCAAAAGATATATGCACCTCAAAGTTCATAGCAGGATTATTTACAGTAGTCAAGATATTGAAGCAAACTAAGTGTTCATTGATAGATGAATGAATAAAGAAGATGTGGTGTACATATTCAGTGGAATATTTCTCAGCCATAAAAAAATAAAGAATGAAATCTTGCCATTTGGGACAACATGAGTGGACTGGAGTTATGCTTAGTGAAATATGTTTCAGTTATGCTTAGTGAAATAAGTCAGACAGAGAAAGACAAATACTGTATATTTTCACTTATAAGTGGAATCTAAAAAGTAAAACAAATAATATAACAAATATATATATATATATATTTAATGTCACAGGGAATATATAATGTCCAGCACAGGGGATATAGTCAATATTTTATAATAACTTTCTATGGTTTGTAATTTATAAAAATATTGAATCACTATATTGTACACCTGAAATGAATATAATATTGCAAGTCAACTATATTTCAATAAATAAAAAATAAATTAACAATTAACATAAATTTAAAAGACAGTTTAAAGTATAATAGCATATGCTCTTTGTACCTCAATACCCAACAGGTTGGATTAGAAATTGATAACCTTTCTGGAGGGCATTTTGACAGTAAATATCAAAAGACTGAAGAATTCCCAAATCTTTTTAATTTTGTTTGCAGATTTGTCTTAAAACAAGTGTTTTAAAAGTTCACAAAATATGTTAAAATTAATGTTTGTCATAGTGTTACTTATAAACAAGAAATTTTGAACAGTAGATTAAATAATTGTGTTGTATAACCAGTAAATTATACTGTAGGTGTCCATTTACCAGATTTTACAGTTTCTTGCTAATTTG
This sequence comes from Balaenoptera musculus, assembly GCF_009873245.2. NCBI lineage: Eukaryota > Metazoa > Chordata > Mammalia > Artiodactyla > Balaenopteridae > Balaenoptera > Balaenoptera musculus. Next base: position 22,187,767 of record NC_045797.1, read on the forward strand.
ATGAGTAAATAAAACTGGATACCAAGTTATATGGATGGCAAAACCTCACTTAAAATGTATTAAAATGTACTTGCAAACTGTATCTATAGACAAAATTTTTACTAGATGTTTTACTATCTAAAATATTAAAAATTATTTTATCCATATTATAGGAATATTATTTTTTTTAATTTCCTTTTCTTAATTGTATTTTATCATTTTCAATAATGATTATCAAATATTGGTAAAATTTTAAAGAGCACCAAAAATTAATAACAAGAAAGTAGAAAAAGGAAAGAAAGAAAGAAAGAAAGAAAGAGAAAGAAAGAAAGAACAGGTGTGTATATTAAGGGAAAAAAGAGAAGAGCAGTGCTATATCAAGATAATGAAAGCACGTTTAAGAAAATTTTGGGGACTATCTCTGGAAAATAAAGAAGAATCATACGACCATGGTAAAGACCACAAGACCAGAGAGAGAAAATCACCAATACAGCTCAGATGCAAAATGCATCAATGATTATCAGATGAACCATTTAGGAAAAAGCTCATAAAATATCTCATTGTTAGGAAGGATCTTATTTATAAGTGAGAAAAAAAAAAAAGATGATATACAGAAATGGGATTGTCCAGATAATGAAAGCTTTGCAAAAGTTTTGCAAGGGCAAATGATCAAAATGCCCATGTAAGCTTTGTCTGGGGAGAAGGTACCATGCTTGATAACAGAATAGGTTGCTGCTTGCAATGAATACTGTAATATCACTACACACATGATTTAGAGAAGGGAAGTATAATAGCTATATTAAAGAAAAGTTATTTGAAAAAGGAATTAAATCAACACAGTTTTGCCCAGGTTTGAAGGAACCATAATTAAAAGTTAAATATTTTATTATAAAATAAGAGATTTCCCAAAATTATCATTTTACTGATATAAAATGGAATGAGTTAACCTTTGAGATCGTTATTTTCTTCTTGGTAGGTTCGTTTCAATAAAGGTGGAGTGAATATTGTTGATGTTGCTGTAGATTTCTTTATTAGATAAGAGGATGAATTAGTCAATTTTCACCTTTCTTCAATTTGAAGACTGTTTGATTCAATGAAACATGTATAGAAAATAATCCCAGCTTGAACTAGAAGTTTATCTTTCTGAGTTCAATTACAAAGGGCATAAAAATCCACCCCATTAAAGCATATGGATGATAAAATCCCTTATTTATCCCTTTAAGAAGAGTTGGAACAGTGCCGTCCACTAGAAATGTAAGCCACAATGCAATGTTATTTTTCTAATAGCAATGTTAAGAAAAGTAAAAAGAAAGATCAAATTGATTTTACTAATACATTTGACTTATCCCAAAGTATCCAAACTGTGATCATTTTCATAAATAATAAGTTAAAAACTGCTGATGAGCTCTTTTACGTTAATTTTTGTACTGTGTCTTCAAAATCTGATGTGTATTTTACATTTAAAGAACACTTCAATTTAAACACTATTTTTAAATTGTAATACCTGACCTACATTTAGATTTTTTATTGAGGTAAGAGGACATGTACCCTCTTTACAAATTTTAATATACAGTTTTGTTAACTGTAGTCTTAACGTTGTAAAGCAGATCTCGGAACTTACTCATCTCGCATAACTGAAACTTTCTACCCTCTGAACAGTAACTTCCCATGTCCTCCTCCCCTCAGCCCCTGGCAACAACCATTCTACCTACTATTTCTATTATTTTTAACTATTTTAGATCAGGAGAAAGAATTTGTAAACTTGAAGAAGAAAATTTGAAATTATATAGTCAGAAGAGCATAAAGAAAAAAAATAAAATGAATAAAACAAAGCCTAAGAAGGATGTACATTTACATTTCATAAATTTACAGTTAAAAAGTAGATTCTTTTTTTTTTTAAACTATTTTAATTTTTATTTATTTATTTATTTATTTATGGCTGTGTTGGGTCTTGGTTTCTGTGCGAGGGCTTTCTCTTGTTGTGGCAAGTGGGGGCCACTCTTCATCGCGGTGCGCGGGCCTCTCATTATCGCGGCCTCTCTTGCCGCGGAGCACAAGCTCCAGACGCGCAGGCTCAGTAATTGTGGCTCACGGGCCCAGCCGCTCCGTGGCATGTGAGATCTTCCCAGACCAGGGCTCGAACCCGCGCCCCCCGCATCGGCAGGCAGACTCCCAACCACTGCGCCACCAGGGAAGCCCCAAAAAGTAGATTCTTAATATCCAAGTTGTTCTGCCCTTAAAATTTTCTAATTACTGATTTGAATAACATTTTTTCTTTGAATAGCATTTTTTAAAGTTAAGTTTAAAATAATTGAAACTAGATAAAATTTAAAACTCAGACCTTTAGTTTGTATATGTACAAATTTATCTAATTGCACACATTAAATATGTGCAGTTCTTGGCGTATCATTTATACTTCAAAAAAATATTTGAGAAAAAATTCAGACCTTCAGTTTCAGTAGCCACAAGTGCTCAGTTGCCACGTGTGGTTGAGTAGCTACCCTATTAGACAGAAAAGGTCTCCAAGGACCTAATATCTTCACTACTGAGTAGAGCCATGGGGAATTCCCCTTGCTGGCGTTATGCTGAAAAATATTGCAATGAAGCTTACTTGTAGAGTAAGATGAAATGGGAAATGTAGATATGAAATGGGAATTATAGTCAAGAGCCATTATTACAGGAAGAACTAAACTTTTTCCCACTCCCTGAACATATTACTCTAACTCTTTCATTCCCTTTTATCCCAGAATGAATTACATTTCTTACTTTTGTGAAGATATTGAGCCTGTCCATATTTTTATACAGGATCTACTAAACCTCTGACTTTGTCATGTTTTTTACCTAAAAACAAATCTACACATATTTATTATTTATCTAGTACCATGTGACCTTTATTTCATTTAATGTACATGACAAACCTGTGAAGTGGGATATGAGGTAATGGCAACACAACAAGTTTTAAAAGCTAGAAAGCATCAGGACCAGAAGTCAAACCACTTAACCATACTGAAATAGACTCGATCAATACTGTGGCATGGTGTTGGGCAGTGTGGGTCAGTGATAACCCGCAAGAGAAGACACGAGAGTAGATGAGGCCTTGGAGGATAAACACTAAAATTCACTCCACTCGTAACACTCGCAAAGTGTTCACTGTGAACACACAAAAATTTGGTTGCTGCAGTTGAGTGATGGGAGATAGGGCTAGGAAGCATTTATAAATTGTATGACTGCAGTTGCACCATAGTGTTATAGAAATAACCAAGATTATTAAAGAAAGAAAGAACCATCCTCTGTTTTCCTGAGTTTAGACCATAAGATAGGAATAATAACACAATAACCTCTTTGTGAGGAAAGAGAAAAATGTATGCTACATATTCGCCTTCTAATTCTTCCTTCAACAAATTAGATTTGCCTCCCAAAATTAGCATTGCAATTATATAAATAAAGGGAGAGTTTCCTTCCCTTTGTTTTTGTAGCCCAAAAGACCAGCTGGGGATTTTCCTCTGTAGTGTAATTTCAGTTACATATTTGTGTTCCACGCAAACAATTCGTGTTGTTGGGTTTTGCTTAGAATTGGTCAAAGAGGAGACATTGTCAAGGAAGAATTTGCCAAGAATGTGAGAGGGACCAGATGAGGTGTGAATTAGGTGAACAAAAAGTAGTGACAAGACCTGATTTCAACTGTGCAGGTTTGAGTCTGCTCTACGCTCTGTGGACCATTTGGAGGAAAAGTGAGTACTAATAAGGTACTGTTTAATAATACAATAATGGGACCATTTAGCAAATGCATAGCGAAAAAATGGAAAAATATGACTTTTTAATTGACTTTTAAAATATATCTGTATGTATCCTTAATCTGGTCATTTCTTTCCTATTCCACTTTAACAGCTTTACTCCAAGACACCCTCATCAGGTCAACAGTCTTCTTAACATCAAGTCTCCCTGGCATCACTTTTGCCCTGTATTTCCCCTTTTCCACACAGCCAGGAAAACTTATATCAAACTTATAATTTATAGATTATTTTATGGCCCAGCTTAAAACCTTTTCAGCCATTTTTGATTATACTAAGAAAAAATTTGAAACTCATTGCCTGCAAGGCCTCCATTTATTCTTCAGATTTCATCTCTTTTCTCAGTCTTACCACTTATATTTGCATCACTATGGCTTTTTTTTTCTGTCACTTGAACACATTTTACTGGTTCCTACCTCAGGCCCTTTGCACTTGCCATTACTTCTGATTGAACTACTCTATTCCCACATTTTCACATATCTTATTCCACTCAAAAGTCATTCTCAGTCCAAATATCACCGCCTTAGTTTCTGTCTATCTTATTCATTGCTAAATCCCTTAGGAGGTGTCCAAAAATATTCAATGACTAAATATTCATTTAGTTAGCTAAATGATATCTAAAAATATTTTAATAGAAATATATTGTGAAATAATAAAATTAATATATTCATAGACATGTCTTCCAAGCAATTTATGTTTTATAATTGTACTGAATTTATCAAAAATATTATGGGGCCAACAAATATGAATAGTTAGAGGAAATGGGTTTAAGAAGTCTCTCTCCCCAGCTGTGTGTTGGATCTGGCTAGTACCAACTTTCGATAGCCAGTATTAAATTTTCAGGAATTTTGTGAGCTAAGCATAGTCATTACTAAAAACTAAATTATATTAACCTACAATTCAAAAAACTGTATTAAAAACAAAGATAATTAGCAAACTCACCAATACTTAATTGCTTTACTATATTTTACTATAATCTTGTCCAGTGGTTGGCAAATGTTTTCAGTAAAGAGCCAGATAGTAAATATTTTGGGCTTTGTGGGTAATACAATCTCTGTCACAACTACTTAATTTTGTCTTTGTAGCATAAGAACTGTCACACAGACAATTCATGAATGAATGGTAGTGGTATTGTTGAATAAACATTATTTACAAAAATAAATGACAAACTAGATTTGGCCCATAGCCCATCACTTACTGACACTTCTATATTCTTGAGGTTCCTTGCATATATCATGTACATTTGAAGGATATGTTCTGAAATGGTATGCTGTCATACATCTCTTCTTAAATCTGTGTTCTGGGTATTTAAGTTGGTAGCTTGAAGCTTGCCATGGTGGTGGTATGTACAAATACTTCTGAAATTGAAATTACCAATGCTACTAATCAGGTCTTTTATTCTCCCCCAGAGAGCTGGTTGTTAAATATTTACCATCACATCATGCTTTCCTCCTACCATTAATTTTGGTGACATTAACTGGAATAAAATATCACTCTTGTAGAAGTCATTTTCTTCAGCGCATCTATAGCGTTGTCAATAGTAGGGGCTGAAAGTAATAGGGAAGGCATGACTTACCTCTTAGATTGCAACACAGCTGCCTCTTTAAAGAGTTTTAAAAATATATAAAAATAGCATCTATGTCAGTGATTAAAACATGCTTAGCATTTCAACTTCATTCAAGACTTTGCAATACATAGTCAATGTTAACATTCAAAAAGTATTTATGGAGTACGCTTATATACAAGGCTAGGTGTGTATCTGCATAGAGGCTCCATTAGGGAACAAAATAGTGCTACGATGAAAAGTGAAGCAGGCAAGGGACATAAAGAGTGCTGGCAGGTGGCTTGGGGTGGATTACAATTTTAAATAGAATCCCCAGAAAATTCCTCATTTAAAAGTTACATCTAATAGAGGCTTAAAAGAGTTGAGGGAGCAATCTGTGTATATAGGGGGAAGGAGTGGGAGAGGAGAGGTTTTAAGCAGAATGAGCAAAAAGTGCCAACTTCTAAAGCAGAAGCAAGCCAAGATGTTCCACACCAACAAGGAGGCCAGTGGCTGGAGCAAGGTGAGTAGAATCGTGAGATGGTAGAAGGGCAGTGATAGAAAATTGTAGAAGCAGTGTGGGCCATTTAACGTGTTAGTGTTTCTCTTCCTTTTTCTGAGTTGTAAGCCTTTAGAAAGTTGAGAGCAGAAAAGTAACTTGATCTAAATAACCTATATGGGAAAAGAATCTGAAAAATAATGAATATATGTATATGTGCTTAACATATACATATGCTTAACAGTGAGAGTTTCCAGGGCAACTCAGTCCAATCTCAAAGTAAAAAAGAAAAAGCAAAATATATATGTGAGAAATTAAATCTAAATAATATTGTTATAAATCACTATTTCATGGTGGTTTGTTATACAGTAAACAATGATACACAAGGAAAATCACATGTTGCCATATCCAAAGTGAATGTATTATTTTACATTCCTCCAATATTGTATGAAAGTCCCGGTGCTTCCACATCCTTGCCAATAATTTGTATAGTCATCATTTTAAAAAAAAATTTAGTCATTCTAATAAGTTTGTAGTGGTATTTCATTGTGTCTTAACTTATATTTCCCTAATGACTAACAATATTGAACATCTTTTCATGTCTTTATTTGCCATCACTATATCTTTTTTGGTAAAGGGCCTGTTTAAAATTTTTTTTTGCCTATTTTTTAAATAGGTTACTTTCTGGTAACTGAGTTGTGAGAGTACTTTATACACTGTTTACATACAGCATATACAATGTATATGCTGTTTACAATGTATACATATTGTTTGCAAATATTTTCATCCAGTCTGTGGTTTGTCTTTTCACTGTTTTAACAGTCTCATTTGAAGATCAGATGAATTCAATTTGATGAAGTCCAATTCATCAATATGTCATTTTATGGATTGTATTTTTGTGGATATATCTAGGAAATTATAGCCTTAACCTAAGATAACAGAGGGTTTGCCCTATTCAGGGCCTGGTCTAGGGTGAGGTGAGTAAGTCACGAAAACACATAATTTAAGGAGACACTCACTTTCAGAGCCATGCAAGTGTAAGCACATTGCTCCTCTTTCTTGTGCCCATCCCACCACCGCTGAGGGCAAAGATTTTTGTCTGCGTAGCTCTTTTCTGTATTCCCAGTGATTATAACAATTCCTGGTATATACTAGGAACACAATAAGTATTAGTTAAATTAAAGAATAAAATAAAGAACAATGTTTTCAATTTTAGAAAGCCCAGGACAGGTAAACTTGAGATACAAAACAATCATTGTACTTCCAAGTGTGAGGTTTTAACTATTACAGAGACGGTGGTGGATACTTAGATATATGGATCCTAGAAGGAAATATATCTGTTTATTCATAATAATCATGGGATTAAGGAGTGATTTCAATTTTCTTCTCTATGCTTTTTTATTTGCTGTATTTAAGATAATCACCTATTATTATTATCTTAACATCCTTATAGGAGTAAAATTGCTTTACAATGGTGTGTTACTTTCTGATTTATAACAAAGTGAATCAGTTATACATATACATATGTTCCCATATCTCTTCCCTCTTGCATCTCCCTCCCTCTCACCCTCCCTATCCCACCCCTCTAGGTGGTCACAAAGCACCGAGCTGATCTCCCTGTGCTATGCGGCTGCTTCCCACTAGCTATCTATTTTACATTTGGCAGTGTATATATGTCCATGCCACTCTCTCACCCTGTCAAATCTTAACCCTCCCCCTCCCCATATCCTCAAGTCCATTCTCTAGTAGGTCTGTGTCTTTATTCCCATCTTGCCACTAGGTTCTTCATGACCTTTTTTTTTTTTTTTACCTTAGATTCCATATATATGTGTTAGCATACTGTATTTGTTTTTCTCTTTCTGACTTACTTCACTCTGTATGACAGACTCTAACTCCATCCACCTCACTACAAATACCTCCATTTTGTTTCTTTTTATGGCTGAGTAATATTCCATTGTATATATGTGCCACATCTTCTTTATCCATTCATCTGTTGATGGACACTTAGGTTGCTTCCATGTCCTGCCTATTTTAAATAGAGCTGCAATGAATATTTTGGTACATGACTCTTTTTGAATTATGGTTTTCTCAGGATATATGCCCAATAGTGGGATTGCTGGGTCGTATGGTAGTTCTATTTTTAGTTTTTTAACGAACATCCATACTGTTCTCCATAGTGGCTGTATCAATTTACATTCCCACCAACAGTGCAAGAGTGTTCCCTTTTCTCCACAGCCTCTCCAGCATTTATTGTTTCTAGATTTTTTGATGATGACCATTCTGGCCGGTGTAAGATGATATCTCATTGTTGCTTTGATTCACATCTCTCTAATGATTAATGATGTTGAGCATTATTTCATTTGTCTATTGGCAATCTGTATATCCTCTTTGGAGAAATGTCTATTTAGGTCTTCTGCCCATTTTTGGATTGGGTTGTTCGTTTTTTTGTTATTGAGCTGCATGAGCTGCTTGTAAATCTTGGAGATTAATCCTTTGTCAGTTGCTTCATTTGCAAATATTTTCTCCCATTCTGAGGGTTGTCTTTTGGTCTTGTTTATGGCTTCCTTTGCTGTACAAAAGCTTTTAAGTTTCATTAGGTCCCATTTGTTTATTTGTGTTTTTATTTCCATTTCTCTAGGAGCTGGGTCAAAAAGGATCTTGCCGTGATTTATGTCATAGAGTGATCTGCCTATGTTTTCCTCTAAGAGTTTGATAGTGTCTGGCCTTACACTTAGGTCTTTAATCCATCTTGAGTTTATTTTTGTGTGTGGTATTAGGGAGTGTCCTAATTTCATACTTTTATATATACCTGTCCAGTTTTCCCAGCACCACTTATTGAAGAGGCTGTCTTTTCTCCACTGTATATGCTTGCCTCCTTTATCAAAGATAAGGTGACCATATGTGCATGGGTTTATCTCTGGGCTTTCTATCCTGTTCCATTGATCTATGTTTCTGTTTTTATGCCAGTACCAAACTGTCTTGATTACTGCAGCTTTGTAATATAGTCTGAAGTCAGGGAGCCTGATTCCTCCAGTTCCATTTTGCGTTCTCAAGATTGCTTTGGCTATTCGGGGTCTTTTGTGTTTCCATACAAATTGTGAAATTTTTTGTTCTAATTCTGTGAAAAATGGCAGTGGTAGTTTGATAGGGATTGCATTGAATCTGTAGATTGCTTTGGGTAGTAGAGTCATTTTCACAATGTTGATTCTTCCAATCCAAGAACATGGTATATCTCTCCATCTATTTGTATCATCTTCATTTTCTTTCATCAGTGTCTTATAATTTTCTGCATACAGGTCTTCTGTCTCCTTAGGTAGGTTTATTCCTAGATATTTTATTCTTTTTGTTGCAATGGTAAACGGGAGTGTTTTCTTAATTTCACTTTCAGATTTTTCATCATTAGTATATAGGAATGCAAGAGATTTCTGTGCATTAATTTTGTATCCTGCTACTTTACCAAATTCATTGATTAGCTCTAGTAGTTTTCTGGTAGCATCTTTATGATTCTCTATGTATAGTATCATGTCATCTGCAAACAGTGACAGCTTTACTTCTTCTTTTCCGATTTGGATTCCTTTTATTTCTTTTTCTTCTCCGATTGCTGTGGCTAACACTTCCAAAACTATGTTTTATAATAGTGGTGAGAGTGGGCAACCTTGTCTTGTTCCTGATCTTAGTGGAAATGGTTTCAGTTTTTCACCATTGAGGACAATGTTGGCTGTGGGTTTGCCATATATGGCCTTTATTATGTTGAGGAAAGTTCCCTCTATGCCTACTTTATGGAAGGCTTTTATCATAAATGGGTGTTGAATTTTGTCGAAAGCTTTCTCTGCATCTATTGAGATGATCATATGGTTTTTCTCCTTCAATTTGTTAATATGGTGTATCACATTGATTGACTTGCGTATGTTGAAGAATCCTTGCATTCTTGGAATAAACCCCACTTGATCATGGTGTATGACCCTTTTAATTTGCTGTTGGATTCTGTTTGCTAGTATTTTGTTGAGGATTTTTGCATCTATGTTCATCAGTGATATTGGCCTGTAGTTTTCTTTCTTTGTGGCATCTGTGTCTGGTTTTGGTATCAGGGTGATGGTGGCCTCGTAGACTAAGTTTGGGAGTGTTCCTCCCTCTGCAACATCTTGGAAGAGTTTGAGAAGGATAGGTGTTAGCTCTTCTCTAAATGTTTGATAGAATTCGCCTATGAAGCCATCTGGTCCTGGGCTTTTGTTTGTTGGAAGATTTTTAATCACAGTTTCAATTTCAGTGCTTGTGATTGGTCTGTTCATATTTTCTATTCCTTCCTGGTTCAGTCATGGAAGTTTGTGCTTTTCTATGAATTTGTCCATTTCTTCCAAGTTGCCCATTTTATTGGCATAGAGTTGCTTGTAGTAATCTCTCATGATCCTTTGTATTTCTGCAGTGTCAGTGTTTACTTCTCCTTTTTCATTTCTAATTCTATTGATTTGAGTCTTCTCCCTTTTTCTCTTGATGAGTCTGGCTAATGGTTTATCAATTTTGTTTATCTTCTCAAAGAATCAGCTTTTAGTTTTATTGATCTTTGCTATTGTCTCCTTCATTTTTTTTCATTTATTTCTGATCTGATCTTTATGATTTCTTTCCTTCTGCTAGCTTTGGGATTTTTTGTTCTTCTTTCTCTAATTGCTTTAGGTTCAAGGTTAGGTTGTTTATTCGAGATGTTTCCTGTTTCTTGACGTAGGCTTGTATTGCTATAAACTTCCCTCTTAGAACTGCTTTTGCTGCATCCCATAGGTTCTGGGCCGTTGTGTCTCCACTGTCATTTGTTTCCAGGTATTACCTGACCTCCCCTTTGATTTCTTTAGTGATCACTCCGCCACTAAGCAGTGTATTGTGTAGCCTCCATGTGCCTGCACTTTTTACAGATCTTTTCCTGTAATCGATATCTAGTCTCATAGTGCTGCGGTCGGAAAACATACTTGATACAATCTCAACTTTCCCAAACACACCAAGGCTTGACCTGTGACCGAAGATATGATCCATCCTGGAGAATGTTCCACGAACACCTGAGAAAAATATGTACTCTGTTGTTTTTGGGTGGAATGTCCCACAAATATCAATCAAGTCCATCCTGTGTAATGTATCATCCAAAGCCTGTGTTTCCTTACTTATCTTCACCCTGGATGATCCGTCCATTGGTGAAAGTGTGGTGCCAAAGTCCCCCACTATGACCGTGCCACTGTCAATCTCCCCCTCCATGGCTGCCATTATTTGCCTCATGTATTGAGGTGCTCCCATGCTGGGCGCTCAAACATCTACAGTTTTTATACCTTCTTCCTGGATTGATCCCCCGATCATCGTATAGTGTCCTTCTTTGTCTCCTGAAATAGTCTTTATTCCAAAGTCTATTTTGTCTGATATGAGAACTGCCACTCCAGCTTTCCTCCGATCTCCATTCGCATGGAACATCTTTTTCCATCCCCTCACTTTCAGTCTGCATGCGTCCCTAGGTCTGAAGTAGGTCTCCTGTAGACAGCACATACACGGGTCCTGTTTTTGCACCCATCCAGCCAGTCTGTCTCCCCTGGTGGGAGCATTTAATCCATCCACATTCAAGGTAATCATCGATATGCATGTTCCCATTCCCACCCTCTTAAATGCTTTGGTTTGTCATTGTAGGTTTCCTCCCTCTCCTGTGTTTCCTGCCCAGAGAAGTTCCCCCAGCACCTGTTGCAAAGCTGGCTTGGTTGTGCTGAACTCTCTCAGCTCCCACTTGTCTGCAAAGGCTTCAATCTCTCCATCAAATCTGAATGAGATCCTTGCTGGGCAGAGCAATCTCCGTCGTAGGCCTCTCTCCTTCATCACTTTAAGTATATCCCACCACTCCCTTCGGGCTTGCAGAGTTCCCGCTGAAAGACCAGCTGCCAACCCCATGGGGATTCCCCTGTGTGTCACTTCTTGTCTTTCCCTTGCTGCTTTTAATGTGTTTTCTTTATATTTAATTTTTGATAGTTTGATTAATATGTGTCTTGGCGTGTCTCTCCCTGGATTTATCCTGCATGGGACTCTCTGTGCTTCCAGGACCTGACCAACCACCTCCTTCCCCATATTAGGGAAGTCTTCAACCACAATCTCTTCAAATATTTTCTCAGTCCCTCTCTTCCTCTCCTCTTCTTCTGGGACCCCTATAATTCGAATGTTGGTGCATTTAATATTGTCCCAGAGGTCCCCGAGACTGTCCTCAGTTCTTTCCATTCTTTTTTCTTTATTCTGCTCTGCAGTAGTTATTTCCACTATTTTATCTTCCAGGTCACTTACCCATTCTTCTGCCTCAGGTATTCTGCTATTGATCCCTTTTAGAGTATTTTTAATTTCATTTATTGTGTTTTTCATCGTTGCTTCATTCCTCTTTAGTTCTTCTACATCCTTGTTAAATGTTTCTTGCATTTTGTCCATTCTATTTCCAAGATTTTGGATCATCTTTACTATCATTATTCTGAATTCTTTTTCAGGTAGATTGCCTATTTCCTCTTCATTTGTTAGTTCTGGTGTGTTTTGACCCTCCTCCTTCATCTGCTGTGTGTTTTTCTGTCTTCTCATTTTGCTTATCTTACTGTGTTTGGGGTCTCCTTTTCACAGGCTGCAGGTTCGTAGTTCCCCTTGTTTTTGGTATCTGTCCCCAGTGGCCAAGGCTGGTTCACTGGGTTGTGTAGGCTTCTTGGTGGAAGGGACTAGTGCCTGTACTCTGGTGGATGAGGCTGGATCCTGTCTTCCTGGTGGGCACGTCCATGTCTGGTGGTGTGCTTTGGGGTGTCTGTGGACCTATTATGATTCTAGGCAGCCTCTCTGTTAATGGTTGGGGCCATGTTCCTGTCTTGCTAGTTGTTTGGCATAGGGTGTCCAGCACTGTAGCTTGCTGGTCGTTGAGTGAAGCTGGGTCTTGATGTTGAGATGGAGATCTCTGAAAGATTTTTGCCATTTGGTATTATGTGGAGCTGGGAGGTCTCTTGTGGGCCAGTGTCCTGAAGTTGGCTCTCCCACCTCAGAGGCACAGCCCTGATGCCTGGCTGGAGCACCAAGAGCCTTTCATCCACTCAGCTCAGAATAAAAGGGAGAAAAAATAGAAAGAAAGATAACAAGAGGATAAAAGAAAATAAAATAAAGCTATTATAATAAAAAATAAGAACAAAATTAAGAAAAAATTTATTAAGAAAATTTTTTTTAATTTTTTAAGATAAATTTATTAATTTTTTATAATAAAAAATAAGAAAAAATTAAGAAAATATGTATTAAGAATTTTTTAAATTTTTTAAAAATAAATTTATTAATTTTTTATAATAAAAAATAAGAAAAAATTTATTAAGAAAAAAAATTTTTTAAGTAAAAAAAAAAAAAAAAGGATGGACTGAACCCTAGGACAAATGGTGGAAGCAAAGCTATACAGACAAATTCTCACCCAGAAGCATACACATATACACTCACAAAGAAAAGAAAAGGGGAAAAATTAATATATCCTGCTCCCAAAGTCCACCTCCTGAATTTGGGATGATTCGTTGTCTGTTCAGGTATTCAACAGATGCAGGTACCTCAAGTTGTTTGTGGAGCTTTAATCTGCTGTTTCTGAGCCTGCTGGGAGAAATGTCCCTTTCTCTTCTTCGTTCGTACAGCTCCTGGGGTTCAGCGTTGGATTTGGACCCGCCTCTGCGTGTAGGTCGCCTGAGAGCATCTGATCTTCGCTCACACAGGACGGGGTTAAAGGAGCAGCTGCTTCGGGGACTCTGGCTGACTCAGGCCGTGGGGAAGGAGGGGCATGGACGCGGGGCGAGCCTGTGGCTGCAGAGGCTGGCGTGACGCCGCAGCAGACCGAGGCGCACCGTGTGCTCCCCCAGGGAAGTTGTCCCTGGATCACGGGAGCCTGGCAGTGGCGGGCTGCACAGGTTCCCAGGAGGGGCGGTGTGGACAGTGACCTGTGCTCGCACACAGGCACCTTGGCGGTGGCAGCAGCAGCCCTAGCGTCTCATGCCCATCTCTGGTGTCCATGCTGACAACCGCAGCCTGCGCCCGTCTCTGGAGCTCGTCCAGGCGGTGCTCTGAATCCCCTCTCCCTGCGCACTGTGAAACAAAGAGGCAAGAAAATGTCTCTTGCCTCTTCGGCAGCCTCAGACTCCCTCCCGGACTCCCTCCTGGCCAGCCGTGGTGCGCTAACCCCTTCCGGCTGTGTACACGTCACCAACCCCAGTCCTCTTCCTGCGACCTGACTGAAGTCCGAGCCCCAGCTCCCAGCCCACGCCCGCCCCGGCGGGTGAGCAGACAAGCCTCTCAGGCTGGCGAGTGCTGCTCGGCACTGATCCTCCGTGTGGGAATCTCTCCGCTCCGCCCTCCGCACCCCTGTGGCTGTACTCCTCTCCGTGGCTCCGAAGCTTCCCCCCTCCACCACCCTCAGTCTCCGCCTGTGAAGGGGCCTCCCAGTGCGTGGAAACCTTTCTTCTTTCACGGCTCCCTCCCACTGGTGCAGGTCCCATCCCTATTCTTCTGTCTCTGTTATTTCTTTTTTCTTTTGCCCTACCCAGGTACGTGGGGAGTTTTTTTGCCTTCTGGGAGGTCCAACGTCTCCCACCAGCACTCAACGGGTGTTCCACAGGAGCAGTTCCACGTGTAGATGCACCTCCAATGTATCCATGGGAAGGAAGGCGATCTCTGCGTCCTACTCCTCCGCCATCTTGCCCCAAGTTCCACCTATTATTTTTTTAACTGAGTGAAGAAAAGCAGTGGAGGTTGATAAATTGGATTCTATTCCACTAGAATACCAAGGCATACTCCCACATTCTTTCAAATGCTGAATGTAACTTTTTATTTTCCCGAAAGTGCCAGATATGTGTAGTATATTAGAACAAGATAAAGAGAACAGTGGTCCATTATTCAGTTTCAATGAAGGCCTTTTTACTAAAAGGGAAAAGTCCCTAGACTTTAAAAAGCATATTGCCTCAGTAGATGCTATTATTTTTACCTAGATATACTCTAAAATACTTTATGTGCATTAGGGCTTCAGTAAAGAAGTAGTTTCCTTCTCTTTGTGGTTCTCTTTCCCCGAATATTTCCAGCAATAAAGTACACTACCCATGTAATGGGTTGGGAGGCCTGTGGTTTCTCATGCCTCTACCAATTTTTCAACTGTCTTTAGGAATGACACACAATTATAATTCTCCCAATGCTTCCATTTGGTTTATTTGTTGCTACTATTATTATAGTTTGTTTTGTTTAATTTCTGTCTTCATAGATTTTTAAAAATAAGAGCTTTATACCTATACCTTGAGTTTTATTTGAGGACTTAAAATAATGGTGGGAAAACATGAATGCTCAACTTTCCTCAAATAAAAAGGTGTGTGTGTGTGTGTGTGTGTGTATACACACGTGCGTATACAGGTATGAGGGTAGAGTCTACGATTTTAAACTATTTTAATTTTTTAAAATTCTAAAACTAATCAGTTATGTTTTACTAACTTTGGTATATTATAGAATATATGTCTTGATTGTTGAAGAAATAATATTATATCTTTGGTGTTTATTATTATCTTACAATACATGTAACCTGAATAAGGAAGTCCCTTAAATACTTATTTTGAATCATTAAACTAGTAATTATAATTTATAATGAGTATATTAATGAAATCAGCTATCTTGTGATTAAATACAAACTCTTATCTGGATATTTAAGGTCCTATTTAAATGGGTTTGCTAATAAAGTATAAGTTATTGATGTTGTTTAGACAAATTTGAGATCATGGTCTTAAAGAGTTCAAGTCTACTAATAAGGAGTATAATTAGTTTTATACCATAAGAAAATTTGAAAATATATTTACCATTACCTCTGCTGAATTTTTTTCCAGTGGTTGGTGCATGTATGACAAATAAAGCCTTTATAAAATCTCTGTTTGGAGGAATAGTTTGTTTGTTTGTTTGTTTTATTACTCAGAACAAATTTCCAGCTAAAAACAATTTTTAAATCCTGCAATTATTATTTGTTCTAATTTCTTAAAAGTGTTAAAAGTTGAGGAGAGAGCAGATAATTGTTAACTAATATTGGGAGGTTGTGAGAATCTAGACAGATAAGAAAAGTACCTCTTAAATAACTTTTGCTCTGAGTATATTTTAAGGTCAAAGCAAACTGAGGCTTTAGGCCAGTGACCTTGAGGAAAAAAGAGATGAAAGACTAGGTTCAGGTTCTACCCATTACAGGAAAAGCACCTCTAATGAGCTGTGAACCCAAAAGGTCACAAAATTAGAATGAAAATGAAAGAAAAGGAACCTACTTCTTCCCCATGAAAATTGCCACTTCCAGGAGACTGCAAGAGTGGAGTAGATTAAAAAAAGAATAACAAAAACCACAAAAATCCTTGAGAAATTGTGGCTATAGGTCAGCTCTCTCATGGATTTTTCTTTTTTTGGTAACTAGAATTTTCAATACCATAATGAATTGCCATATAAGATTGTCTCCAAGACTAAAAGATTTAACATAAGAAAGAGGTTCAGAAATTCAGAGTATAGTGTAAGAAGGATGAAGATACATTTATGTGGAATACAAGAAAGAGAGGAATGAAAAATTAAAAGAGGCAACAGTCAAAGAAATAATGACAATGAATTATCCAGAACTGATAAAAGACACAAGACCCAGATGCAAATTCACAATGTATCTGAAGCAGATGAAATAAAAATATTTTCACACTGACATGAATGCTGATAAAGGAAAGAAAACAAAACAAAGCAAATGAAAAGTGAGAACTAGCCCAAGAAAAATGACAGATAGACTACCTTAAAAGGAATAGCAGTAAGAATGAAGATTTCTTACAGTCTAACAGACCCTTGAATACAGTAGAATTATTTTTCCAGGGAGTGATAAAAATAATTACCAACTTAATGGAGATATATGTATATATATAGCTGATTCACTTTGTTAAAAAGCAGAAACTAACACACCATTGTAAAGCAATTATACTCCAATGAAGATGTTAAAAAAAAATACCAACTTAGAATTCTAAGATTAGTAAAAATGTATTCCAGAAACAAATGAGGATGCAATTTAAACGTTTCTAAAAATACATATTGATACATACACAAGTTAATTACAGTAAACACTTACTAAGTGCAATCCTAAAGGATATAACTTAGCCAAAAGGAGAATGATTATTAATGGATTTAGAAAATAAATATAGAGCCAAAGTGTGATAAATGCATGGGTAAATAATAATAATGCCAAGTGAGATTTAATTTAAAATGAGATATAATAAACGTCAAGGAAAAAGAAATAACATGTCAGTTGTTAAGTTTGTAAATGATGTAAAGTGTTTTAAATGTAACATTTGTGAGAAATGTTTTTTTTAATTAAAATTATATGTTGATAAAATAAAAATGTATATTTTATTTTTGAAGATTACAAACACAACTTTCACAATAGTGAAAGTGCCATAAAATTAATGATAAAAAAATCATTCCAACAGGATAACTAAAGAGATAAGAACCATGGACAAAGTAGGGAAAATGTAATGCACAGATGAAATAGTGGATTTAACTGAAACATCAATAATTACATTAATTCTATATGGAACAAATGCTTAATTAGGAAAAAGGTAGAATTTTGGAATGGATTTCTAAAAAAATTAGACTATGCAAATTAAAGACTAAATCAAAAGAATAAAGAAAGGATAAAATTAACAGTTGTAAAGATATAAACCATGCAAATAATAACCAAAGAAAGCTTGTATGTCTAAATTAATATATATATATAAAATCCTTACAAAGCTTTGCTAGGGATTAAATAAATTTATTCCATAATGAATAAATATTACTTCACCAGAGAGATATAGCTTTATGCCTCTAGACTATGGCTTTAATAAATATAAAAAATAAAAAATATAACAAATATTTAGTAAATTCACATTCATAATCAGAGATTCTGATTATTGGTAATTGACAATAAAATGATTAGGGAGAAATAACGCAAGTGAAATAGAAGGAATCAGGAACAGATTTTAACAGTAAATGGATATTTTTAGAAGAATCTTCTTGCTAATTTTAGAGTATACATTTTTTCAATCACACTGGGAACCTTCCAATATTGAACATATGATTGGGTATATATAACATGTTAACCTTACCATAAATAGTTGGAAATCAAGTATAAACCAGAAAATCCACATATGTATGGAAATTAAGAAAATAATTCTAAATTATCTTTGGATTAAACTAATAACAATAAAAATTTAAGACCAAAGGATAACTAAATGGCAAAGTAGTATTTTAAAGGAAATTTCTGACTTTATTAAAGAGAGGGATGTTTGAATATTAATAAGCTAAGTATTCATCTGAAATGTTAGCAAAATAAAAAAGAGGACGGCCCTAGAAAATTAGAAGGAAAAAAATAATTTTTAAATTACTGGTAAATGTGATATCTAAGTTAAGCTGAGGAGCATAGTAGAATGAAAAGTTATGCCATAAAATGGTAGACAGGATTGTCAATGTATGTTTGACTACAATATATGATATACAGATTAATAACAAAATACTGTTATATGAAAGCTTAGAGATAAATATAACAACGAATAAATAGAGTAGTAGGAAAACATTTGAACAACACTTCATAAAAGCTAAATTCGATTAGAAAAATATTGAGTAAGGTTTGAAAACTCAGTGGAATTAAAGAAATGCAATATAAAGTCAAACATTCATTAGACTGACAAAATTTTAAAAGTTTATGAAAATGAAGCGATGCTGAGTATGTATGACAATGAGCAACTTCACATCCTGCCTTTGGGAAAACACATTGGTCATAGCACTTCAGAATTTATTTAGGTAATGTCTGCTAAAGTTGAAGATGCCCATATCCAGTGAAATAGCAGTTTTATGTTTAGAGGCATAAAGCCCCAATCAGAGGTGGTTAACCTTTTATATGTGTGGATCTTATGGCAAACTAATAGTGCCTACAGACCACTTCTCAGGATGAAGTTTAAATAAATACATTGAAATACTTAAAATTTTAATGAAACAATTATCAAAATATTAATAGAAAATTATATAAACAGAGGGAATGTCATAGAGTGAATTCATTCATCTGAATTATTTGACATTTATTTAGAGCTCATTTGGTTTTATATTTACTATATAACACTAGATGCCAGAAAACAACAACAAGGACAAAAACACTCAGAGAGTCTTATATGGTACAGATAAAGAGAAATATCTAGTTCTTGGGGATGCTATTATAGGGCATATTGTTAACTCAATGTGGGGTGTCTGATTACAGAGACTGGAAACATTGGGTATGACTACCTTTTATATTAATTTCTTTAGCTAATATCAAAGGGCTTTTATATGCCAGGCTTGTCTATATACTCCTAATAAAAGAGTCAAGACTCTGCTCTCATTTACCAGATATTCTAATTCTGAGAGACTATGATATCAAGTAGTAATAAATGCTATGATAAAGGTAAGACTGGATAAGAGGGTATGCAAGATAGATGTGAAGGACTGAATCATGAATTGTAAAGGTATCTGGGGGGAGAGCATCACCATTTCATAGAAAGTTCATCAATGTTTACAATTTTGAGCAATTCTGAGACATTGATAAAAAGACAAAGAACAATAGTGATAATTTATTCTAATGACAGCAGGATGGAAGAGAATGGGTCTTATTAAAAATCATAGAAATTAATGCACAGAAACTCAGTATTTATAGAGTGCCTAATTAACGAAAAAATAATTTAGTGACAAGGTTCCTGAAACAAGAGGCAGTCATGCCAGAGTCCATGACCAGGGACAGGACAATGAATGCTGACATGAGGGTCGATAAGGTGGTAGAAGGTAGAAATGTGTGTATTCTTATTGTGTAATGTAGATTTTACCACTCCACAAATCTCATTTAATTCTCTAAACTTAATTTTCGAATCCCTCCAATTGTCTTATAGGTAGATAGCTGGAGAGTCTGGGGATGCTCATATATTAGACCAAACTTTTATTCATATTGCAGGGAATGAGCTAATGCACTCCAGAAAGGAGATTTATATTAAATTCCTTGATAATTTCTGCTTTATATGTGGCATATGGAAAGTATATGATTTTGAGTTTATTTGTTCCTTCACTGTGAACAAACTCATACTTATCTTGAAGTCAAATTTTGAGCAGTGAGTTCCACACTTCCATTTAATATCGAGGTTAAGTGGGAAAATTACCTAATGCCTTTGAACTTTCTTTTACTCCTCTTTTTAAAAAGTTGATAGTGATATTCCCTGACACATTATTAATGTCACTATAGATCTCACATTACATAGTGCTTAACAATGTTTTTTGGCACATTGTATAAATGATATGTTTGTTATAAATATTAATAGTCATTGCAAAAATTTACTCTCAGTAACTATTCCCTAAAAAGATAAACCCGTAATATAAAGTAGAGCAGATAGTATATATTTTTGCTAATTTGATGCTAAATAAAGTAATATGAAGTTAAGATATAGAACAGGGTTTCTCAATCTTGACACTATTGACATTTGGTTCCAATAATTCTTTGTAGGAAAAGGAACTGTCCTGTGAATAGTAGGGTGTTTAGCAGCATCCCTGAACTCTTCCTACTGCCAGTAGCACCCTCCTCCTTCCCATTGTGATAATAAAAATTGTCTGTAGATATTGGCAAATGTCCCATGGGAGCAAAATCGTCCATGGTTGAGAACCACTGATATGGATGAGTCACAGTCATGAAAAAAATGTTTTATCCTCAATATGTGATAGAAGAAAAAGTAAAATCAAAACTTCCTGGAATTTCACATGGAGACACCCCTTTATCATTAGTCTTTCAATCTTATGTTGCCTCAGGCATTACAGTTAAAAATGAGTGACATAAAAATAATCAAATACCTTGTTGGCTGATTTAGTGGGATATAGGTTATTGTAAGCTGAATAGACCCACAATAAAGGATTTACGATTATGTATGCCAGTACAAAAGTGACATTTGACTAACTAGTGGCTTTGCAGACAAAATACAAAGAATTCCCTACCTAGAGAAAAGAAAAGAGAAAATTTTTTACTTAATCTCCTTGATCCCAAATACCTTTAAGTGTATCATAATAGTTATTTTTTTCCTTGAAGCTTTATTATACATAAATTATATTTTAAGATGTAAAATTATTCTACAGGGGAATTTTATACATTTTTAAAATCCGTTAACTCAAAATACTTAGTAAAAATATAATTTACTTGCCCTATATCTAGAAACATGGAAGAGTAAATATTGTAAAGAAACTTGGATATATTTTTTAAAATCTCTTTAAATGTGTAACTGAATTGTGAAAAGAGAGAAAAAATCCACAAGGGTCAAAAATGTAGAGAAAGCACAAATTCAGAGAAGTAAAAGTCACAAAGATAGTGTAGTTCATATTTCATATAATTTAAATATTGTATACATTAAAATAACTTTCTAAATTGTAACTGAATACTTCTCTAACAAAAATACCTCCATCATACTTTAATTGATCATATAAATATTTCCACTGAAAATTAGAATAATATATAAAAGCAAAATGAAAATACAAAACTTACCCCAACTCCCACCATCATTTTGTTGGCCATCTTTGCATGCAAAATTCATACTCTGATATATGCATGAACATATCCATATAGAATTAATGTAATTTTACTGTAAATATACCTTTTATTTATTATTTCATTAAAACTATCTCATGTACACTCTCAGCATCTTGTTTTTTACTGATTTAATAACACATAGTGGAATCCTCCCAAATCAACTTAATAGAGCTAACTCATGTTTCTTATCAACTACACAACGTTCCATGTATAGATACAATACAATTCATTAATTTCCCCATTGATGGGAAATCTTTTTGTTGTCAGTTTTTGCTACTATAGAAAAGGCTGTGAAAAGCATTGTTGTATGCATATCTATGAATGATGAAAAAATGGTAATTTAAAAATTGTATTTCATATGTGATGTGTGCATCATAATCCCCTAGAGTGTTGGGAAAATTGTTAAAAAGTTTATTATACTTTCATGTCCAAATGATTAGAAATGAACATTTAGTAATATTTGAGATACAGATGGGTTTATTTATATAGCTTTAATAAATATATGCATGTTTGTGTTAAAGCTTACTGCTCAAAGAAACTCCTTGATAGACTGGGAAGTCTACCTTAAATGGGAAAAGAATTTGGAAAAGATTAGATATATGTATATGTATAACTGAATCACTTGGCTGTACACCTGAAACTAACACACACTGGTAATCAACTATGCTCCAGTATAAAATAAAAGTTAAAAAAATAAATAAATAAAAATTGTATTTCAAAATTAAGTTTAAAAGGGATAAAATATGTTAATTTACACTTGCATGTATTTTCTCCAAAAATAGTCTTTGAATTTCTTCAATGTCTTAGATATATTTTGCTATTTAATTTTTATAATAGAATATAGCTTTTCTTTTACATTGAAGAATCATTGTAATGCATTTTAAATGTATACTTTTGCTATGAATTTCAAATGTATATCATCCTCATCAACATACAGAACCCATACAATTTCTGCTGATGAATTTTGTTGAATATTTGAGGTTAATATGAAACCGCATTGTTGCCATTTTTGATGTCACAAAATAAGGCATTTGTAGAACACGTTTCAGTATATATCCACATAACCTAGAGAGATCAGAGAGAGAGAGAGATGGTAGATTTAAAAACACAACACAGAGAAAGCTACCAAACTGTAAGTGTACAACTCAAAGGACTATCCAAGGTAAGTATCAGTAAAACACCATCTAGGTCCAAAAATTACCAGAATAAAATTACTCTGATGTTCCTGCTGGATCACTAGGTCCTCCCTCCTCATGAAGGCTAACTGCCCTGACCTCCAACAAAACTATTTATTGATTTTAAAATAAAATTAACTTTTATTGACAGGATCACACAGTGTTCTCTCTAGGCATTTTCACTCAAAATTACATGACTGTGAGATTCATCTGTGTGTTATATGTAGCTTCAGTTCATTTATTTCAATGTGGTACATTATCCCATGTTATGAATATATCCAACATTTTTATCAATTCCACTGTAGATTGATTTTGAGTTTTTATTTTTTAATTTTTTATGTTTGTCTATCATTGTAGCTATTAGGAATAATACTGCCATGGACAGCTTGTTCCTATCTCTTGGCACACATATGAACACAATCTTTTTTAGTTTTTTCTTGGGAGAGGAATTACAATCATAAAATATGTATCTTTTCAACATTTATTGATAATGTAGAAAATTTTCCCAAATGGTATTCCATTTACATTCTCATGAGCAGTTGTGAGCACTTATTCCTCTACTTTCTTATTAACCCTAAAAAATGTCAATATGTGATTTATAGTCACTCCTGAATGTATGTTGTAGCTCATTAGAGTAGACATTGCATTTATCTGACTTCTATTAATATTGAGGAATTTTTCATATAATTACTGAACTTTGGAAATTCTCTTTTGTAAAATACTTGCATAAGTCTCTTGCTCAGTTTTCTATCCTGTTGTCTTTTTTATTGAAATAAACACACCTAATACAGGAACACAGAGCCACTCTCATACAAGAGACCGGTTTTTTATTGCTTACATCTTTTATAAATATTACTTATTCTCCCAGTATGTGCCTTGACTTTTTTTTTAAGTTGTCTTTTGAAGAACAAAATTATTAATTTTATTATAATCTAATTTAACCATTAATTTTCCTTTATGGTCAATGATTTTTATATTCTGTTTAAGAAATCATTGCTAATTCTGTGATAATATAGTTATTCTCGTCTTTTTTTTCTAGAAGCATTATTATTTTTCTCTTCATATTTAAATATACAGTCCATCAGGAATCATGTTTTTATTTAATTTCATCCATTTTAAGTCACAGATTCCACCACCACTTCTTCTCTATGCTTCACAGAAAACTATTCATTAAGAACAATGTAGAGCCCATCATTTATCAAGTATCATCTAAATCATATATTCAAGCAGTTTTATTTCACACTTCCCAAACTTCTAGGAAGTTTCTGTAATCTTAATGTTTGGTTTTCCAGAATTAAAAATGCACCACAGGTGGTAGATGAGAAGGAATAAAAAGGAAAAATGTGTGTGCATGTATATTTTATTTGGGGATTATCCTTTTGTAATTTAACCAGTTAAAATTAGTCCCTTAGTAATGCACTTATTTTGGAAATCTTCAAATTATATGATTTGAAGTGGTCTTCAGTTACTTTATCCTGTGTAATCTATGATGCAGGCCATAAATATGTGAATGGTTACTACTTCATAGATACTTTACAAAACAGAAATGAAAAAAAGATAGTGCTCTCATGCAAGTGGAGGAAAAATCTACTGCTTACTTTATTTAATGGATGAAACCAAAAGTTTTGCTGGTAATAAAAATAATCTTTGTAGAATTATACAGTCATTTGGAATGCTATAAAAAAGCTGTTGTCAATAAAAGGTGTGATTATTACTATGGTTTCATTCCATTTTGGTGGGTAATTAGTTATTATCATTATTTATTACTTTATTTTATGGTTATTGCTTGAAATTTCAGACTAAATACTGAAAGCATAAACAGTACTAATTTAATTACAGTATTGGAATTTTGAATGCTGCGTGAAGTGTTAAATTTATTAATAAGTATATTTCAAATGAATATTTAATAATAATTTGCATTTTTGCTTGATTTCTTGTTCATCATAATTTTGAACGAATTGATATGTTTGTAGTCTTGAAAATTGTCATGCAGAAATAAATGTCATTCCCATGGGGCTGGTTTCAGGAATTAAACTTTACGATGTTTATAGTTAAATACAGAGACAATACTGATAAAGGAGAGAAATCTTAAATCTTTAATAAATTATATATTAATTATTTAAAGGCACCTACTAAGAGAGACCTAACAACCCTTAAAATATCACATAATATAAAACATTATGAAGAGACAATGGCAATTACACACTCTAGTTTTTTCTATTTAGGAAAACACAGTGTCTCTATTAAGTTTAAGATAATTTTAAGATTTATCTTGAAATTTTCTGACTCTATTTTACTTTTTACATCTAACCCCTTGTAATGTTTATCAAAACATCAGTTATTTGCATCATTAAAAGGCTAATAGATACTATGGGTGGGAAAAATAATCCCATTTGATCAAACAGAAATTAGCAGGGAAGAAATATGAAGAAGGATGGCATTTAGAGTGTTTTGAAAATCCTTCTTGCATACTTTAATGAAATTCAACACATTAAACTAAGGATACAAATAATGTGGAAGTATCCTCTTGTGGTAACATCCTTGGATTAATCAGAGATAAAAGGCATTTCTATGCAGAGTGCAATACACATATTGTACATATACGTACATATATACATGCAGACAAACAACTAAAAAAATAATTCACTGATGTTTGCAGGTTCATAAAAAAGCAAGGTGGAGATATTTTGTTAGAGACAGAAGTGTATCTGAATTATTTCAGCCAGATTCCCTGGGAAGGACTGAGAATGAAATTTGCATACTGGAAGTTGAGGAGTGCTCTTATAAACATCTGTGAGAGAACAAGAAGCAGGATTGAGAAGGGGTAGAACAGTCCAGCTTCAGATGATTCTATGAAGAGCTCTGAAACTCATATAAGTCTTCAAAATTATTCTCCCTTGAGGCACAAGGGGAGTCAGAACTACCACAGAGAATAGCAACTGGAGGTTGGATGCCCTTGGTAAGAGTGTGTTAAGCTGGCATAAGACAGCTCCCTAGGCCAATTCCCAGGCGGAGACTCTATTCTGAGCTATGAGTAACCAACACTCCCAGACACTGTAGGAAAGAGTTCTGGAAAGAAGTGTGTGGCACATTATAACATTTACTCCAATATACTGAGTAATGAGAATGATACATATCTCAAAAAGTTCTCAAACGTGTTATTTCCCAAATGGAGGATTATGAAGCTTCAGCCCTCCCTCCTCCAAAGAGACACTGAGTTAATAACAATATAGAGATCAGAATGTCTCTGTGAGAATTCTAGAGACCAATTGATTTCTCAGAAGAAACCATGCAGACCAGAAGGGAATGTGATGATATGTTTTCAGAGCACCAAAAAAAAAAAAAAAAAGCTATTAACCAAAAATACTGTATCTACAAAAATTGTCTTTCAAAAATGAAGGAGAAATTGAGATTTTCCCAGATAAACAAAAGTTCAGGCAGCTTATTACCACTAGAACTGCTCTACAAGAAAGAGATATTAGATCTTGAGTTGAGTGTCTGGTGAGGAGCTTCAGCCCACATCCTGAGCTGAGATGTTGTCTCACAATTTCATGAGAAACTCTGGTCTGAAGGGCTAGGTGCAAAGCCTCTGCACAGAGCTCTCTATGAGCAAGTGAAACAGACTAAGCAAAAAGGGAAAAATGGTGGATTGTCTAGGCCTGAAGTGAGATTGCCAGAATTATGTCCTTTCCAGATGAAATATGGATTTTCTAACAACAGGAGCCTTGTGGCTGACAGGGTCTCAGTGCTCCAGCTGGGTGTCAGGCCTGAGTCTCTGAAGTGGGAGAGCTGATTTCAGGACATTGGACCACCAGAGGCCTCCCGGCCCCATGTAATATCAGCCAGTGAAACCTCTCCCAGAGATCATTGTCTCAACACTAACACCCAGACCCACTCAACCACCAGCAAGCTCCAAGGCAGAACACCCCATGCCAAAAAACCAGCAAGACAAGAACACAACCCCACCCATTAGCAGAGAGGCTGCCTAAAATCATAATAAGTTCAAGGACACCCCAAAACACTGCCAGACATGGTCCTGTCTACCAGAAAGAAAAGACCCAGCCTCATCCACCAGAACACAGGCACCAGACCCCTCGACCAGGAAGCCTACACAACCCACTGAACCAAACTTACCTACTGGAGGCAGACAACAAAAACAATGGGGACTATGAGCCTGCAGCCTGTGAAGAGAAGACTCCAAACAGAGTAAGTCAAGCAAAATGAGAAGACAGAGAAAAACACAGCATATGAAGGGGCAAAGTAAAAAGCCACCAGACCAAAGAAAAGAAGAGGAAATAGGCAGTCTACCTGAAAAAGAACTCAGAGTAATGATAGTAAAGATGATCCAACATCTTGGAAATAGAATGGAGAAAATACAAAAAACGTTTAAAAAACACCTAGAAGAACTAAAGAGCAAACAAAGAATGATCAACAACACAATAAATGAAATTTAAAACTCTCTAGAAGGAATCAATAGTAGAATAACTGAGACAGAAGAAGGGATAAGTGACTGGGAAGATAAAATAGTGTAAATAACTAATGCAGAGCAGAATAAAGAGAAAAGAATGAAAAGATTTGAACAGTCTCAGAGACTTCTGGGGTAACATTAAATGCACCAACATTCGAATTATAAGGGTCCCAGAAGAAGAAGAGAAAAAGAAAGGGACTGAGAAAATATTTGAAGAGATGATACATGAAAACTTTCTTAATATGGGAAAGGAAAGAGTCAGTCAAGTCCAGGAAGCACAGAGAGTCCCAGACAGGATAAATCCAAGGAGAAACATGTCAAAACACATATTAATCAAACTATTAAAAAGTAAATACAAAGAAAAAATATTAAAAGCAGCAAGGGAAAAGCAACCAATAATATACAAGGGAATCCCCATAAGGTTAACAGCTGAACTTTCAGCAGAAACTCTGCAAGCCAGAAGGGAGTGGGAGACATACTTAAAGTGATGAAAGGGAAAATCCTACAACCAAGATTACTGTACCCAGCAAGGATCTCATTCAGATTTGATGGAGAAATTAAAACCTTTACAGACAAGCAAAAGCTGAGAGAGTTCAGCACCACCAAGCCAGCTTTAAACAAATGCTAAAGGAAATTCTCTAGGCAGGAAACACAAGAGAAGGAAAAGACCCACAATAACAAACCCAAAGCAATTAAGAAAATGGTAATAGGAACATATACATCAATAATTACCTTAAATGTAAATGGATTAAATTCTCCTACCAAAAGACATAGACTGGCTGAATGGATACAAAAACAAGACCCATATATATGTTGTCTACAAGAGACCCACTTCAGAACTAGGGATACATACAGACTGAAAGTGAGGGGATGGAAAAAGATATTCCATGCAAATGGAAATCAAAAAAACCTGGAGTAGCAATTCTCATATCAGACAAAATAGACTTTAAAATAAAGACTGCTACAAGAGACAAAGAAGGACACTACATAATGATCAAGGGATTGATCCAAGAGGAAGATATAACAATTGTAAATATTTACGTACCCAACATAGGAACACCTCAATACATAAGGCAAATGCTAACAACCATAAAAGGGGAAATCGACAGTAACACAATCATAGTAGAGGACTTTAACACCCCACTTTCACCAATGGAAAGATCATCCAAAATGAAAATAAATAAGGTAACACAAGCTTTAAATGACACATGAAACAAGATGGACTTAATTGATATTTATAAAATATTCCATCTGAAAACAACAGAATGCACTTTCTTCTCAAGAACTCATGGAACATTCTCCAGGATAGATCATACCTTGGGTCAAAAATAAAGCCTCAGTAAATTTAAGAAAATTGAAATCGTATCAAGTATCTTTTCTGACCACAACGCTATGAGACTAGATATCAGTTACAGGACAAAGACTGTAAAAAAATATAAACACATGGAGGCTAAACAATACACTACTAAATAAGGAAGAAATCACTGAACAAATCAAAGAGGAAATCAAAAAATACCTAGAAACAAATGACAATGAAACCATGACAACCCAAAACCTTTGGGATGCAGCAAAAGCAGTTCTAAGAGGGAAATTTAAAGCAATACAATCCTACCTCAAGAAAGAAGAAAAAACTCAAACAGCACAAGGAAAAAATCATAAAGATCAGATCAGAAATAAATGAAAAAGAAATGAAGGATATGATAGCAAAATCAATAAAATTAAAAGCTGGTTCTTTGAGAAGATAAAAATAATTGATAAACCATTAGTCAGACTCATGAAGAAAAAAAGAGAGAATACTCAAATCAACAGAATTAGAAATGAAAAAGGAGGAGTAACAACTGACATTGCAGAAATGCAAAGGATCACGAGAGATAATTACAAGCAACTATATGCCAATAAAATGGACAACCTGGAAGAAATGGACAAACTCTTAGAAATGCACAACCTCCGAGACTGAACCAGGAAGAAGTAGAAAATATAAACAGATTAATCACAAGCACTGAAATTGAAACTGTGATTAAAAATCTTCCAAAAAACAAAAGCTCAGAGCCAGATGGCTTCACAGGCGAATTCTATCAAACATTTAGAGAAGAGCTAACACGTATCCTTCTCAAACTCTTCCAAAATATAAAAGAGGGAGGAACAC
Source organism: Balaenoptera musculus (assembly GCF_009873245.2). Lineage (NCBI taxonomy): Eukaryota > Metazoa > Chordata > Mammalia > Artiodactyla > Balaenopteridae > Balaenoptera > Balaenoptera musculus. Next base: position 22,216,978 of record NC_045797.1, read on the forward strand.
TCCCAAACTCATTCTATAAGGCCACCATCACCCTGATACCAAAACCAGATAAAGATGTCACAAAGAAAACTACAGGCCAATAGCACTGATGAACACAGATGAAAACATCCTCAACAAAATGCTAGCAAACAGAATCCAACAGCACATTAAAAGGATCAAACACCATGATCAAGTGGCTTTATGGCAGGAAAGCAAGGAGTCTTAAATATACACAAATCAATCAGTGTGATACACCATATTAACAAATTGAAGGATAAAAACCATATGATCATCTCAACAGATGCAGAAAAAGCTTTTGACAGAATCAAACACCGATTTATGATAAAAACCCTCCAGAAAGTAGGCATAGAGGGAACTTACCGCAACATAATAAAGGCCATATATGACAAACCCACAGGCAACATCTTTCTCAATGGTGAAAAACTGAAACCATTTCCACTAAGATCAGAACAAGACAAGGTTGCCCACTTTCACTGCTATTATTCAACATAGTTTTGGAAGTTTTGCCACAACAGTCAGAGAAGAAAACAAAAAAAAGGAATACAAATTGGAAACGAAGAAGTAAAACTGTCACTGTTTGAAAATGACATGATATTATACATAGAGAACCCTAAACATGCTACCAGAAAACTACTAGAGCTAATCAATGAATTTGGTAAAGTAGAAGGATAAAAAATTAATGCACAGAAATCTCTTCCATTCTTATACACTAATGATGAAAAATTTGAAAGAGAAATTAAGGAAACACTCTCTTTTACCACTGCAAATAAAAGAATAAAATACCTAGGATTAAAACTACCTAAGGAGACAAAAGATCTGTATGCAGAAAATTATAAGACACAGATGAAATAAATTAAAGATGATGCATACAGAGGGAGAGATATACCATGTTCTTGGATTTGAAGAATCAACATTGTGAAAATGATTCTACTACCCAAAGCAATCTACACATTCCATGCAATCCTATGAAACTACCAATGGCATTTTTCACAGAACTGGAACAAAAAAATTTCACAATGTGTATGGAAACACAAAAGACCCCGAATAAGAAAAGCAATCTTGAGAAAGAAAAACGGAGCTGGAGGAATCAGGCTCCCTGACTTCAGATTATACTACAAAGCTACCGTAATCATGACAGTATTGTACTGGAACAAAAACAGAAATGTAGATCAATGGAACAGTATAGAAAGCCCAGAGATAAACGCACACACATATGGTCACCTTATCTTTGATAAAGGAGGTAAGAATATACAATGGAAAAAACACAGCCTCTTCAATAAGTGGTGCTGGGAAAACTGGACAGCTACATGTAAAAGAATGAAATTAAAACACTCCCTAACACCATACACAAAATAAAATTCAAATGGATTAAAGACCTAAATTTAAGGCCAGACACTATAAAACTCTTAGAGGAAAACATCGGCAGAACATTTTATGACATAAATCACAGCAAGAACCTTTTTGACCTACCTCCTAGAGAAATGGAAGTAAAAACAAAAATAAACAAATGGGACCTAATGAAACAAAAGCTTTTGCACAGCAAAGGAAACCATAAACAAGATGAAAAGAAAACCCTCAGAATGGGAAAAAAATATTTGCAAACGAAGCAACTGGCAAAGGAGTAATCTCCAAAATATACAAGAAGATCATGCAGCTCAATATCAAAAAAACAAACAACCCAATCCTAAAATGGAAGAAGACGTAAATAGACATTTCTCCAAAGAAGTTATACAGATTGCCAACAAACGCCTGAAAGAATGTTCAATGTCACTAATCATTAGAGAAATACAAATCAAAACTACAATGAGGTATAACCTCACATTGTTCAGAATAGCCATTACCAAAAAATCTACAAACAATAAATGCTGGAGAGGGTGTGGAGAAAAGGGAACCCTCTTGTACTGTTGGTGGGAATGTAAATTGATACAGCCACTATGAAGAACAGAATGGATGTTCTTTAAAAAACTAAATATAGACCTACCATATGACCCAGGAATCCTACTACTGGGTGTATACCCTGAGAAAACCATAATTCAAAAAGAGTCATGTCCCACAATGTTCATTGCAGCACTATTTACAGTAGCCAGGACATGGAAGCAACCTAAGTGTCCATCGACAGATGAATGGATAAAGAAAATGTGGCCCATATATAGAATGGAATATTACTCAGATATAAAAGAATCAAAATTGAGTTATTTGTAGTAAGGTGGATGTACCTAGAGTCTGTCATACAGAGTGAAGTAAATCAGAAAAAGAAAAACAAATACTGTATGCTAACACATATATATGGAATCTAAATAAGAAAAATCATTCTGAAGAACATCGGGGCAGGAAAGAAATAAATACGCAGATGTAGAGAATGGACTTGAGGACACATGGCAGGGGGGAAGTGTAAGCTGGGATGAAGTGAGAGAGTGGCAGTGACATAAATCTAGTACCAAATTTAAAATAGATAGCTAGTGGGAAGTAGCCACATAGCACAGTGAGATCAGCTTCATGCTCTGTGACCACCTAGAGGGGTGGGATAAGGAGGGTGGGAGGGAGACACAAGAGGGAGGGGATATGGAGATATATGTATACATATAGCTGATTCACTCTGTTATACAGCAGAAACTAACACAACATAGGAAACAATTATATTCCAATAAAGATGTTAAAAAAGAAGAAATAAATATTAAAGGGAGTCCTAAAAAGATCTAGACAGGAACACGAAGCAAATAAAGAGGTTCTCCAGTAAAGATGAAGACATGGACAAATGTATTAACTCATAATACTGTAATTTTGGTGCATAGAATTTAAACAGTAAAACATAAATTATAAATCTATGTTAATGGGCAAACAATGTATATAGATGTAATTAGTCACAACTGTAACACAAAATTGGGTGGGTGGAAGTGTAAAAACATAGAGATTTTGCATGCAATTGATTTAAGAGATTTATAAATGTAAGGTATTTTATGTAGTTACAATAGAAACCACAATGAAAATATCTATAGAATACACACAGAAGGAAGCAGGAGAAGGGCTTGAAGCTTATTATGGCAAAAACAAATCAATGAAACAGAAAGTAAGGCAGTAAGAGAGAAAAAGGACAAAAGGGTTGTAAGACATATTATAAGAGATTAATAAAGTGGCAATAGTAATTACTTAATCAGTAATTACTTTAAATATAATAGCATTCGACTTCCCAATGAAAAGTTATATAGTGGCTGAATGGATAAAAGAAGCTCATATCCAACTACATGCTGTTTACAAAGGCTCATTCTAGATTTAAGGAAACACACAGGCTGAAAGTGAAATGAAGCAAAAAGATAATCCATGCACACAGTAACCAAAAGAGAAGAGGAATGTCTATACTAATATACAAAATATACTTAATTCAAAAACTGTTATAAAAGAAAAAGAGCAACATTATACAATGATAAAAGTGTCTATTTACCAAGAAAATATAAAAATTATCAATGCTTATGCCTCAGGCCTCAAAGCTCTGAAATATATAAAGCAAACATTCATAGAATTGAATGGATAAGAGACAGGAACATAATAATACCCAAATATTAATAATGGGTAGAAAAACCAGATAGAAGATCAATAAGGAAAATAGAAGTCTTGAGCAACACTATAGACAAATTCTTGAATCCATAACAAATTCAAGAAGATTGAAATCGTACAAATCTTTTCTGATCACAATTGAATGAAACTAGAAATCAAGAGCAGATGGAAAACTGGAAAATCTAAAAAATATGTTGAGGGCTTCCCTGGTGGCGCAGTGGTTGAGAATCTGCCTGCCAATGCAGGGGACACGGGTTCGAGCCCTGGTCTGGGAAGATTCCACATGCCACGGAGCAACTAAGCCCGTGAGCCACAGCTACTGAGCCTGCGCGTCTGGAGCCTGTGCTCCGCAACGGGAGAGGCCGCGATAGTGAGAGGCCCGCGCACCGCGATGAAGAGTGGCCCCCACTCGCCACAACTAGAGAAAGCCCTCGCACAGAAACGAAGACCCAACACAGCCAAAAATAAATAAATAAATAATAATAATAATAATAATAATAATAATAAAAATATGTTGAAATTCAACAACACACTCTTAAACAACCGACAAGTCAAAGACGAAGTCTCAAGGGATATTAGGAAATGCCTTGAGACAAATGAAACCAAAAACACCACACACTAAAACTTGGGGAATTCAGTGAAATCTGTGCTATGAGGGAAAATTCATATCCATAAATGTTTACATTTAAAAATGAATGATCCAAAATCAACAACATATAATTAGATGTTAAGAAACTAGAATAAAGAATAATAAATAATAAATCCAAAGCTAGAAGAAAACAGGAAATAATGAAGATTGGAACAGGAATAAATGAAATAGAGAATAGGAAATCAATAGAAAAAAATCAAGGGAACAAGAGTTTTGAACTCAGAGACATTTGTACACCCATAGTCTAGATAACACCATTATTTGCAACATCCAAGAGGTGAAAGAGCTCTAATTCTATCAACAGATGAATGGATAAATGAAATGTAGTATATAATACAATGGATTGGTAAGCCTTAAAAAGGAAGAAAACACTGTCATATGCTACAACATAGATGAATCTCAAGACATCATGGCAAGTAAAATAAGCCAGTCACAAAAAAGCAAATACTATGATTGACTTATGTGAGTTATCCAAAGTAAAATCATAGAAACATAAAGTAGAATGGTAGTTACCAGGGGGTAGGGGCAGGGGAAAATGGGAGTTGGTTTTGAATAGGTATAGAGTTTCAGATTTGCTAGATGAAAAGTTCTGGAGATCTGTTTTACAACAATGTGAATATATTTCACACTACTGAATCATATACTTAAAAATGGTTAAGATGGTAAATTTTACAATTTTTATTATAATAACAATTGCTTTATATCTATGTGCATATATATTTATGTGATATGTTTTATTTATAATAATATAATTACATATTTTATTAAATATTATTTTATATAATATTAACTACTATACATATAAAATCAGTCTCTGGGGATGGGATCCAAGCTTCAGTATTTTTAAGGTTTCCTGGGTGAAAACCATGTACAACTAAGGTCAAGAAATGGAAACCTGCTTGGCACTGAACTAGTAAGCGGACCTAGTAAGTGGCTCTGAACCTCAGTTTCCTTATGTGTAATATGAGCATAATAATGTCTGTCCTGTTTGTTTATATTATATAAGAAAGGTCTTTCTAGACCTCAAAAAGTAACCAAAAAATCAAGTTTTGAAGTAAAATCTTGATAGAATCTAAGTGTTGGTTATATGTGTGTTGACTGTTGAATTTTTTCAATTTACTATATGTTTGAAAGTATTTCTAACTTAAAATCAGGGTTTTTTTGCATTGAAAAAAACAACCCTCAACAATTTATGCATGATCTCATGGCATTTTATTAAAAGAAAAAAGTATTCTTAATTATTTGGTAGGTTAAATGATTGTTGATTTTAAGTATTTACTTCCCCTCCCAGTAAGAGTATTATATTTCTTTGCTCTATGAACATCAGGATTTCCCATGTGACTTGCTTTGGCCAGTGGAGTCTGAACAAGAGTGCCATATACCTGCCACTTCTGAAAAGAATCATGGCTCTTAGTGGTCATGAGGCCAACTTTTCCCAATCTCGAATAAAGAGAAGAGCTGCAGGTGAGCCATCAGGATATGTAAGAGGAACAAAAAATAAACCTTTGTTGTTGAAAGCAACTAAGATATAGAAGCCTTTTGTAATGCAATATAACAAGAGCTCATTAGCACAGTTTGAAATCTCTTAAAAATAAAATTATCTCTAACAAAGCTAATCACCCTGATGAAGAAACAAATGTTAACACTTAAAGAAACTCATTTGTACAGTTTCAGAATATCTAGTTAAAACTATGGAATAAAGACCTTATAAATAACAACACTTTTAAGTTATGTCTGCACCTTCCTCCATTTAACAATGTATCTTTTGAATTGTCTTATATTATCCCACGTAAAATCTACCATCTTTTCTGATGAATTAATTGTATTCCATTTTAAAAGTGTGCTGTACTTTCATTAACCATTTTTCTGTTAAGGTTTTAATCTATCTTTTATTAATACAAATAATGCTGCAATGAAAAGCTTTATAGAAACCTCAATCCAGTTTACTAAATTAACTGGACTTCATTCCTTTTAACTGACTGCACCTTCAAGTCTGCACTGTGAGCTCAGAACTTCTCCATGCTATGTAAACACTTGTGCAGGTCCTAGAGTTTGTCAGTCATGCTCATATGATAACGTGTCTCCCAATCATTTAAGGTAAGACATCCTAACAAATGTCATATCAATGCAATTAATTTTCATCCAGTTAAACAATTATTTTTATTCTCCAGTTTGGGAATGCCTCACCTAGGAAAACTCCAGTGAAGTGGATGAAATGGTAAACTTTTTCATTCTCTTGTTTTCTTTTCCATTTAATAGCTGCAGTTTGGGGCTCTTTTAAATTGGGGTATTGAGTAATGGAGAAAGATTAAGCATCAGAAATACTTTATTTACTGGCAGAAAAAAAAGTAAGAATTTTATCTGGCAAAATTTTAATCTGATACTATTGACCTCTGGATGTGGTAGAATCCAATGCTGATTCTTTCTCCCCTATCATGGATTTTAGGGTTCTTTAAATAGTCCCTAACTTTAGATAAAAGATGCTTTGCCTGTAGTATATTTGCCATGGGCAATGCCATCTCCTGCTGGTAACTTAAAAATCCCTCCTCACTTTGGAGTTTCTAGCAGCACATCCCTTTGTAAGTATTACCTCAGAACTGCTGAAGTACTTACTATGGAGTCATTATCTGCTTCGGGGGAAACTTGCACACTTTTGGAACTGCAATGCCAATACGCCCCTGTCTCTTTGCTTTCCCACAGGAAGGGGCTGCTGCAATGTAAACTTCTCCTTTTTCAGGCATAATTCAGACACTGGACATCATGTTCCTTCACCAGCACAATAAACATGTCCAGCAGTCTGAGAGGGTTTTTGAAGGCCCCATCATTAAGCTTGAGAAAGATAGTAAGTATTCCCTTCTCCTTTCACATGGAGAAAGTACAGAATGTAACAGAGTACTGAAGTTTTCTCAAATTCTCTCTGAAGTTATCCTCATCAGTGACCTCCTGAACCACTCAACAGAATCTTATCATTTTCCTTTAAAGACCAGAAAGGGAAAGGCTGTCCTAGGAAAGCTGGTTTCACAATTTCTCAGCATGTTTAGGCCAGGCTGTGGAGCAGCTGGCTTTAGGATACCGGGACATTATAACATAGTACGGAAAAAAGGAAAACATGAAAGAAAATAGCATTCAACCTATTGTTTCATAACTTGACATTCACATGCCATCTCTATCAGGATGTATCCCCACAGGTGTAACTGTTTTGTCAAAGAGAATGTGCACTGTTAAAGGAACTGTCTTCATACCTTCAAACAAGGCCACATCCATTTCCATTACCAAAAAGAGTTTGAAATTACTTGTTTACCAATTTATTTTTTGCTCAGTTTAAGCAGGATACTGCTTTTGCCCTTTGGATAGATGAAAGCACTATAATTAGTTCTAAAATGTATTCTTTAAAAAATTTTTGAAGTTGCATATCTTTTCATTTGTTGATAGGTCTTTTTATGTACATACTCTGAGTTCATATTTTAAAATGTGACTGCTTTATCAACTTGTATGTCATTTTACAGATACTGTAATAATATTATCAGTATAATTGTTTCTCTATATTTGTTGCCAGAGTGAATAATGATAGTGTAATTTGATCTATGATAAATGTATTACAGTATTATAGTCTATTATTTAATTCACTGACAATCATCTTAATAATTAAGTTAATTAAGCTAGACATCTAAGCATCATCTTTGACTTACACCTCTTGATGCTAAGGATCTTGCTAGATGTTCACTTCTCTTCTTTCCCAAGGCATATCATATATTTTAAGATTTTGTACAAAATTTGACTGCATGATTCCATATCTGGGAAGTAGTAAAACATGTGTTCAGTAATCTACCTACAGAAAAACTTATAAACATTCTATCAAGCAACTGAGAAATGTTTATGCAAATTATTTTTCCCATGTGATTAAGTGATATCCTAAGAAGGACATTTTATTAATTTAAAATGCTCCCTTTAAATTCAAGGTGAAGACAATATTTTAGGTTAATAGAGTATTATGCTGTTTTCAAAACCACATTCCTATACATATGTGTGTGGAGAGATATATGATATATAATCATATAAAGCCCATTTAGCCCATGCATCTAAAGCTCATTCATAGAATATAGAATATATGTGAAACATATACACTGTATACAATTATATATGCATCTATAAGCTCATTCAAAGGACTAGAGCTAGCTTTATATATACATATAATTTAAGTATAGCACTTGGTATGTTTTTGTTTTAGATAACAGGATTATAAATGCTTTTATTGTGGTTGTTCTTTAAGCATTCTATATGTGCCATATAATTTTCACATCAAAAAATTATTATATGTGATTTAATATACATAAATATAAATATAATAATTAGGTTGTGAGGTGAAAAACATAAAATTAAAATTAAATAATTAATACAAGTAAATAAGGATAAGAAATTGTGATATTAAAAACAGAAATGCATACATATAGTTTTATATATCTGCTAGAAATGAACTATAAATTTGATGCCTCTTTAGACATCAAACCAGTAACAGGCAATAAGAAGATGAATAAACTGGCAGGTCAAGTATAGCACGGGTTTTCTAGGTGGCAAAATTGAGTCTGTTTTTCTCTTTTTGTCCATTTAGAGAGGATACTGGAGAGTGTAACAGTGGTATCTTTGCAGTATTAATATTGTATCAAGAGTGACAGTTTTTATTAGGCTGTTTGCTATAATGTTCCATGAAAAACTTGAAAAAAAGCTATGACTAATAAGGTAAACTAGCTCCAGGAAAAAAAATATATATATTTTTTGAGGAAGTCAGATGAGAAAAGGAATGATTTAAAAACAGATGTCAAAGCTCAGTGATTTTCCTATATCAAGTTTGATCTTGATTATATCTTTAAAAGGTTAACATTCCCTGTGGGAGGCTCCCTTTTTGGGTAAAAATATTCTATTTTAGAATTACCCATGGTGAAAACCTACATGTGTCCTAGAGAAACACTGTTTCTGAGATATTAAAGTAAGCTATTATTTGGAGAAATCTTCAAAATAGAACCTTTCTTGAAGGTACACTGAATGTTCAGAAAAATTATTTTAACTGCCTCTTTACAATTTTACTATGAAATAATATGGTCTATAAGAAAAATCCTGGAGCAAAATGTAAAAGTATGGAGGAGGATGTGCATTATTTAACCAGCCGCTATAAATTTAATGTGGTAACATTGTCACAAAGAATTTTATTGATTTTTTTCCAAGATACTTACCTACACATTTATTGTCAGTTCCCAAATTTATTTTACTCTGAATTCCAGTAAGAACATATTAATTGTTATTTAAAATGAAAGTAAAGAAATATGATTTCACTTGAATAAAGATTTAACCAAATACAAGTATTGTGCTGACATTAAATCCTCTATTTTTGCCTGACTTTGAAATATGTCACATAATTTGAAATTTAATTTATTTTATCAACGTATGCAGCATGACTCTTTTTCAAACAAATTTTCAGTTTGTGTTCTTCACTATTGTATATTTATTAACATAAATGAATTATTTAATTGATTTACACCAGTACCATTAAAATATATAGATTCCTATTTTTTTTTTTTAAATACAAGAAGACTAAGACTATCTGGCACCATACCAAGAGTATAATAGTAACCCAGTGAATACCCTTTAATTGACATTCTCTTTTTCCATTTTATAACAAGGAATTGAAAACATTGCTATGGAAGCCATATTAGGAATGTGGCTTAAGAAGATAGTTCTTTCTTTTTTAGCTCGCAACAGTTGCATTTGTGTTTGAATCTGTGGGTGTTTGAATCTGAACTCCAAAACATTTTAATTCCTGATATATCACAACTTTCTATTCCATCCTTTCATGCAGTTTCTGGAGGGAGGGGGGTTAAGATGCTAGTAAAGTTTAACTTCATGACTGAGGAAATGTTTATACAGTAATACTTATCTGAGCTATACACTTGTGATTTTTGCATTCACTGTATATATCTGAAACTAAAAAGAAAAAGAAAAAACAAATCTGCAGTAGATCTCCTCTGTGCTGTAGTCAATGATGTAAACCCTGATTTCAGCATTTGATGCCTAACAGCAGCCTTTATCTGTGTTTTCATGGTGTCTGGTTCATGCTTTGGATATTGGAATTTAGGAGGACTAATAAATAGCACCTCTTGTATAAATTAGCTATTGCTACAAACATGCTTACACTACAGCATGGCTGAAAACTACAATCCTGTATTCTCATCAGTCTACAGATCAGCTGGGAATTGGTTGATCCAAGATGTGTTCAGCACGCACTGGGATTTGACTGAAATTAGCTAGGGCCTGCCACTCCCCATGTGTGTTTGGGCAAGGATCCAATCAAAAAGGGCAACAGCTGCAAAGGGAATTAGTATTTAGCAAAATTCAAGCCTCCTCAAGCCTAGACTTGGAACTGGTATGGTCACTTACTCCTCATTCATTTAGCCAAAGAACTTTCTTTTTTTCTCTACTGGAATTCTGAGCAAACTGAAAGAAAGAAAGAGAGACAGAAATCAAACAGTTGGAGAAAACAAAAATTGAAGAGTAACTTTCAATATGGGCCAAGTTGGCTTGGTCATGTTTCATCCCTTTATTAGTCTCATTTAACTTACATATCTGTGATATCACTAAAGCACTAGATATTCATTCCACTGAGAATTCCTATACATTTACTATACCATAATCCTGAGTTGCACATACCCAGTTGTTTACATAATTCACCAATCAGATTAATTACTCCTTTTACTCTTAGGGTGGGTCAAAAATACAGATTATAGAAAATTGCTACAGAAGAACACATGGAGATTGGAGGATGAGTGTTAAATAAAATAATTGAACTTATTAAATTATAATAAAAATCACAATAATAATCAAAAAGATATAAAAAAGAATCAACACAGATGAACTCTAAGAAGTAATAAATAAAATCAAAGAAAACATGTTTGAAAGATCAATGGTAAAATGGTAAATGCCTGGACAAACTCATGAAAGACTACACCGTGGTAAGGTTTATGGATACATGTCACTTGCACCATACAGTACAGATGTAAAATAGGATTCATTGTTGAAATTCTTACAAGCATAGATGTAAAATACTGTACACAATCTCCTTACTCCTTGGTGTGATACAAGAAGTGTGCTTATTCTGTAAAAATCTAATGTGGCTAGTATTCCCCAAGTCATACCTCAATAATGCACAATATGTTTATAGGAAAAGATCCCAGTAATATCTATATGAGTATGTAAAGATCGAAGTTCCTTGACTGAGGAGGTGGTATTATTAAAAGTGCCTAACAGGGCATAGATAGGTCTTCCAGGGCATTTCAGTTCAATCTCAAAGTAAAACAGAGAAAGAAAAATAAATAAGTAAGAAATTAAATCCAAGTATATATTGAGAAGATTAAAACTGTTAACAATATTTGAACTTAATGTTCTGCTTCCACACTTGGGACATAGAAAGCCACAAGGGAATGTCACTCTAAGAAGAAGGAAAAAAATGAGTGATTTTAAAATTGTAATTATTCAAGTCTACCAGAGTGCTGAGTTCTCAAAGCAACCATGTAAACTGAATTCCAAAGAGTGACAAGTTTCTCCAAGGAAGGACAGATCACGTTACTTCTTTCAGCTTTGATAAAGCATAGAAGAAAGAAATGGAAGCCATAAAATTAGGTGAGAAAAAAAGAACTGAAGTATTTAAAATTTTACTAAGGCTTGATCAGGTCTTTTTTTTTAATTAATTAATTTTTTATTGAAGTATAGTTGATGTACAATGTTATGTTAATTATTGCTGTACAGCAAAGTGATTCAGGTGTGTATATATATATATGTGTGTGTGTGTTTGTGTGTGTGTGTATATATATACATTCTTTTTTTATGTATATGTTCTTTCCCATTATGGCTTATCATAAGATATTGAATATAGTTCTTTGTGCTATACAGTAAGACCATGTTGTTTACCCATTCTATATATAAAAGCTTATATCTGCTAACCCTAAACTCCCACTCCATCCATCTCCCAACCCCCTCCCCCTTGGCAACCACCAGTCTGTTCTCTATGTCCATGATTCTGTTTCTGTTTCAGAGATAGATTCATTTCTGTCATATTTTAGATTCCACATATCATATGATGTCATATGTTATTTGTCTTTCTCTTTCTGACTTACTTCACTTAGTATGATAACCTCTAGTTTCATCCCTGTTGCTGCAAATGGCATTATTTCATCTTTTTTATGGCTGAGTAATATTCCATTGTATATATGTACCATATCTTTTTTATCCATTCATCTGTTGATTGGACATTTAGGTTGTTTCCATGTCTTGGCTATTGTGAATAGTGCTGCTATGAACATAGGGGTGCATTTTAAGGCTTGATCAGATCTTGCATGAAAATTTAGAATTTCTAGTTACCCAAACACAGGGAGTATGCACTTTCTTGCCAGGTTTTTCTGTAGGAGTTCACACCATGCTCATAAGAAAGACTGAGTGGAGGGCAAGAGACTTGAATGACCATCTTAGTAGTACAAGTGTGCAAGACTTGCCCATATTTCAGGGCAGTAGACCTCTATAACTGGTGTCCTGCTGATATGCAAGATGGAGATAACTGCTACCAGTGGATAGGCATGAAACCTGCTTGCACCCTGCTCCATCTCCTGATATAAATAAAATGTCAGCTGTTTCTGGGTGAATGGTAGCAAATGTACCTATTCCACACAACTTTTCATTGACACTAGACTATAGCTATCTACTGATTAGAGAGACAAAGAAAACTGGTTCATGTGCCCAAAGTCCTGATGATTGAAGGCAGAGCTCAGATATAGCAGGTGGGAAGGACAGGGAAACAACCTGTGCTCTATAGGCCAGGAGAAAACAAACTGTAGTCTGGGACTCATTCTATTCCTCAGCTTGCTTTTTTGTAAGGCTCATAAACTAAGAATGTTTGAAGAACTTTTGCTTTTTTTTTTCTTTTTTACATTTTCGAAGGGCTAAAACTTTAGACTATATGATACAAAGATTAAAGTAAATACTATCTTGTTCTTTATAGAAAATATTTTACAATACTGATCTAGAACATATTATGAAAACTAAACATATGTTGCTTGACACTAGGGAAGGGGCAGGAAGATGGAGAAAGGGTTATCCCTCATGATATGTACACAGTGTCATATAAGACTGAACCTGGAAAAGAAAAACTGAGAAACCTCTAGAAACCCATCATGAGCTTTAAGTCAAGCAACATGCATCACCAAGAAAGAGAGACTTCCTCTGTGGTGTGGGTATGCATGGCCTGCTGAATCTGAGGGTGAAACAGGAATACTTAGAATAACTATCCAGTCCTCTAGACCTCACATTAAGCACAAGGAGGCAACTGAAGCCTAGTATTTTGAGATGGCCATTATTTGCACAGTGACCTTGAATCCTATGGTACACTGAAGCTCACCACCCAAATATAGCCAATCCTCATTATTTGTGGATTCTTAATTTGTGAATTCTCCTACTTGCTGGAATTTATTTGTAACTTCAAAATCAAAGTACCAGCACTTTTGTTGTTTTTTTGTGGATACACACAGAGTATTGAAAAATTTGAGTCACCCAACATGCACATTTCTTAGTGAGGTCAACCAAGGCAATGCTCTGCCTTGTCTTTTCAGCTCTTCAGCTGTAAACAAGTGTCCTTTTCACGGTCTATTAGCACTATATATTTTTATGTTTTTCTTTGGTGATTTTTCTGTTTTAAATGATCCTTAAGTGTACTGTTAGTGTGTTGTGTGTTGTGTAGTGTTCTAAAGTGCAAGAAGGCTGTGATGCTCCTTATGGAGAAAATACCAGTGTTAGATTAGCTTCAGTCAGGTGTGTATTATAGTGCTATTAGTCATGAGTTTAATGTTAATTTATCAATTAGATATAATTAAGTAAGATTTCCTTTAACAGAAAAAAAAACCCACAAAACAAGGTTACAGGTTGATCAGTTAGTGAAAATGATGTGACCTGACATTTTCAGGAACTCCTCTAGAAGCAATGGTTCAGTATTCACAAATTCAATGTTCTCAGCTACTTTATAAAACATAATTACTTCAAATATTAAGAATTGGCTGTAACGCAAGCCAAATCTAGATCAGCTATGCATTAACTAGACTCAACCCTCCACACAAATATTCTGAAAAAGAAAAGCTTGCCCAATTTTCAACCATAAATGTTCTTTAACAGTCTCTGCTGGGCTGTTTTTGTTTCTGTTTTTACACACAACGTTCAGAATTAATGAAAAATAAAGCAATATACAAAAATACAAGGACAAAAACATTGTAAAGGTATAAAATAGTCATAGAAGGAGACACTGAGAGGAACCAGATATTCTATCAGAATAGAGACTTTAAAATAACTCTGCTAAATGTGTTGAAAGATCTTGTGGGGATAAAAGACAACATATCTGAGAGAGAGTAGGGGAATTCAGCAGGAACTATACAAAAGATTGAAGTGGAAGCATTAAAATGACAAACAATACCAGGCATGAGAAATTTTTCAGATGGAATTATCACAAGAAAAGATACAGAAGAAATATAAGTGAAATTGAAGATAAATCAATATGAATTTTCTAAATTGCAACATAAACAAAAAAGAACAGAATATGCAAAATCTGTATAAGAATATCAAATGGTCTAAAGACACATACACGTAATTGAAATCCTAAATTCAGAGGAGAGAAAGAGAGCAAGGCAGAATGTATTTGAAGATATAATGAATAAGAATGTCACAAATGTAATGAAAGACAAAAAACCTTTGTATCCCTGAACCACAGAGAAATTCAAGTAGAATAAACATAATTTTTTTTTAACCTGGCACATCATAGTCTGATTTTTGAAAACCAAAGATAAAAATCTTGAAGTCAGCTAGAGGAAAAATAAATATTATATAAAACCTAACAAAGGCATCAGACATTTCTTCAGAAACTATGCAAGGAAAGAGACAATAGTGTGATATTCCTAAAGAATAAGGAGAGAAAAAAAAAAAAAAAAGAACTGTCAACCTAGAATTTTATTCCCAGTCAAACGTCTTTCCAATCTAAAGACAAAATAAAGATTTTTTAATACAAATAAGAACTGAGAGTATTTATTGCAGGAAGGCTTATTCTATAAGGATTGTTGAAGGCAGTTCATCAGGTAGAAAATTTATAATACCTATGGTAATAAGGATCTATAGAAATAAATGAAAATCACTATAGAAACATGAGTAAATATTATTTTATTGTATTTTTGAATTTATTTAAATATGATTAAATGAATTGAATAGAAAATTATATCTAAAACAAAATTGGAAACAAGATATACCCATGAAATATAAAATTCAGGCATAAGGTAAAGAGAACTACAAGATCTGCTTTTTGTAAGCAAAAATATTGGATAAGGCAAAGGATGGGAATTGTCTTCTAACAACTGTGAGAGCTATAACACTCAAAACTATTACTAGGTACTCATTGAAAAGCTTAGTGTGTCTGTCTGAAAGAAGCAGCAAAACCATGAGATTTGTATACCTAAATTCACCTCAGGGGGTATGAAGAAGACCATGATAAGGCTTGCAGGTGCTAAAGAAATCTTCGTTTTGTTAACTTCTGAAACCAACCCTATAAAACTACTTTCTAGGACAAAGGCCTTAACACTGTGGATTTTTCTTAGAGTCAAAAATAAATCAAGTGGAACAGGGATGAAGAAAAGAGAAAGTGCAGACGAAAGTGGAAGAGGAAAGCGGTGGAGGCAAATTTCATAAAATAGAAGGAAACATGTTTTAACATTTCACAAAAGAAAAAAAGAGGGGCATGTTGAATTATACAGGTGGGAAAATTACTTCAATACACTTTTTCCAGCTAAAAGTACAAAAAATGTATATCTCTTAAAACTGAGCAACAGTAAAGTAGTGTTATCTATGCTATTATAAGAATCAACTGCTGGGCAAGATGGCGGAAGAGTAAGACACAGAGATCACCTTCCTTCCCACAGATACAGTAGAAATACATCTACACGTGGAACTGCTCCTACAGAACACCCACTGAATGCTGGCAGAAGACGTCAGACCTCCCAAAAGGCAAGAAAATCCCCACGTACTTGGGTGGGGCAAAAGAAAAAAAGAAATAACAGAGACAAAGAATAGGGATGGGACCTGCACCAGTGGGAGGGAGCTGTGAAGGAGGAAAGGTTTCCACACACTAGGGAGCCCCTTCGCAGGTGGAGACTGCGGGTGGCAGAGGGGGTAAGCTTCGGAGCTGTGGAGGAGATTGCAGCCACAGGGGTGCGGAGGGCAAAGCAGAGAGATTCCTGCACAGAGGATCGGTGCTGACCAGCACTCACCAGCCCAAGAGGCTTGTCTGCTCACCCGCCAGGGCGGGCAGAGCTGGGAGCTGAGGCTCGGGCTTCAGTCGGATCCCAGGGAGAGGACTGGGGTTGGCAGCGTGAACACAGCCTGAAGGGGTTAGCGCACCACAGCTGGCCGGGAGGGAGTCCGGGAAAAAGTCTGCAGCTGCTGAAGAGGCAAGAGACTTTTTCTTGCCCCTTTGTTTCACGGCACGCAAGGAGAGGGGATTCAGAGCACGGCCTAAACGAGCTCCAGACACTGGCGCGAGCCGCGGCTATCAGCGCGGACCCCACAGACGGGCATGAGACACTAAGGCTGCTGCTGCCGCCACCAAGAAGCCTGTGTGAGCACAGGTCACTCTCCACACCACCCCTCCTGGGAGCCTGTGCAGCCCGCCATGGCCAGGTTCCCGTGATCTGGGGACAACTTCCCCGGGATAACGCATGGCGCACCTCAGGCTGCTGCAAAGTCATGCCGGCCTCTGCCGCCGCAGGCTTGCCCCGCAACCATACCCCTCCCTCCCCACCGCCCGAGTGAGCCAGAGCCCCGGAAGCAGCTGCTGCTTTAAGCCCGTTCTGTCTGGGCAGGGAACAGACGCCCTCAGGCGACCTACATGCAGAGGGGGGTCCAAATCCAAAGCTGAACCCCAGGAGCTGTACGAACAAAGAAGAGAAAGGGAAATCTCTCCCAGCAGCCTCAGCAGCAGCGGATTAAAGCTCCACAAACAACTTGATGTGCCTGCATCTGTTGAATACCTGAATAGACAATGAATCATCCCAAATTCAAGAGGTGGACTTTGGGAGCAGGATATATTAATTTTTCCCCTTTTCCTTTTTTTGTGAGTGTATATGTGTATGCTTCTGGGTGAGATTTTGTTTCTATAGCTTTGCTTTCACCATTAGTCCTAGGGTTAGGTCCGTCCGTCTTTTTTTTTTTTTTTTTTTTTATTTTAAAAAATATTTTTTTTCTAATAAATGTTTTCTTAATAATTTTTTCCTTATTTTCTATGCTGAAAAAAATTAAAATATTATTTTTAATAAGTTTTTTCATATTTTATTTTAAAAAATTAAGTTTTTTTCTTAAATACTTTTCTTCATAATTTTTTCTTATTTATTATTATAAAAAATTAATAAATCTATTTTTAAAAATTAAAAAAAAATTTCATAATAAGTTTATTTTAATACTTTTTTTCTTATTTTTTTATTATAATAGCTTTATTTTATTTTATTTTATCCTCTTTCTTTCTTTCTTTCTTTCTATTTTTTCTCCCTTTTACTCTGAGCCCTGTGGATGAAAGGCTCTTGGTGCTCCAGCCAGGCATCAGGGCTGTGCCTCTGAGATGGGAGAGCCAACTTCAGGACACTGGTCACAAGAGACCTCCCAGCTCCACGTAATACCAAACGGCAAAAATCTCTCAGAGATCTCCATCTCAACATCAAGACCCAGCTTCACTCAACGACCAGCAAGCTACAGTGCTGTACACCCTATGCCAAACAACTAGTAAGACAGGAACACAGCCCCATCCATTAGCAGAGAGGCTGCCTAAAATCATAATAAGGCCAGAGACACCCCAAAACACACCACCAGACATGGACGTGCCCACTAGAAAGACAAGATCCAACCTCATCCACCAGAACACAGGCACTAGGCCCCTCCACCAGGAAGCCTACACAACCCACCAAACCAACCTTAGCCACTGGGGATGGATACCAAAAACAACGGGAACTATGAACCTGCAGCCTGTGAAAAGTAGACCCCAAACACAGTAAGATAAGCAAAATGAGAAGACAAAAAAAAGACACAGCAGGAGCTTCCCTGGTGGCGCAGTGGTTGAGAATCTGCCTGCCAATGCAGAGGACATGGGTTCGAGCCCTGGTCTGGGAAGATCACACATGCCGCGGCCCTCACACAGAAACGAAGACCCAACACAGCCAAAAAAAAAAAAAAAACAAAAAACAAACAAAAAAAACCCACACAGCAGGTGAAGGAGCAGGGTCAAAACACACCAGACCTCACAAATGAAGAGGAAGTAGGCAGTCTACCTGAAAAAGAATTCAGAATAATGATAGTAAAGATGATCCAAAATCTTGGAAATAGAATACACAAAATGCAAGAAACATTTAACAAGGATGAAGAAGAACTAAAGAGGAGCCAAGCAATGATGAAAAACACAATAAATGAAATTAAAAATACTCTAAATGGGATCAATAGCAGAATAACTGACGCAGAAGAATGGATAAGTTACCTGGAAGATAAAATAGTGGAAATAACTACTGCAGAGCAGAATAAAGAAAAAAGAATGAAAAGAAATGAGGAAAGTCTTGGGGACCTCTGGGACAACGTTAAACGCACCAACATTCGAATTATAGGGGTCCCAGAAGAAGAAGAGAAACAGAAAGGGACTGAGAAAATATTTGAAGAGATTATAGTTGAAAACTTCCCTAATATGGGAAAGGAAATAGTTAATCAAGTCCTGGAAGCACAGAGAGTCCCATACAGGATAAATCTAAGGAGAAACACGCCAAGACACATATTAATCAAACTATCAAAAATTAAATATAAAGAAAACATATTAAAAGCAGCAAGGGAAAAACAACAAATAACACTCAAGGGAATCCCCATAAGGTTAACAGCTGATCTTTCAGCAGAAACTCTGCAAGCCAGAAGGGAGGGGCAGGACGTACTTAAAGTGATGAAGGAGACAAACCTACAACCAAGATTACTCTACCCAGCAAGGATCTTATTCAGATTTGATGGAGAAATTAAAACCTTTACAGACAATCAAAAGCTGAGAGAGTTCAGCACCACAAAACAAGCTTTACAGCAAGTGCTAAAGGAACTTCTCTAGGCAAGAAACACAAGAGAAGGAAAACACCTACAATAACAAACCCAAAACATTTAAGAAAATGGGAATAGGAACATACATATTGATAATTATCTTAAATGTAAATGGATTAAATGCTCCCACCAAAAGACACAGACTGGCTGAATGGATACAAAAACAAGACCCATATATATGCTGTCTACAAGAGACCCACTTCAGACCTAGGGACACATACAGACTGAAAGTGAGGGGATGGAAAAAGATATTCCATGCAAATGGAAATCAAAAGAAAGCTGTAGTAGCAATTCTCATACTAGACAAAATAGACTTTAAAATAAAGACTATTACAAGAGACAAAGAAGGACACTATATAATGATTAAGGGATCGATCCAAGAAGAAGATATAACAATTGTAAATATTTTTGCACCCACCATAGGAGCACCTCAGTACATAAGGCAAATTCTAACAACCATAAAAGGGAAAATCGACAGTAACACAATCATAGTAGGGAACTTTAACACCCCACTTTCACCAATGGACAGATCATCCAAAATGAAAATAAATAAGGAAACACAAGCTTTAAATGATACATTAAACAAGGTGGAGTTAATTGATATTTATAGGACATTCCACCCAAAAACAACAGAATACACATTTTTCTCAAGTGCTCATGGAACATTCTCCAGGATAGATCATATCTTGGGTCACAAATCAAGCCTTGGTAAATTTAAGAAAATTGATATCATATCAAGTATCTTTTCTGAACACAGCACTATGAGACTAGATATCAATTACAGGAAAAGATCTGTAAAAAATACAAACACATGGAGGCTAAACAATACACTACTTAATAACAAAGTGATCATGGAATAAATCAAAGGGGAAATCAAAAAATACCTAGAAACAAATGGCAATGGAGAGACGACGACCCAAAACTTATGAGATGCAGCAAAAGCAGTTCTAAGAGGGAAGTTTATAGCAATACAAGCTTACCTCAAGAAACAGGAAACACCTCAAATAAACAACCTAACCTTGCATCTAAAGCAATTAGAGAAAGAAGAACAAAAAAACCCCAAAGTTAGCAGAAGGAAAGAAATCATAAATATCAGATCAGACATAAATGAAAAAGAAATGAAGGAAACAATAGCAAAGATAAATAAAACTAAAAACTGGTTCTTTGAGAGGGTAAACAAAATTGATAAACCATTAGCCAGACTCATCAAGAAAAACGGGAGAAGACTCAAATCAGTAGAATTAGAAATGAAAAGGGAGAAGTAACAACTGACACTGCAGAAATACAGACGATCATGAGAGATTACTACAAGCAACTCTATGCCAATAAAGTGGACAACCTGGAAGAAATGGACAAAATCTTAGAAATGCACAACCTGCCGAGACTGAACCAGGAAGAAATAGAAAATATGAACAGACCAATCACAAGCACTGAAATTGAAACTGTGATTAAAAATCTTCCAACAAACAAAAGCCCAGGACCAGATGGCTTCACAGGTGAATTCTATCAAACATTTAGAGAAGAGCTAACACCTATCCTTCTCAAATTCTTCCAAAATGTTGCAGAGGGAGGAACACTCCCCAACTCATTCTACGAGGCCACCATCACCCTAATACCCAAATCAGACAAAGATGTCACAAAGAAAGAAAACTACAGGCGAATATCACTGATGAACATAAAAGTATGAAATTAGAACACTCCCTAATACCATACACAAGAATAAACTCAAAATGGATTAAAGACTTAAATGTAAGGCCAGACACTATCAAACTCTTAGAGGAAAACATAGGCAGAACATTCTATGACATAAACCACAGAAAGATCCTTTTTGTCCCAGCTCCTAGAGAAATGGAAATAAAAACACAAATAAACGAATAGGACCTAATGAAACTTAAAAGCTTTTGCACAACAAAGGAAACCATAAACAAGACCAAAAGACAACCCTCAGAATGGGAGAAAATATTTGCAAATGAAGCAACTGACAAAGGATTAATCTCCAAGATTTACAAGCAGCTCATGCAGCTCAATAACAAAAAAAACAAACAACCCAATCCAAAAATGGGCAGAAGATCTAAATAGACATTTCTCCAGAGAAGATATACAGATTGCCTACAAACACATGAAAGAATGCTCAACATCATTAATCATTAGAGAAATGCAAATCAAAACTACAATGAGATATCATCTCACACAGGTCAGAATGGCCATCCTCAAAAAATCTACAAACAATAAATGCTGGAGAGGGTGTGGTGGAAAGGGAACCCTCTTGCACTGTTGGTGGGAATGTAAATTGATACAGCCACTATGGAGAACAGTATGGAGGTTCCTTAAAAAACTAAAAATAGAACAACCATACGACCCAGCAATCCCACTACTGGGCATATACCCTGAGAAAACCATAATTCAAAAAGAGTCATGTACCCAAATGTCCATTGCAGCTCTATTTACAATAGCCAGGACATGGAAGCAACCTAAGTGTCCATCATCAGATGAATGGACTAAGAAGATGTGGCACATATATACAATGGAATATTACTGAGCCATAAAAGGAAACGAAACGGAGTTATTTGTAGTGAGGTGGTTGGAGTTAGAATCTGTCATACAGAGTGAAGTAAGTCAGAAAGAGAAAAGCAAATACAGTATGCTAACACATATATATGGAATCTAAGGAAAAAAAAACACAAAAAGGTCATGAAGAACCTAGTGGCAAGGTGGGAATAAAGACACAGACCTACTAGAGAATGGACTTGAGGATATGGGGAGGGGGAATAGTAAGATGTGACAAAGTGAGAGAGTGGCATGGACAAATATACACTACCAAACTTAAAATAGCTAGCTAGTGGGAATCAACCACATGGCACAGGGAGATCAGCTCTGTGCTTTGTGATCACCTAGAGGGGTGGGATAGGGAGGGTGGGAGTGAGGGAGATGCAAGAGGGAAGAGATATGGGAACATATATATATATGTATAACTGATTCACTTTGTTATAAAGCAGAAACTAACACACCATTGTAAAGCAATTATACTCCAATAAAGATGTTAAAAAAAAAACAAGCATGGATCCACATAGAGTCAAAACACATTGGACAGGAAATTGATGTCCACATTATGGATGCATCAGACATTCCTAGTTTTTATAGGCTCCCACATTCAACAACAAAATTTTGACATCCATCCATGAACATAAGTATCTCTATGTGAGTTGTGGGACCCAGCACCATCTAAAAAGGTATCTGAGAGAAGTCTCAATGACCTACATATCAGTAATAGGCAGACAGACTTTGGTATTGCCTGTGGGCCCTACAGAAGACTGTGAACCAGTTCCAGCTCCTGTCAGCCATGATCTGGGAACACCTGCAGAACTGTGACTTGGCCAGTCACTGGGGATGAGAGAATCTGTGTAGAAGTCCAGGGTTTTGAAGAACTTCCAGTACTCCATGGCACATACGTACAAACAAAATACAAATTTTGATTCACTTGAGTGGGTAAGAGAAACAGCATGCCATCATCACCCTTCCCCCAAGGTGACACAGCTTAGGGTTAAACAAGACAATGAATTCGCCTACGGAGAAAGAGAGAGCTAGTAAGTGGATATGCAGCTTCTCCAACTGTGCAGTACATTACCAAAAAGACTCATTTCTCTCTCACAGCTTCCAGAGTATAAAATTGGGAGTGATATGACTGGAGGTAGGGAACAGATAGGTACAGCAGGAAATAAGATGCCTGGAGGGCATTAAAGGGACACAGTTCCTGCTGACTGAATTCTGGACTCCATCAAAAAGCCTGCCCACAAGCAATGGGAAAAGCCTCTGCCATAAATAGCCTGAACTGGCCTGTGGGCTGTCTCAGGGCCAAACCCATGTCAAACCCATACCTGCATGCCAAACCCATACCTCCCCTCAGTCTGTGGACAGTTTCCTGCGTGCAATTCTGAGGGTGGCAGCAAGAGGAAAATTTGGTAGAAGGTTAGGGAGCATGCAGAAAATTCAGGCTAAGGTCTGTGGGTAAGGGAGAAACCACAAAACTTGAGCAGTACACTACATTTATGAAAATAAGAGAGGGTATAAGCAGCTAAACTAGTGACTTGTAGGATCAAGAGAAAACCTACAAACTCAAGAATTCTGCCCTTGGAGGGAGAAACAAACATGAAGCAAATGTATCCATATAGAGTCTAAGAAAGCCTCAGAATCCATAGCAGAACTGATAAAATGTATGTCTACCCTGAAGGCAGTTAGTAAAGATTAGAAGAGGTCACTGCTACTTCAAATATGAAAACAGCAACAGAAACTTGAACTTGAAAAATCAGGGAAGCATGATATCAACAAATATTACAATAATCTTCCAGTAACCAAATCTATGATTTACCTGATAAAAAATTTGATAGCTGTTTAAAGGAAACTCAGTGAACCAGAAGAAAACACAGAAAAAAAAAATTCAGTGAAATCAGGAAACAGAAAGTTATTAAAATAAGAAATTAACAAAGAGTTAGAAATCATAAAAAAAGAACAAAACAAAATCTGGAGCTGAAGTATTCAATGAATGAAATGAAAAATGCAATAGCAAGCATCAACAGCGGGCACCAAAGAGAAGAAGGAATCGGTGAGATAGAGGATAGGACATTTGAAATAACACAGTCAGAGGAGAAAAAAAGGAAAAAAGAATGAAAAAGAGTAAAGAAAGCCTACTTGATCTATGGGACATAATAAAAAAGAGCCCATATCCAAATCAGTGGCATTCCAGCAGAAGTGAGGGAGAAGATGGCAGAAAGCTTACTTAAAGAATTAATAGCTGAGAACTTCTCAAACCTGGGAGAGAATTTTATATCCAAGTTCATGAAGCTAATAGATTGTCCCATTATTTTGATTCAAAACAGTCTTCTCCAAGACACCTTACATTAAAATGATCAGAACTCAAAGACTGAAAGAGAATCCTGAAATCAGCAAGAAAAAAAAAAATTGTAAACTACAAAGGAACCACCATTAGTCTATCAGCAGATTTCTCAGCAGAAATCTTATATGACAGAAGAGAGTAGAATGATATATTCAAAGTACTGAAGAAAAAAAAAAAAAAAACAACCAAGAATACTTTATCCAGCAAAGTTACATTCCAGAAATGAAGGATAAATAAAGACTTTCCTAGACAAACCAAACCTAAGAGAATTCATCACTATTTGGCATAGCTTACAAGAAATGCTAAAAGGTATTTTTCAAGCTGACATAAAAGGATGCTAATTAGTAACATGAAAACATATGAAAATATACAACACTCTGGTAAAGGCAAATATATAATTAAATTCAGAAAACTAATCTGCAATATGATGGTGAGTTATTAACCACTTTAATACAGTATAAAGGTTAAAGGAAAGTGTATCAAAAATAGCTATAGCTATAATAATTTGCTAACAAATACAGGAAATAAAAAGAGGCAAATTATGATAATAAAAACATAAGAGTAGAAGGGGGGAAGTAAAAGGGTAGAAATTTTGTATAAGATGGAAGTTAATTATCAGCATAAAAGACTGTTATATCTATAAGATATTTTATGTAAGTCTCTTGGGAACAACAAAACAAATGCCTATAGTAGATTCAAAAAAATAAAGGCAAGGGAATCACAGTATACCACCATGGACTATCACCAATTCATGAAAGGAGGTAGCAAGAGAGGAAAAAAGGAGCAATGGATCTATAAAATAGCCAGAAAACAATAAGATGTCAATAGTAGGTCCTTACACATCAATAATAACTCTAAATGTAAATTGACTAAATTCTCCATTCAAAAGACAAAGAGTGGCTGCATGATTTAAAAAAAAAAAAAAAAAAATGGACCCAATTGTATGTTGAATGCAAGAGATTCACCTCAGCTCTAAGGATACATATAGATTCAAAGTGAACAAATGGGAAAATATATTCATGCAAGTGGAAACCAAAATAGACTTTAAACTAAAAATGGTTTCAAGAGATAAAGAAGGTCATTATATAATGATAAAGAGGTCAGCTCATTAAGAAGATATAACAATTGTAAATATATACACATCCAACATTGGAACACCTAAATATATTAAAATCTGAAGGGCAAAATAGACAACAATGTAATAATAGTCATACAATAATACAACAACAATACAATAATAATACAATTGCAGAACTCTGAATACCCCATGCTCAGCAATGGACAGATCATACAGAAAGAAAATCAACAAGGAAACTTTGGACTTGGACCATATTTTAGACCAAATGGACCAAATATATATATATATTTGACATTCAGTTCAACAGCTGCAGAGTACACGTTCTTCTCAAATGCTCATAGAACATTATCAAGGATACATCATATGATAGGCCAGAAAACAGGTCTTAGCAATTTTAAGACCGTTGAAATCATACCAAGTATCTTTTCTGACCACAGTAATATAAAACTAGAAATCAACTTTGTACACAGCAACGAACTGATCAACAAAATAAAAAGGCAACTTACAGAATGGGAGAAAATATTTGCAAATCATATGTATGATAAGGAGTTAATATCCAAAATGTATAAAGAACTCATACAACACAATGGCAAAAAACCCCACAAATAATCTGACTAAAATGGGTAAAAGACCTGAATAGAAATTTTTCCAAAGAAGGTATTGAAATATTCAACAGGTACCTGAAAGGCACTCAACATCACTAATAATGAGAGAAATGCAACTCAAAATCACGATGAGATCTCACATCATGCCAATTAAAAAATGGCTATCATCAAAAGACAAGAGATAACAAGTGCTCATTATGATGTGGAGAAAAAGGAACCTTTGTGGACTGTTGGTGGTCTTGTACATTGGTGCAACCACAATGAAAAACAGTATGGAGGTTACTCAAAAAATTAAAAATAGAATCACCATATAATCCAGCAATTATACTTCTGGGTACATATCAGAAGGAAACAAAAACTATATTGAAGAGATATCTGCACTTTCATGTTTATTGCAGCATTATTCACAATAATCAAGACATGGAAACAACATAAGTATCCACCAGAAATGAATGGATAAAAACACGTAGTTTTGGCCAACCCAATATATAGAGAGAATGCTATATTATTCAGCCATAAAAAGAAGGAAATCCTGCCATTTGTGACAACATGAGTGGATCCTGAGGGCATTATGTTAAGTGAAATGTCAGACAGAGAAATGAAAATACATATAAAATGTATATTATGACTATAGTCATCACTACTGTAGGGTATATTTGAAAGTTATTAAGAAAGTAGATCCTAAGAGTTCTCATCACAAGGAAAAACCTTTTCTTCATTTTGTATTGTTTTGGGGTCTTGTTTGGTTCTATATGAAATGATAAATGTTAACTAAATGTATTGTGGTAATAATTTCACAATATGTGTAAGTCAAATCATTATGCTATACACCTTAAACTTAATACAGTGCTATTGTCAATTATATCTCAATAAAACAGGGGGTAAAAAAGCAGAAAAAAAAAGAAAATTGTATTGGCTCCTAGGAGTGTCAATGGGAAAGTGAAATATCTCATACTTTCTGGTAGATAGAAATGGTTTTATATGTTATATGCTCTTAGATGGATAGAAAGAAAAGGGGAACCAGGAATGTAAAGTACAAGGCAAGGCTGAGATTAATTCTCAGTTCTCAGTAACAGATACCCTGATGCAATGCAAGTGTGAGAAAGTGCTTTCTGTGGATTTAGATTTAGTTAAAAAAAAAAAAAATTGTAGGTCCAGAGGTTTATAATTTATTTGTGATATAAAAAATATAGAAAGATCTTAACTCTTAACACAGCTATTCTACAATGCAAGACATAAAATACTTTTTAGAAAATAAGTATATATTTAACTTCTGACATTAGTAGTTGTGAAATATTTTTAATTTCTAGTTTTTTTTCCTGTTGTTTATTGATGAAATGTATTATTGCATTATTTAAAATAGACTACAGATAGGAAGTAGGAGAGCACATCCTAAATGTTAATACTTTAGAGAGGTAATCTTGCAGAACTTCATTTATTCCCGGCATCATTAAGGACATTTATTCCCCAGAATCATTAAGGACATCAAGGACCCTCTTACATCTCAGAGCTAGCACAATATCAAAAAGGCAAAATGTTCATGGCAGGGAAGGGCAGATTTAGCTTATCATTAATTATGCAAATAACAGAAAAATAGATTATAAGCAGGTGAAGGGGAAGAGTGTTGGAAGTGAAAGTTCATTCAACCAATCTGTGGTATTTGCCATCATCAGTGTCTAGGTGACCCTGAATAATATCTGTTTCTGCTTTCTCCACTTCAGAGTATCTTAGACAGCCCATTTCCAACATGTGAATTAACAGATTTACTAATAAGGAATTTTTCTTACATATTCCTAATATATTATATTATATTATATAGTATCATTACCAAGTCCAAGCTTGTACTGCTCACTGCAGGACAGGCCAAAAAAGTTGAGAGACAAGGTGTTGGGGCAAGGAATAGTGACTTTATTCAGAAAGTCAGCAAACTGAGAAGATGGTGGACTGATGTCCGAAAGAACCATCTTAATTTGGCGTAGAATTCAGGCTTCTTTTATGCTTAGGAAAAAGGAGAAGTGGAAAGATAGCAGACTTCTTGGAGCCACCTGGCCTTCAAGGAAAGCATAACATTTCTTTGTTTTTCTGCTGGCTCATTTAGGCTGGATCACAAGGCTCCTGCAAAACTTCAAGTTGTTAGCAGTTATTTTTACTTTATCACTCATCTCTCCTTATTCTCAAGGCTTCTAGGCTGAAAGTGAACTTATCTACAACAAATAATAGCCATAACTAACCCAGGACCATGGGATGGGGACTTTTGTAAGGGAACTTAAGGAACTATTTGGGCATAAGCAACATTTCTTTAATGTTTAATTCTTGACAGGCAGGGCTAAAGTAACAGAATACATAGACTAAAGAATGAGGGAGGCTGTTTCAATGTGGTATTAGTTCTGTTTTTCCTCTGTTACATTAGAATTATTATAATTCATTGGTGAATCTGATTTCCATCAGTATATTTAGAATTTTTCATACATGCTCATAAATATTATTTCTCTTCATTTTTTGTTATTTTGCTAATTTGTCATATTTTATCAAAGTTATATTGACATTGTAAAATGAAGTGGGAGTTACCCTTCTTCTGTGTTTATAAAGAAGAAAAATTTTCAATACTTTGTAAATATTAGAAAAAATCTCTTATAAAATCTTTTGGGCTAGAAGAATTTATTTCCTATTTCTATTACTGTTTCTTTTTTTAATTTTAAACGTATTTGTCATTTTTACAAATGTTAATTAACTATTTCATAATCATTAGCCAATAAATGGCCATACTGTGCTGTATATGTCTTTAATCTTCTCTGAGTATTTGATTAAAATTTTTATCTCTTGAGTAACAGGGTGTTATAATTTCTTTAAGCTTAATAATAGTAAATGAAACATATTTGATCAATGTAGAAAATTTCAAAAGTTTAGAGAAACAAAGGAATATAATAATCACACCCTCTCCAGCCACCAGCAAGAGATTACTATGAATATATTCATGTATTCCCTTACGGAATCAAGAATATGCCTGAGCATATTTCTATGTATAACAATTTCATTCTATGGTATTGTTCTCAATGCTCGCTTAGCACATGATACTATGCATACAAATTAATTTCTTCAAACTATTCCCGCATATCAAGGTTATATCCAATTCTTTACCATTCAAATGGAACAATGATCGTAGAATTAAATCTTTGTGCACATATTTTGGATAAAGTTATGTCACCCTAAAAATGTATAAAAGAGTTTTAAGGTTTTCACTCTTGTAAACTTACACTTCAGAAGGACTGTACAAATTTACAATTCATCTAGCAGCATATGAGAATGCTAGTATACCTAATTTTTTCTACTTTTACTTACTGCAATTAAAAAAAAAAAACTTTACTTATTTATAGCCTAAATTCTCACACTGTTGACATTCCAGAAAGGCCTTCTTGTGTCTGAAAACATTGATAATTTTTTTTCCTTTTTGTTTTTTACAGTTTTTTATCCATTTTATTGTTGAATTTCACAAGGACAAGGTTAAGTATTAGTGGCAATCATTTGCTGTTTTCATTTTTTGCCGATTTGACACTTCAGGTTCTATTGGTCTCTAGGCATTAGCTCTAACATTTGCTGAAATGTGGCTAAATTGTCTTTTCTCTGGATATTGAAAACTCTTCTGGAGCTGGTATTTTTAGTTTCCTCTGTGGCTTCCAGTCCTGAGTCCATGTCTTTGCTACTTCCTCATTTTAATCCCAGACACTTTGATCCCCAGCGTTCAGAAGCTTCAGTCTGCTTTGCCCTCAGCAAAGTTTTCTACTGTGACCTTACTTGTCTAGAGTCATCCCACCTCTATGGAAATAAATTTATATTGAATCTATCTTCTAGTTTTCATGTCTATTGTCATTTCTCTGTTGGGGTTTTTAACTGAAAGAACATAAGGAATTGACAAGAAGATTGTAGTTGGCATCAAAAGAAATGCATTACAGCCTCCTTTGAAACTCAGAAAGGGAACTTGAACAAGGACTTTGAGCCTCAATGAAATGGTCAGCAAAATGGGGATAATAAAAACCTTATAGGGACTTCCCTGGTGGCACAGTGGTTAAGAATCCGCCTGTCAATGCAGGGGACACGGGTTTGAGCCCTGGTCTGGGAAGATCCCACATGCTGTGAAACAACTAAGCCCGTGCACCACAACTACTAAGCCTGCGCTCTAGAGCCCTTGAGCCACAGCTACTGAGCCCGTGTGCTGCAACTACTGAAGCCCGTGTGCCTAGAGCCCGTGCTCCACAACAAGAGAAGCCACCACAATGAGAAGCCTGCACACTGCAACAAAGAGTAGCCCCTGCTCACCGCAACCAGAGAAAACCCGTGTGCAGCAATGAAGACCCAAGGCAGCCAAAAATAAATAAATAAATAATAATAAAAAAAAACTTATAGATTTGTTGTGATGGTTAAAGAAGATGCTGTGTTTTCTTTCTTTTGTTTAGAATGCTTCCCCTCATCTTCCTGGCAAGATTCAGCTCATTAGTTAGGTCCCAGTTGACTTATCACCTTATTCATAAAATGTTTCTCTGCACTTCAAGCAGAATTAATTGCTGCTGCCTCTGTGCTCCCACAGCAGCTTCTTCATAAGCACTTATCACATTATTAACTACCTTCCAGATTGCTGTTAGCTAGCACCAAATGTAAGCTCTATTTTTAAAGACCAATAATAGAACCTACTTATCTTTAAAAACCTAGCACCTTTCACTTTGCCTAGCATAGTAATGACAGACAGACATTGAACTGGTTTGGACTGAATTGTCTCTTGTGTAGAAAAATCCAAATATTTCATCATTTTACTGTCAGAAATTTGGACTACCTTAATTTAAACCTAGGAAATAAAATTACATCAGTCATCCGGTCGATTGCCCAACCCCGACCCTGCCCCCAGCTGTTCTCTATGGGCTAACCTACCAAACTGACCAGAAAATATTCTCATCTGTTTTTCAGGCAAGGTCCCCTTTCTCTTTGATGGAGTTGAAGACACACAGGTGGTGTATTTCCTTCTTCAACTTTGTTTATTGGACAACTGAAAACAACTTATTTTTCTAACTGATATCAATTCACTGTTTCAGAAAGTCAGGTTATATTGAAATGATTATTTGATAAACTATCATTTTTCTTCATATTCCATGTCTGGGTGCACACTTTGTTCACTTTAGTCTTGATATTATCCAAGCAACAAAAGATTTCAAAGGAAAGGAGTACTTCTATAAATTGATAATGTCTATTTTTAAAATATATATATATATATATGTATATTAGTTCTACTTCTCAAAGGGTCGTGTTTTCCAGACAATTTCCTAATTTGGGGGAATTGAGAATTTAGATCATGATATCATATATGCAAAGAATATAACAATTAAGATAAAATTCCATGATTTAATAAAAATGATAAATAGTATGTGTTAGACTCATTCACTTGGTAAAATCCTTTTGTCTTGGAAGATAACATGGGGTGAGAATGGTACACAAAATTTGAGTTTTTGCAAAATAACAGGTGATACTTAGCCAGGGTCTTAGAAAAATGGTTTTCTAGTTCTAGTGTGCTAAAGTCTTTTAATATATGCAAACAATAAGAAGGAAAAAATATAAACAATATGTACATTTAGGTTTCTGGCAAATTCAGTTTTTAAAAAGTCTGCTAAAATATAGTGTAACAACTGAAAGAGATAGTAGATCTTATTCAAGGCAGATTTACAGCTATTGCATTTTTTTTTTGCTTGTGTCAGCTAACCTTGGCAAAAAGAACCGTTTTGCTATTGGGGTGAAACCTGTAAATCTAGATTTTGTCTCCTTCCCTTCCAAAACCTTGTCTTAGGCCTTGTCACTTTCTTCATTCATCACTGCTATACTTAAATGTGGGTGAAATTCTAGAATGTTTGATTTGTATTATAGCTTGAACATTCTTTTTCAACTTCACTATATAATTAATTGTAAGTAATAAAACTTCTTTGTCTATGTATAGAAAAGACTTTTTATTTTGAAGATCCTACTTTTTGGTTTGGCATTAAAGGGCTATTTTTATATGGCACATGTTAATAAAAATAATGCCACTAATTTTCAATTGTGACTTGTGCAAATAACTGTTTTAACATTGCATACAAATTACATGCATATGTACATAAAAACTTTATGCAATATGTATAATTTCATGTTTTATCTAAATGTTTATTTTTTATGTTTACACATGAAATATGCTCAGAATATATATTGTCCAACATATATATATTCATGGACTTAATTACATGCTTAGACCATTTAAATATATTTAAATATCTTTGAGCTGAACTTAAGAAACTGTGTCATGCTAGGAAATAAACTTTGTTGCCTTTCCTATATATTTAAGTTTGACCATTGTACTTAATAAATAAGATGCATTTTTCTTTTGATCATGAGTAGTTCCCATTCAGTCTTAAATTATTAATTATTTTTAGTGATATTAACTTTTTCTTCTGTTTAGGCTGAGGCCAACAAACCATTCAGAGATTTCCTCACACTATAGAAAGTAAGGAGGTGTTCACATGTATGACCATTGCTCAAAGACACTCACAAACAAAACCACATACTCATCCATGTACAGACACCAATAGTAGAATTTTCATATGAAATTGGGAACTGTTACTCTCATGCTGGTTTTGATCATTTTATTCTTTTACTTAATGAATAGTATTATGTTTTTGAAAAGAGTTTAGAATTATATTAATTTAATTAATTGTCATTTCCACTAATTATTGTGGAAAATGTGATTCCTGGAAGAAATTTTACTTTTCCTTTACCAGGAAATATCTTTTTACAAGAAATTTATATTTTCTGTTATTTCTTTCTGTAAGTAAGGCAAGCCACAAAAATAGTATAAGTGTAATACTTATCATAATGCTGTAAGATATCCTTTAAGCTTTTTACTCATTGGACTAAAGGTTTTTGCTGTTATTATAAATAAGGAATTATTTTTCTGCATGAACAGGGGAAATATCTATGAGAAAACAATATCCATTCTGGAAATCTTTTGATTCATTTTTGTAGAAAATTAATTTGTAAAAGCAATCATTTGACTTAATGCATAGAAGATCAAGCCTCACATTTACTGAACAGAAAATAGCATGTGTTATTTGTATAATGAGATTTTCTCTTCTGCTTAGATAGATGCTTCTACAAATGGGTTGTGTACATTTTGAGAGAAAATAACTTTGTTAAATGCATCATTGCACTATCTTATTTAAAGAAAGTCAATCTTTTTCCAGTCTTTCCCATGACCATCTTTTCTAGATGTATTTTTAGCACCTCTATTTCCCTTATGTCATAGTATTGAGAAAAAAACAACAAAACTTGTGAGATTTTAATTTTCATTAGTATTATTAGCAAGAGCACAAAATTTGTTGCCAGTTTTCCTCAGCTTAATGTGATGTGTGAGCAAAGTGGTGTTTCCCTCCACAGTCAGCATGCAAGTTATGGTAAGGGATTAGAAGCTCCTGATTTAGCTGTGGAATTCTATCCAAATCTGGATAGGACTCCTTTTCTTTTGGGAGAATTCTAAGGTTAGACTAGAAAAAGATCTAGAAGAAATCTAAAAGTGGGTTTTGCTGATGGGGTGACTAGAGTTTCAGACCAGATGTCTGGTGGATGTCATGATGGATATGACATGATGAAGGAGATTGCAGCTTTGAGAATTTGGTTCATTTAACTGGCTTATCTTAGACTTTCAGACACAACGATTTTTTTAATGAATTATTTACAGACTTTTGGGTAACTCCTCAGTTTGAGTATCTGGATCAGACAGACTTTAGGTTTTTAATTATTTTGAATTTTAAAAAGTCTTTTAGCTTTTGATTCAAATAAATTATTTTTTATTGTAGATATTTGGAAATTAAAACAGAAAATAACCCAATAACACAGAGATAGATAATGTTTAAAGGGTGTACTATTGCGTAGTCTTTTCACATCTAGTTATCTATAATCTATCTTTCTATCTGCCATCTATCTATCTCATCTGTTTACCTATTTTAAAATTAGAACTGCTAAGTGCCTTCTTAATGCAGTAGGCAGCACATCAGTCTCATAAAATCAAGATGCTGTCATATTGTATATATTAGTATAGAATATGTATTTTTTCTATATGTATTTGTATTTATTTATACCTTTATTTAAACAACTGAAAAGTAGCCCATCTCAATTTTGTAATGTTATAAGCAACACTGGAATAAACATTAGAGATATATTTGCAAATAGTTTGATTAATTCCTTAAGAAAATTCATAGACTTGTATGCAAGTTGATGTAAACTTTAAAAGCATTTGATAATTTTCAAATTTCACTAGAAAGATCATACCAATTGGACGGTATTTAATTTTATAATATGTTCAATAGCTTATGTTATTTTATTAGTTTCCATTCCTGTCACTTTTCAGACAAAAATTTGGTCTGTAAAATTTCTCTTTTTTGGGAAAATTATTAAATCATTCTTTGTGCCACTTGGGTCTATATTATAAGAGATCTAAATATTAAGAATTGAGCTGAGTTAGAGCTGACCTGACAGGTGTCAAATTAATTGACTAAGACAGCAAGCCAAAATGAAAGTAACAATCAATCATTTAATCATTTACTATATAGCATAAGTGAGGAGCTAAACTGGAGAAAGCACTGACTTCTACACTGGTCCATTTTTGCTCATGGAATGGCACCAGTCATGGTGGATAGTGGATTAGCACAGATGTGGGAAATAGCCTCACTGCTAAGGCCTGAAAAAAAGGTTTTTTTGTAGTCTTATGGACCTGGGGGCCAGGAGGAGAAAAAATGGTAAGGGCTAGGATTGAAAAAGTATAGAATCAGAGTAGATAAAAGTGTCCTCAAGTTTCTTACCTCCATCACATAAGGAGGTCTCAGCAGGTCTGCCTGAGAAGCCCTATGTTGAAGGCCCCAAAATGGAGGTCTGTGGATGGAAGTGCCTGGGCTGGGCCTTCAGAGTGCATCAGAGTATGGTCAGCTGGCCGTGGGGTGGAGGGGGCTGAGACTTTGACTGCAACCACCGTAAGAAACTGCAATGCATTGGCTGTGCACCAAGTCTTTCGTGAGCAAGGCAGCTTTTCCCCCTGTGAGATATGACAAATAAAGCCTTTGGAATGGCCTATGGTCAGGCTTGAAAGATTACCCATAGGTTTTTGGCCAGGAGCTAGATTCCTCAACAGGACAGGTCAAATCAAGGTAAATATTTATATTTCACATGGCACCTAAACAAGTATATTGAATAATGCAAATATTATGATTTTATGGAAAATAGCACATGTTTGCTGATGGGTAGATTTATCAGCCAGCTTCCTGCCAGTACAAATTTGGGGGTCTAATAACCTTCTCTCATTTTGTACTGTCTCTTTTCTTTTCAGTCTAAGCTGGCAAGGTTTCTGCTGATATGCAATTTTCAAAAACTTCCTGGGTCTCCCTTATATTTGACATAGATTCAGTTCATTAGACAAGAGGCTCATTTACACATCTTTCTGATATAGTTTCATCTCAATTTTTACCTTCTGTTGAAATGGCTGAGACCAATGCACTGATGTTTTTTAGAGGCCCCTGAGTTTGACTGAGGGGCTGTGTGAACATACCCTTAATCTTTTGTGACTGAATACTGTAAGCTTTTGGTCTTCCCCAGTTTTAAGGGCAGAAATGTAGAGTCAAACAAGTGTCTTTTACTCTAGAGCATGCCTTTCTGACAGTGAATCTCTTAAATTAATCTTTCCTGTCCAGATAGGCTGAGACTCAGCCAAATCATCAGGTCCTGGTTATATTTTCTTTTATAATTGTTCTCTCACTGTGATTTTATTTTACTATAAGCAATAAGAAGAAACCAGACCATACTGTCAATACCCTGCTTGGAAGTCTCCTGGGCTAAATATCCAAATTTATTTACAAATTGTGCTTTACACATAACTACAAGGCACAATTCCATTAAACTTTCTGCCAATTCCTATTAACATGTCCCTCACTTTCTGAGACCACACTAGCAACACTTTAAATGTCCATATTTCTACTAATAGTCTTTCATGATGATTTAGGTACTCTCTAAGGCAATTTAGACTTACTGTTATGCTACTCAATTCCTTTGTATCCCTTTCTAGTGGATTTGTTAGCATCCATGTTGCTACTAACAGTTTGTTCAAGGAACTCTGGGCTTTCTATCATGTTCATCAAAATTCTTCCAGTCCCTGCCAACCGCCCATTTCCAAGGCCAGTTTTACATTTTTATGTATTTGTTACAACACACTCTACTTCTGATACCAAAATCTTTATTGCCTTTTTATTGTTATCATAACAAATTACCACTAACTTAGCGGATTACAATAATACAACTTCATCTCACAATTTTGTAGGTCAGAAAATGGGGTGGTTTCTATATCAAAATCAAGGTATTGGCAAGTGTAAGCTCTTATCTGAAGGCTCTGGGAGATCATCTACTTCAAAGTTCATTAGAGTTGTTGGCAGAATTCAGTGCCTTATGGTTGGGTTGTATGATTTAGGTCCTCATTTCCTTGCTGGCTGTCACCCAGGAGCTTCTCTCAGCTCCTTCAGGTCACCTGTATTCCTTGTCACACTGACCCTTTCTTCATCAAACCAGCAGTGGTGATTTAATCTTTCTCAAGCTTCAAAATGCTCTAACATGTCCTTCATCTGCACTTCTTTGCCTCCGGCCAGAAAAAGTTTTCCACTTTTAAGGGCTCATGTGGTTAGATTGGGCCCATCTAGACAATTTAGGATAATCTTCCTACCTTAATGTCTATAAACATAATTACATTTGTAAAGTTCTTTTTGCCAGTAACATAACATATTAACATGTCCTGGGGATTAGTGAGTAGACATCTTTGTGCAGGGAGGCAATATTCTGCCTTCTACCTTGGGAATGTATACATATACACACACACACACATAGCCCTTTTCTCAGCTCTAATGCCAAAAGATAGTTTTACTTAGCTACCTAGAATAATTCTTAATTTTTTTCTCCAGACCATTTAAGTGAGAATTTTGCTAACATTTCTGTTATAGAGATTTGCATTAAAGAAATTTTAATCACCCTTATAAAACAAATATCAGATAACAAATCTTTTATTGATTAAGCCAAAATCAATGATGAGTATAAAAAACAGATTATATCCTACTATTTGGCCCCAAAGTGCAAGTGTGAAAACAAGTCAATATATACCAATACGTGAAATAGCATTAGAACGAGAAAATATTTTTTAAATACCACTTATGAACATGACACAAATATAGACTAATAAAATTCTGTAGTATAGCACATCAGTGTAAAGAAAACTTTAAATGGTTAGGAACTATAAATGAAAGTAGAATAAATGAGGTGTAGCTAGTCTGAAAGTTATACAGTGGCAGATATTACAATATTTTTAGTAACTATGAATGACAATTTTTAAATTCCAGTATTTCACTTCTTTAATATATTGTGTCATGGACTCAGCAGTTTAGGTTGAGAGCTTTGTGAAAGTAAATTTTCCATATTCTATGGAGGTGCTTGCAAAGTGCAAGAGATTTTCATAAGCCACCTCAAATTCATAATTAAATTCAAACTGCCAATAGAATTGGACAGCAATAGTTACTTACTCGAAACATTTCTTTGCAAATTTAAAGAGTAGTGAACATATAATTCAGTACAAGTATTTGCTTGAAATTGTTATAATTATGATTTCTGGAACACAGCATCAAAACATAAATTCAAGAAATCAGTATTTTCAGGTGCTAGACCACAAGAAGCATTTTCTTGGAATATTGAATACATTAAAGTCATAAAATTGACAGACTGGATAACTTTCATAACCAGAACTTAGGCATACGGTTTGCATTTTTAAAACACATGAGAGATGGAATTCATTTTCATCTCTTCAGTTCCACCTGTGGTAGGCCATGAGAGCATCTGACTTGCCTGCTCCCCAGAGAAATGATAAATTTTATCACTAGCAGAATCAAAAATCCCAGCCCTCCTGAGGGAAGCAACAGGCCCAGGTGTGATATTTATAGTAGGAAATGTCTTTTGTCTCTTTGTAATTTGAATAAATTAGTACCTTTAATAAATTATATTATACCCACCCCCAAAGTATTCTAAATGTATTTGTAGAATGACAAAAAATTCCTTTTGTAGCTATTGTAAAATTTCCTCTAAAATATTAATAAACAAACATAATGAAAACTTAACCCTACCAGGAAATACAAACTGAGAGTTAATCTATAAAATGTGTGTGTAGGTGGATGGCAATGGAAGTAGTTAGAGACTATTAATAAGGCTAATGGAGCTATAGTATATGAAATTAGGTTTCACCTCTTGGTCAGTCTAGGTTTCAATTCATGAAATAGATCACACATAGGAAAGTGTGTCCTCTCTCACTGCATATACCTCAACTTACACACTGCATCCAGATAATGGGACTGGTATCTTATACTGTACTGGGTGTTTCTTTTAGAGGGGAAACCCATTCATCCCATTCACCCCCTACTCTTGGCGTTTATGAAGTATTTAGATATAGCAATATTCAGAGAAGAAAAATAAAGGAAGGAGAGAGTGAAGAAGGAAATTTAAATGGTGTCCTGTTTTAAGGGAGGATTTCCTTATAAATTATTCTAGGCAGGAGGAACTATAGGAAGAATTATTGCTGCAGTTATTTCTGGAAGCATTCATTTTTATTTTTACACTAGATTAGTATATTCCAGAAACAGAGTTTAAAGTTAAAAGAAGTAACAGTTCAGTGCAGCAGCCTTTCATGAAAAATACTTTGAGAAATGAAAAATTCTTCCAAGAGCTATGCCCATCAACCTAGCCCCCAATTTAACTTTAAGAAAGGAATTCTACCATCATTCAGTAAACAATAAACAGAAGTACAATCCTTAAATTTTAGGAAAAATAAGGTCAGGAAAAATGTTTCTACTTGTATAAATTAATAAAGGAAAAGCATTTTTGTTCTCACATTTTTTCAGTGTTAGCTTAAAATTTTTAGACTACCCTCATGTATCTGAAACTGAAGGCCAACATTGCATTTTCTTTTCATTTAACCACAACTCAGTGGGTGTGGTTATAAGGCTGAGTCATAGGCCACTGCCATAAGAAAGATTTTGCTTCTTTGTGGTTTATTTTCAAGTGTGATGAAAATCAGGCAGTAGACACCAACTTTTATATTTGGCTTCATCCAGATATCTGTGGTGTCTACATCATACTTCAATATTTGTGCTATCACAGAATTAAAGTAAATAATTTTACAAACAGTTTAACACATATGAAACACTAGTTCTATGTTGGCTTTTGTTATTAATGCTGCCAATCACAACATGGACGTGTTTGTCACTCGGTGTGATTACACGTGCCCTTGTGTAAGTATATTTAATTATGATGATCTAATGTGGTTTTAATTCAACTTCCTCAGTTCTCTTGCAAATCTGATCCTCATCCTTATCCCTGACCTCTAAATATTGAAATCACTACAACACTGAATTTCCAGTGTATAGTCTTTGATTTTGTCTAGGATACACAGTAGGTCCTAGATAATCCTCAAAGTATGTGGCAAACAAATGGCAATTTGCCTAGTTTCCATCTATTATTATGATTTATGATATTAACCCATGTTTTTATCATCTTTTTTCATTTCAGTTCAGATTTAGTTATTTGAGAGTCAGTTCCTGAGTTTGATTTGCATTATGATGATATAAGTTTAACATTTCTCTCTGTTTCTCTCTCTCACTCTCTCTTTGGTTCTGTCTCTGTATTGCTCTCTCTCGTTCCTTCTTTCTGTCTATCCTATAGCTTCTTTCTTTATTCTATTAAATTTTAAGAAATGTCTAACAGATTGCTAATACCACA
The DNA here is from genome assembly GCF_009873245.2 of Balaenoptera musculus. Classification (NCBI taxonomy): domain Eukaryota; kingdom Metazoa; phylum Chordata; class Mammalia; order Artiodactyla; family Balaenopteridae; genus Balaenoptera; species Balaenoptera musculus. The sequence goes on from NC_045797.1 coordinate 22,256,784, forward strand.
GGCAGTACTTTAACTGAAAAACTCAAAGAATTGTGTCTTGAGATCCCTAAAATAATTGCCACAAACTACAACAGCAGTACCACACTGGGTAGAAGTGGTTACTTCTAAAGCAGGAATGCTGCAACTTTCAGATTCAAGGGATGAGGGAGCATCAATCAGCAAGAAGGAATTTAGATCATTGTATGTGCACAAAATGATGTCGAGTTCTGTATCCATGTCTTTATCTCTGCTCTAAAATTATCTATCCAATGAACTTTCAAGACTAGTTCCTACTCATCATCTTAGTATTTCCTTGCAGTAAGCAGAGTTTCAAGTTGGCCCCAAGATTCCTACCTCCTGTTGACAAGCTCTTTATAATTCCCTCTCCTTGACTCTAGGCAGAATCTGTGGCTATGATGGGATTGTCATTCCGATGATTGTTACATTACATAAGACTCCATTTTAGCAGATGGGAGAGAGATTCTCCTTGCTCTGAAGAAGTAAGCTTCCATATTGTGAAAGGACCATGTTGCTAGGACATGATTGTGCCCTACAGGAGCTGAGAGAGATCCTCAGCAGGCAGTTTGGAAGAAAGAAAAGACCATAGTCTTACCACAGAGAAACTCAGTTGTGCTAACAACATAAATAAGCTAGGAAAATGACCGTGAGCTCCAGCACATCTGGTTGATGCCTTTATTTCAGCCTGGTGAGACTGAACAGAGGATCATGTCAGGGATGCCTGGATGCCTAACCTACAAAAACTTTGAAAAAATAAATACATGGTACTTTAAGCCTTTAAGTTTGTTGTTAATATTTTTACATAGCAAATAGAGAACTAACACACTTTTCAAATGCCAACTTATCATGTAGTTCTTTTCTGTTCCTCAGTCAGAAGTATTCCATCCCACATAGATCACTATCTGTTATGCTGCCTTGTTCATTTTTTTTTTTTTCAGAGAATTTTAACACCATCTGAAATTATATATTTTCTGGTTGAACAATTAAATATCTAATGGCTAATAATAATTGCATTCTTATCATGTATCAGTCCTTGTGTATTTAAGCCTCATGTAAGTATATAAAGAAAACGGGATGATTTGTGTTTTACAGGATCTATTCTGGGACTTTGATATGTTAGGTAATCATTTCAAGATCACATAATTGTCATTGGAAATATTTGGATTTAAATCCAAGTTTTTCTCATTTGATAGCTCTCACTATATTATTCTGCCTTAAATAATATTTTTTTACATTATTATAACAGTTGCAATTTAATTTATTCCTTTAGTCTTCTTACTGCATTTTTCCACAAAAAAAAATGTAAAATAAAAGATAACAAGTTTATGATTTCATATAGAGCCAGGTATTTTTAATCCTTCATGACACAATATGCTTTTCTTTTTTCATGTAATGATCGAAATACCCAAGATATATTTTTCTTATGAAAAATAGTTGACATTAAACTATTAAAGCAATAAAACCCAGAATATCTAGAGAGAATTGAACATTGTGAAGATCAGTTGCAAAATTGTTCTACTATATTACAGTGAGGTCTCAAAGGGCTTTGTTTGATAGTTACAACATGAAATAGCAACTAAACCATGGGTAGAAACAAACTATAGTATATTATGAGTGCAAATTATTTCTCTTACTATAAAAATAATGCATACTCATTGTGGAAAATTTAGACAATTCTGATAAGGAAACAAAAGAGACATCAAAGACTCACATGGAATCCCACCAAATAACAGATGGCAATGGTAAACATACACTATAAGATTTCAATACTGTTCTACATTTACATTTACACAAATAGATTTATATTGCACATAACTTTTAGAAGTTTTTCCCAGTTAACTGTAAATATCTATTTTTATATATTTATCTATATTACTATACTAATAACTATGTTTTTAGTGTCAATCTCAGGAGAGTTTTACTTAGCTGTTAGTTACTTTAGTTAACTAATGAACTGTATCACTAATTAACATGTGCATGTGGATCAAAATTCTTGTAGGTAAAGACATGAGCACAAATGTATTGTTCCTGTGTGATAAATTCCTGAATGTGAAATTGCTGTAACAAGAGGAATATAAATACATAAACATACAACATGTGTATATATACATATGTATATATATATTCATGTATGTACTACTTCAGTATACATACATACTGAAATACTCTATACAATTTTTCTATCAATTCACATTACATTCATAGGTTGCAACTAAGCATAACCGTTGTCACTCATATGGAATACTGACATTTTCAACATCTCTACTATTACTATCCAATCAGATGTTTACATTGCATGTGTTAACTCATTATGTAGAAATGTTTATTGCTTTTTTCATGTGTTTAGTTTTTTCTTGAAATTTCTCTTTTTTTGGTATTTTAAATGGAATTAGATTTGAAATGTATATATTTTATTTAATTTTATTGGAGTATAGTTGATTTACAATATTGTGTTAGTTTCAGGTGTACAGCAAAGTGATTCAGTTATACATATACATTCATTCTTTTTCAGATTCTTTTCTCATATAGGTTATCACAGAATATTGAGTAGAGTTTCTTGTGCTATAGAGTAGGTCCTTATTGGTTATCTATCTTATATGTAGTAGTGTGTGTTTGTTAATCCCAAGCTCCTGATTTATACCTCCCCCATCCACCACATTTCCCCTTTAGTAAACATAAGTTTGTTTTGCAGCAACATGGATGGACCTAGAGATGATCATACTAAGTGAAGTAAGTCAGGCAAAGACCAAAATCATAAGATATCACTCATATGTGGAATCTAATTTTAAAAATTATACAAATGAACTCATTTACAAAACAGAAACAGACTTACATATCAAAAACAAACATGAAATTTCTTTTCCTCATAGTTTTTACATGCTTTTGATAGAGGTTTTTTTTTTTTTTTTCTGCTCTACATTTTTAGTAAATATTTCTAAATCGACCTTTATCCTTTAAGGCCAGATGTTAAAATACAAATATTTCATTACCAAATAGGGTGCAAGAGAATGCATTGGAATTAGGAAATCATTAATAAAATATAAGATATTGAACATGAAAATAATACATATGATCATCTCAGTTCATACCTATTTCCTCTGTAGAAATTATCTCCAACCCCGCCCACCTCCTCCATCTATCTTGCTGTTAGTCTTTCTGAGGTGAATCTCTCTACCTGAGCTCTAGATACCATCTCTTTTTTACTTCCCATGAACTTTGTCCATTTTTCTACTCCCCTCTTCTGTAATTACATGCTATCCTTATCTATTGACTTTATCATTGTATAATATCAAGTTCTACAAAAGGCAATTAAACCACGATGAAGAAAATGTAAGAATAATGATTGCATGATATTGGGAGAAAAGTGAGTCTATGGATTGACTGGTTTCCCCGTCGTGAGGAAATTGAGTAGTCCAGTTCCTGGCCAGAATCTTACTGGTGCTATTTCATGCCCAACCACAGGGGATCAAAAAGGCTTTACATGTCAGGCCTCACAGGGAAAGCTGCCATTCCCACATTAGATTTGCTGCATGACCAGTGCATTGCAGTCTATGAGAAGAGTTGTAGTCAAGGACTCAAGTTCCCCTGCTGGGCCATCCTTTATGCATATTTGAATTCCTAGTCCTCGTACCTTCATTTGGGGGCATCTTTACCTGGGGCCTTCTTCAGATACTTCTGCTAAGTACTCCTTATAAGGGGAGGAGGGATGGGAGGGGAAACTTAAAGACACTTTCTTCTCCACTTTGACTCAGGACTCAGTACTTTTACACTTTGAATCCTTCTCCCTGTCCCCAGCCCTAAGGTCCATAAAACTGCAGGGCCCTTCTAGAAAATACAGTGCAACTAACATGATGGAAATATACTGCCTTTCTGGCAAAGAAGATAAGGTGTTACTAATAGGAACAGGAAAGACACAGGTAAGGACGTGTCCCTCTCCCTTCCTCCCCTCCAGCTTTCCAGTTTCCTTCTGAGCTCTGCACTGGAAAACCTGAGAGAAGCAGCTGATGATGTTCAAATGTGGTTTTCAGAGTTCCAACCTCATTATCGCAAAACAGAGCGCAGAGGAAAAGGACTGGAGCTGAGAGACAATTATTTAATAACAGGCATACCATTGGACATTACCATAACGCTTATCACCTTAAACCTTGATTTTCTCATCTTCAGTGTATGTCTGTGTATATGTACACATATACATATATACAGACACACACATATATGCTTTATACTAGGTTAATAAATTTATTTGATACCAAATGTGGGAGGAAATGCTCAGGACACTCTAATCAATAAAAAACTTTTCATTTGTAATGTTTGTAATAGACTATGGATGTTGAAATCATTGCACTTTTTGCTGCTATATAGCTCAGGCTTTTTCTGTTTTTTTATTTTTTTTCAAACAAAGGAATCATTTCAAATTTGTATTGTGTTTATACTACAGGAGTATAGTAACCATGAAATATAAATGAACATTGGGACTTATACAAAGTTTGGCCTGATCATACATAATATACAAAATTGCAACTCTTCTGGAAAATCTTGAAATTTGTCAATACATAAATATATTCTCGGGCTACACATATATTTTTATTTTATGGAAAGTGAATCATTCATATACATTAGGTAGGAAGTTTGGTAATCTAGGGACACATCATAAGATCAGTCTGAGGATTAGCTGATTTGCCTATGTGTGCCTAAAAGCATATCTAGCATAGTAGGTTAAAAATAAATATTTATTGAATGCATAAATAAGAAATATTATAACTGTACATTTGCATATTAAAAGTACATTCTGATGCATAGAAACAATGTAATAAAATCCTTCCAATCACAAATTCAAAAAGACTTCTGTCGGACAACGTTGGGTGACCAATGACTAACTGCCAGCTATTGTGCTTGCGCCTTATATACAATTTCTCATGAAAACTTTAAAGATCATATGGCCAGTTGGTAGCAGTAGCAGAGCTCAAATTTAGGTGTATTTGTCTCCAAAGATACAGTTCTTAATGACTTATCCCACCTTCCTGCAGCAATGTCACCTCAGCACTTGGTAAACTTTGAGCTATGGTATCTAGTCAGTAATAATAATGAGATTTTTATCTTATTTTGTTTTTAGTACTTAATCTAACCTGAGCATAAAATTAGTAAATGGTTGATTTCCAAAATATTTATGTGATACAGGTCAACAGGGGTGCACTTTTCTTCTATAGCACTCCAAAAGCTTCTGTCTTTGGGGAGGTGGTATTTTAAGAGACCTCATTATAGCATGATGGAATATGCTTTGTGAGAAAAGCACATTCTTTGTTCATTGGCTTCAAATCAAATTATTTAAAACCAAAGAGACATATCAATTAGGATGCTAAGTTAAGGAAAAAAGAAAGTAATCTAAAAGTTTAGCCTGTGATCTTTTTTGCATTTTGCAAATAATACAGTGTAATCAATGGAATAACAGAGGACTCTTGTTGTGCACAAGGCAGGAACTTTCATTTCATGCTGCCTTCTTAACAGGATGCAGTGATTTCACTAGGCCAGCACTTACCTTGTACACAGAGCAAGCAAGGATAATAGATTTGATGTTGTTGTGAGGAACTCTGACTCAAATTTCATTTTTATTCCACTCTACAGCATACAGATGTATCAGAATCACCACCTCAGAGAATACAGGAAAGAAAAGATATATTTGTGTAACTTGCTTGCAAATTTTTTCTCTTCTCTTTTACTGTCTGCTGTCCCTATCTTTACATATTTGTGTGTGGACACATACACACACACACACACACACACACACACAAATACATACACCTTCTTGCTTATCATAACTATGTATAGCAAGTTGTCTTAGTCCACCTCGGGCTGCTGTAAAAGAAGACAATACTGGGTGACTTTAAAAAACAGAAATTTATTTTCTAACATTTCTGGAAGCTAGAAGTACAAGATCAATGTGCCAGAATGGTCAATTTCTGGTAAGAGATCTCTTCGTGGGTTGTAGATGGCCACTTTCTCTCTGTGTCCTTATATGGTAAAGAGAGAGAGAGATCAGATGTTCCTTGAAAGAGCACTAATATTATGATTAAGGCCTCACTTTCATGACCTCGTCTACCTAATTATCTCTTAAACTCCCCATTCCAAAAACCATCACACTGAGGGTTAGGGTCTCAACTTATGGATTTTACAGAGACACAGTTCAGTATGAATTTTAGAGGGACACAATTCAGTCCATAGTGCATGTAGTGTTATATTTTAAATTTCTTATTAAAATAACTAAGGTAGCCCTTTCATTTATCATTTTGTCAATTTAAGTTAACTTTCTGCATTATCTTTTCTAACAGAACATATATTTTAAACAGGATTAAATTTATCTATGTTATTTCTAGATTATCTAGCAGACACTGCACCTAGATTTCACTTAGAGTATGTGCTTGCATTATTACCTATATTCTTAAAACATTGTTTTTGTCGTTTCTGTCTGGATATTCCATAGATAATGACAGATGTGGCCTAATTCCCATATAAATTGCTAAGTCTGGCTTTGTCTAATTTTATATATTCAGGTGAAATGCTGAAGTATCAGAATTAATTTCCCAGAGGCATTTTCAAATTTATAAAATATATGCAAAATCACAGAGAAAATAGAGACTGCTCAGTGAAGACTTTAAGATTACTACCTGTGTGGCATCTTCATTACTTCTCATTTCTCTGGAAGAATGGCTGGATTTAAAACACTTAATTTTTGTTACCAGTTTTTTGTACTGTTATTTATCTCACTGTATCTCATTCATTATATTTAATGCATAATGGCCATTATTATTTTAATCTTGGCTTTGAACTTTAAATTCCATGAAGAAAAGTGGAGATTTTTTACCATTTTAATACAAACATAAGTTATATGCCATGATGTCTCCTTTGTTTTAGAATTAACAATTAACAGAATTAACAATTCCAAGTCATTTCTTTAATCAGCTAAGACTCTGGGACTATCATTCTCCAAATAGTTGGAAGAAAACCTGAATGTAGAGTCCCTATGCCTTAGTGTTCATGGATAAGAGACAGAAGTCTTATTTAATGTTCCTGAGGCTAAGAATTGCTTGCTTGAAACTGATCATCTTACAGAATGCAGATTGGGAGAAATATTTGCACAAAAAGTATTTTTGATAAAGGATTTATATATAAAATATGCAAAGAACTCTTAAAATTAAACAGTAACAAAACAAACAACCTGACTAAAAATGGGTAAATGATATGAACTGACACCTGACGACATATAGGTGGCAAAGAAGCATATGAAAACATGCTGAGTATCTTATATTACTGGAGAATTTCAAATTAAAACAATGAGGTACACCTACACATCTGTTAGAATGATTAAATTCCAAAAAACTGACAATACCAAATGCTGATAAGGATGTGGAGCAACAGAAACTCTTATTCACTTCTGGTAGGAATACAAAATGGAACAGCCAAGTTGGAAAATGGTTGTCACTTTCTTTTAAAGGTAAACATAGTTTTAAAACATGATGTAGCAATCATACCCTTAGGTATTAGCCAAAAATAGTTGAAAAGTGATGTCCACACAAAAACTTGCAGCTTTATTCACAATACCCCAAAACTGGAAGCAACCAAGGTGTCCTTTAAAAGGTAAATTGATACAAAAACTGTGGCACATCCATACAATGGAATGTTATTCATTGATAAAAAGAAATGAGCTATCAAACCATGAGTAGACACAAAGGAATCTTAAATCAATGTTGTTTAGTGTAAGAAGCCAGTCTGAAATTGTTACATACTATATGATCACAATTATATAGCATTCTGGAAAAGGCAAAGATATAGAGACAGTGAAAAGTCCAGTGGTTGCCAGTGGTTTTGGAGAAAAGGATAGGGATGAATAAGTGAAGCACAGGGCATATTTTGGAAGTGAAAGTATTCTGTATGATGCTGTAATGGTGGATACATGATATTGTACATTTGTCAAAACCTGTCGAACAACACAAAGAGGGAACCCTAATATAAGCCAAGGACTTTAGTTAATAACATAATATCAATATCAGTTAATAAAGTGTAACAAATATACTACACTAATGCAAGTTGTTAATAAAAGGAGAAACTGAACAGAGAAGAGAGGGAATATTTGGGAACTCTTTTTACTTTTTATTCAAGTTTCTGTACACCTAAAACTATTCTGAGAAATAAAGTTGATTAATTGAAAAGAAAGGAACTTGATTACCCACTTCTTCTCTCAATTTTGTATAGTATAAACAATTATTTACAATTATTTAAGGTTGTTAAATATTACCAGAAAATTAACAAATTGGAGGAGAACCCACACTGAGCAAACAGAGAAATTAATTCCTACAGATCTAATGCCAAGCAAGACATAAAAAATATGAGAAACTTACTAAACATAAAAAAAAACGTAATAATTATTTGAAACTTTTAATAAAATTACAGCTAAGTTTAAATGTATTTAAGGGACTTCCCTGGTAGCGCAGTGGTTAAGAATCCGCCTACCAATGCAGGGGACATGGGTTTGATCCCTGATCCAGGAAGACCCCATATGCCATGGAGTAACTAAGCCTGTGTGCCACAACTATTGAGCCTCTGCTCTAGAGCCCACGAGCCACAACTACTGAAGCCCATTCTCCACAACCAGAGAAGCCACAGCAATGAGAAACCTGTGCACTGCAACGAAGAGTAGCCCACACTCACCGCAAATAGAGAAAGCCCGCAGGTAGAAGTGAAGACCCAACACAGCTGTAAATAAATAAATAAATAAATATATATATATATATTTAAGACAAAATAAAATAATAATTTCCTGTAAAAAATTTAAAATTTTATGTAGAGACCCTTGCCTACATCACAACACAAAATTATAAAGGAAAAACTTTAACATAAAAGTAAAAGGAAAAAAAGAATGAATTTAAGGGACCCAGTTCTAGAAGAAGAAAATCTAAAACACAAAAAAAAACTTAGCAAGAAATATATTGTATTATTTTGTTGAATGTAACAGGTTAGTGATAGAATTTTTTTAGCTTAGGTTTTTGACTATATGGCTGCAAAATCTAAGAAAGATACTATGTATATAGAATGAACAAGGTGAATGTATTCAGCAGTTAGAGGGAATTATGAACCAACATTACTTAGAGAAGATGAAAGAAGATATAGGTCTAGAAAGTAAATGGTAATGGTTGGAAACATCTGGGCAATAATAAATATGAGTTAGCAAAAGGAGAACTACTCTCCACAGTTTTAAAAAGGTTTAAAATACTGCAGTAACTAGAAATAAACAAGGCTCATAAAATCTCTTTATAAAATGGGAATATTACACATATTATTCTTTAAGGACAATGCACTATGTGGAACAGACTGAATATACAAAGGAGAAAAGATATATTCAATAAAATAAGTTCTTAAACTAAATGGTCAGGGAGAAGGACAATGGTGTAATTTAGGAGGAAAAGGGTTAAATATTGCAATTTCTGAGAACAGATAAGAAGACTTGCATTTGAAATTGGTTCAAGATGGCAAGGTAGAAGGACGTGCGCTCACTCCCTCTGGTGAGAGCACTGGAATCACAACTAATTGCTGAACAATCATCAACAGGAAGACACTGGAACTCACAAAAAAGATACCCCACATCCAAAGACAAATGAGAAGCCACAATGAGATGGTAGGAGGGGCACAATCACAATAAAATCAAATCCCATAACTGCCGGGTGGGTGACTCACAAACTGGAGAATACTTATACCACAGGAGTCCACCCACTGGAGTGAAGGTTCTGAGCCCCATGTCAGGCTTCCCAACCTGGGGGTCCAGCAATGGGAGGAGGAATTACTAGAGAATCAGACTTTGAAGGTTAGTGGGATTTGATTACAGGACTTTGACAGGACTGGAGGAAACAGAGACTCCCCTCTTGGAGGGCACACACAAAGTAGAGTGCATACCGGTACCCAGGGGATGGAACAATGACCCCATAGGAGACTGAACCAGACCAACCTGCTAGTATTGGAGGGTCTCCTGCAGAGGTGGGGGGTGTCTGTGGCTCACTGTGAGGACAAGAACACTGGCAGCAAAAGTTCTAGGAAGTATTCCTTGGCGTGAGCCCTACCAGAGTCCACCATTAGCCCCACCAAAGAGCCTGGGTAGGCTCCAGTGTTGGGTCGCCTCAGGCCAAGCAACCAACATGGAAGGAGCACAACCCCACCCATCAGCAGACAAGCAGATTAAAGTTTTACTGAGCTCTGCCCACCAGAGCAACAGCAAGCTCTACACACCACCAGTCTCTCCTATCAGGAAACTTGCACAAACCTCTTCGATAGCCTCATCCACAACAGGACAGACAGCAGAAGCAAGAAGAAATACAATCCTGCAGCCTGTGGAACAAAACCACGTTCACAGAAAGGTAGACAAGATGAAAAGGAAGAGGGCTATGTACCAGATGAAGGAACAAGATACAAGCCCAGAAAAACAACTAAATGAAGTGGAGATAGGCAACCTTCCAGAAAAAGAATTCAAAATAATGATAATGAAATGATCCAGAACCTCGGAAGAAGAATGGAGGCAAAGATCGAGAAGATGCAAAAAATGTTTAACAAAGGCCTAGAAGAATTAAAGAACAAACAAACAGAGATGAACAATACCATAACTGAAATGAAAACTACACTAGAAGGAATCAATAGCAGAATAACTGAGGCAGAAGAACGGATAAGTGACCTGGAAGACAGAATGGTGGAATTCACTGCTGTGAAACAGAATAAAGAAAAAAGAATGAAAAGAAATGAAGACAGCCTAAGAGACCTCTGGGACAACATTAAATGCAACAACATTTACATTATAGGGGTCCCAGAAGGAGAAGAGAGAGAGAAAGGACCTGAGAAAATATTTGAAGAGATTATAGTTGAAAATTTCCCTCACATGGGAAAGAAAATAGCCACCCAAGTCCAGGAAGCACAGAGAGTCCCATAAAGGATAAAGCCAAGGAGAAACACACCAAGACACATAGTAGTCAAATTGGCAAAAATTAAAGACAAAGAAATTTATTGAAAGCAGCAAGGGAAAAATACAAATAACATACAAGGGAACTCCTATAAGGTTAACAGCTGATTTCTCAGCAGAAACTCTACAAACCAGAAGGGAGTGGCATGACATGTTTAAAGTGATGAAAGAGAAGAACCTACAACCAAGATTACTCTACCCGGCAAGGATCTCATTCAGATTTGATGGAGAAATCAAATTCTTTACAGGCAAGCAAATGCCAAGAGAATTCAGCACCACCAAGCCAGCTCTACAACAAAGGCTAAAAGAACTTCTCTAAGTGGGAAACACAAGAGAGGTAAAGGACCTACAAAAACAAACCAAAAACAATTAAGAAAATTGCAATAGGAACATACCTATCGATAATTACCTTAAATGTGAATGGATTAAATGCTCCAGCCAAAAGACACAGGCTCGCTGAATGGATACAAAAACAAGTCCCATATATATGCTGTCTACAAGAGACCCACTTCAGACCTAGGGACACATACAGACTGAAAGTGAGGGGATGGAAAAAAGATATTCCATGCAAATGGAAATCAAAAGAAAGCTGGAGTAGCAATACTCATATCAGATAAAATAGACTTTAAAATAAAGAATGTTACAAGAGACAAGGAAGGACACTACATAATGATCAAGAGATCAATCCAAGAAGATATAAAAATTATAAACATATATGCACCCAACATAGGAGCAACTCAATACATAAGGCAACTGTTAACAGCTATAAAAGAGGAAATTGACAGTAACACAATAATAGTGGGGAACTTCAACACCTCACTTACACCAATGGACAGATCATTCAAAGAGAAAATTAATAAGGAAACACAAACTTTAAATGACACAATAGACCAGATATATTTAATTGATATTTATAGGACATTCCATCCAAACACCGCAGATCACACTTTCTTCTCAAGTGCACATGCAACATTCTCTAGGATAGATCACATCTTGGGTCACAAACCAAGCCTCAGTAAATTTAAGAAAATTGAAATCATATCAAGCAACTTTTCTGACCACAACGCTATGAGATTAGAAATCAATTACAGGGAAAAAAAACATAAAAAAACACAAACACATGGAGGCTAAATAATACATTACTAAATAACCAAGCGATCACTGAAGAAATCAAAGAGGAAATCAAAAAATATCTAGAGACATATGACAATGGAAACACGATGATCCGATACCTGTGGGATGCAGCAAAAGCATTTCTAAGAGGGAAGTTTAGTGCAATACAAGCCTATCTCAAGAAACAAAATAAAAAAAAAAAAATCTAACCTTACACCTAAAGGAACTAGAGAAAGAAAAACAAACAAAACTCAAAGTTAGCAGAAGGAAAGAAATCATAGACCTCAGAGCAGAAATAAATGAAATAGAAACAAAGAAAACGATAGCAAAAGATCAATAAAATTAAATTCTGGTTCTTTGAGAAGATGAACAAATTGATAAATCATTAGCCAAACTCATCAAGTAACAGAGGGAAAGGCCTCAAATCATTAAAATTAGAAATGAAAAAGGAGAATTTACAACAGACACCACAGAGATACAAAGCATCCTAAGAGACTACTACAAGCAACTCTATGCCAAGAAAATGGACAGCCAGGAAGAAATGGACAAATTCTTAGAAAGGTGTAACCTTCCAAGACTGAAAAAGGAAGAAACAGAAAATATGAACAGGCCAATCACAAGTAATGAAATTGAAACTGTGATTAAAAATCTTCCAACAAACAGAAGTCCAGGACCAGATGACTTCACAGGTGAATTCTATCAAACATTTAGAGAAGAGCTAACACCCATCCTTCTCAAACTCTTCCAAAAAATTGCAGAGGAAGGAACATTCCCTAACTCATTCTATGAGGCCACCATCACTCTGATTCCAAAATCAGACAAAGATACTACAAAAAGATAAATTACAGACCAATATCACTGATGAATATATATGCAAAAATCCTCAATAAAATACTAGCAAACAGAATCCAGCAACACATTAAAAGGATCATACATCATGATCAAGTGGGATTTATCCCAGTGATGAGAGGATTCTTCAATATACGCAAATCAATCAATGTGATACACCATAGTAACAAATTGAAGAATAAAAACCATATGATCATCTCAATAGATGCAGAGAAAGATTTTGACAAAATTCAACACCCATTTGTGATAAAAACTCTCCAGAAAGTGGGCATAGAGGGAGCCTACCTCAACATAATAAAGGCCATATACAACAAACCCACAGTAAACATCACCCTCAATGGCGAAAAACTGAAAGCATTTCCTCTAAGATCAGGAACACGACAAGGATGTCCACTCTCACCACTAGTATTCAACATAGTTTTGTAAGTCCTAGCCACAGCAATCAGAGAGAAAAAGAAATAAAAGGAATATATTTGGAAAAGAAGAAGTAAAACTGTCACTGTTTCCAGTTGACATGATACTATATGTAGAGAATCCAAAAGATGCCACCAGAAAACTACTAGAGCTAATAAATGAATTTGGTAAAGTTTCAGGATACAAAATTAATGCACAGAAATCTCTTGCTTTCCTATACATTAATGATGAAAAATCTGAAAGAGAAATTAAGGAAACACTCCCATTTACCATTGCAACAAAAAGAATAAAATACCTAGGAATAAACCTACCTAGGGAGACAAAAGACCAGTATGCAGAAAACTATAAGACTGATGAAAGTAATTAAAGATCTCACAAGCAGATGGAGAGATATACCATGTTCTTGGATTGGAAGAATCAATATTGTGAAAATGACTATACTACCCAAAGCAATCTACAGATTCAATGCAATCTCTATCAAATTACCAATGGCATTTTTTACGGAACTAGAACAAAAAAAATCTTAAAATTTGTATCGAGACACAAAAGACCCCAAATAGCCAAAGCAGTCTTGAGGGGAAAAAAACGGAGCTGGAGGAATCAGACTCCCTGACTTCAGACTACACTGCAAAGCTACAGTAACCAAGGCAATATGGTACTGAAACAAAAACAGAAATATAGATGAATGGAACAGGATAGAAAGCCCAGAGATAAACCCACGCACCTATGGTCAACTAATCTATGACAAAGAAGAAAGGATATACAGTGGAGAAAAGACAGCCTCTTCAATAAGTGGTGCTGGGAAAATTGGACAGCTATGGGTAAAAGAATGAAATTAGAACACTCCATAACACCATACACAAAAATAAACTCAAAATGGATTAGAGACTTAAATGTAAGACTAGACGCTATAAAACTCTTAGAGGAAAACATTGGAAGAACACTATTTGACATAAATCACAGCAAGATGTCTTTTGATCCACCTCCTAGAGTAATGGAAATAAAAACAAAAATAAACAAATGGGACCTAATGAAACTTCAAAGTTTTTGCACAGCTAAGGAAACCATAAACAAGATGAAAAGGCAACCCTCAGAATGAGAGAAAGTATTTGCAAACAAATCAATGGACAAAGGATCAATCTTCAAAATATATAAACAGCTCATGCAGGTCAATACTAAAAAACAAACAACCCAATCGAAAAATGGGCAGAAGACCTAAATAGACATTTATCCAAAGAAGACATACAGATGGCCAAGAGGCACATGAAAAGCTGTTCAACATCACTAATTATTAGATAAATGCAAATCAAAACTACAATGAATTATCACCTCACACCAGTTAGAATGGGCATCATCAGAAAATCTACAAACAACAAATGCTGGAGAGGATGTGGAGAAAAAGGAACCCTCTTGCACTGTTGGTGGGGATGTAAATTGATACAGTCACTAAGGAGAACAGTATGAAGGTTCCTTAAAAAACTAAAAATAGAGCTACCATACGACCCAGCAATCCCACCACTGGGCATATACCCTGAGAAAACCATAATTCCAAAAGAGTCATGTACCAAAATATTCATTGAAGCTCTATTTACAATAGCCAGGACAAGGAAGCAACCTAAGTGTCCATCAACAGATAAATGGATAAAGAAGATGTGGCACATATATACAATGGAATATTACTCAGCCATGAAAAGGAATGAAATTGGGTCATTTGTAGAGATGTGGATGGATCTAGAGACTGTCATACTGACTGAAGTAAGTCAGAAAGAGAAAAACAAATATCATATATTAATATATGTATGTGGAACCTAGAAAAATGGTACAGATGAACCGGTTTGCAGGGCAGAAATTGTCATAGATGTAGAGAACAAACGTATGTACACCAAGGGGGCAAAGCATTGGGGGGAGGGTGGTGTGATTAATTAGAAGATTGGGATTGACATATATACACTAATATGTATAAAATGAATAAGTAATAAGAACCTGCTGTATAAAAAATAAATAAAATTAAATTCTTTTAAAAAAACCTTACATTTATGATAATGTTTCTAAGTTTGTAAAGGGGACAGGAATTTGTGGGAAATTATACAGGATTGCTTCAGTTATCTCATAGAGATGGGAAACAGCACAGTTTTCTTTTGAAAGTACAGCTGGGACTTCGATTACTAGGTTTTGTCTTTGGAATAGTGCTTGAGAAATAGGTGAAGGAGGGTATGGGGTAAAATACATGATTAATAAATAGTTCTGAGGTCATTCTCTAGTTTGAAATCCAGAAATTTTAGTGATGACCATCTAGTTGAATGACTTTTTCCACTTGCATTTAATAATGCAGATATAGGGTTGTAACAGTTACCTAAGTTTTCTTTTTCTTATTTTTTTTTCTCTTTTTCTTCGTGGATATGGCATGAAAAGTAATTAGGAGGCTGGCCAGAGAATATGTACATGTAATATAGAATGCAAATGGAATAGGAGTTTAGCCGATTTATATTCTTAGAAACACTGAGGGATCAGAGGAGCATAATTTTATGAGGTCTAGAATCTATGAATGACTGGGAGTGAGAAGAATTAAACAAAGTTATGAAGTTGTGGCCAAAGATGGTAATATTGGATTTTTTTTTAAATATTTATTTATTTATTTATTTATATTTTGGCTATGTTGGTTCTTCGCTGCTGCATGTGGGCTTTCTCTAGTTGCAGCGAGTAGGGCCTACTTTTCATTGCAGTGCACGGGCTTCTCATTTCGGTGTCTTCTCTTGTTGTGGAGCACAAGCTCTAGGCACACAGGCTTCAGTAATTGTGGCATGTGGTCTCGGTAGTTGTGGCGCACGGGATTAGTTGCTCCATGGCATGTGGAATCTTCCTGGACCAGGGTTCCAACCTGTGTCCCCTGCATTGGCAGGCAGATTCTTAACCACTGCACCACCAGGGAAGTCCCAGTAGTATTGGATTTTAATATTTATATCGTGAAGAAGCCTTTGGGGATGAGAATACCTAGGTCACTATTTTCCAACATGTGATCAGGAGAGCTACCTGAATCAGAATTGCTTGGAGTTTTTATAACTACGTAGGTTCCTGGGTCCATGATTATTTATAAATCATAGATGAAATAATCACTGATAAAAGTTATGACAAGTAAGGGCATGGCAGATGCTGAGGTGAAGTTAATTGGAGTTTGAAAATTATAAAATAGTGAAGAAAAGATTCTAAAAGAGTGAAAGCTTAGACCTAATTGATAAATGTTGGAATGAAGAGAAAACATTTTTAAAAAGAATAATTACTTTCTTATTTTATTAAATAGGTGAATGTAGCCATATGTATGACTTTCCTTGCTAATTTTTGATGATATGATTTATTTAGGTGACATGACTGGATTAAAGAACCCATGTGGATACAAAGTTGGAAACCAATGAATCAGAGATGAAGAGTAAAAGCTCAAAGACAAAGGATGAGCTCTACAGAGCAGCCACTGTTTTATTCAATATTCTCTCATCAAATAGGTATGTCTAGTTCATGATTAATGTCACCAGCCTTTGAACGTTAGGTATTCCAGAACACCCAAAATATCTTAATTCATAATTCTAGTACTATCATCATTGCCCCATCCTTATCCCTAGGAAGTCAACTGGTAAAATGAAAAGCTTAGAATGGTATTGAACTTTTATTTAAAGGAAGTAAGATGAACACTTTGGAAGAATGATATAAGGCCTATTTGTACTTCTGGAGCAACATAGCAGGGAACAGAGAGAGAATGGGACTAGTTGCTGTTATGAGAGCCCTGGTAAGACCAATACGCATTCTGAATACAGCATGACAAAATCCAGACTTATTTCCCTACTCTTTTTACTATTATGAGGAAGTGCATTATTTGGTTCTTTTCCTATTCAGAATTAGATCAGGAATATATAAGACTAAAATTCAAGAGTTTGGCAGCCATGACTTCATCTGGAATGGAAACCGAAATTCAGAAATTCAAAGGCAAATCCATTTAACTTTCAAATGAGTCACCAATTGATGTTAGCATGTCCTTTCGTTTTCAATTTTTCTGGTGTGGAAAGAAGTGTATTCACCGTGGAAGCAGTTTTGCACAAAGGAAACATGAGGAAGTTTGACTGATTATTTGCATCAGAGGAGAACATGTATTTATAAGGAATTAAACAAACAGAAAATAATCAAAATCACAAATCTAGGGACTTGAAAGACATTGGATAGTATGTAATGAAAGGTGGGTTTTAAATATTAATATCAGCTGTAGAGAGCTTTCTTTCTTTTTCCTTGTTTTAATTCCTCAGTATTAGAACTTTCCAGACAAAAAAAAAAAAAACAAACATAGACTGAAACAATTAGTTAATTGATCTCATTCAACTTGGTTAGAGTTGCTAATAGAAGGATTCCACTGTGTTCCAGAATTTTGGATTACACTAGACTCCAATAAAAAATAATCCTCATATTTTAGCCTGTGTGTGTGTGTGTATTTGTGAGAGACAGACAGAGAGAAGAAGAGGGAAAAACAGGAAAGGAGAGAATTGGGGTATGTATGTGGTGTACGCATATAGTATTACATGGGCATAGTCTACAACTTCTTTTTTTATTGGCTACCTTGATGATGGGCTTACTGAAATAGAGGAGGTCAGGCACTAAGAGTTAAATTTACTGAAGCTATTTCAGGTCCCCAGATATTTTCCTTGACGTATCTGCTTTTTGAAGCAAGACTGAGCTGTGATAGTACAGCCATAGAGTGTTGCAGTGCCCTTTGCTGTGCACAGAAATATCAAGTGATTAAAACATAACCAAAATTTTCACAATAATTTGATTAGTTTACAAATTTATACCTAAATGAAAATTTTCTAAGATGCTCTTTGACTCTGAGGTAATAAAGACAGGCAAATGCATGTAGTTAAAGTGTATAAAGAACAAAATGAAATATAGAAAAATTGCTACTGCTAGCACTAACTACTGTGTAGTTTCTAATCTAAGTTTATTCACTACTAATTTCCTTAACCCAACACAAGAAATCAATCAAATAAATGGATCTTGTGTCACAATGTTATATCTTAAAATATTCAATGTGGTATTTTGAATGTTATTAAACATAAGCATGGGGTTTTTTTTATATTGTTAAAATAACTTGAAAGCCATAGAAATAATACCACCAAAACCTACACTAAATCAGAGTTTTTAGCAACGTGGAACAAACTGTGCAGCTACACTGTTTTTCAATTATTAGTGAGCAAAATCCTATTGCAAGGAGCCCACCTGAACCATGCCACCACTTGGATACCCAGTTGGTCCCCTAGAAATCTCTTCAGTTAAGCAACTAAAGACTTAATTCCTGGCATATCTAGCTGATCGAGGATCCTGCTCCAGGTATAAAGCCAGCATTTATTCTGATAGGTGGCTGCCACACCAATTGTTAACGATTCTGAATGTTGCATCTGTCCTAAACTATCATCATTTGTACTATTCAAATATTTGAAGATGATATAGCCACAAAGAGCAATGAAGAAAAGAAGCAGAGTAATTCTTTTTCTTTTATAATTTATATTGATGCCCAAACCCATAATTTTGGGAAGTGTATCTGAATTGCATGCATCAGTGTGGTTTTGATAAGCTATTTGTACTAAATGACACCAAAACAACACACTGAACAATTGCAAGGGAGTACATTCAATTAGAGAAAGGCAACAAAATAGCTTGGGACTTGGCATTTGTCTCAAGTGCTTAGTGATGATTTGGCCTTGTTTGCTAAACTGATGCTGGTTAGTCTCCCTGCTGGCCATCAGATGGAAGGAGGGAAAACAGAGGAGACAGCTGGGCCTGGACACAGGGGGCATGCCTTAGGACCCATTATTGCTTAGACAGCATATGTGCAAGAGAGAAAGGAAACCTCTGCAGGCATGTCTGGACCTCATCTCATGTACTAGACCATATCTCACAATGCCACAATGATATGAAAAGGAAGGAAGGAGAGAGAGAGCCACCTCCATGCACATCGTATTCAGCACACTTTGGTCCTGTCAACAGGTAAACGACCATCCTGCAATCCATCACTCAGCTTAGTATTACTGTAAGTGTATCTTTCTTAACAACTGAAGAATTTGACTGTATCCATGCCTACAAATAATATAGGGATAAAAGTATAGTGTTTTCATATATGTTTCTTATATTTCACACATCATACTTTTATACTCGTTTTTGCATAAATGCCGAAGGTGACAGAATAGAGACTATAAAGGAGAAAGGTTGATCGCTGATGTAAGACAGCACAAGGAGACGGAAACTTGAAGGGTGAAATCTGATCCTTAGTTTTAGGCACATGATTTTCTTCCCACCCTCATTTTCCCCAAGTGTTTAAAAGAATGATGTATACTAGAATTTTTTTTTTTTTCTATATAGAATCAGAGCAAGGAAATTTACCTGGAGGCTGTTGATGGAAACAAGCTATGGAATCTGTAATACCCATAGTTGCTGAAAAGAAATGTTTGCAGTCTAGTTCAAAACACTTATCTTTGAGGACAAGATCTTCTGGAGAGAGCTCAAGAAACACTGAAAAATACTTATTCTAAGAACATTTTACTTTATTTAGTTGATTTTTAAATTTTTCTTTAATTTAAAAAAAAATTTATTGGAGTAGAGTTGATTTACAATGTTGTGTTAGTTTCAGGTGCACAGCAAAGTGAATCAGTGATACATATACATATATCCACTCTTTTTTAGATTATTTTCCCATATAGGTCATTTCAGAGGATTGGGTAGAATTCCCTGTGCTGTACAGTAGGTCCTTATTAGTTATCTATTTTAAACATAGTAGTGTGCATATGTCAATCCCAATCTCCCAATTTATCCCTCCCCCCACTTACCCCTTAGTAACCATAAGTTTGTTTTCTACATCTGTAACTGTTTTGTAGATAAGTTCA
Organism: Balaenoptera musculus; assembly: GCF_009873245.2. NCBI lineage: Eukaryota > Metazoa > Chordata > Mammalia > Artiodactyla > Balaenopteridae > Balaenoptera > Balaenoptera musculus. Next base: position 22,277,064 of record NC_045797.1, read on the forward strand.
TTTGTACCCTTTTATTAGATTCCACATATAAGTGATATCATACAATATTTGTCTTTCTCTGTCTGAATAACTTCACTCAGTATGACAATCTCTAGGTCCATCCATGTTGCTGCAAATGGCATTATTTCTTTCTTTTTTATGGCTGACTAATATTCTATTGTATATATGTACCATATCTTCTTTATTCATTCCTCCATTGATGGACATTTAAGTTGCTTCCATGTCCTTGCTATTGTAAATAGTTCTGCAATGAACATTGGGGTGCATGTATCTTTTTGAATTCTGGATTTCTCTGGATATGCCCAGGAGTCAGATGCCTGGATCATATGGTAGTTCTATTTTTAGGGTTTTAAGGAACCTGCATACTGCTCTCCATAGTGGTCATGCCAGTTTACATTCCTACCAAGAGTGTAGGAGGGGTCCCTTTTCTCCACACTCTCTCCAGCATTTATTGCTTGCAGAATTTTTGATGATGGGCATTCTGACTAGTGTGAGAGGACACCTCATTGTAGTTTTGATTTGCATTTCTCTAATAATTAGTGATGTTAAGCATCTTTTCATGTGCTTTTTAGCCATCTGTATGTCTTCTTTGGAGAAACGTCTATTTAGATCTTCTGCCCATTTTTTGATTGACTTATTTGTTTTTTTGATATTAAGCTGCATGAGCTATTTTTATATTTTGGAGATTAATTCCTTGTCGGTTGATTTGTTTGCAAATATTTTCTCCCATTCTGAGGTTTGTCTTTTTGTTTTGTTTCTGGTTACCTTTGCTGTGCAAAAGATTTTAAGTTTCATTAGGTCCCGTTTGTTTATTTTTGTTTTCATTTTCATTACTCTAGGAGGTAGATACAAAAAGATCTTGCTGCAATTTATGTCAAAGAGTGTTCTGCCTAAGTTTTTCTCTAAGAGTTTTACAGTGTCCAGCATTAAATTTAGGTCTTTAATCCATTTTGAGCTTATTTTTGTGTATGGAGTCAGGGAGTGTTCTAATTTCAGTCTTTTACATGTAGCTGTCCAGTTTTCCCAGCACCACTTATTGAAGAGACTGTCTTTTCTTCATTGTATATTTTTGCCTCCTTTGTCATATATTAGGTGAGCATAAGTGTGTGAGTTTACTTCTGGGCTTTCTATCCTGTTCCAGTGATCTATAGTTCTATTTTGGGGACAGTACCATACTCTCTTGATGACTGTAGCTTTGTAGTATAGTCTGAAGTCAGGCAACCTGATTCCTCCAGCTCCATTTTTCTTTTTCAAGTTTGCTTTGGCTATCCGTGGTATTTTTTGTTTCCTTACATGCTCATATATTTATCTACATCAAATTTCTTTTAATTTTAGCTAGTTTAAGATTATCTAGTAGTTGTCTTTGATTAGATTTAGATGTATTGTCAGCAATCTATTTTCAGAAAATGTATTGGGATGAAGCATTTCTATAGATAATAAATCATATTCATAGGTGTTGATTTTTGAAGTTATTTATCCAATGGTCATTTTATAACCAAGCTCTGAAGGAAAGTTAGTCTAGCCCCATATATTTCAAAAACATTGTTGTACCTTTTAATCCATACAAGCCCTGAGAATATGAGGGATTTTAAATTGAGATTTTTATGTTGTTTTGTTTGTTTATCATGTTCACTTTATCTTGCTCACTTGTGTCATATATTTAAACCAACCACTATTCCTTTTGATTGCCCCCACCTATAGATTTTTTAGCCACGCTTTGTCATTAACTTAAGGTTTTGTTTTTTGTCACCTGACTCGTTGTCTTTCTGTTCACCTAAAATCTAGTAATCTATCCTACAAAGTAAATTCAACACCCAAACAGACATCCAACATGTGAATTCCTTCATCCCTTAACATTTTCAACTCCTGAGACCTTCACTTTGACTCTATTTCAACACCTAGTTTCCAGAATTATCTATATTGCTGCAATTCTGAACTCTTGAAATCAAATATCTCAGTCTATCTCCCAAATCCATCCTTGCAGCTCTCACATGTGGCTGCCCAATACATCTGTTTTGCAATCTTACCAAGAATTCAATCTTATTACTTCTCTAATGCCTCCATGTTGATTAGCATCCTACCCAAATCCTCACTACTGTATTTTCTATCTTCCTTATTTTTCTAAATTCTATGGTACAACATTTTAATCATTCTCTTGCCAACATCATCAAATTCTTTTCCTGATTTGCATTTTTATTACATGCTGCCAGTAAAATTGCAATTTTGCAAAAGTCTAAATATTGGGTTCTCAGCTATTCAACCCAGCTTTTAAAAGCTGCTGGAGAAAACCACATCTTTAGGTAATCTGGTGGCATCATACTGCCCATGAATCATTCTGTATTAATCTAGATACAGTACCTATTTAAAATATTCTCTAATTTCCTAAAATAATCTATTCCACCATACCTGCCCCTTATTCAAAGCAGCATGAGAGAGAAATAGGAGCATCTTCCCAGGAATATCATTCACTTTTTGCAACCACATCACATTGGAATGTTATCTCCTGGTAACACCACTTCATAATTTTCTATCCTATATCTTTGTACTGACTTATTCCCAACAATGTTTAAGGGTCTCACACATTTGAAAATGCATTCCTTTACTTCCTGTTTTCTCCAAGATAATAAGCAAAAAATCAACAACTTTTTTTCAACCTTTTCATAAATAAGCTGCCTGAAACAATTTTATATATCTGTTGTCTCCAATTTTCACCTTCCTTGAACTCCTACAATAAGGAATATGAACTACCACTCCAGGGAAACTATTCTTGTCTAAGTCACAAAAGGCACACATGTTGTTGGTTCCAGTGAATACTTACAAGTTATTACATTTGACCTCTCTAAAGCATTTGACCTTGTTGACTGTACAGTAATCATTAAAATATATTTTGCAGCAAACAGCTTAGTCACTTAGTTTGTTAAAGTGTCTGTCTAGTAGTAAAATGTGTTTTGCCATTGACCTGTAGACTGCTATACTCTTATTATCCTCCCAATGCTCTGAAAATTCTTGGATTTCTTATTAGGTTCTCTTCTGTTACTCATTGTTTATATATTGGGCCTTTTTTTAGAGGTTTTTCCCTTGGAACTTTTGTTCTTACCATATATATTTTCTTGGTAAGCCTATTCCAATATCTTCATTTGTTAACCTTTTCCAGTCCGAATATACCCAAGAGATTGAGTGCATTCATATTATTAATAATTGATTCTAAAAGTTATTTTTTACTAGAGACAAACTATCACTTCAATAAGGATTTTGAGAGATGTTAATGTATAAAATATATAGATTGAAAGTGGTACCCTCAAAGGGATAATGGGTAACATTGGTTTAGTTTTTGATTCTAAACCCAAAGTCCATACATTAAAACTCCTATTGGACCGGGGCTTCCCTGGTCGTGCAGTGGATGAGAATCTGCCTGCCAGTGCAGGGGACACAGGTTCGATCCCTGGTCCAGGAAGATCTCACATGCCGTGGAGCAACTAAGCCCATGTGCCACAACTACGGAGCCTGTGCTCTAGAGCCCGGGAGCCACAACTACTGAAGCCCACATGCCTAGAGCCTGTGCTCTGCAGGAAGAGAGGTCACCACCATGAGAAGCCCGTGTACCACAATGAAGAGTAGCCCCCACTCGCCACAACTAGAGAAAGCCCATGTGCAACAACGAAGACCCAACACAGCCAAAAATAAATTAAAAAATAATAAAATTTTTAAAAAACCCACCTATTGGACATATCCACTTGGTATTTTCTCTGACACTTCAAACTCATCTTGTAAAATACAAAAATCATCACTTCTCATTCCTTTTATATTAACCAGGGTAATAAATAGTATAGAGGCTACAACAAACAATCCTCTAATTTATACAACAAAGATTAACACTGTGGTGGGTTGAGTAAACTTCCCCCAAGATTTACAGGTCGTAATCCCAAGTGTCTGTGAATATGTTACTTACATAGTAAAAGGGACTTTTCATATGTGATGAAATTAAAGTTTTGGAGATGAGGAGATTATCCTGGGTTATCTGGGTGAGGACAGTGTAATCACATGGATACTTGTAAGAGGGAGGCAAGAGAGTCAGAATCAAAGGAAGAGATGTGACAACAGTGGAAGCAGGGGTAACAGAGAAGGAGTCTGAAAGTTACTGTGCTGCTGGCTTCAAAGATGAAGAAGGGGACCATGAGTCAAAAATAGAGGCAGCCTATAAAAGATGGAAAAGGCAAGGAAATGAATTGTCTCTTGGAGTCCCCAAAAGGAGGCAGTCCTGCTAACAACTTGATTTTAGACTCAGAAGACTCATTTCCAACTTCTGATGTGAAGAACTGTGAGATAATGCATCTGTGTTATTTTGAGCCACAAAGTTTGTAATAGTTTGTTACAGCAGAAATAGGAACTTAATACAAACAATAAAGATTTACCTCTTATAGCTCCAATCCAACGCAGATTCTCCTTGCTCTCCTCCAAGTGATGCAGATTTCTGTTATTTTAAATGTGTAGTTCAGATATCACCATAGAAGAGGAACAGAGATTCTGGACAATCATGCTTGAAGCTTTATGGCAAAGCCTGGAAGTGGGATCTATCACTTCTGTGTACATCTCTTTCTAATTATAAGGGAGACTAAGACATATAGTTTTTTATGTGTTCTCATAAAAAGTAACTGACATTGGTGAATATTAGCAGGTTTCTACCATCATCCCTCCTCCTGATCACCAAATACTCATTTTATTCTTTCTCCTGAACATAGAACAAACTCACTTTCTCCCTAAAAGACACTCCCAAATTCCCATCTAGTCACTGCATTCAGGCCAAGGGTAAGAATTTCTGGATAATGCTCAATTATCGCCATTAAGTCTGGATTCCACCCCCACCACCCCTGGCAACCATTAAGCTAAAAAGGCAATTTATCTAAATTCCACTTCCATTTATATCCCCAATACACAAAGATGTAATAGGGACAAGATAACCTTAATAAATCATCCCATTCAAAAGAGAGAAAAATGGGAAACACACAGCAGTCAATTTTTAACAGCAATTCTGGAATACTTCTCAGCAGATATTGTGAGGGCCCCTTTGCCTATGGTGGCAGAGATTTAATCAAGCTTTGATTTTACCCTCTGGGAGGAATTGCCTTGTGCCTTGTTCTTTATAGTCACATTGTCTAATGAACATTTTAGAAAGATACCTACTCATAACTTTCATTAAGTTACATCTGAAAAATTGTCTTTTTCAAGGTAGTCACCATTAGGTTGAAAAGGAGAAGCTTGGTGCTGAGAAAGCAGAGAAATAAAGCAAATTGGAGAAGTGGGTAAAGGAAAGTACTTTGGGTAGATCTCCTGAAACATAGGCCAACAGGAAACAAATAACATTTTAAAAGTTGTATTAGAATTATATGGCCAAATACTCAGCCCAGACTCCCTAATCCCTGCAAATGGGGTGGTGGGGGGAAGCTAACTGTTCAGAATTTAAAACAGACTCTGAGCACTCAGATTTCCATGACTAGAAAGCAGGTATTCAGAACTATGTAGCATCCCTGGAGGTATATACATCCAAAAAAGAATATAAGTACTAATATGTTTTAAAGTGGATAACTCACAAAAAGAAGCTATTTCACAACAACAGAATGGTGGTGAAAAGTTAGATAGGTGATGCTAGGACTTACTATGATGATATTTAAGCTCTATTTACAGTTGAGTTACTTAGTTTACTATGATTATTTTTCCTTTTCTATTCTCATCACCTTTAGTTCTTCAAGGCCAGTGCATTCTATGAAAGGGACCCAAAGTGTTTGCATATTTCAGTGGGAAATCAGAAGAGTGCCAAAGCAGAAGGGTATCTTTGGGAGAATAATTAGTGACCAGAAGTAAATGGCCAGAAACAAACACTCCAGCAATGAGTGCTGGCATATCATCAACCCATAAAAGGCAAATGAAACCCATTTATTTCTGCTGTTCATTACCCTGGAATCAGAGCAGGTCCCCAATTTTTTTTTTTTTTTTTTTTTTCTGCAGGCTGCACAGAATATTAAGAAGAAACAATGTCTGGGTGTGGACCTCATCTCTTGCACCACATGAGGTCATGTTTTTTACAGCATTTCTACATACACCCAGCTGACAATAAAAAAGAAACGTTATGTGGTCTGAAACTCAGTTTTATTTTTTTATTTTTTTCAAACAGAATAAGTTACCAAAAACATGGTTATTAGCTTGGGCAGCAATTACTGGAACTGCCCATTATGACACCCATCCCTCTCTTCCTCACACCAAGTAGAGAGTAAGGAAGATAAAATCAGCAGCAAAGAAATAAAGAAAATATATTTTCTTCATGTACATAATTTAATATGTAGGTAAATGTATGATCTCACTAGAGTTATACTATGATTCTTCCATTAGTTGCAAAGTTTTAAGTGAGAAATTCAATTACTTTAAGTACTTTATATTATAATGTCCTCATTGATTAAGTGAAAACAGGAGACATTTTGATTAGGTTTCTTTCTTTTCCTACAATTATGTGTAAGTCCTTTTATCTTCAAGCCTGTTTCTTCTGTCATACCACTTGGATGTCAAGACTAAGAGGATCACATCCAATTTAGTCTTTCTTTGGTGAGTTTGTTTGTGTAACAGTATAGATAGTTTTCTCAACATGCAGACAATTAGAAGGATGTGCAGTTAGGTTCTACTAGGTGGGAAGAAAAGTAAATGCCTTCAACTTCAGCATAAACGCATTAGCTCCATGTGAAGATTTAAACCATCTAATTTGCATAATGAATATTTTATGCCACTTTACTTGCACCTGGTTTACAAATTACTGAGCATTTCACAACAATTATCAATGATCGTATCAAAATGTCAAATATCCCTAAGTGACATTTTGCTAGGCAGTTATCAGAAAGATGTTTTCCCATTGATTTGTGTTGACAGTTTAATTTGCTGCAATTTATTATGTAAGGAGGACTATTGGAAAATATGTCATTTTTTTGCCTTATTCTGGTCAAGAAAAGAAGAAGAAAAAAGATCAAGTTTTAGGCCTTCAAAATCACCATATTTAATGCTATAGCATAAAGAAATGTGTACATCTTTAAAATATATTTATTACAAAAATAATTGTTAAGTTAGAAAATACAGATAAGCAGCCAATATACATTGTACATGCTAAATTTATCTCCATTAATAAATTTATTTCTGTTATTATTGGTTTTTTATATTGTGTCTCTATTCTTATCCACAGTGAGATCAAATATACATCCAGTTTTGTAATTCAACCTTCATTTATCAATACATCATAAAATAAGTTCATGCAGATAAATATTTCCAATAAACAATTTACTCTCTGTATTGAAATTCATTGTATTACACTGTAATTTATCTAAAGAAAACCCTATTTAGATAATTATAATATTCCCAATTTTGTTCTAATGAAGACTGTTATGAACATTCTTACATTTCAGTCCTACCATAGACTGTATATATTTCCTTGACATAAATATTTCAAAGTGGATTTTTAGGTTAAAAGTTAAGGTAAAATCTAATATCCCTTAAATAGTATTGCTGAATTGCTTTCAAAAAATTTTTGCAATGGAAAAATACAATTAAAAATGCTAGTTTTTTTAATCACCTTTGGGACATTACTATTCTATATGTGTTTTATTATGTGACAGTATTAATGAATTAGTACATATATACTGAGCAGTATTATTGACATTTTCGTCAAAATATTGTTTTGAAATGTGTTTCGTCAGAGGAGTAAGTATTTTTGTATAAGATGTCAAGGATCCTGAAGTACTATCTCAGATTTTTAGGAAAAACAAAGGTTTCCTTCATGCTGAGCAAACATTAAGGTTTGAGATAAAGTTGTCACCTACACATGAAAAGTAAAAGAGGATATGTGGACAATAAATAAATACCAGAGAAATTCCACAAGTAAGAAATTAGAGGTTTTCTAGTAAAAAATGGTGGAATAATTAACCACCATTACTATTAGTTAGTCAACCCATGAACCTGGAGCTGATCAGTTTCTTAAATGTTTCCGTCTCTTCAGAATCAAACCACATTTAAAATTTGTCAGCACTTCAATCCTCATGGTGTTGTGGAGAAGTGCGTTGATGAACCTGATCTTACTCCTCTAAGTCTGCACTACAGTTATGTCTGAGGCCCATCTGAACACCAGAGGGAAATATGCAGGTTCCTTATAGAGATGAGAAGTTGCCTTGCACCTGTCATTTCTCCTTAGAGCTGACAAGCCTAAATCTGGAGTAACCAGGATTCTCTCTGTCTCTGAAACATAAGAAATACAGCCTCTGGATATATTTTAATTCCACTAAATCCATATCTCCACCCATTTTCTCCCTTATTCAGTTTTTTCGTCTTGATTTTGCTTTTAGAAAAATAGATATCATTGATTTTTTTATAGAACAAGTAAAGATGGCTTAGAGCTTTATATAAGCTCCTCTCTCATTTCTTTGAAGTCAAAATATTAATTTACCTGCTATCATTCAGAGTATATTAGAAAGACATAATAGGTTATTTGAGACAACATTTAACACAGTCTTTCTGTAAAATTTAAAAACAATATTTGTAGAATTATAGATGACAATCAGTTTCCTTTTTAACCAACAATTAAAAATACACTGAATGAACAACAAATCTTTCTGGCATCATTCAGATTAGCATATTCAAGTGCAGCTAGCATTTACTGGGCACGGCTACATGCCAGGCATTTTGTTTTGCTGTTTGGCTAAAGTCATATTCTTATGTTCACATACACTTCCAGACATCTAAGTATCAATAACATAAGTCCAACATCTGAACTCAGGAGATCAGGAATAAAAAAATTTGCTGAGAATCACCTTTTGGGAAAAAAATAACCAAACTGTAAAATAATTGATAGTATTAACGATTATATACGATCTTACTAATGACCTTAATGTTTGCTTTTTTGTGAATGTTAATATTTGGACAAAATCCACATATTTTTCATTTGATTCAAAGCCTGCAGATTGTGATATTGATCATACCATTGATTTGCTGTCTGGCACCAAGAAAGGCATTTAATAGCTGTCAGTTAGTGCTTCTGAAAATATGGAGCTGAATGTGTTCATGATAGTGTTTTGACAATTTAGTGGTAAAATGTCAAATTTTAAGTCAATATATTTTAATAATGTCACTTTCATGTATTTCTAACATGAACGTCAATGTGTAGCCACACTTTAAAAACTGCTAATTTATCCTTTTCTATGATGTCCATCACTTCACAATTGATACAGGGTAGAATTTCTTGAAAATACAGTGAAAATCTATTCAAGGCAAAATTAAAAATACAATTAGGTTAATGTTTTGAACATTTGTATGAATTCCAAGAAAAGTAAATAATATCCATACTATGAGAATATAGTAAGCATTTTACCTCTGTAACAGTGTGATTTTAAAACTGGTATCTCAGAGCAAATATGCATAAAAATTAAATAATATTTAAGAATTTAAAGTACTATGCCAGAAAATTATCTTACAGATTTTACAATGTGCACACACACACACACACACACACTATAGTTGAGTTTGGGGTTGTAATTTTTGGTTGCATTAAATGTTTTATATAACGAACTACAAAGGAAAGATGTGAACTTTTCAGCAGACCCTCATTTATATTAAGCTAAAACATGTTTGTTTGTTTTTACCCCTCTGCCATAAGTCTTTAATTGAGAAGAAGAAAGCAAGAAGCCACAAAAACCGACTTTGCAGATACTATGAGTCAAGCCTCATTCAATGTAGTTTATACAACAGTGTGACATAGAAATACTTGGGGAAAAAACATTAAGGTTTCTCGGAATAAGTTAGAAAAAATAAGGAGCATAAGGTGGCTTTCTGACAGTTGGGCTAATTAATTTCACTAATAATGTATGATAATAGTAAATGATATGATATTCACTAATAGTGGACGTCATTAAGTGGCTTGTGAAGGAAAACCCAAGGAGTTTGACCGCAACCAACTCCAATCAAGCTCAAGCTGACGAATATAAACTCAGAACTGGAAATGTAGAATATAAGAAAATCAAATTGAGTTTATTTCACTCAATGGAAAATATTTGCTAAGAATGGATTGATGAAAGAAAAAAAAAAAGAATGGATTGATGGCTAACATGGGTTAAAAAATGTAAAACTCAAAGAAGGTCAGTTTGAGAGTGTTTATTGAGCACTGTCTAGATAAAATAGATCTTGATTCTAGGTGATAAATCAATGATCATCAATGTTGTCACATTGGTGAGTTGTATTTTTTTAGGAGAAAGGATGATTCATTATTTTTCTCCATGGCTTGGTTAAAATGATAATTATTATTATTTATTCCATATGTCTTTTTCCCCCTCTTTATCTAGCACAGCGGTTCCAGACCTGTAGTCACAGAGTCAGCAGAGTCCATTGATTTTATTCTATTGAAAGTTGTCTTTTTTAACTTCAACCTTTTACTATAAGAACAGAGGGCCCGACCTAGAAATTCTAGGTCTTTTCTAAGCCCTAGTTATACTATCTATAAAATGAGAAACATATTAATAATGGCATGGACCAATTACCCTAATGTATAAAACCACTTGCTCATATGAGAGTGTTTATTACATGATATTTTAAAAAGGAAGTAGTTATTTATGTATATATACTTCAACACAGTAATAAAATATACATATATGTGTTTGTATATTGTTATGTAAGTAGAAGATAAAAAGCAAATGACAAAACATAAGTGCTGTCAATCTGCAGAGGGTTGATGCTCTGGAACTCTAGATCGGTGGTCAGCACACTAAGAACCACAGGCTGAATCCAGGTTGCCACCTATTTCTCTGTGAGCTAAGAAGAGTTTTCACATTTTTACATGGTTAAAAAGGCAAAAGAAGAGTAATATTTTGTGACTTGTGATTATTATATGAAATTCAAATTTCAGTGAACAAAAATAACATTTTAATGGAACACAGTCATACTCTTTCATTTACATATTGTCTATGGCTGCTTTTGTTATAACCACAGAATAGTTTAGACAGAGACCATATGGCCCAGAAAGTCTAAAATATTTACTATTTGGCTTTTTAATGAAAAATAAATGCTAGACCTGGTCTAGATCATTTCTGTAATTATTTCTGTGCCTTACGTGATCTTTCCAGATTTTCCAAGTTGAATTGAATTTATTTTTGTAAATTAAGGAATTCTCTATTCACTAATCAATTTAAAACATCATATACTTCATTGAATTTTGAGCAAATTTTTTCTTTAAAACATTTATGATCTTGAGCTCAAGGTGGCAGAGTAGAAGGATGTCGACCCACCCCTTCTCATGGAAACACCAAAATCACAACTAACTGCTGAACAACCACAAACAGAAGTAACACTGAAAGTTACCAAAAAAGATACCTTGAAACAAAGACTAAAAAGAAGCCACAACAAGAAAGTAGGAAGGGACACAATCGTGATATGATCAAATCCCCTACCCACAGGGAGAATGACCCACAGGCTGGAGAGCAATTATACCATGGAGGCCCTCCTGCAGGAGTGAAAGTCGCAAGCCCCATGTCAGGCTTCCCAGTCTGGGGGTATGGCAATGGGAAGAGGAGCCCCCAGAGAATCTGACTTTGAAAGCCAGCAGGGTTTGATAGCAGGAAATCCACGGGACAGGAGAAAACAGACTCCACTCTTGGAGGGCACACACAAGGTCCTGTGTGCACCAGAAGTCAGGGGAAATAAAAAGCAGTGACCCTATAAGAGACTGGCCCAAACCCACCTGCTAGTATTAGAGGGTCTCCTGTGGAGGTGGGGTGCAGCTGTGGCTCACTATGGGGACAAAGACAATGGCAGCAGCAGTTCTGGGAAGTATTCATTGGCATGAACCCTCCTGGTGGCCACCATTAGCCCCTGTGTAGGCTCCAGTGCTGGGATGCCTCAGGACAAACAACCAACAGGGCAGGAACACAGCTCCACCAATCAGCAGACAGGCTGCTTAAAGTTTTCCAGAGCCCAGCCCTACCCACCAGAGGGACAAGACACAACTCCACCCACCAGTGGAGTCCCTCCCATCAGGAAACCTGCACAAACCTCTTAGACAGCTTCATCCACCACAGTGCAGACAGCAGAAACAAGAAGAACTGCAATCCCAAAGCATGTGGAATGGAAACTGCAATCACAGAAAATTAGACAAAATGAGATGGCAGAAGAGTATGTCCCAGATGAAGAAATAAGAAAAAAAACCCAGAAGAACAACTAAGTGAAGTGGAGATAGGCAACCAGCTGGAAAAAAAAAAAAAAAAAATCAGAATAATGATAGGGAAGATGATCCAAGACCTCAGAAAAAGAATGGAAGTAAGGATCGAGAAGAGGCAAGAAATGTTTAAGAAAGACCTAGAAGAAATAAAGAACAATAAACAGAGATGAACAATACAATAACTGAAATGAAAAATACACTAGAAGGAATCAATGGCAGAATAACTAAGGCAGAAGAAGAGATAACTGCCATGGAAGACAGAATAGTGGAAATCACTGTTGTGGACCAGAATAAAGAAAAAAGAATAGCTTGGTTCAAGATGGCAGAGTAGAACAATGTGAGCTCACTCCCTCTTCTGAAAGCACTGAAATCACAACTGACTACTGAACAATCATCGACGGGAAGACACTGGAGCTCACCAAAAAAGATACCCCACATCCAAAGACAAAGGAGAAGCCACAATGAGACGGTAGGAGGGGTGTAATCACAATAAAATCAAATCCCATAATTGCTGTGTGAGTGACTTAAAAACTGGAGAACAATTATACCACAGAAGTCCACCCACTGGAGTGAACGTTCTTAGGCCCACATCAGGCTTCCCAACCTGAGGGTCCAGCAATGGAAGGAAGAATTCCCAGAGAATCAGACTCTGAAGGCTAGTGGGATTTGACTGCAGAACTTCAACAGGACTGGGGAAAACAGAGACTCCACACTTGTAGGGCACACATAAAGTAGTGTTTGCATCAGGACCCGGGGGGAAGGAGCAGTGACCCCACAGGAGACTGAACCTGACCTACCTACTAGTGTTGGAGTGTCTCCTGCAGAGACAGGGGGTGGCTGTGGCTCACCATTGGGACAAGGGCCCTGGAAGCAGAAGTTCTGGGAAGTACTACTTGGTGTAAGCCCTCCCAGAGTCTGCCATTAGCCCCACCAAAAAGCCTGTAGACTCCAGTGCTGGGTCACCTAAGGCCAAACAACAAACAGGGAGGGAACTCAGCCCCACCCATCAGCAGACAAGCAGAATAAAGTTTTACTGAACTCAGCCCACTAGAGCAACAGCCAGATCTACCCTCCACAAGTCCCTCCCAAAAAGAAGCCTGCACAAGCCTCTGAGTTAGCCTCATCCACCAGAGGGCAGAGAGCAAAAGCAAGAAGAAATACAATCCTGCAGCCTGTGGAATAAAAACCACAATCAGAGAAAAATAGACAAATGAAAAGGCAGAGGGCTATGTACAGGATGAAGGAACAAGATAAAAGCCCAGAAAAACAACTAAATGAAGTGGAGGTAGGCAACCTTCCAGAAAAACAATTCAGAATAATAATAGTGAGATGATCCAGGACCTCGGAAAAAGAATGGAGGCAAAGATTGAGAAGATGCAAGAAATGTTTAACAAAGACTTAAAAGAATTAAAGAACAAAAACTTAGAGGAATTAAAGAACAAACAGAGATGAACAATACTATAACTGAAATGAAAAATACATGAAAAGGAACCAATAGCAGAAGAACAGATAAGTGACCTGGAAGACAGAATGGTGGAATTCAGTGCCACAGAACAAAATAAAGAAAAAAAGAATGAAAAGAAATGAAGACAGCCTAAGAGACATTTGGGAAAACATTAAATACACCAACATTTACATTATAGATATCCCAGAAGGAGAAGAGAGAGAGAAAGGACCCAAGAAAATATTTGAAGTGATTATAGATGAAAACTTCCCTAACACGGGAAAGGAAATAGCCACCCAAATCAAGGAAGCACAGAGAGTCCCAGGCAGGATAAACACAAGAAGAAACACACCGAGACACATAGTGATCAAATTGACAAAAATTAGAGGCAAACAAAAATTTTTAAAAGCAACAGGGAAAAACAACAAATAACATACAAGGGAACCCCCATATGGTTAAAAGCTGATTTCTTAGTAGAAACTCTACAAGCCAGAAGGGAGTGGCACAATATATTTAAAGTGATGAAAGGGAAGAACATGCAACCAAGATTATCCTACCAGGCAAAGATCTCATTCAGATTCGGTGGAGACATCAAAAGATTTACAGACAAGCAAAAGCTAAGAGAATTCAACATGAATAAAACAGCTCTACAACAAATGCTAAAGGAACTTCTCTAACTGGGAAACACAAGAGAAGAAAAGCACCTACAAAAACTAACACAAAACAATTAAGAAAATGGTAATAGGAATATACATATCAATAATTACCTTAAAAGTCAATGGATTAAATGGTCAAACCAAAAGACACAGGCTTGCAGAATATATACAAAAAAAAAAAAAAAAACAAACCCATATATATGCTGTCTACAAGAGACCCTCTTCAGACCTAGGGATGCATACAGACTGAAAGTGCGGGAAAGGAAAAAGATATTCCATGCAAATGGAAATCAAAAGAAAGCTGGAGTAGCAATACTCATATCAGATAAAATAGATTTTAAATTAAAGAATGTTACAAGAGACATAGAATGACACTACATAATGATCAATGTTTCAAACCAAGAAGGAGATACAACAATTATAAATATATATGCACCCAACAAAGGAACACCACAATACATAAGGCAAATGCTAACAGCTATAAAGGAGGAAATCAACAGTAACACAATAATAGTGGGGGACTTTAACACCTCACTTACACCAATGGACAGATCATCCAGACAGAAAATTAATAAGGAAACACAAGCGTTAAAGGACACAATAGACCAGATATATTTAATTGATATTTATAGGACATTCCATCCAAAAACAGCAGATCACACTTTCTTCTCAAGTGTACATGGAATATTCTCCAGATAGATCACATCTTGGGTCACAAATCAAGCCTCAGTAAATTTAAGACAATTGAAATCATATCAAGCATCTTTTCTGACAAAAATGCTGAGACTAGAAATAAATTACAGGGAAAAAACCATAAAAAACACAAAACACATGGAGACTAAACAATACATTACTAAA
The DNA here is from genome assembly GCF_009873245.2 of Balaenoptera musculus. Taxonomy (NCBI): domain Eukaryota; kingdom Metazoa; phylum Chordata; class Mammalia; order Artiodactyla; family Balaenopteridae; genus Balaenoptera; species Balaenoptera musculus. Next base: position 22,292,251 of record NC_045797.1, read on the forward strand.
TAAGCAAGAGATCACTGAAGAAATCAAAGAGGAAATCAAAAAATATCTAGAGACAAATAACAACAAAAACACAATGATCCAAAACCTATGGGATGCAGCAAAAGCAGTTCTAAGAAGGAAGTTTATAGCAATACAATGTTACCTCAAGAAACAAGAAAAATCTTGAATAAACAATCTAACCTTACACCTAAAGGAACTAGAGAAAGAAGAACAAACAAAACCCAAAGTTAGTAGAAGGAAAGAAATCATAAAGATCAGAGCAGAAACAAATGAAATAGAAACAAAGAAAACAATAGCAAAGATCAATAAAACTAAAAACTGGTTTGTTGAGGAGATAAAGAAAATTAATAACCCTTTAGGCAGACTCATTAACAAAAAGGGGGAGAGGACTCAAATCAATAAAATTAGAAATGAAAAAGGGGGAGTTACAACAGACACCGCAGAAATACAAAGCATCTAAGAGACTACTACAAGCAACTCTATGCCAATAAAATGGACAACCTGAAAGAAATGGACAAATTCTTAGAAAGGTATAACCGTCCAAGCCTGAACCAGGGAGAAATAGAATATATGAGCAGACCAATCATAAGTATTGAAATTCAAACTGTGATTAAAAATCTTCCAACAAACAAAAGTCAAAGACCAGCCGGCTTCAGAGGTGAATTTTATCAAACTTTTAGGGAAGAGCTAACACCCATCCTTCTCAAACTCTTCCAAAAAATTGCAGAGGAAGAAATACTCTCCAACTCATTCTACGAGGTCACAATCACCCTGATACAAAACCAGACAAAGATACTACAAAAAAGAAAATTACAGACCAATATCACTGATGAATATAGATGAAAAAATCCTCAATAAAATACTAGCAGACAGAATCCAACAACAAATTAAAAGGATCATACACCATGGTCAAGTGGGATTTATCCCAGGGATGCAAGGATTCTTCAATATATGCAAATCAATCAGTGTAATACACCACATCAACAAATTGAAGAATAAAAACCATAAGATCATCTCAATAGATGCAGAAAAAGACTTTGACAAAATTCAATACCCATTTATGATAAAAACTCTCCAGAAAGTGGGCATAGAGGGAGCCTACCTCAACATAATAAAGGCCATATATGACAAACCCACAGCAAACATCATTCTCAATGGTGAAAAACTGAAATCATTTCCTCTAAGATCAGGAACAAGACAAGGATATCCACTCTCACCACTATTATTCAACATAGTTTTGGAAGTCCTAGTCATGGCAATCAGAGAAAACAAAGAAATAAAAGGAATCCAAATGGGAAAAGAAGAAGTAAAACACCACTGTTTGCAGAGGACAGGAGACTTTATATAAGAAACCCTGAAGACGCTACCATAAAACTACTACAACTCATCGAAGAATTTGGTAAGGTGCAGGATACAAAATTAATGCACAGAAATCTCTTGCATTCCTATACACTAACAATGAAAAAACAGAAAGAGAAATTAAGGAAACAATCCCATTCATCACTGCAACAAAAAGAATAAACTACCTAGGAATAAACCTACCTAAGGAGGTTAAAGACCTGTAATCAGAAAACTATAAGACACTGATGAAAGAAATCAAAGATGACACAAATAGATGGAGAAATATACCGTGTTCTTGGATTGGAAGAATCAATATTGTGAAAATGACTATACTATCGAAAGCAATCTACAGATTCAATGCAATCCCTATCAAATTACCAATGGGATTTTTTACAGAATTAGAACAAAAAATCTTAAAATTTGTATGGAGACAAAAAAGAGCCTGAATAGCCAAAGGAATCCTGAGGGGAAAAAAATGGCATTGGAGGAATCAGACTCCCTGACTTCAGACTATACTACAAAGCTACAGTAATCAAGACAATGTGGTACTGGAACAGAAACAGATATAGATATAGATATATAGATATATAGATATATAGATATATAGATATATCTATATCTATATCTATATCTATCTATCTATCTATCTATATATATATATATATCAATGGAACAGGATATAAAGCCCAGAGATAAACCCACACACCTACAGTCAACTAATCTATGACAAAGGAGGCAAGGATATACAATGGAGAAAAGGCAGTCTCTTCAGTAAATGGTGCTCAGAAAACTGGACAGCCACATGTAAAAGAATGACATTAGAACATTCCTTAAGAACATACACAAAAATAAACTCAAAATGGCTTAAAGTCCTAAATGTAAGACCAGACAGTATAAAACCCATAGAGGAAAACATAGGAAGAACAATCTTTAACATAAATCACAGCAAGATCTTTTTTGACTCAACTCCTAGAGTAATGGAAATAAAAACAAAAATAAACAAATGGGACCTAATGAAACTTAAAAGCTTTTGCACAGCAAAACAAACCATAAACAAGAAGAAAAGACAACCCTCAACCCTCAGAAGGGGAGAAAATATTTGCAAATGAATCAGCAGACAAAGGATTAATCTCCAAAATATATAAACAGCTCATGCAGCTCAAAATCAAAAAAACAAACAACCCAATCCAAAAATGGGCAGAAGACCTAAGTAGACATTTCTCCAGAGAAGATATGCAGATTGCCAACAAACACATGAAAGAATGCTCAACATCATTAATCATTAGAGAAATGCAAATCATAACTACAATGAGATATCATTTCACACCGGTCAGAATGGCCATCATCAAAAAATCTAGAAGCAATAAATTCTGGAGAGGGTGTGGGGAAAGGGGAACCCTCTTGCACTGTTGGTGGGAATATAAATTGATACAGCCACTATGGAGAACAGTATGGAGGTTCCTTAAAAAACTAAAAATAGAACTACCATATGACCCAGCAATCCCACTACTGGGCATATACCCTGAGAAAACCATAATTCAAAAAGAGTCATGTACCAAAATGTTCATTGCAGCTCTATTTACAATAGCTAGGACATAGAAGCAACCTAAGTGTCCATCAACAGATGAATGGATAAAGAATATGTGGCACATATATACAATGGAATATTACTCAGCCATAAAAAGAAGCGAAATTGAGTTATTTGTAGTGAGGTGGATGGACCTAGAATCTGTCATACAAAGTGAAGTAAGTCAGAAAGAGATAACAAATACCGTATGCTAACACATACATATGGAATCCAAAAAAAAAAAAAAACGGTCATGAAGAACCTAGGGGCAAGACGGGAATAAAGACACAGACCTACTAGAGAATGGACTTGAGGATATGGGGAGGGGGAAGGGTAAGCTGGGACAAAGTGAGAGAGTGGCATGGACAAATATACACTACCAAAGGTAAAATCGATAGGTAGTGGGAAGCAGCCGCATAGCATCCGGAGATCAGCTCGGTGCTTTGTGACCACCTAGAGGGGTGGGATAGGGAGGGTGGGAAGGAGGGAGACGCAAGAGGGAAGAGATATGGGAACATATGTATATGTGTGACTGATTCACTTTGTTATAAAGTAGAAACTAACACCCCATTGTAAAGCAATTATACTCCAATAAAGATGTTTAAAAATAAATAAATAAATAAAGTTACAAAGTATTTTCCAGGTATGAGGCAACAGGATGACATGGAGGATACAAAAATGCAAAAATATGTATCTCTTAGTAATGTTTTCCAGGGTATTAGTGTTATTATGTATGAAAAAGAAAAAGAGAATGTGTTCTTATGTGTAATAAATAGACTTATTTAATATCAGACTGTGAGTCTTGTGGACCAATTTTAAGGTCAGGGGTTATTCCTAGATTTAGAACAAATAAGCAATGCATAACTGAGCAGTGGAAGGACCATTGTGAAGCTAAATGGTCTATGAGAAGTCAGATAAACAGAGATGTGTTTAATTTTCTCTGATATTAGCAGGAATTTTTTCAGTTGTTTCTGAAAAATTTGCCCCTCCATCTCATTTTGTTTTTATTTTCTTCCTATTACAAGGATGGAAAGAAGCAAGAAAGTATTAAAAACACAGAATAGCTAAACGATGGCAGACATTTAAAAAAAAATGTTCAGCAGTATTAGCCACATGGTGGCCAATACTGTGAGAGCCTGGTCTAAATCCTTGGGTCCTTCCTACAATTTTTTTGCATTTAACCATCATCTTCCTCAAGCTTTTGTAGCTCATACTTGGGACCATCAGTGGATGCTACAGCTGCAAGATTTTCAAAGGAGCCAGAATTTCCTGAGAAGTTTATGACTTTGGAGACAGCTCATGGTCAATGTCTGACCTATCAGGAGGAAGAAAGTCCGACTTCCTGGCCTGAGTCTAGTCTATACTCCAGAGTACCTTAAGAGACAAGTCTGGACATCACCTGAAATCATGTCCTCCCTTTCCGTAGACTGCTTTCTTCACTCTATTACTAATTTTTCCTGGAGCAATTCTTACTAAATCATTTATACTCAAATACTAGGGCTTATTTCTGGGAGAACCAAATAATAAAACACACACTCACACATAAGACTGTTTTTCAGAGTGAACCTCACTAATAGTAGTAAGAATAATGTGCATTTTCATAGTTAAGTCTATGGTTAGTTAAAACAGATACTTATCATTTAAAGTGTGTTTCCAGATATCTATGCAGAGAAGAAAGATGGATAATTTTTATTTTGCATACCTACCCCTATTAATTAAAAATGGATGTCTGGAATATTGTATAGGATGATGTTCTCAATCAAAAGGATTCTGTTCTCAATCAAACATTAGAGAGGCTGGTACAGAATAAAAGCTTAATAAGATATTGTCCAAATATCTACCTGTCAAATAATGATAACAAAGGCAAGATGAAAATAAATTTTATTTGTTTTATAATTGTGATACTATCTGATGAGGTATTTTTTCTTTTTTTCTTTTTTTTAACCAACGTAACTGAGTATGCTTTTTCCCTTCATTATTACAATGACTTTATGTTAGTTTTTTTTTTTTTTTTTATGATCTCTATTTCCAGAGGACTTTCTATTTGTAAATACAGTACCAATGCCTCCTGATAAGTGCTCATGGACATTACCAGGAGAGAAGGCCCTAAGTATTCTTCTTATACCCAGGACCACTCAATTAAAGGACATATCAACAGATTCAACTATTTTTCTAATTTTCTTATAAACTAAAAATACATCATGGCGGGGGAAAGAAGTATATTGGAGAATGTTTTCTCCCAAGGAAAAACATTACAGCATCAAATTTAAAAGTTCTTGGATCAGAGAAAGAAGATGATGATCTATATTATTTGAGCCAGAAATAGAGGTGCTGTAAAAAAGGGGGGAGCACTTAAATCAGAACCTATAAGTAGTGCCTACAGTAAAGAAACTCATCACTCTTTTATCAAAATGGAAAGTCGTTTTAAAATGAAACTCTGTGAGCGATAATCAATACCTGACTGTTGGGGATATTGTGAAATTCTAACAAATCCTCAGTCATGATGCACATTTAAAGTTCAATGTCTTCTGTTCCTGAAACTTGCCTGTGTCCTAAAGGAAATCTGCTTTCTAAGATCTCAGCTATAATTGGTATTTCACTGATAAATGATAAGAAGATGATTGCAAATTCATAAATGCACTAATAAAGAGTAAATACTCTGGAGTTGAATGGAGCCAGGTTCTCCATATTTAGATCTGTGTGACCTGGGAAAGTTATTTAATCTCACAGGATCATAGATTCATCTTTGGCAAAATAGGGTTCGGGTTTGTTAAAAGAACAGGGAGCAGGAGTGGTAAGATACGAGGGAGAAGAAAAAGAAAGGAAAAAAATACATTTCATGACACCTAATCAGTGTAGAAATGCCTAGAGTACTAAGGCTGAATCAACAATGATAGCAACAGTGAATATTCATTTAGTTTTCAGGTTTTATTAATTGATTGTTGAAAATTTTAACATTTACACATACATGTACATATACACATTTTACAGTTGAAAGCACTTGGAAACAGAAACTTTAAAAGAATGCTTAACTTTTATTTAAATCATCAAAGGGAAAACTGCAAGTATTATCCACACAGCCAAATACAGGAATAAAACAAATTTTAAAACTAAAATACTATATCACTATACTGCATAAATAAAAGAGGTACATCAAACATAACAATCATAACAATAAATATCAAAGTTTGACATGATGTTGTAAATCGACAGTCTGTCAGACCCTGTAGAAAAATCAAAAGTTACCAAATGCAGTATAAAAATTATAATCTAAAGCCAAGTGACTCAGAAATAGAGAAAGAAAAATATTAAAAAATGAATACAAAATAAGTAGGAGTTATAATATTAATACTAAACAAAAAGTTAAGGCGAGAGAGGAAAATCAGAATATTACCAATATGGCCATTCATATTAAAGAAGGGAGCTCTTCTATTTTTTTATAAATTTATTTATTTTTATTTTATTTATTTTTGGCTGCACTGGGTCTTCGTTGCTGCACGTGGGATTTCTCTAGTTGTGGCGAGTGGAGGTTACTCTTCATTGTGGTGTGCAGGCTTCTCATTGCGGTGGCTTCTCTTGTTGTGGAGCATGGGCTCTAGGTGTGCGGACTTCAGTAGTTGTGGCATGCAGGCTCAGTAGTTGTGACGCACGGGCTTAGTTGCTCCACAGCATGTGGGATCTTCCCAGAGCAGGGTTCGAACCCATGTCCCTTGCATTGGCAGGTGGATTCTTAACCACTGCACCACCAGGGAAATCCCTGGAGCTCTTCTATTAAAAATATGTATTATGAATGTGTGTCACATCAGTATGGAGAAACATATCAACAGGTACAATCTACATAATTTGTAGCTGCTACATGCCATTGTGTGGTTTTACTATGACTCATTTACCTACTTCTCTATGTGTTTGACATTTTACAGATATGTACACTGCACAATGTATATCAAACCATCATGTTGTATATCTTAAATATATACAATTTTTTATTTGTTAATTATACCTCAAAAAAGCTTGAGGAAAAGTAAATAAATAAAAAGGTACTGCTCTAAATAGGCCTTTAGTTATGTGATGGTGAGGTGTGGGGGGAGGGGAAGCATCCCATAATCCCATGATTTCTGTCTCAGTCTTTCACTGATCCTGTGCCTCTGGTCTTAAACTTCACAAGAGTTGTTCAGTCCTCCTCCATGACATCACTACCCATAGGTAGGTAGGGCAGGACAGCTAAAGTAGGCTGAGGTTGGGTATTTCCCTTCCACCAGTTAGTTAGGCCCTGATAATACCCCAGCAGGTTAGGCTCTGGTTAAATATTTTCCTCTGAGAGCATGCTTTGTTAAGAACTGAGTGCTAGGGTATATTTCAGAATGGTTATTTTTCCCCTCCCCATGCCAGAAACATGTGGCAAGTTGTCTGTGATATTCACTATGGGAACCTGGTTGAGCTCACGGAAGTAAATCTCACAATATTGTGGGGACATCTCTATGACTGGGTCCCCCTGGAGTTTTAACTCTTAGACTTGATCACACTGAGCCTCCAGCAATTCTTCAGTTACAGTTCAGGTTTTCCTGCCCAGGCACTTGTTCCCAAGGAGTTTTCTGCTCATCTAGCTGTCTCTGCTCCAGGAAGCCATGAGTCCCCATATTTACCAATCTCTCCAATCTTAGGGGCAGGGGTTTGTCCTGTGTCCTCCACTCTTATAGATCCAGGAAGAGTTGTTGATTTTTTGGTCTGTTTAGCTTTTACTTTTTAGGACGAAGTAGCTTTTCAAGCTCCTCACATGTGGAACCAGAAACCAGAAGTCACCAAGATACTTTTGAATGAAAAGTTTGCATTGCAACTAAATTTTAAGAGCCTTAACACTGTTGAATCTTACATGTTACCCCAAAATATAACACCTCAGCATATTAAATATCTTAAGCTGAAAGAGTTTAAGACAATTAAAATGGCAGAGGAAGGAAGCCTACTCTGACCTCACATCCTCCCTTCTTCCTTGAAACAGGTCGTAAAATTCCAATGCGAAAGGTATCCACTCTTTACCAGGAGGAAATAAGACATTCTTATTACTAGAAAAGGAAAACTCAGAGTCAAAAAATCTGTTCAAACAAACCTTGTTATACTAATGCTTATAATTTTAGTGACATTTTCCCCTATTTTATTAAGATATAGTTGACATATAATATTGTATAAGTTTAAGATGTTAAGTTAATGATTTGATATATGTGTATATTGTGAAATAATCACCGCAATAAGTTTAGTTAACATCTATTAGCTCACATAGTTACAATTTTTTTCCTGTGACGAGAACTTTTAATATTTACTCTCTTAGCAACTTGCAAATCTACAAAATAGCATTGTTAATTATAATCATTATGCTGCACATTACATCCCCAGAAATTATTTCTTTTATAACTGGAAGTTGTACCTTTTGATCACCTTCATCCAATTCCCCACACTTCACCCCCACCTCTGGCAGCCATCAATCTGTTCTACTGTTATGAGTTTATTTAGGTTCCACATATACATAGGATCATACAGTACAAAGTGTAAAAAAGACAGATTCTTCTGTCTGACATTTCATTTAGCATAATGCACTCAAGGTCCAGCCATGCATTTACAAATGGCAAGATTTTCTTCTTTTTTATGGCAAAATTACACACACCCATACACACACACACACACACACACCATGTTTTTTTCATTCATTCATCCTTTGATAGACACTTAGGTTGTTTCCATGTTTTGACTCTTGCAAATAATGCTATAATGAACATTGGAATAAAGATATCTCTTCTGAATAGTGATTTCATTTCCTTCCAATGTATATCCAGAAGTGCTGAATTATATGATAATTCTACTTTTAAGTTTTTGAGGAACCTCTATACTGTTTTCCATAGTGGCTGCACCAATTTAAATTCCCACCCACAGTATACAAGTGTTCCCTCTTTGCATCCTCACCAGCACTTGTTATCGCTTGTCTTTTTAATAGTAGTCATTAAAACAGGTATGAGGTGATATTTCATTGTGGTTTTAATTTAGTTTCCCTGATGATGAATGATGTTGAGCATCTTTTCATGTACCTGTTGGTCATTTGGAAGTTTTCTTTGAAAAAATGTCTATTCAGGTCCTCTGCCTATTTTTTGATCAGCTAGGTATTTTTACTATTGAGTTGTATGAGTTCTGAATATATTTTTGTTCTTAACCCCTTATCAGTTGTGTGATTTATAAATATTTTCTCCCATTCTGCAGATTTTTTTGATGCATATTTTTTCAACATTTACTACAGCTAGCCCAAACCCCTTTGTCTTGTCAATTCTTTACAAATTTATAGTTTCTTTGTCTAAAAGATATAAAACCTTCCTGCTCTGGTCACTTCTTCCGGTTGTTATTCTCTTGTGAAGGCTCCCATGTGCATGTAACAATTCAATAAAATTTGTGTACTTTTTTCCTATTAATCTGTCTTTGTTTAATTTTCAGATCTATCCAGAATCCTAACAGAGTCAAGGAAAACTTTTTCTCCCCTACACTGTCCCAAGACTTTCAATTTTCATAATGAAATGTCATGTTAGACATAAAATTTTACATACATTACTCATTTCAGCTCATTATTTTTACATAATGAGACGAAGGTTGTAAAACAAAAATATCAAAAAATATAAGGTCGACTAATTCATCATTTATTAAAATTGAGTATTACACAGCTATTAAAAGTCATATCATCAAATAATATTAAAAGAAGATATCACAAAGAGTTGAATAATAACTCTAAATGGGAGAAAGAAGAACTCTAACAATATAGTCTCATATTTTGACATATATTTATCAGTTATTTAAATATTTAATACAAGATATTTATTTGAATGAAAAAATTAAATTATGTCCTTTCCTCCTAGAAGCACATAACTAGTAAAAGCAAGTTGAAAAGGAGAGCTGGAAACTTAAAATTATTGATCAGTTAGAATATGTGTGTGTAGCACTGTGTTTTATACACCTAAACTTGTTAAATTGTCATAATGATACTGTTAGTTATACCCTATCAGAAGATTTAAAGGATTCATAAAATTTAGGGAACGAATTAAGTATGGATGAAGAAATTCTAGAATTCAAGCTTGAGTTTTTCTAGCACTTACTCCCTAGTTTTTTTTCTGTTAGACCAGTTCATAATGCAGATAATAGCCTTTTACAAGTGACAGCAATTCCGGCAAGACAGTCTAAATCTAGAAACTGCAGCAAAAGATCTTAATTATTTTGGTTTTCCTTCAAGTCTGGGGATATTTTTCAGAGCTTCCCAACCTGTTTCTGCTTCTTTCATGGCAGACCCAAACAAATGAAGTGAGCCTACCAAACTAGTACATTAAGTTCCATAGAGACAGCACCAGGGCGAGTGAGAGCCGGACGGGCACTGGGCGACTCTGTGCCTCGCAGAGGAAAAATAATTAAACATGGGCAAAGGAGATCCTAAGAAGCTGAGAGGCAAAATGTGCATTCTTTGTGCAAACTTGCTGGGAGGAGCACAAGAAGAAGCACACAGATGCTTCAGTCAACTTCTCAGAGTTTTCTAACAAGTGCTCAGAGAGGTGGAAGACCATGTCTGCTAAAGAGAAAGCAAAGTTTGAAGACATGGTAAAGGCGGACAAAGCCCGTTATGAAAGAGAAATGAAAACTTATATCCCTCATAAAGGGGAAACAGAAAAGAAGTTCAAGGATCCCAATGCACCCAAGAGGCCTCCTTCGGCCTTTTTCTTGTTTTGTTCTGAGTATCGTCCAAAAATCAAAGGAGAACATCCTGGCTTATCCAGTGGTGATGTTGCAAAGAAACTCGGAGACATGTGGAATAACACTACTGCAGATGACAAGCAGCCTTAGGAGAAGAAGGCTGCTAAGCTGAAGGAAAAGTACAAAAAGGATATTGCTGCATACTGAGCTAAAAGGAAGCCTGGTGCAACAAAAAAGAGAGTCATCAAGGCTGAAAAAAGCAAGAAAAAGAAGGAAGAGGATGAAGGTGAGGAAGATGAAGAGGATGAGGAGGAGGAGGAAGATGAAGAGGATGAAGAGGAAGAAGATGATGATGATGAATAAGTTGGTTCTAGTGCAGTTTTTTTTTTCTCATCTATAAAGCATTTAAGCCCCCTGTACACAACTCACTCCTTTTAAAGAAAAAAAATGAAATGTAAAAAAAGAAAAATAAAGCATAGGCTGTAGGGTAAACTACATGATTTTTAGAAACACTGGATTACTGAGAAGAGATTTCTGAGAAAAAAATACCTTAGGTACCACACAGAGACATCTCACCTCATCCCTGTAAATAAAATCCTTTGATTTAACTGCATTTTTTTACAGTGCAAATGCTTTACCTTCTTTATAGCTCAATCCTAAGTAATATGAGTAAAAACATCCATTTGAATGATAAATAAGGATCAACTGTAAAGGAAAGAGTAAAGTTAATGGATTGGGAAGTAGAAAAAAATTATTTTAGAATATTGTAATAAAGGTTTGAATATGGAGATTTTGAAAGAAGCAGACAGAAAGGAGACAAGAAATGCACTAACTTGGGCATTTTCATTTTGTTATTCCAGTGCCCAGAGTACCATCCCTAATTCACAATTCTTAGTCTAAGGGAGACTCAGTGAGTTTGAGTAAATTCTATTTTGAAGAAGTTCTTATTTTCTCTGTGAGGTTTAAGGTTCTCATTTTACAGGAAAAATTCAGAGAAAGACAGAGGGAGATCTTTGGGGAACTTCAGTAAAATAACAGGTAATTGTCTAAGCTACTTCTTATTTTTTATTTCTTCTTTTATTCTTCTTTCCTTCATTCCTTCCTTTGTAGGTTTTTTCTTTCAACACTTCTTAAATTTCTTTCTTCTTTCCTTCTCTCCACAAATATGTTCTTACTTTTTGAATATGGTAAATACTTTGCAAGGTGCTAAATATGAAAAAAGAATGAGACTTTATTTCTGTGCCAAATTTATAGTCTAGTGTTTCTATTACTATAAACAAGTACAAAGAAGGAAAGCCAGTTTCACTATATAGTTTTTAAAGTACCAAGTTGGTTCAATTTTAAATTATAAATCAGATATAAAATGTATAGGTTTATTTAGGATTTTAATTTTGTAAATGAGGAGTATTAAGATTGTGATTAAAAATCATCTTCAATTAGACAGTATGGATGCTGGTATCAGAGTACTGGAGCTTTTGCTATTCTTAACTTAATCTTCCTGTATATAAGCTATTTTTTGGATTTGTTATTCATTTTCTGTATAATGTAATTTCTATGCCTGTGATATTTATTATCTGGAGGCATTGAGGAACTCATACTCTGAGGCAGGATCCACCAGAGCCCTTGGCCCAGATGGAAGGATAGGGGTGGGAGTTCTTGTGAAAGGGAGGGTCAGGGGAAGTTGAAGAATTTCAGTATAAATTTATATGTATTTTGTGTATTTGCATTACTTCTTGTGAAAAATATTCATGTTTTTCATCAGCTATTCAGAGAGATCTATGATTCCTTCAAGTATAAAGTTGATAGGTCTGAATTAAAACATAAATTAAATATACTACTTTTTATTTAATTGGTCCTTTCATATATATTTTCAGGTTGTTCCACTAAAAGATAAAGATTTTAAGAACTTTGACACACATTAAGACAGGAAGGAAAGGGGCAGGGCACAACTTTTAAAAGAATGACATAACCCAAGGACACAACATAAAAAGATTAGAACCAAATAGGTCCAAGGTGGTGGACGAGTTGACTTCCACTAGACCTTGAGCCTCAGTATATGCTCATTATAACACATCAGCAAGCTAAATGACACATCCACCTGTGCCATGACAGTTCCGAGGGTGACCATAAAAGACCAAGAAGTGGTCAGTGGCCCAATTCCTGGAAATCCGAGCCCCTTCTCCAAAATAGTTGGAATAATCTTCCCACTTGTTAGCCTATGAAATTACCCATCACATAAAAACTAACAATCCCTTACCCTGGGGCCTCTTGCCTTCTAAGATGGCCCACACTCTGTCTATGGAGTGTGTATCTCCCTGAATAAATCTGCTTTCACTCTACTTTGGCTTGCTCTTGAATTCTTTCATGTGAGAAGCCAAGGACCCTCACTTGTTGGCCCATCCCAGGGATTTGCCCGAGACCTGGGACACGAGCATCCTCTCACACCCCATTTTCCTGCAAAAACATCAAGAAAAGACAACTATTTTAAATTGAACTTTTTCTTTCAAATTATCTGCCTGAGCATTGCTCTTCATAATGCACTCACGATAAGTATAATTTCATTTCCAAAAATTTTATTTTACATAATTCCAGGATTATACTCTCTACTAGTGCAATTATAGAGATTAACATTTTGGGTTTTTTACAGGAAAACGATGCTTTGACCGTTTTACTCTATGTAAATATTTGATATCTTAGGGCTAAGGGAATAAGAATACTATGCAGTTTATCAAGACGACCCCAACACAAGTGAATTCCTCTTCCAAAAATCTGAAATCTTGTACAATCTTTCGTTCATGATATGATATTCCTATCAATGTTCATCAGTAAAAATGATAATGGAAGCAGCAGCAGAAAATTAGCTGAATATAGAGAAATTAATCCTTTATTATAACTTAAATCTAAGAATTTCCTTTAAACAGTGCATACTTATTTCTCAGTGCAAACCACAGAGCTGTAAGGAAATGAACAATGGTGATTACATAGCAACAGAAAAGCTTTTTTGGATCCAAAGCTAATCAATTGCAAATAATCTGGATGTTGCTCTGTTAAAGCAGGTGGCTAGATATGAGCAGAGAAAGGGTGCCATGGGCAAGATGGCAGGAAAAAATGTATCTTGTAAACCAAGGGAGTCCCTGGACAAAGAAAAGCAGGAACCTCCAGACTGACAGGAAACCACACATTTTGGGATGATAAGTATCCTGGAGGCAGACAAAGAGGGAAAAGTAGGAATCTCCAACATCTAAATGTAACCTTTTGCTCATTATGTCCTCATTACAATGACATTAGCCTTGCAGATAAGAAGTACCCATCATGCACTGAAGCCATGACACTTCCAACCAAGACAAAATAAGGACAAAAATCCCTCCTCCCCTCAGGAAAGTGGAGCTTGGATGAAAATCAGGGAATATGACCCCCAAACTCCTACCTCCCCAATGGATATATTGTCCCTTGAATTTTAAACCCCACATAAACAGCTTGCCAAAAAAACTCAGGGCATCTATTGACCAGAGCCTGTCCACTCTCCCCTTGAGAGCATACTATCACTTAAATAAATCCTCACTTTACTTTCTTGGTCTTTCTGTCTCATCTCTGAATTCTTTCTGTGATGAGACAAGAAGCTACCCTCCGGGAACCGTTCTTTGTGCTTCAGATAGATCATTGAAGTCTGTAGTACCACTTCTTTCCCAGTTAGAGAAAGGCTTTATTTTTTTTAGAACTGGATAGTAATGCATTTTTGCACCTTTCCTTCAGTATTATTAAAGAATTATAGGGAAGAAAAGCTCTACTGAGAGATTTTTTTTCAGCCTCAGAAATGCTGCTTGAAACTTGGAATCCTCAGGTAGGTCACTTCTGCTCCTTGAACTCTAAGAATGTGAGACTGGGTTTTGCTATAAAATGTATTAAACTAAGAGAGTGTCCATATGACGTGAATTGAGTCATGAAGTTTACTCTTACACATAAAATATTGGCCCTACTATTGGACCACTACCCTATTTCTAAGTTCATAAGGCCTGTTCTCAGAAGACACCTATTTAAAGGCAGAAACAGCTTTAGAAAATGTTGTGGGTCAGATTATCACAATTTGTGCTGTTTGTCTAGAAAAACATGGCCGTAGATGTACAGAACTAAAATAGAAGATAATAAAAATTAATTAAGCCACAGTGGGAATATGGCAAATGTATTACATTTATTTATTTATTTATTCACTTATTTAAAAATTTTTCTTAATTTCCTTTTTTATTAAAATATTCACCAAATAAATAAAGAGTGACAGGTTAGTACTATACATTGTGCTAAATTTTCATGTGCCTTTAGGATAAAAATAACAGTTCCTGACCTCTTTAAGTAGAACTTCTGATAAATGAGACAGACAAAACAATTATTTTTTTTAATTCCAAAACTAATATATGATAATTAGGAAAACTACTAAGGTATGTGAAAAATGTAAAAGTATACATAAATAAGCACAAATGTGCATGCATGTCTTTTAATTCCAATTCCCTGAAGTTATCATTTTTAATATTTTAGTGTACTAACTGTAATTATTATAATATCACCAATATTTTTCTCCTTTCACTATAGCTAAATCTCTATTTCTTTATTTGTATATTTCTGATAAATTATATGAAAGTGAATAACAGTGTTCTAAGAGAGCTAGAAAATGGAGAAATCTAACCAATGCCAGAGCATCATGGGGAAAAAACCATCTCATCTGCACTTGGAATGAAAATAAGGATTAACAGCTCAGTGCTTGGGAAGCATTATGCAAGTACAGCTTTCAGAATTTGTGAAAGCCTGATGATGGTAAGACAAAATATGATTTCTAGAATGGAAATAAGGCCAGGCTGGTTAACATGAAAAGCTAAAAGTTTTCTGGTTTGTGATGCAGCTAGTCTAGTAGGCCATAGTTAGTTCAAACAGCTACTTTTGTCTAGTTCATACTAGGGAAAGTCTTTTCAATTAAGGAAAGTCACTGAAGGGTTTTAAGCAAGTTCATGACATGATCACATTTGAATTTTAAAATTATTAGGATGCAACACTAGAAGAAAATCCTGGTGTAAAAACTGTATGGAGATAGAACAGTTAGAAAACTACTACAGTGGTCCTAGTTTCAGATATGACAGTTCAGAGTAGAGTCATGGCAGTGAAAATGGAGATCTTTTATTGAGGTAAAGCATTAGTGGTTGAAAACACACACACACACACACACACACACACCGCTAGACATCCATGGAACTAGAAGGGAAAACTTAGTTGCCTATAGTGACTAAGGCCAAGAAATACCCTGAGATGAGGCAACTGGATTAAAACCTTCTGGTTTCCAAATTTGCCAAACCCAGTTGAAACCCACACGTCATGTTAATAGCAACACCTTTCCACTTTATCATTTACCAAATAATTGAATATGTAAATTTAAACCTGGGGTAAAGGTAAAGGACCTCCAAAATCTGTGATTGGGTTTCTGATTTACCTAGCAGAATAAGACAGTGGTGTTCATACCTCTCTTTAAAATGCTTAAGAAGGCATTGAAATAATCCATGGAAAGTGAGAATGACAGTTCTTGTCAGAATATGGAAGAAATTTCCCATTAATAAAATGTGACTGTTGATCGATAAATCACTACCCAGTCTTTACCTTAAGCTGTACCCCTACTTCCCCTTATGAAATAGAGCCTATACCAACAAAATGATTAAGATCAAATTTTCCACACAGGTTTGGAAACCTGTTCTCTACCAACCTGAGAAGCAAGGAACTTTCCACCTTGTATTCAAGTGAGAAATGTGAAGGGATCCTGTGTAATATCTCTTTTACCCTGGTTTTATCCAAAAAATATTTATCTAGCCCTTGACAAGCATGGAACTTGAATCTGAAGAGACAGTGGTCAAGAAAATCTACACTGGCCTTGTCTTCTTGGGATTTTACTCTTCAGAGAGACTGAAAATTTAAGACTAATAGGAGAAGACAGTAAGTCACAGGCTTCATGATCCTTTGGGTCTCAATCCTAAATGGTCTTCCTTTGAATCTCCCAACTGACAGATATTATTGAATATTATAGTGGCCTGTATTCTTCTAGGGTTCTTTTTAGTCAAGTGTAATTTGTGTGAGCTCTGTAAAAGTGTAGATTTTATCAGCATCACTCACCACTGTAGCCCTAATACTAACACAGGAGTCAATAAATGGCACATGTATGATCAGTGAGCTAAGAATACTTTATTTTTTCAAAGCGTTGCAAAGAAAAAATAGGAGAAGACATAGGAGGGGGAGAAGGAGAATGAAGAAGAGGAGTAGGAAGAAAAGGTGGAAGTAAAGGGGAAGAAGGAAGAGAGACCATGGAACAGAAAATGTATATGTCCCTCAAAACATAAAATATTTGCTGTCTGTCACTTTACAGAAAAAGTTTGCTCATCCCCTCAGCACATGGTAAACTCTCAACAAATTTGGGTTGAATGAATGCATAAATGACATTTCAGGACATTTGGGGCTCAGAAATACTATAACACAGATGGGGCCAGATATACACATGCACTTAAATCATTAGCAATTATGCATGCTAGATATGGTGGCTATCACCTTGATCAGTTTAGAGTAAAAGAATGAGAGTTAAGAAACAGAGATTATGCTTATTGGGAGAGCCAAGTCTAAAAAAAATGAATACCCAAAGACAATTAGATTATAAAATGGCACATTATCTCAGTATATACCAACAAGACATTTAATAACATTCAGAAAACACTTATAAGATGAAGTGAACAAATACTTAGTAAACTTAGAAATAAATAGTACTTACCTGTTTAAAAACATCTACTTCCAACTATGTGAAACAATAGAGCCTTTTACAAGAGTCAGAATATATTATAATTAGTAAAATCAGGTATATGGTATCTAATAATAACTAGATATTTTAAGGACTTTTAAAGTTTAATTTAAAGTTTAATTTTTAAATGAAAAATTTAAGAAAATACACATGAATAAAAACTAAACATTAAAGGGAGGAAAAAAAAATCCTCCTTTTCACATACTAGAATGTAATTAGTCACTTAGTCAAAGAGAATGTAATCAAAATATTCAATTTAACACTGATATACACCAACTTGTTCTTACTTTTTTTAATTTCAGCAATCAATAGAAATTCTAACCAACTGAACTAAGAAGTAGTTAGAAGTTTTTCAAGGTAAACCAAATTAAAATAGTGTGAAATCATTAATACATATATGCATGAGTTATATAAAACTATGAAAGTTGACACTTGAAATGACTGGATTTTGAAAGTAGCATATTATAAATATGCTATTTGTTTCTCAAATAATTCTGTATATGCAATACAGTTTGAATTAAAAAGCCAATTGGCTAATTAACTAATTTGCCTTGGGGGTAGCAAAATCACTCTGATTGAGAACTGCAGACTAGATAAATATGTAAAGAAAAAAATGTATTTTTGAAGATAATTTTAATTGAAGAAGCATACAATCAAATAGTAGAAAGTTTCACTTATAAAAGAAATAGTATATTTGTAGGGAAAGAGAGAGAAAAAAGCAACAATTGAGAACCAAGGATATAAAAATTTTATTATATGAACAAAATGACAATGTAAGTCACATATTTCTATGTGGGAATATATAAATCTATTAGCCAATAGGCTAGCAACTGTGGTTTTGTTTGTTTGTTTTTAGGTGGAGAGGATGAAAACGGAAAAAAGAAAAATATTTTAAAAATATACACACATAAACACCCACACATTGAATGAATAAGAAATTAAAAATGATTTGAAGAAATTAGAAAATACAGACCAATATCTAATTAGTAGAGGAGATAGGTCTCATTTCCAAGACATAACACCAAAGACAAAGAATCAAGAAAATGAGAGATGTATTTCTCTATTAAAAATCAAAATTCCATTTACCATACAATACTATAAATGACTTTATGCAGAAAAGATATTGAGAATAACATTCTCAATAACATTCAATCATTCATGCTATATTCAAAAATTTTTGTTTTTTGTCCTTTATTCTATTAAGATGAAACAAAGGACTAATAGCTTAGAATGACTATGCAAAAAAACATTTAATCTCAGAGAAGTAGCCAACATTGGGGTTAACAATACTAATTCTGTAGCACTAATAATCGGGTTGAAATATCAACTCTGCTGGTTCCTTGCTGTGAGGAACAAGTTACTTACCACTTTTTGTGACTATTACTTCCTCAACAAATGGTAATATTAATAGCACCTACTTCATTGCTTTATGAGAAATAAATGAGTTAATAAAGTCTTAGAACAGAGACAAGCACATAGTAAGCATCAATTTATATTAAGAATAGTGATAGTAACCACTATGTTATATCCCCTAGATTTACTAAGATTAGAAAAAATAAAATCAGTTTACCTTAGCGTCGAGAAATAGACAATTTCAAATACAGTTGGTTAAAGTATGTCACAGTTTTTTGGAAAATGATTACTCAACATTTTTCAATGATATAAAATCAGCAAATTTCAGCCATTCATTCCAATTCTTTCTTATCTATTTATTTCAGTTTAGGAATTTTCTTTTATGTATACATTTTTATTGAAGTAGAGTTATTTTACAATATTATATAATTTTCAGGTGTACAGCATAGTGATTCAATATTTTTATAGATTTCATTCTATTTAAAATTATTATAAAACAAAGGCTATATTTCTCTGTGCTGTACAATACATCCTTGTTGCTTATTTAT
The DNA here is from genome assembly GCF_009873245.2 of Balaenoptera musculus. Lineage (NCBI taxonomy): Eukaryota > Metazoa > Chordata > Mammalia > Artiodactyla > Balaenopteridae > Balaenoptera > Balaenoptera musculus. The sequence continues at coordinate 22,311,587 of NC_045797.1, forward strand.
TTTATATATAGTAATTTGTATTTCTTAAGCCCATACCCCTAACTTTCCCCTCCCTGCTTCCTTCTTCCCACTGGTAACCATTAGTTTATTCTCTATATCTGTGAGTCTGTTTCTGTTCGTTATATACATTCTTTGTTTTATTTTTTAGATTCTACATATAAGTGATAGCATATAGCAGTTGTCTGTCTCTCTCTGACTTATTTCACTAAGGATAATACTCTCTAGGTCCATCCACTTTTTTACAAATGTCAGAATTGTATCCTTTTTATGGTTGAGTAATATTCCATTATATAGATATAGATGTAGATGTAGATATATAGATATAGATAGAGATAGATATAGAGATAGAGATAGATATAGATATAGATACTTCTTCTTTATCCACTCATCTGTCAGTGGATGCAGGTTGCTTCCATATCTTGGCTATTGAAAATAATGCTGTTATGAATATTGAGGTAAATGTATCTTTTTGAATTAGTGTTTTTGTTTTCTTTGGATATATACCCAGAAGTGGAATTGCTGGATCATATGGTAGTTAAAATTTTTAGTTTTTGAGGAACTTCTGTACTGTTTTCCATAGTGGCTGCACCAATTTGCATTCCCAGCAACAGTGTAAGAGGGTTCACTTTTCTCCACATTCTCACCAACATGTGTCATTTGTAGATTTTTGGTGATAGCCATTCTGACAGGTGTGAGGTGATATCTCACTGTGATTTTGATTTGCCTTTATCTAATGAATAGCAACGCTGAGCATCTTTTCATGTTCCTGCTGGCCATCTGTCCTGCTGGCCATCTGTATGTCTTTTTTTGAAAAGTGCCTATTCAGATCTTCCAACCATTTTTTAATCAGGTTGTTTTTTTTTTTTTTTTTTTTTTTTGATGTTGAGTTGTATGAGCTATTTATATATTTGGGATATTAACTCATCGTCCGTTATCATTTTTAAATATTTTCTCCAATTGAGTAGGTTGTCTTTTCTTTTGCTAATAGTTTACTTTGCCACGCCAAAAGCTTTTAAGTTTAATTAGGTCCCATTTGTTTTTATTTGTTTGTTTTTGCTTTTATTTTTTGCCTTGAGACAGATGCAAAAAAAATGTTGCTATGATTTATATCAGAGTGTTCCACCTATATACTCTTCCAGAGTTTAATGGTTTCAGGTTCTACATTTAGGTCTTTAATCCATTTTGAATTTATTTTTTGTATATGGTTTGAGGAAATGTTCTAATATCATTGTTTTACATGTAGCTGTCCAGTTTTCCCAGCACAACTTATTGAAGAGACTGTCTTTTCTCCATTGTATAGTCTTGCTTTCTTCATTGTAGAGTAATTGACCATAGGTGTGTGGATTTATTTCTGGGCTCTCTATTCTATTCCATTGATCTATGCATCTGTTTTTGTGTCAGTACAATGCTGTTTTGTTGGAGCTTTGTAGGATAGGCTGAAGTCAAGGTAGTATGGTACCTCCAGCTTTGTTCTTTTATTCTCAAGATTGGTTTGGCAATTCAGGATCTTTTGAGGTTCCATATACATTTTAGGATAATTTGTTCTAGTTCTGTGAAAAATGTCATGGATATTTTGATTGGGATTGCAGTAAGTCTGTAGATTGTTTTGGGTAGCCTGGACATTTTAACAATATTAATGCTTCCATTCCTAGAACACAGGATATCTTTCCATTTTTTGTATCATTTTCAAATTCCTTCATCAATATTTTATAATTTTCAGGGTATACGTTTTTCACCTCCTTAACTAAGTTTATTCCTAGTTTATTCTTTTTGATACAGTTTTAAATGGGATTATTTTCTTGCTTTCTCTTTCTGATAGTTTATTTTTAGTGTATAGAAAAGCAATAGGTTTATGCATATTAGTCTTGTATCCTGCAGCTTTACTGAATTCTTTTATTATCTCTCATTTTGGTTTTTTTTTTTTTTTTTTTTTTTTGGTGGAGACTTTAGAGTTTTCTATATATAGTAACATGTCATCTGCAAATAGTGACAGTTTTCCTTCTTCTCTCCTAATTTGAATACCTTTCATTTCTTTTTCTTGTCTGATTACTGTGTCTTAGAATATTGATATATTCTCAAGCTCACTGATTCTTTCTTTATCATGTCTATTCTACTGATGGCTGAATAATATTCTTAATTTCTGTTAGTGTTTCGATTTATTGCATTTTCTCTTGATTTTTTTCTTAGACCTTTCATCACTCCACTTACATTAACCATTGTTCTTGCATATTGTCTACTTTTACCCATAACATTATTTTTTTAAAAATCTGTCTGATAATTCCAATTTCTGTATCATATTTGAAGTAGGTTTTTATGTCTGCTTTGTCTCTTCAGATTGTTATTTATCTTTTAAAATGTCTCGCAATTTTTTTGTTGAAAACTGACATTTTGTATTAGACAATAGAAATTGATGCAAATCTGCCTTTAGTGTGAGGTTTTATGTTAATCTGGCTATGAGTTGGACTGTATTTAACTTTTACTGTAGCTATAGGTGATAGAAATTTCAAATTTCTATAGTGTCTTTATCTTTGTCTCCCATATTGTCTTTTTGTTTTCCTAAAATTTCTTAAATAGAGTCTAAGCTGTTATCCACAGTTATTATAATGGATTCCTGTTGATGTGGTGGTTACATGAAGCAGAGAGAAAGTTTTTTACAATCTTATAATTAAGTTTCAGTCTTTTAGTCGTCTTTTGTCCCTAGGCTGTGACCTTCACAAATATTTATTAGATTTCTTTCCTCCTCAGATAAGATAGAGATGCTAGAAGGCTGGAGTTGGGTAATTGCCCTTCCCCCAGGTGCAGTAAGAATCTGGGGAAGGCTTTTCTCCTGGAAAGTTGGCTTTTGTTATGGGGAATGTTCTGGGCATATTTCAGAATGGTGTGTTTTCCCTTTCCCCTGCAAGAACTATTAGGGGAGTTTTCTTGGCTCTTCACCAAGAGAACTTACTGGAATTCCTGGAGGTAAAACCCTCAAAAGTATCAGGGATCCCTAAGACTGTAACCCTCAGAAGTTTCTTATTCTCATCCTACTCCACCCTCAGCCTCCAGCCATTTGTCAAAATTGCCTCAAGCATTTCCATAAGTGTATGGTTCCAGCAGATCCTGTTCCAAGTAAGTTGATCTCAACTGTGATTCTCTATATTCACCTATGTCTCCAGATTTCTGAGTAACAGTTTGCTCAGTGACTTCAATTGCCTAATGAATCCAAGAAAAGTCATTGATATTTTTGTATTCTTCTTTGTTTTTGTAAAAACATGAGTTACAGCTACCAAGATCTTTACTGATTAGAGCTAAAGCCAAAGTCTAATGCTGCCAATATAATATAAAATGAAAAACAGATTTTTTTTAAAAGAGAAGGACAACAGGTTAAAATGCAAAATATACAGAAATGATCACAACCCTGTTAAACCTACCCACAGTTTAAAATAATTTCCTTTGAATGAGAGGGTAATAGTTGATTGTCTTTGCTTTTTGCATTACCATGTTTTCCAAATTATGTTCAGTGACCACATTTTACTTTTATAACCATAAATATATTTTATAATTATAAATATAAATATTTAAAATTCCCAGAATAAATATACTGTAGTTATTTAAGGACTTTGGAGAAATTTTGCCTACTGGATTCTTTGCTCACCTCATTATATTTTAACTGATGCTGGATGAATTTCTTAATTATTCAGTGTCTCAGATTCCTTTTATGTAAAATGAGAATGCTAGTTTGCTACCCCATAACATAGTCATCAGAATTAAGGGATTAATGTATGAAAACTGCCTACTACCTTAAATAAATACTTTACTTATTATATTGTTTGAAATAAGCAGTTGAGAAACTGTTTCAGTTTTGAATTTATTAAAACAAATGTAATTTATTATTCATTTCCCTTGATGAATCCATAGTCTGAGTTACTCATCATCTTCTCAAGTGGGTCAATTAAATGTTTCTCACCATCTGTTTAGGTAGTGATCTAGTCTCTGCTTCTACTCATAAGCAATGGCCTTTAACAGTGTGGAGGTCTGAGAATGCTGGAAGGGCACCAGATTGGAGACTATCTGGCCTTCAGAAAACACCACAGAAAAATACATGAATATTTAGAGAGAATAAAATATGCAAATTTTAAAAATTTGTTGTGCAAATCTTTTCTCTGACTTGCAGCTCTGACATCAGAAAATAAATGTGAATTTCATGTTTACCCACTTGACAGTAATTCCTCCAAGAAATCGATGTGTCAGTTGTATGACGGATTTTAGTGGACTTGGCAGGGGTCATATTTGACCTTCCTTGTTTATTATAACTTTCACTAATATTTGTTTGATTCTTATTTAAAGAGCAAAACATATTTTATAACAGATATAGTACATTTTAGCAGGATAGAATCTTTCAGCAGCTTGAATTGATGTTCTTGATTTTCTTGGAAAACTATGTGAACTTTAATTATTAATGTTGAAAATAAAATAACAACACTGCACTGTAAAAAAGACACTTTAAGGCTTCCCTGGTGGCGCAGTGGTTAAGAATCCACCTCCCAATGCAGGGGACAAGGGTTCAAGCCCTGATCTGGGAAGTTCTCACACGCTGTGGAGTAGCGGAGCCCATGCGCCACAACTACTGAGCCTGCACTCTAGAGCCCGCGAGCCATAACTACAGATGCCCACGTGCCTAGAGCCCGTGCTCCGCAACAAGAGTAGCCACCGTAATGAGAAGCCCACGCACTGCAAGCAATGAGAAGCCCACGCACCACAACCAAGAGTAGCCCCCGCTAGCCGCAACTGGAGAAAGCACACAAGCAGCAAGGAAGAGCCAACGCAGCCAAAAATAAATAAATAAAAAGAAATAAATAAAATACATAAATAAATTTAAAAAAAGATACTTTAAATATACTTGTCATAGCTTAACATTTTTCATGTTTGCTTTTATTCCAGTTAGAGCTTTTTGATACCCTTGTTTTTACCTGAAAGGCAGATGAACTTGTATTATGAAACTGCAATTTTAAGTATGATTTTGAAAATGGATTCTAGAAAATGACACAGAGTATTGAAAATTCCACACAGTATTTAAAAGAGGATTGGTTCAAAGTCCTTATTCAGATGGTTTATCTTATATTCAACAAAAAGAAGGCATAGAATACAGAAATATACAATAATTTGAACTCTAACTTGCATATATTTGACAACTGCATGATTCTCTATGTTCAGTAGGTATATCTATTATATTCTTAAAAAAACAAATTTAAAATATAATGTAAATGCTGATTAAAAAACTTTCTTTAGCCTTTGCACACATTTTTACATGCTTTATATCTAATATTCTTCAAATCTCCTTGATAGGCAATGAACTATATAATGTAAGCGATAAAATAAAGTCCTTGGAAAATCCAGAAATGTATCTATTAGAGCTAAAAAAGAAAATTAAAATATAATGGTAAATGCTGATTTAAAAAACTATTTTTTTTATTATTGGGAAGATATATATTGATTCACAACATTTTGTAACAGTTCCGAACATAGTCACAAGATCTATAGATTTTTACACAATACCACAATCCATTTATGCATTATTAATAAAAGTTTGAGAACCAAAAATGGATCCCACAAGAAAAAGAAAGACTGATAAGTTTATTTTTCAGATCATTAACAAATGATACTTTCGATTTCAAACTCTTACAAACAAGTGTGACATTCAAAGTGGAAAAACAGTTTCAAACAACATAGGTAAAAATCTATGAGTCTCAATGAATTCTATTCCTCTAATACTTGTAGACTCACTTTTAGTAAATATTTGAAATAATATAATAAGAACAATGCAACAAACCTGGATTTGGGCAAAATTTTCAAATGAGCAAGAGAATCTGGTAGTTGATGTTGTCGAGTGGGTAATAAACAATTCATTATACTAGTAGTAAAAATAAACCAAATATAGAAAACTATATTTCCTTGAAACATGGCAAACTAAACTTGGGCTTCATTGTTCCTCCTTCCTGGAGACAAAACCAACAGAAATAAATGTGAGGTTGAAATATCTGAAAATATAAGACAAGAATTGTGAGAGAGGGGACCTTCAAGATGGCAGAGGAGTAAGACGTGGAGTTCACCTTCCTCCCCACAAACACATCAGAAATACATCTACATGTTGAACAACTCCTATAGAACACCTATTGAATGCTGGCAGAAGAACTCAGACTTCCCAAAAGGCAAGAAACTCCCCATGTACCTGGGTAGAGCAAAAGAAAAAACAGAGACAAAAGGATAGGGATGGGACCTGCGCATTGGAGAGGGAGTTGTGAAGGAGGAAAAGTTTTCACACACTAGGAAGACCCTTCACTGGTGGACGCTGGGTGTGGGCAGGGGGGAAGTTTCAGAGCCACAGAGGAGAGTGCAGCAACAGGGGTGCAGAGGGCAAACTGGAGATATTTCCACACAGAGGAATGGTGTCAACCAGCACTCACCAGACTGAGAGGCTTGTCTGCTCACCCACCAGGGTGGGTGGAGGCTGGGAGCTGAAGCTTGGGTTTCAGAGGTCAGAACCCAGGGAGAGGACTGGGGTTGGCTATGTGAACACAGCCTGAAGGGCACTAGAGCACCACAGCTGGAGGGAGGGAATCTGGGGAAAAGCCTGGAACAGCCTAAGAGACAAGAGACAATTGTTTCAGGATGCATGAGTACAGGGGATTCAGAGCACCACTTAAACGAGCTCCAGGCCTGTTTGCAAGCACAGGTCACTATCGCCACTTCCCCTCCCAGGAGCATGGGCAGCCCACCATTGCCAGGGTCCTGTGATCCAGGGACAACTTCCCTGAGAGAACACACAGCTCGCCTCAGCGTGGTGCAATATCACGCTAGCCTCTGCCGCTGCAGGCTCGCCCTGCATTCTGTACCCTGCCTTCTACCTGGCTGGAGTGAGCCAGAGCCTCCTACTCAGTTGCTATTTTAACCCCATCTTGTCTGGGCAAGGAACAGAAACCCTCAGGTCACATACAAGCAGAAGCAGGGCCAAATCCAAAACTGAACCCCAGGAGATGAGTGAACAAAGAGAAAGGGAAATTGCTCCCAGCAGCCTCAGGAGCAGCAGATTAAATCTCCACAATCAACTTGATGTATGCTGCATCTCTGGAATACCTTAATAGACAACAAATCATCCCAAAATTGAGGCAGTGGACGTTGGGAGCAACTGGAGACTTGGGGTTTGCTTTCTGCATCTAATTTGTTTCTGGTTTTATGTTTATTTTAGTTAAGTATTTAGAGTTTATTATCATTGGTAGATTTGTTTATTGATTTGGTTGCTCTCTTCCTTTCTTAAATATATATATATATAATATGTTTCCTTTTGCTCTTTTTGTGAGTGTGTATGGATATGCTTCTTCGTGTGATTTTGTCTGTATAGCTTTGCTTTTACCATTTGTCCTAGGGTTCTGATGGTCCTTTTTCTTTCTTTTTTTAATACCTTTTAGTGCATGTTATCATTGGTGGATTTGTTTTTTAGTTTGGCTGCTCTCTTCTTCCTTTCTTTCTTTATTTTGTTTCTTTTTTTTAATTACTTATTACTTTTTAAATTTTAATTTTTTTTTATTTTAATAACTTTATTTTATTTGATTTTTTTTCTTTATTTCATTATTTTTCTCTCCCTTTTCTTCCGAGCCATGTAGCTGACAGGGTCTTGGTGTTCCAGCCAGCTGTCAGGCCTGAGCAGCAGAGGTGGGAGAGCTGAGTTCAGAGAGGTGATCTCTCTCCCAGAGATCGCCATCTCAATGCTAAGACCCAGCTCCACTCAACAACCAGAAAGCAACAGTGCTGGACAGCCTATGCCAAACAACCAGCAAGACAGGAACACAACCACACCCATTAGCAGAGGCTGCCTGAAATCATAATAAAGTCACAGACACCCCAAACACACCACCGGAGGCAGTCCTGCCCACAAGAAAGACAAGATCCAGCCACATCCACCAAAACACAGGCACCAGTCCCCTCCACAAGGAAGCCTACACAACCCACTGAACCAACCTTAGCCACTGGGGGCAGACACCAAAAACAATGGGAACTATGAACCTGCAGCCTTCCAAAAGGAGACCCCAAACACAGTAAGTTAAGCAAAATAAGAAGAGAGAGAAGTACACAGCAGATGAAGGAGCAAGGACAAACCCACCAGACCAAATAAATAAAGAGGAAATAGACAGTCTACTAGAAAAAGAATTCAGAGTACTGATAATAAAGATGATCCAAAATCTTGGAAATACAATGGAGAAAATACAAGAAACATTTATCAAGGACCTAGAACAACTAAAGAGCAAAGAAACAATGATGAACAACAAAATAAATGGAATTAAAAATTCTCTAGAAGGACTCAATAGCAGAATAAGTGAGGCAGAGAAGGGATAAGTGACCTGGAAGATAAAAAAGTGGAAATAATGAGAACAGAATAAAGAGAATAGAATGAAAAGAATTGGAGAGCCTCAGAGCCCTCTGGGACAACATTAAATGCACCAGCATACAAACTATAAGGGTCCCAGAAGAAGAAGAGAAAAAGAAAGGGACTGAGAAAATATTTGAAGAGTTTATACATGAAAATTTCCCTAATATGGGAAAGGGAATAGTCAACCAAGTCAAGGAAGTGCAGAGAGTCCCATATAGGATAAATCCAAGGAGAAACATGCAAAGACACATAATAAACTATCACTTATTAAATACAAAGAAAAAATCTTAAAAGCAACCAGGGGAAACCAACAAATAACATACAAGGGAAGCCACATAAGGTTAACAGCTGATCTTTCAGCAGAAACTCTGCAAGCCAGAAGGGAGAGGCAGAACATCTTTAAAGTGATGAAAGGGAAAACCTTACAACCAAGATTACTCTACCCAGCAAGGATCTCATTCAGCTTTCATGGAGAAATTAAAACTTTTACAGACAAGCAAAAGCTAAGAGAATTCAGCACCACCAAACCAGCTTTACAATAAATGCTAAAGGAACTTCACTAGGCAGAAAACACAAGAGAAAGAAAAGACCTACTATAACAAACCTAAAACAATTAAGAAAATGGTAATAGGAACATACATATCGATAATTACCTTAAATGTAAATGGATTAAATGCCACAACCAAAAGACATAGACTGGCTGAATTGATACAAAAACAAGACCCATATATATGCTGTCTACAAGAGACCCACTTCAGACCTAGAAACACATACAGACTGAAAGTGGGTGGATGGAAAAAGATATCCCATGCAAATGGAAATCAAAAGAAAGCTGGAGTAGCAATTCTCATATCAGACAAAATAGACTTTAAAATAAAGACTATTACAATAGACAAAGAAGGACACTACATAATGATCAAGGAATCAACCCAAGAAGCAGATATAACTATTGTAAATATTTATGCAACCAACATAGGAGCACCTCAATACATAAGGCAAATGCTAACAACCAAACAAGAGGAAATTAACAGTAAAACAATCATAGTAGGGGACTTTAACACCCCACTTTCACGAATGGACAGGTCATCCAAAATGAAAATAAATAAGGAAACACAAGCTTTAAATGATACATTAAACAAGATGAACTAAATAGATATTTATAGGACATTCCATCCAAAAACAACAGAATACAGTTTCTTCTCAAGTGCTCATGGAACATTCTCCAGGACAGATCATATCTTGGGTCAGAAATCAAGCCTTGGTAAATTTAAGAAAATTGAACTTGTATCAAATATCATTGCCGATGACAACTCTATGAGACTAGATATCAATTACAGGAAAAATCTGTAAAAAATACAAAAACTTGGAGTCTAACCTATACACTACTAAATAGCCAGGAGATCACTGAAGATCAAAGAAGAAATCAAAAATACCTAGAAAGAAATGACAATGAAAACACATAGACCCAAAACTGATGGGATGCTGCAAAAGTAGTTCTAAGAGGGAAGTTCATAGCAATACAATCCTACCTCAAGAAACAATAAACATCTCGAATAAACAACCTGACTTTACACCAAAAGCAATTAGAGAAAGAAGAACAAAAAAAATCACAAAGTTAGGGGAAGGAAATAAATCATAAAGTCAGATCAGAAACAAATGAAAAAGAAATGAAGGAAACAATAGCAAAGATCAATAAAACTAAAAACTGGTTCTTTGAGAAGATAAACAAAATAAATAAACCTTTAGATAGACTCAGTGAGAAAAAAAGGGAGAAAACTCAAATCAATAGAGTTAGAAATGAAAAAGAAGTAACAAAAACACTGCAGAAATGCAAAGGATCATGAGAGATTAATACAAGCAACTATATGCCAATAAAATGGACAACCTGGAAGAAATGGACAAATTCTTAGAAAAGCTCAACCTTCCGAGACTAAACCAGGAAGAAATAGAAAATATAAACAGACCAATCACAAGCACTGAAATTGAAACTGTGATTAAAAATCTTCCAACCAATCAAAAGCCCAAGACCAGATGGCTTCACAGGCGAATTCTATCAAATATTTAGAGAAGAGCTAACACCTATCCTTCTCAAACTCTTCCAAAATCCAAAATATAGCAGAAGGAGGAACACTCCCAAAATCATTCTACGAGGCCACCATCATTCTTTTTTTTTTTTTTTTTTGACTTGATAGACCTTTTATTTATTAAAAAATACATTTTTTAGAGATATGATTTCATTCTTAACACACAGAAGCATTATTCCCAGCACATTTTTATTGTACATAATTCAATTATAAAACACTGCTTAATCTCACTCTATGTGGTATGCTAATAATTACAAATAGGATTATTTTCCCTATGAAATAAACATTTTCTTATTATGATTGGTTTTAATAAAGTGGAAGGAAGCAAGACTGAGAATAAACCAGAAGTATCATGCAGATTCACAAATATTATTAACTTGACTACGCAAAATCTGCCCTGGACACCCTTACATAGAAAGAGACGATGAAATATAAGTGTTTATATATGTATTGTTATGATCAATACAAACTTTATCTGAACCACTGTACTGTGAAAGTCTAAAGGTGATATTTAAATTATCAAAGCATTGTACAAAACGTCAAGGATGAGGGAACCCGAATTCACAACGAATGTCAAAAGGATGTTTACTCTGGGTGCCATTAGGTCATGCAGCCTGTCATATGCCAAACAAAACATTTTGCTTATGTACAGGGTGATGTTTTAAAACTGTGATAACTGTGATTAAAAATCTTCCAACCAATCAAAAGCCCAAGACCAGATGGCTTCACAGGCGAATTCTATCAAATATTTAGAGAAGAGCTAACACCTATCCTTCTCAAACTCTTCCAAAATCCAAAATATAGCAGAAGGAGGAACACTCCCAAAATCATTCTACGAGGCCACCATCATTCTGATACCAAAACCAGACAAATATGTCATAAACAAAGAAAACTACAGGCCAATATCACTGGTGAACATAGATGCAAAAATCCTCAACAAAATACTACCCAACAGCATGTTAAAAGGATCATACACCATGAAGAAGTGGGGTTTATTCCAGGAATGAAAGGATTCTTCAATATTCGAAATTCAATCAATATGATAAACCATATTAACAAACTGAAGGAGAAAAACCATATAATCATCTCAATAGATGCAGAAAAGCTTTTGGTGTAATTCAACACCCATTTATGATAAAAATCTCCCAGAAAATAGGCATAAAGGGAACTTACCTAACATAATAAAGGCCATATATGACAAACCCACAGCCAACATCGTTCTCAATGGTGAAAATCTGAAACCATTTCCTCTAAGATCAGGAACAAGACAAGGTTGCCCACTCTCACCACTATTATTCAACATAGTTTTGGAGTTTTAGCCACAGCAATCAGAAAAGAAAAAGAAATAAAAAGAATCCAAATCAGAAAAGAAGAAGTAAATCTGTCACTGCTTACAGATGACACAATAATACACATAGAGAATCCTAAAGATGCTACCAGTAAACTACGAGGGCTAATCAAAGACTGTGGTAAAGTAGCAGGATGCAAAATTAATGCACAGAAATCTCTTGCATTCCTATACACTAATAATGAAAAATCTGATAGAGAAATCAAGGAAACACTCCCATTTACCATTTCAAAAAGAGATTAATATACCTAGGAATAAACCTACCTAAGGAGACAAAAGATCTGTATGCAGAAAACTATAAGACACTGATGAAAGAAATTAAAGATGATACGAACAGATAGAGAGATATACCATGTTCTTGGATTGGAAGAATCAACATTGTGAAAATGACTATACTACACAAAGCAATCTACACATTCAATGCAATCCCTATCAAACTACCAATGGCATTTTTCACAAAACTAGAACAAAAAAAATCACAATTTGTATGGAAACATAAAAAACCCTGAATAGCCAAAGCAATGTTGAGAGAGAAAAACAGAGCTGAAGGAATCAGTCTCCTGGACTTCAGACTATACTACAAAGCTAAAGTAATCAAGATAGTATGGTATTGGCAAAAAAACAGAAATACAGATCAATGGAACAGGACAGAAAACCCAGATGTAAACCCACACACATATGGTCACCTTAGTTTTGATAAAGGAGGCAAGAGTATACCATATAGAAAAGACAACCTCTTCAATAAGTTGTGCTGGAAAATAGTACAGCTACATGTAAAAGAATGAACTTAGAACACTCCTTAACACCATACACAAAAATAAACTCAAAATGGATTAAAGACCTAAATGCAAGGCCAGACACTATAAAACTCTTAGAGGAAAACATAGGCAGAACACTCTATGACATAAATCACAGAAAGATCCTTTTTGACCCACCTCCTAGAGAAATGGAAACAAAAACAAAAATAAACAAATGGGACCTAATGAAACTTAAAACCTTTTGAACAGCAAAGGAAACCATAAACAAGATGAAAAGACAACCCTCAGAATGGGAGAAAATATTTGCATATGAAGCAACTAATCAAAGATTAATCTCCAAAATTTACAAGCCGCTCATGCAGCTCAATAACAAAAAAACAAAATACCCAATCCAAAAATGGGCAGAAGACCTAAATAGACATTTCTCCAACGATGTTATACAGATTGCCAATAAACACATGAAAGGATTCTCAACATCATTAACCATTAGAGAAATGCAAATCAAAACTACCATGAGGTATCATCTCACACCGGTCAGAATGGCCATCATCAAAAAATCTACAAACAATAAATGCTGGGAGGATATGGAGAAAAGGGAACCCTCCTGCACTGTTGGTGGGAATGTAAATTTATACACCCACAATGGAGAACAGTTTGGAGATTCCTAAAAAACTAAAAATAGAACTACCATACGATCCAACAATCCCACTACTGGGCATATATCCTGAGAAAACCATACTTCAAAAAGATACGTGCGCCCCAATGTTCATTGCAGCTCTATTTACAATAGCCAGTAACCTAAGTGTTAGGTTAACCTAAGTGTTAACCTAAGTGGACGCAACCTAAGCGTCCATCAACAGATGAATGGATAAAGAATATGTGGCACATATATACAATGGAATACTACTCAGCCATAATAAAAATGAAATTGAGTTATAGGTAGTGAGGTGGAGGGATCTAGAGTCTGTCATACAGAGTGAAGTAAGTCAGAAAGAGAAAAACAAATACTGTATGCTAACACATACTTATGGAATCTAAAAAAAAAAAAAAAAAAAGTGTTTCTGAAGAACCTAGGGGTAGGACAGAAATAAAGACGCAGACATAGAGAATGGACTTTAGGACACAGGGAGGGGGAAGGGTAAGCTGGAAAGAAGTGAGAGTGTGGCATGTATATATATACACTACCAAATGTAAAATAGATAGCTAGTGGGAAGCAGCCACATAGGTCAGGGATATTAGCTCGGTGCTTTGTGACCATCTGGAGGGGTGGGATAGGGTGGATGGGAGGGAGACACAAGAGGGAAGAAATATGGGGATATATGAATATGTATAGCTGATTCACTTTGTTATACAGCAGAAACTAACACACCATTGTAAAGCAATTATACTCCACTAAAGATGTTTAAAAAAAAAAAAAAAAGAATTGTAAGAAATCTTTGATACCAAAGAATGGGGTTGATTGCCAATGTGTATAGGGGTTTATGTATGTGAAGAAGAGGAAGGGAGCAAGGAAGAAGAAGAACCATGAACTAAAGGCAAGAAAAATGCTGGGGCAGATTGTTTTTCTTAAGCTTTTATTATGAGCATTTTCAAATATACAGAAAAGTTTAAATACTTAAAATGAACACCCATTTCCTGGATTCTTCCATTAACTTTATTTTAAAGTACACTATTTTATGGACCACTTTTAGGTTTACAGAGAAACTGAGCAGAAATTATGGTTTCCATATAATCCTGCCCTCCCACAACAGGGGGTACCACAGTTTATTTATCTTTTCACTTACTGAAAGACATCTTTTTTGCTTTGAAGTGTTGCTGGTTAGGCACACACCTGCTATAAACAACTGTATGCTTTTTTTTTTTTTTTGTATGGGCATACATTTTCAACTCATTTTTGTTAATACCAAGGAACACAATTGCTGGATTCCATGGTGACAATACATTTAGTCTTATAAGAAACCGTCAAACAGTCTTCTAAAGTGGCTGCTAAAATTATGTCCCCCCCAAATCCATATGCTGAAGCCTTAAACCCAGTGATACTGTTTGGAGATGTGGTCTTTGGGAGATAATTAGATTTAGGTGTGGTTGTGAGGACAGGACCTTCATGATGGGTTTAGTGGCCTTATAAGAAGAGATACCAGACCACTTGTGCTCCCTCTCTCTCTCTCTCCCTCTCTCTCCAGTCCACTATGTGAGGACACAGCAAGAAGGCAGCCATTTACAAGCCAGGAAGAACCTCAACATGCCACAACCTGATCTTAGACTTCTGACCTCCAAAACTGTAAGAATATAATTTTTTGTTATTTAAGCCACCCAATCTATGGTATCTTGTTATGGCAGCCCAAGCTAACTAATATTGGTACCAAGAAGCAGACTGCTGCTGTAACAAATAACTAAAATATGTATGCAGCTTTAGAATTGGGTAATGGGTAGAGGCTAGAAGAGTTTTGAAATGCATGCTAGCAGTATGGACATTAACGTGATTCTGGTAAGATCTCAGATGGAAATGAGGAACCTGTTATTGGAAACTGAAAAAAAAAAACAAAAAACTATGCTTGTTATAAAATAGCAAATAACTGAGCTCTGTTCCAGTGTTTTTAGAGGTAGAACTTGTGAGTGATGAAATTGAATATTGAATATATAGCTGGGGATACTTCTAAGCAAAGTGTTGAAAGTGTAAAATGTGAAGAATGAATTGAAAAAGGAATTGTTAAACAAAAGGGAAGCAGAACATGAAGATATGGAAAATTTTCAACCCATCCATTTGGCAAAAAATGAGAGCATATTCTGAAGAAATACTAAGGGTTTGGCTGGACTATCACTTGATAAAATGTTTATGGTATTATAGGAACAGAAATGTTGCCAGTTTGAACTGAAGGGGTTAAAGACAGGACACAATAAAGGAAGGCTGTCAGAATTCTTGAATTTAACAGGATAGGATGGTAGAACTATTTGGCTGCAAAAGTTTGCTATTTTTCAAGAAGAGAAAATAAATCATTTCAAAGGCAATTTACAGATCATCAGGACCACTGCCTTGGTTTCAACAGATCAGAAGGTCTCCACACAAAGCCTTGGAAGCAGGAATGCATGGCAAAGCCATAAAGGTGGGACCACCCAGCAGAGCCCTGGAGGCAGGACCTCATCCCAGCAGAGTCATGAGTCAGAACCCCCACTTAGAGCAGTAAGGGTGACACTACTGCCCTATAGGGTAAAGTATAGAACAAAAGAAGAATATTCTCAATGCCATTGTATTTTGGAAGTGCATCATTTGTCTGGTTTTACAGGTTCACAATTGGAGAGCAATCTTCCTCAGGATGAATTGTACCTTGAGTTTCATCCATATCTGATTTAGAGGAAACTTTGGACTTTAGATTTTATAATTGATGCTGAAATAAGTTAAGATTTTTTGGGTTTATTGGAATGGAATGAAAGTATTTTTGGGGTGTGAAAGGCATTAATTTTGAGGACCCTGGGGTGGAATGTTATGAACTGAATTGTATAACCCCCAAATTCATATGTTGAAGCCCTATCACTCAGTGTGACTATATTGGAGATAGAGCTTTTAGGAGGTATTTAAGATTAAATGAGTTCATAAAGGTGGGTCCTAATTTGACAGTATTAGTGGCTTTATAAGAAGAGGAAGAGAGAGAGCACTCTCTCCAAGAGTATGCACCAAGGAAAGGCCATGAACAACACACAGTAAGAAGGCAGCTGTCTGTAAGTCAAGGACAGATGCTCACCAGAAACCAATTTGGCCAACATCTTGATCTCGGACTTCCCAACTTCCAGAACTGTGAGAAAGAAATTTCTATTGCTTATGTAATCCAGTCTATGATATTTTGTTATGGCAGAGCAAGCTAAAGAAGACAGGTCCATTTTGAGTAATGTTTTGTGAAAGGTGTAAAGTCTGTGTCAAGATTAATCTTTGGGGTGGAATATGGATGCCAAGTTGTTTTAGGACCTTTTGTTGAAGAGACTATCCTTTCTCCAAAGAATTTTCTCTGCTCCTTTTTCAAAGTTCATTTAATTATATTTGTGTGGGATTATTCTTTCTGGGTTCTCTATTCTGTGTCATCAACCCCTTTGTCTATTCTTTTGCTAATACAATACTATCTTAATTACTGTAGCTGTAAGTTCTGAAGTTGGGTAATGTTAGTCCTCTGAAATTGTTGTTCTTCAATATAGTGTTGGCTATTGTCTTTGCAGTTCCATACAAACTTTAGAATCAGTTTGTCAATATCATCACAATAATTTGTTATTATGATTGAGATTGTGTTTAATTTGTAGATCAATTTGGGATAAACAGACATCTTTATAATATTGAATATTCTTATCCATGAACATGGAACATCTCTCCATTAATTTATGTATCAGAGTTTTATAGATTTCCTCATACAAATTTTGTACATATTTTATTACATTCATATCTAAATATTTCATATTTAGGTATTAATATGAATAATATTATGTTGTAATTTTAAATTCTAATTCTTTATTGCTAGTATATAGGAAAGCATTTGACAATTTTATGTTAACCTTGTATGTATCCTGAAACTTTGCAATAATCATTTATTAATTTCAGTAGATTTTTGTCAATTTTTTTGATTTCCTACATAGATAATCATGTCATCTGTGAACAAAGACAATTTTTCTTCCTCTCCAATCGGTACTCATTTTATTTCTTATTGGATCAGCTGTGACTTCCACTGTGATATTTCCTAGTAGTGGAGACAGAAAGTATCCCTGCATTGTCCCTGGTCTTAGGTGGAAAGTATCTAGTTTCTTAGCATTAAGTATGAAAGTATATATAGAACTAAATATTTAAAACAAGGAAAGTTTTCAAATAAAAAATCTTTTTCAGCAGATTAGGTATAAGAAGTAATTGCATCGATTTGATAAGTATTGATATCATCTACCAAAAATCTATAGTCCACATCATACCTAATAGTAAAAGACTACAATGCTTTACCCTTAAGATTGGAAATGAAGCCAGGATGTTCAATCTCATAACCCTTATTCAACATTATACTGGAATTTGTAGGCATTGTAATAGTTATATATGATACCTGATATAATAATGATATATAATATATATTATACATAAATATATAATATGTATACTTATATATGTGTATGTATGTGTGTCTATATAAATAGAAAAGTATGTAGAGCTTAAAATTTTAAGAATATGTTCAACTTTAAATATATATAATATATGGTTTTTGTATTATATAAATAATAGCATATATAACAGCTTAAAAGGATTATAGAGTTAAATTTAGAAATTAAAACTGTAAAACTTTTAGAAACACTACAGAAAATTTTCAAGGTCTAAGGATAGGCAAAAATTTATAGACTCAATATGGAAAGCATAATCTATATTGAAAAATCCATGACAAATTCTAAACTGGATGTAACTTCAGGTAAAAATGTATAAACTGGGAATGTCCCAGTAACAAGTGCTCATCTAATACAGAATTAATATTTTTCATTGCTAGAAACTTAATAGCATCGCACACACAAAAAAATCCATTCACAACTGTCTAGACAAAGTTATGTTAACTTTTTGTTGTTGGCTTTTCTTTTTTTTTCCCCCACAGAAAGAAGAAAAGCCTTAGGGGACCACAGGAATAATTTTACTCAAATATGTTGAAGGGTCATGTTCTTAAAGAACACCCTCTAAATTATTCCACCAGCTATTTTGGACTAAGAATAATTTGAGGTTCATTTTTAGATAATGGAACATAATTTAAAGAATCAATGTGCTCAATGGTATTTCAGTAGTTGTCAATGAATACAATTTATTTATCCAAAAATACAAAAGAAAGATTCTTAAGATTATCTTTAGATAAGAAGAGGTTATTGTTATAGCTATACTGTCAACATATTGATTGATTAGAGCTTACAGTGCTTAAAGATGATCAATTACTCCCATGACTATTATAAATCTCCATTGTATGTGACATAACAATTCATCTTACCACACAGTACATTGAAAATATACTTGTACCATTTTGAATATTTCTTTCTGTATTGATTACAGAAGTACATAAAACTCAGATCTGTTTCTTTTTTTTTTAATGTAGAGAAAGTCCTTTATAATGGAAAAATAAACTGGATGAGAAAAAAAAGAACTAATTTTTTAATCAACTTCACCAATTATGTGCTATTTGTCATCCAGCCAATTAGTCCCATGTTGTTGGATTTGAAAGATAAATAAAATAAAATAAGGATGGATAAGAAGGAGACCAAAAGATGAAATAAAATAAGAATGGATGACAAAGGGCACCAAAACAAGAACAGTAAGTTATTTGTTCAAATCTGTTCATTAAAAATTAAAATAAAAGTTGTTGCCTATTATCACACTTTATAAGAAAAAAAATAAAGTAATAATGAAAGAGTAAGAAGAGCACAATCCCAGAGTAAAAAGGCACATCAATAAATTGAATAAATTTGCTAATGTGACAAAATCACCAAGTAATCACGTTTTAAAATATTTTGTTTTGGATTGGTAAAAACTTTTCCATGGATCTTTACTTAGGTTTAGATTCTGAGAACAACTGTACTAAGCTTATTTTCACTTAGTTGTTATTTATTTATTTTTTTTGTAATTTGGAGATGGTTACTTTTTACCAATTGACATCACAGAGGACTAATAAGTAACATAAGAGAAATATAAACCAAAGGAAAAGTAAAGCATGTAAAACTTAAAAGTTTAACATATTCAACTTTAAATAATTACTTTGTAAAAATAAATGTGCTTTAAGCAACTTAGAACTTTCTGTTTTCTTTCATTTCATTTTCTATAGATTTCCTAGTCAGCCAAAATAGTTTATACATAAATTTGCTTAGTAATTATCAGTTCACATTCATCAGGACAAACACAAAAAAGGGGTAGAAGGGTTAGACAGGTGGTTAGATATTTGAATGTGAATTTAATGTCACTGGGAATACTTATGTAAGTAAGTGCTAAGGCAATGTGCATGTATTTATTTACATACCTATTTCACTGACCACTCATGATAGAGCATGTGCCAAACAGTGTTATGAAAAACTGAGCACATTTAACTGTAATATGTGAGATTAGTTTTGATCTTTTGCTAAAGACTATGACAGGTAAATGTTTGTGAACCCATCCTTTGGCAGACTGTTAACTTGCTGACATAAAAATTGTACTTTAAGTAGAGCAGCTCCCAGGAGCAGATGGGAGAGCAGGAAGACTTCAAAATCACTGGTCATTTTTCATGGGACTTCTTGAAACTACTTACAGAATAGAATACAACTGCCCAAGCCACAGAGACTACGTAACAAAGACTTGTGAAGTAAATTTTTCAGTAACGTGGATTACTGTGCAAAAGTAGGAAAGACACAGTTCTACTTCTGAAGCTGCAGGAAAGGTTAAGTGCATGGTTTGCTATCATGGATTCATTTGCATACAAATGTCTTTGTGACATTTTAACTATTGTTTCTGAAAAATAATTGGTTGGTGCTTCTGAAATCACCCAATACAATGCAGAAAATGTGGTTTACATATAAATTATTTTTTAACTTTATTTTTTCCTTTTTCTTTCTTTCTTCTCTCCCTCTTTTCATTATTCCTACCTTACCTCTGAACTGGCTATCATAGTTATAAAATTTACTCTATAACTTATTAGGTTATAACCAGCACCCATTAGAAATGAAAAGTTGTAAAATAAAAATGAGGGAAACAAAGCTCTGGCTCTACACAGGTTGGCTATGCAGGAAGACAGATAACTACAAGTGAAAGAGCATTTAAGTGCTCTTATGCTATGGTAGCTAGTCTACCAATTCTATAAAGATATTTTAATTCAATTAAGCTTGTTTCTTTATCCTTCATGAATTTATTTTTCTACTCAATTTGTCAAATTTTGAAGGAGGTCCCTTACATTGTTCCATTAAGAATAGATATTATAATATTATTATATTATAATATGTATATTATAATAAAAAATGTCCTGAGTGACATCAGCATCAGGGCAGCATAAGCCAACCCTTGCTTTTGACTCTTCCTAACATCTAAAATTTGACAACTATCCACAAACAAAAGTGCCTCTGTGGGAGCTGTGGGATGCAACACCATAGGCCAAGGGACCCAGGAGTAGTATTACCCACCTGTGTGTTGGCGTATTGGGTTGATGAACCCTGGCATTGGCTGTGGAACAGGCAGAATCCTGTGAATGATCTCCAATCCCTTTCAGCAATATCACCTGAAAAACACTGACTTGGATAGATATCCATGGACATGAGAGCCTTTGTAGAAGTGGAGATTTCTAGAGGAGAAATTCCAGCACTTAGTAGAGCAAAGAGTTTTGTTGCATTGGAGTGGGCAAGAGGAAATTTGGCAGGATCACCTCTCCTCACAGTGTGGCATAACTTAGAGAAAGAGGAGGCCAGGGATCGTTTCTGCAGGAAAAAATAATGATGAGGGAATGTCTGGCTTCCTCAGCTGTAGGCGATAATGCTAAAGAAACCCATTTCTCTCCTAGAGTATAAAAGTGAGAGTTTCCTCACTGGGGGGAGGGAAGAGATTAGGAAAGAGACAGATAAAAAATATCAGAGGACATGAGAGGGACAAGGTTCTAGCTGACTCCATTGTAGATTCCAATAGGAAGCCTACCCATGACCACAGGGAAATCTCACCTGAGGATCCCCCAACTGGCCAGTGGGTACCACCGATGCCCTAAGGGCCAAACACATAACTGCCACCACTTTGTGGCTGGCTCCTTGTGGGTGCTCCAGAGGACAGAGTAGAGAACAAATACAGGTACACAGGAGTGTGTTCAGAAAACAAAAGAGGATCTGTGGGCAAGGGAGAACCACAGTCTTGGGTTATAGTGTCACCATGGGGAAAACAAAACGGAGGTGATCAACAGTCAACCAAGTGCATTGTAAGATTTAAAGAAGACATAGGAGCTTAAGAATTCAGCCGTAAGAGAGAACAAGAAGCATGGAACAGGTGCATCCATAAAAGGTCAGAGAAAGCTCCAGATATTAACAGGACCCATAAAGATTATCTTCCACCTGAAGATAGAAAAAAAAAAAAAAAAAAGAAAGAAATGAAGATAGGATATTGAAGAGATATCTGAACTCTTGTCTCCCATGTTTACTGTAATATTATTCACAATATCCAAGATAGGGGCACAACTTAAATGTCTGTCAATGGATGAATGGATAAATAAGATGTGAGTTAGATGGATAGAAATAGATAGATGATATAGATAGATAGATAGATAGATAGATAGATAGATAGATAGATAGATGATAGATAGATATCACGTGAACATCATCCAGCCATGAGAAAGAAGGAAATCCTACCATTTGGAACATGGATACACAAGGAGAACATTATGCTGAGTGAGATAAGTCAGACAGAGAAAGGTAAATACTGTATGATATAATTTTTATGTGGAACCTAAAAAAGCCTCGTAGAAAGAGGGTAGATTAGTCATTACAAAAGAATGGGGTGTGGAAGAAAGAAGAGATTGGGAGAGATGTTGTTCAAAGGGCACAAACAAAGTTAGGTGATGAATAAGTTCTGGACATCTAATGAACAGCAATTATGATTATAGTTAACAATAATGTGTTAGATCTTTCAAATTTGCTAAGAAAGTAAATCATAAATATTTTCACAACCCACAAGAAATTAAGTTATTGGACATAATGGAGAAATATTAGCTAATGATATGGTGGTAATCATATTGCAATATATAAATGTATCAAATTAAATTATATACTTTAAACTTACACAGTGTTATATGTAATTATAGCTTAACAAAAAAGAAAAAAATTGAATTAAAAAACATATTTAATAATATGCAGTATCCCCCCTCACTATTTAATATTTTCCTTATTCATCTATATATAAAAATAAAGTTGTCAATCTTGCTTTTTGTTTACATTTTCTGGGAAAATATATTTCCATACCTTTATTTTAAAGATAGTCCATGCTTTCTCTCTCCTATAGTGATTTGATGGTCTACATTCTTTTTCCATTAGAACTTTCCTTAAAAAGCTCAGCAAATATAAGTATTAGAAAAATAGGACCCGTTTCTTTATTTTTGTTTTTATTTTCATTGCTCTAGGACAGGGGCCCCCAACCCCCAGGCCGTGGACTGCTACCGGGCCATGGCCTATTAGGAACTGGGCTGCACAGCAGGAGGTGAGCAGCGGGCAAGTAAGGGAAGCTTCATCTGTTGCTCTGCATAGCTCGCATTACAGCCTGAACCAGCCCCACCCCTTGTCTGTGGAAAAATTCTCTTCCACGAAACCAGTCCCTGGTGCCAAAAAGGTTGGATACTGCTGCTCCAAGAGGTGGGTCAAAAAGGATCTTGCTGTGATTTATGTCATAGAGTGCTCTGCCCATGTTTTCTTCTAAGAGTTTTATAATGTCTGGTCTTATATTCAGTTCTTTAATCCATTATGAGTTTATTTTTGTGTATGGTGTTAGGAAGTGTTCTAATTTCATTCTTTTACATGTGGCTGTCCAGTTTTCCCAGCACCACTTATTAAAGAGGCTGTCTTTTCTCCATTGTATATTCTTGCCTCCTTTGTTATAGATTAGGTGACCATAGGTGAGTGGGTTTATCTCTGGGCTTTCCATGCTGTTTCATTGGTCTGTATTTCTGTTTTTGTGCCAGTACCATACTGTCTTGATTACTGTAGCTTTGTAGTATATATACAATGGAATATTTCTCAGCCATAGAAAGGAAAGAAGTTGGGTCATTGGTAGAGACGTGGATGGACCTACAGACTGTCATACAGAGTGAAGTAAGCCAGAAAGAGAAAAACAAATATCGTATATTAACGCATATATGTGAAATCTAGAAAAATGGTATAGATGATCTTATTTGCAAAGCAGAAATAGAGACACAGACATAAGCAACAAATGTAATGGACACCAAGGTGGGAAAACGGAGGTGGGATGAATTGGGAGATTGGATTGACTTATATACACTATTGATATTATGTATAAAATAGATAACTAATGAGAACCTACTATATAGCTCAAGGAACTCTACTTAATGCTCTGTGGTGACCTATATGGGAAGGAAATCCAAAAAAAGAGGGGATATATGTATAAGTAGAGCTGATTCACTTTGCTGTACAGTAGAAACTAACACAACATTGTAAAGCAATTATACTCCAGTAAAAATTAATTTAAAAAAAATTTTTAAGTATTGGAAAAATAAAATTTACTTCTAGAGCTAACAGAAAATATTCTCTTTTAGGTGACTGACCTGCCTTTATTTTAGCTCACAAAATCTTTATAAACTCTTTTGATCTGAGTCACTTCGGGATAAAAGTGACATAGGTCAATTGCTGTGCATAATAAATATTGGCAATTATGGAAATTAGAAGGGGTAGTACAAGGGAAGAAAGAAGAGATGAACGATTGGCAAAGAAAGAGAACATGAACATGATAAAAGGTTTGAACATAATTGTATGAGTTAAGCAATAAGTTACCTTAGCAGCTCTAACGGTCAACATTTAATTTTAAATTCTTGCTGGTATATGTCCTGCCACTTTTCCTCGATGCCTTTTTCTTAAGTCTGCTGTACATTATGTTGAATTGGTGGTTTCTTGGTGAATTAACTGCTGAGATGCTGTTCAGTCAGTCAACATTCATAGAGAGAAATGTATAATTAGAAACAAAGTTGAAAATTCATTACAGAAACTCTGTGTTAGAGGTGAATAGGAAACTAGAAAAAAAAACTGACATTCAAGAATAAGAGATACAGTTTGTCACTATATTAGGGGTAGAATTTGAAATAGTCATACTAAAAAAATCACAGCCCTGTGAGATTCCAAGCTGAAATTAGAAAGATAAATATTAATAATTAATAAACATTATTATGAAGCATCAAAGTCCTTAAAACCTATCCAGACATTATCCACAATATGAAGTTTCCCTTACCCATAGCGACATTCACTTTCTAGGATTTATGCAATATACTAGAATTTATTTCCAGATATATTTTTTCATATTATAATGTCTGATTTTCAAAAAAAATCATAAAATGCATTAAGTAATCAAGAATTATTTATACGTAATTAACATCTGCCTTTTACCACTGATCATCATTACTTCTTATATATTATACTTTCCTTTATTGAATTCTGCATGCCAAACTTATTTTTCACTTGGTCTGATAAGTCATTAAATATGAGATTTATTTTATAACTTCCTTAAAATTTATCAGAGCTGGACAGAAGTTTCATCAATGGAGTCAATCACCACAATCATCTCAAGAGCTAGGACATTCACCTAACACTTTTGGTACAGATGTACAGGTTTACCTAACACTTTTGGTACATATGTATAGGTTTCTGACAAGACTGACCAACTTCATCTTCAACTATGTTCTGTTGAAAAGATTGTTCATGAAGTTCACCAGCCAGCAACAGCTTATGTCTTTTTCTTGGTGGATCAAGAGAACAAAACGTCCTGGCTGGAAAGCAAAGTGGCAATAACTGAGGGAATATACGCAGTTGCAGGAGCAATGCAAACTAGGGACTGTGTGTACTGAATGTGAGCAATGGGCTAGAGCAGCATCCTGTAAAAGGATGCTAATACCCAGTGGTGGGTAGAGGGAAGATTCCCATCCTGAACCACTGTTCTTAGCCATTAACTGGCTAAAACCCTGTTCTTTGGTTCTCACAGATGTAATAATGTATACAGGCATTTTGGCAAGAATCTGAACTCTCACAACCACACCAAACCCTGTGTGTGCCCCAAGGACAGGAAGTTCAAGGGTTTTACAAGTGGGAAAATTAGGTGTGAAACTGAGGTTACACAAACTAACCCTAGATCTTGCTTTTATATTAACAAGATGATTTTTGGTGTTAAACAGTAAACATTAAAATAAAATTTTAATTAGTTTAAGATAAAATTAATTTAATTGTGAAATTTGCACTCCCATCAAGCTCAGAAAAAGCAAGTATGACAGACACCATGCTTATTTTAAAAACTATTTTTAAGGGCAGAGATCATGATGGTGGAATAGAAAGACATGGAGCTTACCTCCTCCCACAAAATACATCAAAAATAGATCTACATCTGGGACAATTCTCACTGAATACCTACTGAATGCTGACAGAAGATTTCATACAACCAAAGCTGCAAGAAGGTTCACCACATAACTGGGTAGGACAAAAGGGAGGGGAAAAAAAGGGAATAGGGATGGGACCTGTGCCCTTGGGAGAGAGCTGTGAAAGAGGAAAGCAGACCCCCTTCACCTGCTGGGAAGTCAGGCGGAGCAGATAGTGAGCTTCAGATGCTCAGAGGAGAGTGCAGCAACTGGCTTGCAACAGGTGGGACAGAGAGAGACCAGCACAGACAGTCCTGGCCAACTCATTGTATTTCCTAGTGTGTGGCTGCTGGGTGCTGAAACTTGGGCTCCATCAGACAGACCTGGGGAGAGGACTGGTGTTGGTTTCATAGAGATAGCCCAAAGGGCCTGGAGTGTGGTCTGGGTCACAACCAGGAGTGTGCACAGGACAAAGTCTGGGTCTGCCATAGAAGCCCCATTGTTAACATGCACATAAAAGGGGCATCATGGCCCCACCATAGCAGCCTCATTGTCAGCATGCTCACAGCAGGCAGGGCTCCACATCTACAAGCTCAGGGAGCAGGCAAGCACAGTTTGGCCACAAGCAGAGGTGGGGCTAAAATCTAGGCTATTCCCAGCAGCTGCACAACTTAGGCAGATTTATGCTGCTAGCAGCTTTGTGAGCACAGTGCCTGTGGGATATCTGAGTAGATTATTGGCAGTCCAGTGACTGGGACAGGCCCAGTGTCAGCAACTGCGGGCACACACACAGGGAGTCAGGGGTGGGGTCTTGGCTGATTCCCTGTGCTCTCATGGCAGGCCCAGGTATTGGACTTTGGCAGATTTGCACTGGTGGCTTTGTGAGCCCAGTGCCTGAGGGACATCAGGGCCAATTGCTTGAGTTCCCAAGGCTGAGGCAGGGCTGAGGGCAGTGCCAACAAAAGTGTACTTAGTGAGCTCACATAAAGCATGACAGGTGACATCACAGAGCGCACTTCCGAGTGAACAGCTGCTTCAGAGGAATACTCAGTGGCTCCTTTTCCAGCAGAGGTGTTGCAGTCCCACCTACCTCACAGTACAGCTTAGAACTGAAATTGGGGGCTTCCACTTTGACAATTGAGGAGCAGACCCTGCTCACAACAGCACTGTGACAACCATAGAGCAAAAAGTGCAGTGCAGGCTCTGGTTACCACAATACCAATCACACCCCCTATCAAAGGGAAAACAGCCATTATACCTGTGAAAAGACATGACAGGCATCCATACCAAAAAGAGCCCTTGCACCAAGAATATTAGACTTACTCAGGTTACACAGGCATGCTCACACATAAAAACAGTCCTTCAAGACCACAGTAGATAACTGATTCCCCTAAATTCATAGTCAGAGTAATATAAGTAAAATGAAGAAGCAGAGGAAACACTCAAAAGAACAAGAGGATTTGCCTGAAAGAATAAACGATGAAACAGACCTCTCCAGTTTACCAGACTACAAGTTCAAAAAGGAAGTAATAAAAATGCTGACCAAATAAAGAAATGCTATTGATAGAAATGCAGATCACCATAACAAGATACCAGAAACTATAAAGAGGAGCCAACCAAAATTAGACAACTCAATTGCCTAGAGGAAACTGAACTACAGGCAATAAGTAGCAAACTGAGCAATGCAGAAGAACAAATAAGTGATTTGGGAGATAGAAAATGGAAATCACCTGATCAGAACAGCAGACAGAAAGACAAATGAAAAAAATGAAAGCAATATACAAAACCTAGAGAATAATATAATGTGTGCCAATCTACACATAACAGGGATCCCAGAAAAAGAAGAAAGAGAAAAAGGAATTGAAAATGTATTTGAAGAAATTACAGCTGAAAAATTCCCAAACCTAAAAAAGGAAAACAGATATCCAGGTACAGGATGCACAGAGGTTCCCAAACAAGATGAACCCAAACAGACCTACACCAAGACATATTATAATTAAAATAGAAAAATTTAAAGATAAAGAGAGGATTCTAAAAGCAGGAAGAGAAAAACAATGAATTATTTACAAGGGAACCCCCATAAAGCTATCACTAATTTATCTACAGAAACAGTGCAGGTCAGAGGGAGTGGCAAGATATACCCAAAGTCCTGAAAGGGAAAACCCTGCTACCTAGGATACTCTACCCAGCAAGATTATCATTTAGAACAGAAAGATAGATCAATAATTTCTGAGACCAGCAAAAACTAAAACAATACAGTAATATTAAACCTACCCTAAAAGAAATATTGGAAGTTCTTATCTAAATGAATATAAAAGAGCACAAATCTATAGGAAAGAGAAAATCACAACAGGAAAAGCAAATATATAAAAGGATAGTAGAGCACATAAATAAGCCAGTACATAGATTCAAAAAAAAATCAAAAAAATAATTTTGTGAAAGCAATTATAACTACAATGAACAGCAAAAGGATAAACACGAAGATTTAAAGTAGAACATCAAAGTCATAAAATGTGGGGGAGGAGAGTAAGAAAATATAGATTTTTTTCAGAATGTGTTTGAGCTTATATGGCTACCTGTCTAAAGCAAGTAAATATAGTAAAGGTTTAATACACTTGACAAACAGGAAAACCACAAATCAAAACCTTATAATATATTCATAAAAACCAAAAATAAGATAATTCAAACATAATACAAAAGACAAGCATCAAACCACAAAAAGAAAATTAAAAAGAAAGGAACAAAAAAGAAATAAAAAATCAACTGGAAAACAAGGTTTAAAATGGTAATAAATACATACCTATCAATAATTACCCAATAATTACCTTAAATGTCAATGGACTAAATGTTCTGGTCAAAAGACATAGAGTGGTAGATTGGATAATAAAGCAAGAAGATATAGTATGCTGCCTACAAGATACCCACTTTAGGACAAAGGGCAAACATAGATTGAAAGTAAGGGGATGGAAAAGATATATCATGCAAATGGAAATGACAAGAAAGCTTGGGTACCAATACTCATATCAGACGAAATAGAATTTGAAACAAAGGCCATAAAGAAAGATGAAGAAAGACACTGTATAATGATAAAGGGATCAATAAAGGGAGAGAATATTATACTTGCTGACATATATACACCCAATATAGGAACACCTAAATATATAAAACAAATACTACCAGACACAGAGGGAGAAATGGATGAAAATCCAATAATAGGAGACTTTAACACTAAACTGACATCAATAGACAGATCTTCCAGATAGAAAATCATTAAGGCAACAGAGACCCTAAATGACACAATAGAACATGTAGACTTAATTGACTTCTTCAGGACATTACCACTAAGAAAAGCAGAATAAACATTCTTTTCAAGTGCAGGTAGAATATTCTCTAGGATAGACCACATACTAGGACACAAAACAAGCCCCCCCCCAAATTCAAGACAATAGAAATTATTTCAAGTATCTTTTCTGACCAAACAGCATGAAAGTAGGAAACAATCACAGAAACAGAAATTAGAAAAAGAAAAAAAATTACATGGAGAGTAGACAATGAGTCATTGACGAAATCAAAGAGGAAATTTAAAAATATCTCAAGACAAATGACAATGAAAACTCAACCATACAAGATCTATGGGATGCAGCAGAAGCAGTACTAAGAGTGATGTTCATAGAGATACAGGACTTTCTCAAAAAAATAAGAAAACTCTCAAACAACCTAACCTACCACCTAAAAGAATTAGAAAACAAAGAACAAACAAACAAAAAACTCTAAAGTCAGCTAAAGGATGGAAATAATAAAGATCAGAGAGAAATAAAATAAAGATAAAAAAATAAATCAAGAGCTGGTTTTTTTAAAGGATTAAGAAAATTGACAATACTCTGTACAGGCTTACGAACAAGAAAAGAGAGAGGACCCAAGTAAACAAAATAAGAAATGAAAAAGGAGAAAATAATACCAACACAATAGAAATATCAAAACAAACAAATGAAAAACAAAAAACCATAAGAGGATATTATGAACAATTATATGTAAATGAATTGGAGAAACTATAATAAATGGACAAGTTTCTAGAAACATGCCTCCCACAAAAACTGAATCAAAAAATAGATAAATTGAAAAGACTGATCACTAGACATGAAATAGAATCTGTAGTTAAAACAACAAAAACAAAAACAAAACTGGTAAATAATAATCTAAGACCAGATTGCTTCACTGGTGAATTCCACCAAATATACAAAGAGGAACTTATACCAATACTTCTCAAACTCTTTCAAAAGATTGAAGAGGAGGGAACACTAAAAGTCATTCTATGAAGCCACCATCACCCTGATACCAAAACCAGACAAAGACACTAAAAAATAAAAGAGTATAGGCCAATACCTTTGATATCTATAGATACAAAGATCTTCAACAAAATATTAGCAAACCAAATCCAACAAAATATAAAAAGGATCATACACCATGATCAATTTGGATTCATTACAGGGTCACAAGGATGGTTCAACATATGCAAATCAATCAATATGATACACCACATCAACAGCGACAAAAAAAGGCAAAAATCTCATGATCGTCTCAATAAATGCAGAAAAAGCATTTGATAAATTTTGACATACATTCATGATAAAAACTCTCACAAAAGTGGATACATAAACCAAAGTTGAGGGAACATATTTTGGCATAACAAAAGCCTTTTATGACAAACCCAGAGCCAACATAATACTCAATGGTGAAAAGCTGAAACCCTTCCTACTAAAATCTGGAATAAGATAAGGATGATCACTCTCACCACTTATACTCAACGTAGTATTAGAAGTCCTAGCCACAGCAATCAGATAAGAAAAAGAGATAAAAGTTTTCTATGGAAGGAAAGAGGTAAAATTGTCATTATATGCAGATGACAATACAATATATGGAAAATCCTAAAGACTCCACACAAAAACTACTAGAACTGATAAGTGAATTCAGCAACGTAGCAGGATATAAGATTAACATACAGAAATCTGTTGCATTTCTTTACACTAATAATGAAATATCAGAAAGAGAAAATTAAAAAAAATAATAATCCCTTTTAAAATCCACATCAAAAAAATAAAAGAAAATACTTAGGAATAAACCTGACCAAGGAGGTGAAAGACTTACATGTTGAGAACTATGAAACTTTGACAAAGGAAACTGAAGATAATTCAAAGAAATAAAAACATATCCCATTCTCTTTGATTGGAAGAAATCCAATTGTTAAAATGGCCATACTACCCAAAGCAATCTACAGATTTAATGCAATCCCAATCATATTATCAATGACATTTTTCACAGAACCGGAATACATAAACATAAAATTTATATGGAAACACAGAAGACCCAGAATTGCCAAGATAATCCTGAGGAAAAAGAACAAAGCTGGAGGCATAACCCTCCCAGACTTCAGACAATATTACAAAGCTATGATAATCAAAGCAGTGAGGTAATGGCACAGAAACAGACATACAAATCAATGGAGAAGAATAGCGAGCTCAGAAATAAATCCTTACACCTACAGTCAATCAATCTTTGACAAAGGAGGCAAAAGTATACCATGAACAGTCTCTTCAGCAAGTGGTGTTGGGAAAGCTGGACAGCATGTAAATTAATGAAGTTAGAACAGTCCCTCACACCATACACAAAGATGAACACAAAATGGCCTAAAGACTTAAACATAAGACATGACACCATAAAACTTGTAGAAGAAAACATAGACAAAACATTCTCTGATAGAAATTGTAGCAACGTTTTCTTAGGTCAGTCTCCTAAGGCAAAAGAAATAAAAGCAAAAATAAACAAATGGGACCTAATCAAACTTATAAGCTTTTGCAAAGTGAAGGAAACCATAAACAAAATGAAAAGACAGCCTACTGAATGGAAGAAAATATTTGCAAATGATGTGACTGACAAGGGCTAAATTTCCAAAATATACAAACATTTCATAGAACTTAATATCAAAAAGCAAACAATCTAGTCATCAAATGTTCAGAGATCTAAAAAGACATTTTTCCAAAGAAGACATCCAGATGGCCAAGAAGCATGTGGAACAAATCACCATTGCTAATTATTAGAGAAATGCAAATCAAAACTGCAATGAGGTATCACCTCATACCAATTAGAATAGCCATCATCAAAAAGTCTACAAATAACAAATGCTGGAGAAGGTGTAGAGAAAAGTGAACCCTCCTACACTATTGATAGGAATGTAAATTTGTGCAGCCACTGTGGAGAAACGTATGGAGGTTCCTCAAAAAACTAGAGTTGCCATATGATACAGCAATCCCACTTTCAGGCATATATCCAGAGAAAACTCTAATATGGAAAGATGCATGTTCCTCAGTATTCATAGCAGGAAAATATACAATAGCCAAGAACATAGAATATCTTTCCATTTCTTTTTTATCATTTTCAAATTCCTTCATCAACGTTTTATAATTTTCAGAGTACAGGTCTTTCACCTCCTTGGTTAAGTTAATTCCTATGTATTTTATTGTTTACCATGTGATTTTAAATAGCTTGTTTTCTTTATCTTTCTTATAGTTCATTATTAGTGTATTAAAAACACATTTTTTCTGTACATTATTCTTGTATCCTGCAACTTTAATTAATTCGCTTATTAATTAAAAGATTTTTGGTGGAGACTTTAGAGTTTTCTATATATAGTATCATGTTATCTGCCAATAGTGACAGCTTTCCTTCTTCCCTTCCAATCTGGATGCATTTTATTTCTTTTCCTGTCTGATTGAAGTGGCTAAGACTTCCAGTACTTTGTTAAATATAAGTGACAAGAGTGGGAATCCTTGTCTTGTTCTAGATTTTAGAGGAAAAGCATTCAGCTTTTCACCATTGAGCATGATTTTAGCTGTAAGTTTGTCATTCATGGCCTTTATTATGCTGTGATATGTTCCCTCTCTACCAACTCTGATGAAACCTTTTATCAAGAATGGATGTTATATTTTGTCCAATGATTTTCCTGCATCTATTGAGATAATTGTGTGATATTTATCCTTCTTTTGTTAATGTGGTGTATCATGTTGATTTATTTGAGAATATTGAACCATAGTTACATCCCTGGAATAAATCCCACTTGATCATGTTGTATGATTCTCTCTATATATTGTTGAATTCAATTTGTTAATAATTCATTGAGGATTTTTACATCTATATTCATCAGAGATATTGGCCTGCCATTTTCTTTGTTGTAGTATCTTTGTCTGGTTTTGGTATCAGAGTAAATAATGGTGGCCTCATAGAGTGAATTCGGGAATGTTTTCTCCTCTTCAAAATTTTGAAATAGTTTGAGAAGGATAGTTATTAGCTCTTTATCTGTTGGTAGAATTCCTCTGTGAAGCTGTTTGGTCCTAGACTTTTGTTTACTGGAAGTTTTTAAATTTCATATTCAATTTCACTACAAGTGACCTATCTGTTCAGATTGTCTATTTCTTCCTGATTCAGTCTTGGCAGGTTTATATTTCTGAAAATTTGTCCAGTTCTTCTAGGTTGTCAATTTTTTGGCATATAACTGTTCATAGTATTCTCATAAGTTTTTCTATTTCTATGAGATTGGTTGTGATTTCTCCTCCTTCAGTTCTTGTTTGTTTATTTGCATCCTCTCACATTTTTTTCTTGTTGAGCCTGACTAAAAGCTTGTCATTTTTGTTTATTGTCACAAAAAAACACAATAAAACAAGACAAAAACAAACAAAAAAACTCTTGGTTTCATTGATCATTTCTGTTGTTTTCTTTGGTCTCTATTTTACTTATGTTCTCTCTTTTCTTTATTATTTCCTTCCTTAAGCTGAATTTTGGCTTTGTTTGTTCTTTTTTTCTAATTCCTTTAGATGGTAGGTTAGGTTGCTTATATGAGATTTTTCTCTTTTCTTGAGGTAATCCTGTATCACTATAAACCTCCCACTTAGAACTGCTTTTGCTTCATACCATAGATTTTGGAAATTTGTATATCCATTTTCATTTTTCTAAAGGTATTTTCTGATTTCCACTTTGAATATCTTCATTGGCTCATTGGTTTTTAGTAGCATATTTTTTAGTCTTGTAGTTGTTTGTGTTTTTCCCATTTTTCTTCCTATAATTGATTTCTAGTTTCATAGTTTTGTGCTTGGAAAAATGCTTGATGCCTCTTATACCCTTTTTAGTTTGTTGAGACTTGTTTTTTGACCTACCATGCTTTCTATCCTGGAGAAATTCCATATACACTTGAAAATCTATTGTTTTTGGATGAAATATCCTGTAGGTATCTAACTTGTTATTTAAGATCCCTCTTTCCTTACTGATTTTCTTTCTGGATGATCTGTCTATTGCTGTAAGTAAGATGTTAAAGTCTCCTACTGTTATTGTATTATTGCATGTGTATTAATTAGTATAATATCCACTTCTTGTGTTGATCCTTTTATTATTATATAATGCCATTCTTTGCCTTTTGTTACAGACTTTGTTTTAAAGTATATTTTGTCTGATGGGAACATGACTACAAATACACTTTTGTGATTTGCATTTGCATGAAACATCTTTTTCTGTCTCTTCACTTTCAGTCTGTCTGTATCTTTGGCTCTGAAGTGAGCCTATTAAAATCAACATAGAGAGGGGTCTTGGGTTTTTTTTTTTTTTTTTAATCCAATCTGCCACCCTATGCCGTTTGATTGAAGCATGTAGTCCATTGACATTCAAAGTGATTATTTATAGGCATGTACTTATTGGCATTTTATTACTCATTTTCTGGTTGTTTTTGTAGTTCTTCTCCTTTCTTTTATTCTTTTTGTCTCTTCCTTTGTGGTTTGATGATTTTCTTTAGTGGTAAGCTTGTATTCCTTTCTCTCTAGTTTTTGTGTATTTGTTGAAGGTTTTTGATTTGTGATTATCATGGGGTTTATATATGTTGATGTATAATTATATCTACTTGTTTTAAACAGGTAGTCCTTTAAAATCAAACATTCTAAATGATCTACATTTCTTACTCCCCTCCTCCACATTTTGTTTTTGATATCATATTTTACTCTTTCATGTTTATCCATTAACTGTTTATTGTATAGTTAATATATTTTTTGTCTTTTAATATTCATACTCACTTATTTAAGTGGTTGATATACAGCCTTTACTATATATTTTCCCTTTTTAGTGAGATTTTCCTTTCTTTTAAATTCTTTTTCCTTGTTGTAGCCTTTTCTTTTACACTTAAGAGTAATCCTTTAACAGTCCTTGTAGGGTAGGTTTAGTATTGATGAACTCTTAGTTTTGCTTCTCTGAGATGTTATTTATCCCTCCTTCAATGCTGAATGATAATCCTGCTGTGTAGACTATCAGGTTGTAGGGTTTTTATTTTTTCCTTTCAGCTTTTTAAATATGTCAAATCACCCCTTCTGGCTTGCAAAATTTCAGCAGAAAATCAATGTGATACCCTTATAGAGGTTCCCTTGTGTGTGACTATTTGTTTTTCTCTTGCTGTCTATATAATTCTCACTTTATTTTAACTTTTGCCATTTTAAACATATGTCTAAGTGTTTCTCTTTGGTTCATCTTGTGTTGGGCCTTCTGTGCTTTCTGAACCTGATGTCTGTTTTCTTCTTCAGATTTGAGAAGTTTTCAGCCATGATTTCATCAAATACATTTTTGACTCCCTTCTCTCTCTCTTCATCTTCTGGGACCCCTAAAGTGTTAATGTTGATATGCTTGATGTTGTGCCAGAGATCCCTTAAGCTGTTCTCATTTTTTAAATTTTTCTTCTTTTTGCTATTCTGATTGGTTTATTTCCATTATTCTGTCTTCCAGATCATTTATGCATTCTTTGGTATCACCTAGTATGCTATTAATTCCTTCTAATATGTTTTTCATTTCAGTTATTTTGTTCTTCAGTTCTTACTACTTATTTTTATATTTTCTAGTTCCTTGTTAAAATTATTACTGTGCTCTTCTATTCTTTTCTAATCCAGCTAGCATTCTTATTTCTAATGCTTTAAATTATTTATCTGGTAAATTATTTATTTCTGTTTTAATATTTGCTTTTTTTCAGAAGTTTTCTCTTGCTCTTTCAATTGAGACAGATTCCTCTGTCTTCTCATTTTGCTTAACTTTTTCTGTCTCTGAAATTAGGTAAAACCTAACATGGTCTTGAAGGGGTCACCTTATGCAGGAATATTTCTATACAGTCAATGTGTTCCCAGTTGCTTTTGGTGGGAGAGCTGGATTTGGAATGAACACAAGTTAACTTTTTCCTCAGGGTAGGCTGGCAGCTATCACTTTGATAAGAAGTGGGGCTGGAGGTTGAGGGCCTATGGCCAGAGCCAGTTGTGAGCTGGGCCACCCCTCATTCAGTGGTTGTCACTGCCCTATTGGGGATGGAGTTGGGTCCCAGGTTGCTGAAGCAGAAGTCTTGAGGATGAAGCTTGAATTGGCACCATTCCCTTTAAGTGTGTTCCCTTCTCCTTCCCAGCACTGTTACTCTCACCCTAGAAGGGACCAGTGCTGGAGCAAGAGGGGTGGGTGTGGGAACTCAGCATGGATCTGGGCTCAGGGTGTTGTGGTTCAGCCAGGGTCAAAGACTCAAACTGCCTCTGAGGTGCTACCTGTGTAAGCACCAGTAATGGCAACCCTTGCCTTGCTCAGATGCTGCAGGTCTGAGACTCCTTTGTCTCTTACAGCTCAGCTCTCCCCTCAGCCTTTGCCACCCTCTCTGTGGTGTGGAGCTGTGCCACAGGGCAGACTGTGTGGGTTCTTGGTGTGTGTTGGGGCCCAAGCTCTTGTGGTCCAGTCACAGACAGAGGTCAGGGCTGCTTCTGATGTAATGCCTGTTAAGTGCCAGTAATGGCTGTCCTCGGCCTGCTCAGACAACTCTTTAGGTCTGAGCCATCTCTGTGTCTGACAGCCAAGTCCTCATCCCAGTGTGGAGCTGCATCATGAAGCAAGTGGGGCTGGAGTGTTCATTTGGGTCAAGCTGGGTGGTCACAGAAAACTGGCCAGCCACTTCCGTGGTTTTCAAACCATCCTCTCTGTTCTGCTTCAGGAGCAAGAAAGTGTTGTAGGAGCCCAGGCTTCCCCAAGTATCAGTGGTTCTCTAACCAGCCAAGGAGCCTCATCTTCCTGTGTCAGACCCTAGAGCTGAGGTACCAAATATGTGGCCTGAACCACTCACTGCCCAGGAAGGATCTCCACCCATGTAATCTCCCTTTCTTCTGAGTCCCTTCCCACAAGAACAGGTCCCAACCTGATTGCTTCTATTCCTTCCTACTGGATTCCATGTGTATCTTTCTTTCAGCCTTGGTTGTAAAAGAGTCTTTCTGCCAGTTTCCAGTTAGTTTTCAGTGAAAAATTTTCCACATGTAGATGTTCATTTTATGTGTTCTTGGAGGGAAGTGAGTTCCATATCCTCCTACTCTGCCTTCTTGATCTCCTCCCCAATGCCTAAGTAGTTTTGATATTTAATTCCATATCTATGAAAACATAATGCTTTTCTATTTATTATTTTAACTTCAGTTTTTAATTATTATTATTATTATCATTAACATTATGATTATGAGTATTAACTTTTGGCATCATGGAAGATGAGATTTTCACTTTTCTTCCTTTCCCATCCTGTTCCTCCCTCCATTTTTTATATCTGCAATTATGTATTACTACAGATATATACTAATGTTTCACCTAATATCAAAGGTTTCCATAATAATGACTATACATTATGTATTCAGAGTTAAGCCACCTAAGAGTCTGTAATTACTTTTACCTTATCTGTACATTTTAATTTCACATAGGGCTCAAAATTACCTAAGTGTTTTAGTTTTTACCTTTTTTACACTTACTTATGTAGGTACTTATTAGTAATTTTATAACTTGTTACAATCGGAAGTGGTTTTAGTTTATGAATAGCTTATGAACAACTGTCTGGCAATTCTCTTAATTTCTCTTTTGTTTGGCACTTTCTATTTTCTTCCTGATTTACTCCCTCATTTGACTGAACAACATTTTTAATTGTCTCCTGAGAAAAGGAGTAGGGTAAGTACATTTATTGAATCATTCAATGTCTGAAAATATCTTTATTCTGCATTCTCCTTTGATAGTTCTGTTGGACCAAGAGTTATAGTTTGAATACTTTTACTTCTGAATTATAAAGATGTTTTTCATTGTTTTGAGTATTCAGTATTCAATTAGGAATCTAAATGAATTATAATTCCCCATTGTTTGTATGAAAATGGTTTTATCTGATTTATAATATTTCACAAGTGCCTTGAGTGAGTGCTAGATATTATTTGTGAACATTTTATTTTTGTCCTTTCTGGAAAATTTCCTTTAATTATTATTTTTAAATGATTTTCTCTGTTTTTTTATTTTTTTAGTCTTTACTAGTTCTGAATGTCCAGTTACATTCGTAGGACCTCTTGGACTGGTGATCTAATATTCTTTTTTTCAAGCCTATCCTCTGTTGTCTTTATCTTTCCATATTTTCTCCAAAAATTTCTCCATTTTGTCTTCTAAAGCTTCTATTGAATTTTTCACATCTGTTATCATACATATAAGTTCCAAGAGTTTATTTTATTCTCTAAAAGTTTATTTTTAAGAATGGTTTTCTATTTTTGATTCTTGTATACAAAATTATCTCTTTGAAGACAATAATAGTTTTGATTTCATTTTTGCTTTCTTCTCTCTGCATATTTTCTTGTATCTCCATTTTTTCAATACTGCTTTTTTGTTTGAATTTGTTCTTTATCTTTCACATTAGAGAGTTTTTATACCTGAATGATGACTTTTGCTGTTCATATTAGTTAACTATTTCCACAACATTGTTCAATAGCAAAGAACTACAAAACCTCAGTGACCTTTACAATTAAAGTACATTTTTCAAATATCTAAGGAGTTAATATAATCTAGACTGACTTCACCAGAATTATTCTGTTCAGCTGAGCTCATGCATGCATCTGTGTGTTACCTGCCTTACTCATGAATCTGTGGGTCAGGCAGGGCTAGGAAGTGGAGAGATATTGTGCTCTAGGGCTCTGGAGTGAATCAGCTCTCTCTATGTAGCATCCATTTTCCAGCAGGCTAGCTTGAGCAATTCTCATGATGATAGTAGAGGTACAAGAGCATTGAATAAGCCCATTTTAAGTCTCTGTTTTTCTCTTATTAGTTAATATCTCAAATCAAGGCACAAAACTCAGTTCAGTGTTACTTGCTGAGCAGGAAACTACAAAGAGTGTTTGATACAGTGAGACGTAAAATATTGGGGTCATCCTCACAATTTTCTATAACATTTAGGGTTAGTTGATCAAGGAACTGATTATACCATCTGAGTAAAGAAATGGGCATCTCATTTTTTATCTTCCCTAGATGATGATTTTGCCTGGCCATTTGTTGAAGATTGCATTATGTCAGCAGCTTTTGATCTCTCATCTAAAGCTGGTTTTCACATTTCCCAGAGAAAAATGTTTTAATCACTTACTAAGAGGTTAAATGTCTAGGTTTTAGTATTTTCTGAGGTAAGATAGGGAGAGATTAGTTTTTAAGGAGTATTGATAGAGAGTGCACATAAATTCTCTTCCATATTTTCAGTAAAGTACTGTAACCCTCAAATTTGTGTGGTGTTCCCCAATGGGCAGTCCCACTCTGGATAATAAACTACAATGTGACTGGAAAGGCAGAATGAATTTATTTCTGGAGACTATGAAGTGGGGAGAAACTTAAGGATCTAACTAATTCTGAACATCTTATAATCAGCCCATATTATTTTAGGACATCTTCCCACTTTAACCCTAATTTCAACATATGTGGCACTGCCATAATTTGAGATTATGAGAATTTTATGAAATAAATTGAGTTGTTTCTTGGGTTTTCATCTCTTAGAATAGGATTTGCATTTCTCTTTTCTGTTGTGTGTATTACTACTTACCCATCTGAATTTCATCATCTGTTACTGTCACCTTTTCCATTCTCATCAGCCTCATGTGTTTATGTTTTTTAAGAGATCATTACTTTAACAGAGTTTAGAGGGTTTTTGTGAGTGATCAACATTAGATCACTGAGTTAAAGCCACCATATTTACCCAGAATTCACCTAGTTTATGTTCTCAAAAAAAAATGTACGACTTTATTTTTAGAGCAGTTTTAGGTTTACAACAAAATTGAGAGGAAGGTACAGAGATTTCCCATACATATGCATAGCCTCATGTATGTCAACATCACTCAGTGGAATGGTACATCATTTTTACCAAGAATGAACCTATATTATATAACACATCCTAATCACCCAGAGTCCATACTTACATTGGGGTTCATTCTTGGTGTTGTACGTTTTGTGTGTTTGGACAAATTTACGATGACATGTATTCAACATTATAATATCTTATAGAGTACTCTCACTGCTCTAAAAATCCTCTGTGCACTGCCTATTTATGTCTTCAACCCCTATACCTAGCAAACATTTTGAATCTTGGAGAGAATATTTTTTATTCTCTCCATAGTTTTGCCTTTCAGATTGGCTTATTTCACTTAGTAATGTGAATGTAAGATTACCCATATCTTTTCATGACTTGAAGCTCATTTATTTTTAGTGCTGAAGAACATTTTATTGTCTGGGTGTACCACAGCTTACTTACCCATTCACCTACTTACCAAGGGGCATCTTGGTTGCTTCCAAATTGTGTAAATTATGCATACAGTTGCTACATCTGTATAGCAGGCATACATCTGTGTGCAAGCTTTTGTGTGGACATAAGTTTTCAACTCTTCTGGGTACATATCAAGAAGTGCTGGTGCTGGATGGTATGGTAAGAGTTTGTTTAGTTTTATAAGAAACTGCCAAATTGTGTTACAAGATGGCTGTTCCATTTTGTATTTCCACTAGCAATAAATGAGAGTTCCTATTGCTCCACATCCTCAGTAGAATTTGATGTTGTCAGTGTGTGGATCAGATTGTTTTTCACCTTACAAGATTTTATTTTTCTTTCTAAAAATTTGTGTTTGCTTCTAATATATTTGAAGGTTTTACTGAATTCCCCCTATTTGCCAGTGTGTGATTATTCCTCAGATTCCCAGGTACTCTTCTTTTTCCTTTGTTCTACAATATTTTCTTTCCAGTGGCTCAATATTACTATTTTCTTTGCTTCTCTACTTAATTTATTCATCTTTGAATAAAACGGTATTTGTCTAGAACAACTGTTTTCATTTTGTAAGGTCAGTATACATACAATAGCATTTTACTGACTTAAAGTAAAAATCCATGGAGCACAAAGGGACAGATACTCAGTCTCCTGGGTGTTAATATTCTGAAGTCCCTAAGTCAGGAGATAG
Organism: Balaenoptera musculus; assembly: GCF_009873245.2. Taxonomy (NCBI): domain Eukaryota; kingdom Metazoa; phylum Chordata; class Mammalia; order Artiodactyla; family Balaenopteridae; genus Balaenoptera; species Balaenoptera musculus. The sequence goes on from NC_045797.1 coordinate 22,352,544, forward strand.
ATGGTGAAGTGGATTTTTGGCACTGTCTCATTAATAAAGGTCACTTGCAGTATTGAAACCTTGGAAAGTTTTATTCTTAATTTGATTCATCTATGTTAAAATTATTATTAATTCTCCCCAGATTTTAAATTTTTCCTAGTTTTGGGGATTCTTGTGAGATTTTTGTTTGTTATGTTACTGTATTCATGAATATTTTCCTGTGAGTTTCTGAAGGACAGCTTTGAAGGCTGCTAATTTCATAGAGTTTTGTTGTGCATTTTTAAAATTTTACAGGTAGTAATATGTCTGGCACAGGCTGAGAACATTTTGATACATTTTCTATCTTATTTCTTCCCTAAGACAATCCTAAAACCAAAAATTCACAAAAATCTCTTTGAAGACTGTGATGATTTTATGACATTATCAGCAACCTTTCAAATGAATAGGAAAATGACAATCTTTATTTTCTTTCTGTTCAAAATAATAGACAAAACAATGTGACTAAATTTTTATCTTACATTCTGCATTTTCTATAATCATATTGGCAAAGTTCTGCTGATTTTTAAAAATCAAACACATATCTACTTTCACTAACAAGTATATGTAATTTTATGTAACATTATTCAGTCTTATTTTGCTTTATTTGAGTTTTAAACTGTTGCTTTATAAAATGACACATTCTTATATGACATATGGAATTTAAACTAAGGTTACGTTTGGCCTTATTTTTACTTAATCTTGAAAACTCACAATGTTCATAATTCTCTGAATTAAATTTTTGAGGACTCATAAATTCTGATTATTTTACCTCAAAAAATATTTGATTTATTGAGTCACTTAAATCTTAGATGATTCAGGTTGTTTGACACAACATAAAATATCTGGTTGAAAATACATACTCACTGTAATCGCAATCTCATTTCCTAAATTCACTCTGCTTTAAATAACAAAGAGATCTATGAAAACTCAGAATATAATAATACGTGAATGTAGGTAAAATTTTCCATGACAGGCATAAAAAACATAAGAGTTATTCCAGAATTTTTGAATTTTAACAAATTTTGAATGGCACTGCAAAAGTGTATTAATATTTTATCAGAAAAGTTATACAAAAATACACATAATTTAGCTTTTTATAAAAAGGCTAGATACAACGCATGGAATGGGATCATGCAGCTTATGTATAGATATGTTTTAGCAAAGGATCCCCTCTTATGAGAGTGAGCAGATGTTTTAACAAATGTTTAGAACCTGTGTGCTATAAAATAAATTTGTGATGTTCCTACCCTATAATTAATGATAGCATATACAATCATATAATTTTATCACTCTACCTTTTAAAATATCAATGATATGATATTTAAATGCTTATAACTCTTCTAGGAGCCCGTGAATTTTTACTTTCAGGTAAACTGTCTCCATCAAAAATATTAATGTGGTCAATCTTCCAACTATTTGTTGATAGCTAGAGTTGTCAACTGTTCTGTGGATTAATTTTAGAGAACCTATATCCAAACTATTTAAAATTATTTTAAATGGACTTTAACACATATGGTTGTTTAATCATTATTTCTTTCTTTGTGGAAAAACTACTCTCTTTACTAGGCTAAGGTGTTTTAAGTCAGTATTGGTGCTTAGAGGGAAGAAGGCATCAGCCTACCTTATAAGTGTGGCCTAATCAAGGCAGAAATTATGGTCACAAGATGGTCACAACCATATAACCCTCATGTATTTCTGACATAAGTTCATATCTTTAATTTACCGAACAAATAATTAGCTCTGTAAGTATATATTGATTGATGCGAATCTTCTTTATATAGATAGTATTAGGTTTAGTGAAGTACCAAATGGTTTTCAAATATTTAGTAGAAGTGTCAAGTGGAATGTACAATGTTAACATTTTACTATTTCCTCATTTATTTTAAGTGTACAAAATATCACATATTTCATATAATTATAATTCTCAGTTTATAGGTGATCATGTGTGTTTGGAATACAGTCCTTTCTGTGTTCTATTTATAGTTGTTAAATCATTAAAATTCAGTGAGATATATCACATTAAACACTGCATTTTTTCTCTTTTGACATGTGTAAATTAATCTAATTTCCTTGAGATTTCTGCATATTCACATTTGAGAAAAAATGACTCAACCTACTTGATTTCGCTGTCTCTGTTTACAGAATCAAAGTCAACAATGTCTTGGTCTAGAAGATAAATAGAACAGCAGACTCACCATGTGCAAACAGAGATAAAATTGTCCATTAAAAAACCACCAAAATTTTTTTAAGTGATTGTTCTCAGGAGAAAAAAAATGTTACATTAGTTTTTCTTATCAAATTGTGATGAGAAGCAGTTTTAAATGGAAGAGAAACTTTTTAAAAGTTTAAATAGATCTTTATTTTCTTTCTTAGAGAATAAGTTTTGATTCAGGCTCTTGCACGTTTTAAAAGCATAAAATTTGTAGTGTTGGCCCTGATTTTTAGGAATAAATAGTAGGGCAAGCAATGAGTTACATATAATTATAATTATCTATATTTAATAAAAGGGATGAATAATTTAAAATGTAATGCACCATCTTCAGCAAAAACCTTAAATTAATTTGTAGATAAAACATTTGTTTTCCTAACATTTGAGATATGACAGCAAAATAAGTTGAAAATAGAATGTCTGAAGTCAGAAATGAATCTGACTTCTTCAATTTTGCAGCTGGTAATTGGGCCCTGGGAGATTTAGTTCATACATTATTCTTGTCACCTATGGTATTTGTTGCTTCCATCTTCTCTTAGCAGTCTCACAGTCAGGGTTTTTGACAGAAGCCCTGAGGACAAACATCTAAAAAAAGAAAAGAAAGCTGACTTTGGGGGTCAAGTTAAAATGATCTGGGATTTATTCAGTTAAGCTATTCTCTTGGGAATTGAATCATAATGTGAAAGAAATTTCCATTTTTGTTTGAAGGAGAGAAGTTCAATTTTAACTGTAGTCACTCATCCTTATAACTACCATTTTGTTTCTCTCTAGAGAATATTTTAATACTTTCTCTCAATTTTCTGTGGAAATTCTGCCATGCCTTGTAACCTGACTGTGATCTTCATGACTTTACTGTGGTTTAAAATATGTTTACTGAAATCGGAGTGTTTCTGAGCATCGTATATAAGGATATAGAGCCTTGTGGTTAAGAGCTGTATCTCTGACAATGAGATTACTCCCTCACACTCCTGAGAATGGCTAAAATTAAAAAGATTGAAAACCCCAAAGTTTGAGGAGGATATGGAGCAATCAAAACTTATATATTGTTATATATCAAATATTTCTTATATATCAAATTGTAAAATGGTATAACCACTTTGTAGAACTGCTTGGCAGTTTTTTGAAAATTAACATCTGCCTTCTGATTCAGCAATTCAACTCCAAGTTATTTATCTCAGAGAAAGGAAAACATAGGTCCACAAAAATTTCTGTACAAGAATATTCAGAGCATCTTTATTTATAAAAGTGCCCCTGTACTCCCCCCCCACAGGAAAAAGCACTCATAAGTCTATCAATGCAACAATGGATGAATAATCTGTGGTATATTATACAATGGACTACTCATTAGAAATTTTAAAAAGAATGGACAATTAAAAAGGCAGTAATATGGATAAAACGTAAATACTTTATGTTGAGTGAAAGAAGTAAAGACAAAAATAAATACTCTCTTTCCATTGATATGAAAAAACAAAGTTAAGTAAGAACAGGGGTTACTTCCTTGAGAATAGGGTTTGACTGTAGAAAGAGGCAAGGGAGCACTTTCTGAGATGTCAGATGTTCTGTTATGTGGTTGAGAGATTACATTAGTGTATATTAGTGTATACAACTGTCAAAACCTACAGAATTGAACATGTAAGAGTTTTTCTATTTTAATGTATGTAAATTACATCTCAATTTTAAAAGATTAGGTTAAAAAAACCTAGAACTCTAAAGTCCACCCTTCTGAATTAAAATACATGTGCCACACTCTACTAACTGTATACCTGTGGTAAGATTATTTAACTTATGTGTGCCTCTATAAAGGAAGTGTAAGGATAATCGTACCTATCTTAGAGGGCTATTGGGAAGAAGTTTGGGCCAGGAATATGATAAACTCAACAAGTTTTTAGCTATTGTCATGTTTTCATGGCCTATAATTGGTGTTTATTTTCAACTATAACAATTTTAACAATCACAATAACTGTAAAATTCTTATTAACTGTACTTCAGTGTATGCTTAATTTTAATACATCATTTTGTTCTTGGTAACAGCTTTTTAAAAATGTTTTTAAATTATTAGCACCTTTAATTATTATTTATTTATTTTTTGGGCTGTGTTGGGTCTTCATTTCTGTGTGAGGGCTTCCTCTAGCTGTGGCAAGCGGGGGTCACTCTTCATCACGGTGCCCGGGCCTCTCACTATCGTGGCCTCTCTTGTTGTGGAGCACAGGCTCCAGATGCGCAGGCTCAGCAGTTGTGGCTCACGGGCCTAGTCGCTCTGTGGCATGTGGGATCTTCCCAGACCAGGGCTCGAGCCCGTGTCCCCTGCATTAGCAGGCAGATTCTCAACCACTGTGCCACCAGGGAAGCCCTGTAACAGCTTTGTGTGTGTGTATGATAGATATATAGAATTTAGTATATTCATAATTAAATATACATACCTATGGATAAAGAAACTACATTGAGTGAGCTTAAATTAATTGCCAACAGTCACAAAGCAAGATTTACTAAAGTTATTAACCTAACTCAGATCTGTGTGACTTTTCAATCTAAGATCTTTCACAGACATCCTGGAAGGAAAAAAGAGCATGTAGTGCATAAGACAGGATTCAAAGCTGAATGACTGAATACATGGTTGATTGTTTTATTTTAAAACTTTATACAATTTGTGTGCTCTGAGCATGTGTGTATGTGTGTGTGTGTGCACACATGCTATATAGCTTATTATTCTTTACCAAGACGTTAAGAGAATTTATTCTACCCACTCTGATTACACTAATTCTGCTGAACAGTTGTTTATTTTCCATGATCCAGGGTTTGAAAATGGCTTCACTCTGTGCTTAAATTTGGCCTATTTACCTTGAGGTAATTTTGTTTCTTTAAACTTAACATAGTCATAACTTGTTAGGAGCTATTTGATAAATATGTCTAATTTTTCAATTATTTTATCATTATTAATTTGGTCATTGTATTAAAAGTTATGTCATATTATTTAAAAATTAATTGGGCACAACTTGTTTATAGTCTCTATCTCTGCTCTTGTTTCAATATTGTGTCATACATTGAGTATTAAGGTCTATGCATAAGTGTTGACCTTTCCTTGGAACCCGTATCTCAGATACTCTTTTGATAATAAGGTATAATGACTAATAATGGTGAATAAAATGTATAACACAATATTATACTCCCTTTGCATAATTTAGAAATGAGCATGATGCTTAGGTAAAATAAGAGTGAGAAAAATACCCTTTGCAGAATGATTTCTGTGTATCTTTTGCAATTTAAAATTGCATACTTTAATTCTTTTTAGCCCATCTGGATTACTCAACCCAATAAATATTCAATAACCAGAACTAAAGAACAAGAAAGAGAGGAAAACCCAAAAGCCCTGTCACTGTTTTTGGGGGGGGCCTAGGGAATTAAGGAAAAATAACACAATTTGGTCATTCTCCTAATCTTGTAAACTTAGACGCAACATAAAAAAAAAAATCCTCTGGGTTTTCCTCAAGTTGGATAGAAATTTGTTGAAGAGTCTGGTTCAGTCTCAAGGCATAATCTGAATATTCAAGACTTGCACACAACACCCTCATCCCACCTGGCAATTCTTTTAGGATTAATAAGTCGGGGATATATGGGGTTGTGTTGAGAAGTTTGATGGAGTGCCATAATGTTGAGGGTTGCAGATAATGGTTGGGGAAAAAGAGAAACAGGTGTTTATGTTATATTGCCTCATGTGTATCAAAGATTCAGCCAGAGAAATGAGAGAATATATCTTTAACTATACTACATTGCTTTAGGAAGATAATATGTAGCAAAAAATGTTAAAAAGAATTTTTCTCTGGCCAGAGTGCAAATGATCAATTTAAAAGTATCTCTCATCATTCAACATTCAAACCAAAAATCTTGTAACCCTGTAACTATAAACATATGAGTATAACCTATGTTTCTCTTTATTAATGAAGAAAAGAAATCCATAGAGAGATATCAAAATTCCCAGGATAGGGCTTAATCTACCCTTTCACTCTAAGTATTGTTCAACATTACATATCACAACAGAACTACAAAGAGTAATCTCTATGGACCCTACAAAACATCATGGTCCCTGATAATTTTTTTAAATTTAACTGCAATTTCTCAATAGCACTCAAGTACATCAATTTCTCTATTATCTCAGATTGAGAGTTTCTCCAAAATATCCCAAATTCAGTTAAGAATGTCAGTAAATGGGGAGGAGATCAAGACGGCAAAGTAGAAGGACACTGAGCACACTTCCTCCCACAAGCACATCAAAAATACATCTACATGTGGAACAACTCTCACTGAAAACAAATGAGACTGGCAGAAAGACTCTTCTACAACTAAACTGTAAAGAAAGATCCACACAGAGTCAGGTGGGAAGGGAAGAGAAGTGATCAGGTCAGGATCCACACCAGCAGCAGGGGACAGAGAAGGGGAGGGGCCTATGGTGGGCTCAGAGATCTTTCCTGAGGAGTTAGGGTTCAAGGCACATACTGGGCCCCCAGGCCTGGTGTATGACACCAAAAAAGTGAGTCCCCTTAGCTGGTTCAAAAACCAGTGGAATTTACAGGAAGACTGTAAGAAACCAAGACTGTGCTTATGTCGAGTGCTTACATGCTTGCTTACTCCCAGGAACAAGGCAGAGGAAGTATATTAAAACAGCTCAGGCTCTAGCCAGTTTACAGCAACTGCTGCCTTGAACACCCCAACCTGAATCAGGCACCTGCTGTAGCCTACTTGCTCCAGTGTTGCTCCCCACTGGGACAAATGTTCTGTTGATGAGAAGTAGAAAAGGGCACACTTAGAGGGAATATAACCAGCTTGGACCTGGCCCTCTGGGCTTCTTCTCTAGCACCTTGCAACCCTATTCTGCCTCCAATAGTTTGGTGATGGTCACTGAGCATAAAAGAAACCCCAGCTCACTACTGGCTCTGGTTCTAGTCCCTGCATCTCCAGCCCCACTTCCCACCAAGGAGATAGCTGCCAGCACACCTTGGGGGAAGATTGACCCAGGCTCACTTCACATCCAGCTTTCTGGAGGGACAGTTAAGTAGCACAGGGACACTCCCACACAAGAACATCACTTCAAGATGGGGATAGATAACTGTTTCACCTAATTTCATAGAGACAGAGAAAGAAAAACGAAATTAGAAGACAAGAGAAAAAATCTGAAAAACCAACTAAAGAAACAGAGATAAATAATTTACTAGATAAATATTTCAAAGCATTAGTAATAAGAGTGCTAACTGAACAAGGGAAACGAGTAGAGGAATACAGTGAGAAATTTAACAAGGAACTAGAAAATATAAAAAGCAACCCACAGAGCTAAAGTAAACAACAACTGACATAAAAACACACTAGAAGGAATTAACAGCAGACTAGGTGATAGAGAAGAATGCATAAGTAGTCTGGAAGATAGAATAATGGAAATCACCCAGTCAGAAGAACAAAAAGAAAAATGAAATAAAAATGAAGACAGTTTAAGAGAACTCTGAAACAACATCAAGTGTAATAACATTCACATATAGAGGTCCCAGAAGTGAAAGAGAGAGAGAAAAGGGTCAAACATGTATTTGATGAAATTATGGCTGAAAACTTCCCAAAGCTGAAGAAATAAATAGATTTACAAGATTCATAGAGAACCCCAAACAAAGTGAACCCAAAGAGACCCACAACAAGACATATAATAATCAAAACAGCAAAAGTTAAAGATAAAGAGGGACTTCTAAAGGCAGCAAGAGAAAAACAAATAGTCACATACAAGGGAACCCCTATGAGGATATCAGCTGATTTTTCTGCAGAAACCATGCAGGCCAGAAGGGAGTGGCATGACATATTTAATGTGCTGAAAGGGAAAACCCACTACTGGAATACGCTACCCTTCAAGGTTATCATTCAGAATTAAAAGAGATATAAAATGTTTCCCAGACAAAAAACTGAAAGAGTTTATCAACTAAAATGACCCTACAAGAAGTGTTGCTGGGTCTTTAAGTGGTTAAAAAAAGGCTACCAAAAGAAGTAAGAATTTATAGGAAAGAAAAAATCTCATTAGTAAAGGCAAATATATAGTAAAGATTGGGGATAAATCACTTAAATAAGCTAGTACAAAAATTAAAAGACAAAAATGGTAAAAATCTAGTGTAAGTACAATATAATAAATACAACACAATAAAGGAAAGACATGAAGATGTAAAATATGAAATTAAAAACACAACCTGGTGGTGGGGGAAGTAGAAAAGCATAGATATTTTAGAATGTGTGTGAACTTAATGACTACAAATTTAAAACAAGTAGTTATAGGTCAACATATATGAACTTCATGGTAACCACAAATCAAAAACCTACTATAGATACACAAAAACTAGAGGTAAAGAAAAACAAGCATACCACTAAGGAAAATCATCAAATGACAAGGGATGAAACTAAAAGAAGAAGAAAAAAAGAGAGAGAAGTGCAAAAACAATGAGAAAACAAGTATCAACAAATAGACTGAAAGTGAGAGGACAGAAAAAGATATTTCATGCAAATAGAAATTATAAGAAAGCAGAGATAGCAATATTCATATCAGACAAAATAGATTTTAAAACAAAGCCTATATCAAAACACAAAGACAGAGGGTGTTATATAATATTAAAGGAATGCATATAAGAAGAGGATTTAACATGTATTAACATGTATGAACCTAATATAAGAGCATCTAAATATATAGAGAGCAAATATTAACAAATATAAATGGAGAAATTGACAATAATAAAATAATAGTAGAGGACTTCAACCCCACACTTACATCAATGAAAAAATCATCCAGACAGAAAATCAAGCAAAAAGTGACCTTAAATGATACATTAGACAGCTGGACTTAATAGATAATTATATGACATTCCATCCAAAAAACAGCAGAATATACACTCTTTTCAAGTGTGTATAGTTCTTCTCCAGGGTAGATAACATGATAGGCCACAAAGCAAGTCTCAACAAATTTAGGAGAAATGGAATTATACTAAGCGTTTTTTTTTCTGACTGCAATGCTATGAAACTATAAATCAATTGCAGGAATAAAAATGGGAGAAACACAAACAAGGGGAGGCTAAACAACATACTACTAAAAAACAATGGGTCATTGAGGAAATCAAAGTAGAAATAAGAAAATACCTCAAGAAAAATGAAAACACAACTTTCCAAAATTCTGTAGGATGCAGCAAAAACAGTTCTAAGTTTATAGCAATAGAGGTCTACCTCAAAAAACAAGAAAAATCTCAAATAAAAAACCTAACCTACCATCTAAAGGAATTAGAAAAAGAACAATACATATATATTACTCAGCCATAAAAAAGAATGAAATTTACAACAATATGGATGGACCTAGAGGATATTATGCTTAGTGAAATAAGTCAGACAGAGAAAGACAAATAATGTATGTTATCACTTATATGTGAAATCTAAAAAATAAAACAAACAAATGAATATAACCAAACAGAAAGAGACTCATAGATACAGAGAACAACTTGTTACCAGTGGGGAGTGGGAAGTGGGGAGGGGCAAGATAGAGGTAGGCGCTTAAGAGGTACAAACTACTATGTATAAAATAAATAAGCTTTGAGGATGTATGATACAGCACAGAGAATATAGCCAATATGTTATAACAACTTTAAACAGAGTATAATCCATAAATATATTGAATCACTATATTGTACATCTGAAACATACAATTTTGTAACTAGAATGTATATCAATTAAAAAAGAATGTATGTAAAATGAAATTGACACCATGAATATAAAAATAATGATGAATATTGCAGTTGAATAACTATTAAACAGAACTTTTACACCAGTCCTTATAAGCTGGAGAATATTTTCTGACTCTCTAAAAGCAAAAGTACATTCACAAAATAAATCCCTATGCCATTTACTGCTGATTAGTTCTCCCATTCATTACAATACATTTTAGATCTCTGAATCCATAGTCAATAACTTATTCTTTCGACTTCTCCTTCCTCCCCACAGACATCCCCACAGAAAACACTAATCAAAGGCTTTCATTTTTAGGCTGCACATTCAGATTTTGCCTACTTGTATCATGCTTGCATATCCAAATTATTCTTATGTGATTCAGGACATGAAACTATTGCAAACCACATGCAAGTTTGGTAAGGTAGAAAAAACATTTTTATAGGAAAGGGGAAGTTGTAAGGGGCTGTTATAAACCAAGAGCCCATTGGAGGAAACTGGGAGTTTAAAGTATAGTGGCCTTTCATTGTCTGAGTTGTGACAGTCTCTCACTGTGTGAGCTCTTGCCAAGCAAGGAAAAAAACTGTGTTCCTCCTGCTGGTGGTAGTAAACCACTGTCACTTTCTGCCAAAGATGCAAGGTACCTCTCTTCCTATTGGGATCTGTATTGACCTGAAGTGGTATGCATGTTAGAGCTCCTCCTTCTAGCCTCACAACTTCATTTTAGTGAGGTTTCCCTTTATTAATTTTCACAATGTGAAAGATTATAATAAGTGCTTAAGTTCCATTCACTAATGAACCAAATATTATTAAAATCCAGGAGACAGATCCATGCATTCAGGGTTTGATAACTATGGAATTTAAAATCTGTGACAAAAAAAAAAATGTTCAACAAAAATAAAACACTTTGTGACAACAGGTTAATGATTAAAAAACAATAATAAAAACATAAATCCCTTTCTATCACCATAATTAAAAACTATATTTCAGCAGGTTTATATATAATTTGCAAAAATAATAAAACCATAGAATAGTAGAAGTATATGCAAGTATTTATTTAAATTTAAGGTAAAAGATCCATTTATTTACTTTTCAAATAATAATATAATCATATAATATTTGTATTTTATAATAATGCAACCAGGTATTCTTATAAAATATTTAAATATATAGAAATACATTGGGTTAAATTTGAATATCCCCATTTTTATTCCTACCAGAACTAATCGTTGTCATAACATTGGTTGCAAACTTCTGTTACTTTTTATGTTTACATACCTACGTATATATTTATATACAGATATATTTATAGACACACACAAATACACAAACATACATATATAAATGTTTTTGTCTTTTGTACATAAAGTGGATTATACTATTTGTAATTTAACATATTTTCTTAATAAGCATTCTAACCTTCAATGCAGTTTGAAACTAAACTGGAAAGTATTTATAAATTTGAATAACATATAAATCTCCTGTATTAGAAATAATAATCAGCATTAAAGGACAAACTGGATGATATATGTTTAAGAAAATTATTTCTTATCTTGTATATTAAGAGTTTGTATGGTTAGAAATATTTCATTGATCATATAGTAGAGGTCGAATATATATTTTAAGTCCCTGTCAAGATATGTATGAATTCACAGTATTCAATAATTTTTTGTAATATTGTCAGACAGTAAAGGATCCACATGCTTTAATTTTCAAAAAGCTTCCATGTAGAAATTTCTCCCACACATTATATTCTTCTTAGCAATTTGGAAATAGATAAATAGCAAAGTAGTTTGCTTATGACTACAAGGAACATTATTTTAGAAGAATGCTAAATCAAACTTTCTAATCAATTATCTAAAAATGGATAAATGTTTCATGATTACTAATGAAGAATAATATTGAGCAGAAGAAAACTACATCATAGGGGGGAATGGAAATAATTTTCTTTAAATTAATTAGTTAAGTTTATTGAAGTATAGTTGATTTACAATGTTGTGTTAGTTTAAGGCGTACAGCAAAGTGATTCAGTTTACATATATACATATATATATATTCTTTTTATTGCATTCTCTTCCATTATAGGTTATTGCAAGATATTGAGTATACTTCCCTCTGCTATACAGTAGGTCCTTGTTGGTTATCTATTTTATATAGAGTAGTGTGTATATCTTTACCTCAAATTCCTAATTTATCCCTCCCACATCCTCTTCTTTGGTAACAATAAGTTTGTTTTCTATGTGTGTGAGTCTATTTATGTTTTGTAAATAAGTTCATTTGTATCATTTTTTTAGATTCCACATATAAGTGATATCATTTGATATTTGTCTTTGTCTAACTTACTTTACTTGGTATGATAATCTCTAGATCCATCCATGTTGCTGCAAATTTTATTATTTCATTCTTTTTTATGGCTGAGTAGTATTCCATTGTGTGTGTGTTTATGTGTGCGTGTGTATCACATCTTCTTTATTTATTCATCTGTCAATGGACATTTACATTACTTCCATGTCTTGACTATTGTAAATACTGCTGCAATGAACATTGGGGTGCATGTATCTTTTGGAATTATGATTTTCTCTGAATATATGCCCAGGAGTGGGATTGCATGGTCATATAGTAGACCTATTTTTAAGTTTTTAAGGATCCTCTATACTGTTCTCCATAGTGGCACTATCAATTTACATTCCCACCAACAGTGCAAGAAGGTTCCCTTTTCTCCGCACCCTCTAGAGCATTTATTGTTTGTAGATTTTTTGATGATGACCATTCTGACCTGTGTGAGGTGATATCTCATTGTAGTTTTGATTTGCATTTCTCTAATAATTAGTGATGTTGAGAATTTTTTCATGTGTCTGTTGACCATCTGCATATCTTCAGAGAAATGTCTATTGAAGTCTTCTGCCCAATTTTTGACTGGGTTGTTTTTTTTTTTTTTTTTTAATATTGAGCTGCATGAGCTGTTTGTATATTTTGGAGATTAATCCCTCGTTAGTTGCATAATTTGCAAATATTTTCTCCCATTCTGTAGATGGTTTTTGGTTTTGTTTATGGTTTCATTTGCTGTGCAAAAGTATTTATGCTTAATTAGGTCCCATTTGTTTAATTTTTTTTAAATTTCCATTACTCTAGGAGACACATACAAAAAGATATTGTTGTGATTTATGTCAAAGAGTATCCTGTGTTTTCTTCCAGGACTTTTATAGTATTCCATCTTACATTAAGGTTTTTAATCTTATTTGAGTTTATTTTTGTGTGTGGTGTTAGACAATGTTCTAATTTCATTCTTTTAAATGTAACTGTCCAGTTTCCTAGCACTACTTATTGAAGACTATCTTTTCTCCATTGCATATTCTTGCCTCCTTTGTCATAGATTAATTGACCACCAATTCATGGGTTTATGTCTGGGTTTTCTTTCCTGTTCCATTGATCTATATTTCTATTTTTGTGCCAGTAGCATAATGTTTTGATTACTGTAGCTTTGAAGTATAGTCTGAAGTCAGGGAGCCTGATTCCTCCAGCTCCGTTTTTGTTTCTCAATATTGGTTGGATATTCGGGGTCTTTTGTGTTTCCACACAAATTGTAAAATTTTTGTTCTAGTTCTGTGAAAACTGCCAGTGGTAAATTTGATAGGGATTGCATTGAACTGTAGATTGCCTTGGGTGGTATAGTCATTTTGACAATATTGATTCTTCCAATCCAAGAGCATGGTACATCTTTCCATCTGTTTGCTTTGTCTTTGACTTCTTTCATCAGCATCTTATAGATTTCAGAGTACAGGTCTTTTGCCTCCTTAGGTAGGTTTATTTGTAGGTATTTTATTCTTTTTGATGTGATGATAAATGGGATTGTTTGCTTAATTTCTTTTTCTGATCTTTCATTGTTAGTGTATAGGAATGCAAGAGATTTCTATGCATTAATTTTGTATCCTGTAACTTTACCAAGTTCATTGATGAGCTCTTGTAATTTTCTGGTAGCATCTTTAGGATTTTCTATGAATAGTATCAGGTCATCTGCAAACAGTGACAGCTTTACTTCTTCTTTTCCAATCTGGGTTCCTTTTATTTCTTTTTCTTCTCTGATTGCTGTGGCTAGGACTTCCAAAACTATGTTGAATAAAAGTGGTGAGTGGACATCCTTGTCTTGTTCCTGATCTTAGAGGAGATGCTTTCAGTTTTTCACCATTGAGAATGATGTTTGCTATGGGCTTGTTGTATATGGCTTTTATTATGTTGAGGTATGTTTCCTCCATGCCCACTTTATGGAGAGTTTTTATCATAAATGGGTGTTGAATTTTGTCAAAAGCTTTTTCTGCATCTATTGAGATGATCATATGGTTTTCCTTCTTCAATTTGTTAATATGGTGTATCACATTCATTGATTTACATATATTGAAGAATATTTGCATCCCTGGGATAAATCCCACTTGATCATGGTTTATGATGGTTTTAATGTATTGTTGGATTCTGTTTGCTGATGTTTTGTTGAGGATTTTTGCATCTATGTTCATCAGTGATATTGGCTTGTAATTTCCTTTTTTGTGATATCTTTGTCTGATTTGGCTTTCAGGGTGATGGTGGCCTCATAGAATGTGTTTCTCTTCCTCTGCAATTTTTTGGAAGAGTTTGAGAATGATAGGTGTTACCTCTTCTCTAAATGTTTGGTAGAATTCGCCTGTGAAGCCATCTGGTCCTGGACTTTTTTTTGTTATTGGGAGTTTTTAAATCACAGATTCAATTTCCGTGCTTGTTGTTGGTCTATTCATATTTTTTATTTCTTCCTGGTTCAACCTTGGGAGATTGTACCTTTCTATGAATTTTTCTATTTCTTCTAGGTTGTCCATTTTATTGGTGTATAGTTGTCTGTAGTAGTTAGTCTCTTATCGTCCTTTGTATTTCTCTGCTGTCAGTTGTAACTTCTCTTTTATTCATTTCTAACTTTATAGATTTGGGTCCTTTCCCTGTTTTTCTTGATGAGTCTTGTTAAGATTTATCAATTTTGTTTATCTTTTCAAAAAACCAGCTTTTAGTTTCATTGATTTTTTCTATTGTTTTCTTTGGCTCTATTTCATTTATTTCTGCTCTGGTCTTTATGATTTCTTTCCTTCTACAAACGTTGGGTTTTGTTTGTTCCTCTTTTTCTAGTTGTTTTGGGTTTAAGGTTAAGTTCTTTAACTGAGATTTTTCTTATTTCCTGAGGTAAGCTTGTATCACTATAAAATTCCCTCTTAGAACTGATTTGCTGTGTCCCATAAGTATTGGATTGTTGGGTTGTCATGTTTTTGTTTTCATTTGTGTCTAGGTATTTTTTGCTTTTCTCTTTGATTTCTTCAGCAATCCATTTGTTGCTTAGTAGCATCTTGTTTAGCCTCCATGTGCTTGTGGTTTTTGCAGTTTTTTTCTTATAGTTGATTTCTACTCTCATAGTGTTGGGGTTGGAATAGATACTTGATATGAGTTCAATTTTCTTAAATTTATTGAGGTTTGATTTGTGGCCCAGCATGTGATCTAACCTGGAGAATGTTCCATGTGCACTTGAAAAGAATGTATATTCTGCTGCTTTTGGGTGGAACACTCTATAAATATCAGTTAAGTCTATCTGGTCTAATGTGTCATTTAAGGCCTCTGTTTCCTTATTGATTTTTCTGTCTGGATGATCTGTCCATTGATGTAAGTGGGGTGTTAAAGCCCCACACTAACATTGTGGTACTGTCAATTTCTCCTTTTATATCTGTTAACATTTGTCTTATATATTGAGGTGATCCTGTTTTGGGTGCATATATATTTACAATTTTTTAATCGTTTTCTTGGATTGACCCCTTGATCATTTTGTAGTGTCCTTCTTTGTCTCTTGTAACAGACTTTGTATTAAAGTCTATTTTGTTTGATATGCTTACTGCTACTCCAACTATCTTTTGATTTCCATTTGTATGGAATAACTTTTTCCATCCCCTCACTTTCAGTCTGTATGTTTCTCTAGATCTTAAGTGGGTCTCTAGTAAACAGCATATATATAGGTCATGTTTTTGTATCTATTCAGTCAGTTTCTGTCTTTTGTTGAAGCATTTAATCCGTTTTTATTTAAGGTGTTTATTGATATGTGTGTTTTTATTGTCATTTTGTTAATTTTTTTTGGATTTGTTTTTGTAGGTCTTTTTTTCTTCACTTCCTCTTCTGTTCTCTTCTCTTGTGATTCATGACTATCTTTAGTGTTGTGTTTTTATTACTTTTTCTTTTTTGTGTGTATATCTTTATAGATTTTTGGTTTGTGGTTACCGTGATGTTTTGATATAGCAGTCTGTATAAATACATGATTGTTTTATGTTGATGATCTCCTAATTTCAAATGCATTTCAAATATCTGCATTTGTACTCTCCTCGTCTAATCATTACTGGTTCGATATCATATTTGTGTGTGGATGATTTCCTCCCTTTACTGTATTTTTGCCTTCAGCATTGAGCTTTCCCATTTCGTAAAGTTCTTTTTTCTAATTGTGGTCTTTTCCTTTCCTCCTAGAGAAGTTCCTTTAGCATTCTTGTAAAGCTGGTTTGGTGGTGCTGAATTCTTTTAGCTTTGGCTTGTCTGTAAAGCTTATGAATTCTCTGTTGTATCTGAATGAGAGCCTTACTGGTTAAAGTATTCTTGGTTGTTGGTTTATTCCTTTCATCACTTTAAATGTATCATGACACTCCCTTCTGGACTGTAGAGTTTATGCTGAAAAATCAGCTGTTAACCTTATGAGGATTCCCTTGTACGTTATTTGTTGCTTTTTCCTTTTTGCTTTTAGTATTTTCTCTTTGTCTCTAATTTTTGTCAGCTTGATTACTGTTCATCTCAGCATGTTCCTCCTTGGTTTTATACTGCTCGGTACTCTCTTCCCTTTCTGGATTTCAGTGACTGCTTCCTTTCCGGGCTTCAGTGAATTCTTCCTTTCCCATGTTAGGGAAGTTTTCAGCTATTATCTCTTCAAATATTTCCTTAGGTCCTTTCTCTATCTTGTCTCATTCTGGGACCCCTAAAATGCAAATGTTGGTATATTTAATGTTGTCCCAGCAGTATCTTAAACAGTCCTCATTTGTTTTCATTCTTTTTTCTTTATTTTGTTCCTCAGCAGTGATTTCCCCCATTTTGTCTTCCACTCGTTATTGATTCTTCTGCCTCATTTATTCTGGTATGGATTCTTTCTACTATATTTTTTATTTTAGTTACTGCATTCTTCAATTCTGTTTGGTTGTTCTTTATATTTTCTAATTTTTGTTAAAAATTTATTGTAACATCTCACCCTGTGCATCCATTCTTTTTTAGAGATCTTTGGTCATCTTTATGATCATTACTCTGAAGTGTTTCTCTGATAGATTACTTATCTCCACTTCACTTAGTTTTTCTTCTCCAGTTCTTTCTTGTTCCTTCATCTGAAACATATTCCTCTGCCATTTCATTTTGTCTAAATTTCTGTGTTTCTTTCTTCTGATATCTTCCCCTTCATGGATGAGGCTGGTCTAGAGGCTTGTGCAGGCTTTCCTGGTGGAAGGGGTTAGTGCCTACCCACTGCTTGTTGGAGCTGGGTCTTGGTCCTCTGGTGGACAGGGCTGTGTCAAGGGACATGTCTCGAGGTGACTGTGGGCTTAAGAAGTCTTTCAGCAGTCTGTCTGCTGATGGGTGGAGCTGTGTTTCTGCCCCATTAATTGTTTGGTCTGAGATTTCCCAGCACTGGACCCTACAGGCTCTTAGGTAGGGCCAGGTCTTGGTGCCAAAATGGTGGCCTCCAGGAGAGTTCATGTCAATGACTATTCTCTGGTACCTCTCCTTCCAATGTCCTTGTCCCCACAGTAAGCCACAGCCCCCCAACCTCCCCAGGGGACCCTCCAAGACCAGCACATAAGTCTAGCCCAGGCTCCTATGAAGTCACTGTCTTTGCCCTGCGTCCTGGTATACATGAGGCCTTGTGTGTTCCTATAGAGTTACTCCTTTGTGCTGGGTCCCAGTGCACATGAGACCTTGTGTGTGCCCTCCAAGTGTGGAGTCTCTGTTTCCCCCAGTCATGTGGAGCTCCTGCAATCAAGCCCAGCTGCCCTTCAAAGGGAAATGCTCTGGGGTCTCCTCCTCCTGATGCCAGGCCCTTAGTCTGGGGATCCTGGTGTACAGCTCAGAGCTCTCACTACTGTGGGAGAACTTCTGTGATATAATTATCCTCCAGTTTGTGGGTTGCCCAGCTGAGTTGTATGGAATTTGATTATATCATGAGTGCACCCCTCCTATTGTCTTGTGGTTCCTTCTTTATGTCTTTGGATGTAGAATTTCTTTTTTTGGTAGCCTCCACTCTTTTTTATTGATAGTTGCTCAGCAGTTAGTTGTGATTTTGGTGTGCTCGTGAGAGGTGAAGAGAGATGAGGTGCTCAAGGTCCTCCTACTGTGCCATCTTATTTCTTCTTAAGTCTCTTTGTTTATATTGTATACTTAGAATATTATCCAGGACAATATATACAATGCAGGACAATATCATGAAAAATAGGAAGAATGAGTTTAAAAAAAAACAAAACAAAACTTATGCACGCTTACAATGAGAACACTGAACACAAATGGGAAGTTGGAATTTGACAAAAAGAAGTAGGCAGAATAGCTGAGTGAACTGTTTAGGTCCAACTCTGGTTAAATTAGTAACAAGAAAATAGATCATTTGTTGATATTGTTATGGGAAAAGTCATCTGTGATGGAATATTAGCCAGAATTAGAGTAGCAAGAAGTATATTTAACTCTTCCTTTGGGAAAGATTGGAATAAAATTAACTAACATACATGAAGATTGAGATAGGTGGGAGTTGTGAGAGATTAGCTTAGACAAAAATTTTATTTTTAAAAAAGTTTTATTGTAGTATCATTGATTTACCAAAATTTTATACTGAGTCTGTTTGCTTGATATTTCTTAGGTTCTGAAGTCATGATGAATCTCCATTCTCTGTCAATGATGAACTTTGTGAATCCATATAGGCTCACTTGATCTATCAGAGATGTACTTGGTCTGTCACTGATAGCTCTGTTGTTTGGAACAAATCCCCAATCCAACAATAACAAAGCAAAAAAATAAATAAATAGGGTAAACAAGTCAACAATTAGTTTTGATTCAAAAAGCATTCCTTGGTGAAATTGTATTAGGATTGTCATTTTTGAATGAGAAAATTTACTATTGGTCAAATGTGCTTTTCATACCTAGTTTAATATTTCATTTTTTACAGGGTGATTGATGATTAGATGGTAAGTTGAATACTTTCATCTGTATTGTGGTTTTTAAAAAGATAAATTATTTACCCAATCAATGAAATGTGTATTAGATTTTCTTATACTGTTAGCTCTTCAACAGGAGTTGTAAGTAACATAAGATAAATGAAAAATATGGTCTTCATCTGCAAGGAGGGGATATGAAGTTGAAAAGATAAAATCGGTACATTATAAATATGTATATCATATATAATATTTACTATATGTATAGCATAACATATATGATATAAATCTGTGATTTCAACAAGAATTACTGTTGGTTCAGTTATATTTCATGGAAAATGGAGTGTGATGTGTATTGCAGTGGGAATAGAAGAATTCCTGAGGGTTTGTATCTGAAATATTCAGTAACTTTTGGTTAAACAAAGGGCAAAGAGACCATTCCAACAAAATAAAAACACATGAAGGTAGGGGTAAAAATGATTTAGGGATATTTGGGAAGATGGTTAACTAGTAAACTACTAGACCTTAATAAGTCAACCTGAAGGGTAATGAGAGTGAGCAGAATAGGTCTCATGTCACTAGATATCTTGCCTACATTGTCATTTATAGGATATAGGTATTGATCACTAAAGTGTACAGGAAGAATATTTTTGAAAGAATGTAAAATTGACTCATCTATGTTAAATCATGAAGGTTCCTAAATAAATATAATTCCAGGGTCATTTTCAGAGGCAGTCTTTAAATGGGAAGATAAAATGATACAATAATAATATTTAGTGACTGAAAAACACTAAAAATGAAAGGACTCTGGTATGTGTCATATTGTTGAAAAAACTATTTCATTGATTTTTTTTTTAATTCAGCATCCAAAGTTGTGTGGATGATAAGAGTAATTGCCTATGTTTAAGCACAGTTTGTTTTACAATTTTTTTATTACTATGGTTACAAAACAATTTGTCTAGTTTGAAAAGACTAGTAGAAGAATGCAGGATGTAACTGAAAAACAGCTCGTCCGTTTATGGTCTATTCCTGGTAAATAGCAGGTTTTGGGGTACAGCGGTATACAAAAATTAATTTGAACATTTTATTTCATAGATGGAAATACCTAATAGTGCATGTTAAGAGTGTAGTGAGTTCTGGAATGGTGACATATATGGGGGAATGGAAATTACACAATATTGAATGATAATGTTCCTGAAGAAATTCACCTATGTGACTGGATTAGGAATGAAAGTTTCCTCATAAAATAGAGAAAGTAAAAAAAAGAGAGAGAGAGAGAGGATAGAGGCTAGCCTGGAAAGTTTCCATAGGCCAAGCTTGAGAGAAGAGAGTATATAAAGGAGTGCATAAAAATATAATGGGCCAGGGGTGCATCACTTTTGCCCACATAACATTGGCATAGTGTGTTTCTGAATATAAAGATATCAGGGAAATATGACTATATAGCCTTCTGACCAGGAGGAAATGGAAACAGTGTTTGGTAACATAAACCAGTCTTTATCCCCCTTCTTGCAATCCAAGACTAGGTAGGATATTGTCAGAAAATGAGTAACACAAATAAAGTATGTCTCATTCTGGTTTGCTTTGGGTAAAATCTGAAAGCTATGTGTCTTAACAGTTACCACATTAAAAATATCCAGTCTTAATAATGATTCAATATGAAAAACAACCCTTTAATATACAAATATAAGTTAATAACAAACAACCATTTGGCATAAGTTAACTATACATTTTCAGTGAATATAGTTATATATCAAATCTTCAGAAGTAGTCTTTTGGTACACTTTGATATGAACCTTTTTTTAATTAGGGTATAAATTATTATTAACTTTAAAATCTGTGACAGGAATATGCTTTTTTCAGAATGTTGCATATAAATATAAAATTAAAAGAATGATGTGCTCTCCTATGAGGAAAACAAATTTAAATATCCAATTGTGTAGTCTAGATAAAGCAAGGGTCAATTGTTTACATTGCAATGGTTTCATAGTAGGCATTTTTTCACTATGACTCTTTCATCCCAGATTGATTAAATGTTATTTGTTTAAAATCCACAATTTAAATAGTTTGAGCTCGTGTACCCCCTTATGAAAAAAAATGGCATTCACTCGGCAGATTTAATTCTTGAAGTGTTGTCTCATATTTACTATCATGTAAATAAAAACAAAGCAAAAATAGGTAGATTCAGTGGAAAAATGTGAAACTATAGGCAAAATTGACCTGCAAAACTACATTTTAAAATTCTAAACAAAATATTAGCACACTAAATCCACTATGAATATATATAAAATATATATGAATAAATAAATAAATAAATAAATAAATAAATAAATAAATAAATAAATAAATAAATAAATAAATATATATATATATATATATATATATATATATATATATATACTTTACTTTTATACAAGCAAACTACCTTGCATATCTGGATTATTCCAAGAATGCAAGGTAGTTTGCCTGTATAAAATAAATCAATGTAGTACAGCACATTAATAGATTACAAAACTACAGGAGGAAAAGCAATTGATCATTTCAGAAGATACAGAGAATGTGTGTGATAAAATTCAATACTATTCTTGATAAAAAGCTCTTAACAAACAATAAATAGAAAAGAACTTCCTTATCCTGATAAAGGATATCTGAAAAAAATCTCAAAGTAAATAGTACTGTGAGCAATACAGAAATGTGAAAACATTACCTTTAAAATTAGAAACAAGATAACAATATCCACTATGACCCATTCTATTCATTATTGTAAGGGATGTATCTAAGAGCTTAGTAAGAAACAAAATGAAATGTAATATTTACAAGAATTGGATAGAAATGAATTATAATGTTTAAGTTAATAAGCTAAAAAGTCAGATAAAAAGATCAGTGTCCAAGGACTAAATATCACTCGTATTTCTATGCCTAGGAAAAAAGTGTTAGAAATGCAGTAAAAAGATAAAATTTCAATCACACAAAAAATAAGGAAAAAAGAAATTCACCAAATAAAAGACTTGCATTCTATTAGAAAAAAATATATGACTATGTGGAAATTCATAAAGATACATAACTAGAGAAATATAAATTCTTCATGATATAGAAAGTCAATATTTTAGCTATGTAAAATCTCATCAAAATAATTCATAGATTTAATGTTCTATCATTAAATTCTGGCAGAGGTTTGAATGGAATTTAATAAACTTACTTTAAAATTTATATGGAAGAAGATGGAGCCAATAAAAGTCAAGACACTCGACGAAAATAAGTTGAGTGTGAATTCCAACCATAAATAAATTGGTCAGTGGTACGCAGCAGAGAAACTAGAGAAAACTCATACAAATGTGAAACTTTAAAGATGACAGGTAGTATGGGAAATGAAGGAGATGAGAAATTACTGTTTGATATAATTATGGTAAGATTTTCATATATATCATATACATTCATATATAATGAATGTAAAAAATAATTCATGCCACACACCATACACAATTACAAATCCAAGCAGATAAAATATTTAAATGTCAAACTAATTGTTTATGAGAATATGTAGGAAATTATTACATATTATAAGAATATGTAGAAATTATTTCCTACTATATGCAGGAAATACTTTATTAAATAAGACTCAAAATATGATAACCATGATGAAAAGATAAACATGTATTTTACTACAATATAATAAATACTTCAAGTTCATTCAAAGACATCATAAGGAAACAATAAAGGCATCCCACTGGGAGTTGATATCTGCTATACAGATAATCATGAAAGTATTATTTAAAATATGCAAACAGATACTTACATGCATACATGTATATAATCTACAAATAAAAAATAATACAGGCTAAGAGAAATATAGGCAAAATGCAAAAACAGGTTTTTAAGAAAATATAAACTACCAAACATGTGAAATGATGATCAATGTCAGTGAAAATTTACCTGACAATATTGGTAATCAGGTAAATGTAAATTAACCACAAAAATGTTATTTTACACCCATTAAGATGGCAAACATTTGAAAATTTAAATAATTGAATGATATAAAAGCAAAAAACTCTTATTGCTCAAAGTATAAATTGAAATAACTAACTTCAGAAAATATCATATTCTTGTAAAATTACAGGTTTGGACAAGCTAAACTCTAGCAATTTCTCTCCTAAGTTCTGTTGACTTTCTTTTGAATGCATTCTGTGTACACCAAGATACATATACAAGTATGTTCATAACATTATTGTTTATAATAATCAAACATTGTAAGTAACTCAAATATCAACTGTTTGGAAAAGAGATAAATGGAGTATTTTTAATTTGCATATGAAAAATTCATAGGTTTATAAAAAAATTAATAATTAATAAAATGAAAATGTAATAAAAAGAAAGTTTCAGAAAAAGATTGAACAAAAAGATAACATTTATAGATACTAATGACAACTTAAAGTAAATTATATAGTTTTTTTTTTTTTTTTTAATAAAGTTGGGCTTATCCTTTTTTATTTATTTATTTATTCATCCATTTATGGCTGTGTTGGGTCTTCGTTTCTGTGCTAGGGCTCTCTCCAGTTACGGCAAGCGGGGGCCACTCTTCATTGGGGTGTGCAGGCCTCTCACTATCGCGGCCTCTCTCGTTGCGGAGCACAGGCTCCAGACGCGCAGGCTCAGCAATTGTGGCTCACGGGCCCAGTTGCTCCGCGGTATGTGGGATCTTCCCAGACCAGGGCTTGAACCCGTGTCCCCTGCATTGGCAGGCAGATTCCCAACCACTGCACCACCAGGGAAGCCCAATTATATACTTTTTTGATGCATGCATGTGTTCAAGAAATTTTAAAGAAAAGCTGGGGGATGATTTTAAAAATCTCAGTATAACTCTGAAATGAAGAAGGAGAGGTGAATGATATAAGAATAAAAGCACATTAGAGGCTTTAATAATAATGGACATGCTATATTTACTTTCAAAAAGAATGTTCATAAATTTCAATTAGTCATTTTTGTTGTTTAAATTTTATCCTACTTACTTAGATTTATGACGATAGTACAATTTATGTATTGTGAAATTTGTGGAGAGTTCTTTGTGACTTACTACATAGTTAATTTTTGCTATTGTTATATGTGTATTTTTAATTTTTTTACATAATTTTTAAGGGTTACTTTTCATTTACAGTTATTATAAAATATTAGCTATATTCCCAGTGTTGTACAATACATCCTTGAATCCATCTTACACTCAGTAGCTTGTGCCTCCCACTCCCCCGCCCATATGTCCCTCCCCCCCCACCACTGGTAACCACTAGTTTGTTCTCTAAATATGTGAGTCTGCCTCTGTTTTGTTATATTCACTAGTTTGCTGTGTTTTTTAAATTCCACAAATAAGTGATGCATACAGTCTTTCTCTGCCTGACTTATTTCACTTAGCATAATGCACTCCAAGTCCATCCATGTTGCTGAAAATGGCAATTTTTTTTTTAATGCCTGAAGAATATATATATATATATACCACACTTTCTTTATCCATTCATCTGTTGATAGACACTTAGTTTGCTTCCATAGCTTGGCCATTGTAAATAATGTTGCTATGAACACTGGGTGCATACCTTTTCAAATTAGTACTCTTGCTTTTTTCAGATATGTACCCAAGAGTGAAATTGCTGGGTCATATGGTATTTCTATTTTTAGTTTTCTGAGAAACCTCCATATTGTTTTCCACAGTGGCTGCACCAATTTGCATTCCCACCAGCAGTGTATGAGGGTTCCCTTTTCTCCATTTCTTCACCAACATTGGTTATTTGTGTTCTTTTCGATGATAGCCATCCTGACAGGTGTGAGGTGATATCTCATTTTGATTTTTATTTGCATTTCACTGATGATTAGTGTTATTGAGCATCGTTTCATGTGCTTATTGTCTACTTGCATTTCCCCTTTGGAAAAATGTGTATTCAGTTCTTCTGTCCATTTTATAATTGGGTTGTTTGTTTTTTAGATGTTGAGTTGTATGAGCTGTTTACATATATTGGATTTTAGTCCCATATTGGTCATGTCATTTGCAAATATTTTCTCCCGTTCAGTAGGTTGCGTTTTCATTTTTTCAAAGGTTTCCTCTGTTACGCAAAAGCCTTTAAGTTTCATTAGGTCCTATTTGTTTATTTTTGCTTTTATTTACTTTACTTTAGGAGACAGACCCACAAAACTATTGCTGCCATTTATGTCAAAGAGTGTTCTGCCTGTGTTTTCCACTAGGAGTTTTGTAGTATGTGGTCTTATATTAAGACCTTTAATCCATTTTATTTTTGTATATGGTGTTAGAGAATGTCCAATTTCATTCTTTTACATGTAGCTGTCCAGTTTTCCCAGCATCACTTGTATATTTAAAAATATATATTCAGTGAGGAGTACAGACTGTTGGAAAAGGGTTGTAAACTCAGACTATTCTCTGTATATTTTTTGTCTAATTAATTTGAATAGTTTAAAGAATTTGTTTTGTTTCTGTTGTTTTTGAATCCTCTAACTTCATTTTGAGTCTCTCAATATCCAAACATTCATTTACGTGAATGTAAATGAATGATTCATTTACATCAATCTTTTATATATGTATATGAAAGGACCAAGGCCCTGCTGCCACAACCATTCTTCCCTGAGGAAGCCCCATGTTGTGAGATCTTGGGAGTTCTATAGGGCCCAGCAGCATATAACAATATATGCTTTATTTTTTAGAGCAGTTTTAGGTTCATAGCAAAATTGAGCAGACAGTACAGAATATTTTCTACCCCACATTTGTTACAATCAGTGAACCCACATGGAAAAATCATAATCACCCGGAGTCCATAGTTACCTTCGGATTCACTCTTGGTGTTCTATATTCTATGTCTGAACAAATGTACCATGACATTTATCCACTATTATAGTATCATACAAAATTGTTTCACTGCCCTAAAAATCCTATGTGCTTTACCTATTCTGTCTTCCCTTTCTCATAACACCTAGCAACTGCTGATCATTTTATTGTCTCAATAGTTATGCCTTTTCCAGAATATTATATAATTGGAATCGTATACTACGTAGCCTTTGCACATCTGTCATGTCTTTTCACAGCTTGATAGCTCATTTATTTTTAGCGATTAATAATATTCTATTATCTGTGTGTACTCAACTTTATTTATCCATTCCCCTACTGAAGGACATTTTTGTTTTTTCCATGTTTTGGTAATAACAAATAAAGCTGCTATAAACATCCTGTGCAGGCTTAAGTTTTCAGCTCTTTTGGGGAAATTCCAGTGAGTGGATTTGAAGGATTTTATGGTAAGAGTTTTGTAAGAAACTGTCAAACTATCTTCCAAGTTGGTTTAACCATTCTGAATTCCCACCAGAAATGAATGAGAGTTCCTATTGCTCCACTTCCTTGGCAGCTTTTTTGGTGTCATCTGTGTTTTTGATTTGGCCATTCTAATAGTTTTGTAGTGGTATCTCATTTTTTTAATTTGCAGTTTCCTAATGACATGATACTGAACATCTTTTCATATGTTTACTTACCATCTGTTTTCTTCTTTGGTGAGGTGTCTGCTCAGGTGTTTTGCTCATTTTGTAATTAAGTTGTGTGTTTTCTTATTGTTGAGCTTTAAGAATTCTTTGTACATTTTGGATAATAGTCCTTTATCAGATATGTCTTTTCACCTTGTCTTCTCATTCTCTTGACAGTGACTTTTGCAAAAAAATTTTTTTTTAAATTTTAATGAGGTTCAGTTTATGAATTATTTATTTCATTGTTCATACCATTTGTGCTGTATCTAAAAGTCATCAACATACTCAAGGGCATCTAGATTTTCTCCTATGTTGACGTCTAGGGTTTTTATAGCTTTGTGTTTTACATTTAGATCTATGATCCATTTTGAGTTAATTTTTGTGATGGGTGTAAAGTTTCTCTTCTAGATTCACTTTTTACACATGTGAATGCCTAGTTTTTCCAGTACCATTTTTTTGATCCTTATATATGGAAACCTAATTTTTGGGTTAAAACAGGTTCATGGCTATTACATTCTCTTGGTTCGAAGTAAGACCTTTTCAGTATTAAATTATCCAAAGTTCCAAGATTTATTTGAAAGTAGTTTAAGAGAAGTAAACAAAGTCAAAATATGGATGGATAATCCATTAAAAGCGAAAAACAAAATTTCCAAAGATGGAGCAGAATATACATACTTGTAGATGAAAGCAGGGGAAAAGGACAATTTTCTTGATATATAGTGGAAAATATATAATGAAAAATATAATTAGAAAGTTTATAAATACAGAGAAATGACTGTCAGCAAAAAAAAAAAAAAAATGCAGATTTTTTTTTAGATAACATTGGCAAAACAGAATTGAAGAAGACAACTTCTTGAGGTTCATGTTTTATAGAAAAGTCGTTTTGAATTTTAAATTCTACAAATGGCCAAAATGTACAAGTGTGAAGAAAAATGAAATTATCTTCAGTGATGTAAAAACTGAGGAGTTTTAGGGCTTCCCTGGCAGTCCAGTGGTAAAGACTCCATGCTTCCACTGCAGGGGGCGCTGGTTCTATCCCTGGCCATCAGGGAACTAAGATTCCACAAGCTGTGTGGTGCGGCCAAGAAATTAAAAAAAGAAAAAAAAAAAGTCTGAGGAGTTTTAGCGCTTGAAAAGTACATCTGAAACAAAAACAAAGTCACTCAGCTAAATGAAAATAAATGAACAAAGTTATTTGTGGAAAACAAAGAATAGTCATAAGCAAATAATTCAATAATACTTAGAGGCAAACCTAAATTAAGTCAGTTTTCATATTAAAAGATGTAGATACTCAGATAGTTTGGCAGAGGAAGCTCTAGGGTATTTGCAAGAGAAACACTTAAATGTGTTTCAAAAATGATTCAAAATAAAAATGTGGAAAAAGAAACACCAGAAAGAAATACTTATTACTAAAAAAGTAGTTATATCAGTTTTAATTTTTAGTAATATAAAAAAGTAAAGGTAAATATATTGGAAAAGTCATGTTTTATTTCTTAGTTTGGGTGGTAGACTAAGATATATATTTGGATATATATTTTACATTCATACTAATGAATAACTTGTATGTGTCAAATATTTCATAATTTAGAAATGCAAATCAAAATGCAATCAAATCTCACTGTAAGGTAACAAATTTAAAAAATTAAACGTTTTCACGTACATAATTCCTGAGTATTAGTTATTTATGTATATATGTTTGTGTATGCTTTGTCTTAGAATCAAAGTATGCACATAATTTTGCCCTATGGACTTTAAACATATTCAATATATTCTATATTGAGAATTCCTTATGGATTTAAAGGACTTAAATATAATTATAAATAAAAAGTAACTTTCTTTTATTTGTGAAAACCATAAGTAATATAATTACCCTGCTTTACTGAGGCCATTACATCATTTTTAATGTTTTACACTGACTTTTTTCTGTTAAAATAACCATTTTAATCTCCAACCATAATAACCATTTAATACATTGGAAATGATGTTAACTTTTTAATTAAAGTTTTAAAAGTCCTTAGTGAATAAAATAGGATATTAAATTTAAAAACAGAAAAAAATTACCCATAGATACGTGACTAAATAAATTTAAACCTTGGTTTAGAGACTTCCTAGAAATGCATCTTTAAAAATATTCTCAAAACTGCAATCGTACTTCACACAATTTTTAAAATAATGTTTTAAATAGCCAAGAAATAGTTAACTCTGTTTTCCTTTCTCATTTCTCACTACTTATACCTGAAGTGGAGCAGTCTTGGAGGAGGTCACTGAGAGGACACAACTACTGGTTGACCCTTGACCTGGACCCAGGCAATCAGAGACTCCTCAACTCCTCCCCTTTTCTCAGAATGTGTTTCACTTGCTTTCCGCCCTGGATAATCTGCATCAAGGACACAGCCTTGAGATAATAATGTGTTTGTTGTTCAGACCATCTGGACAGTACATTAATGTGAAGCCTCTCGTGGCTGCTCAAAACAATCTTCATAAGTTCCCATGCTTATTAAACCTGCCACCTACAAAGCTGGAGTGGTCTGTCTCTTTCTATGGTCTTGCCGTACCTTCTGTGTATGGGAACCAGTTTATGGACCAACAAGTGGACTTGGCTGAAGTACATTCTCCAACAATTCTACCTGTGAAGATGTCTGGGTGTAAATTTTTTGCATCCTTTTACTTCTAGGAGTCTGTTTACTTACCACTTTCATGATAGCTAATTTGGCCAGATACATAATTGTAAGTTTGGAGTGATTTATTTTCCCTTCATCATTTTGGAAATGTCCCCAGATTCATTATTATGGTGGCTCAATTCTTTTTCAATTCCAAATTATCTAGGCAGAGGTATCTTTTTACAAATTTTGACATCATTGTGTTGAACAATTTTAATGTATATGCAAAGGTATTCCTTCTATTCAAGGGCATGTTTCTTTATAGATCTTAATTTTGTTTGTTTTGCTATTAATGCTCTATTCTGGTTCTGAATTTAGGACTTTCATCTATGTTTTCATTTTGCCTTCTGTAACATTCATTTCTTAATTAACAAGAAGTTATTTTTTCCTATGTGTTGATTTTTATATATTTTTATTCTAATTCAATTATCCTTATTTATTCCTTCTGAGATTATCAGTCAAACACTGAAGACTTTACATCACGATGTTTCCATACAAACTATTTTTCCCTTTAACATTTCTATTTGAATTAACCTTTGTTTTCTTCTTTCTTCATTGTAAGATGGTGAACTAGGAGGACACATAGTTCACGTCTCCACACAACTATGGCACCTACCAGGCACTGGAGGGGGACCACAGACACATAAGGGGACAGGAGGAACCCCCGAGTGACCAGGTAGGATGCGGGAGGGAATGAGAGGGGAGGAGAAGTGGAGGTGGGATGGGACTGGTGCTCCTGAGGGATGGCTGGGGGAGGGGAGAGGTACCCACACCCAGAGGGGGAACTAGGGAAGCCATTGGGAGGGTAGAGGATGGACCATGGCCAGTGTTTCCCCTGCCCACTTGGGCCCTGTGGAGCCTGCTGAGGTCCTGGGCCTGACCCTCAGACCACCAAGGCACTCATCAGCCTCATGGGTCCTGAGGGAGTGGGAGGGAGGGAGGGGGGAGGAAAAGTAAAGGCCCGATGGACAGGTTCAGTGCTCCTGAGGGATGGCTGTGAGAGGGGAGGGGTTCCCACACCCAGTGGGGCCCACCCATGGTTAAGGGATCAACAGGGACAGGGGAGACCCTCAGGAGAGCAGAGAAATGGGAGGGAGCACAGCCAGCACTTCCCCTGCCCACTGGTCACTGGGAAGCCTGTTGAGTTCCTGGGCCTAGTCCTCCACCCTCAGAGGCTCCCTCTGGCTGTGCTGAGACTAAGACCTGTCACCCCACCCCCAAACCAGGGCTTTACCTATACATGCCACAATCAGGAACCCCCTCCAACCATACTGGGCATAAGTTTTGCCCACCCACCCACACCCAGGGCATTATCTCCAAACTCCTGAACTCTGCACACACTCCAAGGTACTCAGAGACCACCATCAGGCTGTGCTGTCTTTCCCCACTGCACAGATCCTAAGCCTAGGCCCCGCCCCCACCCTACTCCTTCCCTACCTAATCTCTGCCACCCACAACCAATGCAGTTTCCAGCCTTTTTTTTTTTTTTTTAGGTTGTGGTTCTGTTGTACCTTGTTGTTGATTCATTTATATTTTTATTTTTTCTAATAGACTGTTTTTTCTAATATTTTTTTTTTTATTTTTCTAATTTTATTTTATTCCTTATACTTTGTTATTGTTCTGCTCCTTTTGGCTTGTTCTTTTTTTTTTTCTTTTGGCTTGTTCTTTTTTTTTTTTTTTTTTTCTGTTGTGATTCTCTTTTACCTTGTTGTAGTTGTTTCTCTTATATTTTTATTTTTCCTAATATATTTTTTATTTTTCTAATTTTATTTTATTTTTTATTCTCTCTTATTGTACTGCTCCTTTTTTCCCCTCTCTTTTCTTTTGCTGAGCAGCACAGCATGCAGGATCTTGGTTCCCAGGCCCGGGGTCAGGCCTGAGCTCCTGTGGTGGGAGCACTGAGTCCAAACCACTGGACTAACAGAGAAACTCAGACTATAGGGAATATTAATCAGAGTGAGGTCTCCTGGAGGTCCTCATCTCAGCACCAAGACCTAGTTTTACAGAACTGCCTGCAAACTCCAGTGCTGGATGCCTCAGACCAAATAACGAGTAAAACTGGAATACAGCCCCACCCATCAAAAAAAATGAGATGACAAAAAAACAGATGAAGGAGCAAGGTAAAAACCTACAAGGTCAAATAAATGAAGAGGAAATAAGCAAAAACTACCTGAAAAAAGAATTTGTAGTAATGATAATAAAGATGATTCAAAATTTCAGAAACAGAATGGAAAAAATACAAAAAGTGTTTAACAAGGATCTAGAAAACTAAAGAGCAAACAAACAGTGATGAACAACACAATAACTGAAATTAAAAATACTCTAGGATCAATCAGTAACAGAATAACTGAGGCAGAAGAACAGATAAGTGAGCTGGAAGACAGAATGCTGGAAAAAAACTGTCACATAGCAGAATAAAGAAAAAAGAATGAAAAGAAATGAGGACAGTCTCAGAGACCTCTGTGACAGTATTAAATATACCAACATTTGAATTATAGGGGTCCCAGAAGAAGAAGAGAAAGAGAAAGGGTCTGAGAAAATATTTGAAGAGATTATAGTCAAAAACTTCCCTAGCATGGGAAAGGGAATAGTCAATCAAATTCAGAAAGTGCAGAGAGTCCCATACAGGATAAACCCAAGGAAAAACATGCTGACATTAACATTAACATTAATATGCTGAGACACATATTAATCAAACTATCAAAAATTCAAAACAAAGAAAAAATTATTAAAAACAGCAAGGGAAAAGTAACAAATAATATACAAGGGAATCCCCATAAGGTTATCAGGTGATATTTCAGCAGAAACTCTGCAGGCCAGAAGGCAGTGGCACAATATATTTAAAGTGATGAAAGGGAAAAACCCATAATCAAGATTACTCTACCCAGCAAGGATCTTATTCAGGTTTGATGGAGAAACCAAATGTTTTACACACAAGGAAAAGCTAACAGAATTCAACACCACCAAACCAGCTTTACAACAAATGTTACAGGAACTTCTCTAGGAAGGAAACACAAGAGAAGAAAAAGACCCACAAAAACAAACCCAAATCAATTAAGAAAATGGTAATAGGAACATATATATTAATAATCACCTGGACTGTAAATGGATTAAATGCTCCAACTAAAAGACACAGACTGGCTGAATGGATACAAAAGCAAGACCCATATATATGTTGTCTACAAGACACCCACTTCAGACCTAGGGACACATACAGACTGAAAGTGAGGGAATGGAAAAAGATATTCCATGCAAATGGAAATCAAAAGAAAACTGGAGTAGCAATACTCATTTCAGAAAAAAATAGACTTAGTAAAGACTATTACAACAGATAAGGAAGGACACTATATAATGATCATGGGATCAATCCAAGAAGAAGATATAACCATTGTAAATATCTATGCACCCAACATAGGAGCACTTCAATACATAAGGCAAATGCTAACAGCCATAAAAGGAGAAATCAACAGTAACAAAATAGTAGGGTACTTTAACACCCTACTTACACCAATGGACAGATCATCCCAACAGAAAATAAATAAGGAAACACAAGCTTTAAATGACACATTAGACCACATGGATTTAATTCATATTTATAGGACATTCCATTCAAAAACAACAGAATACACTTTCTTCTCCAGTGCACATGGAACATTCTCCAGGATAGGTCACATCTTGGGTCACAAATCAAGCCTCTGTAAATTTAAAACAATTGAAATCATATCAAGCATCTTTTCTGAGCACAGAACTATGAGACTAGACATCAATTACAGGAAAAAATTGTAAAAAAATACAACTACATGGAGGCTAAACAATACACTACCTGACAACCAAGAGATCACTGAAGAAATCAAAGAGGAAATCAAGGAATAACTAGAAACAAATGACAATGAAAACACAATGACCAAAACCTATGGGATGAAGCAAAAACAGTTCTAAGAGGGAAGTTTATAGCAATTGAAGCTCACGTCAAGAAACAAGAAAAATATCAAATAAAAAATCTAACTTTACACCTAAAGCAAGTAGAAAAAGAAGAACAAAGAGAACCCAAAGTTAGTAGAAGGAAAGAAATCATAAAAATCGCAGCAGAAATAAATGAAAAGAAATGAAGAAAAAAATAGCAAAGATCAATAAAAGTAAAAGTTGGTTCTTTGAAAAGATAAACAAAATTGATAAACCTTTAGCCAGACTCATCAAGAAAAAAGGTAAAGGACTCAAATCAATACAATTAGAAATGAAAAAGGAGGACTTAACTGACACCATAGAAGTACAAAGGATGATAAGAGACTACTACAAGCAACTATATGCCAATAAAAGGGACAGACTGGAAGTAATGGACAAATTCTTGGAAAGGTACAACTTTCCAAGGCTGAACCAGGAAGAAATAGAAAATATGAACAGACCAATCACAAGTAATGATATTGAAACTCTAATTTAAAATCTTCCAACAAACAGAAGTCCAGGACCAGATGGCTTCACAGGTGAATTCTACCAAATATTTAGAGAAGGGGTAACACCTATCCTCCTCAAACACTTCCAAAATATATCAGAGTGAGAAAGACTCCCAAACTTGTTCTATGAGTGCACCATCACCCTGATAACAAAATTAGAGACCAATATCACTGTTGAACATAGATGCAAAAATTCTCAACAAAATACTAGCAAACAGAATACAACAACACATTAAAAAGATCTTACAGGATGACCAAGTGGGATTTACCCCAGGGATGCAAGGATTCTTCAATATATGCAAATCAATCAATGTGATACCATATTAACAAATTAAAGAATAAAAACCATATGATCATCTCAATAGATGCAGAAAAGCTTTTGACAAAATTCAACACCCATGTATGATAAAATCTCTCCAGAAAGTGGGCATAGAGGGAATCTACCTCAACATAATAAAGGTCATATATGTCAAACATACAGCAAACCTCATTCTCAATGGTGAAAAACTGAAAGCATTTCCTCTAAGATCAGGAACAAGAAAACAATGTCCACTCTCACCACTATTATTCAACACGGTATTGGAAGTCCTAGCCACGGCCATCAGAGAAGAAAAGGAAATAAAAAGAATCCAAATGGGAAAAGAAGAAGTAAAACTGTCGCTGTTTGCAGATGACATGATACTATACATAGAAAATCCTAAAGATGTTACCAGAAAACTACTAGAACTAATCAATGAATTTGGTAAGGTTGCAGGATACAAAATTAATGCACAGAAATCTCTTGCATTTCTATATGCTAACAACAAAAGATCAGAAAGAGAAATTAAGGAAACAATCCCATTTATCTTCACAACAAAAAGAATATAATACCTAGGAATAAACCTACCTAAGGAGGCAAAAGACCTGTACTCAGAAAACTGTAAAACACTGATGAAAGAAATTAAAGCTGACACAAACAGATGGAGAGATATGCCATGCTCCTGGATTGGAAGAATCAATATTGTC
Organism: Balaenoptera musculus; assembly: GCF_009873245.2. Classification (NCBI taxonomy): domain Eukaryota; kingdom Metazoa; phylum Chordata; class Mammalia; order Artiodactyla; family Balaenopteridae; genus Balaenoptera; species Balaenoptera musculus. The sequence continues at coordinate 22,387,333 of NC_045797.1, forward strand.
AAAATGAGTATATCACCCAAGTTAATCTACAGGTTCAATGCAATCCCTATCAAATTACCAATGGCATCTTTCACAGAACTTGGACCAAAACTTTTATAATTTCTATGGAAACTTGAGAAAGAAAACTGGAGCTGGAGGCATTAGGCTACCCAAATTCAGACGATACTACAAAGCTACAGTAATCAAGATAGTATGGTACTGGCACAAAAGAGAAATATAGGTCACTGGTACAGGATAGAAAGTCCAGAGGTAAACCCACACACCTCTGGTCACCTAATCTATGACAAAGGAGGCAAGAAGATACAATGGAGGAAAGACAGCCTCTTCAATAAGTGGTGCTGGGAAAGCTGGACAACTACGTGTTAAAGAATGAAATTAGAACACTACCTAACACCATACACAAAAATAAACTCATAATCGATTAAAGACCTAAATATAAGACCAGACACTATAAAACTCTTAGATGAAAACATAGGAAAAACACTCTTTGACATAAATCACAGCAAGTTCTTTTATGACCCACCTCTTGACGTAATGAAAATAAAAACAAAAATAAACAAATGGGACTTAATGAAACTAAAAAGCTTTTACAAAGCAAAGGAAACCATAAACAAGACAAAAAGGCAGCACACAGAATGGGAGAAAATATTTTCAAATGAAGCAGAAGGTACCACACCTTGTGAAGCAATTATACTCCAATAAAAATAATAAAATGAATAAATAAAAAGAGAAAATAAAATTACAGCTAAAAAAATTCTAAAAACTTACCATTGATAAAATACATATTAATTATTTTCTATGTGAAGATTAGAAAATAAGTTATTTTTGCTTTCTCAACTTTTTTATACATTTTCTCTTAATGTACCTGTTTTATTAATTATATAATCATATTAATACACATTAATTAATATACATTTAACATACATTTACAAAATCAAATAAATTACATTGAAAAATCATTTTTAAGTATTATTTTCATTATTAGTATTTCCTTTGAAATGATATTTTCAAAATAGATTGAGACTTACTTTGCCTACCTATGGATTCAATATTCATTATCAAAGCTTTCATATAACCATCTCTTACTTCTTACATTTTTGTTTGGATTTATCCATTTTTTAGTACTTATTTTTTTTCAGAAAGGATACATAATTACCATACCTTTCAATTCTTTGAATGTCTCAGTATTATTTGGCTTAACTACATACATACGAACTTTAAAGGTAGTAAAATTATAGAATTGTGATATTTCTCTCTCAAAGCTGTGTAGCCATTTCCACAGTAGTTTTGGCTAGTTAGTCTTTAATGGAAGAACACTAGCTCATGCCTTGTCTTTTCTATAGAAATGTCCCTGTTAATATTTTTTTCTTGTCAGGTTGCTTGTCAGCTTTCAAGTTTAACATTCTGAAATAGATATAGATGCAAATATGTAGATATATATTCATTTTACAATATAAGTAGGCTTTAAACATGGTGTATTCTTCTAATCACCTTAATGTGCCTATTTCCCTCCCTGGGAACTAATCTGTGTACCTGGCAGTTTACCAAATTCTAAGAGTCATGCTTTACTGCACTGTAAGAGAAAAATCTTTAAATTTAGATAACTAAATATTTCTAAACAATGTAATTTTATTTGATATTTAGTAACTTTTAAAAACAATAGGATAGAGTAAGATATACGGTTTTAAAGATTGTTTTTTAAATGTCTTCTTATAGGTATGGTGGCCCTTTATACAACTGCCATATGTAGTCCCCATAAAACAATAGTGCTTAAGAAATTCTTATAATCTGTATTTATAGTTACATCTGAGCATATAAAGTCTGACTCCTTTCTTATGTTTTTAACTAAAAATTTGTATTATTTTCATCCTTACAAGCAATTTAAGGGAATATTTATAATATGTGTTAGAAATGAGGCAGTGTTTAGCATTACTTTTATTAGATTTATGGTACTTGATGATCAAATGAACTAAATCTGTGAAGAGAGAGCTGACAGTAATAATGAAGAAACTGAATCTGAAATTGCACTCCTCCTTGGATGGTACTCAACCCAGCCACACCTCAGATCGGGACTTGAATCCACAATCCCTGACTTAGGAGGGGACTCAAACCCACTATCTTTTAATTAAAACCACTTACCTGGTGTCAGGACTTACTGAAGCTCAGGTTCTTTCCTTTCAACACAGAAAGAATTCAGCTTAAGGCAAAGTGATTGATAGGCAAAGAGTGAGTTTATTATTATAGGATGCTTGTGAGAGATACAACCTGGCAGGCAAGGGAGCACAGCCCCAAGAACAAAGGGGGCTACATTTTTATAATCAAAGAAAAAGTGGGGAGGGAAGAAGACCATCTTCTTCCTCATTTTTGGGTAGAAGTCATTATCATTATCATTATCATCATTATCATTATCATTATCATTATGTCCTCCTTTGACCCTATATGGTCTAACCGGGACTGTCACTGCACTATTTAAGTCACATATATATTAGCAAAAGGGTGGTGACATATACTAAAATAGGGTGTTTCATCTCAGGTTTCAGTATAATGTCCCCTTTCCCTTAGTTTTTCTCCCCTTTCACGTATTTTCCTGTCTTGGCTACATGCAGAAATGCTCCTCTTCAAGGACCATTAATTCCCTGACTTCATGTAACAAGATTCAGACCCCATATCTATTGTCTTGTGTTTTAACTATCAGGACTTGTGGCTTGAGTGTGCCTGGCCTTTGAATGTACCTGGTCTGCCTTCAAGGTAGAGTAGATTATTGCAAGATTACTGGATTATTTTCTTGAATGACCATTAGTTTACAACAGTCTCCCAACTCCCATAAAATTCCCTTTTTGTCTTTAATTCCCTAGTGGCATGTTTAACTATTTAATTATCCTACTCTATCTTTATCAAACCCATGGTAGAATTGCTAGCTATTTTATTTGAATACAGAATGGGAAAATATTTACCTCAACTGGAAATTTTAGAGTTTACATCACTATGAATATAGCATACCTATTTTCTTTTACAAAATTCAGACTTAAAAAATATTTTATTGTTTTAGATCCTGTATTTAAAATAATAACTTTTGTATATACTTTAATTATTGACCAACAGCATTCCCTGTCTCCTTGATAAATCACTTCAGAACAAAAATCCAGGGCTTTTTCTGATTCAGAGTTTTACATTTAAAGCACAGTGATTGAAATTTTGTTTTAAAAGCCCTTACTTTTATTTTCAGTGCCACTGTCAATCTTTCAACAGTTCACTTGACCTGTCTTTTCAATGGGTAATAGTGGTGGAAGTAATGACTTTTCTTCTATGATAATGATCAAAAGACAACAAATAATTTTTGTAATGACAGTCTGCACTTAGTAAAGAAATGTTCTATAAAAGAGAGATTTATTATCATTATTCTATAATTTTCTTTGTGTAAGGCAGTTTAATCATGAGACCTTACTTTTTTTTCTTCTGGTACATTCTGAGAACTGCTGAATGACATTAAATACGTTTCTTAAACTCTCTATTTGTCAGACTGTGATGGGATCAAGGTATATTTCATGATAAAAAATTTTTTTTTGAGAGAATTACATGTTTTTATAATGGCTCTTTTCCCTTGTTCTCATTTCATTAGTTTTTCCTGGTAATTGATGAGCCTCCATTTTTCATTTAGATGAGAACTAGCTACGATTTCTTCAATTACTTTTCCTATATTTTCTCCTTCTGGACTTCTTACATTAAGTGCATTGATTATCTTGCATTTCCCCATAATACTCAATTTAATCTATTTTCTTATACTTCTGGAAGTCTTCTCAATCCTTAAGTCATTTTTTTTTTTTTTTTGCAGTAACTGCTTTACTTAATAAGCTACTCATTGCATGAAAGAGTTTAGTAGTCATTTTTTTTAATCAAAGAAAACGTTGTGATCACAAATTTTTCCCATACCACAAATTATTGAATTGATTGTTGTTAATAATTTCTATGAACTATTAAGGATTTACTTGAATTAAATATTCTAAATTATGTTTTTCTCTTTTCTTGATTGTAACTGTGAATGGCTTTACATTTCTAATGCTGTTGCCTTCTTATGAACTTCTGATTCATTAAATATTTTTCTATGATTAATGCACTTGCAAATAAAAGCTTATACTTATAGGCAAATGACATGAGTTTGAGTAGAATGTAGAGGTCACAATTCAAATGTTTAGTTCATACAGATATTTGCCCTAAATAATAATGAAATGTCTTTATATAATATCAGTTTCCTTCTTTTCTTTCTTTTTGATCAGTATTTTTGGCTCTAAAAGATATCTTTTGGCAAAATCTTATTTGAATTGACACAAAGTTGAAGGATACACACACACATACACACACACAAACATATATATATTTATATAAACTCTACTTATGGATAGGAAAAAGAGTAGGATGAATAAGTTAAATCTAACATCATTAAAATACTCTAATCCCTTCTAATGATAAGAGCATTAAATATAAAATATTCCATTTCAAAAATACTTTCAGAGATGGTGTAAATGGTGAGAGAATGTACATATCATATACATTATAGTTTTCCACTTTATTAAATTGATTATATTATCAAAAGAAACAGTATAATATTAAATTAAAATGTAAAATGCAAATTAATTGCAGATATAAATTGATCTCAAATTTGGGTTGTAAATAATTTTATATCTAAATTTCAGTTCTTTGATGTGCTTTTGTATTATTTCAGGAAAATAATAAATTAAAATATATAGATGTTCAAATTTAAATCCTTATCTAATATATCTCAATCTCATAAATTCTAAAATCCCTCAACCTCCTTCCATTCCTCCTTCTTTTGCCCCTCCTTTCCTTATTCCTTTATTGGTAATTTTGGCTATAAAAGTAAATTGTTGGCAAAATTTTGTCATAACTGATATGTGAATGAAGGATGAAGGATATACTATGTATATATGTATATATATATGTTGATTATCCAACTTGGAATGAATATTTGTATTATTTTTGCAAAATGATTAATGGGATTAACTACAGGATGTTGTTCCTTAACATTTTTCATAGTATACAATATATGTACTGCTTACTATTTTATACAGTGAATTTAGCTTTTAAATGTCTATCTCCATTCAAGAAAGATCTTAAGTTATTATTAAATTATACTTTAATAATTGTGATAAAGAAAATTACATGGTGTTAAGAAATTCTGTTAATATAATGGGCTTTAGGAATTCACAGACAATTTAGCTGAGGCCTGAAAGATGAATGGAATTAGATAGGCAAGTCTCTTGAGAGGAGTATGGGGTGGTTGTGTAAGAGATTAATTCTAGGAGTGAGAATAGCATGTGTAATGGCCCTGTAGCATAAGGGAACATAGTAAGTTCAAGGGTTACAAGAAATAAATATGACTATAGTGATTATCATGAAGGTGAGCAAGGAGTGATTCAAGGCTCCTAAAATAGTATAGTAGATTTACAATGTTGTGTTACTTTCTGATGTACAGTAAAGTGAATCAGTTATACATATACATATATATATTCTTTTTAGGATTCTTTCCCCATATAGGTCATTACAGAGTATTGAATAGAGTTCCCTGTGCTATCAGTAGGTCCTTATTAGTTATCTATTTTATATACAGTAGTGTGTATATGTCAACCCCAAACTCCCAATTTATCCCTCTTCCCTTTCCTCCCAGTAACCATAAGATTGTTTTCTACATGTGACTCTATTTCTGTTTTGTAAATAAGATCACTTGTACCATTTTTTTAGATTCCACATATAAATGATATCATATGATATTTGTCCTTCTCTGTCTGATTTACTTCACTCAGTATAATAATCTCTAGGTCCATCCATGTTACCACAAATGGCATTATTTCATTCTTTTTTATGGCTGAGTAATATTCCATTGTATATATAATGTACATCTTCTTTACCCATTCCTCTGTCAATGAACATTTAGGTTGCTTCCATGTCCTGGCTATTGTAAGTAGTACTGCAATGAACATTGGAGTGCATATATCTTTTCAAATTATGGTTTTCTCCAGGTATATGCCCAGGAGTGTAATTGCTGGATCATATGGTAGTTCTATTTTTGGTTTCTTAAGGAAGCTCCATACTCTTCTCCAGAGTGACTGTACCAATTTTCATCCCCACCAACAGTGTAGGAGGATTCCCTTTTTTCCACACCCACTCCAGCATTTATCTTTTGTAGATTCTTTGGTATTGGCCACTCTGACTGTTGTGAGGTGATACCTCAATGCAGTTTGATTTATGTTTCTCTAATGATTAGTGATGTTGAGCATCTTTTCATGTGATTTTTGGCCATCTGTATGTCTTCTTTGGAGAAATATCTATTTAGATCTTCTGCCCATTTTTTTCATTGGGTTGTATTTTTTTTGTTGTTATTGAGTTGCATGAGCTGTTTGTATATTTTGGAGTTTAATCCCTCATCAGTTGCTTCATTTGCAAATATTTCTCCCATTCTGTGGGTTTGTCTTTCATTTGTTTAGGGTTTCCTTTGCTCTGCAAAAGCATTTAAGTTTAATTAGGTTCCCTTTGTTTAGTTTTGTTTTTATTTTTTTTTTCTCTAGGAGGTGGATCAAAAAAGATCTTGCTGCAGTTTATGTCAGAGAGTGCTCTGCCTATGTTTTACTCTAAGATTTTATAGTATCTGGTCTTACATTTAGGTTGTTAAGCGATTTTGAATTTAATTTTGTGTATGGTGCTGGAGTGTTCTAATTTTATCCATTTCCATGTAGTTGTCCAGTATTCCCAGCACCACTTATTGAAGAGACTTTCTTTTCTCCATTGCATATTCTTGCCTCCTTTGTCATAGATTAGGTGACCATAGGTGTGTGGGTTTATTTCTGGGGTTTCTTTCCTGTTCCATTGATCTATATTTCTGTTTTTCTGCCAGTACCAAAATGTTTTGAATACTGTAGCTTTGTAGTATAGTTTGAAGTCAGGGAGACTGATTCCTCCAGCTCCGTTTTGTTTTTCAGTATGCTCTGGATATTCAGGGTCCTTTGTGTTTCCACAAAAATTGTAAAGTTTTTGTTCTAATTCTGTGAAAAATGGCTTTGGTAATTTGAGAGGGATTGCATTGAATCTGTAGATTGCTTTGGGCAGTATATTATTTTGATAATATTGATTCTTCCAATCCAAAAACATGGTATATCTCTCTATCTGTTTCTGTCGTCTTTTATTTCTTTCATCAGTATCTTATAGTTTTCTGAGTACAGGTCTTTTGCCTCCTTAGGTAGGTTTATACCTAGGTATTTCATTCTGTTGGGTGTGAAGGTAAATAGGATTTTTTTCCTTAATTTCTCTTTCCAATCTTTTCTTTAGTGTATAGGAATGCAAGAGTTTTCTGTGCATTAATTTTGTATCCTGCAACTTTACCAAATTCATTGATGAACTCTTCTGGTTTTCTGGTAACATCTTTAGGATTTTCTATGTATAGTATTATGTTATCTGCAAACAGTGACTGTTTTACTTCTTTCTTTCCAATTTGGATTCCTTTTATTTCTTTTTCTTCTCTGATTGTCATAGATAAGACTTCCAAAACTAAGTTGAATAAAAGTGGCAAGAGTGGACATCCTGACCTCAGAGGAAATGCTTTCAGTTTTCACCCTTGAGAATGATGTTTGCTTCAGGTTTGTCAGATATGACCCTTATTATGTTGACGTATGTTTCCTCTATACCCACTTTCTGGAGAGTTATTTTTCATATATGGGTGTTGAATTTTGTCAAAAGGTTTTCCTGCATCTATTGAGATGATCATATGGTTTTTATTCTTCAATTTGTTAATGTGCTGTATTACATTGATTGATTTGCATATATTGAAGAATCCTTCCATCCCTGGGATAAATTCCACTTGATCATGGTGTATGATCCTTTTAATGTGTTGTTGGATTGGGTTAGCTAGTATTTTGTTGTAGATTTTTGAGACTATGTTCATCAGTGATATTGGCCTGTAATTTCCTTTTTTAGTTGCATCTTTGTCTGGTTTTGCTATCAGGGTGACGGTTGCCTTGTAGAATGAGCATCAGAGTGTTCCTTCCTCTGCAATTTTTTGGAATATTTTGAGAAGGAAGGTGTTAGCTCGTCTCTAAATATTTGATAGGATTCACCTGTGAAGCCATCTGGTCCTGGACTTTTGCTTGTTGGAAGTTTTTTAATCACAGTTTCAATTTCAGTAATTGTTATTGGTCTATTCATATTTTCTATTTCTTCCTGATTCAGTCTTGGAAGGTTGTACCATTCTATGAATTTGTCCATTTCTTCTAGGTTGTCCATTTTATTGGCATATAATTGTTTGTAGTAGTCTCTTATGATCCTTTGTATTTCTGTGGTGTAGTTTGTAACTTCTTTTTCTGTTCTAATTGTATTGATTTGAGGCCTCTCCCTAGTTTTCTTAATGAGACTGGCTGAAGGTGTTTTTCAATTTTATTTATCTTTTCAAAGAAACAGTTTTTAGTTTTATTGATTTTTCTATTTTTACTTCATCTCTCTTTCATTTACTTTGGCTTTGATATTTATGATTTCTATCCTTCTACTAAATTTGGGTTTTGTTTTTCTTTCTCTAGTTGCTTTAAGTGTAAGGTTAGGTTGTTTACTGAGATTTTTCTTGTTTCCTAAGGCAAGATTGTATTGCTATAAACTTCCTTCTTAGAACTGCTTTTGCTGCATCTTATAGGTTTTGGATCTTTGTGTTTTCATTGTCATTTCTGTTTAGGTATATTTTGATTTCCTCTTTGATTTCTTCAGTGATCCATTGGTTGTCTAGTAACATTGTTTAGTCTTCATGTGTTTGTGTTTTTTGCAGTTTTTTTCTAATCTCATAATGTTGTGCTCAGAAAAGATGCTTGATATAATTTCAATGTCCTTAAATTTACTGAGGCTTGATTTGTGGCCCAATATGTGATCTCTCCTGCAGAATGTTCCATGTGAACTTGAGAAGAAAGTTTATTCCACTTCCTTTGGATGGAATGTTGTATGAATATCAATTAAGTCCATCTGATCTAATGTGTCATTTAAGGCCTGTGTTTCCTTATTAATTTTCTGTCTGGATGATCTGTCAATTGGTGTAAGGGAGGGGGTTAACTTCTGCAAATATTATTCTGTTACTGTCAATTTCCCCCTTTTTGGCTGTTAGCATTTGTCTTATATATTGTAGTACTCCTGTATTGGTTGCATATATATTTACAATCGTTATATCCTCTTCTTGGATTGATCCCTTGATTAGTATGTTGTGTCCTTCCTTGTCTCTTGTAAGTGTCTTTATTTTAAAGTCTATTTTTTTCTCATATGAGTATTGCTACTCCACCTTTTTGATTTTCCATTTGTATGGAATGACTTTTTCCATCCCCTCATATTAAGTTTGTATGTGTCCCTAGATCTGGGTGTGTCTCTTGTAGACAGTATATATACAGGTCTTTTTTTTTGTATCCATTCAGCCAGTTTATGTCTTTTGGCTGGAGCATTTAATCCATTTACATTTAAAGTAATTACTGATATGTATGTTCCTACTGACATTTTCTTAGTTGTTTAGGATTTGTTTTTTTAGGTCTTTTTTCTTCCCTTCCTCTTCTGTTCTTTTCTCTTGTGGTTTGGTGACTATCTTTGGTATTGTGTTTGGGTTGCTTTTTCTTTTTTGTTTGTATAGCTATTGTAGTTTTTGGTTTGCTGTTCCAATTAGGTTTTGATGTGGCAATCTATATATGTACAAGGTTGTTTTAAGTTACTGGTCTCTTTCCCACCTAGAGAAGTTCATTTAGCTTTTGTTGTAGAGCTGGTTTGGTAGTGTGGAATTCTCTTAGCTTTTATTTGTTTGTAAAGCTTTTGATTTCTCTGTCGTATCTGAATGAGAGCTTTGCCAGTTAGAGTATTCTTGGTTGTAGGTTTTCCATTTCATTACTTTAAATATATTGTGCCACTCCCTTCTGGTCTGCGGAGTTTCTGCTAAAGAATCAGCTGATAATCTTATGGGGATTCACTTGTATATTTTTTGTTATTTTTCTCTTATTGCTTTTATTGGTTTGGCCAAAAAGTTCATTTGGGTTTTTCTGTAAGATGTTATGGAAAAATCTGAACGAAATTTTTGGCCAACACAATAATAATTTATTTTCTTATAATTTTTTTAGTTTGATTAATATGTGTCTTGGCATGTTCCTCCTAGGGTTCATCCTGTATGAGACTCTCTGTGCTTCCTGGACTTGAGTGAGTGTTTCCTTTCTGATGTTAGGGAAGTTTACAGCTGTAATCTCTTCACATATTTTCTCAGTCCCTTCTTTTTCTCCTCTCCTTCTGGGACCCCTATATTGCGAATATTGGTGCCTTTAATGTCCAAATGTCTCTGAGACTGTCCTAATTTTTTCATTCTTTTTCTTTATTCTGTTCTGCTGCAGTGATTTCCACCAATTTGTCTTCCAGATCCCTTATTTGTTCTTCTGCCTCAGTTATTCTGCTATTGATTCCTTCTAGTGTATTTTTCATTTCAGTTATTGTATTGTTCATCTCTGTTTCTTCTTTAAATCTTCTAGCTCCCTGTTAAACATTTCTTATATCCTCTCAATCTGTGCCTCCATTCTTTTTCCGTGATTTTGGATCATCTTTACTGCCATTACTCTGAATTATTTTTCAGGTAGATTGCCTATCTCCTCTTCATTTAGTTGTTCTTGTGGGGTTTTAACCTTGTTCCTTCATTTGCAATGTATTTCTCTGTTGTCTCATTTTGTCTACCTTTCTGTGTTTGTGGTCTCCTTTCCATAGCCTGTAGGACTGTAGTTCCTCTTGCTTCTGGTGTCTGCCCTGTGGTGGGCGAAGTTGGCCCAGGGGCTTGTTTACTGGTGGGAGGGAATGGTGCCTGCCCTCTGGTGGGTGAATCTGTGTCTTGTCCCTCTGATGGGTAGGGCTGTGTCAAGCGGTGTGGTGTGAGGTAACTGTGAGCTCAGTACAACTTTAACCAGCCTATCCAGTGATGGGTGGGGCTGTGTTCCTGTCTTACTCATTGTTTGGCCTGAGGTATTCCAGCTCTAGAGCTTGTAGGCTGTTGGGAGTGGCTGGCTTTTGGTGCCAAACTGGGGTCCTCCAGGAGAGCTCATGCCATTTAATATTCTCTTGGGCCTCCACCGTCAGTGCCCTTGCCCCCACAGTGAGCTACAGACATCCCCCACCTCCCCAGGAGCACTTCCCAGACCCCTAGTTAGGTCTAGCCCTAGTTCCTATGGAGGTATTGCTTTGTGCTGTGTCAGCACACGTGAGGACTTGTGTGCACCCTCCAAGAGTGGAGTCTCTGTTTCCCCCAGCCGTGTGGAGATCCTGCACTCAGGCCCCACTGGCTTTCAAAGTCACATGCTCTGGGGGTTTTTCGTCCAGGTGCCTGACCCTCAGACTGTTTTGGAGGGCTATTTTTATGTGGGAACGTCCCTGTATAGTCTTTGTGTTTTTAATATTTTTTGGTGTGAGGGCTGTTTTTAGTATGGATGTCTGCCACCTCTTTCCTCAGTGTACATTGTCTGTTATCCCCTTGATAGGAGGTGTGACTCATGTGATGTGAGCCTGCATTGGATATTAAGTGGGACCTCCCCTTTGCTCTGTGGTTGTTACTGTCCTATCATGGGCAGGGTCTGTCCCCTAGTTGTTGAAGTAGAGGTCTCAGATCTGTTTCTGAGCTGTGTGAGGTGTGAGGTAGATGGTATAGGAGTACACCTAGTGGGAGAGAAGCCACTCAGTTTTCCTCCTCTAGAGCTATTCATCTGTGAGTGTACTCTGTTGGATCACTTTTCATCCATTGTGCTGGCTCACAATTTACACTGCTGTTGGAATTGCTCTCAGTCCCACCCTAACTGTGGGTATGCCAGCAATTGGCCTTGGTGTCTCTTAGGCATTATTTTCAACAGGCCATCAGCACAGATCCACTGAAATCAGGTCCCAGGACTGCAGTCATCATGCACCTGGACCTGCTGTAGGAGCTATGGAGGCAGCTCAGATTCTGGTCTGGTCCAATCCCCTCATGTACATGCTCACAAAGCCCACAGCTGCTAAAGCTACACCCGTCTCAGCAGTGGGAGTACTCTTCCATTCAGATGTTCACAGGTGCTGAGTTTACAAAGCTGGCAGTGGGGGGGGGCATAAATCCGTGGTTCCTGCAGCTGCAAGGAGAGATTTCAGCTCTTCTTCCTTAGTCGCATGGCCCTGGGGCTCAGCTGTGGTTTCAGCCCCACCTCTGTGAGTGTTCCTCCCACCAGTGCCTGCTCCTGAGGCTGTCCCACAGCACACTTGCCCATCCAGGTGGGTGGGGGTGAAGGTGGTGATGGTGAGGAGCATGAGCCTGCTGGTGCCAGCAGGGCTTATAAGGTTTTAAAAAAAGTTAAACCTTGAAAGTAAAAAGAGAAGAAACAATGATATAAAGTGAAAATTAGGAACATACTGTATCACGTCCTCAAGGAAAAAATATATTTTCAAGAAAGGAACCATGAGAATTATGTTTCTGTAAATCAAAAAACTTATGAATTGAAAAACATATTTTGCACTTATGAAATGAAAGTCATTGGCAGAAAAGACACTTCAAATAATTAACAATTATATAACATCGACAATGACTGACCAGGTGCTTTGTTGCAAAGCTAAAGAAGGTCCCTGAGGACCCCTTTCATGACAGGAATTTTTAGTTACAAGTTCTTGGAGAGTTTGGCAAAAGGGTACATAAGGTGAAGCTGTTGCTGATGAGTAAGTGGGGTAGAAGACTGGATGGGAACATGTCTCAGAGCACATGTCTCAGAGTTGTTATTTTAACAACTGCTATGGACATAGTAGTATTTTATTCCTAAATACAAGTCTTGGTGATTGTTGACTTTAGAAACATCTTATTCAAAAAATTGATGCACCAGAGGTCATGGTGGGCCAAAAAGTGAGTGAAAATAAGAAAATAAAGTTATAATATTGATAAAGTCTTTTTATGTAGTGTGGCTAAAAGAGACAGGTGTGTAACTGGATGGAGATAATCACTGGAATGAAGTTGTTTTGTTTGAATAAGAATGTTTTAAAACCAGTGTAACTGGCCATGTTGAAATGTAGAGGAAAAATAAGCAAAAGATTACATAATCCATATCTTAAATGATGGAGAAATGATTACTCTTAGCTAGAAAGAGGATGATTCTTTTATTTTAAGAGGTGATAAGGAGAAAAAGTGGAGGATAGATTTGAAAGGAAAACAAAATGACCATTGTGAAGAGTAACCATAAGTTGGCCAGGAAACCCACTGGACTGCCAGGTTTAGGAATTTTGACCATGAATTTGAAGCTGAACCAGTCCATTATGCTTATGAATTTCTGTAGAAACTTGCATCTCTGCATTGTAAATTTTTTAAACTTTATAATTTCCTAATGCCTCCACATTCCCACAAACACTTTGAGCACCCTGCTTAGACAAATAGATGCACAGTGAGATAAGGCTGATTCCTGCCACAGGTTCCCCTTCTTGCCTTCCCCTTACTATGACAATGGATATAATTTAAAATAAATGACATAAAATACTAGTGTTCTGTATCCATGAGATGAAATGTTCAAAATAAATAGGTAGAGTATATGGAAATTTAAGAACAAGTATTAAGATTTAAAAATTAAAATCCTAAAAATAAAAAAAAGAATAATTTTCAAGTTTCTCCAAAGCTAGATATTTTTTAAAATATTAAAAATGATACAAGGGATAAGAAGCATTTACTACTGGAACAAGAAAGGAAGCTACTCTTGAGAATATAATATTATGAGGGGAGAACTAAAATTTTAGCAGTAGAAAATGTATGAGAAATTCTGAGATCTACAACCTCCATATTTCACTTTCTTAATTCTGATGCCACCCCATCATCATTTTCGGATTAGTATTTGTACCTTTTATTTACACTATTCTTATTGTACCCCAACTGGGCTTGATAACCTGTCACAGGGCTGCATTCTATATGACAGATTTAGAATTCCAATGGGGTTCTGCTATTACCAATTGCTACTTTAAGAATGAAAGAGGAAGGAACTAGGGAACCTAAAATTAAAGTTTAGCCAAAACACGGAGATATAACAGATATCACATATGAAAAAAGGGTGTTAGATCATAGGCAGACTTCAGAAATGTTTTGCTTGTTTTTGTTCTGTTTTGTTTTGTAATGTGTTATATGACTATAGAATCCACTAGCAACACTGAGGATATAATAAGGTCAGGTTGTTGGAAGATAAGTGTGTTTGAAGGGAATTTCTTTGCAGAAAGTTGTTATTGTACTGTGGATTACACTGTTCCCAACAGGAAAGTATATCTATGTAGGATGGGGTTCCAGTCTCCCACCACCTGAAGTACCCACTGAGGGTACTTCAAGTGGAAAATCCAGTGATAGTAAAATGAGTTTACTGAAAGTGAAAGAAGTGGTAAACTTTTATGTTATTCCTGTCTGGGAAGACTGGAATAACATCTCATCTAGAGGATGAGAATTGAACAATCTATTTGGCAATGAGGAAGAGGAACAACTGGCTACTATGTTACAATTAAGTTGCGCTCCTAGCAACAAAGTGTGTGGTTACATTGAATTGTGAACAAAAGGACTGGAGAGAGGGACAAATAGGCCTTATTAGAGGAGAATCTAGATGTGTACTGATAGGCAGAGTATGGAGTGAGCCACCAATACAATGAAGTACGTTAACTCAGGTGAAGGGAATTATGGAAGGGTAACTGTAGGAGGGTAACAATGTTTCCAAAGAATCCAAGAAAGCATTCTATTAACAATCTTCTATTTTTTTAAAAATTTTATTGGAGTATAGTTGATTTACAATGTTGTGTTAGTTTCAGGTGTACAGCAAAGTGATTCAGTTATACATATACATATATCCACTCATTTTAAGATTCTTTCCCATATAGGTCATTACAGAGTACTGAGTAGAGTTCTCTGTCCTATACAGTAGGTCCTTATTAGCTATCTATTTTATATTTAGTAGTGTGTATATGTCAATCCCATTCTCCCAATTTATCCCTCCTCCCTTACACCCTGGTAAGCGTAAGTTTGTTTTCTACATCTGTAACTCTATTTCTGTTTTGTAGATAAGTTCATTTGTACCCATTTTTTAGATTCCAAATATAAGCAATATCACGTGATATTTGTCTTTCTCTGTCTGACTTACTTCACTCAGTATGAAAATCTCTAGGTCCATCCATTTTGCTGCAAATGGAATTATTTTGTTCTTTTTTATGCCATTTTTGTTCCATTGTATATATGTACCACATCTTCTTTATCCATTCCTACATTGATGGATATTTATGTTGCTTCCATGTCTTGGCTATTGTAAATAGTGCTGCAATGAACATTTGGGGGCATTTATCTTTTTGAACTATGGTTTTCTCTGGATGTATATCCAGGAGTGGGATTGCTGGACCATATAGAATACTAAAACTAATTAAGCATATAAAAAATGAATAAAAATGAATAAATAAAAATTAAAAATGAAACTAAAAAAGACTTAGGCATCTGGTATATCTATACCATGGGATAATACTACTTAACAATACAAAGGCTCAAACTATTGATACATGCAAAAACTTGGATCAATCTGCAGGGAATCATACTGAGTAAAAAATGCCAGCCTCAAAAGTTTCATAGTGAATGTATTCTATTTATACAATATTCTTGAAATGACAAATTTTTTTAAATTTAGAAATTTTAGAACAGATTAGAGGTTGCCAGGGGTTAAGAATGGGGAGTGATGTGGGAGAGAAGTATTTGTTATAACAGGCAACACAAAGTATCCTCATGATGTTGGAACTGTTCAGCATCTGGACTGTCGTGGGAGATAAGCAAATTAACACAGGTGATAACATTGTATAGATCTTAATATAATTAATGCAAATTTTCTTATATTAATATGATATATGTATGCGTCTTATACAGCTTAATACAATAGAACTTAGTACACACATGCACCCACACACAAATGAGTACAAGTAAAACTGGGAAAAGCTGGATAATGTCAGTGGATTGCACAAATGTCAATGTCCTGGTTGTGATATTGTACCCTATTTTGTAAGATGCTACCATTGGGGGAAACTGGGTAAATAATATATGGAGTCTCTGTATTATTTCTTACAACTGCCTGTGAATCTACAATTATCTCAATAAAAATTTCAATTAAAATAAAGAGAGAAGGCAATAAAAGAATTTCACCATATATCATCAATAAATCTTTGAAACAACAAAACAACAAGAAAAATCTTCTTCACCCAGAGAATATGAAGAAGCCAATTTACAAGAGCATGAATGAAAGAAATGCATTGCTTTACATCTCTCCCCTTTCCTCATTTCAGCCTGAGAAGGGGCAGATAGAGTCTTGCCATTTGGGAAAGAGGGAAGCAAAAACAGACAAAGCAAATGCCATTAATACCCTCGGCACTGCCAAAAACATTACTATAAACTGACAAAGGTAAACAGGCTACAATTATCATTAACTATTCACAGCACTCAAGAAACGCTAGAATAACTAAGAGCATCACAAAATACATTTCTGATTATCTCAATCTCCTCAAGAAGAATAATCCTCCTGGCTTCTACTTTATCATCCAGACTCTTTTCACCTATGGCTCTTTACAGTTTACCATCTGACTCCATCTCTATACTTTTATGATCCCCCAAATATTCCAACTTGTAATTCATGATCAGAATAATTTACAACATCTTTACCCCCATGTCTGAAAGTTTGCTTTCCTTTTACTACAGTGTTTATTATGGCATTCTCAAGAAAATAATTACTTTTTCACCTATACCCCAAATATGACTAAGATCTAAGACTTAGTCTAGAATTAGAGCAGTTGCTCTACTCATTCCAGATGATGTCTTCCTTCCCATTCCTAAAAATCATCTACTTTTATGATGCAGTTGTCAACCAGGTCATTCTCTTTTATAAAGGGATGATTATTAGTACCAAATCATTGTCTTTCACTCCTTTACTTCTCTTACCATCCTTTTTACACAGTCTATCATCAGCCTCACCCCTAAGTTTCCTGAGTTACTCATTTTCAATGATCTGCCCTTTTCTTTAGCCACACATCCTCTTGACCTAAGCATTTCAAATGTGGGATCATCTCTAAAATCTCATTACCCTTCCTTTAGTAACTCCATTACATTAATATGTCATTCTATTGTAGCTTTGAACCCATCCATCTACCATTTTTTCACAGTCCATTGCCCTTGCTCATTTCCTTTCTTCCTTATCATCATCTTCCTATACAAAACCCTCTAAAATTCATTTTTTCTTTTTTAATTAAGAAGTTGAGGATGATTTTTATTGAGGTAACATTGTTTAATAAAGTTATATAAGTTTCATGCATACAACATTATATTTCTACTTCTGTATACTCTACAGCATGCTCACCACCAAAAGTTTAGTTTCCATCCGTCACCACACAGTTGATCTCCTTACCCATTTTAGCTTCCCACACCAACACACCTTCCCCTCTGGTATCTACTACTCCTTTCTCTGTATCTATATATTTGTTTGGCTTGGTTTGTTCATTTATTTTGTTTTTTGTTCCTTTGGTGCAGCTACTGTGGAGGACAGTATGAAGATTTCTTAAAAAAATTAAGACTAGAATTACCATATCCAGCTATCCCACTTCTGGGTATTTATTCAAAGAATATGAAAACACTAATTTGAAGAGATATATACATCTCTATGTTCACTGAGACATTATCTACAATAGCCAATATATGAAAACAACCTACATGCCCATCAAGGATAAATGATAAAGAAGATGCAGTATATATACATATATATAGTGGAATACTACTCAGCCATAAAAAAGATGAAATCTTGCTATTTGCAACATTGCGGATGGACCTCAAGGGTAGTATGCTAAGTCAGATGGAGAAAGACAAATGCTATGTGATTTCATTCATATATGAAATATAAAATTATTTTTTCTAAACTCATATCCACAGCTTTCCTTCCTCTTAAAATGGCATTGTCTAAATCCTAATTAAGGTGAATCCCTTGCATTCCCTCTGTAATTAAGACACCTCTCTACAGTACAATTTATTTTTTTTCTTACTACTTTCTCATTTCAATCAGTTAATAATGACTGTAATATTTATAATCTTAAAGAAAAAATCTTCAACCTAGATTCTCTATCAGTTGGCCTCTTGTTATGTCCTATTTCACAGTAAAGATTACTCAAATTTTTAAATGTTTTTGCTATCTCCACTTCTTTATCTCCCACTTTATTTTAAAATCACTTCAGTCTAATCAGTCTAGATTTTTACCCACTAAGTCTTTGGGTTCCTCTTTTCAAGATGACCAATAAACTTTCCAGCTGTCAAATCTAATCGCTAATTTTCATTTTAGTTGCCTCTGAGTAACATTTGAAAAAGATGGTCGTTCTCTTTATTTGAAACATGTGAAACAGAGATAAAGAAAAAAACAAAAGAACCAGAATAATGGTAAGTTTATTTTAAGATATTTTGAGTTTAGTTTAAAAATATATGTGTATAAATACTTATCTCTGTATGATAGGCTTTATTCTAGAGCCCTTCTTACATGTTTCTGAAGGTGTACCCTTGATCCCTTGGAGACCTCAAGTAAATGATGAGCATATCATCAAGGTGTGCACATTTTCTGTGCCTCTGTAACACCCAAGAGCAGTCATACAGCAGAAAATACTGGACTGGTAATGTGGTTTTAGCACTGTGCAACACATGTGATAGTGCCATAAGATATAAGACAGTCTGTAGAATCAGAAGGGAGGATGGCAAAGGAGAGAGGTCTGAGAACCAGCAGGATGTGAAAGGGGTACATTGTAGAAAAATCAACTTTAGGCTGTAAGAAATGCTTAAAATATTCGATGTTCACAATTACAGAAAATCAGTAAATTATAAAAACAGAAACACTCAACACATTTCTACTGTATCATAATTGAGTTTGCAATAAAAATTAAGTTATATGCTCTGAAAAAGTATGTTAACCACATGCAAATTATTATTTTTACCTTAAGACGCTATTCGAAATGACCAGATATGTTTATTTACAAATGTATGTAGGTATCACTGTGTAAGAGTTATGGAGCACATCTAAAAATAACTTCTGCTTCTGCTTCTACCACCAACTTGACCTTAAATTGAGGAGAAAAGCAGATTCCACAGCTTGTTTCTTATTATTTCTATAATGATAGGACTGTAATAGCAGTCTAATGATAGTAGTCCCAGTGACTCCATTCAGGGAAAGAAGTGAGAACTGCACATTTATTTTAGCAAATAAGCATGTGGTTAAGTATAGCTCTTTCCTTTACTCCGCCTTTCTCTTGTATCTTTGGAAGCTGAATCCACATAGTTCATTAAAATAGCAGCTTTTCTAAGAGTTACAATGCTTCTTAAAAAAATAATATGGGTATAAAAACTCATCTACAACCTAGGGAGAAAAAGCTTCTATTTCATTGTAAGGACCCAGTAACTATTTTGTGCCTAAACAAATGGACAACTGACCACAAAGTATTACCAGTATTGATGCTGGTCTAGCTTTCAGATAACTTTGTACTATCCACAGTAGTTGCTTCCATATAAGACTTAACTGCTTGCACTACATATGTCCTGTATTTCTTTGTGCCATTCCTTGGAATTATAAAAGATTTTTTATTTTTAAATGCAATCACAGAATGGGTATTCATGTCATATAAATGTGGTTAAAGAAGTACAAGGTGCCTCAAAGATCCTGTGATGACAGAGCAAAATATAGGTTAAGGGATCCCCTATAAGCTTAGTAAGATGATGTGAGAACAAAGGAGCAGCTGACACCTTAGATTTGGCAAACTTAAGGACTTTGCTAGAGTATGACAAGAAACGAATACTTTCCAAAAATAAAAATAACAGGGATTCTAAACAGATGTGATAAAAGAGATGGATAATAGCTGAATGTGACACTATCCATACGATCAGTCCATATAAGGAGCTGAGTAGTTGTAAACACTCATTTCACCTCCAATAGCAAGAAGCATTAAAAGAATCCCTTTAACACGCTCTACTAGATACTTGCTACAGAGGGGTTTTGATCATTCTGAGGCACCCAGTCAGATCTTTCATGTTGCAGAAAGAATAATAGTGGTCCTATGGAAATGGGTCCTTGACGAGGTCATGTTGGATTTACTCCACTCCACAATTAATACCGAATACAGAAAAGAAGGGAGTCGAATCAATGTTGCATAACTTTTTATTGCAACACCCAAATAAATAAACTTCCACTTCATGGGTCTAGATTCAAGAATACTTTATTTGACTGAACTATCACCAAACTGGAGGGAAATTAGGAGTCTTCAACATTATGAACCTAACATGGAAACACACATTGTATGTACACTTTAGCCCAACATTGTTCTGTTGTTTTTGAAAATTTATAATTATATCCTAAGAATTCCAAAACTTACTAAATCAGATGGTAGCTTTATATGCATATTTTTGGAGATTTCCTTGACTATGTATGACAGGAAAAATAACTATAGAAATAGACAAAGTGACACATAAGCTAAAATATAAGTACATTTATGGAAAAATTGGGTCACGTCCCTCTCATAGATGTAAGACATCTCACAATCCCTTCCCAGTTCAGCCAACTAACATCATCTTAACCAACCAATTTCACAATATCAGTTACAACAGTCAGATAAAAATAATTCTTAGATATGGCACTAGCCATAACTGGCAGTAGGGGAAAGTTGCTATAAGTGACTAAAGAAGTATTCTTGTGCTTTGGGAACTTCAAAGGCAATTTGGTAATTTTAATCACCTCTGATACATAAAATGCAATGTGTTGTCCTTGCTGACCCTAAGAATCTATGGAATACAGCAATGGGTCATCAGAATTTTCATATCTCTCAAAATATTTAAGGCTATCCTGCATACAGCAGCCAGGATACTACTGTACCTGTTCTCTATCAGGTCCAACATCTACAATACTTTGAGATTAAGGAAGAACAACGTTAAATACAAACTGTGTGACAATTTGGGGGAAGACAAAGGATTAAAAAGCTAATAGAATTCAATAATATGCAAAGATACACATATACTTATGTGTACATGAGAATAACAAGAATATACATAATGGTTAAACAAAGCATTGCTTACAGAATATTAAGTTACCTCAGCAACATAAGTGAATTAAATAAAAAAAAAAATAGGAGAAAGCTTCAGACTGATGGGCAAAATCCTTTGGGTCAACCTTATTCCTATGACTACATCTTATATACCTTATACAATAAACCTTGTTCCTGTCTTGTTTCAATAACCCATGTTTGCTATCACATTAACACGTTCATTTCAATAGCAAGTTTCTTTCTTAATACTTCATAATAATCAAAGATTCAACTGCTAATTAAAGGATGCACATTTGTTTAATATCAAAAGCTAAAAATCACAGTGTCATATTTTGTTCCTCTCCCTTTATTACTCATATATTCATTACTTCATCTAATTTTGTGAAGATTAACAGAAAATAAGTTGCTAATAGAAATTACACTTATCCTAAATAGGCTCTCACTCAGACACAGATTTAGTTGAATTGTACATAATCTCTATTTCTAAGGTTTACATAGCACCATAAAACATCCCCCTGTTGCTTTCTTTAAATTCTTGTTCACAATTTGCTTTGTAATCAAAGTTGTTATTCTCAATATTGAATCTACTCGTACCTTACTATGGTAGGCTGAATAATACCCCACTCCACAGGACCCCCACAAATGCCTATGTCCTTTTCCCCAGTAGCTGTGAATATATATCGTACAAGACAAAATGAACTGTGCAGGTGTGATTATGTTAAGGATCTTGAAATGGGGAGATAATCTGGAATATTATGTAGACTCAAAGTAATCACAAGTGCCCTTATAAGAGAGAATCAGAGGAAGCTCCCACTATGAACAAGAAGATATAATTATGGAACCAAATGTGGAATGATGTGCTTTGAAGACAGGGGAAGAATACATGAGCCAAGAAATGTAGGTGACCTCTTGAAGCTGAAAAAGGCAAGAAAATAGATTCCTTTCTGAAGCCTCCAAGAAGAATGCAAACTTGTCAAAACCATAATTTAAACTCATGAATCCTAGAAATGAAGGATAATAAGTGCATGTTGTTTTAAATTAATACTTTTGCTATATTTTGTTATAGTGTCAACAGGAAACTAATACAGATTTTAATGGAATTGGGGTGCTGCTGTAACAACTAGTGAAAAATGTAGAAGTGGCTTTAGTGCTATAAATTTGTAGCGTCCCATAGCTCTTGTACTTTAACCTTTATACTAGAGTTAAGTGGTTGACACAATACCATATCACAGTATTAGAGTATTCTGAACTTGATCTTCCACTTACCTTTACCAGTGTATTGTATATTTTCATATGTTTTCATGTTACTAATTATCATTCCTTTTACGTTACTAATTAGCATCTTTTTGTAAAAGCCTTTGGTATGTTTTGTTTCCATTTCCCCTTCTTTCAAGATATTTTTTGATTTACCTTTTGATTTTTTATTTGGCCCATTGGTTGTTCAGGAGTGTGTTTAATTTCCACATATTTATGAAATTTTCAACTTTCCTCCTGTTATGATTTCTAGTTTCATTTCACTGTGGTTAAGAAATATACTTAGTATGATTTTAATCATCTTAAATATGCTAAGTCTCTTTTTGTGACATATCATGTGATCTATCCTGGAGAATGCTCTGTGTGTGCTTCAGAAGAATATATTCTATTGCTGTTGGATGCAGTGCTCTGTGTGTGTCTATCAGGTATATCAGGTCTCTAGTATGGTTGAAGTCCAATGTTTCCTTACTGATTTTCTGAGTCAATGATCTGTCCATTATCGAAAGTGGGTTATTAAAGTTCTCTACTATTATTGTATTATTGTCTGTTTCTATCTTCAGTTAGTACCTGCTTAATGTATTTAATTGCTTTAAAGTTGGATGCATATATTTGTTTGTTTGTTTTTGATGAATTGCCCCTTTATCATAGTATAATTACCCTCTGTCTCTAGTTACCATTTTTGGCTTAAAGTCTATTTTTGTCTGATTAAGCTGTACATGTTCTCTTTTGGTTTCCACTTTCATGGAATATCTTTTTCCATCTTTTCACTTTGAGTCTTTGTGTGTCCTTAAAGCTGAGATGAGTCTCTTGTAGGCAGTATATACTTGGATGTTGTTTTCTGTCCATCAGCTACTCTATGCCTTTTGATTGGATAATTCAATCCACTTACTTTTAGGGTAATTATCAATAGGTAAGAACTTACTAATGCCATCTTATTGTTTTCTGGCTGTTTTTTAGTTCCCTTTTCTTTTCTTCCTCTCTGCTGCCTTCCTTTGGAATTGATGTGTTTCCATAGTATGCTCTGATACCTATCTCTCTATCTTTTACAAATCTACTGTTTTTGCTTTGTGGTTGCCATTAGGCTGACATTAAACATCTTATAATAGTTTATCTTATACTGATAACAACTTAACTTTGACTGCATACAAAAACTCTACCTTTTTCTCCCCCTCCAATTTTATGTTTTTTGAGGTCACAATTTATATATTTTTATATTGTGTTTTTATTAGCAAATTATTATAGCTACATTTATTTTCAATACTCTTGTTCTTTAACCTTTATACTAGAGTTGTGGTTAACTCACTACCATATAACAGAGTATTCTGAACTTGACTTTTTATTTACCTTCACCAGTGTGTTGTAGATTTTAATATATTTTCATGTTACTAATTAGCATCATTTTATTTCAGCTGAAAAATTCTTTCAGTATTTTTTTGTAACACAGGTCTAGTGGTGAAGAACTCCCTCAACTTTTGTTTGTGTGGAAAAACCTTTATTTCTCCTTCGTTTCTGAAGGATAACTTTACCTGATAGTGTATTCTTAGTTGGAAGTTTTTCTTTCAGTGTACTGAATATATCTTTCAACCGTCTCTTAGACCATAAGGTTTCTTGCTCAGAAAACTGCTGATAACCTAATGAAGATTCCCTTGTAGGTTACAAGCTTCTTTGTTTTTGCTGCTCTTAAGATTCTTTCTTTGTCATTGATTTTGGACAGCTTTATCATGATGTGTCTTGGGAAGACTTTCTTTAGGACTAGTCTGTTTGGTGACCTATGAGCTTTATGGACTTGTATATCCAAATCTCTCCCTAGATATGGGAAGTTATCAGTCACTTTTCCCTATCTTTATGAACTGAGTTTCTATAGGAGAAGACCGTTACCAATCATCCAGAGAGATTCTTGGGGTCTCTGATGCTTTCCTGGAGGGATGTGACTTCTCTGGGCTTATGCATGTAATTTCTCAAATAGAGAAGTTTGCTGTTATTATTATTATTTTTAATCTCTTGCTTCCTCTGATAGTTGTCTGCTGCACTGTCAGTTCTCTATTTTATAACGGAGTAGCAAATCTCCCAGCTCTTCCTTATTGTCAGTGGTTCCCCTTCAGTACCCCAACTCAAGCAAAACAGAGACCCATCCCTCAACAGCCTTCCAAAAAGCCAGAATTCTGGACACATGTTCCACTCTTCTCTCTCATTCTTGAAGGAGAAGATTCAGGTGCTCTCCTTCTCACAATCCCAAGCCATGCTGGCCATAGCAAGCCATCTACTCTTTTTCTTTGTTCTCGGCAGCCTCTAGGTCGCCAAACTATGCCAGTAACATCAATTCTCCAAGTGAAGTGAGACACAGAACACTGTTCTTCAGGAAGACCTCTGAAAAGTCAGAATATTGGAGACACACTCCATTCTTCCCTTTCCCCCAGAGGGAAACTCGCATGCCTGGATATTCTTACCCAGTGCTAAGCTGTGTTGGCTTGTGGAAGGAGCTATCATAGGTAAAGTGAAATTACTTTTCTTACCCATTTCAATGTGACCCTACCTATGTTTCCAAGAATCCTCCCATGGAACCCTTAGTTCAGTCCTCTGGGTCAGAGGCTCAAACTCCTGCCTTGTTCTTCATTTTCATGAAAGTAGCATGTGATTCCAGCTGAATAGTTTTATCAACCTATTTCCTGCCTATAGATTTTTAGTAATCCAACATCCTTCTTTAATTTTGTTCTCTATTTGTCCCTTTCATTTGAAGCTGTCAATATTTCTGCTGACATAACATCCTCATTGTGGAGTTTTTATGTACATCCCAGGGATTTACCTCCATTAGCTAAGAGGTTTCTCCACGGTTTTTCCTAGACTACCTCATCTCTACTTTTGCTTTCTGGTGAGATGGTTGAGGGGAATCCATGAGTCACATGCTTAATATCCTTTGTGTGACTGAATATTGTGACCTTTTTTCCCTTCCTAGACACTAGCCAAAGGTAGTCCAGTCACACCCTTGTCATATGATCCAGCAATCCCACTTATAGGGAATTTATCCAGAAGAATTGAATCAGAATTGAAAGAGATTCTGCATTTTCATGTTCACTGCAGAGTTATTCACCATAGCAATCTTTGTGTCCATCAACAGTTGAATGAATAATGAAATGTGGCATATACAATGGAATATTATTTGGCACAAAAAGAAGGAAGTCCTGTCATAAGCTACAATATGGTTAACCTTCAGAACATTATGCTAAAAATAAAACCCAGTTATTGAAGGACTAATAGTGAGTGATTCTACTTATATAAGGTATCTAAAGTTAGTCAAACTCATAGAAACAGAAAGTAGAAGAGTGGTTGCCAGGGGCTGAAAGGATAGGAAAATGTGGGAACTGCTATTCAACTGGTATATATTTTCAGTCATATGAATGGAAAAGTTCTATAGATCTCTGGTATAACATTTTCTTCAGAGTTAATATTGGACTCTATACCTAAAAATCTGTTAAGGGAGAGATATTATGTTATGTGTTTTTTACTACAGCAGAACAAGTGGACTTTTCCTCCAGATTTTAGCTCAAATTTTACTTTCCCTGTGTACTCTCCTAACAATCTAGAAAAAGGATGATGGTAGTCTTCTCATGTAAGCACTGCAATGGCCATACCTCAACTATGCAATTTGTCGCCTGGTATTTACATCAAAGTTTACACATCAGGCTTTCCTACAGAACTGAGAAATTCTTCATACCAGAGTCTGTGCCCTAATCATTTCTTCATCTATCATGGGTAGTATAAAGTTTTGGCACATAGGAGGGATTCAATGCACATTTTCAACTGAATATATGATTTTACAAATTTATGGATGAATAAGTGAATGGATGAGAGAATGAGGGAATAAAAAAGCTTATATACAGTTTTAAATAGCATGCAGCTGAATGAAATGCCGTCAAATATGCAAGGAATAAAACATCACATTAAAAATTTTAAAATTCTTGAAGTTGCTGTAGGCCTCATATTTGAAGAATTTGTGTAGGTATGAAAGATAAAGATAAAAGTAATTATTCAAGAGTTTATTCAATAGGTCTTATGAAGAATAGAGCTAACCATTTACCTTTTATTGTGGTTAGATTATATGTAAAATGAAAATAATGTACATATATACAGGATTTATAATAAAGACTAAGTAATTTTTCTCCCTTTTAAAAAGAGAATAAGATAAAATGAATAAAAGTGGCGCAGGAATACTTGTTTTGTTTTGGTGGCTTAAAACAAGAGAAATTTATTATTTTACACTCCTGAAGTCCAGAAATTCAATGCCATTATTACTGGTCTGAAATCTAGGCGTCCCCAAGACCACACTCCCTCTGAAGACACTAAGGAAGAATCTTTTTTTTTTAAATCTTATTTTAGTTATTTTTTTATACAGTAGGTTTTTATTAGTTATCCATTTTATACATATTAGTGTATATATGTCAATCCCAATCTCCCAATTCATCACACCACCACACCCTGCCACTTTCCCCCTTTTGTGTCCATACATTTGTTATGTACGTTTGTGTCTCAATTTCTGCCCTGTTAACCGGTTCATCTGTACCATTTTTCTAGGTTCCACATATATGCGTTAATATACGATACTTGTTTTTCTCTTTCTGACTTACTTCACTCTGTATGACAGTCTCTAGATCAATCCATGTCTCTACAAATGACTCAATTTCTTTCCTTTTTATGGCTGAGTAATATTCCATTGTATATATGTAACATATCTCTATCCATTTGTCTGTCGATGGGCATTTAGGTTGCTTCCATGTCCTGCCTGTTGTAAATAGTGCTGCAGTGAACACTGGGGTGCATGAGTCGTTTTGAATTATGGTTTTCTCTGAGTATATTCTCAGTAGTGGGATTGCTGGGTCATATGGTAATTTTATTTTTAGTTTTTTAAGGAACTCCCATACTGTTCTTCATATTGACTGTATCAATTTACATTCCCACCAACAGTGCAAGAGGGTTCCTTTTTCTCCACACCCTCTCCAGCATTTGTTGTTTGTAGATTTTCTGATGATGCCCGTTTTAACTTGTGTGAGGTGATATCTCATTGTAGTTTTGATTTGCATTTCTCTAATAATCAGAGATGTTGATCAGCTTTTCATGTGCTTCTTGGCCATCTGTATGTCTTCTTGGGAGAAACGTCTATTTAGGTCTCCTGATCATTTTAGGATTGGGTTGTTTGTTTTTTTATTATTGAGCTGCATGAGCTGTTTATATATTTTGGAGGTTAATCCTTTGTCCATTAATTCGTTTCCAAATATTTTCTCCCATTCTGAGGGTTGTCTTTTCATCTTGTTGGTAGTTTCCTTTGCTTTGCAAAGGCTTTTAAGTTTCATTAGGTCCCATTTGTTTATTTTTGTTTTTATTTCCATTACTCTAGGAGGTGGATCAAAAAAGATCTTGCCGTGATTTATGTCAAAGTGTGTTCTTCCTATGTTTTCCTCTAAGGGCTTTGTAGTGTCGGTCTTACATTTAGGTCTCTAATCCATTTTGAGTTTATTTTTGTGTATGGTGTTAGGGGGTGTTCTAATCTCATTCTTTTACATGTAGCTGTCCAGTTTTCCCAGCACCACTTATTGAAGAGACTGCCTTTTCTCCATTGTATATCCTTGCTCCTTTGTCATAGATTAGTTGACCATAAGTACATGGGTTTATCTCTGGGCTTTCTATCCTGTTCCATTGATCTATATTTCTATTTTTATGCCAGTATCATATTGTCTTGATTACTGTAGTTTTGTAGTATAGTCTGAAGCCAGGGACTCTGATTCCTCCAGCTCCGTTTTTTCCCTCAAGACTGGTTTGGCTATTCGAGGTCTTTTGTGTCTCCATACAAATTTTAAGATTTTTTGTTCTAGTTATGTAAAAAATGCTATTGGTAATTTGAAAGGGATTGCATTGAATCTGTAGATTACTTTGGGTAGTATAGTCATTTTCACAATATTGATTCTTCCAATCCAAGAACATGGTATATCTCTCCACCTGTTTCTATCATCTTTAATTTCTTTCAGCAGTGTCACAGTTTTCTGCATACAGGTCTTTTGTCTCCCTAGGTAAGTTTATTCCTAGGTATTTTATTCCTTTTGTTGCAATAGTAAATGGGAGTGTTTCCTTAATTTCTCTTTCAGATTTTTCATCATTAGTGTATAGGAATGCAAGAGATTTCTGTATATTAATTTTGTATCCTGCAACTTTACCAAACTCATTGATTAGGTCTAGTAGTTTTCTGGTGACATCTTTAGGATTCTTTATGTATTGTATCATGTCATCTGCAAACAGTGACAGTTTTACTTCTTCTTTTCCAATTTTTATTCCTTTTATTTCTTTTTTTTCTCTGATTGTTGTGGCTAGGACTTCCAAAACTTTGTTGAATAATAGTGGTGAGAGTGGATATCCTTGTCTTGTTCCTGATCTTAGAGGAAATGCTTTCAGTTTTTCACCATTGAGAATTATGTTTGCTGTGGGTTTGTCATATATGGCCTTTATTATGTTGAGGTAGGTTCCCTCTATGCCCACTTTCCGAAGAGTTTTTATCATAAATGGGTGTTGAATTTTGTCAAAAGCTTTTTCTGCATCTATTTAGATGATCATATGGTTTTCCTTCTTCAATTGTTAATATGGTGTATCACATTGATTGATTTGTGTATATTGAAGAATGTTTTCATCCCTGGGATAAATCCCACTTTATCATGGTGTATGATCCTTTTAATGTGTTGTTGGATTCTGTTTGCTAGTATTTTGTTGAGAAGTTTTGCATTTATATTAATCAGTGATATTGGTCTGTAATTTTCTTTTTTTGGAATATCTTTGTCTGGTTTTGGTATCAGGGTGATGGTGGCCTCATAGAATGAGTTTGGGAGTGTTCCTTCCTCCATAAATTTTTGGAGGATTTCGAGAAGGATGGGTGTTAGCTCTTCTCTAAATGTTTGATAGAATTCACCTGTGAAGCCATCTGGTCCTGGACCTTTGTTTGTTGGAAGATTTTTAATAACAGTTTCAATTTCATTACTTGTGATTGGCCTGTTCATATTTTCTGTTTCTTCCTGGTTCAGTCTTGGAAGGTTATACCTATCTAAGAATTTGTCCATTTCCTCCAGGTTGTCAATTTTATTGGCATAGATTTGCTTGTAATAGTCTCTTAGGATGCTTTGTATTTCTGCAGTGTCTGTTGTAACTTCCTTTTCATTTCTAATTTTATTAATTTGAGTCCTCTCCCTCTTTATCTTGATGAGTCTGGCTAATTGTTTATCAATTTTGTCCATCTGCTCAAACAACTGGCTTTTAATTTTATTGATCTTTGCTATTGTCTTCTTTGTTTCTATTTCATTTATTTCTGCTCTGATCTTTATGATTTCTTTCCTTCTACTAACTTTGGGTTTTGTTTGCTCTTCTTTCTCTAGTTCCTTTAGGTGTAAGTTTAGGTTATTTATTTGAGATGTTTGTTATTTGTTGAGGTAGGATTGTATTGCTATAAACTTCCCCCTTAGAACTGCTTTTGCTGCACCCCATAGGTTTTGGATTGTCATGTTTTCATTGTCATTTGTCTCTAGGTAATTTTTGATTTCCTCTTTGATTTCCTGAGTGATCTCTTTGGTTATTTAGCGAAGTATTGTTTAGCCTCCATTTGTTTGCATTTTTTACTTTTTTTCCCTGTAATTGATTTCTAATCTCAAAGTGTTATGGTCAGAAAAGATGCTTGATATGACTTCAATTTTCTTAAATTTACCGAGGCTTGATTTGTGTCCCAAGATGTGATCTATCCTGGAGAATGTTCCGTGCACACTTGAGAAGAAAGTGTAATCTGCTCTTTTAGAATGGAATGTCCTATAAATATCAATGTAATCTATCTGGTCTATTGTGTCATTCAAAGCTTGTGTTTCCTTATTAATTTTTTGCTTGGGTGATCTGTCCATTGGTGTAAGTGAGGTGTTAAAGTCCCCTACTATTATTGTGTTACTGTTGATTTCCTCTTTTATAGCTGTTAGCAGTTGCCTTATGTATTGAGGTGCTCCTATGTTGGGTGTATATATGTTTATAATTATTATATCTTCTTCTTGGATTGATCCCTTGATCAATATGAAGTGTCCTTCATTGTCTCTTGTAGCATTCTTTATTTATTTATTTATTTATTTTTTATTTTTTAATTTTTTTTTATTGATTGATTGATTGGTTGTTATGTTGGGTCTCCGTTTCTGTGCTAGGGTTTTCTCTAGTTGTGGCAAGTGGGGGCCATTCTTCATCGCAGTGCGCGGGCCTCTCACTATCGTGGCCTCTCTTGTTGCAGAGCACAGGCTCCAGATGCGCAGGCTCAGTAGTTGTGGCTCACGGGCCTAGTTGCTCCGTGGCATGTGGGATCTTCCCAGACCAGGGCTCGAACCCGTGTCCCCTGCATTAGCAGGCAGATTCTCAACCACTGCGCCACCAGGGAAGCCCAGCATTCTTTATTTTAAAGTCTATTTTATCTGATATGAGTATTGCTACTCCAGCTTTCTTTTGATTTCCACTTGCAGGGAATATCGTTTTCCATCCCCTCACTTTCAGTCTGTATGTGTCCCTAGGTCTGAAGTGGGTCTCTTGTAGACGGCATATATAGGGGTATTGTTTTTGTATCCATTCAGCGAGCCTGTGTCTTTTGGTTGGAGCATTTAATCCATTCAAGTGTAAGGTAATCATCTATATGTATGTTCCTATTACCATTTTCTTAATTGTTTTGGGTTTGTTTCTGTAGGTCCTTTTCTTCTCTTGTGTTTCCTACTTAGAGAAGTTCCTTTAGCATTTGTTGTAAAGCCGGTTTGGTGGTGCTGAATTCTCTTTGGTTTTGCTTGTCTGTAAAGCTTTTGATTTCTCCATCGAATATGAATGAGATCCTTGTTAGGTAGAGTATTCTTGGTTGTAGATTCTTCCCTTTTATCACTTTAAATATGTTATGCCACTCCCTTCTGTCTTGTAGAGTTTCTGCTGAGAAATCAGCTGTTAACCTTATGGGAGTTCCCTTGTATGTTATTTGTCATTTTTCCCTTGCTGCTTTCAATAATTTTTCTTTGTCTTTAATTTTTGCCAATTTGACCACTATGTGTCTCGGCATGTTTCTCCTTGGGTTTATCCTGTATGGGACTCTCTGCGCTTTCTGGACTTTGATAGCTATTTCCTTTCCCATGTTAGGGAAGTTTTTGACTATAATCTTTTCAAGTATTTTCTTGGGTCCTTTCTCTCTCTCTTCTCCTTCTGGGACCCCTATAATACAAATGTTGTTGTTTTTAATATTTTCCCAGAGGTCTCTTAGGCTGTCTTCATTTCTTTTCATTCTTTTTTCTTTATTATGTTCCACAGCAGTGAATTCCATCATGCTGTCTTCCAGGTCAATTATCTGTTCTTCTGCTTCAGTTATTCTTCTGTTGATTCCTTCTAGTGTAGTTTTCATTTCAGTTATTGTATTGTTCATCTCTGTTTGTTCTGTAATTCTTCTAGGTATTTGTTAAACATTTCTTTTATCTTCTCAATCTTTGTCTCCATTCTTTTTCCGAGGTCCTGGATCATCTTCACTATCATTATTCTGAATTCCTTTTCTTGAAGGTTGCTTATATCCACTTCATTTAGTTGTTTGTCTGGGTTTTTATCCTGTTCCTTCATCTGGTACATAGCCCTCTGCCTTTTCATCTTGTCTATTTTTCTGTGAATGTAAGGATACGTTTACATTAGACCTATAAAGAAACAAAGAAATAAAAAATATTGTACTTTTACTTTATGGGTATTCAAATGGCCTAAATAATCTATGTGTTCAATTTTTGTGTTTAAAAAGCATAGTGATAGCAATTTTCTGGACACATTTTAAGATCCATTTCCACTCTAAATGAAGTGAACTCAAGAACAGTTTTAAGAAAAATCTATGTTTTTCAGGCATTTAATTGTGGAATTTTGGAAGTTCCCTGAAATGTCTCTTCTTTTACAATTTGACTGTGAAGGGGGTTAAATGTTTTTTTTGATAATCAAAATCTATGTATTTATTCATTCAAAAATGTTTATGATACTGCCAGGCACTATTATAGTTATTAAGAATTTAATTGTAAACAACAAAAAAAGCACAATTCTTACCTTTATGAAACCTACAGTCTAGTAGGAATAACAAAACTAAGGAAACATTTATAATATACATCTATATAAATAAAATATATCAATTCTGAGAGGTAATTATAGAGTGCTATAAAGATTTATGATAGAACTAACTTCATTTAGTCAGAAGGCAAGTTTCCCTGAGAAATTTGAGATTTTGTGGATGAGTAGAAGTTAATTTGCTGAAGTACATGTGAATATTAGGTTTACCTTAGGGTAAATAATAATTGTTGAAAATGTCTTTATGAAGTGTTCCATACACTTGTCCCTCCATACCCATGTGTTCTGCATCTGCAGATTCAGCCAACTGCAGATCAAAAATATTCTGAAAAATAATTCTAGGACATTCCAAAAACCAAAAGTAAAAGATACCCCATGCTGGCAACTACTTACATAGCATTTACATTGCATTAGGTATTATAAGTAATCTAGAGGTGATTTAATCATACGGGAAGATTGTGTAGATTATATGCAAATACTAAGCCATTTTATATAAGGGATTGAGCATTTCTAAATAACAAAACCCTGGGACCATGGAACCAATCCATCACAGATACTGAGAAAGGAAATTTTTAGATACTTTCAAGGAAAGGATTTCTAGATAGAAGATAATGTCAAAGCTCAATAATAAAATAATAATTAGGCACAAGTTTATCAGGTTATTTGAACCAATTATTGCAGATGAGGCAATAGAATGGGAAGATGGAAAAGGAAAGGATATATTTTGTTTGGGGCTTTGATATGAGTACTGTATCATTCTTAATTATTATAATATAAATAGGTAGAAAAATGTATAATCATTACTAATATTATAAAATAGAATATAGATTGTTATAAAACTACTGGAAAGAAAAAATAAATCTATCAAAAGCTGAAGAAAACTCAATAAACAGACTCAGTAAAGAAGAATTGTCTGAAATAAGAAGAAATATATCACCACTACAAAGTAATCACTACATTTGTTAAGGGGGTTAATTACCCTTTTAAAAAGTAACAAATCTTGGTATATTATTTAGATTCAATTATATGCTATTTTCAAGAAAAACATTATTGCCTGATGTCGTAGGCAACCTACAAAATGGCCACAAATAATCTTTGCCTCTAAGTATTATTTACTTTGATAATCCCCTCCCCTCGAGTGTTGGCTGGATTTAGTGACTTACTTTTAACAAATAGAATATGACAGAAGCAATGATGTATCACCTTTTCCTTTCAGGTTTTATTTTGCTTTGAAAATAGATATTAGTATTCTGTGCATAAATCTGTGACAATTGCCATTCAAGTTATATTTGACAGTTTTCAATCAAATCCACATTCCTGTTTTGTGGGCTAACAGATTTATATATGTGTCCAGGCCTACTTAAGTGTATGACTGGTCTAAGATAATCTTTACCACTCTTAGCTAATTTTATCAGCCTCACTTGAATGGGTCATGTAACCCTGTTTTCCCATAGGTATGTAAATTAAAGGACATTCAGGATAGTTTTGAGAAGGCCTTTCTTTCCTGGAGAAAAGAAAACTTAAAAGAGAAATAACTGGTCTTATCCTTTCCTCATGCTCTTTGATTTTAACAGTGGATGTTTGGGGCCATGGCAGCCACGTTATAAGCACCAAAGAAAGATCATGGCAGTCCTGATATCACAGAGCAGCCTTGCCAAATCCAGCAACAGCTCTTTTCCAGACTTCTAGTTATGTGAGAAAATCAAGCCAAAAAAATTTTTTTTTTATGTCCCTGGGAGTAAGATTCTGTAACTAGTTGCCCAAACATTTCTGATTTGTTACTCCTGAGAAATATACACACTTAGATAATATTGATACATCAGGATCCTGTGTCTATGTTTTTAAAAGCCACCAAGATAATGGCACTGATAACTCACCTGAGGAGGAACTCCAGCATTTTACCTGTATCATCCATTTAGGTATCTGAATAACTTGTTCTAAATATAAAGTGTGTTCCTGCCTCAAGGAATATAATGGTTGTTTTGGCTAGAATGGTTATTTCTGGCTCATTCATCTTCAGAGGTTTAATCCTTTAAATTCTTTGTATAGTCTAAATGTAGAAACTAGAATTTTAACTTGAGTTAGAGTTCTGAAAATAACCACAATCTATCTATTTTTAAATGTAACATTATTCAACAAGATCTGTCTATCATCTGTCTATCATCTATCTCTATAGCTAATCATACTTCATTCCAATATATATTTAGATTAATATTATCATTATGTGGCATTTTATCTATATATTTATAGAAAGCTAGAGTAGGTGTGATAACTAATGAAGGAACACATATGTCTGGTTCAAAAATTCTACTGCTTGCTTTTCTCTTTAGAGGTGTTAAATGGGCTGATTAAATTGAGGGGTTTCATATTCATTAATCTTAAGTGTGTGGCTTATAGCCATTAAATATTTATATTTATTTATAAACTGTTCCCAAATTAGAATAAAGTGAACATAGTAGTTTTGAAGAATTATTTGTCTGGGTATCAGCTTTAGAAGTTGATTGCTGAACAGGTTGTTTTATTTTCTAAGTAAAATTTAATTAAATTCTATGTCACCACTGCCTGGTTTTACTAGAAATGTGTAAGGTAATGACAACATGGGTTAGTGTGAAGAAACCTAATCTAGAGCGAGAAAAGTCTGAGTTTACTTTTCATTTTGGCATTATTATATGTGTGATCTTGAACAAAACTTTTCTGAACATCCATTTTCTCATATCATTGCACTTCCTCATATGGCTGGTTGGGTGGGGCCAGAGGTCTAGTGCTGGCCAATAAGTGGTAATCAAGTATTATCTATCCCCTTGGACTTGATGATTTAATTGCTGGAAACAGATCATCAGAAGTTGTCTTTCCATTTGTGATAGTGACAAGCAAACTATACATAGTAGCTATTTCAGAGAGTAGTTTTGTTCCAGAGAGAGGACAACACAGAAAACAACCCAAGCAAACCTCCATAGATATATACACCAAACAGAAAATAAGCCTTTATTTCTTAAGCCTCTGATATTTTGGCAATTTTATTGCACCACAACTTAGTATATATTTAGTGACAGTTATTGACAGGAATACAACAAATACATCAACAACTAAGAAGCAAAACTACAACAGTTCTGTACATCTGAGGCTGCCTGATAAGTGATAGTTACAGTTGTCACAATGACTATTGGTAATAGTCATTGTCATTGACATTTGATATTTTTAAATTTATTCTTGGAGCTGGTTTATGGAATAAGATGGCTAATTTTAATGACAAGTACAGTACTTTCCATCTTTAGGTTGAAAGGTAAAGAGGATGACAAAGATGTGATTGAGAAAAAGGATGGAAGAACTCTTTTTAGACTGTTAAGATTTAGAGGAGTGGCATTCTCTAAAACTAGATTTGATGTCTTGAATTCAGGATAACCCAAAAAAGTGACTGTATTTTATGTAAGTTAGCCTCCATGGATCTAAGCTCCCATTCACAGGAAACCAGTTAATGTTTCTTGAAACAGTAGTAATAATAAATAATAAAAATAATCCTTAAATCAGGATAATAAGAGCAATGATATTTTCATAACTTATACTTCAATGGTTCTATGGCATAAATTGAAGAAAGTTGCCTCTGCCATATTCACTATGGTAAACATATATGGTAAATCACCACAGTACTCATAGTTAAAATTACATATAATAACAAAATATATAATGCATATATGAATTTTATCTCCCTCTCTCTTTCCCTCTTTTTCTCCCTCCGACACACAGGAAAATACACAAACAGAAACAAAAATTTTAAATTATTCTAAATTGAGAAAATATTTCCTCCACAACAGCAAGTCAATAAAGAACAGTATATATCTGAAAATTGTTTTGCTTTCTCAATATTATTTTTAAAATTCAAAAAATTATTGAAAAACAAAGTAATATGTTATATTGCATCCCTTAATCCATGTCAAAAAAGTATAATTAACGCTACAAATGTATAATAGATGATTATTTATGTCTTGCAAATATAGAGAATATGATATGGTTCCTTACCCTCCTCAGTGAAAGAAAACACTTGTTGTATTGAATTTCCAAATGGAATAAAACAATGATTTGGATTTTTGCAATGCTTATGTTTCTCTAATTTTGTTCTACGTCTAAATTCTGTCATTTCTTAAAGGGAAAAATGTTTCCTATGAATTTTCACTTTGGTCATATGGAAAAATCTAGCACTGGTGTTGTAAGAATTTTCGTTCTGGGACAAAAATGGTAAAAACTGGAACCCTTGTTTAATATGTTTACCTCATCACTGAGAAAATTATTGTCCCCACTGCTTTACCCATTTCCTCATAAATTTATGTATTATAATGGAACAAAATATCTAGTTTTTATCTTAATTTCTCTAATTTGTATTAATTATTCATGTTTTTGAAATGTTTAAATAGTAATTTGCGAAGATAATTAGATATTTATTTTCCCATCAAATATTTCAATTATCTGATTTTTTTCTTCGGCTCTGCACAGACATCAAAATATATAAAATTTCCTAATAAACTGAACATTTAAACTACAACCATGCTAGGAAATATTTTAAAAATATGATTCTATAGTCTTTGTAAGGAAGGAAAGGACCACATATTCAATTTCTCCTTTTATATACCCTTAAGTTAAGACTAAAGAAAAAAATAATTTGATAGATATTTATTTATAAAGACAGAACAGTTTTGAAATATTAATCCATGAGCTTAATCCTCTTAACATCTTCTATGTTAATAATAAAAAACATCATATTATTAGTAGTGATACTGTAAAATATAGGCATATTTAACTGCTTGAAAAATAAATAAAAAGTTAGTAAAGAACCAGGGCCTTGATAAAATGGCTTATGGCTGGGCTAGAGTAGGAAATTATAAGATAAGCCGGGAGCATCTTTTAGTGCCAGAAATTAATCAGTGCTCAAAAGCACATGTGCACACACACACACACACACACACCCCATATACAAACACACATACACACACAAGATTATAGGAATAAATCAAAGAGACACAGAAGCCAACTGAAAGATCTACTACTGGCTATATCTGGGACAATTTGTGCAACAAAATAATACAGTATTATTTGATTATTGCCACATTTTAAAATAAATATACATGATTCTTTACTGATATAAACAAAAACAAGGAAAATCAGATATAGTGTTACAGCAAAGAGGTGCATAGGAGCCATAGACTACCTTAATAAAAAGTAACACTGAAGTATAGGTGCATTTCTTTAGTTTTGTGATTACATTTTGCTATCGTTATTTAAACAATTCTGGATTCTGGGCTGCAGCCTCTGAGGGTAGGATCATGTAGATCGAATAATCAATCCAAACAAAGAGGAAGTCAGGAAATGAAGTATTCTGAGGATGATGCTGAAAGAAGAATGATACATCATTACTCTTTATGCTGGGAACATTATAAGGCATAGTTTTGATATCCTGTTATCCTTCATTTACATTATCATACTAGATAATAAAAATGTATCACGTAGTTTTGTCCCAAAGAGAAGACTCTTTCATTTTATTCACCTTCTTTGAGTTAGTTTAGTAGCCTATTTAGTTCCATTAAAATGGCAGGTAGATTTATGGTCAAGTTGTCTGGTAAATGATTTTTTTTCTTAATATGCGTTATACAGGGTATCTTTTCTCACATCATGATTTATTTGTGGAAAGAACCAAAGTAATTCCCCTCTGTTTGTTACATCGACTTGTCCCTTCGCTCTGCACAGTCAATAAATTATTAGCCCAGGAGTAATGTACTATTTTCTTCTCTTTGTATTTGGATATGTATTTGTGTGAGTGTTTTGTGTGTGTGTGTGTGTGTGTGTGTGTGTGTGTGTGTATGCTCAACATTATTATTAGCTAACTGTATGTTAGACAACATGCTATGTACCCTAATGAAAAGATCTCAGATTTCATGATGTTGTCCCTCTAGGAAATGTCAGGATTTATTAGTAGAAACACCTCACTGCATGCATAATTATTGCACCTACTTGTTCCTACAGAACTGCCTCCCTTGGCATTTTAAGGAATTTCTAATCAGAAATGTTTATAGGCATTGAATAGCATTGATTAAAACTCCCACCTTCCCTGTAAAATATTTCTTTTTTTTTCCAGCTTTTTTGAGGCATAGTTGACAAATAAATTTGTAAGATATTTAAAGTGTACATTATGATGATTCAATATATGTATACATGGTAAAAAGATTCTCACCATCTACCTAATTAACACATCCATCACCTCACATATTTATCTTTTTATTTTATGAGAACATTTCAATTCTACTCTCTTAGTAAATTTCAGTTACATAATACAGTGTTACAACATAATCATCATGTTGTACATTAGATCCTTAGAAATCCTCAGTAAATTTTTTGTCTATTCTTCCATTGCCTAATAAAAGTTTTCATCTAATGCGTTCGGTGAGGACAGAATTCAGATATCTGTGTATTTTCTTCCAAAATTGTTTCAGAGCCAAACCTGAGATATCACACCAATGTATTTACAGAGAGAGAGAGAGAGAGAGAAGAGAGTCTAATTTCTCTACTCTTTCCCAAGGGCCTAAATACTATCAGCAATTGAATAATTATTTCATTTTAATTTGGTGAATTTTTAAAGTGTTTCAAGACTTTTCTCTATCAGATAATATTTCTAGATGAATATCTGATTTGTTGAATTGGGCTCAAAAAGTAAAAGTTGAGTGGATCCGTATTAAGTAATTTTAATACTATCTCATTTTCATCTCTGCTCTTGCATCATAAAGCCAGTTGTCATAAAATCTTCCAATAACCACACAGAGGAAGGTGAAACTTGTCAAAACTGGTTTCAGGTTATATTTGATTAACTTGCTTCCCCACTACCAAATTGCTTCCAAACAGATTGGAGGTTTGAGAATAATTTCTGCCTTCTCCCACCATCAACTATTGCTAGTATTTGCCTCCAGGAACTGGAGATGTTAGTAAACCAAATAGCTAGGTTTTACTAGATAGGTTAGTAAACCTTTTTTTTTATAAAGGAAAGACATTGCTTTAGTTATCCTCTGAGCATACCAATGGATGTAGTAGGAATTAACTCCATTTTGGCCTCACCTGCATCTTTTTGTTGAACTGCTTTACTTTATCATGAAGCTTCCTAGAGCTCCTATTTTCAGCCATACAATTGAATGTTTGCATCTTTTATTTGACACAATACAATCACCTATTAATAGTATTAGCATCTTGGGCTCTGATTATACCACAAATATTTCCCTCAGTTGTTTTCATTATCTCATATTCTTATAGTGTACTTTGGTGTACTCCAATATGGTGGTCCCCAACCTTTTTGGCACCAGGGACCGGTTTCATGGAAGACAATTCTTCCAAGGAAAAGTGGAGGTGGGAATGGTTCAGGCGGTCATGTGAGTGATGGGGAGCGATGGGGAGCAGCAGATGAAGCTTTGCTTGCTCCCCCGCTGCTCACCTCCTGCTGTGCGGCCCGGTTCCTAACAGGCCATGGACCTCTACCAGTCTGCAGCCTGGGGGTTGGGGACCCCTGTTCTAATATGTAATAAATTTATAGTAAGGAATATATACTGATGAACTTTTATGCATATCATGTCATTCTCCATTCTCCATTTTCAGACTAGAATCCACTGTAGTCAACCCAAATAACAAAAATAGAAGAAATAAATGGATAGTGGTATGTTATGCCCCAAAATGGATGAATCTCGGAGATGTAAAGCTGAACAAAAACAGACACAGAAGAATACATATGTATGCATGCCTGCATATAATGTATGAAAATAGGTAAAATGAATGTGCTATAATAAAAACTAGTTAATTTGTGCCCTGGAAGAAGACACAAGTACTATTATTTTCTATTTCTTGGTCTGAGTGGTGGTTACTTAGTGTCTTTATTTGTAAAATTTTTTTGAACTATAAATTTGTGTTTATTCAATTTTGTATGTTGCTGTGCTTTAATGAAAATAGCTTAAGTCAAGTATAAAATGTAGGAAAATAGGGGACTGCAATAGATGGACTGATCTCCAGATCAGTGCCAGTGGGTAGGTTATGTCTTCACAGTTTTATATTTGATTGTGAGATCAGCAGTGAGGTTGGAATAGAGATTCTCCCAACCTCTCTTCACAATGTGTTTCATTGTGACAAACGTAGATGTGTTGTTTTTTTTCCCCTGAAGTCTAATCATGCTTGTCCTTATAATACGTATATTTAATGAAGTTTTCATAAGCTTTGCCCAAGAACCTAGATGATTCATCAGTTAAGATTGTAACTTTTTCTAATTTTAGTGGGAAATTCAAAATAAAATTATAATTTGGCTAGATTATTTTAATAGAATCTTAACTGAGTCTCTTCCTATCCCTCCTCACTATCGACTCCAATCTTTCCATCTCTTCTTAACTCAAGTGATTCTGAGAAAATGTAATTTCAATCTGATTCCTTTTCTTAAAGCCCTGTAATAACACCTTAGTTCAATCATATTTTAAAAGCTCTGTTATCTTTCTGACCTCATAGCCTACTTCTCTCTCCCTCAGGTACTCTTCTCCAGCCACACCCGCCTTCTCACTATTTCCACACTTACAGTTCCTTCTGCCTCAGTACTTGTCCTCAGATATACTCTTGTTCAGCTTTCTCACAATTTTCACATATTTGTTCAAATTTGAACCCCTGGCATTATTCCAAATTTCATGCCATCTTTTCTTTCTTTTTTAAAATTAATTTTTATTGGAGTATAGTTGATTTACAATGTAGTGTTAGTTTCTGCTGTACAGCAAAGTTATGCAGTTATATATATACATATATCAACTCTTTTTTAGATTCTATTCCCATATAGGTTATTACAAACTATTGAGTAGAATTCTCTATGCTGTACAGTAGGTCCTTGTTAGTTATCTATTTTATATATAGTAGTGTGTATGTGTCAATTCCAATCTCCCAGTTTATCCCTCCCTGCTTCCCCCTTGGAAACCATGAGTTTGTTTTCTACATATGTGACTCTACTTCTGTTTTTTAAATAGGTTCATTGCCACCTTCTCTTGATTTATTTTTCTCCTAAACATTTATAACTGTATGGAATATTCTATTTATTTAACTTCTATTTCACCCACTATAGGCAGAGATACCTGCCCCCACACCCTGTTTTGTTCCCTACTATTTCCAGAACTTAACAGCATGCCTGCCGTGGTCAGACCTCAATAAACATTTGTTGAAATAATGAATAAAATACATTATTTTCAATTGAAACCCTTGGTTTCTTTTCAGATGTGTGGGCAAATGTAATGTTAGTGAAGAGATAATTCTTGTCTATATTGACATGAAATGAAAATCTAGGTTTTCATGCTCTTCTGTATAGAAATTATAAATTGATAGGTATGAATAATTTACAATAAATTCACTATATCTTGAATAAAGTTCTCTGAATAAAATTAAAAACATTTATAGTGAAAGCTACCAAAGAAGCTCTTATTTAGGTACTAATATAAAAATGATTTTTTCATATGTGTACAAAAATGAGATAGGAGGAAGAGTTTCAGGGAAAATACATTTAAGATATTTTTAAATAGTTCAGAACATCAAACGGTGATACTTATTTATAATCTTGATTGTGGTTAAAGAACTACTTTATGTTCCAAAGACATAATCATATGACTAAATCTTAGTGTTTCTTTCAATGAAGAATATTTTTTCTCTCCCTCTCCCATTACCGACCCTAAGCACCCCCCCCCCCCAACAGTAAAGATGTGTTCTCATTAAGATAGGATCGGCAACAGTATTACTGGTGAAGCAAGAAAATGAAGTAATATTGTTTTTCTTTAAAGAAGTCAAGTTGTGAAAATAAATGTTGGCTCATATATTCAAAGCTTTAATGAATCTGAAATGAGAAAATGGGTAAAATGAGGAAGAGTAAATGTAAAATCAGAATAAAAAGGAAGCATGAGTGGGAATGGAGATGGATCATATATGGACTTAATTAATTGACTTCTATTTCTTAAATATGGAAAGAGATGAGGTTATCATTTTTAGTCTCCTACCTGGAATCGAATGCACAGTGGTATTTCCTATGTGTTCTCTCTCACTAACTCCTCTGGTATTTTGTTGAGGTATAGACATATTTCAAAAACATTTACTCCTCCTTACCAGTTTCATTTCAATAACTTTGTTGCCTTTGGAAGACTTTTACTATCCAAGGAGCCAGTGGATAGTAAATAGCTACCTTAACATACTGTGATAGTGTTTATATTTCCTTGAAATGTTACTATTTTGCTATTTCTATAAAACTATTTCTGTTAATCTTGAGAATAATTGTCAGTAAAATAAAATGTGACATATTTCCTCATGTTGATTATACTTTAAAAATACAAAGAACTTTAAAAATGGGAAATTAATATTGTCAAGGTATGTTTCATCTCTAATTAGACAGGATGTCTCAGCTATGGCTGGTGCCCCCATCCTTTACCTTTTTAATAGGGCCTCTTCAGCACAGGCAAAGCCCAGAAGGCAAAATCAGCAAAGCCGATTTCCATAGATATTAGCTAACAAGTATACAAACCGATAGAACCCAACTCCTGAAATTCAGTGGAATATATTGCATCAGCTCCCAGGAAGAGTTGCCCTACATGCCATGATGTTCTCTTATAAAACAGACAAATGCGTCACCCACATGTTCTTGAACTTTCAAAGTCAATTCATTCCCCTCAGTCTTGGTCTGTGAAATTTTATATATTTTGTTCATATTCCCAAATTATATCCCTTGACTTCCCTCAGTTGGGTAGTTTCAAGAATGTCTAAATAGCTCAGACCTTTATCTAATTATCTTGTCTGGGTCTTCACTCACATTTCTGCCTGAGAAAAGGTCTTACTGATTATTAAATTTAAATAGAGAATTTTTGATTCCTACTTACGTTTTTAAAAACTCCATGTTTATTACTCAATATATCCAACTACTTCATATCAGTGATTGTTTTCGTGGTCAATATGACTCATAAATGTATAGCCAGGAATTTGTATAGATAGCCTTTACTCAAAGTCCTATCTCTTTCCATATTGCCCCTGTTTTTTGGTTTGCTTCTGTAGGATATATCCCTGACCCTGTGTTCTTTTTAACAGTCTGTCATTTGCCTTCAAATGTGAATTAATATAATATGCTTTAACTAGTTACCAGGCATTATATAACTACTGATAACATTTGAATTTTCTACAAGCTTCTAAATGTAAAATAAAATATAGTGATAAAATAATAGTGGCTTGAGATCAAACCTTAATTAGAGTTTTATAAAGAAGATATTTAAGTTTACAGTCACCTAAAAGTCATCTTTCCTATATTAATTCACTGAAGTATTACAGAAAAGCATTCTTAGCAACAGAAACAATCTCCCACATACCACTAATGAAGGATAATAAACAACTTCGTATATACAGAGAATTTCTATGAAAAAAGTCATTTCAAAAAAACCATATTAATATGATGTAAAACCCTTTTATTATTTAATAAGTATTTTTAAATTTTTATTATTTAATCTCTCTCAAGTGTTGCAACAAAAGTTAATGTACTTTTATTGTTTTGCCATGACAATTATTTTTGTTCACTGCAATTGTAAAATACTATAGTAGCTTATCAACACCTACCTTCTTCTTTTAGGAAAATGTACTTGTGTGATTCTTTAGCATAATTATTGTGGTTCATAAAAACTGTGTTATTATGTTGGCTTAGTATAATATGCTTTTTACATAAAAATAACTTACAGTTATTCTCTCTTCTGGTGGTAATTATAACCCAAGTCCATTGCAGTAATAAACTTGGGCTGAGTATTTGATGGACCAATTTATTTTATTCTAACTGCTCTTTTTCTATTATGACTATTTATTATGCCTTCATAAATGTGATGCACAGCAACAGTAAAATGCAAAGACACTGACACATATACTCTTTTCTAGAGGTGTCCTTTTTCTTAGGCAGAGGCCTGAAGTTGTTATTTATTTGAAGCATTGGAAAGTATTCAAAAGTCATATTCTCCCAGGGGTTTTTACCATGAAAAAGAGCTGTGTGAACACTTATTATTGAAAAGCACCAACATTCCCCATGAGACATGTCATGGTGCCCTATGGCAGCTTCACTCCTAACTTCACTGAAATGAAGAATAAACAAGCAATAGGATTGAACACAAAGAAAGCATTTGTGTAGGTGGAAATATGCCTCGTGGTGTTTACAACTGAGATTGCACAAACCTGGTAACTAGTCTGATAAATTTCCTTTGAAATACTGACCATAGGGAAGATGAAATCTATATATTATATTTTTATAATATGTATTATATAGGTCCTCTTCTTTTCATTCCAAATGTATTATTTTGCTTTTTGCTTTTTTGGTATATTGTATGACTCTAGAAAATATGAAAAAATTTCTGCTGAGATAAACCCTTTCCTGAAACTGAGCTTGCACAAAATATATTGATATTATGTGA
The DNA here is from genome assembly GCF_009873245.2 of Balaenoptera musculus. Taxonomy (NCBI): domain Eukaryota; kingdom Metazoa; phylum Chordata; class Mammalia; order Artiodactyla; family Balaenopteridae; genus Balaenoptera; species Balaenoptera musculus. The sequence goes on from NC_045797.1 coordinate 22,432,266, forward strand.
CCTATTATAAAAGGAATGTGATAACTTTTCTGCAAAGACCTCCAGTTGTAATTTAACATAAAAAAACCACAAAAATGCAATTAAACTATATTGTATTGCTATCCCCAATTTATAAACCCATTGCGCAGCAACTTAGTGAAAGAAATTCTAAATCTAATGATATTGCTATCCAAGACATTTTACCTATTTTGATCCAGCTTAATTTGATTTAAACCCATTTTCATTTGTCCTCTCCTCTGAAACTGCTGATTAAATATTTCAAAATATTTACATTATCTTCTTTCTTTTGCTAAGACTGAATTCAGTTTTGCATTTCTTGTCTGAATGATTTGTTGGATATGAGTGTTTGCTATGCTTTCCACATAGGTCTGATGTGCTCCACATTCCTGTAATTCTAGGATATATGGTCATAACCCACACAGAAAGACCAAAAAACAAAAACAAAGAAACAACCACACCCCCAAAACCAAAGAAACAAAAAGCAAATTTCATTTGTGCAAGTTAGTTCAGCTGGATGCATGCTCTACCCATTGACATTCATAACAAAAGTTATGTTGGCCTTAACTTCAATACCCTTAGTGATGAAGCACACTTTCCCTAAGGTGAGCCTTCCATTCTGGGACAACTGAAATTGTAAAAATAAGTAAATAAATAAATAGAATGTGACTAATAATTCAATTCCTGTGTCTCTGGAAAACCACTATTTGCCCTTAGGTCTCCCTCTATGTGTTGATGCTGTGGAACTCACAAATCTATAACAGGCGTTAATGCTATTAAAAACAATTTTATTCCATAGATAATACACATATATGCCATTTCATTTTTAATATTTTTACAAAAACTATGTGCATTGTAGACAACTGTAAAGTGGAGATCTCTTCATTTAAAAAATAAATTTATCAGAAAGCTCATATATCATGTAATCATAATAATTATTTTGGAATCTATTTTTCAAAATGCAAATATGTACAAGGGTATGCATATTACACATGACAGATCACCCTATATAAGGTAGTTTGTACCTTATGTAAATATTTACTCATATAAGTCACCTCTCTTTGCTTCTAGGCCTATAACTATACTCATGTTCCAGCAGGCCTCAAAGAGTGAGGTACAAAGTGTGAGCCATGAAAAGCTCAGATAAACACCAAAACAACTGCATGCTTTTTCAAATTTATGTAAACATAAATCTGGGGGATATGTGTGAGATTAAACTTACACAGATATAAAATTGCTTACCTGGAATTTAGTGATATGGACCCATTAAGCAGAAGTTTTGGATTCAATGTTTTAGATGAAGAAATATTCTTAATGAGTATCAGATTCTAGGTAGACAGTAGTTTCTTCACCACTTTACTATTCTGGCATCTTCTAAGTTATAGAATTTCTTATAAAAATAAGCTGTCATTCTTTGAAAGAAATGCATCTATTTTTATCTGACTGTAAATAGTTCTCCTTGTCTTATTTTTCAATGTTTTTATTTAACGTACTGTGTGTGTGTGTTGGCGGTGGGGGGGAGGGTATTATTCTGCTTGGGGTTTGTATGGCTTCTTGAACTTGTGTGTAGAGGTTTATCATCAATTTTGGTAAATTATTTTCCAGTATCTCTTCAAATATTGCTTGTGAAACATTTTCTACAACTAGTCTTAGAATTTCAATCACTTGTATACTAAAACATCTCATTGTATTCCATGGTCGCTTTTCATTATTTTCTGTATTGTTCAACTTTTCCCCCTTTTATTCTTCACTGTTAATATTTTCTACTGATCTAGAAAATATTCTGATCTTCTGCTATGTCTATTCTATAATATTCATCTGAGTTTTTAATTTTACTTATTGCATTTTTTGTTTTAGAATTTGCATCTGATTTTTTTTTTTTTTTCTTTATAGACTGAGATTCTCAGGTGAGATGCTCTAACTTTCATCTATTTCTTAAACATATTAAGCACGGCTATCTAAAGTCCGTATCTGGTTACTACAAAATCTGAATCTATTTCAGGTATGTTTACATTGTCTTTTTTTTTCTTGCTTTTAGGTCATTAGATTCTATTACAAGATATGCCTTCCATTTATAAAAATTTTAATTTCTGATACCTTGTATGGTAAATTACAGAGCTTCTGAAGTATACCGCATATCTCCCAAGAGGAGTTAGTGCTTGTATGGATGGCAGTGAGAGTAGGGTGATAAGCAATTGATCCCATGAACAGATGTATTTGTTTGAAGTCCTTTAGGTGGGAGAGGAGGTGAAGAGTCACTTCTAGTTCTAGTTTGCCCCTTATTCCTAGGTTACACTCATCAGGTATCTCAGTAGGAATACTAGCATGTTGATCAAGCACACAGTTCCTTATTAATTCATATATCCTATTGTTTTTCCTCCTCAGCTTTGTGAAACAGCTTTATGGCTGGTTGCTTTCCCCCTTAGAATTTGGCAATAAATTATAGTCTAAATTCACATAAAAAAGTCAGGCTTATGCTGTGGTTTCCTTCTCTCTGGTTTCATTTGCATCAGGAAGCAAACGGCCTGAGTGCGGGAAAGATAACGGGAATATTTATCATCAATATATCTATTTACCATTGATCTGTCTTGCTACCTACTTATCTATATATCATCTAGACCTCTGCAAGTAAGTGCACATATTAGTATTTTCACATACAGATTTATTTATGCATAATATTGAGTGTTCCCGGATCTGTTATTAATTAGTACAATAAAAATATCACACGGTTTCTACATTTCTTAAAGCAGAATGTAGGAGAAAGGCTATTGAATAATTTGTTCCTAAGCCCATTGTTCCCTTAAAGATTGCTGTTTAGCACCTCATACACAATGGGAAATGTTCCCATTTTCATGTAAAGTTTAGAATTATAAAATCTTATTATCTTTCAACATGATATCAGTAGTGAACAATAATAAGAACTTTTCTTGAATAGTAGATAATACTATGAAATGTTGGCTTTTGTTATGTACTTCTGAGTATTCTGAAATGACAGCTTTAAAATGAAATTGTGCTCTGACCCATAGATTTCAAAAAAGTTATTATAAATTTGTTTCTTCTTATAAATGGACTACATTGAGTGGTATAATCATTTTTTTTACTTCCTAATAGAAACAAAAGTCAAAAGCTAAAGCAACAGCAACAACAAAAATACAGAGAATATTCCATTTTAATAGTTAAATATTTATTTATTTATTAAGTGACACCTGAACAGCTGAGATAAAATGACAGAATAAAACAACAAAATTCATACATTGCATGTTGAATACTCTACCATTATAAAATTAACACACAACAATTAATACAGAAGAAGTAATTTAATAAATATTTCTGACATACTGCTAACTATTTCTGAGATACTTTAGACCCCTACTTCACTTTCCAAGTTGGGAATCACACACACACACACACACACACACACACACAAATAATATTTTAATAGCAAACTTTTTACTACTAAAATATGCATTCAGTTTGGAAGTTAGTTATCACTTATTAAACTCCCACAATAGGATAATTAATTTCAGAAAGGTATACAATTTAGTCATGACACAAAAAATTACAATATAGGTATAATATTCATTTTAAAAACTACAACTACTTCAGGCAAAATTACTCAAATGACTTTCTCAATGTCACACAGCTGGCAAATTTGAATTCAAACTCTAGTCTGTCTACCTTCAGAGTGCATGCACTTTCCATTATGTCATCATTTTAATGCTTAGATATAACATGAAGTATAATTGATAAATTGGAATGGGAGAGCAATAGATTATGGCCTTGAAGGCCAAGTAGGGAAGATTGTAGAATATAGGACAGAGTGATAGGTGGATACTGTGCTTAGAAAATTTGATTTCCTCATCTGTTCATAGGATACACTGAAGCAGTTAGAGACAAAATAAGCAAGGAAATACACACACTTAAGGCTCTATTTTAATTGGGTAAGAATAAACCAATGGGCCTTGGAACAGAATAATATTAGCCATTATTAGAAAAAGTAAAAAAAAGAGATGTAGGAAAACTCTAGGAAAAAGGAATTAATATAAACTGCACCTCCCCTCCAAAAAAATGATGAGAAATTTAGAATGTTAGACTGTTTTACTGGGAAAATTAGAAACAGTGTGGATATTAACTATAACTAACTTGAAAATGTGTCTGATAAATGTTGGGGGGGGGGGCTCTGTCTTTAATCTTTCATATATGAAGAATATTGTTTTTTAAAAAGGAGCTATATGTGCAGGTGTTAGATTATGTTCCACGAAGCAGTAGAATAATATAGAATATTTGTGAGATTTATTATCTGGCCACCCATGATTTAAAATATGTTTCCCTATTATTTAAACTATGGTCATTAGGAGAAAACATATTCTTTGTCAGTTTACTAACCTATAAAACAAAAATATAAACATGTTTCAGGTAATATCATGGTGAAAGTTATGCAACATGTATGCCTGGATAGTGTAGGCATTCAATAAAGAATTATTGTGGATTATTAATGCATTATTATTTTGGCAGTATACAACTTTTCTTTTGAAAGTGCATTTAAATATTTGGTTTTATAGCCAGATTCAAAGGAATTATTTAGACATGACTTCTAGGTATTTATTAGTTTATACATCACTATCTTTTCTATTTTGCTTTTATAGTTAAGTTTTATAATTGCCAAGAAGATCACACGTTAAAATAAACTTTCTGAATAAGTGTAAAGAGTTGATTTTTCCCCCCAAAGACCAACATATATAAGAATATCTTTGGGGGCTTCCCTGGTGGCGCAGTGGTTGAGAATCTGCCTGCCGATGCAGGGGACATGGGTTCGAGCCCTGGTCTGGGAAGATCCCACATGCCTTGGAGCAGCTGGGCCCGTGACCCACAACCACTGAGCCTGCGCATCTGGAGCCTGTGCTCCGCAGCAAAGGAGGCCACGATAGTGAGAGGCCCGCGCACGCGATGAAGAGTGGCCCCCCCCTTGCCACAACTGGAGAAAGCCCTCGCACAGAAACGAAGACCCAACACAGCCAAAAATAAAAAAAAAAATAAAAAAAGAATATCTTTGCGAATAAAAACAATATATTTTGATAAATGTTTTGAAGATCACTCAGAAATAATAGTGTTCTATCAAGATATCTAAAGATAATCTGATTTTCTCCCCCCCTTTATAATTATCAAACATTGCAAAAATAACTATAGGTGTATTTTTAAATTTTATTTTATTTTTTCAGGAATTACTCTAGTCAATATTAATATAAGGACTCAGTTTATTACAAAAAAAAGATTTGTTCTATTCTTTTTTTCTGGACACTCAAGATCACAAATGATCTTTGTACTGATCCTTCAATTTTCCCTTCATATCTGTTATCTTCACTTTTTGCCATTAAAATAATTCAGGAAAATATCCTATTTTTTCCCATGTGACAACTTTTGTTTTTTGCAACATTGTTCATCAGCCTTTTACTGCTGCCTATGCGGATTCTGTAAATTTGTTTTAATTTCTTACATATTTTATTTCACACATATTTACTTCATCTTTCCCCATTGCCTGTTTTTTTCTCAGACTTTTTCTCTTTTTGACCATACCTGAGTTTATGTTAATGATGTTACGTTTGGAAAACACCAAAGGATGGAGGTTGTTTCCTAGAGAACCCAACCACATGATTAGAGGGTTGGAACTTTCAGTTCCACTCACCTAACCTCTGCGGAGGGGACAGAGGCTTGGACTTGAATGGATCCAATGGTCAATAATGCCTTGTAACAAAGCTTCCAATAAAAACCCAAAAGGGCAGTGTTTGGAGAATTTCCAGTTGGACGAATACTTGGAGATTCGGGGAGAGTGTCACACTTGGAGGGAATTTGGAAGCTCCTTGCCCTTTCCTCCTACCTTGTCCTACATCTCTTTCTTCAGACTGTTCCTGAGTTATACCCTTCTATAATGAGCCAGTAATCTAGGAAGTAAAATGTTTCTCTGAGTTCTGTGAGCCACTTTAGCAAATTAATCAAACTCAAGAAGGGGGTTGCTGGAACCTCCGATTTATAAGAGGTCAGTCAGAAGCACAGGTGACAACCTGGGCTTTCAACTGGTGCCTTAAAGGGGGTGGCAGTAGGTGAGGGCAGTCTTGTAGGATCAAACCCTTAACTTGTAGGATTTGAAGCTATCGCCAGGTGAATAGCATCAGAATTGAGTTGACCTGTAGGACACTCAGCTGATGTGTGAGAACTGCTTGGTGGTATGGGGGAAAAAAAAAATGCTTTGGAAACTGGTATTAGAATCATTGTAGGCTCCCTTAAAGAGGGGTCATAATCTTGGGTGAGACAGTCCCTTCAACCAAGGTCAGCTGATGGAAAGGGACTGAGTCCTGCACCATTAAAAGGCAACATTCCCGGCAGCTAGGGAGAACGAGTACCTTTGTCTTGAAGGGTACCTTTGTGTCTACTACAAGTGTATAGAAGCAATTAAAATGTGTGTAATGGGAAGGCATATTTTTAAATGTTTACTCATTTATTCTAGGATCTTACACACCATTTTGCCTTAGAACTACATACTGGTTGTATCAACAAATACTTTATAACACCTAAAATGTAATTATTTCCATGTAAGTCTCAAACACTTGTTTATGATCATAACAGCACTATTATTTTGAGTCATTCTGTAAGAGGAATTTCTAAATTCTTTAGTGTGCCATGGACATAACAGGAGCCAGAACTGCAGTGTTTCATGGAATGAAGATCTTCTCAGAGAAGGTGAGAAAATGGAGAAAGCAGAGGATTTCCATGTTAGAGGCCTACAGTAAAGGCAAGAGACAGAAGTGCCTATCTTTGTTCTTTTTCTTCCATTTTTCTCATTTGCCATGAAACTCCCAGAAGAGAAAAAACTGTTAGAAAATTCCAATAAATCAGACAGCCAAGGACAAATAATTGCATTCTTGGATTGAAATGCATAGCTTGGGAGATTCCAAGCCTCTAAGCCACCTCCAGTATATCCCGGGAAATATAGTATATCATTTGCTTTGAAATTTGGCCGAATTGATGGATTTACAGAACATTACTGGCTCAGCAAGTTCTATAGAGGTATGTTAGCATTCCAAATATTCCAATAAACCACAATGAGGAAACACCAAAGGGCTGAGAGGGCTGGACATCAGGAAACAGTCTGCAGTAGAACAAACAAGTAGAGAGTGGGGATACTTATATTCTGAAACAAATTTCTAAGTCCACAGACCATGGCAGTGAATACTGTTATAATGCCCAAAAGATTAGCTTGGACAGGTTGCAAATTAGTGGTCATAAATGCAGTGATCAGATCAGCATATGCCAGCCCAGACCAGAAAAATCACTCTGCAACCAGAATTCTGATGTCTCCTCCCCTATCCCAAGTACTCAGAAAGTCACACAAGAGATAAGCAGGCAGTATAGGGAATCTGAGCACTCACCTGGAAAAAACTGAGTCATCAAAAACAGACTATTTAAACCAGCTCAAAAAAGAACTAAGAATATGAATTGATTGCAAACTTAAGTGACTGCTCAAACTGGAGGACATTGTGAGATTATTAATTGCCAACTTACTTTTCCCAGCTCCCCAGGTAGGAGAGGATAGTGAAAGTGATCATCCAGTTAAAGGATATAAAGATGTTACATTTTGAATAGCATGAGTATTTTGAGTGAATTTGTTATGCAAATGTTCAGATGAACTGACAAATTCAGGAACCTCTTTTAAGACCCTGCATTTCTTTCATTTACTTGCTATAGTTAGTGCATAAAGACCACACAAATTAAAAAAATAAGTCATCAGCTGAGAGCCATACTAATCAAAATCCACAACTATCTATCAGTTTCAAAGTAAGAAAGAGAAGGATCTTCTGGAACTCAATAAACTAAGGCAAAATTGCAGAAAGGTAAAAATGAATATAAAAGAAAGTCATGCAATATTGCAAATATATTTGAAGAATTAATGTGTCAGAAAGATAAGCTGTTTGGAATCCTGAATAGAGAAACCTAAAATCAAAAATTGATCTTGTTCATACTTCATTGTCTAGCACATATGAGAATTCCTGTCATAAAAAAGAGTAATCTACTTTAGATCAAAAGGTATATTTATGCATTTATTCAATACTTGAATGCTTACAATAATGGAGGCCCTGTGCTGTGCATGAGGCATTCAAAGATGAATAAGACATGGGTCCTGTCTCTAAACACTTCACAATCTTCTGGGAATGATAGACAAAAAAGCAAAGTATCACATAAAGGGTACTAAATGCCATGATAGAGGGTATGGAGAGAGACAGGAAACATCTGGCTTGGAATGGTCATGGAAGACTTCTCTGAGGGGATGGTACCTCATGCTAAATGTAGGAGGTAGGCAAAATCATAAGGAATTAAACAAAGTTATTGGCAATAATATTCCTGGCATGAAGAATATCATGTTACATATCAAAGGACAGAAATGATTGACTGTGTATAATACATTTAAAGGACAGATATTTCACATGGGAAGAAAATGAGACATCCTATGATAAAGAGTAAGCTACTATTCTGAATTGTAGATGGAGACCAATTCATATTGGTCAATTCACATTAAAATATCACAATAAAACATGTGAATTTTATCTTTAAGTTAAGGGGAAATCATTTCTAAATTTAAAGCAAGAGTACAATGTCATCATATTTGCTCTTTAGTAAAAGCTATATTCTTACTATGGCAGAGAATGGTTTGAATGGAAACAAGAAAAAATAGTAAGGAAGTATTCCAGGTCTTGAAAATACAAACATGACAAACTAATCTGAGATGTTTAGACTAACAGTAGGAGAAAAACACAAGTTATTTAAGTTATTGAGCAAACTGGCTTAGCTGATTGGATGTGGGGAAGTGGAGAGAAAGGAAAAATCAAGTATGAGCCTTGATTTCTGCATTATTGGCTAGATAATAGTTAATGCCACTCCCTGAATGTAGAATGTAACAGGAGAAGGAGCTGTTTGTTTGTTTCATTGTTTGCTTGTTTTCCAGGGCAGGGACTGTGAGAAGGAGGTGAGTTCAGTCTCCATTTGATCCACCGTGAATTAGATATGCTTAGGAGTTACTCATATTTATTAAAATGTGAAATGAGTAACCAGCCATATATATCAAAGCTTGAGAGAACATTTCATGGTGAAAGTGTTGATTCTGCCATTCTTCAGATGAATAGTGGCATGTGAAGCAATGTGTGTGAGTTAGAATACCCTGAGGAAATCCTGAGAATTAAAACTGACGAGGGACAAGGAGGGCAAACCTAAAGAGAATTGAACTTTTAAATGGTGAATAAAGGGAAGCAGAAGCTATATGAGAAAAAGAAAAGAAGTATCTGGATATTAAGGAAAGACAAAATAGACTCCATCATTAGAGAAGTGCTTTGGAGACCATGAGGAAGTATAATTCTAAAATCAAAATGTTTATTAATAACATTCTACATCTCAGAGAAAGTAAGTCAGAATTGAAAAGTGCTAAATTAATGCCTGGGCATCCTGAGATAGGTGAAGTCATTGAAAAATAAGGAAAATATTATATAGCATAGTCTACTAAGTTTTTGAGAAGTTTAGCTACAAATTAAGGAATGCATTTGAAGTCACATGGAAAATACCAGACTGAATTTTATTATTTTTAATACAGAAAAAAATTGAGGGGGCAAGGCTATTAATGAGTAAGAAGTTGTGATATTCAAGATAAAGAGGAATCGTTGAACATGATTCATTAACAAATCATGGTATTACTGACTTGTGCACAATAGCAGACCCTTTTTTGGTGGTAAGGGCATAAATTTGGATGAAGATGCAGATATTGGTGGAAGGTGGGTTGAGGACGAAAATTTGAGGAAGTTTACATTTAACGACCCCCTCTTCCTGTGAAAGAGTGTGGTCCTCTGCTGAGAGTATATGGGGAATGCAGGTATGGGGCTTGAAGACAGTGGAAAATATTTGAAAAAGGTGTTTTAAAAAATGAGGGAGTGAACACACAGAAAGCTTGCAGGTCACGGGGAGGGCTAAGCTAATACTGTTGATTATTCCTTTTTATTGGATCCAATTCACATGTCTCTGAAATTCTCTCATAGCCATGTTGGTAAATTAATTGCACAGGCAGATCTTACAGAGAGGATACAAGGTGGATCTCACAGGAGGCTAAAATGGAGGACAAGGGCTTACTGGATTTAAGGACTTGGGAAAGAGTTGAGGTCACAGAAAGAATTATGAGGTTTAAAATGAGTAGGAAAATAATAAATCCAGTGCAGAGATAAGCAATAGGAAAAATGGAGATATCAGGAGACAAGAGGTCTCCAGCAGTTGAAGAAGAGGAGCAGTATAGAAGGAAGCAGAGGATTGGGCAAATTCAAGGGATTCAGAGGGTGATGTAGTGTTCAAATGCCAGCAGTGGACTTGGCCAGAATGTTGTTCATTAAAACAATCTCCCTGGTCATAATTTAATACAGTGAGGATGATACAACAGATTGAAAAAATCAAACTAAAAGACTCCCACATTTTCAGCCCTGTATCCAATTAACCTTCCTTTTCAGCATCACGTTCTGGTATAAGTGTTAGATGTTTAACATTGGACAATCCACAAATATTCTTTGCCTCAGCTTTTTACTGATACAATCTTGAATTCACACAATTTTTGAAAAATTGTAGTAACCCACACTTAAATAAACCTACATAAAACTTTCAGCCTCACTAGAGTTCAGAAGATAAGTAAATGTGTGTTAGCGTTTTTGCTATTAAATATGCAAAAATTATGGGGGAAGAATGGATTGTAAGTTTGGGATTAACAGATACAAACTATTATATATAGAATGGATAAGCCAGGGCCTACTGTACAGCACAGGGAACTATATTCAATACCCTGTGATAAACCATAACGGAAAAGAACATGAAAAAGAATATATATATATATATATATATATATATATATATATATATATATATATATATATATATATAACTGTATCATTTTACTGTACAGCACAAATTAACACAACATTGTAAATCAACTATACTTCAATAAAATAAATTTTAAAAAATAAAATAAAATAAATATGCAAAAATTAAATGGAATATTCTTAAATATTACCTAGTATGTGTTACATAAAAGTAGTAACATCAATAAAAAGCAGTAATTCATTCAAATGATCATATTACCAGATCTCAGAACCCTTTAGTTTGCACATATAACCAGGAAATCTGTTTCCATACATGGTTTTAAGGTAAGCAGAATCATTTAGGGATAAAGGAAACAAATGCTGGCAGTGTTTTGAAGTTAATTTGAGAAGGAGTTGGCTACTTAAAAAGTATTTGTGAGATAATAGCCTCTCCTTATTCATTTGAAGTTTCATATAATTAGTTGTTATTGTGGAAGTGAACAAAACATCTAAGAAGAAATTCATATGGGTATTCATGGAGAGGCTTTTGTGTTACATTAATTGGAATCTAAGAGGGTAATGCAAACCTAAGTATGTTTCATTGAAAGGAAAGAAAAATAACAGAATATATAGCCTCACCTAATGTTTTAGTTCCTCATAGCTACCAACATCCTAATGATACATTCAGTTTTTAATCTTTATATGTCTTTTGTCTGATTTAACGGATTCTCTTTAGGTTTCAGGCACTAATCTCAGAATTTCATAAACTGCTTCCTTTTCGTCAATGAAACCATCTTGCAAAAAAGTTTAGCGTATTTATTAAGGAGGTTTTAAAAAACACTGTCTTAATTAAAAATTTATAAATTTATAAATAATGAGGAGAATCATATTGATTTTAGCTATTAATCTTTTACAAATGTTCTGTGCAAAAATCTTTTGGATCAAACCAACTTGAACAGTAAAGCATTCAGAATTAAAATTATAACAGTCAGTGATTGAAGCATATCTAAAAAGCTAGAATTTAGTTAATGGATAGTGTCTTAACAGCATCTCCCAAACACTCCCTTTAATTTTTTTTTTTTTTTTAGGTTTGATATTTCTATTTATTTATTTATTTATTTTCAACACCTTTATTGGAGTATAATTGCTTTACAGTGGTGTGTTAATTTCTGCTGTATAACAAAGTGAATCAGCTATACATATACATACAGACACTTATCTCCTCCCTCTTGCATCTCCCTCCCAACCTCTCTACCCCACCCCTCTAGGTGGACACAAAGCACCGAGCTGATCATTTTTAATATATTTTTTTCACCATTACAAAAGTAATTCCAGAAGAGTAAATACAGTTTGGAAAGTCAAAATAGAAAACACACAAATTATTAGTCTTATCACCTAACACAGAGTATAAATTTCTGTATTTATATTTGATAGGAAAATCTCCCTCATTATTGTACAAACAATTGACTGAAGAAAGGATAATCTTTTCAACTAGTAGTGCTGGAACAATTGGACAGCCATAGGCAAAACTCAACCACACACACATACACACGCACACATACACACACACTCAAAGAAACCCTCACTGTAAACCTCACCCCACATCTTATAAAAATTAACTAAAAATGGTTTAGGTTTAAACATAAAACTATAGAACTTTTAGAAGAAATCACAAAATAAAATAATTGGGACCTGGGGTATATGAAGACTTCTCAGACATGGCCAAAAAAAAGCATAAACCATAAAAAATAAAATAGAAAAATTAGACTTAATACAAATATTAATATAATATAAACACTTACTAAAGTAAGTGTTGCTTTGTGAAAAACGCTGAAAAGCTAAAGATATGCAAACCATGTATCTGGCAAAGGAAAAAAAACAAAAAACCCTCAAAATTCAACAGGGAAAATAACAGGCAAAAGATGTGAACAATCTTTTCACTAACGATGATATACATATGGGTGGCAAATAAGCACATGAAAATGTGCTGAATTTCATTAACCATTACAGAACTGCAGGTTAAAACCCCAATGAAATATCATTACATACCTATTGGAATGGCTAAAATGCTGGCAAGAATTTGGAGAAACTAGTTCTTTCATATATTTCTGGTAGGAATATAAAATGGTACAACCACTCTAAAAATTATTTGAAGGTATTTATAAAACTAATCTACACTTACAATATGATCCAGTAATTGTACTCTTAGACACTTATCCTAGAGAAATGAAAGCCCATTTCATATCAAAACTTACATGAATGCTCATAGCAGCTTTTCTGTAGTAGCCAAAAATTGGAAACAACACTGATCTTCAGTGGGTGAATGGCCAAATAAAATGTGATATACACATACCATCGCTTATGAGTGAGAAGTTAATAAAACAAAAACAAGACAAAACAAAATAAAACAAAAACCACTATTGATAATGTGTAACAACTTGTCTGAATCTCAAAAGGCACTGTCTTTAAAAGTGAAAAAAGTCAGTCTCAGGAGGTTATATGCTTTATGATACTGTTCACATAACAATCTTTAAATGAAAAGCTATAGAGAACTAGAAGAGATTAGCAATTTAGTGGGTAGGGTGATGAGGGAAGGTACAACCATAAAGAGCAGGGAAGGACATTTCTTCGTGGCGAAGGAACAGTTCTGTATCTTGAGTGTGGAGATGATTACAAAAATCTCTACACATAAAATAAAATTACATCAAACTACACAGACACACACAAGTACATATAAAACCAGGTGAAAACTGAATAACATCTGTATCCTAGTTAACAGTAATACACAATTATAAATTTCCTGGTTTTGATATTATATTGCAGTTATATAAAATGTTACCATTAAGGAAAGTTTAGTAAGGTTGCACAACATTTGTACTATTTTGTAACATCCTCTAAATTACAATTATTTGAAAATACACAAATTAAAATATCAAAGAAGTAGAATAAAGGGAATAATACACAATATAGGCAGAAATAAATTAATTTGCACACAAATACACTGAAGAAGATGACAATATGAAATGCTTTTTAATTTGAAGAAACAAGTAAAATGGCCAAATATCTGACAAGAAAGGATTAAGTAGATAAGATGTTGGAAATAAGGAGACAACTAAGCATAAGATATTTTCTAAATTATAAGTAAAATGCTTTGATGAAAAGTATGCCCAATGTATATGAAAACCATTGAAAGACTTAGTTTTTACAAATATAAATTAAAATATTATAAATATGTGATATATATTTTGATTTTTAAAATAGTTGTATCAGTCTTAAAATTTTACAGACATAAAATCGTCTATGTCAGACAGCTAAGAAGTTAGTTACACAAACTTTGTGGAATGGAAATAAACTATCTTCCACTAATGTTACAGAGATTACTTTCAGAGGCAAGGTGTCCAGCTCTGTTATTACACTAGAGTATTCTTTAGACACCCAAATCTTTCAGGGCATATAAAACAGAGACACCTTAGTGCAATATTGGTTATGAACAGAGAAGCACAAATCAAAAATAAAGTTAAACAAAATAAATCAAATATTTATTTCAAAGTTGAAATTCAGGAGGAAAATTTTTTTCTCAGAACACTAGGAATTATTTGTATATTTAAATATCACAGTATGCTACATTAATAAACTAGAAGAGAAAAATATCATACCAATGAAAATATACCACATGAAAAAATAATTCTGTTAAATGTACTATTATAGGATATATTATATTTACTATCAGATTTTAATAATTTTAAAACTCTTCTTAGCAATCTATAGAAAGAAACATCCTTAATTAGAGTAAATAGACAAATGTATAAAACAAATATATTTAACATTAGTAAAATATTAATAAAAGATCATTTAAATATAGGAAAATAATAAGAATGTTTCTTAACACTTGTCCTGTTTGTAGAGCTAAACATATACTGTAGCTATAAATAAATTGGAATATTCACAAGGCCTTCATGGAGAAAATTATAAAATTTTAGGGAAAATTATTTGAAACATCCTATATACATTGAGAGATATTTCAAGTTTATGAATGGGAATACACAAACCCAAAATTTATAATCTGGAAATTTCCTGGACTTTTTCTTCAGTTATTTGTATGACTGTTTTACACACACATCTCTCTCTCTCTCTCTCTCTCTCTATATATATATATATATATATATATATTCATACATATATATGAAACTCTTATCTATTTTTTTGATCCTCATTTTTCCAGCAGCCTGTTCTATCATCTTCAATGTCTCTACAGGAAAAGAGAGACATATAGATTGGCAGGTTTTACTTTACTTTCATAAAAGGGGAGAGGGTCCACCATGACCTATTCAACACAAAAGTAAGGAGAGCTCTCATTTGGTGAGCTGATTCACATTCTGAAAGTCTCTGTCCTTCCTGAGCATATTACTGTATTGTTTCTGTAAAGGGCTTCTTATGATCCTTAACTTGTGGGCCAAAGTAAATTCTGTCCAAGCAGGATTGAAGGTGGGGAGTATTCTTTCCACAGACAACTCACCTCTTTGATCTTTGGCCCACTTAAGGCTTCTGCTCAATAGCGTTGTCAACTACAAGGGTACCCTTGTGAAGACTAGCTCCTAATACTGCTCCACCCTTCTCTTGGTAGACTCTAAATTGTTTCACCTCTGAAGTAGTTTATCTGTTACAATGATGACTCACATTTTCAGTGTAGAAATATATCTAAATGTTTGGATTATTAATGTCTCCAATTCCAGTTATCTGGGATTTTTAAATTATTATTAGTTTATTCCACTGTATGGAATTTTTGTTTTAAGAACTTAGGGAGGAATATAAATACTCTTGTTTTGAATTCCATTTTTAGTTGAAAGTGTTTTTATTTTTTAAGTTAAAACTTTTTAACTTAAAAATATCTTTTTTATTTAAAGATTTATGTAAATGACTATTTCTTCAGTGGAAAGATTGCCAGAATGGAAACAAAGTAACTTGTTCCCAATAATTATAATTATAGATTTTATTATAGTTTTGAAGCACTTCATATTTTCCAGGCATGATGCTAAATGCACCTTATGAATATCTCATTCAATCACCACAACAATCATGTGAGCTGCTGATAATTTTGCTATTTTTTTTTTTCTGAGAAAGAAACTAAGGCTAAAGAAGTTTAAGTAATTTATTCATGATCTCACAGCTAATATATAGCAAATGAGCTGAAGTTAATCTGACTGTAAAAGCTCTTCTTATTTGTGCAACAAACACTTATTTGGGGAGGGGAACTTTTTAGCCTAGCATGGATTTGGAAGTATAGCTTTTTTCAGGCACTGCCAGAAATAGTCATATATGTCTTTAAATGGGAAACCAGGCAAACATATGTAAAAATTGAAATGGTTGCAGGTAGAGAAAGTGGAAATAGAGGGAAGAGGAAGATATGAGAGCCTTAACTGTGGAGCAATAAGAGAATCTTCGTGGAATTACCTTTCCTAAGAAAGTTCCACAAAAGTTTACTACTAGTAAAATTGAAGACTATAGTCAACAATAATTAAAATAAAATAAAATAGAACCACAGACACTTACAAGAGTTCCCTAATCTCTTGAACCATGCTTAACTATGCTCTTTTCTACCTCTCTTCATTTCTGCAAACTGCCTAAAGAGGTGACAGTCTTCGTAAAATTGGAATAGCCACAGGAGAATTGATACATTCAGCACTAGTCTGAGCGCTTTACATGCGCCAGTGATGCTCAATGTAATTTTGTGATTAAATCCAGATGCTTCTTTCCACTTGTAAAATTATATTAAAGAAAATATAATGTAAAACATTAATCATGTCATTTTATTTGATAAATCATAAGGGGTTCTTCTAAATAACTAAAGCTGCTAAGTAATCTAAAAACAAAAATAGAGTAAGAAATTCTCCCATGGGTTAACAGTTCAATTGAAATGGATATGCTTCATCAACACCCGCAATTTGCAAGACAGGTAGATTAGGCAACACCATCCTTGAGGTAATGGAGAAAAAGTAAAGGTAGCAGTATCAGCATAAAGGGTTTAAAGATGGATTCTAAAATTTCTAATATTCAAGCTAACCTACAGCAAGTTCTCTTTATTAATAGACTTCAGGGTATAATTTCAGTGATGCAAACATTTTTATTCAATGCCTAGCATGTGGTGTTTATTGAAAGAAGTGTTATATTGCAAGGCCATATATACAAAATACCTCTCTTTGTTCACAATCTAATTGAAAAGTAAATATATAAATTAAAATACAAAGCTCAAATTTTTTATAGACACATGAACAAAATTATATTATACTTAAGCACAAAAGCTGGATAAACTAACCTATGTTTGACAGAATCTCAGATACTTCAAAAGAGTTTTCTGGGTTGTAAAAGAAGCATGGAATTTTGTGAATTCTATTCATTTGAGTTCAAGTCTACAATTAGTAAATGTTGCTATTTTCAGAGACCTGCAGGACAAAAGCATAATGATACCAGTTATTTGGGGCTATATACACTTTGTGAGAATCAGACAGAGAAATGAAATATTCTGAATATAATGTGTTTTGAGATGTTAATATAGAGATATCCATATGAGGGGTAGCAGGAAAAGAGATAGGGCCTGGTTTTGGAAGTTCAGGGAGCAGTGTTTACAGTGTCATAGTGATGTGAGTGAGCAACTAATTTCACTCCCACCCCGGAACAGTCAATATGGTGGACACTATGGGTGAGTCTGGAGCGGTGACTTTACAAAGTTGGATTTATTCTGTGACAATTAAGATATTGAATTTTAATCAGAAGAGTGGTAACATTGACTTCATTTTTCAACAGCTGATAAGGATGGCATGGAGGAGAAAGCTCCTCCTGTAAGTCTTAAAGCTGGTGAAGACCTACACTCATTCTCAGAAAGAGAGTCCGGAGAGAAAAGCCAGGATTTTAGAGATATTTTTGCAATACAGTTGTTGAAGGCTGGTGAATAAATGGATGTGAAGTGAAGAATATCAGAGGAAAAAAGGGAAAAATAATTTGGAGTTTATAGCTTTGGTTTCAGTGTTATAGCTAGAAAGCATCACTCAAAATGTAGTATTGCCAGGCAGTGCACTTAGAAGGTGAGGGCTGGGGATTTTACAAGATCCAGGATGTACCATTTGTGGATTATTTTAAATGTTTGAGATACTTGTGAAATATACAAGTGTAAATATCTCATAAGCAACTGAAAGTCTGCAAACAAATGAAAGGTAGAAAAATTCCAGAGTCATCACAATTTAGATGCTGATAGAAGCTATAAGAATACCTGCAGTCAGTCAGATAGAAATTACAGATCAGAAACAGGAGGTCTTCTCTATTTTTAAAAGACTTATGAATATATGCTTTTAGGACATCAGTTTAACTCTGCTGGAGATTTGAATTCTCATAACCAATTTGAATTGAACAGCAAATATTTTCCTTCCTAGATTATAAAGCGTAGAAGTGGTTTTCTGTATTAAAACATGTAGATAATATTCCACATTCAGTTTACCAGAAGTGTTTCCCCCACGACATAATTCTTCAGAGGTCAGGAAAAGAAAGCAGGAAAATTGTTTGCCATTTATTCTATTGGGGGGCCAGCGTTAATGCAGAAGCTGATTATAGAGTTGCCATTGCTTGCCATTATCAGAAAAGTGAAAAATAGAAATAACCTGGAATGAAATAAAGGCCTAACTTAAAACTAAAGGGAAAAAAGCATCATTTGTAGAGAAAACTTAAAAGGTTAACTCCCCAGATAGCGGTAACTTTGCTTTGACTCTCCTGGTTTCAGAAAAGAAGACTAAACAGCAAAGGAGAAATCTTCTAAATGTATGTCATGTCATCTTATAGAGATGTATAAAAGGGAAAAATGTTGATAGCATACAGAATGACATTTCAACTATTTGCCTCTCTTGAGTCTAACTGTATCTGGCTTCTTATTCCATTCAGTATCCCACACCTCCCCCTAACAACTCCCCAGTTGCCTGTGCTTCTAAATAACAGTGTGTACTTTTTGACATATAAACTTTGATTCAGATCCTACTTAATTTCCATAATCTTTTCAGACTCCTACAGATAATGACCCTTTGGTTTGAATTTAGCCATGTACCACTGATCATTCACTTGTTTTCTCTTGGAGTTTAATTTAATCATTCTGGTTTAGTTCAAAAGGATAAATAGTTTTCCACATGGTGTTTGGGTAAGAAATCCATTCAATTATGCCCTTATTATTATTCCCTCTGTAAATTCTGCTCTTCTTAATCCTCTCTCTAGCATCATTCTAGGGAAATGCCATTAAGCCCAAGTTCCCCCAGCATCACTCCTCTCCACCATCAGCAGCACACAGGCACACGTAGCCCTCACTCCCTTTTATGTGCTCAACACTGGCTCCTGCTGCCATTGCATCCCTCTCCACAGCCAGGGACTCCTTTGGGACCCTTGCTTAACATACATCCTTCCTGCTTGATACCTACCGTGACCTTAACTCTAAAAAATACACAGGTATGAACAATTTACAAATTGTAGTTACATACAGGATGTAAATAATGTATCTTCAGCTACATGATTTCCATATCTTATATCTAGACCCCTAGTGCCACAAGAGATGTTGTTATCAAATCTCAGAAGTATGGGAATGGCAGAAAGAGAGCCCCTAGATAGAGGACTGATCAATTATCTGAGATAGAAAAAGCAATGAAACACACATAAAGTAATGCAAATTTTTGAGGCTTCATAGCAGTTGTGCAGGGTTTAGGGGCTTGTAATACAATGGACAGGTAGACAGGACAGGTAGACAGGTACACTCATTCATGTATGCCCTTTGCCTGGGGAATCTGAGCAATTTTTCAAAGCCATTTTTGCATGGCTGATTTCAAGTGTGAGAAAGCAACTGACACTGGTAATCCTGATCTCAGCACATCAGACACTAAATCTGCTGATCAGAAAAATAGGTTTCCATTCCCACTTTTTTTTTTTTTTTCCTGCAACTTTACCATATTCATTAATTAGCTCTAGCAGTTTTCTGGTGGCAGTTTTAGGATTCTCTATGTATAGTATCATGTCATCCGCAAACAGTGACAGTTTTACTTCTTCTTTTCCAATTTGTATTCCTTTTATTTCTTTTTCTTCTCTGATTGCCGTGGCTAGGACTTCCAGAACTATGTTGAATAATAGTGGTGAGAGCGGACATCCTTGTCTCGTTCCTGATCTTAGAGGAAATGCTTTCAGTTTTTCACCATTGAGAATCATGTTTGCTGTGGGTTTGTCATATATGGCCTTTATTATGTTGAGGTAGGTTCCCTCTATGCCCACTTTCTGGAGAGTTTTTATCATAAATCGGTGTTGAATTTTGTCGAAAGCTTTTTCTGCATCTATTGAGATGATCATATGGTTTTTATTCTTCAATTTGTTAATATGGTGTATCACATTGATTGATTTGCGTATATTGAAGAATCCTTGCATCCCTGGGATAAATCCCACTTGATCGTGGTGTATGATCCTTTTAATGTGTTGTTGGATTCTGTTTGCTAGTATTTTGTTGAGGATTTTTGCATCTATATTCATCAGTGATATTGGTCTGTAATTTTCTTTTTTTGTAGTGTCTTTGTCTGGTTTTGGTATCAGGGTGATGGTGGCTTCATAGAATGAGTTTGGGAGTGTTCCTTCCTCTGCAATTTTTTGGAAGAGTTTGAGAAGGATAGGTATTAGCTCTTCTCTAAATGTTTGATAGAATTCACCTGTGAAGCCATCTGGTCCTGGACTTTTGTTTGTTGGAAGATTTTTAATCACAGTTTCAATTTCATTACTTGTGATTGGTCTGTTCATATTTTCTGTTTCTTCCTGGTTCAGTCTTGGAAGGTTATACCTTTCTAAAAATTTGTCCATTTCTTCCAGGTTGTCCATTTTATTGGCATAAAGTTGCTTGTAGTAGTCTCTTAGGATGCTTTGTATTTCTGCAGTGTCTGTTGTAACTTCTCCTTTTTCATTTCTGATTTTATTGATTTGAGTCCTCTCCCTCTTTTTCTTGATGAGTCTGGCTAATGGCTTATCAATTTTGTTTATCTTCTCAAAGAACCAACTTTTAGTTTTATTGATCTTTGCTATTGTTTTCTTTGTTTCTATTTCATTTATTTCTGCTCTGATCTTTATGATTTCTTTCCTTCTGCTAACTTTGGGTTTTGTTTGTTCTTCTTTCTCTAGTTTCTTTAGGTGTAAGGTTAGATTGTTTATTTGAGATTTTTCTTGTTTCTTTAGGTAGGCTTGTATAGCTATAAACTTCCCTCTTAGAACTGCTTTTGCTGCATCCCATAGGTTTTGGGTCGTCGTGTTTTCATTGTCATTTGTCTCTAGGTATTTTTTTATTTCCTCTTTGATTTCTTCAGTGATCTCTTGGTTATTTAGTAACATATTGTTTAGCCTCCATGTGTTTGTCTTTTTTACGTTTTTTTCCCTGTAATTCATTTCTAATCTCATAGCGTTGTGGTCAGAAAAGATGCTTGATATGATTTCAATTTTCTTAAATTTACTGAGGCTTGATTTGTGACCCAAGATGTGATCTGTCCTGGAGAATGTTCTGTGTGCAGTTGAGAAGAACGTGTAATCTGCTGTTTTTGGATGGAATGTCCTATATATATCAATTAAATCTATCTGGCGTATTGTGTCATTTAAAGCTTCTTTTTCCTTATTTATTTTCATTTTGGATGATCTGTCCATTGGTGTAAGTGAGGTGTTAAAGTCCCCCACTATGATTGTGTTACTGTCAATTTCCTCTTTTATAGCTGTTAGCAGTTGCCTTATGTATTGAGGTGCTCCTATGTTGGGTGCATATATATTTATAATTGTTATATCTTCTTCTTGGATTGATCCCCTGATCATTATGTAGTGTCCTTCCTTGTCTCTTGTAACATTCTTTATTTTAAAGTCTATTTTATCTGATATGAGTATAGCTACTCCAGCTTACTTTTGATTTTCATTTGCATGGAATATCT
Organism: Balaenoptera musculus; assembly: GCF_009873245.2. Lineage (NCBI taxonomy): Eukaryota > Metazoa > Chordata > Mammalia > Artiodactyla > Balaenopteridae > Balaenoptera > Balaenoptera musculus. Next base: position 22,454,101 of record NC_045797.1, read on the forward strand.
TTTTCCATCCCCTCACTTTCAGTCTGTATGTGTCCGTAGGTCTAAAGTGGGTCTCTTGTAGACAGCATATATATGGGTCTTGTTTTTGTATCCACTCAGCCAGTCTATGTCTTTTGGTTGGGGCATTTAATCCATTCAAGTTTAAGGTAATTATCGATATGTATGTTCCTATGACCATTTTCTTAATTGTTTTGGGTTTGTTTTTGTAGGTCCTTTACTTCTCTTGTGTTTCCCACTTAGAGAAGTTCCTTTAGCATTTGTTGTAGAGCTGGTTTGGTGGTGCTGAATTCTCTTAGCTCTTGCTTGTCTGTAAAGCTTTTGATTTCTCCATCAAATCTAAATGAGATCCTTGCCGGGTAGAGTAATCTTGGTTGTAGGTTCTTCCCTTTCATCACTTTAAGTATATCATGCCACTCACTTCTGGCTTGCAGAGTTTCTGCTGAGATATCAGCTGTTAACTTTATGGGAGTTCCCTTGTATGTTATTTGTCGTTTTTCCCTTGCTGCTTTCAATAATTTTTCTTTGTCTTTAATTTTTGCCACTTTGATTACTATGTGTCTCGGTGTGTTTCTCCTTGGGTTTATCCTGTATGGGACTCTCTGCGCTTCCTGGACTTGGGTGGCTATTTCCTTTCCCATGTTAGGGAAGTTTTCAACTATAATCTCTTCAAATATTTTCTCTGGTCCTTTCTCTCTCTCTTCACCTTCTGGGACCCCTATAATGCGAATGTTGTTGCGTTTAATGTTGTCCCAGAGGTCTCTTAAGCTGTCTTCATTTCTTTTCATTCTTTTTTCTTTAGTCTGTTCCACAGCAGTGAATTCCACCATTCTGTCTTCCAGGTCACTTATCTGTTCTTCTGCCTCAGTTATTCTGCTATTGATTCCTTCTAGTGTAGTTTTCATTTCAGTTATTGTATTGGTCATCTCTGTTTGTTTGTTCTTTAATTCTTCTAGGTCTTTGTTAATCATTTCTTGCATCTTCTCAATCTTTGCCTCCATTCTTATTCCGAGGTCCTGGATCATCTTCACTATCATTATTCTGAATTCTTTTTCTGGAAGGTTGCCTATCTCCACTTCATTTAGTTGTTTTTCTGGGGTTTTTTCTTGTTCCTTCATCTGGTACATAGCCCTCTGCCTTTTCATCTTGTCTATCTTTCTGTAACTGTGGTTTTTGGTCCACAGGCTGCAGGATTGTAGTTTTTCTTGCTTCTGCTGTCTGCCCTCTGGTGGTTGAGGCTATCTACCATTCCCACTTTTAAATCATGTTTTCCATGGGTCTAATTTTCACTCCCAATTCCCTTGTACATGAAATAACTTTGGTTTGTAGTCAGGTTTGTTAATCAACTATGCTGAAACATAGTTACAAATCTTTGCAAGTATTTAAGTATTAACAATTGTTTAACATTTGAATTTGCTTACCATATTACCTCATTAGTTGAGCACATAACTCAGCATTTATCAGTTCCCTTTAAAAATGAAGAATGACTTTACTTTACAAGTTCATTGCCAATGACATATATATTAATTCTTCCTATTAAGCCCTCCAACTCTTCTACCCCTTCATTTTCATGAATTTAATTCTGTCCTCCATTCCCCATCAACTTGTTTGCATATGTCAAAAGACCTATGGTTCTTTTATTTTCAGTTGATTGTTATTCAAATGATGTCCAGAGTATCATTTTTCTATTAATAATGATATTGATACTTCTCTTAGCTTGGACTACCTTAACAAAATACCATAGACAGGGTGACTAAACAACAGAAATTTATTTTCCCACAGTTCTGGAAGCTGGAAGTCCAAGATCAAGATGCTGGCTAATCTGATTCCTAGTGAGAGTTCTTTTCGTGTCTTGTGGATGGCCACCTTCTTACTGAATCCTCACCCGGAAGTGAGAAAGAGGGGAAGAGAACACTCTGCTCTCTCTTCTTATAAGGAGATTAACCCTATCATGAGAGCCCAGCCCCCATGACCTCATCTAATCCTAATTAAGTCCTGAAGCTCATCTCCAAATACCATCACATAGGGGGTTATGGCTTCAACATATAAATAAGTGGTGTAGGGGGAGAGACTTTCAGTCCATAGCAATGTTTGTATTCAAAGCAAATTACATACATCTGTATAAGGACTATTTTAACAATTTCCAGAATTCTCTGCCACACTTGTTTATAGCATGGCATGGCCAAAGTGAACAAATAAGTTTTACTTTTCTTTTAGCTATTTCTTTTATATATTCCAGTTATTCTATTCAATGCTACATGAGTGCTATTTATGAGACATTCCTTATTTGAGAATTTTTTCTTGTTGCCATCCACGTGAACAATTTAATTTGCTTTGGTGTAAAGTTCTCTAAATACTCCCCCTCCCCAAATGTTTCTCCATTGTCTCTTGGCTTTTACTGTTGGAAATAAGTCTTAATTTGAATTATGTGTGGACTTTAACTTCTGTTTTTAAGCTTCTCAGTGCATTTAGGATTTTAATTTGTTCTTCCACCACCACCATTACCAACAATAAAAGCAACCAAAAAACCACTACATTTCTTGGAAAGGAATGTCTTAAACAATTTGTCTGAAATGTTATAAATACTTGCAATGGGCGTACATGAGCTTATTTCATCTTAGAAAATATTATCTCATAATTAGTTATTAAGTTATCGCTCTCTATTTGTTCCGTTCTTTAGAAACACTGTGCTGTCAGTGGTAGTGCTGAGTCCTTACCTCTCCACATGTACCTGCTTCTTTTTTGTTGGTGTAATCCCATGTTTTTACATTCTGTAGAGAGTCTTGTTTGTCCTCCACATTTAGATTTGATTTTTGAGAGCAATTTTTAAAAAATTTACTGTCCCCAATATACTTTATAATTTTGCTATTGTGTTTTATTTTCTTGAAAATGCTTCCTTATCTCATAAGTCTCACTTCTTATCTTTTTCTGGGGTATTTTTATCTCCTGACTTCTGCTCATCTCTACCTCTATTGTTCTCTGCTCATCCCTTTCTCCTCTTGATTTATCGAAGTCATTTACATTCTATCAAGTGTGTTAAGATTTTCCTGAGAATTTTATTTCTGAATTTGCAGTAAATAATTTTATCATTATACAATATCTCCCAGTCTTGAAAATAAAAGTCTATTACACCCCACCCCATCTACCTTCACTGGCTGCTTAAATACAATAAAATATTTTAAGATTATGTTGGGGCAAGACCAGGTATTTCTTTTAGGGGGAGAGTTTGGTGGGGACACTAAACCTATTTGTAGAATCCAAGTTGATGTTCCTCTCCACTTACTAGTTTCTAGTGTATATTATCCCAGTGTAGACTTATTCTTCAATTCAGGCTTTTTTTTTTTTTTCATTGCATATTACTTTGAGCTAGATACATTTAATGATCTACTACCTTGAGCTAATTTTAATTGTTAAATTGGCCCAGCTCTTTCCTCTATCCACGTGATTTTATCTATCTGAAATTTTCATCTTTCCCTCTTCACTCTAAAAATTCTGTTTATTCTTTATTCTTTCTCTGACAGCAAAGTATTTATTTTGTGCTAATTATATTTCTCAGGAGGTATTGTGGCATCCTGGTCTGTCTCCCCATTTGTTCTCTGTCAGTGTCCAGTGATGCAGCTCTAGTGCAGTGAAATCAGAGTACCTATGCTCTAACACTTACTAACCATTTGCCTTACGCAAATTATTTCACCACTCACTTATCTTTGAGTCTTGCATTTCCTGCATACAGAATTAGTATTTTAATACTACTCACCCATAGGTTTGCTTTTAAGAGCAAATGAAACTATACAAAATTGCTTACATGTAGTACTTGGCATATAAAATGAGTTCAGAATGAATTGAATTAGTATCATCCCTGTAAGTTGTTCACTTATAGTGAATATAGAAAAGTGGGTAAAGTACTTCAGTGAACTGATCACAGAAACAGAAGCAATAATTTAATGGCACAAAACCTCACTTTTCTGAATTTAAACATGGACAACAGAGTAAGAGAAGCAAGTATTCTTAGTATTAAACAGTTGACCTTGTTTAAATGAATTAAAGCTCAAAAAAACCAATGTTTATGTAGTTTGTCCAAATTGATCTATATATGCCTCATAGTTAATAGGAAATTGTCCTTGATTAAAATTGAGAATAGTATTTTTCTTTTTGTACATGTTTTTATAAGAATGATTTTAGAATTAGATGGTAGGCTGAATGAGAGGTTCCTATTCTATTACCCCAAACTTACCATATATGCTAGATGATTCTCGTTGTCTACTGGACTATTAGGACTGAATTTTCTCTTTTTTATTTTAACTTTCATCTCTTAACCCTTGAATTTACCTCACATAGTTATTTTAAGTAGCCATTCCCCTATTGCTCTCTGTCTTTAGTCTTTGAGATTCACTTGTATAGAGGCTATGTCAAACATATTTCTCTATTTGTAAGGTATAATAAAACAGATACACAAAAATGTACATGTGCAGACACGCCACTCATATTTGGTTGGGAAAATAAAATAATTGTTATTTAGATAGATGCCTGGTGTCATTCTGTAGTAAAGGAAAGAACTTTTAGTTGATTGGCCTTTAATAAAAGAGAAGAAGAAATAATTTCCTATTTTTTCATCTTATTTTTGTAAATTTTTATTTTATATTGCAGTATAGTTGATTTATAATGTTGTGTTAGTTTCAGGTGTACAGCAAAGTGATTCATTAATACATATACATATATCTATTCATTTTCAGATTCTTTTCCCATATAGGTTATTACACAATATTGAGTAGCGTTCCCTGTGCTATAAGGTAGGTCCTTGTTGATTAACAGTTTTATATATAGTAGTGTGTATATATATTTTTAATTCCAAAATCCTAATTTATCCCTCCCCGGCCACCTTTCCCCTTTGGTAACCATAAATTTGTTTTCTATGTCTGTGACTCTGTTTCTGTTTTGTAAGTAACATCATTTTTATCATTTTTTTTGGATTCCACATATAAGTGATATCATATGATATTTGTCTTTCCTGTTGGACTTACTATACTCAGTATGATAATATCTAGGTCCATCAATGTTGTTACAAATTGCACTATTTCATTCTTTTATATGGCTGAGTAATATTCCACTGTATATATGTGCCACATCTTCTTTATCCATTCATGTGTTGATGGACATTTAGGTTGCTTCCATGTGTTAGCTATTGTAAATAGTGCTGCAATGAACATTGGGGTGCGTGTATCTTTTCAAATTATGCTTTTCTCTTGATATTTGCACAGGAGTGGGATTGCTGGATCATATTACCATAGCTCTATTTTTAGTTTTTTTAATAAAACCTACATACTGTTTTCCATAGTTGTTGTAACAATTGACATTCCCAAAAACAGTGTAGCAGGGTTCCCTTTTCTCCACATCTTCTCCAGCATTTATTGTTTGTAGACTTTTTGATGATGGCCATTCTGACAAGTGTGAGGTGATACCTCATTGTATTTAGTTTTGATTTGCATTTCTCTAATAGCTATGTTGAGCATCTCTGCATGTGTTTTTGGCCACCTGTGTGTCTTCTTTGGAGAAATGTCTATTTAGATCTTCTGCCTATTTTTTGATTGGGTTGTTTGTTTTTTGTTTTCTGTTTTTTGTTTATTTTTTGATATTGAGCTGTGTGTGCTGTTTGTATGTTTTGGAGATTAATTCCTTTTTGGTCATTTCATTTGCAAATATTTTCTCCCATTCTGAGGGTTGTGTTTTCATTTTGTTTAAGGTTTTATTTTTGCTGTGCAAAGGATTTTAAGTTTAAATAAGTCCCATTTGTTTATTTTTGTTTTAATTTACATTACTCTAGAAGATGAATCAAAAAAGATATTGCTGTGATTTATGTCAAAGAGTGTTCTGCCTATTTTTCCTCTAGGAGTTTTATAGTATCCGATCTTACATTTAGATCTTTAACCCACGTTGAGTTTATTTTTGTGAATAGTGTTAGAGAATATTATAATTTCATTATTTCACATATCAATAGCTGTTCAGTTTCTCCATCACCACTTATTGAAGAGACTGTCTTTTCTCCATTGTATGTTTTTGCCTCCTTTGTTGTAGATTAATTGACCATAGGTGTGTGGGTTATTTCTGGGCTTTCTATTCTGTTCCATTGATCTACTGTCTTTGTGACAGTACCATACTGCTTTGATGACTGTAGCTTTATAGTATATTCTGAAATAAAGGAGCCTGATTACTCCAGCTCTGTTTTTCTTTCTCAAGATTGCTTTGGCTATTCGGGGTCTTTAGTGTTTCCATACAAATTTAAAATTTTTTGTTCTAGATATGTAAAAAATGCCATTGGTAATTTCATATGGGTTGCACTGAATCTATAGGTTGCCTTGGGTAGCATGGTCATTTCGACAATATTAATTCTTCCAATCCAAGAATATGGTATATCTTTCCATCTGTTTGTGTTAACTTCGGTTACTTTCATTAGTGTCTTATAATTTTAGGAGTACAGGTCATTTGCCTCCTTAAGTAGGTTTATTCCTAGGTATTTCATTCTTTTTGATGTGATGGTAAATGAGATTTTTTTAAAATTTCCCTTTCTGATATTTTGTTGTTACTGTGTATAAATGCAACAGATTTCTGTTTATTTACTTTGTATCAAGCAACTTTACCAAATTCTTTGATGAGCTCTAGTAGTTTTCTGGTAGCATATTTAGGATTTTCTATGTACACTATAATGTCATCTGCAAACAGTGACAGTTTTACTTATTCTTTTCCAATTCAGATTCCTTTTATTTCTTTTTTCTTCTCTGATTACCATGACTAAGACTTCCAAAACTATGTTGAATAAAAGTGGTGAGAGTGTACACACTTGTCTTGTTCCAGATCTTGGAAAGATTTCAGCTTTTCACCATTGAGTATGATGTTAGCTGTGGGTTTGTCATATATGGTCTTTATTATGTTGAGATATGTCCCCTCTATGCCCACTTTCTGGAGAGTGTTTATCATAAATGTGTGTTGGATTTTGTCAAAAGCTTTTTCTGCATCTATTGACATGATCATATGATTTTTATTCTTTAATTTGTTGATGTGGTGTATCACACTGATTGATTTGTGGATATTGAAAAATCCTTGCATCCCTGGGATAAATCCCACTTGATCAAGGTGTATGATCCTTTTAATGTGTTGTTGGATTCTGTTTGTTAGTATTTTGTTGAGGATTTTTGCATCTACATTCATCAGTGATATTGGCCTGTAATTTCCTTTTTTTGTGTGATATCTTTGTCTGGTTTTGGTATCAGGGTGATGATGCCCTCATAGATGAGTTTGGGAGTGTTCCTTCCTCCGATATTTTTTGAAAGTGTTTCAGAAGGATAAGTGTTAGCTCTTCTCTAAAAGTTTGATAGAATTCACCTGTAACACCATTTGGTCCTGGACTTTTGTTTGTTGAGATACTTTTTATCACAGATGCAATTTCAGTACTTGTAATTAGTCTGTGTATACTTTCTATTTCTTCTTGGTTTAGTCTTGGGAGATTATACCTTCCTAAGAATGTGTCCATTTCTTTTAGGTTGTTCATTTTATTGGCATATAGTCACTTGTAGTAGTCTCTTATTATCCTGTGTATTTCATGGTGTCTGTTGTAACTTCTTTTTCATTTCTAATTTTATTGATTTGGGACCTCTCTTTTTTTTTCTTGATGAGTCTAGCTAAAGTTTTATCAATTGTTTTTATCTTTTCAAAGAACGAGGTTTTAGTTTCATTGATCTTTCTATTTTTCTTCTTTGCCTCTATTTAATTTATTTCTGCTCTAATCTTTATGATTTCTTTCCTTCTATTAACTTTGTGTTTTGTTTGTTCCTCTCTCTCTAGTTGCTTTGGGTGTAAGTTTAGGTTGTTTATTTGAGATTTTTCTTGTTTCCTGAGGTAAGCTTTTATTGCTATAGACTTCCTTCTTAGAACTGCTTTTGCTGTGTTCCATAGGTTTTGAATCATCATATTGCTGTTTTCACTTGTCTCTAGTTATTTTTTTATTTCCTTTTTGATTCCTTCAGTAATCCATCGGTTTTTTAGTAACATATTGTTTAGCCTCCACGTGTTTGTGTTTTTACAGATTATTTTCTTATATTTGATTTCTAATCTCATAGAATTGTGGTCAGAAAAGATGCTTGATATGATTTCAATTTTCTTAAATATACCAAGGCTTGCTTTCTGGACCAGCATGTAATCTATCCTTAAGAATATTCCATATGTACTTGAGAATAATGTGTAATCTGCTGCTTTTGGATGGAATGCTCTCTATATATCAATTAATTCCATCTGATCTAATGTGTCATATAAAGCCTGTGTTTCCTTACTGATCTTCATTCTGGATAATCTGTCCATTGATGTAAGTGGGGTGTTAAAGTCCCCTACTATTATTGTGTTACTGTCAATTTCTCCTTTATGGCTGTGAGCATCTGCCTCATATATTGCAGTGCTCCTATGTTGGGTGAATATATATTTACTTACAATTGTCGTGCCTTCTTCTTGGACTGATCCCTTGATCATTATGAGGTATCCTTCTTTGTCTCTTGTAACAATCTTTATTTTAAAATCTATTTTGGCTGATATGATTATTGCTACTCCAGCTTTCTTTTTATTTCCATTTGCATGGAATAGCTTCTTCCATCCACTCATTTTCAGTCTGTATGTGCCCCTAGATCTGAAGTGGGTCTCTTGTAGACAGCATATATACAGGTCTTTTTTAAAAAAGGCATTCAGCCAGTCTGTGTCTTTTGGTTGAAACATTTAATTCATTTACATTTAAGGTAATTATCGATATATATGTTCTTACTGCCATTTTGTTAATTGTTTTGGATTTGTTTTTGTAGGTCTTTTTTCTTCCCTTCCTCTTCTGTTCTCTTCCCTTGTGATTTGATGACTATCTTTAGTGTTGTTTTGGATTTCTTTCTTTATTTTTTGTATGTTTATCTATTGTAGGGTTTCAGTTTGTGGCTACCATGAGGTTTTGATATAGCAGTCTACGTATATACAAGACTGTTTAAGTTGCTGGTCTCTTAATTTCAAGTGCATTTCCAATATCTTACATTTGTACTCTCCTCTTCTCACGATTGCTAGTTTTGATATCATGTTTATGGGGGTGATTACCTACCTTTACTGTATGTTTGCCTTTACCATTCATACTTTTCTCGTTTTTAGTTGTGGCCTTTTCCTTTCTGCCTAGAGAAGTTCCTTTAACATTTGTTTTACAGCTTGTTTGGAGATGCTGAATTCTCTTAGCTTTTGCTTGTCTGTAAACTTTTGATTTCTCTGTGGAATCTGAACAAGAGCCTTGTTGGGTAGAGTATTCTTTGTTGTAGGTTTTTCCCTTTCATCACTTTAAATATATCATGCCACTCCCTTCTGACTTGCAGAGTTTCTGCTGAAAAATGAGCTGATAACTTTATGGGGGTTCCCTTGTTTACTATTTGTTGCTTTTTCCTTGTTCCTTTTAATATTTTCTCTTTGTCTTTATTTTTTTCAATTTGATTAATATGTGTCTCAGTGTGTTCTTACTTGGATTTATGCTGTATGGGACTCTGAACTTCCTGGACTTGGGTGACTGTTTCCTTCCCATGTTTGGGATGTTTTCAGCTATTACCTCTTTCAATAGTTGTTCAGACCCTTTCTCTGTCTCTCTTCCCCTTGGGCCACTATAATGCTAATGTGGTGCATTTAATGTTATTCCAGAAGTCTCTTAAACTGTTCTAATTTATGTTTATTCTTTTTTCTTTATTCTGTTCTGCAGCAGTGATTTCCACTGTTCTGTCTTCCAGCTCGCTTATTCATTCTTCTGCCTCATTTATTCTGCTATTGATTCCTTCTAGTGTATTTTTCATTTCAATTATTGTATTGTTCAACAATGTTTCATCTTTATACCTTCTAGCTCTCTGTCAAAATTTCTTGTGTCTTCTCATTCTGTGCCTCCATTCTTTTTCCAAGATCATGGATATCTTTACTATCTTTTCTCTAAATTCTTTTTTGGGTGCATTGCCTATCTCCACTTCATTTATTTGTTCTTCTGGAGTTTTATCTTGTTTCTTCATCTGGAACACATTCCTCTGTCTTCTCATTTTGTCCAACTTTCTGCATTTGTGGGCTATGTTCTGTAGGCTGCAGTGTTCTAGTTCCTCTTGCTTCTGGTGTTTGCCCCCAGTGGATGAGACTAGTTTAGAGGCTTGTGCAGGTTTCCTGGTGGGAGAGACTGGTGCCTGCCCACTGGTGTATGGAACTGGGTCTTGTCCCTCTTGTGGGCAGGGCCTTGTCCAGGGGTGTGTTTAATGGCAGCCATGGGCTCAGGAAGACTTTAGGCTGCCTGTCTGCTGATGCATGGGGCTGTGTTCCTGCTCTGTTGGTTGTTTGGACTGAGGTGTCCCAGCACTGGAGCCTACAAACTGTTAAGTGGGGCCATGTCTTTGTGTCAAAATGGAAGCCTCCAGGAGAGCTCATGCCAATGAGTACTCCCTGGTAGCTCCACCACCAGTGTCCTTGTCCCCTGTAGTGAGCCACAGCTGACCCCAACCTGCCACCCCAGGGGACTCTCTAAGACCTGCAAGTAGGTCTGGCCCAGGCTCCTATGAAGTCACCACATTTTTCCCTGGGTCCCAGTGCACATGAGACCTTATGTGTACCCTCCAAGAGTGGAGACTCTGATTCTCCCAGTCCTGTGGCATTCCTATAATCAAGCCCCACTGGTCTTCAATGCTCTGGGGTTCCTGCTCCCAATGCCATACCCCAGGCGGGGGAGCCCGATGTGGGACTCAGAACTCTCACTCCTGTTGGAGCACCTCTGCAATATAATTATTTTCCAGTTTGTGTGTTGCCCACCCAGCAGGTATGGGATTTGATTATGTCACAATAGTGCCCCTCCTACCCTGTTGTTTTGGCTTCTTCTTTGTCTTTGGGTGCAGAATACGATTTTTGGAGGTTCCAGTCTTTTTTTTTTGATGGTTGTTCAGCAGTTAGTTGTGATTTGGTGTTTTCATGAGAGGAAGTGACCTCAAGTCCTTCCACTTCCCCATCTTGTCTCCACCTCTTCCTACTCACATAAAGTCCTTAAATGCATAGAACTTTGCCTCACTGGAAGCAAAGATGGAGTCCAAGCATGTAAGTATTTGGTGTTCAGTTGCTGGTTCTGAGACATAAGGACTACCTACAAGAACTGATGAGAGGTTGCCAGGAACTGACAGTCAGCTAAGAAACAGGGACCTCAGTCATACAACATCAAGGAACTGGGTTACAACAGGCACTTGAATGAGCTTAGAAGTGGATTCTCCCTAGAGCTCCCAGATGAACTGTCCAGCCTGGCTGACATATTGATTTTGGTCTTTTGAAACCTGGAGCAGAGAAACAAGGAGCACCAACACAGATGGACTTCTGACCTACAGATCCTGGGCCACCGTCCACTGCTCATGCTGCCACACACTGCTCTGCTTGGGCCTGGACTGGGCTGGGGAAGGCCAGTCCATGTCTCTAATTTCCTGTTTTTTAATATAACTTTTTATTTCTTAAACTAAACCAAAATTGGCCAGGTGTTATCCTTTTAAATTGCTTGTTTTATATGCATAAGTTAATTAATATTTTTGTTTTAAGATTTTTAATACTTTAATGATAAAAACAGTAGGGCTGTTGAGTTTAATTTAATTTACTATAAAATCAGCAGTTAACATGCAAAACAAATAGAATATGTAATACATATACTAAGATCACAGTCAAAAGTGAGTAAATAATTAATGTATTGTTATTAATAGTCATATTACTTTAAAATTTTCATAATAGTTAGACTTTAAGCTGAGTGAGAGCAACAGTTTTCATTTTAACTACTCTGTTTCTGTCTCTTAGCACAGTGCCTGACACACAATAGGCACTCGATGATTCCTGAATGACTGACTGAATCAGTAAATAGATAAGTATTATGATTACTAATAGCATTGTCTAATCCTATTCAACTGGTGCATGATTCAAAAGGGTGAATTCTCTTTCATGATTTCTTCAATAATGTGGTCCTGGGATTATGTTAATGAATGTTTAGTATGGTGCTAATCAGAAATCATAATTTTACTGAGGACAATCCAGCAAAGTTAATATTATTCTTTAGACACTTCTGGAAAATGAAGCAAGACTAAATACACAAAGAACAGAGAGGCAAAAAAATATACAAACTATTTTTCCTCAGACAAAATTAATACACTCATATTTTGTACTATTATTTATGCTTCCAACATGAGACCTTATTATCCATAAGTTCACCATGGAAAAATTGCATTGAGATACAAAGTTTGATTTGAAAGGTTGCCACTCAGAGATCTCACAGGGACTCTAGATTTTTCATTTTCTGCAGAACCTGTTTCAATGCTACTATTTCACTATATTCAATTCTATGTATGATCTGTTTCTCCTATCACAGTATAAAGGCAAGAACACAGTTCCTCAGTTTAGATTTAAGAACAGCCAGGATGCAGTCCACAGTGCTCTGGGCCAGAAGCTAATCAAGTTTGGCTCCATCCCTCTTGTGGGTTGGTGCATACATCTGCAGTAGTTCTCATCCTAATAACTGCCTCATCCTAGTAACCATCAGTTAGCAGACAGATGCAGGCTTTTCCCTGTATGTCCAGTGTTTTGCCCCAATCCCATTTTGCTTATTTCTCTTTTTATGATGTATAGGAAGCAGAAGTTTATCTTAGGCCTAACTTGCTACAAGCAGAATGGCATTCTAGTGAAAATTACTAATCTCTTTTTGTAGAGAAAAACTTCCTTTTTATTTCAGACATATATTTGTTCCATAGTGTGCATCAAAACAAGCATAAAATTAAGTAACATGATACATTAAACATATGAGATTTGGGGAAATAAACTGTTAAAAGGCTTTATGAATATGAGAGAATTTTCCCCCCAAAAATACTAATGAGTTTTAAAAAATATTTGAAAAAAATTTTCCATTAAAGTGTTCTGAATCCCGCAAATTTTGAAACTTGGTAACTAAAAGAACGGGTTAAAGTTTCAGCCATTATCATGTTCTGTATTAAACATCAATGCATAGGAAAATCAATTAAAATAGTCCTTACAACATGAAATATAATATTTAATTGTATGCATTTCATTTAAAAATTCACTGAAAAATTAAAATATATGTAGTCAAACAGATTCATTGGGATAGATAAGTGGCTTCTTAATAGATGAGGAATAATAACATATCCTGAAAAATACATGCTTCTGAAATAACAAAGATAAAATTAATCTCACTTTTACTTATTCAATAAATATTCATTGTACAGGAACTATATGTCAGGTATTCATCTAGATGCTAGGAATGCATGAAAATCCAGACTCATAGAGTGCACAAGTCTAACAAGTATGTAAAGAAATGAATAAAATTTTGATATATATGATAAAAATATAGAGTAATATAGCAGAGTGTTTGCTTTACTTTAGGAAGTAATTTTCTGAGAAAGAGACAGTTGAGCTATGGTCTACTTATCAGATATTCTGCTTGAAAAAATCCATATTTTCTGTATTGAAAGCAAGTATCTGTGGAACAGAAAATATATGTTAGTCACCCTGGAGTTCAAAATTACAAGAAATATAGTCTCTTCCCTCTAGGAATTTGCAATACAGTAGCAGATACCTGATACTTGAACACAGGTCTAATATAAGTAAATGTGCTTAAATTTGCTTCACTTGGTTTGTGCTCACTATTTTCTGGTCCTGTTCTGAAAATTTTCCATATTTCAACACTTTTAATCCTCCAGTAACATTATAAGATAGCACTTAATATTGTGTATGTGGAAACTAAGACTAGAAGAGTAAGTTTTCCAATGTCACAAACATAATAGTGTGCGAAATGGGAATTCAATTCAAATAATCTAACATACAGTCCACTCTTAATTTCTATCATAAGAAATGAATGGTATGACATAAATGCAGTACTCTAAAATCATTTAAAAAAAGATAGATTTCTGGTTGATGTTCTCTGAGATGTTGTCAAGATGTATTTGCTCAAGCGTGAGCACCTCACTCATTGCCTCTCCACTTTGAAGATGCTTCCATGACAACTGCGACAATAATCACATTGGCATTACATTGGCGACACAAGTGACAATAGTAGCTTAAGTCATAAAAGACACCCTGGATTTCACCTGGAGATTTCTCTTGGGATATTTGCAGTATATCCATAAAAGGCTAATACTATAATTACAAAAATTTATGGATAAAGATAAGAAAGAAGAGGCTTGGATATTAAGCAAAAATAACAGAACATTATGAATGAACAAATGTCTTATGAAAATACATTCATGGACTTTCCTCGTGGCTCAGTGGTTAAGAATCCACCTGCCAATGCAGGGAACACGGGTTTGAGCCCTGGTCTGGGAAGATCCCACATGCTGCAGAGCAACTAAGCCCATGTGCCCCAAGTACTGAGCCTGTGCTCTAGAACTCGCGAGCCACAACTACTGAGGATGCATGCCACAGCTACAGAAACCTTCGTACCTAGAGCCCATGCTCCACAACAAGAGAAGCCACCACAATGAGAAACCTGCATGTTGCAACGAAGAGTAGCCCCTACTCACCGCAACTAGAGAAAGCCCATGTGCAGCCAATGAAGACCCAATGCAGCCAAAAATAGATATAAATAAACATATTTAAAAAAAGAAAATACATTCATTCTGAAGAGTAATCAAGGAAATAGTAATTTAAAATGTAAAACATGTTCCAATAGCGTTGACAAAGAAGAATTAAAGACAGAAGGAGAGAGAGAAAAAGAGAAAGAAAGCGGAAGGGAGGAAGAGAGGGATTGGAGGAGGAAGGGAGAGAAGCGGGAAGAGAGGGAGGGAGGGAAAGAAAGTAGGGATGAAAGGAAAAATAGGAACCTCCAGCCCTCCAACTAGAGCACAGACTTGGAAAGCAGGAATCTTCATATTTTATAGAGGAAAGAACAACTGAACAATATAATCAAAGGCCTATTTAAAGTTCATGTCCTTTAATAAAGCAGTTTCACTTCTATGAAGCAAAAACATGTATAAATTTCAACTTTAATGATATAATTTTAGAATATATGGATGGACTATCATGAAAACATTGAATATATAAATATAATTATTGATACATACATGTTTAAAATAAATGAATCTAAAAATTGTATACAGTGTTACCTTTGTTGCCTGCAGATGGAAATGTATTGTTTTTCTTTGTCAGAGTTAAGTTTATTCATGTTCATTAAAAAATATAATATCTGCCAATTCTTTGACTCTATTTAGGATATAACTCTATAACACTATTATTTGATAAGGCACTGATGAAAGAAATCGAAGACAACACAAACAGATGGAAAGATATACTGTGCTCATGGATTGGAAGAATTAATATTGTTAAAATGAACTTTCTACTCAAGACAATCTACAGGTTCAATGCAATCCTTAACAAAGTACCAATGATATTTTCCATAGAGCTAGGACAAACGATTCTAAAATTTGTAAGGAAACACAAAAGATGTCAGATAGCCAAAACAATCTTGGAAAAAAACAAAACTGTAGGTATGACACTCCCTTATTTCAAACTATCCCACACAGTTGCAGTCATCAAAACAGTACGGTACTGACACAAAAAATTTGGGATTGGATTTTTGCATTCAGGATAGATTTATGACAGTTCATCCAAATTGCCATATATATTAATATTTCCTTACTTATTGCTACTTTTTGCTTATTTCTTAGTAGTATTCCATAGTAGGAACATTTCACAGTTTGTTTTATTATACACATGTTGAAGGGCATCTGGATTCCTTTCCAATTTGGAGCTATTACAAATAAAGTTTTGTCATTTAGGGACAGTTAAATAAATACAATCATGCAGTATATCCCCTTTTGAGATTGACTTTTTTCACTGAGTACAGTGCATTTGAGAGCCATCCAAGTTGTTACATGCATTAATAAGCTTGTTTCTTTTTATTGCTGAGTAGTATTCCATGCTATGTATGTATAAGAGTTATTTAACAATTCACCCATTGAAGGACAGGGTTGTTTCCAGTTTTGGACTACTGTGAATAAAGCTACTCTGCACATTCATTTATAGGTTTTGATGTGAACATAGGTTTTTATTTCTCTGCACTAAATGCCCCAATGTGCAATTACTGGGTCATATGGTCACTTAACACTGTACCTCACATGTAGAATTCACTTGTTAAATTCTGGTTATATGAACACATTAAAATAGTTCACATATATTTCTTCCCAGTGAAAATATATAAATGAAGATTAGTTATTATTAATTTTTAGCTGCTCTATTTAAAAATAAAGTGGTTCATCAACAAGTTGTAAAGAAATTCTGACTATGTGTTCAGTACTGAATCAGGAAGTTGAAAATGCATAAGACCAACTTCCTATGCTAAGATTGATAGTAATTTGTTTGATAAAGTGTGTTTATATTACAAAATAGTATAGACTCTCCAAAAACTAACTGAGGTTCAATGGAGAGGTGATTCAATGAGCTTTTGCATTAGTCAAGAAAGAAGGTACAGAAAATGTGAGTCTGAAAGCAATGCTTTCCAAAATATTATGTGCAATCCATTACTAGGTTTAAGAACCTATCATTTTAAAACCAGTTTATTCATAGTTAAGACCAGTAATAAAATAGGAGAAAGAAGCAGTAGAGAAGAAGAGTGTGTTATAGAGACTTGGGAAACAGTTAAACTTTTGTGCCTTATTTTTTTTCTCCTTTACAAAAAGAGAGTATTGGATAAAATAACATCCATCTGTGAATGTTATTAATGAAATAGGAAACAAATCTCTGTTATAAAAATTGTGGACCTTTGAAATATAAGCAGAAATGCTTATAACACAATCTGCTTATAACACTGAAAATAATTTTTGGTAACGGAAAACACTGCACCCCAACATTTTGATACCAAAATTTTTTTCATTAACAAACATGTCTGAACAGTACCCTCCTCAAAGCCCATAAGTGCCTCTGAAATATTTTCATATTAATGAGATTTAATGAGACACAAATAATACTTAGATGACTAAAGCATTACTTAGAAAAGAAACACATGCCTCAAACTAATTAGAGTTCTTGAATGACATTGAAAAAGGGAGCTGGTTAAGTCATTTTCTATAGCATTAGGTTTAATTGACATAGATATAATGCCAGTGATAATTTTATGCAATTACAAGATCAAGAGTTTAATGTATCTGGCAGTTAGGCAGGGATTTTCTTTCTCTGGCTGTGTTGAATAAACCTCTCTAATCCTTTTCCTTTAGCTTTCCCCTATTTCTAGGCTTAAGTTTAATAAAAGGCTAAAAAAAAATCAAGATTCCACTAGGCTTCTCAAAGCTCAAGCACAGAGAGAAAAAAGGTGTTATCTCAGAGAAGTTGTGGCTCAGAATCATTAAAAAGACTAATGGCAAGATCATAAGGCTAAGTTTACAATTCCCCTTGAGGATCCCAGAATCACCCTCTCTCATAGTAAACACTTTATCTACTTTCATCTTGCTTCCAAACCACCAAAACACAGGCAGGAATCCAAGAGGGATTGGATGATTATAGTTTACAAGGTGCTGCAAAATGTTTCGTTGGATGTTCAATTTGTCCTGCATATGGTGCTTGTTTATATGTTTACAAGTTATCCTAAAACCTTGCTATATAGAACTAAGATATTCTGATATAATGAAGTTCCACAACATGTTTCCTGAAAGAATTTAATACTTTGTAGTTTAAAATTGTGATGGCCTATCTAGGCCATTTGGTGGAGGCTATGAAAATCATAAAATTTTTTAAAGCCTCTGAAATAAGCCAAATGATTTTAAATGAAACAATCCTTTTTACTTTGTTTTAATTATAAATTACAAATTGCAGAGCTTAGGCAAGTCTGGAGTCTGGATTTTTATAACCCTGGGAAATATCTTCTTTCCTTTAGTTTTTTTATGCTTTTCATTTTAACTCCTTGAATAAAATGCCTAGTCCATAATTTTCTTTCTTTCTTCACTCTTGGTAAATATTATAGGTACTGATATACAACATTTTCATTTTTATTATTTTCTAAGGCTTCTGTAGTTATGGTTTTTATTAATGCTTAGAACCAAGAGTCATTTAATTGAAATTTTTAAAATTTTGATATAACTATTTTTCACCTTTACTCCTTTTTTCTAACCTTATTTTAAGTTGGATATATAGTGACAATGGAATGTAGCCTCTGATTTGTCTCCTTTTAAAAATTCTTTGAGTTTTTCTTGGGGTCTAAAGTAGAATTTTTTTTTTAATAAATAGGCCATGGGAATTGAAAGATCAAGTTGTGGAGTACAATTCAATATATAAGTATTTAGAAACACTCAAAAATCCTTCACAGGGAAAGATTTTGTTTTTTGTTTTTGTTTATTAATGTCAGGGAATTTTCTCCTTTATCGAGGTAAAGTTTGCCCTGGACTTCATTCTTGCTTTGAGACATCAAATTGGGATATATTACGTTGACAAACACTCTATTCTTTAAACAAATATTAAAAAAATAAGTTATGCTTATGCCAGACATTATGATTTTTCTTGTTAAAAATTATAATTTATTCATCAAGTCATCAATTATGTATTGTATTTATAATATGTGTTGGGCAGAGTTTTTAGCATCTGAAATATAACAGACAATAAAGCAAATTATACTTCTTGCTAAGTATGTACTTTATATCGAAATGGGTGAAGTAAGGTGGAATAGGG
Organism: Balaenoptera musculus; assembly: GCF_009873245.2. NCBI lineage: Eukaryota > Metazoa > Chordata > Mammalia > Artiodactyla > Balaenopteridae > Balaenoptera > Balaenoptera musculus. The sequence goes on from NC_045797.1 coordinate 22,472,800, forward strand.
GAAAGATAGGAAATAAAAAAAAATAAAATAAATACAAAACAATTAAATTTAATGGTATGTTAGAATGTGATAAACATTATGGAAAGATACAGTGCATTGAAGGGAATAAAGAGTGTGGGAATAAAAAGTGGGTTGCAATTTTACATAAGGCTGTTGGGGCAGGACTCACTAATCAGGTGATGCACATGCAAATATTGGGGGAAAGAGCAAAGCAGGCAAAGGGAACAACCACTGCACAATGCCGGAGGTGGGATGTGACTGGTGTATTTGGGGAATAACAGGGAAGTCATTGTGGCAGAAGCTGCATCCAGAAGACAGAAAGAAATGAAGTCAGAGAGGTAATAGGGGTCAAATAATTTAGGGCATTTATAGGCAATTTTAAGGATTTTCCATTTTTTTTCTGAATAAAAAGTGAGAAGACTGAATAATTTGAATAGGAAAGTTACATAGTCTGACTCATGTGTTAAAATGGATCACTGACTTCTGTTCTGATAGTAGAATGTTTAGGGTAAGTGTACAAGCAGAAAGATAAATTTGGTGACAATTGTACAAATTGATACCAGAGAGAAGAATGGCTTTGATCAGAGTTGTACTGATATAGATAATGGTCATATTATTATGTATTTTAAAGTAAACTCAACATGAATTTTTGGCAGATTAGATATGATACAAGTGAAATGGAAGAGTCATAGATGACTCAGACATTTTGTCCTGAGCCATTACAAGGACAGCGTTGTTATCAGTTGGAGTGGAGAATACTGTATTGTGGTGTGTGTGTGTGTGTGTGTGTGTGTGTGTGTGTGTGTATTTAACATATCTACAAGATATCTTAGTGGAGATATAAGTAGGCAGTTGGAGATAAGCATCTGGAGTTAAGGAGAGAGAACTGGCCTAAAGATATAACTTTGAGATTCCTGGCAAATATTTGATTATAAAGCCATTTAACTGAATAAAATGATATCCACTGAATATGGGCAGAAAAGAGAAGACTAACATGCTTCTCTTCTGACTGACTTCTAACATGCACAGTATCAAGAGGTTAGTAACAGGAAAAGGAATCACCACATGTCCCTGACTAGTAAATTAAGAGGAGAAAAAAATTATGTGATAACTTGGAAGTCAACTGAAAGTTAATGAAGAAGGAGGAATTCATAATTATGTATGTACTCTTAAAGGTACATTAGATAAAATGTAAGACTGATAGTAACAGAAAAACCAAATTAAGATAGTGCACAGGAGCCTTACAGTTGGGAGGTACAGGGTACAAGACAGTGGAGAGGAAAGCATGAGGATCTCTATTCAAGAGAGGGCAACATGCAGTTTCTTTGGAATTAGTCTACAGGTGCCCAAATTCTCAGCCCAAAATAAGTGTCCTTAGGGTAAGTTAGATCTTTTGTGCCTACTATCTCCACCAGGTCCTGATGTATTTTTTGATCTAGTTAGGCTGTATTTGTCTACTTCCCAACTCCAATGATCCCTCATTTTTCTTCAACACTTAGGAAGAAGAATCATTGTCAAACAAAGGATTACTTTGTAGCAAATTCTAGAATTTTGTTACACAAATTTTAGAATTAGAACTGCCAATTTTGAGTGATTAACATCAAATTTCTCCATGTTAAGCTCATTCTGAAAACATAACACATGACATGCTATGATTTAACAGAAATCATAACATTTCATGTCTGTAATTAATAAATTTTCTAAAATTCTTCCTATTTCCCTTCAATAAATGTAACTTGACCTTTGAGGTGGGTCAGCCTCTCTTGACTCTTCTTTTATAAATTAATAAAACTGATTTGTGTGAGATAAAAGATAGCACCTGGGACAGCACTTTTCAGAAACTTTCAGGGTCCAAGACTTAGAAAATCAATTGACGTAAATCATCGTATCAATAGATTTTTTAAAATTATATAATCATATCATTTGATGCAGAAACAACATTTGACAAAGCTCTTCATCAATTCATGATAAAAAGAAAAAAAAACACTCAGGAAAATTGAAATAGAGGATAACATCAGTGATTTGATTTAAAAATCTACAAAATGTATATATATCTGATATCATACTTAATAGGGAGAACCTGGATACTTTCTTCCTAACATTTGGAAGAAAGCAAGGATGTCCTTCCTTTCCACCACTCTTATTCCACATTCAACATGTACTGGAAGTTCTACCGATTTCAATATGGCAAAAAATGAAAATAAATGAAAATAGAAAGTATAAAGAATGGAAAGGAAGAAATAAACTACAGATATTCACAGATGATATTATGACCAATGTAGGAAAGTCCAAAGAATCATCATTAAGAACAACAAAAACTCATAAAACTAATATGCAATTAAAGCAAGGTTGTAGGATACAAATGTAATATACAAAAGTAAGTTGATTTTTCATATATCATTAATGGACAATTGGAATTTGAAATTAAAAGCACAGCACCATTTACACTAGTACCAAAAACAAAACAAAGAAATACTTAGATACAAATCTATAAAACATGCATGTGAGATGATGAAATACTGATGAGAAAATCAAAGAAGATTTAAATAAATGGATATTCTGTAATCATGAATAAAATACCAAACATTAAGATGTTAATTATTTGATTTAAAGTAAACCCAATTGAAATCACAGCACGTTATTTTATTCATATCAACACTGATTCTGAAGTTTGTTTGAAAAAGCATGAGAACTTGAATAGCCAACACTGAAAAAGAAGAACAAAATCTGATGACTGACACTTCCCAGTTTAAAGACTTAAAACACTGTAGTGTTGGTGAAAGATTATCCATGTAGATAAATGGAACATAATAGAAAACACAGTGATAGACCTACACAAACATAGTCACTTGAGCCTTGAACAAGGAACAATGCCAATTTAATGGAGAATGGATGGTCTTTTCAACTAAAAATGCTGGAACATTTGGATGTCCATACACTAAAAATGAACCTAGACACAGATTTTACACCTTACAAAAGTTAACTCAAATTGGATATAGGCCTAAACTGTAAAACTTCTTGACAAAAAAATAGAATAAAATACATAACCTTGGATTTGATGAGGAGTTTTTAAATACTAAAATAAAAAGATTGTAAGCAGGTTAATGGTTACTAATTGTGTATGGGGAAGGGGAGATGAACAGATATAGCACAGAGGATGTTTTCAGGTGGTGACTGTATTTTGTATTCTAGTGTAATTAAGCATTTGTCAAAACTCACAGAACATTACCAGATGAAATGTAAGCTTAATGTATGCATGATTCTGGAGGATCCTAGGATGGAAGGCAAAATGTGTCCAAAAAATCTAAATGTGTTCAAAATGCATTAACTAGCATCGATAAAGGGATTGGAGGAAAAAGATGCAGATCTAAATAATGTTGGAAATAAGTGAAAAGTTTAAGACTAAAACAAAAGAAATTTACATAAGCATTATATCTAATTCAAAGTTGTGTCCTGTTGTGGGTATGGGTTAAAAATTCTGAAACCACTCCACATGTATACTGGAATTGAACAACAAAGCAAATAAGTGTCAGATGGTAGGAGCCCTGTTTCTTACTGTTGTTACAGAAGATTACAGATAAATAAGAGGTGGAGCCTAGAATAATCCATGTGATAATGGATTAGACTTGGAACATCGGTATGAACTCATGTTTAGTTTAATATCTATACAGATGGTTACATGTAGAAATATTTACGGATGTTTACGTACACAGGTTAGTATACATACCTGCAATTTCTTGCTCTGCCAGCTGCTTTAGAAGCAACAATATGCCAGTAGCAATGAGCACAGATTGCATCCAGATACTGGTTTCTAATACCATTCTTCAATAAAAAGAACCATGGTTGCTTGTTCTAGTACTAGGGAATGAAATATACAAGATAAGCCTGAAGCATCTTGTGGTTTGTAATGTCAGAAAGTGAGAAAGTACTCAACACACATACACACACACACATACGTGCACGTGCGCACACACACACAAACACACACACACTGATGGGTTATGTCAAAGGGACATAGGAGTAAATAAATGAGATCCAAATGACAAATTGGAAAATTTCATCAACAAAATTAATTAATTAACATTGGATTGTAACCCAATGTATAAAAAATATTCATGGTGTAAATAAATGATCAGATGCTTAAATAAATGGAGACAAGATAAATCTCTCATGCAGAAAAATTCCAAATTATTTATAAACATACTGTGCCCTTAGAATGTGGAGCATGAGTCCCCTCTCCTTAACGGTTGAATTCACACAGTGATTTTCTTCCAAAGATGTACTATGTGGAAAGCACTTATTAAAAAGTAAATTTATAATGGAGTAAAGTGACAAATAATAACTTAAGCCAGGTGATCAGGTTAAAATCAACAGTGGTAAGGTATATTAGTAGTATGTACTCTTGATAAGGCGTCATGCAAATGACACAACTATGGTCTTCCTCTCCAAAACCCATGGATCCTATCTAATCATGGGAAAAACATAAGATACATCACAATTAAAGAATATTCTACAAAATACATGAAGCAGTAATCCTCCAGTAAAGGTCATCTAAACCAATGAAAGTCTGAGAAATACCACAGCCATTAGGGAACTAAGGGGACATGGCTATTCAATGTAATATGGTATCATAGGTGGGTACTGAAATGGCAAGAACATTAGGGAAAGTAAAAGAAAATCTGAATCATTTACGGACTTTTGTGGTAGACAGAATAATGGTTCCCCATAGTGTCCACATACTAATCTCCAGAATCTGTGAATATCTTATCTTACATGGAAACAGATAATCTGCAAATGTGAGTTTATGTTCTTTAGTCAACACAAGGGTCATTGTAAGAGGGAGGCCGAAGGGTCAGAGTTAAAGATTTGGTGATGGAAATAGAGATGTGGGTTCCTGTGTGTGTGAGAGAGCGAGGGCAAGCGAGCGAGCGAGAGAGAGAGAGAGAGAGAGAGAGAGAGAGAGAGAGAGAGATAGAGAGAGAGAGAGGGAGATTTGGAGATGCGGTGTTTGTCTTAAAGGAAGATAGAGGAAGGAGACCATGACTAAGGAATGGAGCTGGCCTTTACAAACTGGCAAAGCAAGAAAACGGATTCTCCTCTAGAGTCTCCAGAATGAACATTTGATTTTAGGATTCCTGACTTACAGAATCATAAGACAATAAATTTGTTTTACTTTAAGCCACTAAGTTTGTCGTTAGAGCAGCAATAGGAAACTCATACAATTTTAATAATAGGGGAAATTGGAGGAATTTCTGCACTATCTTTACAATAATTCTATTAATATAAAATTTTTAAAATAATTTATTTAAAAACAAATTAAATGATTGAGTTTTATGAGATAGAAACTAGCACCTGAAGATAGTAGCTTACAGGCGCCCCCTGACGTGGCCCTTAGAACATATGTTTAGCTTTGTGTTACTTGTCCTCTCTGACTTTACTTACTTTTCTTCTGCTGGACCCTTTGCTCTCTGCTCAGTCATTTTCTCTCCTTTTTCAACTCAAAATTAAATGTATTATCTTCATATATCCAAATTGTAATATTCTCTAAAATAATGTTTAAAAAATATAATACAGAAAACTGTTGAAAATTTGGAAGGAGAGTACATTTTGCCAACTAGAATTTTTAAAAATGATTTATCGTGAATTCACTTGATGAAATATTATGCAGCCTTTGTAAACATGGCAAAAAACTAAAGGATGCTTTAGAAAGAGAAAAATATAAAAACAATAATGATGACTTATTCACTTATAAATATGAAATTATAATTTTTACTCAAAATATAATTTTTTTTTATAACCATGTTTAGGGTTAAGTGAAAATATTTCTAGTAATATTTTCCAAAATCAGAGTTTTTTTTGTTTTGTTCCACTGTTTCATTTATTTTATCTATTTCACCATTTTAACTATCTCTATTTTATTTAATAAATAATGCTATTGTTTCCTTTAACTGGAAGCCATACTTTAAAACTTTGCGAAAATTTCAAGAGCCAGTGACTTTGACAAATTTGATTTTTCAACTTCTTTAATCTGCAACATTTATTATATGAGATTATGTATAAAAGTTAGGAAATAATGAAGTCTTATCCACTGATTTGCTAGGTATTGTTCTATTTTTTATGATTTTATTTTACTTTTATTTTATGTGTGTATTTATTTTGGAGTAGTGGTGGAGGGGGTAAAATAGTGTAATGAAAGGAAACAGTTTTTCCTTCACTAACTTCCTAACCTTTTTTTCCATTAAGCCCATTGAAGACCTTCCATGTGTCAACGGTTAGCAGCATTTATCAGGTAGGATTCACTTTTATCCTGACAAAAGATTGGTTGTTCCATTCCATTTATGTTCCACTTTTCCCAATCTTATATATTCTTAAGGTCCACATGAAGTCCAAATGTTTCAAAAGACTTTGCAAACTACTCCATTTCACAGTGTTACCTAACATGCTCTAGAATATATTTTCCCCACTAAATTGTTAATTTTTATTTAATACTAGAGACATCTCTGACACATATGGAAACCAGGAATTAGTCACCCTTTACGAGGCCCTTATTTTTTTCCCCATCATTGTAACTAACAAGGTTTCTACTGGCTCAAAATGACATCAGGTTATCCTATTGCAATGTTTTTAGTGAACATTTTTATATCTTTAATGAAATTTTTTCCCCAGCAAATAAATTATAATATTAAAGCACATTCTATAAAACGTACACAATTACAGATGTCTGGTATAAAATGAAGTAAAGGTGAAGAGGACCTGGAAAAACTGCTTCTCCCTTTCCTTTGTGTCTCCTTTAAGGAGTTATTTAATGACCTTGGATTTCCTATCAACATAGTATAAAAGCACTAGACTAAAACACAGGAAAAAGACTAATCCACTAAACCTAATGATCCCAACTACTTAGTTGTATATACTATCGGTTAAAAAAATCAAGTTCTTACTTGCAATGTATTTCTACTTATTTGTTTATAAATTATACCCATGTACTACTGTACTGATGTATTTCATATTGTACATAAAAATGTTTGAATAAAAACATCCAATTTTTAAAAAAAAATTAAATATAAATATAAATTCAAGTTCTATTATTTTCTCCTAACACACTGATGAATTTCCTCACACGTCATTTAGTTGACTTACATGAGACTTCAGAGACCATTAATCTATATCAGTAATATTTAACATCCTGTTTTGGAAGTAGATAAAATGTGATAAAATTCACAGTGCTAGGTAGTGAAATAAGATAAATAAGAACACTGTAATGAAATGTCCGTAAGTTAAACTAATTACATTTAAAGGATAGTTCTTATTCTGAAGTTATTTAATTCCTTTTGATTAGTATACTAAATATCAATGTTTTAATTTCTGAATGCACTGATCATGTAATGTGTGGCTATTGTTCCAATTTTTAAAGTTAATAAACTCTGTTAACTTCCAAGGCCTGAGAACTAAAGTTTTGCCGAAGTTATTATATATGTGCAAAATAAATAGAATGATGTAGTCACACAAGTGAAGCTGATGAAGTTTGCATTCAAATAATAATTGTATTTTTAGGGAATTCTCTGGTGGTCCAGTGGTTAGAACTTGGTGCTTTCGCTGCCAGGGCCCAGGTTTGATCCCTGGTCAGGGAACTAGGACCCCACAAACTATGCGACAGGGTCAAAAAAATTAGAAAATTGTATTTTTGTATTTTATTCTGACTATAACTTCACCAAGTGAAAGGTTAGTGTCACAACTATTCTACATGGTGATCAATGAGAAAAACTTTGAAAATGAGGCCTTTTTATGAAAGTTTCCCTAGGTAACTGCTTACTGGTGACATTTCATGGGTCTTTTTCCACCTGAGGCGGAAAAGGAGCCTTTTTATAGAAAACTAAAAAAAAACAAAAACAAAAAAAACACTTTTCACTAGCAAGTATATGTCTCTTTTGAGTACTTTTGCCAAGAGCAAATACAAGGACAGTAAATACCATCAAAGCTGAGAATAGTCAATTTACTGTCATCTTAAGTCAGAAGTAGTAGTAAAACTGAACATAAAAACCCAGAAAATACATGCTACAGTGATGTTAACTAGGAATTAAATATTCATTGGCTAAATTTCGTCTACTTTGCAGGAATCATAGAAAAAAGAAATGGAGAACTAAACATTATGAAGAATTAGCAAAAACCAAAGGAAGATGTAACATGTTTTAATAGCCTAAAATAAAAAAATAAAACACTTGCCAAGTATGTTTTAACCTGACCCAGTAATTTATTTTCATTTGTTTCATTATTTAACTATCTAACTTATTTCATTAAAGTATGTGAATAATCAATGGTATTTAAGGTTGATTAATGAAAATAGTATTTTAAAAGTTTATTTCATAGAAGTAAAGACTGTTATTTTTAGCAATATAATAAAGCTCTTTATTGGAATAAAGAAGTAGATACATTTTTTTCATTAAACAAAATCTGTTTTCTCAGTCTCAAGAAATACATGCGCAAAATATTTTATGATATCTGATTGACAGGGGCCCTGTGCTTTAGCATACTCACTACACAAAGCTCCAATATGCAAATAAAGACAGAGGTCTACATTTTATGTGAGTACATTGTGCAGAATCCTGTTCACAAGTGGTGTCTTAAAAATGTGAAAGCACTTTCTCTGAACCTTAGTGTTTCTTTGAGAATCACTCATCTAGGTCATGAAAGCAGAAATATGCTTTCCCTTGAAATATCAAGTTGTTCAAAAAATAATTTCAATATAAAACTCTTGTTTTCCAATACTAATAGACAGTGTTTTTCTATATTTAATGCATTTAACTTTTAATTAATGTTTAAGTACCATATACTTAGCATAAAGACAGCACAAAAAATGTTTAGGACCAAATTTGTTTTCCATTGTGGAATCTGCTTGTTCTGGCACAAGAGGGGCTAGAAGAGAAGCAAAACAAATAATTGGGGTGATAGATGTGTTGCTGAAAAACAAAACAAAACAAACAATGCACACAAAAAAACCTGTGAGTTGAGTTTATAGGTGTCTTATTGAGGAGTATAATGCCAGAAACAGCCTCTCAGCTCTGAGAAAGTGTTCCAAAGAGGCAAAGGGAGAGGTATGTGATTTTGGCAAAGGAGGTATGTGCAACCAAGCACACAGCTGGGTCGAAGATTGCTGCTAGTTTCAAGGAACAGACATCTTAGTTAATGGTTTTAGTGCTTTTCTAAGTATGGGAAGATGCAAGAAACTGGGTTCATAAAATTTTCTCCTGAAAATATCAAATTATCTGAAGGCCTGTTCTGCCAGTTTTCCCAGAGCACAGAGTGCCTCATTCCTGATCTCCACCCTGAGCTCCTTGCAGGGTGTGTTAAAAGCCAGAGGCTACAGTGGCTAATGACTCAATCCTTGTTGGGCTGGATGGAGAGGAACATTCTCTAATCAGCACCTGCTAAATAATATGTTAGTAGGGACAACCCAAGGAAATCCCCATGATGAGGTATTCTGGGAGAAGTTCCTCATAGCCAAAGAGACATCTTTGGTCTCTTTGCTTAATAAAATGCCGTCGGGTAGACAGAGCTATGGGACTTCCTGTGCTTCTAATAAATACTCATATTAAATAAATTACAGGGCCTTAAATATTCTGTAAAATCCCAGGAAAAAAAACAGAAATTTATATGAAATTCCTTTTTAAAACTATCATTTTGGTAAGTATTCAGATGTTCTCAGCTAGTAGATAAATATGGTGAGATATACTGAAGAATTAGAAGTTATCTCTTCAAAAATTTAAGGTATTATTTTCTATATGCATGATCAACCTCCCAACCATACATAAATAACTTATGAAAAATAGAAAAAAAGTGGCCATATAATAAATGTGATATTTATGTGGTTCAGAAAGGAGCTACCAGAATACCGGAAAGGTGAAATGGGAGGGCAGTAGGGAGGTTTTCCTTGGGGAAGTACCAACTTAAAAGCAGTGTACAGAACAAGATCAGTTTTCAAGGTGTGCCCTGTCTTGATCCCTGATCTAACATGATTTTCAGTAACTTTGGCTACACTGTGTTACAAGACATGGCCCACAGCCTAATTGTGATCTGAATAGTTTCTTTCAGGTATTGTATCATCTACACTTTAAATACGCTCTTCCTTTTCAATACATCACAAAAGATTGACCCTTCTTTTGTGAGAGAAAAGTAATACTCTCAAGGACTTGAAAAGAAAGATATCAAACTCATGAGTCTGTTTTAAAGAGACCATTCCAACAGCAATAATATCTGTAACGAAAAGTGTCATTGTCTCCTCCTTCCTGACCTGAACAATTTGTGGAGGGTTCCTCTGTGAACCTTCGCCGGAAGTGTGTGTGTGCGCATGTGTGTGTGTGAATGTGCATGTGTGTTTGAGATTGATTTTTCTAGTTTGAAGTTGTAGGAATTATTGTGTTACTAAAATACACAAACCAATATCTATTGAGTATGATTTAACAATGCCATGATTGACTTTTAATTAAGATATTCCAATTAAATGAGCAGGATTTTATTTTAAAAACAATATGAGTAATATATCCATCATGAAAAATAAAATTGCATAATACTGATTATAGACCATTTTGAAATAGTTGTTTGGGGGTTCATAGCCAAAATGAATAGAAAAGTGGAGAGATTGTGTACTTACCTATATGCAACAAGAGCTGAGAGATATACTTCATATGGAGATTGGATCAAAGTTAATTCTCTAATGAAAGTAAATTTTTCTTTTTCCTAGTGGTCAATGCAGAAATAACACTGGGAAGACATTTTCAGAGATTAGGAAAAAGAATACTGAATTTAAAACTATAAATTAAAATGAACCCTATAGAGGTAAAATGGAAGCAAAGACAAACATTTTCGCTCGGCCACATAATTATGTATCTTTAGAGTTGAGGCTGGTACTTTACATTAAAAAGCAATCCAGGCTCCCTTGGAGCGTGGTGTACTTTACTCAGCAATATTAGCCACTCAACATTGTCCTTTTCCACAGGTGTTGAGAGTATTCTTTGTCCTTTCAATTTCTTTATGAATTTTAGAATAAGATTGTCAATTTCTGCTAATAAGCTATTGGGATTTTTAACCGGAATTTCATTGAATTTATTTCATAGATCAATTTGGAAAGAATTGCTATCTTAACAATACTGAGTCTTCTCATACATAAAAAAGATATATCTTTACATTTCTTTGGGTCTTTTCAATTTCTCTTAGCATAGTTTTGTAGTTTTCAGGTTTTGGAGCTTTCTTAATAGATCTCATATTTACCCTTGTGTATTTTCTATTTTTGATGCAACTGCAATTAATAACTTCTAGGAACTAAACAGGATAGACTGACTTAATGGAGCTTATGCTTTTTGGGTATATAAATAATAAACAAGTAAAGATAAAAAATTAGACATTTTAAAAGGGCAATAAAGAAGCAGGTAGAAAGAAAGAAGGCACTTTGGGATAGTATCTGTGAGGCAGGAGATAGATGGGCCCCAGGCTGAACAGCTGGAGTTTTGTCACTGTGGACAGATACTCCAAGATGAAGAGGAGGAGGAGTTAAGCCCTGCCCAGATAAGAGACCACATATTTCTGATTCTCAAGGTCAAGGAGACCTTCCTGACTATACATGCATAGAAAGGCTCCTTGGAGGTCAAAAGGGAGTGATTCCAATCTACCCACAGACCTCTTCACTAGAATCCATTTTGGCTAAGAGATGAGTGCACACACATGGGAGGGCCCTGAGCTATACCAAATACGGACTCAGAGACAGGCACAGTAAGATGATTGGCCAGAGGAAACCCAGAAGAAATATCCCATATAAGTGATTCAAACTACCACAAGTGTGCAACTCTTTCTCTGAGTCCACCTATGTATCCATCCACATGTACTCTTTTTCCTCCTATTAAACACCTTACTTGTTTCACTACTTCCCATCTTTGTGGGAATTCATTTTTGCAAAGCCAAAGGGCCAGGGCTTTGTGGCCCTTGGTCTAGTGGCTAGTATTCAGCTCTCTCACTGCCATGGCCTGACTTCAGTCTCTGGCTGGGAACCGAAATCCTGCTTCAAGCCGCTGCAGGCAAGGCCACCTGAGATCATCTGTACTTTAGAAATAACAGTCCAACACGAAGATATTGTTAAGAACAAAACAAATTTCAAATTTATATTTTTAACACAATTTCAACATGAATTATTCTCCTGTTGAAAATAGGAAGATGTTTCCCTCCCCTTTTTATCAGAACATTTACCCTAGAAAACACGTAAATGTAAGTACCTTCTCTGTCTCTTTGAAATGTATCTTTTAGAAAGAATTTATAATAATAATAATAATTAGTATTATTATTATTATTATTATTATTATTTGCAATTTCAGAACCTTGGCATATCTTCCTCAAGGACCTGGGAGCCATCTCTTTGAAAAGTAAATTTCTCCCTATCTCCCGTTTCTGTGGGAAGCTAGGAGTCTAACTTTAGTGTGTATCTTGCCCCAAGTTGTAAAATTTCCTCCAGTCATATAAAAAGAGTTGTTTCTTTTTTTTTGTAAAAAAAAGTCAATTAACTACATAAATGGTCACCCCAAATTACCAGATAAAGTTAGAATGAACTATATGTGATAAAGGGTGTCAATTCCTCTTACTGGAGGCCTAGTTATTGGTTACCTTGAGGACACATATGTAAAGCATTGTATTTGCTCACCTATATAAAAGGATGATGTAACTTTTTGTCTTGCAGCCTCTTACAGGATTGCCTGTCATGCATTACATTCTGGTTTAATGCTTATTTAATAATCTATTCTCTTTCTCTACCACCTTTATGGAAAGCATTTCTGAGTTGGGGGAAGATTTTATATATCTCCAACAATATCCAAAAGATAAGAAAATTCTAGAAAACTGCATTCTAATTGAATAGCATATGTAAAGGTGTAAAGTGGAGAAAGAGCTTGACATGGAATCAGTGAAGTTGTTTGGTGTGAGAGAATGGTAAGAAATGAAGTTGGAGAGGAAAGAGTTACATTAAACTATATTATATAAGGATATTAAAATATAAATATTAAAATATAATCAGGAGTATAGGTTTATTATAATGTCAATTACTGGATGTTGAAATGGTTCAAGTGTATCTAATTTGCTTTTGTAAATGATCAAACCAGCTGTTAGGTTGAGAATTAATTTAACAGTTAAGAATGGAAGGAAACCAGTTGGTGTTGCAGTATCCTTGAAAAGAGATGTACTGACTTCAAGAATAGGAAGTAGAAATATTGAAAGAAAGGTAGCCAAATTTTTGTCATTAAAGCACAGAAAAAAAGGTTTGCATAAGATGTAGAAAAAAAGAATGAACCAAAAAGATTCATATTTTTTTGACTGGAGCAACAAGGTAGACACTGCTTACAGAAATGGATAAAATTGGAGAGGGATTTGGGTGGAGTGGAAGGCAAGAATTATTATTATTATTATTTTTAACATCTTTATTGGAGTATAATTGCTTTACAATTGTGTGTTGGTTTCTGCTTTATAACAAAGTGAATCAGTTATACATATATATATGTTCCCATATCTCTTCCCTCTTGCATCTCCTTCACTCCCACTGTCCCTATGCCACCCCTCTAGGTGGTCACAAAGCACAGAGCTGATCTCCCTGTGCCATGTGGTTGCTTCCCACTAGCTATCTATTTTACATTTGTAGTGTATATATGTCCATGCCACTCTCTCACCCTGTCACATCTTACACTCCCCCTCCCTATATCCTCAAGTCCATTCTCTAGTAAGTCTGTGTTTTTCTTCCCGTCTTGCCACTAGGTTCTTCATGACCTTTTTTTTTTTTCCTTAGATTCCATATATATGTGTTAGCATACTGTATTTCTTTTTCTCTTTCTGACTTACTTCACTCTGTATGACAGACTCAAACTCCATCCACCTCACTAAAAATACCTCCATTTCGTTTCCTTTTATGGCTGAGTAATATTCTATTGTATATACGTGCCACGTCTTCTTTATCCATTCATCTGATGATGGACACGTAGGTTGCTTCCATGTCCTGGCTATTGTAAATAGAGCTGCAATGAACATTTTGGTACATGACTTTTTTTGAATTATGGTTTTCTCAGGGTATATGCCCAGTAGTGGGATTGCTGGGTCGTATGGTAGTTCTATTTTGAGTTTTTTAAGGAACCTCCATACTGTTCTCCATAGTGGCTGTATCAATTTACATTCCCACCAACAGTGCAAGAGGGTTCCCTTTTCTCCACATCCTCTCCAGCATTTACTGTTTCTAGATTTTTTGATGATGACCATTCTGACCGGTGTGAGATGATATCTCATTGTAGTTTTGATTTGCATTTCTCTAATGATTAATGATGTTGTGCATTCTTTCATGTGTCTGTTGGCCATCTGTATATCTTCGTTGGAGAAATGTCTATTTAGGTCTTCTGCCCATTTTTGGATTGGGTTGTTTGTTTTTTTGTTATTGAGCTGCATGAGCTACTTGTAAATCTTAGAGATTAATCCTTTGTCACTTACTTCATTTGCAAATGTTTTCTCCCATTCTGAAGGTTGTCTTTTGGTCTTGTTTATGGTTTCCTTTGCTGTGCAAAAGCTTTTAAGTTTCATTAGGTCCCATTTGTTTATTTGTGTTTTTATTTCCATTTCTCTAGGAGCTGGGTCACAAAGGATCTTGCTGTGATTTCTGTCATAGAGTGTTCTGCCTATGTTTTCCTCTAAGAGGTTGATAGTGTCTGGCCTTACATTTAGGTTTTTAATCCATTTTGAGTTTATTTTTGTGTATGGTGTTAGGGAGTGTTCTAATTTCATATTTTTACATGTACCCGTCCAGTTTTCCCAGCACCACTTATTGAAGAGGCTGTCTTTTCTCCACTGTATATGCTTGCCTCCTTTATCAAAGATAAGGTGACCATATGTGTGTGGGTTTATCTCTGGGCTTTCTATCCTGTTCCATTGATCTATGTTTCTGTTTTTGTGCCAGTACCAAACTGTCTTGATTACTGTAGCTTTGTAATATAGTCTAAAGTCAGGGAGCCTGATTCCTCCAGCTCCATTTTTCGTTCTCAAGATTGCTTTGGCTATTCGGGGTCTTTTTTGTCTCCATACAAATTGTGAAATTTTTTGTTCCAGTTCTGTGAAAAATGCCAGTGGTAGTTTGATAGGGATTGCATTGAATCTGTAGATTGCTTTGGGTAGTAGAGTCATTTTCACAATGTTGATTCTTCCAATCCAAGAACATGGTATATCTCTCCATCTATTTGTATCATCTTTAATTTCTTTCATCAGTGTCTTATAATTTTCTGCATACATGTCTTTTCTCTCCGTAGGTAGGTTTCTTCCTAGATATTTTTTTCTTTTTGTTGCAATGGTAAATGGGAGTGTTTTCTTAATTTCACTTTCAGATTTTTCATCATTAGTGTATAGGAATGCAAGAGATTTCTGTGCATTAATTTTGTATCCTGCTACTTTACCAAATTCATTGATTAGCTCTAGTAGTTTTCTGGTAGCATCTTTAGGATTCTCTATGTATAGTATCATGTCATCTGCAAAGAGTGACAGCTTTACTTCTTCTTTTCTGATTTGGATTCCTTTTATTTCTTTTTTTTCTCTGATTGCTGTGGCTAACACTTCCAAAACTATGTTGAATAATAGTGGTGAGAGTGGACAACCTTGTCTTGTTCCTGATCTTAGTGGAAATGGTTTCAGTTTTTCACCATTGAGGACAATGTTGGCTGTGGGTTTGTCATATATGGCCTTTATTATGTTGAGGAAAGTTCCCTCTATGCCTACTTTCTGCAGGGCTTTTATCATAAATGGGTGTTGAATTTTGGCAAAAGTTTCCTCTGCATCTATTGAGATGATCATACGGTTTTTCTCCTTCAGTTTGTTAATATGATGTATCACGTAGATTGACTTGCGTATATTGAAGAATCTTTGCATTCCTGGAATAAACCCCACTTGATCATGGTGTATGATCCTTTTAATGTGCTGTTGCATTCTGTTTGCTAGTATTTTGTTGAGGATTTTTGCATCTATGTTCATCAGTGATATTAGCCTGTCGTTTTCTTTCTTTGTGACATCTTTGTCTGGTTTTGGTATCAGGGTGATGGTGGCCTCGTAGAATGAGTTTGGGAGTGTTCCTCCCTCTCCAATATTTTGGAAGAGTTTGAGAAGGATAGGTGTTAGCTCTTCTCTAAATGTTTGATAGAATTCACCTGTGAAGCCATCTGGTCCTGGGCTTTTGTTTGTTGGAAGGTTTTTAATCACAGTTTCAATTTCAGTGCTTGTGATTGGTCTGTTCATATTTTCTATTTCTTCCTAGTTCAGTCTCGGCAGGTTGTGCATTTCTAAAATTTGTCCATTTCTTCCCAGTTGTCCATTTTATTGGCATAGAGTTGCTTGTAATAATCTCTCATGATCCTTTGTATTTCTGTAGTGTCAGTTGTTACTTCTCCTTTTTCATTTCTAATTCTATTGATTTGAGTCCTCTCCCTTTTTCTCTTGATGAGTCTTTCTAATGGTTTATAAATTTTGTTTATCTTCTCAAAGAACCAGCTTTTAGTTTTATTGATCTTTGCTATAGTCTCCTTCATTTCTTTTTCATTTATTTCTGATCTTCTCTTTATGATTTATTTCCTTCTGCTAGCTTTGGGGTTTTCTTGTTCTTCTTTCTCTAATTGCTTTACGTGAAAGGTTAGGTTGTTTATTCGAGATGGTTCCTGTTTCTTGATGTAGGCTTGTATTGCTATAAACTTCCCCCTTAGAACAGCTTTTGCTGCATCTCATAGGTTTTAGGTTGTCGTGTCTCCATTGTCATTTCATTCTAGGTGTTTTTTGATTTCCCCTTTGATTTCTTCAGTGATCACTCCGTTATTAAGTAGTATATTGTGTAGCCTCCATGTGTTTGTATTTTTTACAGATCTTTTCCTGTAATTGATATCTAGTCTCATAGTGTTGTGGTCAGAAAAGATACTTGATACAATTTCAATTTTCTTAAATTTACCAAGGCTTGATTTGTGACCCAAGATATGATCTATACAGGAGAATGTTCCATGAATACTTGAGAAAAATGTGTATTCTGTTGTTTTTGGGTGGAATGTCCTATAAATATCAATTAAGTCCATCTTGTTTAATGTATCATTTAAAGCTTGTGTTTCCTTATTTATTTTCATTTTGGATGATCTGTCCATTGGTGAAAGTGGGGTGTTAAAGTCCCCTACTAGGATTGTGTTACTGTCGATTTCCCCGTTTATAGATGTTAGTATTTGCCTTATGGACTGAGGTGCTCCTATGTTGGGTGCATAAATATTTACAATTGTTGTATCTTCTTCTTGGATCGATCCCTTGATCATTATATAGTGTCCTTCTTTGTCTCTTGTAATAGTCTTTATTTTAAATTCTATTTTGTCTGATATGAGAATTGCTACTCCAGCTTTCTTTTGATTTCCATTTGCATGGAATATCTTTTTCCATCCCCTCACTTTCAGTCTGTATGTGTCCCTAGGTCTGAAGTGGGTCTCTTGTAGACAGCATATATACGGGTGTTGTTTTTGTATCCATTCAGCCAGTCTGTGTCTTTTGGTGGGAGCATTTAATCCCTTTACATTTAAGGTAATTATCGATATGTATGTTCCTATTCCCATTTTCTTAAATGTTTTGGGTTTGTTGTTGGTGTTTTCCTTCTCTTGTGTTTCTTGCCTAGAGAAGTTCCTTTAGCATTTGTTGTAAAGCTGGTTTGGTGCTGCTGAACTCTCTCAGCTTTTGCTTGTCTATAAAGTTTTTAATTTCTCCATCAAATCTGAATGAGATGCTTGCTGGTTAGAGTAATCTTGGTTGTAGGTTTTTCTCCTTCATCACTTTAAGTATATCCTGCCACTCCCTTCTGGCTGGCAGAGTTTCTGCTGAAAGGTCAGCTGTTAACCTTATGGGGATTCCCTTGTGTGTTATTTGTTGTTTTTCCCTTGCTGCTTTTAATATGTTTTCTTTATATTTAATTTTTGATAGTTTGATTAATATATTTCTTGGCCTGTTTCTCCTTGGATTTATCCTGTATGGGACTCTCTGTGCTTCCTGGACTTGATTAACTATTTCCTATCCCATATTAGGGAAGTTTTCAACTATAATCTCTTCAAATATTTTCTCAGTCCCTTTCTTTTTCTCTTCTTCTTCTGGGACCCCTATAATTCGAATGTTGTTACATTTAATATTGTCCCAGATGTGTCTGAGGCTGTCCTCAGTTCTTTTCATTCTTTTTTCTTTATTCTGCTCTGCAGTAGTTATTTCCACTATTTTATCTTCCAGGTCACTTACCCGTTTTTCTGCCTCAGTTATTCTGCTATTGATCCCGTCTAGAGTATTTTTAATTTCATTTATTGTGTTTTTCATCGTTGCTTGGTTCCTCTTTAGTTCTTCTATGTCCTTGTTAAATGTTTCTTGCATTTTGTCTATTCTATTTCCAAGATTTTGGATCATCTTTACTATCATTATTCTGAATTCTTTTTCAGGTAGATTGCCTATTTCCTCTTCATCTGTTATGTCTGGTGTGTTTTGACCCTGCTCCTTCATCTGCTGTGTGTTTTTCTGTCGTCTCATTTTGCTTATCTTACTGTGTTTGGGGTCTCCTTTTCACAGGCTGCAGGTTGGTAGTTTCCGTTGTTTTTGGTATCTGTCCCCAGTGGCTAAGGTTGGTTCAGTGGGTTGTGTAGGCTTCCTGGTGGAGGGAACTAGTGCCTGTGTTCTGGTGGATGAGGCTGGATCTTGTCTTTCTGATGGGCACGTCCACGTCTGGTGGTGTGTTTTGGGGTGTCTGTGGCCTTATTATGATTTTAGGCAGCCTCTCTGCTAATGGATGGGCTGTGTTCCTGTCTTTCTAGTTGTTTGGCATAGGGTGTCCAGCACTGTAGCTTGCTGGTCATTGAGTGAAGCTTAGTCTTGATGTTGAGATGGAGATCTCTGAGAGATTTTTGCCATTTGGTATTATGTGGAGCTGGGAGGTCTCTTGTGGACCAGTGTCCTGAAGTTGGCTCTCCCACCTCAGAGGCACAGCCCTGATGCCTGGCTGGAGCATGAAGAGCCTTTCATCTACACAGCTCAGAATAAAAGGGAGAAAAAATAGAAAGAAATAAAGAAAGAGGATAAAATAAAATAATATAAAATAAAATAAAGCTATTATAATAAAAAATAAGAAAAAAATTATTAAGAAAATTTTTTTTTTAATTTTTAAAAATAAATGTATTGATTTTTTATAATGAAAAATAAGAAAAAAATTATTCAGAAAAAAATTATTAGAAAAAAAATTTTAATTTTTTAAAATAAAAAATAAGAAAAAAATTATTAAGAAAAAATTTTTTTTAATTTTTTTAAAATAAAAAATTAAAAAATTATTAAGAAATTTTTTTTTAAATTTTTTAAAATAAAAAATAAGAAAAAATTATTAAGAAAAAATTTTTAATTTTTTTTAAACTCCAAAATAAAAAATATTAAGGAAACATTTTTTTTAATTTTTTAAAATAAAAAATAAGTAAAAACTTATTAAGAAAAAATTTATCAAGAAAAAATATTTTTTAAGTAAAAAAAAAAAAGAAAGAAAAACGGACGGACCTAACCCTAGGACAAATGGTGAAAGCAAAGCTATACAGACAAAATCTCACCCAGAAGCATATACATATACACTCACAAAAAAAGCAAAAGAGGAAAAATTAATATATTCTGCTCCCAAAGTCCACCTCCTGAATTTGGGATGATTCGTTGTCTATTCAGGTATTCAACAGATGCAGGTACATCAAGTTGTTTGTGGAGCTTTAATCTGCTGCTTCTGAGGCTGCTGGAAGGGATTTCCCTTTCTCTTCTTTGTTCGTACAGCTCCCTGGGTTCAGCTTTGGATTTGGACCTGCCTCTGCATGTAGGTCATGTGAGGGCGTCTGTTCTTCGCTCACACAGGCCGGGGTTAAAGGAGCAGCTGCTTCGGGTGCTCTGGCTCACTCAGACCGGGGGGAGGGAGGGGCACGGATGAGGGGCGAGCCTGCAGCGGCAGAGACAGGCGTGACGTTGCACCAGCTCGAGGCGCACCGTGCATTCTCCAGGGGAAGTTGTCCCTGGATCTCGGGAGCCTGGCAGTGGTGGGCTGCACAGGCTTCCGGGAGGGGCAGTGTGGATAGTGACCTGTGCTTGCACACAGGCTTCTTGGTGGCGGCAGCAGCAGGCTTAGCGTCTCATGCCCGTCTCTGGGGTCCGCACTGATAGCCGTGGCTCGCGCCCGTCTCTGGAGCTCATTTAGGCGGCACTCTGAATCCCCTCTCCTTGCACACCGCGAAACAAAGAGGCAAGAAACAGTCTCTTGCCTCTTCGGCAGCTGCAGACTTTTTCCCTGACTCCCTCTCGGCTAGCTGTTATGCGCTAACCTCTTCAGGCTGTGTTCACGCCCCCAACCCCAGTCCTCTCCCTGCGATCTGACCGAAGCCCGAGCCTCACCTCCCAGCCCCCGTCCGCCCCGGTGGGTGACTAGACAAGCCTCTCTGGCTGGTGAGTCCTGCTCGGCACCGGTCCTCTGTGCGGGAATGTCTCCGCTTTGCCCTCCGCATCCCTGTGGCTGCGTTCTCGTCCGTGGCTCTGAAGCTTCCCCCCTCTGCCACCTGCAGTCTCTGCCCACGAAGGGGCTTCCTAGTGTGTGGAAACCTTTCCTCCTTCACAGCTCCCTCCCACTGGTGCAGGTCCCATCCCTATTCTTTTGTCTCTGTTATTTCTTTTTTCTTTTGCCCTACCCAAGTACGTGGGGAGTTTCTTGCCTTTTGGGATGTCTGACATCTTCTGCCAGTGTTCAGTGGGTGTTCTATAGGAGCAGTTCCACGTGTAGATGTATTTCTACTGTATCTGTGGGAAGGAAGGTGATCTCCGCATCTTACTCTTCCACCATCTTGCCCTCCTCAAGAATTATTTTGATTATCATTTTTTTACTGCCTTTGAGATATATATCTGCAATATATCTATTTTAAATACTTGCTTTTTAATGATTTTATGGTATTCCACCCTATGAATATATGCTAATTAAAATAAACATCCTTCTATAATTGAGTATTTGTTTCTTTATTATACATAGTATTGTGATTAACATTTTTCTTATTAAATATGTATGGACTAACCTTGGATTCTTTTGTAAGGGTAAATTTGTGGAAATAGAATCTTTAGTTCTATGTAGTGCTTCAAATAGGTTAGTACTGTTGACTGTTCCCTCTCAAAAGGCCACCAGAAAAAGCTGTTGATTAAACAAAGCTAAGTATATTAGTCTTACTAAAATAAGAGGGGACATCAACTTGAGAAAGTGTTTCAGGAGGAGGAAGTGAGGAGAGTATATTTACAGAGTTTGAGAACTTGATTTGTGTGATATTAAGGTGAAAATTGCAATGTGTGAAACTGGTTGAGATTAGCCAGACTTTATGATATTTTGGCTTTGAATTGATGTACAATGTGAAGGGTCTTGAAGTAAATCCTAAACAATCTATTAGTCCTGAAGAGAAAACTATTTTAGCTGGCTCACTGTCACATCTTCCAGAAGCAGATATTTGCTTGTCCGTAGCGTTTTAAGATAAGAACATGGATATGGTCCAGTATTGTTCAATACAGGGACAGGTAATTATATTGATTTCAGTCCTCAATGTATACTGTTAAATTACTCTTAGTGAAGTTCACATCAACTAATATTTTTCTATATTTACTCTTTGGAATTTTATTATTGTTGCTAATTATATTTTTAGGTGGATTTAAGGTATGATTATCTGAAAGATTGTTTATTGCTAATCATATGTAATCACATCTGATTTGTGATGCATGTCTTATTCTTAATATAAATCTATACATTTATAAAGTAAAAGGTAAATAATAGTTAATCATTAATTATTTGATAAATAGAATTATTAAAAATATGCATATGCAAGCCAATTATTAGTCTTGTAAGAAGAAATATTAAATGAAAAAGGTATTGAAAATTAAGTATCCTAAGCTTCAGGCAAACAAATGAATTTATCATATGAGTCACTTTTGCAATATTTCCACTATAGCATTTCAACTGCCAGCAGAGATTAGTGAGCATAGATGGCTCTGGTATATTTCCAAAATGAGCTCAATATTGAATCCTTCAATTAAGGAGTGTAACACTTCTACAGCAGTGTTAGAGAGATATGATGGAGTCTCTTCCCAGTGGGAGGAATTGGGTTGCATATCTCACTTATTATTCTTGTGTATAGTGACTATCAGAAATAGCTGTAGAAGATTAGCCAGTTTGGCCCATTTTATCTAGGCAGAGCTTTCATGGCAGGTATCAAAAGAAAGAAACCTAATACTCCTAACCTTTGTGAAATATAACCTAAGGGGGGAAAAGCCCAGTTTTGTACAGAAACATTTGCAAGGAAATGTTTTAAAAAGCAGTGAGTATTTTGCATAAAGCAATACAATCGAATTATTTTTTTGACAACATTGACCTTTCTCACTAAAAACGTCTTTTCCTTAGAATACAAAACAGTCACAAAAGAATAAAGTGTATTCTTTAAAACTGGAGATAAAAATACATATATAATCATTTTGATGCAAAAAAGCAAAATGTAAATTATACTGACATCATTGTAATTTTTAACATGATGATTGTGGCATAGAGTGTGATTTAATGATTGCATTTTCTAATTTTATTAACTTTTAATTGTAGATTGATATTATTTACTTAAGATTTTCACGAGTTTATAAATTGTTTCTTATCAACAATACGGAATGATTTAGAATCCTAGACAAAAAATAGAAAAACCCGAAGAAGGGAAAAATCCCTTTAAATCATATTGTTAGAAAGTAAATATTAATATATTTGTTGAGGGTAGGGGACATAAAATTTATTTTTCCTTACAGTTTTATTGAGATATAATTGACATACAGCACTGTATAAATTTAATGTGTACAGCGTAATGATTTGACTTACATGTGTCATGGAATATTTACCACAATAAGTTTAGTAAACATCCATCATCCCATATATAAACAAAAAACGAGAAAAAGGAAAGGAATTTTTCTTTGTGATGAAAACTCTTAAGACATATTCTTTGAACGATTTTCATACATAACATACAGCAGTGTTAATTATATTAACTGCATTGTACATTGCATCCCTAGTACTTATTTATCATTTAACTGGAAGTTTTTACCTTTGACCACCTTCATCCAATTCCCTCTACCTTCATGCCCCGGCCTCTGAAAACCACAAATCTGATATCTTTCTATGAGCTTGTTTGTTTATTTGTTTGTTTTTCTTTTAAGTATAAGTGACTTACACCTCTGTGCTAGTCCCTGGTGTACAACATAGTGATTCAATATTTCCATACATTTCAAAATGATCACCACCATAAGTCTACATACCATCTGTCACCACACAAAGATATTACATTACTGTTGACTATATTCCCCATGCTGCATTTCATATCCATGACTCATTTATTTTGTAACAGGAAATTTGTACCTCTTAACTTCCCTCATCTATTTCACAAATATCCTCACCCACTCCTCTCTGGCAACCACCTCTTTGTTCTCTGTTTCTATGACTTACTTCCATTTTGTTATGTTCATTCATTTGTTTTGTTTTTTAGATTCTACATGTAAGTGAAATCATAAGGTATTTGTCTCTCTCTGTCTGACTTACTTCACTCTAAATAATACCTTCTAGGTTCATCCATATTGTAGCAAATGGAAAGATTTCATTCTTTTTTATGGCTGAGTAATAGTCCATTGAATATATATCCTGCACCTTTATCCACTCATCTCCTGGTGGACACTTAGGTTGCTTCCATATTTTGGCTATGTAAATAATGCTGCAGTGAACATATGGGTGGACATATCTTTTCAAATTAGTGTTTTCATTTTCTTCAGACAAATACCCAGGAGTGGGATTGCTGGAGAGTATGGGAGTTCAGTTTTTAATTTTTTGAGGACCCTCTTTACCGTTTTCAAGGTGGCTGAAACAAATTACACTCCCACTGAGGTGTATGAGTGTTTTCTTTACTTCACATTATTGCCAACATTTGTTATTTGTAGATGTTTTGAAGATAGCCATTCTGACAGGTGGGAGGTAATATCTCCTTCTGCTTTTGATTTGCATATCCCTGATGATTAGTAATGTAGAACATCTTTACATGTGCCTGTTGGCCACCTGCATGTCTTTGGAAAAATGTCTATTCAGGTCCTCTCCTCATTTTTTTAGTCAGATGTTGAGCTGTATGAGTTCTTAATATATTTTGGATATTAACCTCTTATTTAATATACCATTTGCAAATATCTTCTCCCATTCAGTAGGTGACCTTTTCATTTTGTTGATAGTTTCCTTTACTGTACAAAATTTTTTAGTGTTGATGTATTCCCATTTGTTTATTTTTGCTTTTGTTTCCCTTCGCTGAGGAAATAGATCCAAAAATGTATTGCTAAGAATGACATCATAGAGTGTTCTGCCAATGTTATCTTCTTATGTTTCCAAAACTTAACATTTATGATTTTAACCCATTATAAGTTTATTTCTGTATATGTTGTGAGAAAGTAATCCAGTTTGACTTGCATGTAGCTATCCAGTTGGGAACAACAACATTTATTTAAGAGGCTGTTTTTTTCCCCATTGTGCATTCTTGACTCCTTTGTCATAGACTAATTGACCATATCACTATGGGTTCATTTCTGGGCTCTCTATTCTGTTCTATTGATCTACATGTGTTGTTTAGCCTTAACTTATTTGTGTTTTTTTGCAGTTTTTTCTTGTAGTCAATTTCTGACCTCATAGCATTGAGGTTGGAAAAAATGCTTGATATGATTTCAATTTTCTTAAATCTACAGAGACTTGATTTGTGACCTAGCATGTGATCTATCCTGGAGAATGTTCTATGTACACTTGAAAAGACTGTGTGTGTATTCTCCTGTTTTTGGGTGGAATATCTTATATATATCTATTAAATTCATTTGTTCTAATGTGTCATTTAAGCCAGGTTTCATTATTGACTTTCTGTCTAGATATTCTGTTTATTGATGTATGTGGGGTGTTAAAATCCCCTACTATTATTGTGTTACTGTCAATTTCTCCTTTATATCTGTTAATGTTTGCCTTATGTATTTAAGTATTCTTATGTTGGGTGCATATATAATTATAATTGTTATATCTTCTTCTATGGATTGATCCCTTAATCAATATGTAATGTTTTCCTTTGTGCCTTGTTACAGACTTTGTTTTAAAGTTCATTTTGTCTGATATGAGCATTTCTGCCTGGCTTTCATTTCCATTTGCATGGAATTACTTGTTCCAGCCCCTCACTTTCTGTCTGTATGATCTTTAGATCTGAACTGTGTCTCTTTTAGGCAGCATACATATGCATCTTGTTTTTGTATTCATTCAGTCATTTCACGTCTTTTTTTTTTTTAAGCTGAAATCTTGAGTGTTACATCTATATATATATATATATACATTTTTTAAACTTTGGGTTTATTTATTTATTTATTTATTTATTTATTTATTTATTTATTTATGACTGTGTTGGGTCTTCATTTCTGTGCGAGGACTTTCTCTAGTTGCGGCAAGTGGGGACTACTGTTCATCACGGTGCATGGGCCTCTCATTATCGCGGCCTCTCTTGTTGTGAAGCATAGGTTCCAGACACGCAGGCTCAGTAATTGTGGCTCACGGACCCAGTTGCTCCGCGGCATGTGGGATCTTCCCAGACCAGGGCTCGAACCCATGTCCCCTGCATTGGCAGGCAGACTCTCAACCACTGCTCCACCAGGGAAGCCCACATTTCATGTCTTTTGATTGGAACATTTAGTCCATTTTCATTTAAAGTTATTATTGATTGGTATGTACTTATTGCCATTTCTTAATTGTTTTGAGGTTGTTTTTTAGTCACATTTGTTCTTTTTTTCTTTTGTTTTCTTCCATGTGATTTGATGGCTATTTTTAGTGTTATGTTGGAATATTTTCTTTCTGTGTTTATCTATTGTAGTTATATATTATATATATATATACACACACACACATATATATATATGTATATGATTATTTTTATTCCTCATCTCTTATGTTCAAACACATTTTAACAACCCTGCATTTTTACTCCTCCTCTCTATGCTTACTGTTTTAGACATCATATTTTACATCTTGTTGTTTTGTGTATCCCTTAACTGCTTATTGCCAATATAGATAATTTTTACAACTTTTGCTGTTTAACCTTCCTATTAGCTTTATATGTGGTTAATTTACTACCTTTACTGTGTATTTGCATTTACCAATGAGCTTTTCCTTTCATAACTTTCATGTTTCTAGTTCTGGCCTTTTCTTTTTCACTTAGAGAAGTCCCTTCTAACATTTCTTGTAATGCTAGTTTGATAGTGCTGAACACCTTTAGCCTTTGCTTGTCAGTAAAACTTTTCATCTTGCTATCAAATCTGAATGAAAACTTTTCCAGGTAAAGTATTCTTGGTTGTAGGTTTTTTACATTTTATCTCTTTAAATATGTTGTGCTTCTCCCTTCTGGCCTGCAGAATTTCTGCTAAAATGTCAGCTGATGGCCTTGTGGGAATTCACTTGTATGTAATGTTGATTTTCCCTTGCTGCTTATAATATCCTTGGGTTTGATCCTGTTTGAGACTCTGTACTTCCTGGACCTGGATGTCTGTTTCCTTTCCCAGGTTAAGGAAGTTTTTATCTATTAAGTCTTCAAATATCTTATCTTCCTCCTTCTCTCTATCTCTTCCTTTGGGACCCCTAAAATGAAAATGTTAATATGCTTGACATTGCTCTAGAGGTCTCTTAAAGTATCCTCATTTTTTTTTTTTCAATCTTTTTTCTTTTGTGTGTTCAGCATCAGTGATTTCCACTACTCTGTCTTCCAGATCACTGATCCATTCCTCTGTATAATCTAATCTGCTGTGGATTGCTTCTAGTGTATTTTTCGTTTTAGTTATTTTATTTTTCATCTCTGCTTGGTATTTTCCACCTGTTTAAAACATCTAACTTTTTACTCTGTTTATCCAATAGTCTCCTGAGTTCTTCGAACATCTTTACAATCATTACCTTGGGCTCTTTATCAGGTGTATTGCCTATCTCCACTTCAATTCGTTCTTCTTCTGGGATTTTATATTGTTCTTTCCTTTAAAACATACTCTTCTATCATCTCATTTTTCCTAATTTGCTGTATTTATTTCTCAGTATTTGGTAGGTTGGCTATGTTTCTGACCTCGGAGTAGTAGCCTTTTATAGGAGACATCATATATGTCCCAGCAGTGCACTCTCCTCTGTTCTTCAGGGCTATGTGCTCTAGTGATGCCCCCTATTTGGGCTATGTGTATATTTCTTTTGTGGAAGACAAACTACTGTGGGCAGTCTAGTGATGACACTGGCCCAGATCCAGTTGGTTGACAAGCTTTGCATTGTGTGGAGGCTGCTGACTGCTGTTGGGGATGTCCAGGTAATGAGGTTGCTGACCCTGGAGCCCTACGGGGTTCCAGACTAGTGCAGGACCACTGGTGGGTTGGGCTGGGTTCTGGAATAGGTGGTTATGGGGCTGGAGTTCCTGGAACTGGTGTCTACCTGCTCCTGGAAGGGGCTGGTTCCTGACATGGCTGACTACAGGTTCTGGTTGTCCCACAGCTGGTGTTGGCCCACTGGTGAGTGGGGCTGGATTCCAGGGTAGCTGGCTGAGGGACCCAAGGTTACTTGGAACTGTTGTCAGCCTGCTGGTGGGTGGTGGGTGGGACTAGGCCCATGAAAGTCCTGGAACTGGTGCAGACTGGCTGGTTGTTGGGGCCTGTCCTGATGCTAATAAACTAGAAGGAAGATTCCAAAATTGTGCTTGCCAGTACCAACATCCTCTTGGTAGAATGTTCTTGGTAGAACATCCTCCCAAAAATTGCCGCTGCAAGCATCTATGTCCCCAGGGTGAGTCCCAGTTTCTTCCTGCCGCTCCAGGAGGCTCTCTAAGCTCAGCAAGTGGGTATGACTCAGGTTTCTTTCAAAGTACTGATCCTACCCTGGGTCTCAGATAATGTGAAATTTTGTGTGAACCTTTTAGGAATGGAGTTTCAGTTTCCTATAGATCTCTGGCTCTCTGGAATGCAAGCCCTGCTGGCCTTCAAAGCCAGACATTCTGCGGACTCATCTTCTCAGTGCAGGAGCCCCAGGCTAAGCAGCCCAATGTAGAGCTCAGACTTCTCATTCCTTGGGGAGAATTTCTGCACTTGTGGTTATGCTCCCATTTGTGGTTCCCTACTTGGGATATGGGTCTTGATTTTACCACATCTCCGCCCCTCCTTCCTTGACTCCTTGTTGTTTCTTTGTTATATCTTTAGTTTTAGAGATCATTTCTGCTACTCATCAGGTTGTTTTCATCAACAGTTGCTCTGTAAATAGTTGTAATTTTGGTGTGCCCATGGGAGGGTGTGATCACAGGGTATTTCTACTTTGCCATCTTGGACTAATTTTTAATATTTTTATGAATGCATATATGTATCACTTAATATTCAGAAACTCAAATCATGCTGAACATTGCTTTGAATTTTTCAGCAACATAAAATAAAATTTATATGTATTAGAAAAAAGTGGAATGAGTTACACTGTTTGATGAAACTGGAAGATAGGATTAAGTAACAGAGCTTTAGAAAAAGAAAGTATATTAAAGAGTATCTAACACAATTCACCCATCTTATAGACAAGAAATTGAAATGGGGAAAGATAAAATGATTGCTCGGAGTTTCACTATTAGTTTACAGGACACATAGAATCACCAATTAGGCCCCTGACTCTCAGTTCCAGGTACCACCTCCTCACTCCTGCCCCACAACAGGACATTTCATACTTGACACATATTTTGCCCCTCTCACAAAACAGAATAATATACACATTTCTAAGTAGGATGTCCTTTTGTGTTACTAATTCATCAATAAGTCTACCTCAAAAAAGTTTTTCCCAGGAAGAAATAGGGACAATTATGTTGACATAAAATTGTATAAGAATAGAACTATTTTTTCAAATAACTGGACTTTGTGGTTTTTCCATCTTCAAAAAAAATCAAGGTAAAAAATGTTTTTGGTCCTCTCTCCCAAACATTATACTAATATTTGGTGTAATCACAAATGATAGCCTTATGATTTATTTTGAACATATATGTCTGGTTTCTAAAATGCAATATACCTTAATATTTTTGTTTGAAATAAATGGTTGAATAGTTGAACAGAAGAAACTATACCTTAAAACAGTACCATTATTCTAATTTATTTAACTTAGACTCTTACTAATTTCTATTCCTCTGTATTGAATATATTTATATATGTATATACATATATATATACATATATATATATATATATATACACACATTTATTTATTTATTTATTTATTACAACTGTTTTGTACTGACTGATTTTAATTTTCTTCTTCAGGCTTACCTGTGATTGTTAAAAAGTACCCATAATTAAGCTGCATTTTATTTTGATTAAAAACTAAAAGATAACAAAACAAAAAATAGCAACAAACATGTTTAAGCTAAAGAAACTATTGAGTGGATTTTGTCATTATTTCTTCATTATTTATCTTTTTAGAAGGTACATGTACTAGTTAAGTAGCTCTTTTTATGAATGTACTGTATTTGACGTATTGTCTTTTTATTTTTTTTGGCTTTTAGCAATTCAAAACATTTCTTTTTCGTTTTCTTTTCAGATTTGAGATGTAATTAACATATAATATTGTGTAAGTTTAAGGTGTATAATGAGATAATTTGATACATTTATATATTGCAATATTATTACCACAGAGTGACTGGTTAACAGCTGCATCACATCACATAATTACAATTTCCTTTTTATAGTGAGAATATTTAATATTTACTTTCTTACCAACGTTCAAGTATGTTACACATTATTGTTAATTATAGTCACTATTCTGTACATTAGTTATCCAGAAATTATTCATTTTATAACTGGAAGTTTGTACACTTTGAGCAACATCTCCCCATTTTCTCCACCCCCAGCCCCTGGTAACCACCATTTCATTTTCTTTTTCTAGGAATTCCATTTTTTTTCCACGTTAAGTGATAACATACAGTCTTTGTC
Source organism: Balaenoptera musculus (assembly GCF_009873245.2). NCBI lineage: Eukaryota > Metazoa > Chordata > Mammalia > Artiodactyla > Balaenopteridae > Balaenoptera > Balaenoptera musculus. Next base: position 22,502,887 of record NC_045797.1, read on the forward strand.
TTTGCCTGAATTATTTCACTTAGAATAATACCCTCAAGTTCTACTCATGTTGTTACAAATGGCAGGATTTCCTTCTTTCTCATGGCTGAATAATATTCTTCTAAATTGTCTATTGTGAATAATGCTGCAATGGACATGAGAGTACAGATATTTCTCCAAAATTCTGATTTCATTTTCTTTGGATATATACCCAGAAGTAAAGTTGCTGAATTATATGGTGGTTCTAAGTTCGGTTTTTGAGAATCCTCCATATTTCTTTCCATAGTTTTTGTAACAGTTTATATCTCCACCAACAGTAGACAAAGAGTCTCTTTTTCCAAATCCTTACCAACACTTATCTCTTGTCTTTTTGATGATAACCATTCTAACAGGTGTAAGGTGATATCTCATTGTGATTTTAATTTGCATGATTAGTGATTGACCACCTTTCATTTATCTGTTGGCCATTTGTACCTCTTTTTTGGAAAAATATTCAACCTGATGATCTTCCCATTTTTTAATCAGATTTTTTTTTGCTATTGAGTTGTATGGGTTTCCTATATATTTTGGATATTAACTTCATGTCAGATAGATGGTTTGCAATTATTTTCTTCCATTCTGTAGGTTACCCATTTTTTTTGTTGTGCAGAAGCTATTTACTTTGACATAGTCACACAATTATTCTTTTCCTTTTTTTTTAAATTTTATTTATCTATTTATTTATGGCTGTGTTGGGTCCTCGCCCCTGTGTGAGGGCTTTCTCTAGTTGCAGCAAGCAGGGGCCACTCTTCATCGTGGTGCACGGGCCTCCCACTAATGTGGCCTCTCTTGTTGTGGAGCACAGGCTCCAGATGCGCAGGCTCAGCAATTGTGGCTCACGGGCCCAGTTGCTCCGCGGCATGTGGGATCTTCCCATACCAGGACTCGAACCCGTGCCCCCTGTATTGGCAGGCAGACTCTCAACCACTGCGCCACCAGGGAAGCCCTATTTTTTTCTTTTGTTTCCTGTGTTTTTGGTGTCATAGTCAAAAAATTATTGGCAAGACCAATGTTAAGTAGTTTTTCCATATGTTTCCTTCTAGGATTTTATGTCAAGTCTTATCTTTATGTCTTTAATCCATTTTGAGTTAATTTTTTGTGAGTGGTATCAGATAGGAATCCAATTTCTTTCTTCTGTAGGTAGCTATGCATTTTTCCCTACAAAACACCATTTATTAAACAGACTATTCTTTCCCCATTGAGTATTTGTGATTATCTTATTAAACACCTGTTACCATATATGGCAGGGTTTATTAGTTTATGTATATATTTTCATGCTGTCTTAAAACAATGCCATTTTGATTGCTATAATAATCAAATTTGCTTTTGCATTGTAATATAATTTGAAATCAGGAAGTGTGATGCCTCTGCCTTGTTTTTCTTTTATGGTATTGCTTTGATTATTTAGGGCCTTTAGTTATTCCCTATGAATATTAGGATTTTTTTTTTTCACTTCTGTGAAAAAGTGCCACTGGAATTGTAATCTGGATTGAATTGAATTTATAGAAGACTTTGAGTAATATGAAAAATTTAACAATATTAATCCTTCCCACACATGAACATGGGATATATTTCCACTTATTTGTGTCTTCCTCAATTTTATTACAGTCTTATATTTTATAGTGTAGAGAGCTCTCCTCTCTTTGGTTAAATTTATTCTAAGTATTATATTGCTCTTAATGCTATCGTGAAAGGAATTGCTTATTTTATTTTTTTTCAGATATTTTATTGTAGATACATAGATATGCAACATATTTTGGATATTGATCTTGTATTTTGTAACTTTACTAAATTTGATGATTAGTTCTAATATGTTTTGGTGGAGTCTATAGGATTTTCTATATATAAGGTTATATCATCAGGAAACAGAGAAATTTTTACTTCTTTCTTTCTGATTTGGATGACTTTTATTTATTTTTATTGGCTAATTGCTCTCTCAAGGATTTCAAATAAAATGCTGAATAAAAGTGGTGACAGTGGTCACCCTTTGTCTTTTTCCTGATCTTAGAGGAAAAGCTATCAACATTTACCATTGAATATATTATTACCTGTGAGCTTGTCATATATGGCTTAATATTTTGAGGTATGTTCCATTTCTTCTATATACAAGTTGTTGAGAGGTTTAATCATAAAAGGATGTTGTATTGGGTCAAATATATTTTCTGCATCTCTTGAGATGAACATATCATTTTGCCTTACATTCATACAATAAGTGTATCACATTTACTGATTTGCGTATGTTGAACCATTCTTGCATGTCAAAGATAAATCCCACTTGATCATGATGTATGGGCCAGTTGATCATTTCCCAAAGGTCTTGATAACACTGGACATTATCATTGTTTCTATCTTTGCCAATTTACAATAAAAGATACTATTATTTTATTTTGTTTATTTGATTAACAGTTAATTTAAATATTGCATATGCTTTGGACTTTTTCTTAAGATTAACTTCTTTAAGACTTTGCACATTTTCAAATTGAATCTTACATAATTTTTTTTCAATTTACTTTTAAGATTCACTTTTAAACTGAGAGAATTATCTCTACTAACATATGTTGTAAACCGTTTCCTCATGTCATATCTTTTTTAGTCTTTGAGAAGAGTTTTGTTTTAACATAAAGATTAATTTTTTACAGTCTATTTTGATGTATTGTGACATTCTTCTAGTTTATATCTCACACAAATATTGAATCTGTCTATAATTGCTTTTGTGTAAAATATGAGGTAGCAATCTAAGTCACCTTTCACAAAAATCAATATAGCTTTTAATATTGATTTAAAATTTTTCATTATATTTCATTTATACATCTATCTGTGTCTGCTATAATAATATTTTTTTAAAATTATAATAGGATAGTCTAGCCTATTATTAGGCTCATCTGTCAAGTTTATAATAAAAGATATAGGAATGGTGATTGTAAAATAATTGTACTATTAATTTGTGAAGATTTGCTATTCTATACACATTGAAAGACTAAGGGTGATTTGGTTTAGTTACATAGTATTTCTATATCTACATTCATAAGTAAAACCAGTCTATATCTGTGTTGTAATTGTTCAACATGTACACTTATCTAGCAGTTTTTGGTGTAAGTACTGAATATATTTCCAAAATCACACTTCTTTTCCCCTTAGTGCAAAAATATTTAAAATGACATAGAAATTATCTATTAATTCTATCTGTTAAGTTACTTGGGCCTTTTACTTCACTGATGGATATTTAAGAGGTAGCAAATATAGAAAAAAAGCAGTAAAGTGCAATTATAAAAAATGACTGAGCTCAAACTTGAAAGTCAGAGACAACTTGGTTTAATATGCTACCTAGGTAAACCTTTTGTAGCATTAGTTTATGTCCTATTGCATATTGCCTGACTCATGTGTGTAGTTCAGAGTCTTGAATATGTCTAGCACGTGGTAAAGTTTTCTTATTATCGTTATCTAAAAATAATTTTATAGAGTACTTGAATGATAACAGACAATTATAAAAATGAGCTATAATAAAAAACATAAGGTTTGTTCAGTACAGGTAAGTTAATTTATATAATCAATAACATCAATATAAAAAAAAAGAAAAAATTACCATTACCTTAACAAACTAAAAAAATTTCTTCTGGAAAAATTACAATATTCATTTTGTATATAAATTTAAACTCAATTGGGATTGCAAATATACTTTCTTTACATAATGAAGAATATATTAAATGACATCCAAAATTATTTAAACCACAGCTAAAATATAAAACACCCAAGGGAAATTTTCATATGATAGCTGATTCCAAGACAACAGTATTTATTTACCGCAGCTATAATCAGAAAATATAATTGAAATTTAGTCAATGTTTAAACGTTAAATACCTAGGGAAACATGAGCATAAACATACATAAAATTGTAGAATATTATTGAATTTTACTAAAGAAAATTTTAAAAATTGAATAAATAAAAATGGAATAAATTTTCTCCAAATTAATTTACAAATCAAAAGTTAATGAGATTCGGAATAATCTTGATGTACTCCCTGTCTTTGACCTCTTCTCATGTAACTTGCCACATTCACAGCTCTTCTAATGGGTCAATCCACAGGATACAAGTAAATAGAGTTGGTTAGCAGTACCTGATAGGAGCATTTCCAGTGGGGTTTAAGAGGGTTCTTCTGGAGGTATATTTTCCAATAGGTGAAATCTCCAGGGTGCAAGGTATGATGCTCAAGGTCTTCTCCTGAGAACACACTGTGAAAAGATTGCTCTACCAAAACACGGTTATTTTTAATAGAAGCAATTAGACCTTTATAATATTGGAGCATTTCTCTTTTTATTAGTTGTGCGTTAAAAGAGGAAGGAGCCAAGTGCATTGATGTCCTGTAACTATCTCAAAGGATCAGAGTTCCAAGAGGGGTGGATCTGCAATTTAGAAAGACCAAAGAATGCTTCTGGCAAGGAAATTTAGAGGGTCTGTACAAATTTTGCCAACTGAGTCTATAAAAAACCATCAGTGTGCTAGACTAGACTAGAGAATTGATGGTGGTTAGTGCCATCAAAGTCTTATAAAACTGGCCAAATAGCACAGACTTTTTGAAGTACCTGACCAATAAAATAGATTCCTTGATTATTGTAAAGTTCTAGAGGAATTCCACAGGTAAAGATAATCCTTTCCAAAAGGACTTTACCCACAAAAGAGGCAGTAACTTGTCTGCAAGGGAAGACTTTAGTCCAGTGTGAAAACATACAGAACATCTAGGATGTAGTAAAAAATCCAACTGCCAAAATTCAAATGGTCTATTAGGTAGTTTAAATCATCTGGGAGCAGTATGTACAGGCTTCCCTGCTTTGTACTTTGGACAAACGGGACAAGTGAGGTAGGCGCTTTTTGCAACCTTAATGTTTCTCCACCAATATTGATTCCTGAATGTTATTATTTTGTCAGTAGACCAATGGTTTAATGCATGCACAGTGGTTAAGAGTTGGAATTTTAGTCACTCTGGTGGGACTGGGTTGTTATTTTGTACAAACAAGAGCTTTCTCTTTTTATCAAACCAACAATTGTTGAATATCCAATGTTGCTTTTCCTTTTCTGAGGTCAATTGTTGGGTTTACTCTAGCCAGTTTTTTCTAAGTTATCATTTGGGGAAATATCATTTTGAACCATGACAGCAGTTTGGCTGCTGTTAGTTCCTTTAAGGTCAACATTTCTTATGGAAATGTCAGCAAGGTAATTTCCCCTAGCTTCCGGAACGTCAAGTTTAAAATACTCTGTAATTTAATAATAGTTAAAGCAGCAGGTAAAAGTATTGCATCTGAACATAGGGGCCATTTATAATTTTATTTCTGCTAGATGTATGAAAGCCATGTTGCTTCTACAATATTCCAAAATCATGAGCTACTCCAAAAGTATATCTTCTATCAGTATAAATATTGGCAGTTTTGTTCTTGGCTAAACTACAAGCCCATGTAAGAACATATAATTCAGCTTGTTGAGCTGAAGTATCTGTCAGTAAAGATGCTGCCTCAAAAGGAGTTAAGCATACCTAGCACGATATTTGCCATTGTCACCCTTTAAATAAGAAACATCGGTGAACCATTAGAAGTCAGCGTTACCCAACTGAATTTCTAGCAAATTATCAGAAGGAGTTAAGGAGGCAATCTATCAGCAATAAGCAGTTGTGAGGGACTGAGTCTTTGACAGAGGGGAAAAGAGTAGCAGGGTGAGATTATTGTAATGTAAAAGCGTTATGGTAGGAGCAGTTAAGAAAAGGACTTTATAGGTTTTGAGCATTTGATAGAGAAATGTTGAGTAAAATGAGAATTCAGGATGGTTTCTATTGCATGGGATACAAAAATGATTAAAGGGGATTCCAGAATAATTTTTTCAGTGGCATTAACCAAAAGGGCAGTGGCAATAAATTCTCTAAGGCAAGTGGGTATCCATCTGTCACAAGGGCTAGTTGCTGACTATAATATACAATGCATCAAGGCCACTTGTCATGTTTTTAGGTGAGTAGCCCAAGGACATTCCTTTGCTTTCATAAACAAAAAGAAAAAAGAGAATCTGATAATTGGGATGCCCAAGGGCAGGCAGGTTTATCAAACTTTCCTTTAAGGTCTTAAAGATTATGTCATCCAGTTCTTCCCTTAAAATTGGGTTGAGATTGTTGTTCTTAAGTAAAACATACAGAGATTTGGCCATAAGAGAGAAATTTGGAATCCATTTTCACCAATAACCTATTATGCCAAGAAAACCTTATAATTGATGCTAGTTTTGGATTTTGGGAAACTTCGAACACCATGAAGCCTACTCGGATCTAGGTGTAGTCCTTGTTCTGATATCAGATGTCCTAAATATCAAACCTGGGTTGGGCAGACTGCAATTTTTCCTTGTCAATCTTATGTCCCTTGAAGGCATAAGAGGTTTAGCAGTTAAGTGCTCTCTTCCTGTGAGGAGGCTTGAAATGGAGAGCAAAGAAGCAAATCATTCACATATTGCAACAACATAGGACCTCTAGGGAACTTTAAATTATCAAAATCATCCTTCAGGATTTGTCAGAATTAAGAAAGACTCTCTGTAAAACCCTGAGGCATCACCATTCAGGTAAATTGTTTTCCTTCCCAAGTGAAGGAAAAATATATTGGCTAGCTTAGTCAACTGGAATACTAAAGAAAGCACTGCATAAATCAATTGCAGTAAAGAATTTACTTCTAATGGAAATGGATGTTAATAAGGTATTAGGGACATCAGAACGTGAATGGATAACAGTGTTGTTTATTGCTCAGAGGTCCTGTACACACCTCCACCCTCAGCCCTTAGGTTTTCTCACTGGTGAAATAAGAGTATTACAGAGACTAGAACAAGGAATAATGAGACCTTGAGCTTTGTAATCTTCCATTATGGGCTTTATACTTGAAATGCTTCTTTACTTACAGGGTATTGATTAATTCTGGGAAGAGACTTTGAGGGATCTATTTGAATCTTGATGGAAGGTATGCTGTGAATTTTGACAACATCAGTTGGAGATTTTGCCCCTAATGTTAGTTGATTCAATAGGGACAAATGATCCATTTTTCCAGAATCAGCTCTAGTACCATCAGAGACGGAACAAACAAAAGATGTCAAGGGGTCATTTAGTTCACCTGGTTAGCTGCTTTGATGATTACTATCAAATTCTAGAATTATTCCACCCTTTTGGGAGAAAGAAATTCTGGCATGATGCTTCTCTAAGAAGTCTTGGCCTACTAAATGGGTAGGGAAAGGAACTAAGAAGAAAAAGGGCGTGTATCTCTCAAAGGGTCTAAACAAAAGGGATTATGTTCAGAGAAAAGAAACTCTTGAGGTTCACTAGATATCATTTTTGAACTGTTTTAGAACTTTGAGGAAAGGGCTGTTTTACACTGGTGGGGGGCAGTGAGCACTGAGAGTGTGGCTCCAGTGCCACACTCAATGGGGAAAAGATTTATCACCAATCTGGAGAAATGTTTCTCCAACCCAATTAAGAGGGAGGATTGGGAAGAGCCCCTGTAATTCCTTGAGAATTGGGAATTCAGATGGCTGTTGGTTAGAAGGCGGAATTGCACCTGAAGCACTTAAATTTGTACCAATCTCTTTTCCAATGTCCCAGATCTTTGCAATTATAAGAGGAACTGGGTGGAGGGGGGTGGGAGGTTCCTTTAGGGGCCTTCATTTACTGGAGTTGAAGAATAAGAATTTTGGCAGTCTTTCTTTTATGTGACTCATCTAGAGTGTAATTAAATCTGCAGCTGACATAGTTTTTCATTCTATCCTGGTCCTTTTTACTGGAAGGGAAAAGTCCCACTTCAGCCCACTAATAAACAGTGTTAAAAGTTATCTGAGTGGAATCAACATCTGAAGACCAGAATTTTCTTTAAAAACAATCTGAAGTCAATCATAATTATCATGATCAGTTTCATCAAGTTTTTGTGTGCAAGTCTGAATTTTGTTCCACTCAACAGGCTTTGGAAAGGCCCTAGGAATTGCCCAATGAAGTTACGTAGCTATTGCTTGAGCCTGATTATAAAACAAGTTAGCAAGCTAGTCTCCCATTCGTAATTCTAGAGACTTTTCAGGATGTTCCCAATTTTTAGTTTTCAGCTAATAGTGGGCCTTGGTCTTCAAGAACATGCATATAAAATAGTTGATAAAAGTTAGAGAAATCAGGTTGATAAATTTGAATGACTATATTAAGTTCCTCAGAAAATCTGTGAGAATCTTCAGTTACTTTGGGACAAACTTTGCCTGTGACTCGCAGTTCAACTTTAGTCCAGGGAATATAAGAAATTAAGGACTTGACCTCTGGATTCTCAAGAAGTTTAATTTTAAAGATAGAGATTCTGATAGGTTCAGAGGAAAAGAGGATGGGGAGGGTTTCAAGTGAAAAGGAAAGTTCGGCCAGAGAATTAGTATGGGAGAACTGAGAGTATAGAGGAGGTGTAGACTGTAAAGAAAAGGAGAAGGAAGATGGTGCCAGAAGCAGGGCCTAAGCAAAAGGAGGCAGGGAAGAGGAAGAAGATGGCACTGGAGGGAGAGCCTGAGACAAAGAAGCTGGGAAACAAGAGCATGAGACTTCAGAAACAATTTTATCTTTTTTTAATCATTTGCTTGCTTCAGTTAATCTTAAAATTGTGTTTTGCAGAGTTAATTTTAGACTCCTGATAACATTTGGAAGTCCCAAAATGCCAATCAAAATAAGTGTTCCATTCAGTTTTGGAAGTTTCAGGGCCAAGGTTTTCCAATTCAGTTTTAAGAAAAGTAAATTTAGGGATTTCAAAAGTTCTCCATAATGGGCATCGATATTGTAACTTGCCTTTGGTCAGGTCGGTCCATTTAGTTAGAAATGTCCATGCAGAAGGACCGTGGTTTTTAAACATAAAATCAGCCAGAGTCCCTGTAGAGGAGGTGCCCTCACAATATTTAGACACCTGGGATTCTATTTCTCAAAGGAGTTTCTCTAAAGTGAAGAATAATTTTCCAACAGCTCGAACAGCTCAAACAGCTTAAACAGCCCAAAGAACATTCAGGCCTAATATTATCCAGTCCTAAGGGAACAGTCTAGCCTCAAAGAAGCCAGACCGAAGGCTGATCAGCAGAGTTGTAATGGAACAGCCTAATGCTTAGGGAGTCAATCTTAACAGGACAGTTCTAATAGGACAGCTCCTATTCCAAAAGGAATCAGGACAAAGGCTGAACGTGCAGAGATCCCATAAAACAGCCCCTGTTCCTGAAGGAATGTGCCAAAGTTTAGCCAGTTCCAATAGGAAAAGCCTGATTTCAAAAATCAGTCTGCAGTACCAAATGAGAACAAGCTCTTAACAAAAAAGGAGGAAGCCTTAAAATAGATTCCAAATAAAATCTGGAGAGCTTTATAATACAAAGAAGGTGGAAGCTCAGATCTAGGTAAAAAACTTACCTGCAAACCCCAGGGTTGGCAAGAAAAGCAGTGGAAAACAATGGATTCAATGTGGGTGCAACACCTGTTTGCTCACTAGCCTCAGAGTTGTTGGCAGTCTTCTCTGCATCCCTGTACTGGCCCCCAAAATGTTGAACTAAAACAAATAGGCTGCTAATTATTTCTCCAGCAAAAATGGGCTTATTTGGGATCAATAAAGAATGGCAATTTAGGGTCTGCAACCATGGTGAGCCACGTAAAAGTCCCTGCACAGCAAGGAGATAATTTTTTTAAAGAGGTTAAAATGAAGTTGGGAGGGCTATAGAAATAAAGTCTTCATTGGAGGCATTGAGAGTTTGAAGTATGTTGGCTTTCATTGACTGAGTCCTTACAATCTCTCATTGGCTGATCTCTTGTGGGTACAGAGGAGGAAGTCTTTCTCCTTCCTGTTTGGCTCTGCTATTATTGTAGGACAGGATAGCTCTTTCTTCTGACTTCCTGACTCTATTTTAATTGAGGTTTCTGTTTATTAATTTTTGCACCCTCATTCCCCCACCCTCACCCCCAGGGTTAGCCAAACTTTGAGGTGTAAGACACAGGCCTATAGAATACTAGCTCTTTCCAGGACTTTTGAACCCAACTGTAAGGATTTAGGGTCCAGTTATAGAATTAGAGGGAATAGTCTACACAAGACTACCTTCATTTCTGAAGCCAACTGCAAGATTGGGGGTTGTCTAAAACCACGCTCAGTTTCAGGTTCAATAATTAGAGAAAAGATTCACAGGATATACCGAAAGCTATTGTATTTATGAATAAAGCTTATTACAAGGAAAAGTTTCAATTTAGAAACATCCAAAGGAAAAGACCCACAGGGCAAAGTGTAGGAAGATTCCAAATGTGAAGTTTCCGTTGTCTTCAGAATGTGTTATGCTCCCAACATTCACTTGTGATAATGTGCATGTGGTATTGCCTACTGGGAAAGTTCACTCAAGCTTCGGAATCCAGAACTTTATTGAATGAAACTTTGTTATGTTGGCCTGATTAATTTATTGTGCACATAGTTGAACTCAGTCTCTATGTCAATTGACACCTCTGACCTAATGCCCCACTCTAAATCACCTGGTTAGTCTTTCTGTCATGGCCAGCCTCCACCCTAAGACCATCAGGTATGGAAGTTCATATTCTGAGTTATCTCATTAACGCAAACTATTAGTTGTGGTCAGAAAGGCCCACCATTGAGTAAAAAAAAAAAAAAAACAAAAAACAAAGCATTCCTTTCACTCAGAAATTCCAAAGATTTAGATGTTATCACCTAGAAGCTCAGTACGAATACCAGACTTCTCTTTGGGCAAGGTCAAATATTGTACTTCTCTGTCTCTGCCTGTTTTTCTCTTTCTCTCTGTCTCTGTCTCTATATCTCTATCTCTCTCTCTCTGTTTTTCCTCCATTTATGTCCATAAATGTTTCTATTAATATCCTATATAAGTTAGTCTGATTTTTCTTTATTCCATATCAGTGGTTTTTAAAATGTGGCTGCTGCTGCACCAGCACTTGGAAACTTTTTGGAAATGCAAATTCTTGAGCCTCATCCAGATCTACTGAATCAGAAATTCTGAGAGTGCACAGCAATCTGCTTATAACAAGCCCTCCAGGTGATTCTCATTCATGCTTAAATTTATAATCCACTGTTCTAATGCTGAGATCTTTAGTGGTCATGGAATAAGAAAGAAAATGGAAGAGCGTTCAGGAGGTTTTCTAGAGAAGTAATACCACTGGAAAACTAGTAATATTTGAATAAACAGATGGCTCTTCATTTGCTTCTTGAAACTTGAGTCAAATTCTCCATCTTTGTGTCAAGGGAAATTTACATGACACTTCATTCATCTTCCATTTTTGTTTCCAATTTGACTCATTTTAAAAATAACTATTAATTTATGTTAGTAGTAATCATCAGGGAATTGTGCAGAAACAGCTTTAATAAAATAAAAATTGTGCCTTCATTTTCACTGTTAGATTTGTGGATGTTTTTGTTCCCCTAACTGAAAATAAAGATAATTCTCTCATAAGTGGAGAACTTGTTTCATACTCTGAAACATGGAATAACTTTTTAAAAAAGCTGTGCTATAAACCATTCAACATAGGGGTCCATGATATGAAGGCCGACAGTTTGTAATGTAGGTTTAATTAAATTGGGCACTACTATAATTAAAGGTTTTGAGTAATTAATGCATCTCTCTGCCAAACATTTCATTTTTATCTCGCTGGTGAAACTTATATTAAAACAGGATATTAGGACAGCTAAATAGAATTTGCTGCAGGAATAACTTGGATTTTTAGTTGTAATTCAGCACAATGCACTGCAGTGATTATTTTCTTTTTAAATAAAAAAAGAGGACTCTTGGAAGCTCAAGAAAATGAGTACAGTTTAAGATGAGAGTAACTCCATTTTAAAAAAATCATAAATCAGGTATAGTGAAACTAAATTGGAGAAGAATAGTTGTAAATCTATCTATGGTCACCCCAAACCATAGAAGAATTTTGGCTTCTCAATATGGATTCTGAAGTTTCAGGTTATTTCAGTATAACTTTTACTGTTTTAACAAATATTTTACTTATTCCATTTGCAACTACAAAAGGCATAGGGGCAGATGCATCATTAACCTGTTGATTCTCAGTTTCCTCTAAGAGCTAACATTAATGAAAAACATCATCTGTATTTGTCTATCATGGGTTCCAGATGATTCTCTCAAATAGAGGTATTTTTTCTAGCCAATATTCCAATGCAGTTTCAGTGATCTTTTCTCTGATTCTTAGATTCTGAATATGGAATACAGAAACTCAGAACCCAACATTTCTCAGAGAAAATTCTAGGAACACTAGTTGCAGATTTGAGTCTCTCATAGAGCAAAACTTAAGTTAAATGAAGTTGGTAAATATTACATTCTATGTCCCATTTGCAAGATTCAAATTATGTGATAGCACGTGAAAAATTATGAGGAACCTTGTAGTTAAGAAATACAGAAAACTTTGTTTCAACATTTGTTAAACTTAATTTACTACAAGACCTCTCCCTGTCCCATGACCATTATACTGTTCCAAACAGCACACACTGGAAAATGCTGTCATAGTGAAAAGAGGGCTGATTTAGCATTAAGGGACCCCAAATCAATCCTGCTTCCCTTATTTGCTGTGTGAGCTTAGAGAAATTAATTAAACGCCTGAAGATTCAGTTTCTCATCTCTAAAATAAGGTTGATAATTACCATAGAAGCTTATTGTAAGTATTAAAAGAATATATAGATTCAGAAACTCAGTAAGCTTTAAAGCTTCATAAAATGTTAGAATTGTTGTCAAAGGCTACATTTTTTATTGACTTCAATTAGATAACAATGGTTTCACCCAAGACAGTTTTTATCAGAAACTTTATCTTTCAGATACTGCAGAGAGAGAAATTCACATACATGTATACCCCAGGAGGTGACTGACAGTAAATGACTTTAGCACAGGATAATCACATCTGGGATCCAACTGATTTTGCATAAAGAATGATCTAACCATACCACCTAATGTTTTAAACTTTTAAACACGTTCAATGTTGAAAAGTGACTCGTTATTTATAGAGTACATAATGCAGATAAAAATTCCTGAATAAAGAGATTATACATGTTTAAGTTTGCTACTATGAGAAATCGTTTTTCATTCCTTGGCTTCTTCTCAAAAAAATTGTGATGCCAGTTATTTATCAACCTTATTAAAATCACATACTTTAAAAATCTAGTGCAGTATCTTACTTGAATAGTCCCTATTTAAATGCAAATTTTAAGTTATTTCTGTCATAAAATGAATTTTCCAATAAAAAAGAGGTATGTATTTTTTAATGCTAATGGCCTGTTTATCCCACTCCATGACTTGGCATTAATATCCAAGCACAGGAGGTTTGTCTTTGGGAGGGGATAAAGAAAAGATAGATGTACAGGAAAAAAAAATGCATAAATCTTCTTTGGTGGGGGAATTTACTAGTAGAATCCGGAAAACTTTTGAAGAGTAAATTTGAAAATGGTGTCTCTTAGGAAACCTAATTCTATTTTACAACAAAATATAAAACAAAATCTTAGTGCCTGCAGATTCCTGTAGGGGAAAAGATCTGTAGTTCTATAAATCTTCTTATTACAGTGTAAAGAGATACAGCTGGGTTTGTTGAGTTCAAAATAAACTGTGTATTTCTTTATTTTTCTTAATGGCTTACTTTTTTTAAATGACTAGTCTTGAACTTGTATTGAAGAAATATTACTGAAGGCTCTGTATGCACAAGACACCCTGACAGTCAATCTGAAGGATGACCAGTCCCCTGCTTTGCTTTCTCTAGTTTCACTCAGCTGAGAACACATGCCTAACATTTTCAGATACTTCAAATTTCTGCACTGATACTAACTGAGCAGGAAATTAGATTAGTGTCTCAATCTCCCTGTTTTAAATATAATATTAGAGCTATGATATTATATATAATAATGTATATATAATTACCTTTGACACAAGGCAACAAGTTATAAGGGCCTTAAAGTAAATAAAAACAACATACCAGGCTCAGGAAAGGGGCAGGGGACAGGGAGAGGGAAAAAATTGTGTGGGCTTCATGAAACTGAATCATTTAAATCTTGAAGGGTTGGAAACGTATATGTGAGTTATGGTGAAAAAAGTGAACATTTCATTAGGAAAAATTAAATAAATGAAAAGATACAAAATTAAATTTTAAGAAACTTTACTTTGTACAGTAACTTTAAAGCAGCATAAGAAAATGATAAGATAAAGAAAAAGTTTAGTTGGGATCAAATTGCAGAGGATCTTTCATGGCAAGGTAAAATTGTAATTTTGGGGCAAAATAAATGGAAAATGGTAAACGGTCTCTAAAATGAAGATTCAGATGTCAGAACTACATTATTTGTAAAAATTAGTAATTCATTTCTTATTGCATTATTTATTATATATTGGTCCTGGCCCTGTTCTCTAATGTTGATTACATTTATGAATATAAAAGGAGAAGAAGGATGTTTCTATCACACTTTTAACCCCAAGGTAGAAAAGCACCAGATTCAAGTCAAGGCAAAGAAAATGATTGTGGGACTTCCATGGTGGTCCAGTGGTTAAGAATCAACCTTCCAATGCAGGGGATGCGGGTTCGATCCCTAGTCAGGGAACTAAGATCCCACATGTCACAGGGAAACTAAGCCCGCATGCTGCAACTACAGAGCCCATGTGCTGTGGAACCCGCGTGTCACAACTAGCGAGCCCACATGCTGCAACTACTGAGCCTGTGCACCACAACTAGAGAGAAGCCTGTGCACTTCAACAAGGAGCCCGCGCGTCCCAGAGGAGGATACTGAATGCTGCAATGAAGATCCCACGTGCCACAACTAAGACCCAATGCAACCAAAAATAAAATAAATAAATAAATATTTTTTAAAAAGAAATTGATTTTGTGAGTCAAAAGATGGATTTCTCAAGTATTATAGCTCTGTGTTCTTGTATTCCTTACCTCCCAATGATATCAAATTGACTCTTTCCTGTAGAATGCTTCCTCCAATTGCCTGGTGTGATAAAATAGAATTGGTTATATTTCTCCATTTGGTATTTTTAGGAGATTAGCAGTTTATTTTAGCGTTTTTGTGGACCTTAGAAACAGACCTCTTTTATTTTTTATCTCTCTCCTCCTGTCTTGGATTCATCATGGCTTGCCTCATCTTACCATAGGAATAAATACATAAAATATATAGTTCAACAGATTGACATAAGAATATTCAATGAGACAAGGGATCTGAGAGGCAAGTCATATCAGGCCCTAAAACTTAAAAACTAACTTTATTTACAACTACATTTTTTAAGTAAAGTCTTTAGACAGAAATTCTGACTTCAGGATTTGAAGAGAATTTGGAAATAGAATCTGGATGGCATGAGTTATTTCTGGGGCTGGATGAGCCATACAGAGCAAGTTACATCAGAGAAGAAGCTAGGGAGTTCTAGGTTTTTCCCTTCATTCCCCATTCTCCACCCAGGAAATGGTCTGTTTTCTAGAGGCAGAAAAAGACATGATTTTATGGTGAAGTCTTCTGAGTCCTCTTCAATAAGATTTACTATAAAGTTATTATTTAATTTGATTAAAGTTCACTATTTTTCTTGCCTGCATCATGTCTAGCAGACATATAAAATTTATTTTTAATAAATGTCATCTTTCTTTAGTTTCAGTTGATGCTGCAGGCATTTCTTTCTTATTTTTTTTTTTATATTTCTGTGCTCTTTTCTTTGAGAAACTTGAGAGAGGTTAAGGGAGGTGGGCTTAGAGGCATGTGCACAAACACATCTCTATCTGTAAGTAGACTAGAGGCTTTTGAATAGGGCTTTGAGAACATTGTTGAGATGCTTCAAAGGTAGCATTATTTCAGATTAAAAAGAGAAGCAATATTGACTGAAAAACTCTTTCTTTAGGTGATGCTTATTTTTTTCTAAAATTAACAATGCTTTTTAAACCAGAGCTGAAATCTTGAGGAAACATGAACAAAAGTTCAGGAATGTAGAGTGTCAAAGCATGGTTGGAGGGATTTTTCTTGCCAATTATTCTGGTACAAGAGGAAAAGCCTTGATGTCGATAAGGAGGTGAGAATTGCACTTATAAATCTTCCTCTTATTGGCAGAAATAGGCAGAAAGATGTTGCTTAGATTCACTATTAATAAATCATCACTGGGGATTATTCTACTCACATAATTCAGAGATTTAAATATGAAGTGCACCTTCAGATTTTAATCACAGCAATCCTGGAAACTAGAAAAGGAAATAAAGAGGGGAGTTACCTAAAACAGAAATTGTTGCTGAGAACCCTACAATGTCTGCAATGATTAGTGAACATTAGCTTCTAATACAACACATCAAGATAATGAGAAGAAATTTGCAGGGCATCAGAAATAAAGGATTTCTGTTCAATCCATATAAAACTAATTTTGCTAGAGTAAACTTATGTAAATTCTCTATCCATTTATGTTGTTGATAAGAAACATATAAACTAAATTTAGTAGCAAAGATAAGAATCTTTCATAATTGCTATATACTCCATGAAGGAAACCTGAAAGTGGTAGGACATCACTAAAAGAAAGCTGGTTATATCTTTAAACTGTAGGTACAGATCCTAATCATTTTTATGTTTCTTTCTCCACCTCTACTGATAGGATGAAGAAGGGACTGAGGGAACTTGAGATAATTCATTTAATTTATTTAGGCATGAAAATTCATCCAGGATATGATAATTTACAATGCTCTCTGCTTTTCCCCAAAGTATATATACAGAAATGTATTTCTAATAATTATTTTCATGACCATTATTCCTATACACCCCATTCAGATTTCTTGAACTACTTAATCTTAGATTTTATACCATTTTTCTATTTTTCAAAAGTCTCCTGATCTTCATTCTCTTCTAAGCTTATTGATCTCTTGTACTGAGAATTATACCATTATTATTTTCAGTGAAATTTATATTCACCAAACTACAAAGAAATTGCCCCTACTTTCTTCATCTTCTAAACAAGCTATATCATCTCATATGTTTCTTATTCTCTAATCAGTGCCACTTAAGGCTAGAACATACTTTGGTTTCAATACTGAGGGCTTGTGGAAAGGGATACTTTTAATTTCCACAATATTTGGAGTACTGCATGAGTGAAATTATCCAGGATCAAAAAAACATGGTTATAGAATTCATTTTACTGCACTACTGTTCAATTTTACTTTGATAACACTCTGTGTTATGCAGGGGGAAAGGTCGGTCTATACCATGTTTAAAGATGAAAATGAGAATAAAAAAGAAAACAAAACAGCTCTAAAATTATCATGTGCATTGAGTTAATGTGTTTCCTATTGAAGAAGACACTAAGTAAAATCACTCAGTGGCTCTATAAAGGTAAGTAACAATCTGCTCAGCATCTTGTTCTGGTTTTCAAAGGGAAATCATCATTAAAATAAAAGTAAAATTCTTCTTTACTTAAACATTGAAATAAAATAATATATTTTAAAAATTGTAATAAAAGATTTTTAAAAGACTTGATCTTGGTCTATAAAAAAGAAATAGCAATATTTGGTTATCTGTGTTTTTCTAACTAGTATATTGTAAGGAAACAGAATGCAGTTATTGTTTCATTGAATTTCTCCATGCCTGATTAAGAATTGCATTTTATATCTTAACTGGAAAACAAAATCAATTACACATTGCAGAGTCCAAAGCAATAGAGTATTAAAAGAGGAATATTATATATGGAATCTTTCAATAAATTATTATTAGGTCAACTTATACAAATTGGTAAATGTAGGTCGTATGTTAGACTCTGTAAACAGGGCTCCATTATGCATTATTCCAGATGAGCCCAGCCTCATGTGGTCTCTCAGTTTAGGATACTTGCAGTGCTTCTGGGCTACAGGTGTCTCAGTGATGGCCTATGTCATTCCCAAGGTCATAAAGTTCTGACTTCTGCTGGTGTGACTCAGAATGAGTGTGTCATTAGTGAGCAGACCACACCATTCATCTGAAAAAGAAGAGAAGCAACAAGAGAAACAGGTCTTGGACACATGTCCAGTGAAATTAGAACCACCAAATCTCTGGCTTTTCCAAGGTTACCTGGAGGAGCCAGGTAACATAAACAGAGGTACCAATGAAAAGCAGGAGAGAGGAAGAAGCCAACAGAAAAGTAGCTTGTCCTTGCTCTTGACTGTTATGAGAAGCAAGGGCTTTATTGGAGACGTCTTACTTGAACTATCAATCAGCTGTTTTCTTAAGAATTGTACTCAATCTATAATGCATCTCCTTGTGTTTATTTTGCTTCTTCACCCTCCTCAACCCTGCACCATTTCCCTTTTTCCCTCAATCTGTCCTCTCTGGGATTGCATCTCCTAAAAACAGTGTTTGTTTGAAAATATGTTTTCTGATCTGCTTCCTGAAAAAACTATTTTTCTTTTCTTGAATATCCTCTTGATGAGCAGTACAAGGTTTCTATAAAATGATTTATTATTTTATATTACTAAACTACAAATTTGTTAGTGAGTTTGACACCTTTATTTATGTTACCTTTCAGGAAGAAAGAAGAGCAAGTGTCATCTGTGAATGAGGAATTTTCTAAAGAATAATATTATGATTATTTCTCCTTGAAAATATAAGTAAATGGTATTCTGAAAAGGTTTGTTTTTAATGTAAAATGAATCAATGATATCCTTGTACTGTTCAGCATTAACATTTCACAGGAATATTTTAAAACCCAGTTATTGTTTAGGCTCTGATCTTTTAGGAAAAGCCATTGAAGCAAGGACAATTAAGCTTCTAATTTTTTTAGTGATTTTAAGAGGACATAAGACAATGAACGGTAACTCCCAATTCTGATATAAAAACATGCATGGTGGAAGATGTTCATTAAGAAACTGCCCTTTGTAGATAGTGTTGACATAAAGTACCCCTCCAAATCATCTCCCCAAATGGTATGAAATGACCTTACATTAGCAAAAATTTTATGCAATTCCACACCTTCTGCATTACCTACAAACAGAAAATGTCAAAACTACCAAAGAGATATGAGGAAAAAGAGAGATGAAAAAAATACAGTTGCCAAGTTCTCACATTCTCCTACCCACTCCCACCCTGCCACAGAGCTTAATGGCAAAACAAGAAAAACTGTGAGAGATAGTGTTGGGAAACTACAGAAGAGGCCTGAGAATGAGGTGCAACAACAACTAGAAAAATTAACTCCACCTTACATATAAAAATCCTAAGAAATTATAAATAACAAGGAATATCAGACTATGAGCTACACAGAAACAAGTTGGAAGTATGCAATCCTTAAAGGGACAAACATCATAAAACATGCCAGATATCTGGTGTAAAGAGACAGTCTCTATTTAACGAAGCAAGGAATTTAAAAGGACAAGCAGAATTTAAAGGGATAATCTGAACCCATAAATTCTGGAAAAGAGAAAAATTCCAAAGGGAAGGAAGAAGTGTCCCTTGTAATTAAATATTGAAGAAAGAAGAATAAGGAGATTTAGGGTACTACAAGCTGCAATAAAATCACAACCCATACTACCAGATTAAAAACAAACAAAGAAGCCTTGCTAAGCACCAGGACTTTGTTAAAATGACAGAAAGGTGCATTCTTCAATTAGGAACTAAGTTAAACGCCTTAATATAAATAAAAAATGAACCAAACTGAAGACCATAGAAAGTACTGCAGAAAATCAGGGAAACTAAGTTAAGACCATGAAAAATAACAATGAAACAGGAGAAAATTGTAATCTATATTTCATACAGAATTAAATATACTCAAACAGATAATATAGAATACGAAAAATGACCTTGAAAGAGAAATTAAAAAAGAAAAAAACAAGATATAGATAAAATTAAATAAATAAATAAATAAATAAATAAATAAAAGACTTATTTGAACTCAGGAATAAAATGGATGAAAGAAAGACAAACTTTTCCCAGGATCAAAGAATTAGAAAGTTCCTAAGAAAGAATATACTCAAATAAATTTTTAATAATGAGCATGGAAGGCAATCAGTGGAATGAAAAATGACATAAAGAAAGGAGAAAAAAGGATCAACAGAGAAAGTAATGAAAATGGAAGGCAAAGACTGAATAATATCTGTATTACTGGCATGCTTTATGGAGAAAAAGAGCAAAATGGGACAAAACTAATATTTAAATCACTATCCCAAGAAAACATACTAGAAATTGAAAAAGAACAGAATATACAAAATTAAAAGAACTCACTGTGTACTTGGAAAAATTACCAAGAATGATACACTCTAAGACAAATCATAGTGAAACTATCAGCTTTCAAAGACTAACACTTCAAGAACTGGAACCAAGAAGACCAAATAGTTGACAATGATTAAAAAAAAAAAAAAAAATGGACTAGCACATTTATTTTCAAAACCTCAAATTGCACAAAAAAGGAGCAACATCTCTTTAAAAAAATAAAATGGGAAATGTGATCCAAAGATTTTTATATCCAGGTAAGTTGTCTTTAAATATCAAGGCTAGTTTTCAAAATACAAGAACTGAGAGAATTCTACATCCATCAGCCTTTCTTGAGGAATACACTAAACCAGAAATCAATAAACATTGTACGTGAAGGGCCAGATAGTAGATAGTTTAGGCTTTGTGGGTCACTTTTTAAACTACTCAACTCTACCATCATAGTTCAAAAGATTTGTAGGATATTTGGCCTTGTTTAAAATGCCCATTGAGGGGAGACCTTCAAGATGGTGGAGGAGTAACACGTGAAGAACACCTTCTTCCCCACAAATACATCAGAAATACATCTACATATGGAACAACTCCTACACAACACCTACTGAACGTTGGCAGAAGACCTCAGACTTCCCAAAAGGCAATAAACTCCCCAACATACCTGGGTAGGGCAAAAGATAAAAGGAAAAAGAGAAAGAAAAGAATATGGACGGGACCTGCACCTCTGGGAGAGAGCTGTGAAAGAGGAAAAGTTTCCACACACTAGGAAGCCACTTCACTTTTAGAGATGGGGGTTGGATAGGAGGTAGCTTCAGAGCCATGGAGGAGAGCACAACAGCAGGAGAGAGGAGGGCAAAGTAGAGAGATGCCCGCACAGAAGGTCAGTGCCGACTAGCACTCACCAGCCTAAGAAGATTTTCTGCTCACCCACTGGGGCAGGTGGGGGCTGGGAGCTGAGGCTCAGGCTTCAGAAATCAGATCCCAGAGAGAGGACTGGGGTTGGCTGTGTGAACACAGCCTGAAGGGGGTTAGTGCACCACAGCTAGCCAAGAGGGAGTCTGGGAAAATGTCTGGACCTGCCTAACAGGCAAGAGACAATTGTTTCAAGGTGCACAAGGAAAGGGGATTCAGAACACCACCTAAACAAGATCCAGAGACAGGCATAAGCCACGGCTATCGGCACAGACACCAGAGACGGGCATGAAACGCTAACACTGCTGCTGGAGCCACCAACAAGCCTGTGTGCAAGCACAGGTCACTATCCACACCTCCCCTCCTGGGATCCTGTGCAGCCCACCACTGCCAGGGTCCTGTGATCCAGGAACAACTTCCCTGGGAGAACACAAGGTGTGAATCAGGCTGTTACAATGTCATACAGGCCTCTGCCACTGCAGGCTCACCCCTAATTCCGTACCCCTCCCTCCCTCCAGCCTGAGTGAGACAGAGCCCCCTAATCAGCTGCTACTTTAACCCTGTCCTCTTTATATGTATCTTTGGGTGATTTTGTCTGGAAAGCTTTGCTTTTACCATTTGTCCTAGGGCTCTGTCTGTCCTTTTTTTTTTTTTTTAATTATAGTTTTTAGCACTTGCTATCATTCGTGTATTTGCTTTTTGGTTTAGTGGCTCTCTTCTTTCTCTCTTTCTTTCTTTTTTCTTCTTGTGTTTTAGTATTTTTATTTTTAATAATTTAATTTTTTTTTTATTTTAATAACATTTCATTTCTTTCTTTCTTTTTTTCTATTTTTCTCCCTTTTCCTCTGAGACGCGTGGCTGACAGGGTCTTTGTGCTGTGGCCGGGTGTCAAACCTGTGCCTCTGAGGTGGGAGAGCTGAGTTCAGGATATTGGTCCACCAGACACCACCCAGCTCCACATAATATTAAACAGTGAAAGTGCTCCCAAAGATCTCCATCTCAATGCTAAGACAGAACTCCACTCAACGACCAGCAAGCTACACTGCTGGACACCTTATGCCAAACAAACAGGAAGAACAGGAACGCAACCCCACCCATTAGCAGAGAGGCTACCTAAAATCATAATAAGTTCACAGGCACCCCAAAACACAACCGGATGTGGTCCTGCCCACCAGAAGAAAAGATCCAGCCTGATACACCAAAACACAGGCATCAGTACCCTCCACCAGGAAGCCTACAAAACACACTGAACCAACATTAGCCACTGAGGGCAGACATCAAAAAAAAAAAGGGAACTATGAACCTGCAGCCTGCGAAAAGGAAACCCCAAACAGAGTAAGTTAAGCAAAAGGAGAAGACAGAGAAACACACAGCAGGTGAAGGAGCAAGTTAAAAACATACCAGACCATAAAAATGAAAAGGAAATAGGCAGTCTACCTGAAAAAGAATTCAGAGTAATGATAGTAAAGTTGGTCCAAAAATCTTGGAAATAGAATGGAGAAAATACAAGAAATGTATAACAAGGACCTAGAAGAACTAAACAGCAAACAAACAATGATGAACAACACAATAAATGAAATTAAAAATCCTCTAGAAGGAATCAATAGCAGAATAACTGAAGGCAGAAGAAGGCATAAGTGACCTGGAAGATAAAAAAGCGGAAATAACTAATGAGAGCAGATTAAAGAGAAAAGAATGAAAAGAATTGAACAGTGCAGAGCCCTCTGGGACAACATTAAATGCACCAACATACAAATTATAAGGGTCCCAGAGAAGAAGAGAAAAACAAAGGGACTGAGAAAATATTTGAAGAGTTTATAGTTGAAAACTTCCCTAATATGGGAAAGGGAATAGTCAACCAAGTCCAAGAAGTTCAGAGAGTCCCATACAGGATAAATCCAAGGAGAAACACGCAAAGACACATAATAATCAAACTATCAATAATTAAATACAAAGAAAAAAATTTAAAAGCAACAAGGGAAAAACAACAAATAACATACAAGGGAAACCACATAAGGTCAACAGCTGATATTTCAGCAGAAACTCTGAAAGCCAGAAGGGAGTGGCAGGACATCTTTAAAATGATGAAAGGGAAAAACCTACAACCAAGATTACACAGCAAGGATCTCATTCAGCTTTCATGGAGAAATCAAAAGTTTTACAGACAAGCAAAAGCTAAGAGAATTCAGCACCACTAAACCAGCTTTACAATAAATGCTAAAGGAACTTCACTAGGCAGGAAACACAAGAGAAAGAAAAGACCTACAATAACAAACTTAAAACAATTAAGAAAATGGTAATAGGAACATACATATCGATAACTACCTTAAATGTGAATGGATTAAATGCCACAACCAAACGACATAGACTGGCTGAATGGATACAAAAACAAGACCCATATATATGATGTCTACAAGAGACCCACTTCAGACCTAGAAACACATACAGACTGAAAGTGGGGGGATGGAAAAAGATATTCCATGCAAATGGAAATCCAAAGAAAGCTGGAGTAGCAATTCTCATATCAGACAAAATAGACTTTAAAATAAAGACTATTAGAATAGACAAAGAAGGACACTACATAATGATCAAGGGATCAATCCAAAAAGAAGATATAACAATTGTAAATATTTATGCACCCAACCTAGGAGCACCTCAATACATAAGGCAACTGCTATAAAAGGGGAAATCGACAGTAACGCAGTAATGATAGGGGATTGTAACTCCCCAGTTTCATGAAAGGACAGATCATCTAAAATGAAAATAAGTGAGGAAACACAAGCTTTAAATGATACATTAAACAAGATGGACTGAATTAATATTTATAAGACATTCCATCCAAAAACAAGAGAATACACTTTCTTCTCAAGTTCTCATGGAACTTTCTCCAAGATAGATCAGATCTTGGGTCACAAAGCAAGCCTTGTTAAGTTTAAGAAAATTGAAATTGTATCAAGTGTCTTTTCCAACCACAAAGCTATGAGACTAGATATCAATTACAGGAAAAAAAAAACTGTAAAAAATATAAACATATGGAGGCTAAGCAATGCACTACTAAATAACCAAGAGATCACTGTAGAAATCAAAAAGGACATCAAACTATACCTAGAAACAAATGACAATGAAAACACGAAGCCCCAAAACCTACGGGATGCAGCAAAAGCAGTTCTAAGAGGGAAGTTTATAGCAATACAATCCTACCTCAAGAAACAAGAAACATCTCAAATAAAGAAGCTAACTGTACACCTAAAGCAATTAAAGAAAGAGAACCAAAAAACCCCAAAGTTAGCAGAAGGAAAGAAATCATAATTATCAGATCAGAAATAAATGAAAAGAACTGAAGGAAACAGTAGCAGAGATCAATAAAATTAAAACCTGGTTCCTTGAGAAGATAAACAAAATTGATAAACCATTAACCAGACTCATCAAGAAAAAAAGGGAGAAGACTCAAATCAATAAAATTAGAAATGAAAAGAGAGAAGTAAAAACTGACATGGCAGAAATACAAAGGATCATGAGAGATTACTACAAGCAACTCTATGCCAATAAAATGGACAACCTGGAAAACATGGACAAATTCTTAGAAAAACACAGTCTTCTGAGACTGAACCAGGAAGAAATAGAAAATATAAACAGACCAATCACAAGCATTGAAATTGAGACTGTGATTAAAAATCTTCCAATAAACAAAAGCCCGGGACCAGATGGCTTAACAGGACAATTCTATCAAACATTTAGAGAAGAGCTGACACCTGTCTTTCTCAAACTCTTCCAAAATATAGCAGAGGGAGGAACACTCCCAAACTAATTCTATGAGGCCACCGTCACCCTGATAGCAAAACCAGAAAAAGATGTCATAAAGAAAGAAACTACAGGTCAATATCAATGGTGAACAAAGTTGCAAAAATCCTCAAGAAATACTAGCAAACAGAACCCAACAGCACGTTAAAAGGATTATATGCCATGATCAACTGGGGTTTATCCCAAGAATGCAAGTATTCTTCAATATACACAAATCAACCAATGTGATAAACCATATTAACAAATTGTAGGAGAAAAACCATATGATCATCTCAATAGAGGCTGAAAAAGCTTTCGACAAAATTTAACACCCATTCATAATAAAAACTCTACAGAAAGTAGGCGTACAGGGAACTTACCTCAACATAATAAAGGCCATATATGTCAAACACACAGCCAACATCGTTCTCAATGGTGAGAAACTGAAAGCATTTCCACTAAGATGAGGAACAAGACAAGGGTGTCCACTCTCACCACTATTATTCAACATAGTTTTGGATTTTTTAACCATGGCAATCAGAAAAGAAAAAGAATTCCAAATCGGAAAAGAAGGAGTAAAGCTGTCACTGTTTGCAGATGACATGATACTGTACATAGAGATTCCTAAAGATTTTACCAGAAAACTACCAGAGGTAATCAATGAATTTGGTAAAGTAACAAGGTACAAAATTAATGCACAGAAATCTCTTGCATTCCTATACACTAATGATGAAAAATCTGAAAGTGAAATTAAGGAAACACTCCCATTTACCTTTGCAACAAAAAGAATAAAATAACTAGGAATAAACCTACCTAAGGAGAAAAGGCCTTTATGTAGAAAACTATAACACACTGATGAAAGAAATTAAAAATGATACAAATAGATGGACAGATATACCATGTTCTTGGATTGGAAGAATCAACATTGTGAAAATGACTATACTACCCAAAACAATGTACAAATTCAATGCAATCCCTATAAAACTACCACTGGCATTTCTCACAGAACTAGAACAAAAAATTTCAAAATTTGTATGGAAACACAAACGAGTCCACAGAGCCAAAGCAATCTTGAGAGAGAAAAATTGAGCTGGAGGAATCAGGCTCCCAGACTTCTGACTATACTACAAAGCTACAGTAATCAAGACAGTATGGTACTGGCACAAAAACAGAAATATAGATCAATGGAACATGATAGAAAGCCCAGAGATAAACCCACACACATATGGTCACCTTATCTTTGATAAAGGAGGCAAGAGTATACACTGGAGAAAAGACAGGCTCTTCAGTAAGTGGCTCTGGGAAAACTGGACAGCTACATGTAAAAGAATGAAATTAGAACATTCCCTAACACCATACACAAAAATAAACTCAAAATGATTAAAGACCTAAATGTAAGGCCAGACACTATAAAGCTCTTAGAGGAAAACATAGGCAGAACACTCTATGACATAAATCACAGCAAGACCCTTTTTGACCCACCTCCTAGAGAAATGGAAATAAAAACAAATATAAACAAATAGGAACTAATGAAATTTAAAAACTTTTCCACAGCAAAGGAAAACATAAACAAGACGAAAAGACAACCCTCAGAATGGGAGAAAATATTTGCAAATGAAGCAAGTGACAAAGGATTAACCTCCAAAATATACAAGCAGCACATGCAGCTCAATATCGAAAAAAAAAAACAAAAAACCTAACCCCAAAATGGTCATAAGATCTAAATAGACATTTCTCTAAAGAAGATATACAGATTGCCAACAAAGACATGAAAGGATGCTCAACATTACTAACCATTAGAGAAATGCAAATCAAAACTACAATGAGGTATCTCCTCACACCAGTCAGAATGGCCATCATCAAAAATCTACAAAAAAAAAAAAATGCTGGAGAGGGTGTGGAGAAAAGGGAACCCTCTTACACTGTTGGTGGGAATGTAAATTGATACAGCCACTATGGAGAACAGTATGGAAGTTCCTCAAAAAACTAAAAATAGAACTATCATACGACCCAGCAATCCCACTACTGGGCATATACCCTGAGAAACCCATAATTCAAAAAGAGTCATGTACCACAATGTTCATTGCAACACTATTTACAATAGCCAGGACAAGGAAGCAACCTAAGTGTCCATCGACAGATGAATGGATAAAGAAGATGTGGCAGATATATACAATGGAATATTACTCAGACATAAAAAGAAACAAAATTAATTTATTTGTAGTGTGGTGCATGGACTTAGAGTCTGTCATACAGAGTGAAGTAAGTCAGAAAGAGAAAAACAAATACCCTATGGTAACACATATATATGGAATCTAAAAACAAAAATGGTTCTGAAGAACCTAGTGGCAGGACAGGAATAAAGACTCAGATGTAGAGATGGACTTGAGGACACGGGGAGGGGGAAGGGGAAGCTGGGACAAAGTGAGAGAATGACATGTACATATATACACTACCAAATGTAAAACCGAGAGCTAGTCGGAAGCAGCCGCATAGCACAGGGAGATCAGCTCGGTGCTTTGTGACCACCTAGAGGGGTGGGATAGGGCGGGTGGGAGGGAGCGAGATGCAAGACGGAAGAAATATGGGGATGTGTGTATATGTATAACTGATTCACTTTGTTATAAAGCGGAAACTAACACATCACTGTAAAGCAATTATACTCCAATAAATATGTTAAAAAAATAAATAAATAAATTGCCCTTTGAGACATTTAATCCATGATTCATTAAATAATGCAAACTTTTAACTTCATTAAAGCTTTAATTATATAATTTTATTGTAATTCAGGTCAAATTCTGAATTTCACATTTATTCTTTTTTTTCTCTGTCATGAAATTCATCAGGGTTACTCTTAAGTTGGTGAGCAATTACTCCCAAGTAGGTATTCACTTAATTACTGGACTTATATTCATTATATCTGTTAACAATTGCAGTTATTGCAATTTGATTTTTGTCAGTATTGTTATGAAGTTGGTGGCCACATTGCAGTGTGATCACCAAGAACCTGGGTGATACCTTGTTCACACAATTTGCTGTTTTTCTTTTTATCACATCAATAAATCTGAAAATTAAAGGATGATGCACCATCAGCTTTTGAAATTTGCTGTGCCAGCCTTCCACTCTATTGTTTGTCCTGTGATCACCATTCAGTAGTGATGTATAATACTCCAACTTTACTGTGAAAGTCTTGGAGCTTTTGGTCTTCTGCCTTACCACACCTTCCACAGACATACATTTTCTTAAAGTAATCCACTGGGGCATCTAAATTTTCTTCTTCATTCTCCAAAATGTAACCAAGGTTTTATTTACATCTTCCAAAGTCACAAATGGTAGTCCAAACAACATGGATGCAAACTACAGGTGTTAATTTCTCTTGTCATATATTCACCTGTTAGACCCAAAGAAGACATTTTTCACCACAGTGTTTGTGAAAAGTGAAACAAACATCTTTTTACTTGTGCATTTTTTAGGAGTGGTTGAATTACATTCATGTTTGCAATTTCAATATCTATCATGCACAATGAAGGGTTAATGTCAAGGTTTTGTTTCTTTTGTGCACATATATATATATCTTCTCACTTTTTCATTGTTAGCTTATAAATCAATGGTATAGTATAACCCAACACTACACCATGCACAGAGTGAACTGTGTTAGTGCTATTTATCTTGAAGTTGCCTTTTCTGAATAATGTAGTACTGGCACTTAAATACCAAATATTGTCATAAGTTGTATAAATAAGAATTCTTTCATCATCTTGACCACTGGAATTGTGCATAAGAAATTGTTGTCTGCATCTGGTCACTTTATACTCCTCTAGAATTTAAATTCCATGCAATTAAGTTTGGCTTGGTTGTTGATGTTTGTTTTGAACTCTATTTACTTGCCTCTTTAGTGAGTTTCTATTACCATTATTAAGAGCTCTTCATCATGAATATCTTGAAAAGTTCTTTGAAATACCTGCAAAGGTATTACATTTGGTTCATCTTTTGTATGATGTTTTACCCTCTTCAGGGTTTTCCTTAAGTCTCCTTCAGCACCAATGTTGTGCTGATGTTTTCCTGCCCCATCTTGAGTGATTATAATGTTATCCAAATCCTGACTAATTGTACATCAGGCAATGCTGATTCTCCTCTCTTCACAGCACAAGTAACTTTTACTCCTACCTCTGTTAATGGAACAGAAACAAAAACCATTATAATGTACCCTTGGCTTTTCTTTTCGTGAGTATGCTATTTCTGCCATATTCCTCTGAGAATTTTCAAATAATGATGTCATATTGCCAAACAACAAAAGAAAAGCTTTTTTTTTTTTTTTTTTTGTAGCTCTCTGACCAATGGTTACTGGTTTATTAGTAGGGGAAACCTTTCTAATGTCTTATGGATTTAACATCCAGTTTGACCAGACTGTATCAGCCAGTAGATAGGCACCAGCCAAGGGACTGGTGATCCATACCAATTGGCAGGAGGGTGTAGGGTTGTTATTGGCAATGCTGTCACAATACAATGATTGGACCAATAAAAGCTGATAGTATTTTTTTGTGTTAATTCTGTAAACCAAAGGTATAAATCAATGTTATGGGCTATATGAACCCAGAGACATTTTTTAAGAATGGACATTTTTGACAGTATCAAATATCAAGGACAATTTGGCATGGCCAAGATGCTCAGGGGAGTTTTAAATATGACCAAATTTCAAGGACCTTTTTAGTGTGAATCAAATGTCTCAATGGATGTTTTAAACAGGGCCATATATCAAGGATATTCTGGCATAGGTCAGATGTCACAAAACACATTTTGAACTAAATGTCCACTAGTACCAAATGTCCACTAGTTATGCAAAAATAGCCATATATAATACACAAAAATATAATTGTGCCTATGTTTCAATAAAACTTTATTTACAAAAATGCCTGAGGGCCTCACTTGGTCTGTGGTCATACATTCTTATCCCTGTACAAGAACAGGAGCTTTATCCAACCAAATAATTACTAGATATTTCATCAAACTGACTGGTTTTTAAAATAATAACACATATTTTAAAAGATACATAAATAGACATAGTGGACTAAAACAAATTTAGGGATGAGAGAGGAAGACTATTTTTGAAATGATATATATGTGATTAAGTAGACATAATGCAACCAGAGTTAGGAGGAGAGAATAAAAGAAAATAAGAAAAGCCTCAACTATACTTTTTAAAAACCTAATAAACAAGGTAATAAATAGATAAATTAAAAATCAGCTAACTATGGGTCTTAAAAAGGACATAAATACAAAGTTAACTACTAAAACAAAATATAAACTTTCATAAGAAAACAAAAAAAAAGACATCTTTTTAAGAAAGACACACAGCAAGTAAAACAGTATGCACATAATATAAAATCTTATGGTTAATTTGAGACCAAACACATCAGTCATAATAGCAAATTGGAATAGTCTTAACTTATATTAAAAGAAATGATGACAATTTTTCCCACAACTCAATACCCAAATATGTGTAATTTATAAGAAATACACTTAAAAGAAAATGCTACGGAATCTAAAATTACATGAATGGATAAATATATACCAGGACAATGGAAGGCAAAAGAGAGCAGGCATAGCAATACTGATAATGCAATTAAGGAATAATTCAAACTCCCAAAACAAAGGAAAATGTTTAATACTAAAAGCCACATTCCAAAATAAAGATATAACACTAATGAATACGTATGCATCAAATAACATAGCAGCTACTGTTTTAAAACAACCAAAAAAGGAAGTGTCAGGAGATATAAGTAGTAATATACAAAAAAAAGGAGAATTTACTACATTACTTTTAATACAAGACAGTTTATGTGAACAAAAATAAGTAAGGAAATAAAATTTTTAGACAACATAATAAATGGAGTATGTCTTTTATATATCTATTGAAATCCACAGCCTGATAGTAAGGAACGTATATTCTTTTTAAGTGCCCATACACTTTCACAAAAATTGTTCATATATTAGATTACAAAGAAAATATCTGCTTCCTAAGGTAGAACTATTATAAGAAAAATTCTAATCATAATGAAATTAAACTAGAATTAACTAACAAAACCAAAACCCAGACTCATTCATGTGGAAATAAAAAAAACAAACTTCTATTAATTAACTTTTAGTTGAAAAGAAGGAACACAAAATAAAATTACTGAATTTTTTAAAGGGACAAAGAAAATATTACATAATTGGATCTATAGGATGCATGTAAAACAGTGAGGAAACAAAATTCGTTGCACTAAACACTTACTTTGGTAAACATAAAAGAATCAAATTTAAATAATTAGATTTCTGGTTCAAAACACTAAAAAATAACAACCAAATAAAAAGAGAGCACAAGGAAAGAAATAATAAAGAAGTATAAATTAATAAGGTAGAGAATAGAAAAACAATGTAACTAGTAATTCAAATTCCTGGTTTATTAAAAACATTTAAGAAAATACACAAACTATTGGCTGACTTCATCAAGAAGCAAAAGGATGAGCAAGAGTATGCACAGTAAGAAATAACCAGAGGGAAATAACCACTGCAAATGGAGAAATTCAAAGAAATCCTAAATTGGAGCTAAAATGTTTAAAAACATACCAATGCTCATAAGAAGAGATAAATATACCAAGGAGTACCCCCACAAAAAATGCACCAGGCTTAGTTACTTTTACAGGGTAATTTTACAAATTCTTCAAAGACCAGGTTGTCCTAATACTCTATTATTTATTCCAGGCCATTGAAAAGGAAAGAAATTGTTCTAATTATTCTTAACAAGCAATGATAAATATAATACAAATAAAGAAAACTGCAGAACAATTTCATTAATATGTATTAATGCAGAAATAAAACAAAATATAAGAAACTGAATTCTACACCACATTAAGAAATGCATGATGCTCAAGTGGGATTTATATCAGGAACACATAGTTCCTTCAATATTAGAAAGTCCATTAACAACACACAACATATGAATACACTTATGGAAAAAAAGTCATTATCTTCATACATGCTGAGAAAACCAGCAACAAAATTCAACATATACTTTTGAGAAAAACACTCAAGAAAATAGGAATTGAGGGTTACATTTTTAACATCATAAGATGTCATTACCTTAGTCTTAAAGCCAGTGTCTTCTTTCATGAGAAAATCCTAGAGGCATTTCTAATAATATCAGGAACACAACCAGAATGTCCATTATTTCTTTTTTTTTTTTTTTTAATGTCTTTATTGGAGTATAATCGCTTTACAATATTGTGTTAGTTTCTGCTGTACAACAAAGTGAATCAGCTATATGTATACATATATCCCCATATCCCCTCCCTCTTGAGCCTCCCTCCCACCCACCATATCCCACCCCTCTATGTCATCACAAAGCATTGAGCTGCTGCTCTTCCTGTGCTATGTAGCAGCTTCCCACTAGTCAT
The DNA here is from genome assembly GCF_009873245.2 of Balaenoptera musculus. Taxonomy (NCBI): domain Eukaryota; kingdom Metazoa; phylum Chordata; class Mammalia; order Artiodactyla; family Balaenopteridae; genus Balaenoptera; species Balaenoptera musculus. The sequence continues at coordinate 22,535,208 of NC_045797.1, forward strand.
CGTTTTACATTCTGTACTGTACATATGTCGGTGCTACTCTCTCACTTTGTCCCAGCTTCCCCTTCCCCTCCATGTCCTCAAGTCCATTCTCTATGTCTGTGTCTTTATTCCTGGCCTGCCACTAGGTTCATCAGTACCACTTTTTTAGATTCCATATATGTGTGTTAGCATACAGTATTTGTTTTTCTCCTTCTGACTTACTTCACTTTGTATGACAGACTCTAGGTTCATCCGCCTCATTACAAATAAATCAATTTCGTTCCTTTTTATGGCTGAGTAATATTCTATTGTATATATGTGCTATGTTTTCTTTATCCATTCCTCTGTTGGTGGACATTTAGGTTGCTTCCATGTCCTGGCTATCGTAAATAGTGCTACAATGAACTTTGTGGTACATAACTCTTTTTGAATTATGTTTTTCTCTGGGTGTGTGCCCATTAGTGGAATTTCTGGGTCATATGGTAGTTCTATTTTTAGATTTTTAAGGAAACTCCATACTGTTCCCCGTAGTGGCTATATCAATTTGCATTCCTACCAACAGTGCAGGAGGGTTCCCTTTTCTCCACACCCTCTCCAGCATTTATTGTTTGTAGATTTTTTGATAATGGCCATTCTGACTGGTGTGATGTGATACCTCATTGTAATTTTGATTTGCATTTCTCTAATGATTACTGATGTTGAGCATCTTTTCATATGTTTGTTGGCAATCTGTATATCTTCTTCAGCAAAACGTGTATTTAGGTCACCTGCCCAGTTTTAGATGGGGATTTTTTATTTTTTTGAAATTGAGATGCATGATCTGCTTTTATATTTTGGAGGTTAATCCTTTGTGAGTTGCTTCATTTGCAACCAATTTCTCTCATTCTGAGGGTTGTTGTCTTTTCATCTTTTTTATAGTTTCCTTTGCTATACAAAAGCTTTTAAGTTTCATCATATCCCATTTGTTTATTTTTGCTTTTATTTCCATTAATCTAGGAGGTGTGTCAAAAAAGATCCTGCTGTGATTTATGTCATAGAGTATTCTGTATATGTTTTCCTCTAAGAGTTTTATAGTGTCTGGCCTCATGTTTAGACCTTTAATCCATTTTGAGTTTATTTTTGTGTATGCTGTTAGGAAGTGTTCTAAGTTCATTCTTTTACATGTGGCTGTTCAGTTTTCCCAGCACCACTCATTGAAGAGGCTTTCTTTTCTCCATTGTATATTTTCACCTCCTTTGTCAAAAATAAGGTGACCATAGGTGTGTAGGTTTATCTCTGGGCTTTCTATCCTGTTCCATTGACCTATATTTCTCTTTTGTGCCAGTGCCATACTGTCTTGATTTCTGTAGCTTTGTAGTATTGTCTGAAGTCAGGAAGCCTGATTCCTCTAGTTCCATTTTTCTTTCTCAAGATTACTTTGGCTATTCAGAGTCTTTTGTGTTTCCACACAAACTGTGAAATTCTTTCTTCTAGTTCTGTGGAAAATGCCAGTGGTAGTTTGATAGGGAGTGCATTGAATCTGTAGATTGCTTTGGGTAGTAGAGTCATTTTCACAATGTTGATTCTTACAATCCAAGAACATGGTATTATCTCTCCATCTGTTTGTATCATCTTTAATTGCTTTCATCAGTGTCTTATAGTTTTCTGCATACAGGTATTTTATCTCCTTAGGTAGGTTTATTCCTAGGTATTTTATTCTTTTTGTTGCAATGGTAAATGGAAGTGTTTCCTTAATTTCTCTTTTAGATTTGTCATCATTAGTGTATAGGAATGCAAGAGATTTCTGTGCATTAATTTTGTATCTTGCTACTTTACCATATTCACTGATTAGCTCTAGAAGTTTTCTGGTAGCATCTTTAGGTTTCTTTATGTATAGTATCATATCATCTGCAAACAGTGACAGGTTTACTTCTTTTCCAATTTGGATTCCTTTTTCTTCTCTGATTGCTATGTCTAAAAATTCCAAATCTATGTTGAATAATAGTGGTGAGAGTGGGCACTCTTGTCTTGTTCCTGATCTTGGAGGAAATGCTTTCAGTTTTTCACCATTGAGAATGATGTTGGCTGTGGGTTTGTCATATATGGCTTTTATTATGTTGAGGTAGGTTCCCTCTATGCCCACTTTCTGGGGAGCTTTTATCATAAATTGGTGTTGAATCTTGTCAAAAGCTTTTTTTGCATCTATTGAGATTAACATATGGTTTTTATCCTTTAGTTTGTTAATATGGTGTATCACACTGATTGATTTGCATATATTGAAGAATCCTTGCATTCCTTGGATAAACCCCACTTGATCATGGTGTATGATCCTTTTAATGTGCTGTTGGATTCTGTTTGCTAGTATTTTGTTGAGGATTTTATATCTAGGTATCTCAGTGATATTGGCCAGTAATTTTCTTTTTTTGTGACATCTTTGTCTGTTTTGGTATCAGCATGATGGTGGCCTCATAGAATGAGTTTGGGTGTGTTCCTCCCTCTGCTATATTTTGGAAGAGGTTGAGAAAGATAGGTGTTAGCTTTTCTCTAAAAGTTGATAGAATTCGCCTGTAACACCATCTGGCCCTGGGGTTTTCTTTGTTGGAAGATTTGTAATCACAGTTTCAATTTCAGTTCTTGTGATTAGTCTGTTCATGTTTTCTATTTCTTCCTGGTTCAGTATTGGAAGGTTGTGCTTTTCTAAGAATTTGTCCATGTCTTCCAGGTTGTCCATTTTATTGGCATATAGTTGATTGTAGTAGTCTCTCATAATTCTTGGTAGTTCTGAGGTGTCTGTGATTACTTCCCTTGTTTCATTTCTAATTCTGTTGATTTGGGTCTTCTCTCTTTTTTCCCTGATGAGTCTGCCTAATGGTTTATCAATTCTGTTTGTCTTCTCAAAGACCCAGGTTTTAGTTTTATTGATCTTTGCTATTTTTTCCATCATTTCTTTTTCTTTTATTTGTGATCTGATCTTTATGATTTCTTTCCTCCTGCTTACTTTGGTTTTTTTGTTGTTGTTGTTGTTCTTTCTCTAATTGTTTTAGGTGTAAGGTTAGGTTGTTTATTTGAGATGTTTCTTGTTTCTTGTGTTAGGATTGTATTGCTATAAACTTCCCTGTTAGAAGTGCTTTTGCTGCATCCCATAGGTTTTGGGTCATTGTGTTTTCATTGTCATTTGTTTCTAGGTATTTTTTGATTTCCTTTTTTATTTCTTCAGTGATTTCTTGGTTCGTAGGTTGTGTATTGTTTAGCCTCTATGTGGTTGTATTTTTTACAGTTTTTTCCTGTAATTGATATCTAGTCTCATAGCTTTGTGGTCGGAAGAGATGCTTTATATGATTTCAATTCTCTTAAATTTACTGAGGCTTGATTTGTGACCTAAGATATGATCTATCTTGGAGAATGTTCCATGAGCACTTGAGAAAAATGTGTATTCTGTTGTTTTTGGATGGAATGTCCTATAAATATCAATTAAGTCCATCTGGTCTAATGTATCATTTAAAGCTTGTGTTTCCTTATTTATTTTCATTTTGGATGATCTGTCCATTGGTGAAAGTGGGGTGTTAAAGTCCCCCACTCTTGCGTTACTGTCAATTTATCCTTTTACGGCTGTTAGTGTTTACCTTATGTATTGAGGTGCTCCTATGTTGGGTGCCTAGATATTTACAATTATTATATCTTCCTCTTGGATTGATCCAATGATCATTATATAGTGTCCTTCCTTGTCTGTTGTAATAGTCTTTATTTTAAAATATATTTTGTCTGATATGAGTATTGTTACTCCAGCTTTTTTTGATTTACATTTGCATGGAATATTTTTTTCCATCCTCTCATTTTCAGTCTGTATGTGTCTGTAGGTCTGAAGTGGGTCTCTTGTAGACAGCATATATATGGGTCTTGTTTTTGTATCCATTCTGTCAGTCTGTGTCTTTTGGTTGTGGCATTTAATCCATTTACATTTAAGGTAATTATTGATATGTATGTTCCTATTACCATTTTCTTAATTGTTTTTGGTTTGTTTTTATAAGTCTTTTCCTTCTCTTGTGTTTCCTGACTAGAGAAGTTGCTTTAGCAATTGTAAAGCTGGTTTGGTGGTGCTGAATTCTCTGAACTTTTGCTTGTCTGTAAAGCTTTTGATTTCTCTGTTGAATCTGACTGAAATCCTTGCTAGGTAGAGTAATCTTGGTGGTAGGTTTTTCCCTTTCATTACTTTAAATGTATCTTGCCACTCCCCTTTGGCCTGTATAATTTCTGCTGAAAGATCATCTGTTAACCTTCCCTTCTATGTTATGTGTTGCTTTTCCCTTGCTTCTTTGAGTTTAATTTTTCATAGTTTGATTAATATGTTTATCAGCTTGTTTCTCCTTGGGGTTATCTCTACACTTTCTAGACTAGATTGACTATTTCATTATTTGGTAAAAATCACTTTAATAATTAATAAACACAGCATCCACTAATGAACATTAAAATTAGTGGGAAATGTTTGAGGATAAATATATTAGTATAATTTCAAAGCATATACCTAAGTTATTTATTAACTACAAAGGTAATGATAGTTACTATGCAGTGGAGAAACAGAGAAATCACCTTGTTTAAATGATCTAGGTCAACTTTACTAATAATAAGATATATCAGCATCATGAAGTCTGGGATTTAATTCACTTAGAAGGATATACTGTCAATTATGTGGCATTCTTGGCTAGAAAGAATAATCTCAGTCCATTCATGAGAAAACATGAGACAAATTCAAACTAAGGGACCTTTGGGGAAATAGAACTGAAAAAAAACTAATCAACATTCTTCAAAAGTATCAAAGTCATGAAAACAAGGAAAGAATGTGGAAATGTAGGACTGTTGGAAACTAAGGAGAATGAACAATCATAAACAATGTGGGACCCTAAGTGGGATCCCAGAGTAGAAATGAAAATAACATTAATGAAGAAAGTAGTAAAATTTGAGTAAGCTCTTTATTTTATTTATTACAAGTTTTATTTTCCTAGCTGTGTTAATTGTTCAATGGTTATGTAAGATGTTAACATTAAGTGAAGCTATGTGAGGAGATGTATGGAAATTCTCTACTATTCTTTCAATTTTTGTGTGTATCTAAAATTAGTTCCCCCAAAAGTGTATTAATGTTGTAAAAAGAATCAAAAAAGAAGACGGCCTACCTCTAATGGACAGAAAAGTGACGTTTTGTGTCTACTCTGTATTACTCTTGTCTGTATGAGACCGAGAGGGGTAAACTCATGAACATAGCTTTCCCAGAACAGGAAAATTGAAGACTGTCTCAGATGAAGCACAGTCCAGATTGTATCATAAATATGGCACCAGTTGTGAAGTACAAGTTTCTGGAGGAGAAAAATGTCTGGAACAAAAGGATGCCCTGCACTGGGAACAAATATGGAAAAAAACCCTACAGAATACAATTCCAATATGTTCTTGTCTAAAATTTCCAATAATTATACCTTTATCTCAAAAGATTTTTTTGGCCTTTTAGAAAATTTTAGTCCATTTACATTAAGCATATGTAGATAATAAATAATTTAAGGATGCTACTTCCATTGTCTGCTAATTTTGATTACTGAGACAGTTTCTACATATTTACCATGCAATTCTAGGTTCCCATAAGTTTGGGTAAATATTCCCTTTTTGATTGATTTATTCTCTCTGTTTTTTTGTGTTTTTTTTTTGATTTTAGAAATGGCACAGTCAGGATGGATATGGGGACAGTTGGATATATTAGATAAATATATCAAAGCCATTCTTGCATTGTAGAAATACAAATGTACCTGCTTAAGCTAAGTGTGTCCAAGATGAAAATCATGTAAACCTACAAGTAGCTGGAAACTATATCAAAAAGAACATATACTTGTTGCCAAAGGAACCATTGTTTAAATTAATCCTCCAAGAAGGAGAACTAAACACAAGTGAATAACAAATGAATATTACAAGGAGGAAGATGAGAAAAAAGCTTGTGAAATCTGTATCAGTTTTGCAACTGTGTGGTGAAAAATGCATTACAAATGTCGAGGGTTAATTTAGGAAATATCAAATGAATCAAGGCCACTGGAGAACAAACTCAGGAATTTGGAGTGTATGAACTGTAAAATCATCAAATCCAAGACTAATTATTATAATAAAAAGAAACATTCAAAATAAGTTAAACTTTTCTCCAGATTTCATTTGTATTCTATTCAAACATCTATGATAACACTAATTTCATTGTATTGTTATTGCTGTACTTATTCTCTCTCTGCACTTAGTAATGAGTTCTTAACTTATAGCACAGTGCCTGGCACAAAGCAAATATTCCATGTGTGTTTAAATAAATAAGTAAAAATAATATATTAGTCATTTCAGGAGATGTTTCACAGTAGAGTTTCTATTTCTTAAATTTATTGTTTTAAAAAAATGCTGCTATTATCTTTATGTAAATGTGATGTATATTATTTGGAATAATTTGGAAGATTTAAACAAAAGTGAAAAGAAAACCCCCTAGGTATAAACTGCTGTTAATGTTTTGGGGATTATGCTTTTAGTACTTTTTCTATGAATGATTATGATTATGTGCATGTGTATGTTTATCTCTTTATCTCCATATATAATTGAAAGTTGCTTTTGCATTTACATGTATATCATGAATATACTTCCTTTCACTAAATATTTTTTTCTGTAATGTTTCTTGTAATTATTGCAGAGTATTAATTTCAAAGGGACACCTTATTCAAGGACATATTTTGATTATTTATATCATTATAAATATTTGGCTATTATATTTAATTGTGTAACAAATATTCTTCAGGCTATATCTGAACACAATTGTTATGTATTTTCCACCCCTCAAAGAAGTATTGCTCATTTCAATGATGTGCATATTTTAAGGTTTTACTCTTTACTGTCAAAATGTTCTCCAGAAATACTTAATTTTCCACCAGGATGGATGAAAATATCCTTTATCCCACAAAATTTATTCTTTAATATTACTTGGAATGAATTGTTTCAGCTCAAAAGCATTAATATTTATTATTTTAAATTATATAATAGAGGCAGGCCATCAAGTAATATGAGCTGTTTAGAGAATTAAAAACAATTATGAAGGGACTAAAAGAACTTAACCTGGTCCATAAAGCTCACTTGCATTATACAAGCCAGAATATACATTTACTTGTATATTCTTTAGAGGAGTGTGTACTCATCTGTCTTCTTGTGGTAAAAACCAAGAGTCCAATATCTACACAAATGCCATGAAATAAAAAGCACCCTTTAAAGCTCCAAAAGCAACAAGAAAAAACAGATTGTTACCACAAGAAAATTTAAGATTTTTCTCTCCAAATAATTCTGTAACTATTTTGTTGTCTCAAATTGTGTAGATAAGGTTACAGAAACTTTGCTAAAGAGACATGACCACAGGACAGCAGAAACGGTTGTAGCTTTTCTATGTTCAATTATAAAATTCTGCACCTGGAGCACAAATCTGGGGGTGCCACTGTCAATGTAAAGAAGAGCCTCATTGAAACTGAAAAGAATAACAGTACACATCAAATTGTATAACACACACAAATGTATATATTAGAAAATATATCTATCCATTGTAAAATATCATGTCTGTATTATGAAAACATGTCTATACATATTATAAAGAGTATACATATATTATAAACAGTATCTAGCTACATGTATGTGTATTATAAAAGGTATAAATAATACTTATTCACATTTGGGAACACTTAAGGAACTGCTTTCCCACAATACTTTGCCCTAACAGGAAATAATTAATTACATACATTCTGAAGCATATTTCATAACTTTCTAACCTTAAATTTATACAAGGTCAACCAGGCCATATCCTATATTGATGGGAAAACCCTCTTCATTGCCCAGGGATGATTCCAGAGCAGTTTCCTAGCCTACATAGTTCAGGATTACAGAAGCTGACTACATCACATTATTCAATCTACTTTGAATATATCCTTCATTTTTGGGCATGAATTAAAAATTTGAAGTAGAAATGGATAAAATGATGTAGAAATGAGATTTTTTCCTAGATAACATCAATAGGACAAATATTTTTAAAAACTGCCAGAATTTCAAAGCATCTTTATTAATTTATTTTAATTTTATTCTTTACAATAGTTAATTTCCTAGAACAAGCTCTAATTATGTATATACAGGATAAATATATATAATATACTATATATTTTTATGTATATAGTATACACTACATATATATATAATATATATAGTACATACTACATACATATATATATATGAAGTTCTTTTACAGTGAAAAAAGTATAAGCTTTGTTATCAAGATGATTAAAACGGGCTTCCCTGGTGGCGCAGTGGTTGAGAATCTGCCTGCCAATGCAGGGGACATGGGTTCGAGCCCTGGTCTGGGAAGATCCCACATGCCGTGGAGCAACTAGGCCCGTGAGCCACAACTACTGAGCCTGTGCTTCTGGAGCCTGTGCTTCGCAACAAGAGAGGCCACGATAGTGAAAGGCCCGCACACTGCGATGAAGAGTGGCCCCCTCTTGCCGCAACTAGAGAAAGCCCTCGGAAAGACACGAAGAGCCAACATAGCCAAAAATAAATAATAAATAAAAATTTTTTAAAAAAAGGTGATTAAAACACATTTGGGGATAAATATAGACAATTAATTATGGAAAGGCAATATTTGAAAAATACCATAAGATACACTGCTATCAGTATATACTGTCAAGCCTGGAAGATTTGTTTTTATAGTTTCTTTGGTTTTTGTGTTTTTTAACATGTTTATTGGAGTATAATTGCTTTACAATGGTGGGTTAGTTTCTGCTTTATAACAAAGTGAATCAGTTATACATATACATATGTCCCCATATCTCTTGCCTCTTGCATCTCCCTCCCTCCCACCATCCCTATCCCACCCCTCTAGGTGGTCACAAAGCACCGAGCTGATCTCCCTGTGCTATGCAGCTGCTTCCCACTAGCTATCTATTTTACATTTGTTAGTGTATATATGCGCATGCCACTCTCTCACTTTGTCCCAGCTTACCCTTCCCGCTCCCCATATCCTCAAGTCCATTCTCTAGTAGGTCTGTGCCTTTATTCCCGTCTTGCCCCTAGGTTCTTCATGACCATTATTTTTTTTTAGATTCCATATATATGTGTTAACATATGGTATTTGTTTTTCTCTTTCTGAATTACTTCACTCTGTATGACAGACTCTAGGTCTAACCACCTCACTACAAATAACTTAGTTTCGTTTCTTTTTATGGCTGAGTAATATTCCATTGTATATATGTGCCACATCTTCTTTATCCATTCATCTGTTGATGGACACTTAGGTGGCTTCCATGTCCTGGCTATTGTAAATAGAGATGCAATGAACATTTTGGTACATGACTCTTTTTTTTTTTTTTTTTTTTTTTTTTGGTGTGTTAGCTTCTGCTTTATAACAAAGTTAATCAGTTATACATATACAATATGTTCCCATATCTCTTCCCTCTTGCATCTCGCTCCCTCCCACCCTCCCCATCCCACCCCTCTAGGTGGTCACAAAGCACCGAGCTGATCTCCCTGTGCTATGCGGCTGCTTCCCACTAGCTATCTATTTTACATTTGGTAGTGTATATATGTCCATGACACTCTCTCACCCTGTCACATCTCACCCCTCCCCCTCCCCATATCCTCAAGTCCATTCTCTAGTAGGTCTGTGTCTTTATTCCCGTCTTGCCACGAGGTTCTTCATGGCTTTTTTTTTTTTTTCCTTAGATTCCGTATATATGTGTTAGCATACTGTATTTGTTTTTCTCTTTCTGACTTACTTCACTCTGTATGACAGACTCTAACTCTCCATCCACCTCATTACAAATACCTCCATTTCATTTCTTTTTATGGCTGAGTAATATTCCATTGTATATATGTGCCACATCTTCTTTTTTTTTTTTTTTTTAAACATCTTTATTGAAGTATAATTGCCTTACAATAGTGTGTTAGCTTCTGCTTTATAACAAAGTGAATCAGTTATACATATACAATATGTTCCCATTTCTCTTCCCTCTTGTATCTCCCTCCCTCCCACCCTCCCCATCCCACCCCTCTAGGTGGTCACAAAGCACCGAGCTGATCTCCCTGTGCTATGCGGCTGCTTCCCACTAGCTATCTATTTTACATTTGGTAGTGTATATATGTCCATGACACTCTCTTACCCTGTCACATCTCACCCCACCCTCTCCCCATATCCTCAAGTCCATTCTCTAGTAGGTCTGTGTCTTTATTCCCGTCTTGCCACTAGGTTCTTCATGGCCTTTTTTTTTTTTTCCTTAGATTCCGTATATATGTGTTAGCATACTGTATTTCTTTTTCTCTTTCTGACTTACTTCACTCTGTATGACAGACTCTAACTCCATCCACCTCATTACAAATACCTCCATTTCATTTCTTTTTATGGCTGAGTAATATTCCATTGTATATATGTGCCACATCTTCTTTATCCATTCATCTGTCGATGGACATTTAGGTTGCTTCCATGTCCTGGCTATTGTAAATAGAGCTGCAATGAACATTTTGGTACATGACTCTTTTTGACCTATGGTTTTCTCAGGGTATATGCCCAGTAGTGGGATTGCTGGGTCGTATGGTAGTTCTATTTGTAGTTTTTTAAGGAACCTCCATACTGTTCTCCATAGTGGCTCTATCAATTTACATTCCCACCAACAGTGCAAGAGGGTTCCCTTTTCTCCAAACCCTCTCCAGCATTTATTGTTTGTAAATTTTTTGATGATGGCCATTCTGATCAGTGTGAGATGATATCTTACTGTAGTTTTGATTTGCATTTCTCTAATGATTAATGACGTTGAGCATTCTTTTATGTGTTTGTTGGCAATCTGTATATCTTCTTTGGAGAAATGTCTATTTAGGTCTTCTGCCCATTTTTGGATTGGGTTGTTTGTTTTTTTGATATTGAGTTGCATGAGCTGCTTGTAAATTTTGGAGATTAATCCTTTGTCAGTTACTTCATTTGCAAATATGTTCTCCCATTCTGGGGGTTGGCTTTTGGTCTTGTTTATGGTTTCCTTTGTTGTGCAAAAGCTTTTAAGTTTCATTAGGTCCCATTTGTTTATTTTGGTTTTTATTTCCATTTCTCTAGGAGCTGGGTCAAAAAGGATCTTGCTGTGATTTATGTCATAGAGTGTTCTGCCTATGTTTTCCTCTAAGAGATTGATGATGTCTGGCCTTACATTTAGGACTTTAATCCATTTTGAGTTTATTTTTGTGTATGGTGTTCAGGAGTGTTCTAATTTCATTCTTTTACATGTAGCTGTCCAGTTTTCCCAGCACCACTTATTGAAGAGGTTGTCTTTTCTCCACTGTATATTCTTGCCTCCTTTATCAAAGATAAGGTGACCATATGTGCGTGGGTTTATCTCTGGGCTTTCTATCCTGTTCCATTATCTATAATTCTGTTTTTGTGCCAGTACCATACTGTCTTGATTACTGTAGCTTTGCAGTATAGTCTGAAGTCAGGGAGCCTGGTTCTTCCAGCTCCGTTTTTCTTTCTAAAGATTGCTTTAGCTATTCGGGGTCTTTTGTGTTCCCATAGAAATTGTGAAATTTTTTGTTCCAGTTCTGTGAAAAATGCCAGTGGTAGTTTGATAGGGAGTGCATTGAATCTGTAGATTGCTTTGGGTAGTAGAGTCCTTTTCACAATGTTGATTCTTCCAATCCAAGAACATGGTATATCTCTCCATCTATTTGTATCATCTTTAATTTCTCTCATCAGTGTCTTATAATTTTCTGGATACATGTCTTTTGTCTCCTTAGGTAGGTTTATTCCTAGATATTTTACTCTTTTTGTTGCAATGGTAAATAGGAGTGTTTTCTTAATTTCACTTTCATATTTTTCATCATTAGTTTATAGGAATGCAAGAGATTTCTGTGCATTAATTTTGTATCCTGCTATTTTACCAAAGTCATTGATTAGGTCTAGTAGTTTTCTGATAGCATTTTTATGATTATCTATGTTTACTATCATGTCATCTGCAAACAGTGAGAGCTTCTTTTCCAATTTGGATTCCTTTTATTTCTTTTCCTTCTCTGATTGCTGTGGCTAAAACTTCCAAAACTAGGTTGAATAACAGTGGTGAGAGTTGGCAACCTTGTCTTGATCCTGATCTTAGGGGAAATGGATTCAGTTTTTCACCATTGAGAATGATGTTGGCTGTGGGTTTGTCATATATGGCCTTTATTATGTTGAGGAAAGTTCCCTCTATGCCTCCTTTCTGGAGAGTTTTTATCATAACTGCGTGTTGCATTTTGTCAAAAGCTTTTGCTGCGTCTATTGAGTTGATCATATGGTTTTTCTCTTTCAATATGTTAATATGGTGTATCACATTGAGTGATTTGTGTATAGTGAAGAATCTTTGCATTCCTGGGATAAACCCCACTTGCTCATGGTGTATGATCCTTTTAATGTGCTGTTGGATTCTGTTTGCTAGTATTTTGTTGAGGATTTTTGCATCTATGTTCATCAGTGATATTGGCCTGTAGTTTTCTTTCTTTGTGACTTCTATGTCTGGTTTTTAGTATCAGGGTAATTGTTCTTCACAGAATGAGTTTGGGAGTGTTCCTTCCTCTGCTGTATTTTGGAAGAGTTTGAGAAGGATAATGTTAGCTCTCTGTAAATGTTTCATACAATTCTCCTGTGAAGCCATCTGGTCCTGTGCTTTTGTTTATTGGAAGAATTGTAATCACAGTTTCAATTTCACTACTTGTGGTTGGCCTGTTCATATTTTCTATTTCTTCCTAGTTCAGTCTCAGAAGGTTGTGCATTCATAAGAATTTGTCCATTTCTTCCAGGTTTTCCATTTTGTTGGCATAGAGTTGCTTGTAGTAATCTCTCATGATGTTTTGTATTTCTGCAGTGTCAGTTGTTACTTCTCCTTTTTCATTTCTAATTCTATTGATTTGGGTCTTCTCCCTTTTTTTCTTCATGAGTCTGGCTAATGTTTTATCAATTTTGTTTATCTTCTCAAAGAACCATCTTTTAGTTTTATTGATCTTTGCTATCACTTCCGTCACTTCTTTTTCCTTTATTTCTGATCTGATCTGAAATCATAATGATTTCTTTCTTCTGCTAACTTTGGGGTTATTTTGTTCTACTTTCTCTAGTTGCTTTAGGTGTAAGGTTAGGTTGTTTATTTGAGATGTTTCTTGTTTCTTAAGGTAGGATTGTATTGCTATAAACTTCCCTCTTAGAACTGTTTTTGCTGCATCCCATAGGTTTTCATTGTCATTTGTTTGTAAGTGTTTTTTGATTTCCTCTTTGATTTCTTCAGTGGTCTCTTCGTTAAGTAGTTTATTTTTTACCCTCCATGTGTTTTTTTTTTTTTTTTTTTCTAGATCTTTTCCTGTAATTGATATCTAGTCTCATAGCTTTGTGGTTGGAAAAGATACTTGATATGATTTCAATTTTCTTAAATTTACCAAGGCTTGATTTGTGACCCATATATGATCTCTCCTGTAGAATGTTCCATGAGAACTTCAGAAGAATGTGTATTCTGTTGTTTTTGGGTGGAATATCTTATAAATAGCAGTTAAGTCCATCTTGTTTAATGTATCATTTAAAGCTTGTGTTTCCTTATTTATTTTCATTTTGGATGATGTGTCCCTTGGTGAAAGTAGGGTGTTAAAGTCCCCTACTATGATTGTGTTACTGTTGATTTCCCCTTTTAATGGCTGTTAGTATTTGCCTTATGTATTGAGGTGCTCCTATGCTAGGTGCATAAATATTTACAATTGCTATATCTTCTTCTTGGATTGATCCCTTGATCATTATGTAGTGTCCTTCTTTGTCTCCTGTAATAGTCTTTGTTTTATAGTCTATTTTGTCTGATATGAGAATTGCTACTCCAGCTTTCTTTTGATTTCTATTTGCATAGGATATCTTTTTCCATCCCCTCACTTTCAGTCTGTCTGTGTTTCTAGGTCTGATGTGGGTCTCTTGCAGACAGCATATATACAGGTCTTGTTTTTGTATCCATTCAGCCAGTCTATGTCTTTTGGTTGGAGCATTTAATCCATTTACATTTAAGGTAATTATTGATATGTATGTTCCTATTCCCATTTTCTTAATTGTTTTGTGTTTGTTATTTTAGGTCTTTTCCTTCTCTTGTCTTTCCTGCTTATTGAACTTCCTTTAGCATTTGTTGTAAAGCTGGTTTGGTGGTGCTGAATTCTCTTAGCTTTTGCTTGCCTGTAAAGCTTTTAATTTCTCTGTCAAATCTGAATGAGATTCTTGTTGGGTAGAATAATCTTGGTTGTAGGTTTTATTCCTTCATCACCTTAAATATGTCCTGCCACTCCCTTCTGGCTTGCAGAGTTTCTGCTGAAAGATCCTTTCTATTCCAAGATTTTGTATCATCTTTACTATCATTATTCTGAATTCTTTTTCAGGTAGACTGCTTATTTCCTCTTCATTTGTTAGGTCTGGTGGGTTTTTGCCTTGCACCCTCATGTGCTGTGTCTTTCTCTGTTTTCTCATTTTGCTTAACTTACTGTGTTTGGGGTTTCCTTTTTGCAGGCTGCAGGTTTGTAGTTCCCATTATTTTTGGTGTCTGTCCCCAATTGTTAAGGTTGTTTAAGTGGGTTGTGTAGGCTTCCTGGTGGAGGGGACTAGTGCCTGGATTCTGGTGAATGAGGCTGGATCTTGTCTTTCTGGTGGGCAAGTCCACATCTGGTGTGTTTTGGGTTGTCTGTTGCCTTATTATGATTTTATGCAGCCTTTCTGCTAATGGATGTGGTTTTGTTCCTGTCTTGCTAGTTGTTTGGCATAGGATGTCCAGCACTGTAGCTTGCTGGTCGTTGAGTGGAGCTGGGTCTTGCCATTGAGATAGAGATCTCTGAGAGATTTCTACCATTTGATATTACGTTGAGATGGGAGGTCTCTTGTTGACCAGTGACCTGAACTTGGCTCTCCCACCTCAGAGACATAGCCCAGACTCCTGGCTGCAGCACCAAGAGCCTGTCATCCTCTCGGCTAAGAATAAAAGGGAGAAAATAAAGAAGAAGATAAAATTAAATAAAGTAAAATAAAATAAGATAAAATAAAATAAAGTTATTAAAATAATAAAAAATAATTATTAAAAAAGGTTTTAAGTAATAAAAAGAAAAGAAAGAAAGAAAGAAGAGATTAAAACCAACCAAAAAACAAATCCAACAATGATAACAGGTTCTAAAAACTATACTAAAAAAAAAAAAACAAAAAAAAACGGACAGACAGAACCCTAGGACAAATGGTAAAAGCAAAGCTATACATACTAAATCACACAGAGAAGCATACACATACACACTCACATAAAGAGAACAAGGGAAAAAGAATACATATCATTGCTCCCAAAGTCCACCTCCTCAATTTGGAATGATTCGTTGTGTATTCAGGTATTCCACAGATGCAGGGTACATCAAGTTGATTGTGCAGATTTAATCTGCTGCTCCTGAGGCTGCTGGGAGAAATTTCCCTTTCTCTTCTTTGTTCCCACAGCTCCTGGGGTTCAGCTTTGGATTTGGACCCGCCTCTGTGTGTAGGTCACCTGAGGGTGTCTGTTCTTCGCTCAGACATGACGATGTTAAGGGAGCAGCTGATTCGGGGGCTCTGGCTCCCTCAGCCCGGGGGGAAGGAGGGGTACGGATGCAGGGTGAACCTGCGGCTGCAGAGGCCAGCATGACATTGCACCAGCCTGAGGCAGGCCGTGTGTTCTCCTGGGGAAGGTGTCCCTGGATCACGGGACCCTGGCAGGAGTGGGCTGCACATGCTCCCGGGAGGGGAGGTGTGCATAGTGACCTGTGCTTTCACACAGGCTTCTTGGTGGCTGCAGCAGCAGCCTTAGCGTCTCATGCCCATCTCTGGGGTCCACGCTGATAGCCGCGGCTTGTTCCCGTCTCTGGAGCTCCTTTAAGCGGTGCTCTTAATCCCTTCTCGATGTGCACCAGGAAACAAAGAGGCAAGAAAAAGTCTCTTGCCCCTTCGGCAGCTCCAGACTTTTTCCCGGACTCCCTCCGGGTAGCTGTGGCACGCTAGCCCCTTCAGGCTGTGTTCAGGCAGCAAACCCCAGTCCTCTCCCTGGAATCTGACCTCTGAAGCCCGAGCCTCAGCTCCCAGTCCCCTCCCGCCCCGGCAGGTGTGCAGACAAGCCTCTCAGGCTGGTGAATGGTGGTCGGCTCCAATCCTCTGTGCAGGAATCTCTCCGCTTTGCCCTCCGCACCCCTGTTGCTGTGCTCTCCTCCATGGCTCCGAAGCTTCCCCCCTGGCCGCCCACAGTCTCCACCCACGAAGGGGTTTCCTAGTGTGTGGAAACCTTTCCTCCTTCACAGCTCTCTCCCACTGGTGCAGGTCCCATCCCTATTCTTTTGTCTCTGTTTTTCTTTTTTTTCTTTTGCCCTACCCAGATACGTGGGGAGTTTCTTGCCTTTTGAGAGGTCTGAGGTCTTCTGCCAGCTTTCAGTAGGTGTTCTGTAGGAGTTGTTCCACATGTAGATGTATGTCTGATGTATTTGTGGAGAGGAAGGTGATCTCCACGTCTTACTCTTCCACCATCTTGAAGCTCCTCCCCAATGTGTTTTTTCAAGCCTGGAAGATTTGAATACACAGAAGAGCTGAGGAATACACAGCCTAGAATATATAGAATAGCTTTATGTAGATGATGGCATATTACATGGATTTTAAATAGGTAGATTTCTATCTTACAATAATATTTGCTACTCTTTTCATATGTATTGCATCTATGAACATTATAAATCCCACCATAAAATATTATGATACTGTTTTTTCCCACAAGTTTTATATTTTTCTGTTAGATCTTTAAGTCCATGACCAATTTTGAGTTAGTATTTGTGTAAGACATGAAGTCTAGATCAAGCTTCATTTTTTTCTACCTATGGATGTCCAATTTCTCCAGAACAACTTGTGGAAAAGGCTATCATTCGTGCACTGAATTGCTTTTGTGACTTTGTCAACAATCAGTTTGGCATATTTGCATCTATTTCTGGGTTATTTTCTGTTCCACTGATTTGTGTGTCTGTATCTCTGCCAATATCATACTTTTGTGATTAATATAGCTACTGAGTAAATTTTAATATATACTAGAAGGATTTTTCCTTCTTTATTATTATTTGTCAAGATTGTTTTAGGTATTTTTTTTGATATAATTTTTAGAATAAGCTTGTGTATGTGTAGAAAAACCTTGTAGGGATTTTGTTAGGAATTGCATTAAACCTATAGTTTAATTTGGAGAGAAGTAACATTTTTACTATGTTGAGTCTTCCAGTCCATGAACATAGTATGTTTATTCAATTGTTTACCAGTCTGACTTCTTCTTTACATCTTTCAGAGTTTTTTTTCCCTTTGTTTGCCTCTTGCATTATTTCCAGAGTTTATGGCTGTGATTATCAGGAAGGAACAAAGATAAACAATCTGTGCCATCATATCTGAATTGTAAACTTGACATATCCTTTATAAGTCCCATAATATTGCTATAAACAATTATGTGTGTTTTAAAGAAATTAAGAAGAAAAGTTAGTCTTTTATATTTAGCCACACAAGTAACATTTTCAATGTACTTATTCTTTCCTGAAGATTTGACTTTCACTTGACATCACTTTGCCTCATTCTGAAAAACTTCCTTTGCATTTATTTAGTACAGACAGCTAATATCAAATTTTCTTATTTTTTACATCTGAAAAAGCCTTTATTTAGTATTTTTAAGAATATTTTCATTGGAAACACAATTCTGGGTTGATTTTTTTTTTTCTTGAGCATTTAAAATACTTTGGACCAAATACTTCTGGCAATCTTTGTTTCTAATAGGAAAAATATTATATTATATAGATATTAGCACACATATTTAGTTCATAACTATTTATATATTGTATATTATATATAAATATCTAACTACAATGCAGTTTAGGAGAATCACAAATACGTATTAATATCTTCTTATTGGAAAATGCAAAATGTAATTTATTTTTAAAATGTGGGGAGACAGTAGCTGCAGTTTACTGATTTTAAAACTCTTATTCCTCTTCCACTCTGTCAAAATTTAACTTTTCTATGTTATATTACTTATGGCTTATAGCTCTATTAAAAATAAACAAGCAAAACCTTAAAAAAATATTTTAACATTTATTCCCTGAAGTGTACATGGCTAACTATGGCTTAACATGTCATTTTCACATGAGTTTAGCTTCCTTCTAGAGTCATAATGGAGTGACATAGAATGAATGAAGTCCCTGGATTGAGGAAACAGCAATTTAAATGCTTTTGTCTTTGAACTTGAGTATTGCCTTTGGTTTTGAGCAATTATTTAAACAATTTGAAGCTTGGCCTCCTTGCCTGTAAAATAGAAGTAATAACTATATAATGTGTGATATATAATAGAATTCTCTAAAATATCATTGAAAATTCCTTAATGCCTATCTAAAGATAAAATGACACTGGATATGCTAAACTATTTTGTAAACTGTCCAAAACTATAAAATATTCCGTTGTGAACCTTACAGTGTTGGTGTAAATATATTTATTGACATTAAAAGTTAGAGAATTTTGAGAGGTAGTTGAGAAATGGGAGAAATGTGGCAATTTTTGTTTCATAATCGTATCAATATATTTTAAAACACATATTGAATTTGTACTCTTTGCCAAATATTGGTCTGAGATTCAAAGGAAAACTAGGCACAATCCCTGTCTTGGAGAGGCTCACATATGGTGGGGTAGATGAAAACAGAAATAAAAAGTGTTTTAATATGTCATAGAGATGTGAAAATCAGGAGATTTCGAACCAGGCAGCTGAAAAAGAGAAGCATAATTAGCCTGAACATGGGACCTCATTGAAAGGTCAGAGGGAGCTCAAATCTGCCCTCTCAGTGGAGTCATTATTCTCACGCTGAGCACCCTCCTCCTAAAAGAGATTTTGTGATGTGCCACACAACTTAATCCTCATATTCTAACTTGGAAACCTGAGAGTGTTAGTTCCAGAATTTGCCCACTTTTAATATTTCTTCTTTTCATAATTTGTCTTTTTCATTAAATTGTGACAAAACAATATGTGCATGTATTACTGAAAATACTACAGCCTTCACTTTTCACATAGTAGTTTGTTATAAATTTAGGTAATATATAAATGAGTCGTTCAAAGTTAAAAATTTCATCAATAAACTTATATGATGGTACAAGTAAAGCATCTACATTTAACATGTTGATAAATTAATATGTTTGCCCTTTGGTTTTACTTTCCAATTCACTAAACAGTAAACCAGGAGAATGGGAACCAGTAGCTTGTTATTTATGGCCAATTCATTTTGTGACATTGGGCAAAATAGGTCTGATATTTTGTATCCCGTTTTTCTCCTTATAAAGCGTGTTTATTGGTGGTGATGATAATGATTTTCAAGAAGATCCAGCCAAAATTACCGGCCATCTGTAAACAAATGTATAAATATGATAAAATAAAACATACTCTCTTCTATTTTACTAACCTAGTATCTCCATCCGGTGGTGTCAAACAGTAACTTCAAGCAAAAGAAAGCATAAGTTTTGCTTCAGTATTTATCATTCTTGTATTCAGGAATGTATTATGGCAAACACTTATCTATTGCTCACAAAAAGGCATAATCAGAAAACTTTTAGTTTCTAAATCACAATGTGTAATACCACAGTAAATAAGATGCTGACAACATTTTAGAAGTGGTTAAGGAGAAAAATAATTTTATATTTTTTAGATAAATTTATTGAATTAATTGCACTTCTAGACTGAAATTTTCCTTTAATTAAAGAACCCAGGGTCAGAAAATCAGATATTTGGAGCAAATTCTCTAAGTAAACATATAAAAATACTTATTTCAATTTTATATATGTTAAGACTTGTCTTTTGGTACAGAGAGAAATTATGACTGTGAAAAAGGAGATACTACTTATAACTTGGGATTACTAAGGAAATAATAGTGTTGAGATTTGGCAATAACATACACTGGTAATAATTTATCAGCACAAATTATTAAAGGAAATATCCAATACCTTCTTCTCTCAATTCTTGACAGTTTTCATAAAATAGCACCTTTTGTTGTTTAAATGTTCTATGCTCCCTTAAAAAAAGCCCAACAGAAGTCAAAATTTCTGCCTCTGACAATGAGCATGGTTGCTATGGAAATAATTATGACTTTTGGTGTGAAAGGATGGAAAAGCTGGAGAATTTGAAATGTTAAGAAATAAATACACTATTATCATGCAAAACTGCCTGGTAGAAAGAGACATTTAAAAAGTATATACTGAATTAATCAGAACTTTTCTAAATAGAGCATTATCCAAAATCTTTAAAGTTTTGACAGTTTCAAAACTTCAATAAAGTGCAGTAAGAAAATGGGTGCTATGCATATGAACATTCCATACTGGCTAATGAGTTACTTACAATTAGAAGCTAGACATTTAAAAAAATTGAATTAATTTTTATAGTAAAATGCTGAAAACTAAGATTACCTAGCACTATTAATACATGACTACACAAAATAATATGTACCTACATATACCAATATAGGTAATCATTTTAATTTGCCACTTCTGTGTTGCCATATCCTTCCCCTTCTCATCTCCCTTACAGTAGCTTATCCATGAAAAAATGGCAGTATAATACACTCTCTTAAAATAGATGTATTCAATTATAAGATAAAAAGGTAATTGAAACCTCTTTTTCACACCCTTCCAACAAGCACCTTCTATTAAATATATTTTTGAAAATTGCTCACACATAGAAAATATTCATGGGTGAATGCATACAAATATTCTGTTTTTTTTATTTTACAGGAAATGTTTACACTCCTTTTTTTCTTAACTGTATATCACACATATTTCCATGTTAGCACATAAGTATTTACCACACCCTTAAATGGCTACCTAGTATTAAAATGATAGATGAATTACAGTTACTTAATCAATACATGTTTGGTATATATTGAGAATTTATATATATATAAAACACATATCACATAAGTAAATAAGTAGTATCAAACTAATTTTTTTATACAAAATTTTGTAAAGTCTGTTTACATACATAATTTTTGGGCATAAGGAAGTTATTTTTATAGGCTAAATATTGTCATACTGAGAATATAAATACATTTTTGAAATTTTGATAAAATTAGCAAAATTGACCTTCAGAAAGACCAAAACAGTTAGTAACACCATTTACTGTCAGTGGTTAGAAGTTTCAATATTTTGGTATTGAAGTTAATTTATTCATAAATATCTATAGATTCATTACTATGTAAGGCATTTTGTCAGATTCCTAGAATGAATTAGTTAATAAAATAGACACAGAATGTACAATCTAGGGGAAACTAGCTTTTAAAACTCTGATGAAATATAAGGTAAAACTACTAATTGCTATTGATATGTAGTAGGGGTTCTGGAAAAAATTTTGAGAAGAATCTGAGGGAATTTAATTTAAGTAGTCCATTAATTTGTACTCTGTTTTTGCTTATTATTTTTCTTTATATCATATGAAGTTATTCCTGCAGTTATGCCTAATTTGCTGAAATACCTTGAAGTAATTTTTCTGAGTATATGAGTAAATTGTAAAATTTCTAAAGCTTTGTAACTTGAGACCCAGCAACATAAGTAGTAGTGGGCTTCAATAAATCAGTGAAATAGCATATTAAAGGCAAAGATTAAGCTGTCCTGTGGTTCTGACATGCTTAGGGGAGTGAATTCATGTTCTTTTTTTATTGGTTAAGTTTTTCTCCACATTGCCATGTGGTTGACAATTACCCTGCTTTGTAAGAATAAAAATCCACGCCAATGATAAGTAAATGGACACAATCAGGGCAATGGCAGATACAAGTCTGAAATGCAACTTTTACCCCAGTGTAGAGGTACTGATACTCAGTAGCCTCACATGAATGACCGTTAATATGAGTTGCCAACACAAAAACGGTGGGCAGAACACAAAGAATGAATGTTGCTTCACCAACTGTTTCAGACGAATAGTAAATGAAAGTACATATGTGCTTGTCAGAAATTTGATCAGCACATAGAATCTGTTATGTTATTCATTGAAAATCAGTCACCATTTTGATTATACTTCCACAAGATACAAATAAACACATTTTATATCAAGATAAAAGATATAGAAACGAAAATGTAGAGTGACAGCATTTAGAAAGATCTACTGCTTCACGTTCAAGGCATCTGTGATTTAACAATCATTTTAGTGCCTGTATTTTACCAATGAGTTTTGACTGATTAATATTTGAAACTACTTATTCGGGACAGGAAGTATTCAAAATCTTGGTGACAGGAGCAACAGTCAAAATTTCTGAGGAATGTCCTTAAATCTAGTACCAATAAATATGATTGTATATTTCCAATTTAGACATTTTGAGAAAGGTGAAAAATCCTAGTTTTTACTAAGTCAACTGCAGTCACATAAGAGGACAACAAAATGGGACTGCAGAATGTCAAGTTTGCTGTCAATGATGGTGATGATCACATTAGCAATAATAATAACAACCAATTCATTTACTGCTTAAATGGTCCAGAACTTATGTGAAATGCCGTCTAAATTAGGATAGAATAATTTCATGTTACATCAGGTAAACTAGCACACATGCGCATGCACGCACACACACACACACACACACACACAGAGTTTGTTCTTGCTCACACCAAATCCTCTGTAGGTCTGATAAATCTATTGAGAAAGCAGCTTATCTTTGTGTAGCTGCTCACTGGTGAGTTGCTACAGTTCTGTGGTTCTGGCTTCTCAACACATGGCCTCTGAAAGGGAAACAAGAGAGGAAAAGACACTTATTACTTCTGCTCTCTGTCAATTAGCTATTGGGCTCTGCTTTTTATACATGAGAAATAAAGGAAAGCAGGGAATATCTGATGGGCAAGATGATATGTGAATTATCACCTTTAATGTTCTTAACAGCCCTGAATAAGAGAGGAAGGCCACCCAAACTTCTCAGGAAGGCTAACATTTGGAGACACCAAGTTTAATTTTGTATCCTTGTTAATATTTTAAAATTGAAGATAATTTTCAATGTAAGCAATTCAAAGAAATATTGTAAAGCAAGACCACCTATTTGGACTTTGTGACTATATGGGACATATTTTTATGCCTTACAGCCTTTTAAAATAGTTATAAAGTAGAAGTTTTTAATATGTCAATGGTAAATGACAGCTTATATTAAATAATGTTCAGTATATGCCTATGTAGGCATATATAATGAAATAAAACAGTACTATAAATAATGAAAACTAATAGTTGAATAACTGTTTACAAAGTACCTTCAAACCATGCTTTCCTTTGATGGAAAACAGCTGAGCACAAGCCCTGGCATCTGATTGTCTGGTAAATATTTAACTCTGTATCTCTTCATTCTGTCTGTCAAACATCTATGAAGGTAGTACCCAACTCACAAGGCCATGTGCAAATTAAATGAATGAATACATATAATGTTCTTAGAATCATGTCTGGTATATAGAAAACATGCAATAAATGCTAGCTGTTTTTATAGCTACTATGTAAGCATCCCACTTGCTAGTGGAGTTAATATTATCAGCCAGATTCTTATACTGGTGGAGACAACCAGGCTTAGAAAGTGGAGTAATTTGTCCAAATATCACTTCTAGGAGGAAGTAGAACAATAACTAAAACTCAGGGGTTATTTTGGCTTTAAATGCAGATCTCTAATTCTTTTTTTATTCAAGTAATAAAAATCAGTAAAATTTCTATGCATGCTTTTAGTCTTTCGGTAGTGATCATCTGGGACAAATGTTTTAATATAAAAGGCTCATGAATGAGTGAAAACTAGCTGTCTATTTTCCTAATGCCTTGTAGGAGTCAATTCACAAAATTAAATTTATAAATTATGTGCTGACAAATGCATAGTGTCTCAATGTAAAAATCTTCATTCACTTTTTTTTTGCTTCCTGTCATATTCATTTTCTGAGTTCAAGTACAATTCAATGTGTGTATTTTCTTTTGGAACAGAGGTTTTCATGAATTTATAAAATGGACAAGTCAGAGACCCACTAAAGGAAAAAGCCACAACAATTACCAAATAATGGTGCCCAAGGAGTTGTTCAGGGCTCTGGCATAGCTTGACCTTTAAATAAACTGTGAATTGAAAAAAAAAAAATTGAAATGAGATCTTGGACAAGATGTTATATTTAATCTATAAAACATAACATCATACTTACCTAGTAGAATTGATATAAACATTAAATGAGGTAGGAAATTAAATAAGACAAATACATTTAAATTTATCAAGGATATAGTTAGTATCCAATTAATGTTAGCTAAAAACACTATGAGTTCATACAAATAAATCACTGTTGGGTAGAATTGGAGATAAAATTATTGTAGCATTTCAGTTTAGATGTTTTTCTCACATACTCTTTAGAAGGCTAGACAGCCAGCAGCTCTCACCTCAGTAGAAAAGAGCTGAACTAAGGGGAAGACTGGTAGAAATGGCAGGTGGACACTAGTTTTCTTTTGAACCCTTTATTAATGGATTTAGCACCTTAGAGTGTGCTTACTCACATACTTACTTCTGTGTGTTTACGCCTGACATTCTCTTCTAATAAAAAGAAAATATTAGCTAGGTTTCCACCAGCTGTAGAAGGTCACCCCTATCCTGCATTCTAGGTTCCTCTTCCTTTTCCCCATTAAAGGAAACCACTCCACCACTTTCTACTACCCTTATCCTTGCTTTGTCATTTTTTTCAGTTTCTGTGAAATCTTTTCGGCCTTCATCTATTAGCTTCTAGGTTACTGAAAATATTTAATTCTCCATCTATCTTGCTGGCTGCCCAGTCTCAATCTGGAGGTCATTTTATATCTGTTAAAGTAAAGAGTTAATGTAGTGAGGTAAAGTACTCAGAAAAATTAAAAATATTGCAGAATTAAACAGTTATTTAAAGACAACATACAGCAAACATAATGCTATAAAAATCAGACCAGTGAGGCAGAAAGAAAATGAGAAATGGGCTTCAAAGCACAAAACAAATAAAACCTCCTATACAGGTTTACTATGTCAAGCACTTAACTGAAAATTTTATGAGTTTTAACATATTTACTCCTCAGAACAATCCTTTGAGGCAGGTGCTGTTATTATGCCCAGTTTTCAAGGGAAAAAACTGAGGTACCTGAGAATTTAACTAACTTGATTAAGGTCACACTACTAGTGAGTGGTAGAGCTGAAAAAGAAATGCAGGGTAGGCTGGCTTCACAGCCTGACCTTTGTGAAAGCATTTAGGTCATAAGTTAGATGGAATGATTAAATGAGTTAGTACATATAAAACTCCAAGGCAATTCCTATGCACCATTAGTGCTCAATACAAGTTACTTATTTTGCTTCATAATTTATATTTTTATGTTTGTGTTTATTTATGGTTTGTTTTCTACCTTTTAATACATGATACAGATTTTCCTTTTTTTAATGTGTGTGTGCTTATTTTCTTCTAGTGAATTGTGAAATTTATAACCTATCTATGCTCACTTTTCAATGTACACCTTTATAAAAGCATATATCTTTCTACTAATCAACTTTAATGATACAGCAGTGTTTATTTAATTCCCTTATGTGATCACAAGTAACATATACTTTTACTTTCCCCATTTTATCATGCCTCTTAGATTCCTTGGGATGGCCCCCGATTTTTTATCTTCTGCAGACTTCTTAAATAACAATCTTCTACCAAAAAGAAGAAAGAAAATGAAAAGGAAAGGAAAGGAAAGGAAAAGTTAAAGAAAACTGGATAAAATGACTGAACTGAATACAATGATTTTATACGCCCTCAATTCCTCAAAATGCATGAATCACATAGCTTACAGAGATCAAAGGCACATTTGCTGGATGTAGAAGCCACAGTTGACAAACCTGGAGTTAAAAATTAAGTGTTTTATTCAGTTGTCTTACAATACAATGTGCAGACGTTTGAGAACACCCGATTTTGAGATTAAATAGTAAAAATTATTCTGAAATTAAGTTATATAAACTTAATTTTATGTGAATTTAAAACTGATCAGGCAGTGGTATAGAAATGATCTGTCTACTAAAAGTTTATACATTGTGTCTGGCTGGAGGAAATTGTTTATGTGGACCCAAATTCCTAAAACTTTCTTTATATTTAGATTTAGTGATTCTATAGCTGTCATTTATTGCTAAGGATATATTAGGAAAAATACACAAATATATATATAGAGAGAGTCAATATATAACACATATATACACACATATATATACTGTATATATATCTACAAATATATATATTACTATAATATATATTACTTTATATATAAAGGAATTTTTAATAGTAGTAAAAACTGGAAATATGCTTTCAGTGATGAATAATAAACACAGCTAACTAATAGAATAATGTTCAGCCATTAAAAATAATGGTAGAGGCCTGAACCAAGATGGCGGAGTAGAAGGATGTGCTCTCACTCCCTCTTGTGAGAACACCAGAATCACAACTAGCTGCTGGACAGTCATCGACAGGAAGACACTGGAACTCACCAAAAAAGATACCCCATATCCAAAGACAAAGCAGAAGTCACAATGAAATGGTAAGAGGGGCACAATCACAGCAAAATCAAATCCCATAACTGCTGGGAGGGTGACTCACAGACCAGAGAACACTTATACCACAGAAGTCCACCCACTGGAGTGAAGGTTCTGAGCCCCATGTTAGGCTTCCCAACCTGGGGTTCTGGCAATGGGAGGAGGAATTCCTAGAGAATCAGACTTTGAAGGCTAGTGGGATTTGATTGCAGGACTTCGACAGGACTGGGGGAAACAGAGACTCCACTCCTGGAGGGCACACACAAAGTAGTGTGTGCATTGGGACCCAGGGGAAGGAGCAGTGACCACAGGGTAGACTGAACCAGACCTACCTGCTAGTGTTGGAGGGTCTCCTGCAGAGGTGGGGGGTGGCTGTGGCTCACTGTGGGGACAAGAACACTGGCAGCAGAAGTTCTGGGAAGTACTCCTTGGTGTGAGCCCTCCCAGAGACTGTCAATAGCCGAACCAAAGAGCCCAGGTAGGCTTCAGTGTTGGGTTGCCTCAGGCCAAACAACCAACAAGGAGGGAACCCCACCTCACCCATCAACAGTCAAGCAGATTAAAGTTTTACTGAGCTGTGCCCACCAGAGCAACACCCAGCTCTACCCACCACCAGTACCTCCCATCAGGAAACCTGCACAAGCCCCTTAGATAGCCTCATCCACCAGAGGGCTGACAGGAGAAGCAAGAAGAACTACAATCCTGCAGCCTGTGGAACAAAAACCACATTCACAGAAAGATAGACAAGATGAAAAGGCAGAGGGCTATGTATCAGATGAAGGAAAAAAATAAAATCCCAGAAAAACAACTAAATGAAATGGATACAGGCAAGCTTCCAGAAAAGAAGTCAGAATAATGATAGTGAAGATGACCCAGGACCTCAGAAAAACAATGGAGGCAAAGATCGAGAAGATGCAAGAAATGTTTAACAAAGACCTAGAAGAATTAAAGAACAAACAAACAGAGATGAACAATACAATAACTGAAATGAAAACTACACTAGAAGGAATCAATAGCAGAATAACTGAGGCAGAAGAACAGATAAGTGACCTGGAAGACAGAATGGTGGAATTCACTGCTGCAGAACAGAATAAAGAAAAAAGAATGAAAAGAAATGAAGACAGCCTAAGAGACCTCTGGGACAACATTAAACACAACAACATTCACATTATAGGGGTCCCAGAAGGAGAAGAGAGAGAGAAAGGACCTGAGAAAATATTTGAAGAGATTGTAGTTGAACACTTCCCTAACATGGGAAAGGAAATAGCCACCCAAGTCAAGGAAGTGCAGCAAGCCCCATACAGGATAAACCAAAGGAGAAACATGCCGAGACACATAGTAATCAAATTGGCAAAAATTAAAGACAAAGAAAAATTATTGAAAGGAAAAAACGGCAAATAACATACAAGGGAATTCCCATAAGGTTAACAGCTGATTTCTCAGTAGAAACTCTGCAAGCCAGAAGGGAGTGGAATGATATTCTTAAAGTGATGAAAGGGAAGAACCTACAACCAAGATTACTCTATCTGGCAAGGATCTCATTCAGATTCGATGGAGAAATCAAAAGCTTTACAGACAAGCAAAACCAAAGAGAATGCAGCACCACCAAACCAGCTCTACAACAAATGCTAAAGGAACTTCTCTAAGTGGGAAACACAAGAGAAGAAAAGGACCTACAAAAACAAACCCAAAACAATTAAGAAAATGGTCATAGGAACATACATATGGATAATCACCTTAAACGTGAATGGATTAAATGCTCCAAAGAAAAGACACAGGCTTGCTGAATGGATACAAAAACAAGACCCATATATATGCTGTCTCCAAGAGACCCACTTCAGACCTAGGGACACATACAGACTGAAAGTGAGGGGATGGAAAAAGATATTCCATGCAAATGGAAATCAAAAGAAAGCTGGAGTAGCAATACTCATAGCAGACAAAATAAACTTTAAAATAAAGAATGTTACAAGAGACAAGAAAGGACACTACATAATGATCAGGGGATCAATCCAAGAAGATATAACAATTATAAATATATATGCACCCAACATAGGATCACCTCAATACATAAGGCAATGGGTAACAGCTATAACACAGGAAATCGACAGTAACACAATAATAGTGGGGGACTTTAACACCTCACTTACACCAATGGACAGATCATCCAAAATGAAAATCAATAAGGAAACACAAGCTGTAAATGACACAATAGACCAGATAGATTTAATTGATATTTATAGGACATTCCATCCAAAAACAGCAGATTACACTTCTTTCTGAAGTGCGCACGGAATATTCTTCAGGACAGATCACATCTTGGGTCACAAATCAAGCCTCAGTAATTTTAAGAAAATTGAAATAATATCAAGTATCTTTTCTGACCACAATGCTATGAGATTAGAAATGAATTACAGGGGAAAAAACGTGAAAAACACAAACACATGGAAGCTAAACAATACGTTACTAAATTGCCAAGAGATCACTGAAGAAATCAGAGAGGAAATAAAAAAATACCTAGAGACAAATGACAATGAAAACACGACAATCCAAAACCTATGGGATGCAGCAAAAGCAGATCTAAGAGGGAAGCTTATAGCTATACAAGCCTACATCAAAAAACAAGAAAACTCTCAAATAAATAATCTAACCTTACACTTAAAAGAACTAGAGAAAGAACAAACAAAACCCAAAGTTAGCAGAAGGAAAGAAATCATAAAGATCAGAGCAGAAATAAATGAAATAGAAACAAAGAAAACAATAGCAAAGATCAATAAAACTAAAAGCTGGTTCATTAAGAAGATAAACAAAATTGATAAACCATTAGCCAGACTCATCAAGAAAAAGAGGGAGAGGACTCAAATCAATAAAATTAGAAATGAAAAAGGAGAAGTTACCACAGACACTGCAGAAATACAAAGCATCCTAAGTGACTACTGCAAGCAACTTGATGCCAATAAAATGGACAACCTGGAAGAAACGGACAAATTCTTAGAAAGGTATAACCTTCCAAGACTGAACCAGCAAGAAATAGAAAATAGAACAGACCAATAACAAGTAATGAAATTGAAACTGTGATTAAAAATCTTCCAACAAACAAAAGTCCAGGACCAGATGGCTTCACAGGTGAATTCTATCAAACATTTAGAGAAGAGCTAACACTGATCCTTCTCAAACTCTTACAAAAATTTGTGGAGGAAGGAACACTCCCAAAATAATTCTATGAGTCCACCATCACCCTGATACCAAAAGCAGGCAAAGATACGACAAAAAAAGAAAATTACAGACCAATATCACTGATGCATATAGATGGAAAAATCCTCAACAAAATACTAGCAAACAGAATCCAACAACACATTAAAAGGATCATACACCATGATCGAGTGGGATTTATCCCAGGGATGCAAGGATTCTTCAATATACGCAAATCAATCAATGTGATACACCATATTAACAAATTGAAGAATAAAAACCATAGGATCATCTCAATAGATGCAGTAAAAGCTTTCGACAAAATTCAACACCCATTTATGATAAAAACTCTCCAGAAAGGGAGCATAGAGGGAACCTACCTCAACATAATAAAGGCCATATGTGACAAACCCACAGCCAACATCATTCTCAATGGTGAAAAACTGAAACCATTTCCTCTAAGATTAGGAACAAGAGAAGGATGTCCACTCTCACCACTATTATTCAAGATAGTTTTGGATGTCCTAGCCTCAGCAATCAGAGAAAAAGAAATAAAAGAATACAAATTAGAAAGGAAGTAAAATTGTCACTGTTTGCAGATGACATGATACTATACATAGAGAATCCTAAAGATGCCACCAGAAAACTACTGGAGCTAATCAATGAAATTGGCAAAGTTGCAGGATACAAAATTAATGCACAGAAATCTCTTGCACTCCTATATACTAATGATGAAAAATCTGAAAGAGAAATTAAGGAAACACCCCCATTTACCATTGCAACAAAAAGAATAATATACCTAGGAATAAACCTACCTAGGGAGACAAAAGACCTGTATGCAGAAAACTATAAGACACTGATGAAAGAAATTATAGATGATACCAACAGATGGAGAGATATACCATGTTCTTAGATTGGAAGAATTGATATTGTGAAAATGACTATACTACCCAAAGCAATCTACAGATTCAATGCAATCCCTATCAAATTACCAATGGCAATTTTTATTGAACTAGAACAAAAAATCTTAAAATTTGTATGGAGACACAAAAGACCCCGAATAGCCAAAGCAGTCCTGAGGGAAAAAAATGGAGCTGGAGGAATCAGGCTCCCTGACTTCAGACTATACTACAAACCTACAGTAATCAAGACATTATGGTACTGGCACAAAAACAGAAACATAGATCAATGGAACAAGATAGAAAGCCCAGAGGTAAACCCACACCCCTATGGTCAACTAATCTATGACAAAGGAGGCACGGATATACAATGGAGAAAAGACAGTCTCTTCAATCAGTGGTTCTGGGAAAACTGGACAGCTACATGTAAAAGAATGAAATTAGAACACTCCCTAACACCATACACAAAAATAAACTCAAAATGGATTAGAGACCTAAATGTAAGACCGGACACTATAAAACTCTTAGAGGAAAACATAGGAAGAACACTCTTTGACATAAATCACAACAAGATCTCTTTTGATCCACCTCCTAGAGTAATGAAAAGAAAAAGAAAAATAAACAAATGGGACCTAATGAAACTTAAAAGCTTTTGCACAGCAAAGGAAACCATAAACAAGACCAAAAGACAACCCTCAGCATGGGAGAAAATATTTGCAAATGAATCAACAGACAAAAGATTAATCTCCAAAATATATAAACAGCTCATGCAGCTCAATATTAAAAACACAAACAACCAATCCAAAAATGGGCAGGAGACCTAAATAGACATTTCTCCAAAGAAGACATACAGATGACCAAGAAGCACATGAAAAGCTGCTCAACATGACTAATTATTAGAGAAATGCAAATCAAAACTGCAATGAGGTATCACCTCACACCAGTTAGAATGGGCTTCATCAGAAAATCTACAAACAACAAATGCTGGAGAGTGTGTGGAGGAAAGGGAACCCTCTTGCACTGTTGGTCGGAATGTAAACTGATACAGACACTATGGGGAACAATATGGAGGTTCCTTAAAAAACTAAAAATAGAATTACCATATGATCTAGCAATCCCACTACTGGGCATATACCCAGAGAAAAACCACAATTCAAAAAGACACATGTACCCCAATATTCATTGCAACACTATTTACAGTAGCCAGGTCACGGAAACAACCTAAATGCCCATCAACAGACGAATGGATAAAGAAGTTGTGGTACATATATACAATGGAATATTATTCAGCCATAAAAAGGAAAGAAATTCGGTCATTTATTGAGACTTGGATGGATCTAGAGATTGTCATACAGAGTGAAGTATGTCAGAAAGAGAAAAACAAATATCATATGTTAATGCATATATGTGGAACCTAGAAACATGGTACAGATGAACCGGTTTGGTGGGCAGAAATTGAGACAGAGATGTAGAGAACAGACGTATGGACACCAAGGGGGGAAAGCTGTGGGGGGGTGGGGGGGGTGGTGTGATGAATTGGGCGATTGGGATTGACATGTATACACTGATGTGTATAAAATTGATGACTAATGAGAACATGCTGTATAAAAAAAAATAGAGAATACATATTTATTAGGTTTATAGACATGTGTGCAATTAAAAAAAAAAAAAACACTACTGTTACCTTGAAGAAAAAAAAAAAGACTCTACATTTTCCTGTAAGCACAGCTTTAGTCACATCCAAGTTTTGGTATGTAATATTTTTATTATCATTCAGTTCAAATTATTTTTTAACTCCAATTGTGATTTGTTTTTTGGGGGGTTACTTAGAAATAGTGGATTTCATAACTTCTAGTTACTTTTTTGTTACTGATTTGTAGCTTAGCTATAAGTCAAGAAACACACTGTATAATTTTAATACTTTGAAATTTGTTAAAATTTTCCTTATAGCACAATATGGTCAGTTTTAAATATGTTCCTAGTGTGCTTGAAAATAATTTGTAATTTAAAGTTTTGGAGTATAGTGACTATATATCTGCTTGTTGAATCAAATTTTTTGCTCAAGTTATTTAAGTTTTTTATATCCTTACTAATTTTTTTGGGGGGGTGTCTACTGGTTCTGAAAGAGGTATCCTCTATTAGTGAATGAGTGCAGTATGTTCAATCTCCTATTATGATAGTGAATTTGTCTATTTTTTCCTTGTAGCTCTGTTGCTCTATATAATTTGAAGTTAAGTGCATACAAATTTACAACTTCCTGGTAAATTGGACTTATTGATATGAAGTGCCCTTGTTTATTTCTAGTAACGCTTTTGCTTTCAAGTCTACTGTATCTGTTATTGTATAATTTCCTTTTGGTTTATATTTGCACTGTATATCTTTTCCAATTTTTTTACTTTCAGAAAAAAAAAAAAAAATGCCACCTGGACGACAGCAGATATCTCTCAATTTCTAGACCAAGACAGGGAAAAAGCAGAAAACTCAAAAGACCTCTGACTGGAAGATTTTGGGTCAAATTCTTTTCCGGGGCCTTATAAACCTTGTAATTGATGGTTTTGTTTCCCTTTCTTGAGGGAATAAAATGGAATTTAAAAACTATATCCATTAAGGCAGTTAGACCAAGATCTGAGTGTTCTGTCTGAGACAATAACTTATACACAATGCAACAAGGGAAGAAAATGTGTACTATTGGCAAAATTTTGGTGAGAAGTCTGCCTTTGTCCAGAAAGTCGGTTTGCTTGCTGACTGTGTTTCAGCTGGATGGGGCACGGGGGGGCGGCGGGAGCTCCCCTCAGTGCCTGACCATCACCCCAGCCTACTGCTTCTGCCTCAGGGGGCACAGACCCCAGCCCTCTGAATAGTTACTTGATGGTCTCTTAAGGGCCTGGCCGTGTACAGGAGCCTCTGCCCAGTTTTCTGTCCCCCTGGAGTGGATTCTGTGGGAGCTGCTGTACATTGGGGGGTTGCTTCTGTGAAGTTGCCCCTGGAGAGATTCCTGATCAGTGAGGCTCAGTCTAACCCTGAACACATAAGGCAGCTGGAAAGCAATGATTGTACTGATCTGAAGGTGGTGGGCGAGATGGTCAGATAGTGCAATTGACTATAAAGAGCCATGTGCATGAAGCAAACCAATGAAAGCCTGAAGGAGAGTCAACTAAGAGCAAACTCCAGTTGGATCAGACCAGCCAAGTAAAGAAAAATAGAGGATGCACTGTGTTTCACACCAGACAAAGGTATCTAGTAAATAAACTAACTAACAAGAAGCCCCCAAAGCTCAGACAAACAGAAACATTGTTATTTTGTCCAGAGCTGGGAAAGCCTGGACCATACTATATGGCCTACTGGGACACCACAAGTTGGTTGTACCATATTCTCACTGTGACAGTTTTTCCTAGTCTTTGATTGTCTCCAACACCTACCCCATGATTTGACTCTACATAAAATAATTGGTGTGTATGTGCTCAAGCATAAAGCTCTCTTTTTATCCCTTAAATTGTCAACTGTATGTTTTGATCAACAGCAACTATAAATGAGGTGAGGGGAAAAATTGGTTCTCAGAAAATACGCTCTTTTCTTCAATAGTGACATGCTTATTCATATTTTTAATGTTTTTATGTCAGTAAGTTATTTTCATCTCAGTGTTTAATGATAAACACAAATAAAAACCCTTTATACATTCAAAAATAAATAAATAAATAAATAAAAATAAAAATAATGGTAGACACAGAAAACAAACAGGTACATGGAAAACAAGTCTTAATATGTTAAAAACATTTCTTACGAGAGTATTTATAACATGATATATTTTACATTTATTATTTTGGTTTAAAAAAATTCTAAAATGGCATATGCAAAATGTTAAAATAATGTTTTCTAGGTATTGACCGTTCCATTTACCTATATTTTCACTGTTTGCCTTGATTATTTTTGAGATAGAACACATTTAATAAAATATTTCAGGATATAAAATCCATGTTTAAAATCCAACAGAAAGGTTTTTTTTTTTTTAATATTTTGTGTAGTATGTGGTATTTGGGGTACAATAAATATTTTTTCTTCTCTAATTTAAAAAAAAAAAGGTGTTTTTATTTACTTGCTTCTTTTTCTTTCCAACAGTCTCTCCCCCCAACCCATTTCCTTTTTGTCTAAAATAGAGAAAATATCTGTTTCATTTAGGATTTTGTAAAGTTTCAAAAAGATGTCACTTGAGGGCAGTTAAATTACCTGGAAGGTAATAGGTTTTAAATAAATGGAAGCTATTATTGGCAATAACAGTAATTTCTCATACCTTACTTAGAATGCCAAGTAAAGGGCCATTTTCATGGCCCTTTGTGTGTGTTGCAGGAGGTCACTGGGAGAACATGACCCCTGGTTGACCTGAGAGCTGGACCCATACAACTTGAGGCTTGCTCCCCCTCCTCTGTCCTTGGAATGTATACCCTGCCTACTATTCCCACACTAGCAGCCATTTCATGGATGCATCCGTGAGAGACCAATGTGGTGTTGAGACCATTTGGACTGATTACATGACTGCACTCCATTAAGTCCTCTATATAAAGTTTTAAGATTCTGGCATCTGAGTGCAGGGACCTACTCATATGCAAGTTTCCCTGCATATTAAATCTGCCACCTACTAATCTGGAGTGATCTGCCTTTTTCTTTGGTTTCTCCTTGTCTTCCATGTACTGGAGCCAGTTTGCTTTCACCCAAGGAACTCCAGAGCTTTCTAACCAACAGTTGACAAGCTAGCCAGGAGGCCAAAAAAATAGGTCTTGGGAAAGACCTCATGGGAGGCAACCACAGGGGAAATCCCATTGGCCATCAACCTCTATGAGGGGAAGGGTGGCCTGTATGTCAGATGCTGGTGGACTGCTGTGTGAATACAGGGATGCCTCAAAAATGCCAGCTGGTCTAAGGTGCTTGTTTGAGGACTGGTGGCAAGGAGAGAAATGCAAGGCTGTACAGTGGGCTGACCCTTACTGTGGGCAGGTAGGTGGCCTGACTAGAGGCAGAAGCTCGAGTTAGAGAGTTGGAAGAAGAATTGAGGTTAAAGAAGGACGTGTGGTGTCCACTGCTCTGTTTCCTTTGGGGTTCACAGACAAGACAGAAGAGCAATATAATAAGTTGGAGACCTTAGCCTGAGATTTTTACAAAACCAGGAGGGTGCAGGTTTCTGCAAATAAAGGTCTGAGCACTTGCGACAAAGCCTGATTAACACACTAAGAGGTGGAATCCTTGGGAAAGTGAGGAGAGCAAAGAGGAGGATATGTAGTGATTAAAGGTGGAACACATGAAGTGCCCTTTACCATCCAACCTCTAATACAAAGGAAAGCAAAAGCACAGCCAGTGAGGCAGCCCCCAGATCAGGAAATATTCATGATGAGAAATATACTCCCAGTAAGTTTATTGTTACATCTACCAAGTTCCAGCAAAAGGCCAGGGAAAGTATTCAGGTATGGTTAGTGTGGCCATGGGATACAGGAGGTGAGAGCATTTTTCTGATTAGGCAGGAGAGAGAGAACATGAGCAACATCACCACACGTCCTGCCCTCTGGCAGCACCTGCAGGGCACTGAGAGATTCAAAGTACTCCCTTCTTTATAGATTGGATTATTCTAGCCTACAGGGAGGCTTGACCCAATGAGGAGGTTCTTCCTGAGCACTTGGGGCCTTGGAAGTCTATAGAAGAGGCACAGCAAATTCTCAGGAAATTGGGAATGAGGCAGGCCATCTACACCATTGTCTTTGCAGATCCTGATCGGCCCACACTGACTGTAAGAATGAAAGTCAGGATACTGCAGCCTGCCCCAGCACCTGATGTGGGATGCTGATATCCATGCTAAGCCCAGTCATGGGACAAGACATCTATGATGTTGGGCAATCCATTGCTGATTGCGGGAAACTGACAAGCCCAGGAATGAAAGGTACGGGGCTGGGAAAGACCTGAAACAGAGAGGAGCTCAAAGGCTATGCCAATCTGCTCTAAAGCATCAGATAAAGGTAACCCAGAAGCAAATGTGGTTTGAACTCATTGCTCCCAGGGCCCCACCTGAAAAGACAGACCAGCAACCCAGCACTGTGTTGGTGGGCCTGCGGAAAGCCTTAAACTGGAACAGCAGTTCGGGCCTGTCCCACATGTCCCTACCATCCCTGATGCCCCACCTGCTCCAGCAGAGGCCTCAGGGACACAGTCTTATTCCAGTTTCGTTTCTCCCATGTCCTGCATATAGGATTCAGGCCAAGATCACCTCAAGTTGAGGGCCATTGGAGGTGACCAGATGCCTCACTGGTCCCCAAGAAAAAAATAAAAGGTGACGGCTCTGGTGGATACTGGAGCTGAATGTACTCTAATACATGGTCATCCTCAGGAGTTCTCTGGCCCCTTCAGCACAATCGATGGTTATGGAGGGCAAATAGTTAGGGTCAGGAAGGTCCCTCTAACTCTGCAAATTGTGTATTCTCCCCCAGTGAGAATATGAGGTTTCTGTCTCACCAATACTAGAGCACATATTGGGCATTGATATCCTACAAGGTCAAACTCTGCAAACTTTTATTGGTCAATTCTGCCTCCAGGTTAGAGTAATCAAACCAGTGCTGAGGGGAATCACCAACTGGGAACCAGTGAGGCTACCACCCCTGGAAAGAGTAGTAATTGTCAAATAATATAAATTGCCTGTGGAGCATAAGGAAATAGGAGAAACTATCCAAGAACTACACCATGTAGGTATGGCAGGTAAAAAATCCAGAAGGGTCAAAGAGGATGACCATGGACTACTGAGAAATGAACAAGGTAGTGTCACCCCATCCATGCCCTGTGCCCAACTTTGCTGCCATCTTGACTGACTTAGCAAGTGCTTGTTCAGTATACCCCTGGCTGCTGAGTCACAAGATCAAATTGCCTTCACGTGGGAGGGCAACGATGGACCTTTCAAGTGCTTCCCTGAAACGGTTGTGAGGAAGAGGGTAAGCAGTGAACTCAAATAAAATCTAATGCCCAGTCACCACTGTAAAGTTTCTGAGAGTCATATGGTTGGGTGAGACACATATTGTCCCAGGAACTGATTGATAAGGTGGTGCAAGCCTGAGCACCCGCTAAGAACATGAAAGAGGTGCATGTCTTTGTAGGGATCTGGGGGATTTAGAAGACTTTTATTCTCCACCTGGCACAGTGCCTCCATCCTTTTTATTGCCATAAAGAAAAGGCACATGTGGGACTAGGGATGAGAGTAGCAAGCTGCCTTTAAGATGGCAAAAAACTAGTGAAGCATATTGAAGCTCTGAGTATCTCTCGTTTGAGTTAGATGTATCTGTGGCTCCAAGAGGTATGGAGTGGGCACTGTGGTAGAGACAACAGAAGGAGAGAGTATCCTGAGAGTTTTGGTCCCAGCTCTGGAAGGGGACAAAAATCTGATATACCTCCAAAACGCAACAGCAACTAGCAGTGTACACAGCAATTCTCCAGGTAGAGAATCTCACAAAGAAATAGCATACTATGGTAAGAACTTCCTGTCTAATGAAGGAGTAGGTTAAAACTATGATCCATTGGCCCACCTCTGCCATGGCTCAAATTGTCACTTTGACTAAGTGGCACACTTATTTGTAGCAGAGGATCACCCTGTCTGCCAACCCACTGTCTCTAGAAATGTGGGTGCTACTAGACCTTGTATAGCATGTAGATCCTCCAAATGTCCCCATTCCTATTCCTGTGGCGACCCCGGCAGCCTGTAGAGAGGGGATGGAGGACATTTCCACTGATGCCTCATATGCTGACAGGTTAGGTAGTATCAAACCATCCACATGGACTGCAGTGACTATTCAGCCCAACACTGACACCATCTGGATGAAAATAGGAACAAACCATAGTAGCCAGTAGATTTGGCTGGTGATCACGCAGGAGAGTTGGCCATGAGTAAAGACACTGTGTTTCCCTGAAAGAGCCTGAGACAGTCCTTATTGTCTTCCATGTCCCGGCTCATAAGGCACTTATACAGTCTTGCAATTAGGAAGCTGATGCCTGAACTCAGGTACAAACCCTAGCAACTGACCCTTCAATAGATATAGCAGATTGGGTGCATAGGAAGAGTGCCACCATAGTGCCCAGATGGATTGCCCATGGAACACAGTGACTTGGTTAATGCAGTAACAGTGTGTCCTTTGTGTTCTAAACAAGACCCAAGGCAACTGCCAAAGGAGTCTGGGACCATACACAAGAGTTTACAACCAGTGAAGGATTGGCAAATTGATTATATTGGCCCCCTCTCTCTGAGTGAGGGTTCTAAATATGCCTTGGTTTGTGTGGATACCACATCTGGTCTAACCCAAGGTTTCCCCTGATGCAAAGCAAATCAGGCTTCCACCATTAAGGGATTAGAGAAGCTGAAGACCCTGTCA
This sequence comes from Balaenoptera musculus, assembly GCF_009873245.2. NCBI lineage: Eukaryota > Metazoa > Chordata > Mammalia > Artiodactyla > Balaenopteridae > Balaenoptera > Balaenoptera musculus. Next base: position 22,574,251 of record NC_045797.1, read on the forward strand.
AATAGAGGTGATTGAGGGTCACATTTCAAAGGCCATGATATGCAAGACTGGGCAAAAACCATGACATTGAATGGAGTTTCCATCTCCCCTATAACAGGCAAGCAGCAGGAAAGGAAGGAAGAATAGAATATTAAAGCCACAGATGAAATTATTAACAGGTAAAACTACCTTGACTGGGTGGACTAAAGTACTGTCCTAGGCTTTAATACATCTGAATGTTCAATCAGTAGGGCCTGTTGCCCCATATGCCAGACTGGGGGCCACTGCTGAGACATCCAGCACTTTAAAGATATGAGAGTGTCAGGAGATAGCCATTGCCTGACTCTCACCATATAACAAGGTGCTATGCTTCTGAGAACACCAAGTCCCATCACACCCAGGAAAGGTATTATTTACTGGAATTTGTAACGGGAGGTCCCACTGGGATGGGTGAGTTACTTTGCACTCTTGGGTGAGGAGGAACTACTCAATCTTCACTGGGGTCCTATGGTTCTGCTACAAGCTGGACCTGTTGAAATGCACTATATTTGGAATGGAACATGCACTGTTGCAAGACGGCAGAAGGTCGGTGTCCTGGTCTGGCATATCCCACACCCAGTCCATCTCTTCACACCTGATAGTGCTCCCGCATCAAGTCAACGTGTACGGTATGCACACCAGGTCAAATTCCTAAAGCTGCTAACCTCCCTCTCCTCAAGACCAGATGGGGGCTTTCTGTTCTCCACCAGCATGACTTTTAGCCCCACTATTGGTCTGGAGGATGATGTAGCACACATATAAGCCCTTACTGAATTCACCCAACAAGACTTAAATGGCAAAGCCTGTCTTCACTGAACACTAAAGTGTCTCTAGTGAGAAAAGCTGTCCCCAAAATAAGATGATCTTGGACATTATTACTGCTTCCCAAGGAAGAACCTGTGCCATTATCCAAACAGAATGTTGTGTGTTCAGATCTGATAAGTCTGCTAATGTATCATCTTTAGCAGCATGAGGATGCACATGAATGTCCTGAGTATTCTGACCCCCAGCCTAGGGGACTTAAATCAGTGGTTCAGATTATGAGGCTTTTGGTGGAAAAAATTGTTAATTACTTTGGGAATCATGATCTGAATCTGTGTTTTCTCTTGCATGTGCCTGTGTTGTTGCTGTGTTTCTGCCTCCAGTACAGGCAAAGAGCTTCCAAATGGGCCACCTCCATGCTCGTGGCATCCCTCGAGGACAGCTCAGGGCAGATTTCAAAAGAGGGAAGAGAGGGATGTGTAAGATTATAAGGGCTGGTCAGGAGGGGTAGAGTTTTGGGAGAGATCATTGAGAGGACATGACTGTCGGTTGACCCAAGAAGTGGACCTGGGCAACTGGAGAGTCCTTATTTCTTCTCCTGTCCCTGGAACATATGTCCCTCCTACTAGATCTACTAGTCTTTTGACTGCCCAAGACAAGCTTCATTAAGTAAGTTCTCCTGTTTATTAAACCTGCCACTTGCCAATCTGAGTGGTCTGCCTCTCTCCTTGGTGTCTTCTTGCCCTCCACGTTTGGGGGCCAGTTTCAAACTTCACCTTGGGAACTCCCAATGTTGCGAACCAACAGTATAGTGTGTTTGTTTTCCAGCCTGCTTTTAGTAGAACGTTCACTCTGCTTTTCCAGAATTCCTCAATGCATCTGCTTTTCTGCATGCTTTAATATATCCATATATATATATATACACACACATATATATGCATATCCTAAGTTTATAGATAGATAGATAATATTTTCTCTGATATTATTTTTAGAAACTGTGGCTCTAATTGGCTTTGACAGATAGGGAGGAAAGTAGGGAGGAAGTTAATGCAGAGGCATTCTTGCAGCAGAGAAATTCCCTTTTGTGCTTAGAGATTTATTTTTCTCATATTTTGGGACAACCCTTATAAGTAACCTACTGCAATCATGCCATTGTTTTTTGTTTTGTTTTTGTTTTTCGGCATGTGTTCCAACGGCTTCTGCAAAGAAAAAGGAAAAGTTTAGTTACTGATTGGACTCAGTCATTTAGTTTGCTGGCAAAGGTCTTTATCATATGGGCTGTCCTTGGCCATCTTTGCCTTTAGTTCCTGCTATTTTAGCATCAGGATATTAGTTACAAATACAACTCTATTGCTAAGTATGTTGGGGGTAACCAGTATCTCTTCCTTCAGTCTGCATCTGGGAATTTGCAGTATGTGTTGTGATTTTCACAGGAAAACAAGCCAATTACATTTGACATGGTCCTGTTATTCACGTGTTTTGAATCAAGTGTTGTAAGCATTTCCTTTCTAAGATACAAACTTTCTGTAGTTTATAATTCAGAAAACATTGTAATTTGGTTCTATAATGACACCTTTCTCTGCTTTTTAGAAGTAATTCAAATATTATTTTGGAATTTCACTGGGGGGACTTTTGGTGCTTTAATTTTTTAATTGTTTTTGTCAATCCCATGAAAATTAAAAGTGGATATGTTTGGATTTAAGTGAACATCTTGAAAGCAAAGCAATTGGTTTTTATTTTTGTGTAATTTTTACAATAAACATATCACTTTTACAAGAAAATAACACAATTCTTTTAAAATTAAATCACTGTTTTGTTTTCTTTGCCTAATAGAATTCCCCCAACACTGTGGACACTTTGTATGATACCTAAAGAGCATGAAAGTATAAAAAAGGTTTCATGGTATTGCAGTGCTTGCCCTTTGAGGAAGATATTGTTATCTTTTTCAGATGAACCTAAGAGCTGTAATTTTCATGAAGTATAATCACATTTTTAAGTTAAAGGTATGCCTTTTTACAGCTTTTGACCTATCAAATAGGCAAGATATGTAATTGATGCTTATTCTTTAATGGCTCTAAAGGAATGAGTAAAAGTTACTTTTTGATAGCAATGTTAGTTAGTGATTGTGCCAAGGCTGCAATTGGCATAAAAAATTTACAAATTAAGGCCCAGGTGTGTGAGTGTGTATGAATGTGTGTGCTCTTTAAATATCTGTAATGAAACTGAAACGCTAACTCAACATAGGCTTTCCGCCAGCTGGCCCTGGACAAGTAACATTCAGCTCTTTTATGATTCACCGTCAGGTGATGGACATTTACATTGCAAGTTTCGTTTGTTATTGTTGCTGTTGTTTTTCGTTCAGTCCTGCATCCATTCTAGAAGTGTAATGGACTAAAAATTAAGTAATAAGATCAATTATATAGTGTTCCTCTGATTATAAAAACACTTTGCCTTCATTATCCTATTTACTTCTTTTAGCATAGTACCTATTAATATAGCATTATTTTTCACATATAATTCAATACAGAGATGGAATTCAAGTCCAAGTCTTGCAACTTTGTGCTCCTTCTATCACAACGTATATCTTTACAAAAGAGGAATACTATAGAATACTTTATAAAGTAGCAATCCTGCAAGGAAACGTATATGAGAAAACTTTCAGAGATGCATATATATTTTAGTTAAATGACAAATTACACTTTACTTCATTAGACTTACCCTCTTGGGTGGAAATCCATCACAAACATAACGAATGCACAATTTAGCACATTAGAGTGGCAAATGTCCTCTTCAGTTTATTCTAACTCCACAATTAGTATATAATAAAGGACACATATTTTTTTAAAGAAAATAAAGACTGAAGAAAAGGCCTGCAATTTCCTCATTTCTCAGTGCCAGACACAGAATCAAAAACGAAGGCAAATTCATAGTTATTGTTCTAATTTAAAGAAAACAACTAAGTAATATTCTTTCAGTGAAAGTAGAGGGACAAGTAGATTAAATGAGTCTTTTGGAAGTCAATAATGTCCCTATTTTTCTTGAATAAGCACAATTTCTATTTAAGATCTAAAAATAATTTACATTTATCAGATAAAATTTGAAAATAAAAAATGATATAGAAAAATTAAAATCACCTGTAGTTATTTCTGGTTATAATATAAAAGGATTTGTAAGATCTTTATTTCCATGGAAATACTCCAAAAATCTGGATAAAAGACTTACCAAAGAGTATTGTTTACAAAGATGCACAGATGAATAGGACTCCCTGTCTTTCTTGGATGAACAGAGAGCGGTACACATATCTTCCACTTTTTGAAAGTTTGCTTTATGCCACTTCTCTTTTACACAAGACTCACATTAGTACCTGTTTTTGGTAACAGAAATAAGTCTGAGGAGGATTTTTGCTTTTATGATGAAAGGTCAAAAGTGAGCCCTTACAGAGGTAACATGCACCCTGAGCAGCTAGAGTGGCTCCCCTCAAGCTCCTTCCCCTGGAACTATACTCAGCATCTCAATATCAATCTACCACAGCTTTGAACTGTGTCTGTGAGCATCTGTGTTTTATCTCAGTTTATTTTGTGCATCCCTTAGCAAGATGTGTCCTGAGGTAATTGCTTCTTTTCTTTACACCATTTCAGTTTATGAAAGGTTTCATAGGAATGCTCTACTTTTGTAGAGTGCAGAAAACCTGTAGTAGTTTCATGGTGTCAATGCAAGCAGGAAGATAATATGGCCTGATAAATCATCTGCGTTGAGGATAGTCTGGCTGAGCTATTAGCAAAAGTGGGAGGCAAGTGGAACCTAATAGATTCTGGAAGACTCCCAAATGCAACAATAATTCAGCCAACCTGACAATATTTCTTGCCCCAGCAGGAAGAATTGAGAAAATCACCAAAAGGTAAGTGTTAATTATCTAAATGATTAAGAGAGTAGCATTGACATATATACATTACCAAATATAAAATGGATGGCTAGTGGGAAGATGCTGCATAGCACAGGGAGGTCATCTCGATGCTTTGTGACGAACTAGAGGGGTGGGATGGGGGGGAGGGAGGCTTAAGAAGGAGGGGATATGGAGATATATGTATACTTATAGCTGATTCACTTTTTTTGTGCAGCAGAAACTAACACAAAGTTGTAAAGCAATTATACTCTAATAATTATATTTACAAAAAAAAAAGAAAGAAAAATGGTAACAAGACTTATCAAGAAAAAAAGAGAGAAAAGAAAACCAAATTATTGATAGGGATTGACTGAGGGATGTTACCAGATACTTTAAAAGATATTAAGAGAATAACATGAACCACTTTTTTCTGAGAAAGTCAACAACAAATGAAAGGGACACATACTTAAGAAAGAAAAAACTTACAAAACTGACACTAGATGAAATAAACAACCTCACAAACCCTGTGTATAAAATAAATTATAGTAAAATTTTTAAAACAACATAGAAACATTCTTGCTTCAAAGTTTGATGGTGAATATTATCAAACATTTAATGAAAAATTATTTAATTGTACACAACTATGTCAGAAAAATGGCATATGGGAAAGCATCCCAATATGTTTATGACCTACTATAAACCTAATACTATATTCTGTTAAGGGCATATAAAACTTGAGATTTAAGAAGTAATATCACAAGCATAATCACCAAAATCGTTAAGAAGATTATCATATTGATTCCAGAAATATTAAAAACAGGAAAATACTTTATGATCAAGTGGAATTTATCTCAGAAATGCAAAGATGATTCAATATTTCAAAATCAAACCATGTTTTTCTTCACAATAGCAGAATGTATTTGAAGAAAATCTTTTTATCTATTGATGCAGAAAAATCATTTTACAAAATGATTTTTTGTTCATGATAAAACTTTTTAGCAAAGTAGAGACAAAAGAAAACTTTCTCAGACTGAGAAAGGGTGTTACCACTATACTTAATGGTAAAATATGAATTGATTTCCTCCTAAGTTTAGGAAAATATCAAGGATATTATCTCTCTCAACTTCTGTTCAGCTTTGACTGGTGGTCCAAGTCAGTGAAATAAGGCAAGAAACATGAACAGCATAAATAGCAGAAAGGGAGAAGTACATTTTAAAATTATTAGATGATATTATTGTTTAAGTAAAAAATACAAAGGACTCTATACCAAACCTACTGGGTCTAATAAGTAAAATCAGCAAGGCACAGAAAATAGTGTTAATATGCAACAATTAAGTACATTTCTATTTACAAACAAAAAATTGGAAAAAATACTTCTGGCTACAATAGTAGAAAAACATATAAAATATTGAAAACTATAACAAAAATGTGCAAACCCACAAAATATTAGAAAAAATAACAATGGTATAAATAAGTACGTAGATCATAGTTGTTATATTCAGTATTGTATAAATGTCTATTTTTTTTCACAAATTGATGTATAGAATCAATACAATTTAGGTTAAAAATCTTAGTGGCTTTTTTTAGAAATTCATAAATTAATAATAAACCTTATATAATGATACAAAAATACATGGATTTATCAAAATAATCTTGTTACAAAAGAATAAAATTAGGAGGCTCACACTATCATATTTTAAGTCTTACTATACAACTATAATAATTAAAATAGTGTGGCGTTTGTGCAAGTTTAAACAACAGTCAACCGAAAAGATGGCAGAATTAACCATACATATATACAGTAAAATATTTTTGACAAGGGTGCAAATGAAAGCAAAGGGAATAGATATTCATAAATATTACTAGAACAATTGTATCTGTAGAAGAGGAAAAAACCTCGAGCTATTCCTCACAGTATACAAATTGACAGGGATGGATTGTAGATCTAAATATGAAAGTGAAATATCTAGAAGAAAATACAGAAAATATTAATACCCTGATGTAAGAAAATATTATTTTAGACCTCAGAACTACTAAGCATAAAATAAAGAAAACTGATTAATTGATATCATCAAAATCAAAAGTCTCTTCTTATCAAAAGAGTAGTTCAGACTTAGAGAAAATATTAATAATACATATATCTGACAAAAATCACATATCTAGAATTTATAAGACAACTCCTACATTCAATATTGTTAAATGGGCAAAACTTTGAAGACACACTCCAAAGAAAGGATTTGTGATTGGACAATAAGGATATGAAGAGGTGCCCAACATCATTATTATCAGTGAGCTGCAATTAAGCCCAAATGAGATATTATTAGAAACCTACTGGAATGGTTAAAATTAAAAGAACAAAACCCAACGTTGGAGAAGATACCTAACAACTGGAATTCATACATTTCTAGTAAAAAATTCATTGGCAGTTTCATAAAAATTCAACATATAACTAGCGTATGACCCCATTATTTTATGTTTGGGGGATATCTATAGTAATGTAAATCAAAGATTGACTTCACTTTGGGGAGACGATGATTCACTGAAAGGCATGTAAAGGTCGATCATTGGAATTCTGGTTACACAAGTGTGTATACTTGTCAATAATCGTCCAGTGCTTAACTATACCTCAACCAATTTTTTAAATGTACTATGAATTTTTCAAGGACAAACAAAATCACCTCTAATCCTTGGATTACAGTTAAAGCTTCTTACTATTTTAGTGTATATTTTCCCATAGTTTTCCTATGCATATTTTTAGAATTGAGCTTGTATTCGATATAAAATACAGTTGCCAGCCTTTCTTTTTCAATTAATAGTCAACAAATTCTTTGTTCATGACACTAGTTATTAGTGTGTAGTTGCTTTGTTACTAGTTACTTTGTCCAGTAACATTAGCTATTAGCTACTTTTACCCCATTCCCCCATATATAATGCATGCATATTTTAATAATATAAATATATATGACACAATATATGTGCCTACAGAATTCCACTCATCAACTATAATTTCATAGAAGTGAAATTAGTGACTCAAAGTTATAAGAATTTTAAAATATACTCATATATATCAGCAAATTCCTTGCAATAGAAAAGATGGCCAGCAAGCAACATTTATCTTAGTAATTCTTAAGAATTTATCCATGGAGCTGTTGTTAAGCATACAGACGTATACATTTATATGTACATAATTTCATTTCATAAGTGTTACTTTTCAAATGTAATTAAGACAGTACATCACTATATATTTAATGAAAAGCTGATTTTCACAGGGAAGTCTGAACTTGAATGTAATCATCCGCTTGCTTCAAATATAAAGGATAATTTTGTCATTAAGATATATTCTTTGTTCCGTAGGACTAAAGTCGAATCAAGATGTGTAAGTGAGCCAAGCAACAGATTTAGTAAGAAAAATGTTGAATTAAAATGTGTAAAAGGCTTGAAATCATGTATAAAAATGAATTCAAAATTGTAAATGTTCAAGATATTTATATTTGCTATACCTACTCCCTGTAATTTTCTCCTGGTGTTCACTCTGTCCTCCTTCTCCTGCTTTATTTTTCTTCACAGCACTGATTGAGTAATCAATCGTGTGTGGGGTGTGTGTGTGTGTGTGTGTGTGCGTGTGAGAGACAGAGACAGAGACACAGAGACAGGGACAGAACATGTTTATTTTCCCTCTGCTACAATATAAGCTCCTTGAGATCAGGGATTTTGTCTCATGTATACCTCTCACTTCTACGGACAAAAAGTGGCATATATTATTTGGTGAATAAATGAATAGATTGTTAGTAAGTCCCTGTAGGTTTATATTTTTTATAGTTTCTTAGGATTGGTATGTCTATCAAGACGTAGCCACCCTTTTTATCTCTACCAGTGTGTTCTCCTTTAACTGATACTGATATAGCTACTATAGACATTTATTTTTTTATTTATAATTTGCACACTGTAAGTGCTTTTGTCAATTTTGTTTCATCCTTTTTTAAATATGTGCATGTATCTTTTAAGAAACAAGTAACTGGTTATTTTTTTTAGGTAATTTGCTAGCTATTTTTAAAAGTTAAGTTTTATTCACTTACACTTACTGTAATTACCGATATTCATATTTGCATTAATTAATGCCATATTGATTTGCATTTACTCTTTAAAGTTTTTTTTCCCATTTCCATGCCTTTTGTTTGAATAAGTCAAAATCACTTTTCTACTTTAATTTAAAAATATAGATTACATTTCTATTTTTTGTGTGTGAGGAATTTAGCGACTTGATATAATTATACTCCTTTTAATACAAAACCTATATTTATTGAATATTTTTTCTCTTTCTGACAATGATTAGCAATTTAGCCTATATCCACATCTAGTTAAAATTTTTCTGAGCTTTACTGTTATATTTTAAGCACAAAGTGCATATGTATATGTATTTTTAGTAGGTGTTTTAATTTACACACTTTTTAAAAAATTTCTGAGTTAAATACATTTTCTCTCATACCTCTCTGGCTTTAATTTTCTTTTTGCTAAAAGATATCTTTCTATGAATATCTGTGTGTAAATTTCTGAGGTTAGGAACATTTTAAGCAATTTCTCCTTAAACAATACTTCTCTTTCATTTTTTTCCAATATCTTCACCTTCCTATTAGAAAAAAATCAGAGCATCTTCATCTATTCCATCTCTATTAACATGTTTAATTTTTTAACTTTATCTCTCTAAACTGTGTTTTGCATGAATGTATTGTTTTTCAATCCACTAATTCTATTTTTGAACTTGTTCTACCTGAAATCTTTTAATTCATGGCATTGTATATTTCAATAAAAAAGTTTCATATCCTATTTCCTATTTTGCCTTTATAGTTATCCAACTTACTTCATATCATCAGTTTGTGTGTCCTAATTTATGATTTTGAGTAAAATTATGACTTTGATTTTTTATCCTCCTGAGAATAATTATTTTAAAGTCTTCTGTTTGATAATTTATATTTCATATGGAAAATAATTTTGATTTGATTATTTTATTGGTTGTGTTTCTTAGCAATAGATTAGCTCATACTTTTTGGAAGTTTTGTACACAGTTCTCTTTGTTATTTGGTGGTGGTGGTGATGGTAGGTATTTTGTTTGTTTGTTTGTTTGTTGATTTTCTTCTCTACCTCTACACTGACATTCTGACCACATGCTGCTACCTCTCCCTAGTGCTCTGGGCCTCCAAGCCGAATCATGAATTATTATCAGGGTTTGGCATACTGTGCCCACAGAAGTATTTGGGATATTGCAGATTACAAAAAAAATAGTAGGTAACTTAGCTCATTTCTGGTGATAAGGTATATTTGTCCCTCCACCAGCAATCCCCAACCACTTAAGGCACAAGTCTAAATAAAATCCCAAACTCCCTGACTGACAAGCATTTAATGCAGCTTCTCTTCTCAGATGGGAGCTCCTCATATTAGCTCCTGGATTTTAACAGTGAATTATTTCTGGTATCCTACTTTATAAGAAACAACTTTAATGTCTCTTCCTCTATCTCCATTTCTTCTTTCTCCTCCTCTCTGCCCAAAGATAAGTGGTACTGGACTTGGATATTCCCCTTTTCAGGATGAATGTAACGTATCACAACTCTCTGGATCATATTCTTCCATGCCTCAGTCTTTAGTTTCCACCTTCAGAATAGTATGCACCAATTCCACCTTATTTTTATCCCAATCCCTAGTTTTAATTAGTCACAAACGGAAAATTCAGAAACACTATTATGAAAAATATTAAGTTGAATGTTTTTAGACATATTTTATACTTCTCCCATATTATTTTTCTAAAGGTAAATTTGTAGAGAGGATTTGATGGCTCAAAAGACATACAAATAGAAATATATAGAGAAATTTTGTGCTTTTTAAAATACAGTCCCTTGCTTCAACCCGATATTTGTTAAATGAATGTTAAATGTGATTTTGTAGGGGCAGGAACATCCTAGTTTTTATTAATTAAAATTTGCAAATTGAAACCAATTTCTACCCTAATTTATTTCCTTAGGTCAAGGTTCTAAAGAAAATATACAAAACATTTCCTATATCACTGCATGTTCTCTAATTCAATTTTCTCTTGCCATTTTCCAAACTAGAAACTTCTAGGGGTATGTTAAAGGTTTATCATTTATGTAATAAAAAACATCATTGATTTCAACTAAGCAGCACATCATGACTGATTTTGTTATATAATTTCTTTTGCCTGAGATTATCAATTTTCTGCTAGCTTATGACTTTATGTGCATATCATAATATATTAAAAAGAACTATAGATCCATGACTGGATATAAGTTTTATGTTTGTTAGTTTTGTTATTTGATTTTGTTAGAGTATGTCTCTGTGTGTGTGTTTGACTTCTATTAGAACACACACTAAATGAAAGCAGAAGCAATTCATATGTTTCCAAGTTGGTCTATTTTGAACATTCTATGTTTTAACATTTTTTATATTTAAGAGTCTTGGGTAACCGACCATGTGTCCAGTTCTTAATTCCATTCATGCTAAATGTAATGAGATAACTTCATGTCACAGAATATAGCAGATAGTTTTCTCTATTATATTCTCCCACCTACTCTCTCAGCATATTTTTCTACTTCAGGGCTTTTTGTGTCCTTTAGTTTTGGCAATTATAATACTAATGATATTTTCATGTGTGAGTACTTTCCAGGAACAAACAAACATAAATTTTCAGAATTGATTTTGACTTCATACTTTTAATTCTTTATATATTCATTTTTATTCATTTTTTCTAGAGCTATTTGTTAGTTAATATACTGTGCTTACAATGTCATTGAAATGCATTTCTGTTACACGTTTGCGAATATATACTGAATGCTTTCAAGGTTAAAGTTGTTTCTGTTTTGTTTTACATGGCAAATATTTATCATGATATCAGTTATCATATTAATGGTTAGTAGATTTGTCTCAATTCCATTTCATGTCTTTTACAGTGTTTAAATTGTTATATTTCCATTTTTCTATTTGCCTCAAATTGAAATCCATTTTAGTTAATGTTATAGAAGGATTATTAAGAATGTTGAAAAAATATTTTTCTAGTTCCTGTGCATTACATGTAGATTACATTAATGGCAGCTTACTAATATATTAAGTCTCACATATCACCCTCTTCTATTCTAAATAGGAATAAAATTGAGTAGCGGAACTACTCTGACATATCTTTTCAACCAAAAATTGAATAAGAAATTAACATTAATATTTGTAAGCAAGATGCATAACTTGGCAGTTTTCAGGATTTTATGAAAGCATGCTATACACACAAACAGCATGTTTTGTTTTTCTTTAAAATCAATCTGTTACTATCAATTTGAAAATCAACTGTTGAGTGAAAAATCTTTTAATGTGAAGAAGTTGCTCTTGTACTGATTCTGGAGGTTACATAGAACATTGCTCTAGATCAGAGCTTGACAGACATTTTCTGTACAGTAAATATTTTAGATTTTGCTGGCCGCACAGTTTCTGTTCCAACTGCTGAACTCCACTGTTATAGCCAAAAGTAGCTATAGAAAATATGTAAACAAATGAGTATTTAGTCATGTTCCAATGAAACTTTATTTACAAAACAGGTAGAGACCTAGATTTTGCCTCCAAGCCATAGTTTACTGACCCTTGCTTTAGATCAAGCATTAGGAAAAAAATTATAGTACACTTTCAAACTATACAACAAATATTAATTGTGAATAATGTAAGAATTTTAAAATATTGATATAATATATAATACACACCAAATATATGCAAAAATTGTTATATTTATTTATATACAATAGCTATAAATGGAATAGGATTCAAGGGCTATAATTGGATGCAGTCTTATGTTTTACTCTCACCATCCCTTTACATTTGTTCTGTGTATGATACTTTTTTTTTAACATCTTTTATGGAGTATAATTGCTTTACAATGCTGTGTTAGTTTCTGCTGTATAACAAAGTGAATCAGCTATACATATACATACATCCCCATATATCCTCCCTCTTGTATCTTCCTCCCACCCTCCCTATCCCACCCCTCTAGGTGGACACAAAGCACCAAGCTGATCTCCCTTTGCTATGCGGCTTCTTCCCACTAGCTATCTATTTTACATTTGGTAGTGTATATATGTCCATGGGGCAGGACAGGAATAAAGATGCAGACACAGAGAATGGACTTGAGGACACGGGGAGGGGGAAGGATAAGCTGGGACGAAGTGAGAGAGTGGCATGGACAAATGATGCTTTTCTTCTTGTGAATGAAAATTAGGGTGAGATGTATGATTTTTAGTTTCACTGTCAGGAAAGATAACAGTCTCAGTTAATAAATAATAAGCCTGGTTCAGTCTATCATAATCATAAAACATTTAGGCTTCACTCATAGTTATACTGCCTGTGCTGGAAGCAGGTTGGGTTCAGAATTGATAGAGGGATGCAAGATTGCCACATCCATTTTCTACCCAGTTTACTCATCATGATTTTTAAGCCACCCGGGTATGCTCAGTGGAGAGAAAGGTGAGAAAAGAGAGCAGAAGAGTTCCTATTGGACTAATATTCTCATGAGGTATCATCATGTCCTTTGGATAGAAGAAATATTTAATACTAATATCTTTTTTATGGGGCCCTTTGTAGGAACATATTGGAAACCTAACCACTTACCTGGAGGTCTCAAACCTGAAATTCCTGTGAAAAGTAGAGAGGAGTAGCTTCAGCTGTTGCTGATCATGCTATTTCTTAAGCCCCTAAGCATCAGAGTGCCTCTACTTTCATTTTGCTGAGGTATTATTCCCCATTCCAGGTAACAGCTACAATCTGGACTTCTCACTACTGTGGCCTACATCATGTGTGTGGAAATTACTCTTTTTTTTTTTTTTTTTTTTCGGAAATACTTTGGAAAATCAGGCCAGTCCCAGTACCACCACCTCTCCTTGGCTGCACTGTTAAAGTATTCAGGCTGATCAACTCTTACATTTTAGAGTCTCTTGACAAAAGTAAGCACATAGTCCACGATTTCCCTCAAGGTATACAGATTATTTACGAAATTCTCTAAGTGAGAGGGGGTCTCATTACAATATATCTTTTTACACTTAGGGTAAAGATTAAACACCAATGACTTTGAAAATGTTAAAATATTCTCCTTAGTCTCCAATAATTTCCAACTCATTGTAGTCTTATTGTGATTGAAGATTTAAGAGTTTTGTAACTAGCTCAATTACATTCATTTTTGTTCAGTTTTATTGAGATATAATTGTCAGCCAGCACTGTATAGGTTTAAGGTGTACAGCATATTGATTTGACTTACATGCATCATGAAATATTGTATGAAAACAGTTAGTTTAGTGAATATCCATCATCTCATATAAATACAGTTATCAACAACATGGGTATAAAGGGAACACCTCAACATAATAAAGCCCATACAAACAAACCTACACCCAATATCATACTCAATTGAGAACAGCTGAAAGCATTTCCTCTAAGATCAGGAACAAGACAAGGATGTCCACTCTCACCACTTTTATTCAACATAGTATTGGTCGTAACCACAGCAATCAAAAAATTAAAAAAATATTAAATGTAATCCAAATTGAAAGGAAGAACTAAAATTGTCACTGTTTGCAGATCAAATAATATAATACATATAAAATCTTAAAAACACCATCAAAATAGTTTTAGAATTGACAAATGAATTCAATAAAATTGCAAGATACAAAATTAACATACAGAAATCTGTTGCATTTCTATACTATTACAACTAACTATCAAAAAGAGAAATAAGAAAACACCTCCATTTAAAATGCATCAAAAAGAATAAAATAGTTAGGAATAAATCTAACTAAGGACATAAAAGACCCGTACTTGAAAAACTACAAGGCGCTGATGAAAGAAATTGAAGATGACAGAAACAAATGGAAAGATATCCCATGCTCATGGATTGGATGAATTAATATTGTTAAAATGACTGTATTACCCAAGGCAATCTACAGATTCAATGCAATCCCTATCAAAAAACCAATGGCATTTTTCACAGATATAGGACCAATAATTATAATATTTGTATGGGAAAAAAAAAGACTCTGAATAGCCAGAACAATAATTATTGATAGGTATGTACTTACCTATGTGATTCTATGTTTGATGATCATCTTTAGAGTTTTGTTTGAATTTTCTTTCTCTTTTGTGTGTGTGTATCTATTATAGATTTTTGGTTTTAAAATAACAAATATGGGCTTCCCTGGTGGCGCAGTGGTTAAGAATCCGCCTGCCAATTCAGGGGACAGGGGTTCAATCCCTGGTTGGCGAAGATCCCACATGTGCGCATGTGCCACAACTACTGAGCCTGCACTCTAGAACCCTCAAGCCACAACTATTAAGCCTACATGCCACAACTACTAGAACCTGTGTGCCACAACTAGTGAAGCCTGCTCACCTACAGCCCGTGTTCCGCAACAAAAGAAGCCACTGCAATGAGAAGCCTGCACACCACAATGAAGAGTAGCCCCCGCTCACCACAATGAGAGAAAAGCCCACGCATGGCAACAAAGGCCCAATGCAGCCAAAAATAAAATAAAAATAAAATAAAATAAATATATGTGGTTATTTTAAGGTGATGATTGCTTAAGTTCAAATGCATTCCATTAACTTGCATTTTCACTCCCCAGTCAGGGTATTTGACATCATACTTTCCTTCTTTTTGTTTTGTGTATCCATTAACTACTTATTGTGGATGTAGATGATTTTACTACTTTTGTCTTTAACCTCCCTACTAGGTTTATATATGGTTGATTTACTACGTTTACTGTGTATTTGCCTTTACCAATGTGATTTTGCTTTTCATAATTTTCATGTTTCTAGTTGTGGCCTTTTCTTTTTCTCTTAGAGAGGTCTGTTTAACATTTCTTGTAAAGCTGGTTTGATGGTGCTGAACTCTTTTAGCTTTTACTTGTCTGTAAAACTTTTCATCTCTCCATCAAATCTGAATAAGAGCTTCACCAGTACTCTGGGTTGTACTTTTTTCCCCCTTTTATCACTTTAAATATATTGTGCCACTCCCTTCTGGACTGCCAATTTTCTGCTGAAAAGTCAGCTGACAGTCCTATATGAGTTCCCTTGTGACTAGTTGCTTTTTTCCCTTCTATTTTTAATATTCCTTCTTTATCTTTATTTTTTGTCATTTTAATTACAGTTTGTCTTGATGTGGCCTCTTGGGCTTGATCTTTTTTCGGACTTTGGGACTCTGTGATTCCTGGACCAAGATGTCTGTTTTCTTTCCTAGATTAGGAAAATTTTCTGTTACTATTTTTTCAAGTAAGTTACCTGCCCCTTTCTCTCTCTCTTCTACTTTTGGAACACTTATAATGCAAATGTTAACATGATTGATGTTGTCCCAGGAGTCTCTTAAACTGTTCTCATTTTTTTTAATCCTCCTTTTTTTTTTTTTTTTCTTCTATTCACCTTGGGTGATTTCCACTACTCTGTCTTCCAGTTCACTGATCTGTACCTCTGTATCATCTAATCTACTACTGATTCCTTATAGTGTATATTTTATTCCAGTTATTATATCCTTCAGCCCTGTTTGATTTTTCTTTATATTTTCTAACTCTTTGTTAGACTTCTCACTGTGTTTATCCATTCTTCTGAGTTCATTGAGCATCTTTATAATCATTACCTTGAATTCTTTAATGGGTAGATTGCTTATCTCTACTTCACTTAGTTTTTCATCTAGAGTTTTATCTTGCTACTCATTGGGGAAGATATTCCTCTTGTCTCTTTTTTCCTAATTTCCCATGTTTATTTGTAAGTATTAGGTGGGTTGGTTATGTTTCCCAATCCTGGAAAAGTGGCTTTATGTAGAAGCTGTCCTATGGGGTCCAGCAGCACACTGCTTTCTGTTCAGGAGAACTATATGATCTAGGGATGCCCCCTGTGTGGGCTGATTGGGCCCCTTAGTTTTGTCAAGGCTGACTACTGTGGATATGATCATAGGTGATGCTGGCCCCTGGCCTGATTGGCTGCTGGGCCCTTCCTTGTGTGGAGGTTGCCAGGCACTTTTGGGTAAGGCCAAGACCTGGAGAGGCTGGCTGTGGGGCCTAGGGTTCCCAGACCTGGTGTTGGACCACTAGTGGGCTAGACCACATCCCAGCATGGCTTCTGCAGACCTAGGGGTCCTGGGGAAACTGGCTACAGGACCCTGGGAGGGAAGCCTGGGTTGGTGCCCCCCAGCTGATGAGTGGGACTGGATCCTGGGGTGATTGGTTATTGAGCGTTGTGGTTCCAAGGATGGTCCTGGTGCACTGGTGGGTGGTCCTGAGTCCATAGTTGGCTTGCTAGGGGACATGGGAGAGCCCTGGGTTAGGGACTGTCCATTGTTGGATGGAGCTATTTCCCCATGCAACTGGCTGCTTGGCTAGGGGGCATCCTAGGACTGGTGCTGACTGGCTGGTGGGCAGGCCCAGGCCCTGGTGTTACTAGTCTAGAGGGGGGGCTCCAAAATGCCAGCACTAATGTCCTTGTGGTAGAACAAGCTCCCAGAAATGGCTTCTGCTAACATATATGTCCCCAGGAGGAGTCCCAGTTGCCCTCTGCATCTCTGGGAAGCTTTTCCAAGACTCAGCAAGTGGGTATTATCCAGGCTCCATTCAAATTACTACCTCTGTGTTAGTCTCAGAATATGTAAGATTTTGCATGTGCCCTTTAAAAGTGGAGTCTCTGTCTCCTACAGACCTCTGGCTCTCCCGTACACAGGCCCCAAGGACCTTCAAACCAGACATTCACCTTCCCAGTGTAGGACCCCAAGGTTGGGGAGCCTGATGTGGAAATCAGACACTTTGCACCTTGCAGAGAACCTTGGCAAGTGATTATCCTATGTATCCTACCCAGGGGCATGAGTCTTTACTATACCACATTTCCACCCCTACTCCCTGTCTCTTTGTGGTTCCTTCTTTATATCTTTAGTTGTGGAAAATATTTTCTGCTAGTTTTCTGGTCATTCTCATCAATAGTTGCTCTTTAAACAGTTGTAATTTTGATGTGCTCATTGGAGGAGGTAAGCTCAGAGTCTTCTTACTCAGTCATCTTGGCCTAGCTCTTCTTTTACAGTCTTTATAAGTCCTACATCATGGTTTCTCCATTCCCCTTGCAGTGAGGCATCTATTGCTTTGGTACCCAGGAACAGCGCTGAGCCTCTGAAGGCAATGAAGATTGTACACAGCAAAATTTTAAAGTCTTCCTAGAGCTCCTGTGTATGGTAGAACTTACCTACCAAAAATGAGATTGAAAAAATTATGATTAACATACATTTGCATATATAATATTTAATATAATTAGTAGTTTGATTAATGAATTTGTGTCTTAATTACATATTAAGTTATACATTGAAATCCACGTATTTTAGTACTCATCATATTTGATAATGAATTCCATACTGTTGACTATTCTGTCTTTCCAATAATCTGTATTTTTTAAGCATCATACAATTTTGTTCTTCTGTTACTCCTTCTACTCTCTTGGTTTCTCCTTAGGCTCACTTGCCAGTTCGTCCTCCTTTCTCTATTCTTAAATATTGGAGTTTCTTAATACTCAATCCTGGACATTCTTCTTTCTGACATAGTACATACTTTGTACAGAATTTCATCACATTTACTGAATTACCATTTACATACTGCTGTGTTCACGATTCATAATTTTAGGCTAAACATCGCCTTTATAAATCTAACTTCCTACATAATATGTCTTCTTTGAATACCTAAAGCCATTTTAAATTCAGCATGTCAATAACTGAAGCCATGACTGACACCTTCTTAGCCCAGTCTCCTTCATTTCTTCTTAACATAGCAGTCAACTTTATCCATTCACTACATCGTACTCAAGCAACATATAAAAGGTAAATCTGATCACATCATTTTCTTCTTAAAACTCCTCAATACTTTTCCACTGCTCTTTGTAGAAGCTCACCTAATGTCATAGTCTACATACTCCCTCTCCCGTTTTTCACTTCTTTAAACTTATTGCCTGATGTTATCATTCTTAGGTTTCCTCATTTTAACCTGAAGTTTCTTCATTTCTATGAATGTAATATGATGCATCTATTATATACAATCTCTATTAGAGAGACTTTCCCCTATAATAGGTAATAGTTCTGTCTAGAACCACTATTCTCAATCCTCCTGTATCTAGTTATAGGATAATTATTTACTAAAACCAGATCTCAGTTCAAACATTATAAATTTGGGAAAAATTTTCTTAGGCTTCTAAACAAGGTCAGGTCTCATTTTATATATTCTTTATCCAGCTTCTGATTAAGTTTTTTCATAACACATACCAAAATTCATTCAAATAATTGTTGTCATCCCTGCAGATTCTAGAAGGACAGGAACTCTTACTTCTTTGTTCACCATTGCAACCCTAACACTTGACTGATTATTGCTTGCTAAATAGTAATAGATTTTCTGAATGAGTAAATAAACACATGTTTCTACAGTGTGTCATGATATTTATGAGAACATTGAATATGGTGTGATTTTTACACCTGTATTCTCAAGGTAAATTATATTAAAATAATAAACAGTAACATAGAAAATTGAAGGCAATTAATCTTTTTCTAGAAAAATGTGACAAAAATCTAAGAAGAAAAGGCAGCCTATGGAATGGTAGAAAATATTTGCAAACCATATATTTCATAAAGGGTAAGTATGCAAAATATATAAGAAATGCATGCAATTCAATAACAAAAAAACAATTTGATTAAAAAATGGGCATAGTACTTGAGTAGATATTTTCCAAAAATGGCATCAATGGCCAAGAGATACATAAAAAGAATGCTCAAAAAATTAAAAGTAGAATTACCATATGATCCAGTAATCAGAAAAATTCAAATCAAAACTACAATGAGATGTCACCTCACACCTGTTAGAATGGCTGTCATCAAGGAAAAAAAGAGACAACAAATGTTGGTGAGGAGCTGGATAGAGGGACCCCTGGCACTCTTGGTGTAAATGTAAATTGGTGCAGCCATTATAGAAAACAGTATAGTTGTTCCCCTCACAATTAAAATACAACTACCATATGACTCAGTAATCCCACTTCTCAGTAGTTATTCAGGAAATGAAAACAGGATATCAGAAAGTTATCTGTACTCTCATGTTTTTTGCAGCATTATTTACAATAGCCAAAATATGGAAACAACCCAAAGTTTCTTTCAATGGATGAACAAATAAAGGAAATGTGGTATGTATATATGTGTGTGTATGTGTATATATATATATATATATATACACACATATATAACATGCAATATATATGATATGCAATATATAATGTATATATTATGTATTATATATCTAGATATATATAGTGGGAAATTACCTATCCATTAGAAAGAATGAAATCCTGCCATTTGTGACATAATGGATTGACCCAGAGGGTATTATGCTTAGTGAGATAAGTCAGACAAAGACAAATATATTATGATATGATTGATATATGAAATCTAAAAAAACAAACTCATAGATACAGAGAGTAGAATGTTGGTTACCAGAGGCTGGCAATAGAGGAAATGGGGAGATATTGTTAAAGGGTACAAACCTGAAACTAGAAGCTGAATAAGGTCCAGAGATCTAATGCACAGCATAGTGTTTATAGTCAATGGCACTGTATTATATAATTCAAAATTGCTGAGAGACTAGATCTTAAATGTTCTCACCACAAAGAAAGAAATGATCATTATTTGACATAATAGTGGTGTTAACTAAAGATATAGAGGTAATCATATTTCAATATGTAAATGTATCAAATCAACACATTGTACATTTTATACTTATGCAATGTTGTATGTCAAATTTACTTCCATTTTTAAAAAGGAGAGATCGAATTAATCATTAATTAATTATTTAAATATTTGACACAATTCATCAGTGAAGCCACTTTGGCCTGGGCTTTCTTTGTGGGAAGTGATTTTAATGACTATTTTATTTTCATTAATTCTAAATTTTCTTCAGTGAATATGTATTGCTTTAGTAATAAAATTAAAGAGGCACTAGTAATAAAGTTTCACTTACACACTAAGAAAATATTTATAACAAATACAAGGTACATAATATTTATAAATAGAATTCTTTATGGCATAAAGAATCCCATACATCAATGAGAAACAGATAAGTACCACAAGAGAAAGAACTGTGAAAGACCTGGTAAAGGAGAGAAAAGCCCAATAACATATAATTGAAGTTCCAAGTAGGAATATTACATTGCTACACCAATTCTGGAGTACTTTTTGCAATTGTGTTTTTAAAAAATGCATCATGTTTAATCAAGGACTCTCTTCTTGTAATTTTTCTTAATCATTTATTAGATTATTTTTGGAAATTTGATAACAATTTCTCCTCTTTTCCAGTGTTCTTCTTGCTTTCTTATTGATCTCAGTTGCAGAGAGTTATTTGCCTGTTTTGAAATCACTATCTTACCCCATGTTGTGTCTCACTTATTTTATATGGAGAATGTATTAGTTAGGATATATTAGTTGTTGTAACGCACAGGTCAAAAACTGTATAATAGCTCATATGTGATAGAAGTTCATTTTTACTCATGTAGAGTCCAAATGGATGTTTCTGACTTATGTTTCTCAATCCTGGGGCACTGCCATCTTCAACAGGGGGCTTCCCAAGACTTAGCGCTCTTCATCAACAAGTATGTGAAACCAGACTTTGCAGGAAATTATATGGAAGATTTTTTGGACAGACTTGCAAGTGATGCACATCACTTCCAGTCACCTCTGTTGCCTAAATCTTGGTTATATATCCCTCTCCCTGACAACTCTATGGTAGGTTAGTAAATGTATTCTAGCTCCCTGAGAAAAGAAGAAACAGTCTTAGTGAATATTCTGTCTGTCTCTATGGTAAAAGAGAAATTATGCTCCCAGGGATAAGTTTTCAACAACACATATTAGTTTTGTTTTGTTTTTTTCTTTTGAGTGTTATGAATTTAAATATATACTATGTAACACCCATCACATATTATCATTCACTTCAAAACCTAAAAGTTCAAATTATTCATGCTTGATTTAAAGTTTTATATTTCTTGTTCTGCTTTGTTTTGCCTCTGCTCTGTAACAGACATCCATTTTAAAAAAGCAGCCTTATTTTACTTATTCCTTCTTAATTTTTTTCACTCTGACTAAAAGTATTTTACCTCATTGCTGCTTTATCTTTTGGCTTTTTCTTTCATTCCAAAGTCTTTTCTTGTAAGCTCTATTAAAAAAAAAAAAGTTTAATATTTACTAAATAATATGTCTTATCCAAATAGTAAATCCACACATATAGGTATATGTGTTCTGAAAGAATTTCTTGGTTTATGGATGATCAATAAAAACTAGCTATGAAAGAAGTGAACAACTGGGAAATTATCTAATATTCGCTTTTTTAATCTCACAGTATATCTCCGAATCCTTCAATGTTATTTATTTTCAAATTACCTTTATTATTTATCAAAGTAGTATAAGCCCATCATTTTAAAAAAGTGAAATAAAGCCTAAAAACACTTAAAATTAAAAACAACATACCCAACCCCCTATTTCTACCCTAACTCCCAATTTTCAGTTAAACCCTCTATATTATTTAGTTGTATCTTCTTACAGTTACTTTCTCTTTATTTTTTCCAAACAATATTCCTACTGTTATTTTACTACAAATGCTCAAATTGATCTGTTGTATACCTATTAAAATTTTTGCCAAAGTTAAACTTACTAAACATCTGACTGCTCAATCTTTCCTATCACTCTCCCCACCCATTCAAGGAGATATCTTCACAGCACTCAATCCTCAAGAGTCACCTTAACTTGGCACTATTTTGTCTTGGTTTGGTGCCCAGTTGTGAAATGGGAATTCCTTTCACGTTTCTCTTGTTTGTAGGGTCTAAATTTGCCCACTTGCTTTGCAGAAGCTAGGTCTAAGAAGAAGTGTATTGCCACAGTTGATGTGTAGATTTTTAATTAATTCTCCCATTATCAATAGGTAACTTCCTTCTGAAGTGGCTTGTGCTCTTGCATCTGGAGTATCTTGCATTCAATTTACCCACAGAATGAACCTATGTGGCTTGTGATTGTAGGAAAGGACATTTTTCTGGATGGCTTTCAAAGCTCCCATTAAGAAGACCTTGAGATTCCAACTCCTCTGTACTTCGATTTTTGGCAATTCCTTCTTTTCAATCCCACCCTTCTGTGGTATTTGGTTCTTTCACGTAAGGAGACTTTAAGGGTTCTGTGGAGCACTTTGGCCTTTAGCTCATTAGTTTCCACACTACAAACACCCAGGTAACTGCTTCCTAAAGTAGTTAGCACTCTTTCAATTTCCTTTTTTTGTCTTCAAATTTTGTTGAAATATCAAACATACTGTTGCATTTTCTTCAGTTTTCTTTGTCCCTGGGAATAAAAGCTCTTACTTTATTATTGGATTAAGAAAATATGTGTATGGTCAAGCTCTAATCATTCATTTAATTCTTTTCTAATTAAATTTTAGAGAGGATATCATATATGCCTGAGTTGTTGATTTTTTGTCCTGTTTAATCCTAAAATCTGTGTTTTAATTCTCTAGAGTCTTAATAGAGTTTTAATTCTCTAGCTACTGAGTCTAGAAATATTAAAAATTACTTTCAACTCTTAAACCTAGACCCAAGCTGAACACATGTAATATCCCACTTTTTCTAGTCCTCAGAACCCTCTTGTTCTCCACTTAATCCTGTGTATCATGGGAGGGGCATATTCCAATAAAGAAAGCAAATATAACTCCCTTTTATCAATTCAGGTCCAGAAAGAGAGAACAAGAAAAGTTGTAAGGAGGAGGAAGAAGTAAAGCGTCATTCAGAAGGAAAGATCTTTCTATTCTGTGCAACTTTAACCTTAAAAGATGATAGTGAAATTTTCTCAATATTATTTTTAGTAAATGTATAACATTAAAAACCCTTGGTTTGTATACAAAACTATAAATTTCACTTAAGACTCATAATATGAGGATATTTTCATTTCATCAGAAATGTTAATGGAATTATTTAACCCTTATAGTAGATTAGTTAGAAATATGTATCCTCTCATCAAAAATGGCTAATATATTTATTTACTTAATGGAAAACAGTAAATTGCTGAAGACTATTTATAGAATGAACTCATTTCTGAAAATTAAATGATAAATTCAATAAATGATAGCATACCAACAGAAAATTTTCTGGAAAGTAATATATTCAACTGTTCATAGATGATTACTTTAAAGAATGGGAATACAGTAGTCTTTCTAAATTTTATTATTCTATAATGTTCCCATTTTCTTACACTATATGATATAATTAGTTTAATGATGAAAAATTACTTATGTCATATTTATTGAATATATGCCATTTACCCAGCATGATGCCAGGAATCAGTTTTTATAAAGAAAAATAAGTTACTAATTCTAACTTCATGTAAGTTGTGTTATAAAGACTAGATACATAGACATAAACCACATAATTATACAAGTATGGGAATAATTGTCTAAATTAGTGGTTCTGTTTTAGCTCAATGAGCCAAAAGTTTAAAATAGGATAGAATAGTGAAATGATTGAACCTGAAATGCATACTAATAGAGGAATTCTATTTGTATAAGTCAACTAGAGTGCTAGAGTACATTAAAGCTGGGGTTATTCAGGCATGAAAGACCCAAGTATTTAAGAGAGAAATTAATATTAACAAATCATTTTAATATCCAGTATTCTTAATTTGAAAATATGTATGTTTATGAATAAGATAGTGTTAACATTATGTCAAATGATTTTTTACACAGGAGAAAAACATATAAATAGAGGAAAAGTTGTTCTTGCCCAAGAAAGCATGGAGGGCATACAAGGACAAAAAATTGTATTTGTCTCTTTCACTCTCCCTGACTCCCAATGATTGTTGTATTGGTATAATAGCTTAGCACTATTAGGTACTTATGTTATTTAAGATAAGGTAAAGCAGCCATAAAATGAGGACAAAAATTATTGTGGATTATGTAAGCTGAAGTTTTTTTTAAAAGTGAAAACCTGTATTCTTCAAGTATATGACAAGGAGGTAATGATGTTTTGAGGAGTCTTAGTTATTTTCGTTTGTGGCTCTGCAATTTCTCAGTGCAACTCTTCTGACATTTGATCCAATATTTCTGCTCCAGTTTCCACAATCATAATTGTTTTCCCCTAACAGATGACGGGGAGAAGGTTATACCAAGCCATAATCAAGTAAAAACAATGAAGGTGACTAGTAGAACTCAACCTTGACTGTCCATTAAAATCACCAGTGACCTTCACAGGACAATTCAATCAGAATCTGTAGGGAACAAGCAAACAGTAGTTTTCCAGAACCCCACCGATGATTGCAATGTGCAGGGAAGGCTGAGTACTGCTGAACTTAGGTAAACTCAGATCATTGAGTGGAAAGGGAATCTGAATACAAAGAATGAGTAGCTTCCACTGAAGTAGAACTCATGGAAAATCCATACAAGGAATTTAAATACAAGAAAAAAATAAGAGTTTTTAAGGAAAATAAATTAATAGATAAAATATTTTTAGGCACTATGATCAAGAATTTTGAATTTGGAAATGTAGTAGAAAAAGTAGAAGTGAGATGATCAATACTAAGAAACAGTAAAATTTCCTTGAATTCTCAGTGGAAGAAATATCTTAAAATTTATAGATAAAATTTAAAAAGAAAAATGAGTGAAAATGTAAGTAACTTGGTATACTCATACATGAGCTGTAACATTGGACATATAAGCCTTCCATAAAAAGAAAAATATAAGGAGAAATATAGTTAGACTCAATTAGTAGAGAAAAAATGTTCATTATGTAACTAAGAAATTGACCCTGCAGAATGGAAGGCTTCCTTCCACAAAGCCCAGGAAAGATTAATGCAAAAAAACCAATAAAAATTAAAATGAAATATCCATATTAATGATTATCAAGCTAAAGACAAATATTTTAACAGAGAAAAAAAATTAACAACAGACTTCTCCTTTGCAAGCAGAGGAGACTATAAGTGAACAGCCTCATATAGAATAAAAATTAAAGGACAGAGACCCAAGAATACTATTCCCAGTTAAAATACTATTTACCTGTCAGGAAAATAATTGTAATTATCTAAGGATTCAAAAAGTTAGCATAATTAATATGAAGGAAGTGTTCGAGATAATGTTCTAATCAACAAATAAAAAAGAATATTTTTTAAAAAGAGAGTAATATTATGGGGAAACAAATAGGAGAATATTTATAAAATATGAAACATAACATTATAAGAATTTTCTAATATATATGGAAGTAAAAGTTTAAAAGTATATATATATATTTTAAAAATATTTATTGGAGTATAGTTGATTTACAGCTTTTAGTTTCAGGTGTACAACAAAGAGACTCAGTTATAAGTATACATATATCCACTCTTTTTTAGATTCTTTTCCCATATATGTCATTACAGAGTATTGAGTAGAGTTCCCTGTGCTATACAGTAGGACCTTATTAGTTATCTATTTTATATATAGCAGTGTGTATATGTCAATCCCTATCTCTTGAATTGTGCCTCCCCCCCCACCTTACTCCCTGGTAACTATAAGTTTGTTTTCTACATTTGTAATTCTATTTCTGTTTTGTAGGTAAGTTCATTTTTACCCTGTTTTTAGATTCCACATATAAGTGATGTCATATGATATTTGTCTTTGTCTGACTTACTTCACTCAGTATCTAAACCCAATAGTTGAAAAAAAATGATAAAGTAGGGAGAATAGGAATTCACTAAAACAGAATTTCAAAAAAAGTTTTAATTGGTGAAACTGACCTTCCCATGAAAAGGCAGGAATAGCATAATAAGATGAGAAGACCTTATGGTGCTTTATTTAACTAGTCTAAAAATAATAAAACAAAAAATGAATTCAAGGGATAACAAAATTTTAAATGGGCTAGCAATTTCAGTAGGGGTGATCCCAGAGAACAAAATAACCCCCAAATGATTAAATTCTAGACAAATTTGTCAAAATACTTTATCACTTATTGATCTAAAATATTGATCAATGGAACAAGTTACCCTAGGGATAACAGCATAGTCCTACTCTAGAGTTCATATGGACAATAGGGTTTATGACCTCAATGTTGGATCAGGACATCCCAGTGGTGTAATCACTATGAATGGTTTATTTGTTTAATGATTCCACATAATCTACATAATCTGAGTTCAGACTGGAGTAATCCAGATTGGTTCCCGTCTACTGTATATTTCTCCCAGTACAAAAGAACAAGAGAAATAAGACCTACTTTACAAAAGCTTCTTCACACTAATAGATGATATAATCTAAATTCAATTAAGTTATATACAGCCCTGCCCATGAACAGGTTTTTTGATGGTGGCAGAGCCTGGTAATTGTGTAAAACTTAAACTTTTTTGCCAGAAATTAGATTTGTCTTCCTAAAAACATGTCTATAATTAATATCCTTTCAACGAATTATTCCCATCCTACTTGCCATAGCACTTCTCACACTAATAGAGCAAAAAAACTTAGGTTACTTACAACTCCAAAAAGGGCCAAATATTGTCAGCCCTCATGGCTTACTATAACCTCTCTCCAATGCTGTCAACTATTTATTATGGAGCCACTAAGACCACTAATATCATCAATGTTTTTCTGTAAAGGTCAGAATAACAAATATTTTAGACTATCTACAACATGTGGTCTTTGTAACAGCTGATCATTTCTGCCATTATAACACAAAGTCAGCAAAGGAAGGCATAGACAACACATACACATATGGGAATAACTGTATTCCAACAAAATTTTATTTACAAAATTAGGCACTGAGACTGATTTGCTTTATGGGCAGTAGTTTAATAACCTCTGTTGTAAAAGAAAATTTTTGCTGGAGAGGAGCAGATAGGCCAATGAAAAAATAAAAGTATAGATGAAAGGACAGAAAAAATAAGGGAGCACTTCATGAATGACAGTATGAGGAACTCCATGGATATGCTCCCCAGTGAAACAACCATAACTGCTAAAAGTTATATATAAAGTAAAAGTCTTGGGAAAATTCCTAAGTGCATACATCAAATGAAAATATCTTTATTCAAGAAATTCTACTAAATCTCAGTAAGAAGAGTGAGAGTCTATAGTACCTGAGCCATAATCCACTTCCTGCCTCTATCCTCAGTTCAGTGTGACCAAAGCTCCACTCTGAGTGGGTATGGTTAACATTAACTGCCCTCATTCCCTAGCTCCCAGTCAAGAGCTATGGCATTTTCCTGGAAGAGACAAACCACAAATAATTCTCATTCCCACAAGCTGTATGATATAGAAGCTAAACTCCAGGTAAATATGTACTAGACGTTGGAGCTCCCTTTCATTACTTAAGGATAATGGGTCATTTTTCTCTCTCACCCCAATACCCTGATAGGTATGATATTCTTCAACACAAGATATAAGTCAAAAAGACTAGTACTACTGCCCCTGAAAGCACCTAGCTCATAAAACATGGATGTCATCCTAAGAAAAGCAAGTTACTGTCACTGAATTTTATGTGATCATGAAGGATTCAGAAAAGCTACAAAGATAACCATCACAACATTACTTCTGTTTAAAAATAATTTGGAATTAAAAATGTGTGCAAATTTCTAAATATAAATTTTATTAAGAATTAAAAATTAAAGAAAATGTATGCCATAACTTCAAAACATAGAAAGAATAGCCAAGAAAACTTCTCAGAAGTTTAAAGGAAGAAAAACAATAGTAAATGATGTAATGCACCATAAAACAAGGACAAGACAGAGTATTAGCAAAGCTAAAATTAATTCCAAAAGTCTCACAAATTAATAAAACATGTGACTACAATGATCACAAAAAGAAAAAAGCACAAAGTCTCTTATATAGCCTCATCCACCAGAGGGCAGACAGCAGAAGGAAGAAGAACTACAATCCTGCAGCCTGTGGAAGAAAAACCACATTCACAGAAAGATAGACAAGATGAAAAGGCAGAGGGTTATGTACCAGATGAAGGAACAAGATAAAATCCCAGAAAAACAACTAAATGAACTGCAGATAGGCAACTTTCCAGAACAAGAGTTCAGAATAATGATAGTGAAGATGATCCAGGACCTCGGAAAAACAATGGAGGCAAAGATGGAGAAGATGCAAGAAATGTTTAACAAAGACCTAGAAGAATTACAGAACAAACAAACAGAGATGAACAATACAATAACTGAAGTGAAAACTACACTAGAAGGAATCAATAGCAGAAAAACTGAGCAGAAGAACGGATAAGTGACCTGGAAGACAGAATGGTGGAATTCACCGCTGTGGAACAGAATAAAGAAAAAAGAATGAAAAGAAATGAAGACAGCCTAAGAGACCACTGGGACAACATAAAATGCAACAACATTTGCATTATAGGGGTGCCAGAGGAAGAAGAGAGAGAGAAAGGACTGAGAAAATATTTGAAGAGATTATAGTTGAAATCTTCCTTAACATTGGAAAGTAAATAGCCACCCAAGTCCAGGAAGCACAGAGAGTCCCATACAGGATAAATCCAAGGAGAAACACACTGAGACACATAGTAATCAAACTGACAAAAATTAAAGACAATGAAAAATTATTGAAAGCAGCAAGGGAAAAATGACAAATAACATACAAGGGAACTCCCATAAGGTTAAGAGCTGATTTCTCAGCAGACACTCTACAAGCCAGAAGGGAGTGGCATGATATAGTTAAAGTGATGAAAGGGAAGAAACTACAACCAATATTACTCTACCCAGCAAGGATCTCATTCAGATTCGACAGAGAAATCAAAAGCTTTACAGACAAGCAAAAGCTAAGAGAATTCAGCACCACAAAACAAGTTCTACAACAAATGCTAAAGGAACTTCTCTAAGTGGGAAACACAAGAGAGGAAAAGGACCTACAAAAACAAACCCAAAACAATTAATAAAATGATAATAAGAACATACATATTAATAATTACCTTAAATGTGAATGGAATAAATGCTCCAAGCAAAAGACACAGGTTCACTGAATGGATACAAAAACAAGACCCATATATATGCTGTCTACAAGAGACCCACTACAGATCTACAGACATATACAGACTGAAAGTGAGGGGATGGAAAAAGATATTCCATGCAAATGGAAATCAAAAGAAAGCTGGAGTAGCAATACTCATATCAGAAAAAATAGACTTTAAAATAAAGAAAGTTAGAAGAGACAAGGGAGGACAGTACATAATGATCAAGGGATCAATCCAAGAAGAAATATAACAATTATAAATATATATGCACCCAACATAGGAGAAACACAATACATAAGGCAACTGCTAAAAGCTCTAAAAGAGGAAGTCAACAGTAACACAATAATAGTGGGGGATGTTAACACCTCACTTACACAAATGGACAGATCATCAAAACAGAAAATTAATAAGGAAACACAGATTTAAATGACACAATAGATCAGATAGATTTAATTGATATTTATAGCACATTCTATCCAAAACAAGCAGATTACACTTTCTTCTCAAGTGTGCATGGAACATTGTCCAGGATAGGTCACATCTTGGGTCACAAATCAAGCCTCAGTAAATTTAAGAAAATTGAAATCATATTAAGCATCTTTTCTGATCACAGCACTATGAGATTAGAAATGAACTACAGGGGAAAAAACATAAAAAACACAAACACATGGAGGCAAAACAATACGTTACTAAATAACCAAGAGATCACTGAAGAAATCAAAGAGGAAATCAAAAAATACCTAGAGACAAATGACAATGAAAACACAATCCAAAACTTATGGGATGTGGCAAAAGCTGTTCTAAGAGGGAAGTTTATAGCTATACAAGCCTACCTCAAGAAACAAGAAAAATCTCAGATAAACAATCTAACTTTACACCTAAAGGAACTAGAGAAAAAAGAACAAACAAATCCCAAAGTTAGCAGAAAGAAAGAAATCATAAAGATCAGAACAGAAATAAATGAAATAGAAACAAAGAAAACAATAGTAAAGATCAATAAAACTAAAAGCTGGTTCTTTGAGAAGATAAACAAAATTGATAAACCATTAGCCAGTCTCATCAAGAAAAAGAGGGAGAAGACTCAAATCAATAAAATTAGAAATGAAAAAGGAGAAGTTTCGACAGACACTGCAGAAATACAAAGCATCCTAAGAGACTACTACAAGCAACTCTACGCCAAAAAAAATGGACAACCTGGAAGAAATTGACAAATTCTTAGAAAGCTAAAACCTTCCAAGACTGAACCAGGAAACAATAGAAAATATGGACAGATCAATCACAAGTAGTGAAATTTAAACTGTGATTAAACAAATTCCATTAAACAAAGTCCAGGACCAGAAGACTTCACAGGTGAATTATATCAAATATTTAGAGAAGAGCTAACACCCATCCTTCTCAAACTCTTCTAAAAATTTTCAGAGGAAGGAACACTCCCAAACTCATCCTATGAGGCCACCATCACCTTGACACCAAAACCAGACAAAGATACTACAAAAAAAGAAAATTACAGACCAATATCACTGATGAATATAGATGGAAAAATCCTCAACAAAATACTAGCAAACAGAATCCAACAACACATTAAAAGAATCATAAACCATGATCAAGTGTGATTTTACCCAGGTATGCAAGGATTCTTCAATATATGCAAATCAGTCAATGTGATACACCATATTAACAAATTGAAAAATAAAAACCATATGATCATCTCAATAGATGCAGAAAAAGCTTTTGACAAAATTCAACACCGATTTATGATAAAAAACTCTCCAGAAAGTGGGCATAGAGGGAGCCTACCTCAATATAATAAAGACCATATATGACAAACCCACAGCCAACATCATTCTCAATGGTGAAAAAGTGAAACCATTTCCTCTAAGATCAGGAACAAGACAAGGATGTCCACTCTCATCACTATTATTCAGCATAGTTTTGGAAGTCCTAGCCTCAGCAGTCAGAGAAGAAAAAGAAATAAAAGAATACAAATTGAGAAAGAAGAAGTAAAACTGTCTCTGTTTGCAGATGACATGATACTATACATAGAGAATCTTAAAGATGCCCCTAGAAAACTACTAGAGCTAATCAATGAATTTGGTAAAGTTGCAGGATACAAAATTAATGCACAGAAACCTCTTGTATTCCTATACACTAATGATGAAAAATCTGAAAGAGAAATTAAGGAAACACTCCCATTCACCATTCCAAAAAAAAGAATAAAATACCTAGGAATAAACCTACCTAGGGATACAAAAGATGTGTTTGCAGAAAACTATAAGACACTGATGAAAGAAATTAAAGATGACAGCAACGGATGGAGAGATATACCATGTTCTTGGATTGGAAGAAACAATATTGTGAAAATGACTATACTACGCAAAGCACTCTACAGATTCAATGTAATCCCTATCAAATTACCAATGGCATTTTTTACGGAACTAGAACAAAAAACTTAAAATTTTCACAGAGACACAAAAGACTCCGAATAGCCAAAGCAGTGTTTTGTGTTTTTTTTTAACATCTTTATTGGAGTATAATTGCTTTACAATGGTGTGTTAGTTTCTGCTTTATAACAAAGTGAATCAGTTATACATATACATATGTCCTCATATCTCTTCCTTCTTGCATCTCCCTCCCTCCCACCCTCCCTATCCCACCCCTCTACGTGGTCACAAAGCACTGAGCTCATCTCCCTGTGCTATGCAGCTGCTTCCCACTAGCTATCTATTTTACGTTTGGTAGTGTATCTATGTCCATGCCACACTCTCACTTTGTCCCAGCTTACCCTTCCCAATCCCCGTATCCTCAAGTCCATTCTCTAGTACGTCTGTATCTTTATTCCCGTCTTACCCCTAGGTTCTTCATGACCTTTTTTTTTTCTTAGATTCCATATATACGTGTTTGCATACAATATATTTTTTTCTCTTTCTGAGTTACTTCAGTCTGTATGACAGACTCTAGGTCCATCCACCTCACTACAAATATCTCAATTTCATTTCTTTTTATGGCTGAGTAATATTCCATTGTTTATATGTGCCACATCTTATTTATCCATTCATCTGATGATGGACACTTAGGTTGCTTCCATGTCCTGGCTGTTGTAAATAGAGCTGCAATGAACATTTTGGTACATGACTCTTTTTGAATTATGGTTTTCTCAGGGTATATGCCCCATCGTGGGATTTCTGGGTCATATGGTAGTTCTATTTTTAGTTTTTTAAGGAACCTCCATACTGTTCTCCATAGTGGCTGTATCCACTTACATTCCCACCAACAATGCAAGAGTGTTCCCTTTTCTCCACACTCTCTCCAGCATTTATTGTTTCTAGATTTTTTGATGATGGCCATTCTGACTGGTGTGAGATGATATCCCATTGTAGTTTTGATTTGCATTTCTCTAATGATTAATGATGTTGAGCATTCTTTCACGTGTTTGTTGGCAATCTGTATATCTTCTTTGGAGAAATGTCTATTTATGTTTTCTGCCCATTTTTGGATTGGGTTGTTTGTTTTTTGGTTATTGAGCTGCATGAGCTGCTTGTAAATTTTGGAGATTAATCCTTTGTCAGTTGCTTCATTTGCAAATATTTTCTCCCTTTCTGAGGGTTGTCTTTTCGTCTTGTTTATGGTTTCCTTTGCTGTGAAAAAGCTTTTAAGTTTCATTAGGTCCCATTTGTTTATTTTTGTTTTTCTTTCCATTTCTCTAGGAGGTAGGTCAAAAAGGATCTTGCTGTGATTTATGTCATAGAGTGTTCTGCCTATGTTTTCCTCTAAGAGTTTGATAGTGTCTGGCCTTACATTTAGGTCTTTAATCCATTTTGAGTTTATTTTTGTGTATGGTGTTAGGGAGTGTTCAATTTTCATACTTTTACATGTACCTGTCCAGTTTTCCCAGCACCACTTCTTGAAGAGGCTGTCTTTTCTCCACTGTATATGCTTGCCTCCTTTATCAAAGGTAAGGTGACCATATGTGTGTGGGTTTATCTCTGGGCTTTCTATCCTGTTCCATTGATCTATATTTCTGTTTTTGTGCCAGTACCATACTGTCTTGATTACTGTAGCTTTGTAGTATAGTCTGAAGTCAGGGAGCCTGATTCCTCCAGCTCCATTTTTCGTTCTCAGGATTGCTTTGGCTATTCAGGGTCTTTTGTGTTTCCATACAAATTGTGAATTTTTTGTTCTAGTTCTGTGAAAAATGCCAGTGGTTGTTTGATAGGGATTACATTGAATCTGTATATTGCTTTGGACAGTAGAGTCATTTCCACAATGTTGATTCTTCCAATCCAAGAACGTGGTATATCTCTCCATCTATTTGTATCATCTTTAATTTCTTTCATCAGTGTCTTATAATTTTCTGCATACAGGTCTTTTGTCTCCTTAGGTAAGTTTATTCCTAGGTATTTTACTCTTTTTGTTTGCAATGGTAAATGGGAGTGTTTTCTTGATTTCACTTTCAGATTCTTCATCATCAGTGTATAGGAATGCCAGAGATTTCTGTGCATTAATTTTGTATCCTGCTATTTTACCAAATTCATTGATTAGCTCTAGTAGTTTTCTGGTAGCATCTTTAGGATTCTCTATGTATAGTATCATGTCATCTGCAAACAGTGACAGCTTTACTTCTTCTTTTCCAATTTGGATTCCTTTTATTTCTTTTTCTTCTCTGATTGCTGTGACTAAAACTTCCAAAACTATGTTGAATAATAGTGGTGAGACTCGGCAACCTTGTCTTGTTCCTGAGCTTAATGGAAATGGTTTCAGTTTTTCACCATTGAGGACAATGTTGGCTGTGGGTTTGTCATATATGACCTTTATAATGTTGAGGAAAGTTCCCTCTATGCCTACTTTCTGCAGGGTTTTTATCATAAATGGGTGTTGAATTTTGTCAAAATCTTTCTTGTCATCTAATGAGATGATCATATGGTTTTTCTTCTTCAGTTTGTTAATATGGTGTATCACATTGATTGATTTGCGTATATTGAAGAATCCTTGCATTCCTGGAATAAACCTCACTTGATCATGGTGTATGATCTTTTTAATGTGCTGTTGGAGTCTGTTTGCTAGTATTTTGTTGAGGATTTTTGCATCTCTGTTCATCAGTGATATTGGCCTGTAGTTTTCTTCCTTTGTGACATCTTTGTCTGGTTTTGGTATCAGGGTGATGGTGGCCTCGTAGAATGAGTTTGGGATTGTTCCTCCCTCTGCTATATTTTGGAAGAGTTTGAGAAGGATAGGTGTTAGCTCTTCTCTAAATGTTTGTGAGAATTCGCCTGTGAGGCCATGTGGTCCTGGGCTTTTGTTTGTTGGAAGATTTTTAATCACAGTTTTAATTTCAGTGCTTGGGATTGGTCTGTTCATATTTTCTATTTCTTCCTGGTTCAGTCTCAGCAGGTTGTGCATTTCTAAGAATTTGTCCATTTCTTCCAGGTTGTCCTTTTTATTGTCATAGTGTTGCTTGTAGTAATCTCTCATGATCCTTTGTATTTCTGCAGTGTCAGTTGTTACTTCTCCTTTTTCATTTCTAAATCTATTGATTTGAGTCTTCTCCCTTTTTTTCTTGATGAGTCTGGCTAATGGTTTATCAATTTTGTTTATCTTCTCAAAGAACCAGCTTTTATTTTTATTGATTTTTGCTATCATTTCCTTCATTTCTTTTTCATTTATTTCTGAGCTGATCTTTATGATTTCTTTCCTTCTGTTAACTTTGGGTTTTTTTTTTTGTTCTTCTTTCTCTAATTGCTTTAGGTGCATGGTTACGTTGTTTATCTGAGATGTTTCCTGTTTCTTAAGGTAGGATTTTATTGCTCTAAACTTCCCTCTTAGAACTGCTTTTGCTGCATCCCATAGGTTTTCACTGTCATTCTTTGTAGGTATTTTTTGATTTCCTCTTTGATTTCTCCAGTGATCTCTTGGTTATTAAGTAGTGTACTGTTTAGCCTCCATGTGTTTGTATTTTTTACAGATATTTTCCTGTAATTCATATCTAGTCTCATAGCATTGTGGTCAGAAAAGATACTTGATACAATTTCAATTTTCTTAAATTTACCAAGGCTTGATTTGTGACCCAAGATATGATCTATCCTGGAGAATGTTCAATGAGCACTTGAGAAAAATGTGTACTCTGTTGTTTTTGGGTGGAATGTCCTATTAATATCAATTAAGTCCATCTTGTTTAATGTATCATTTAAAGCTTGTGTTTCCTTATTTATTTTCATTTTGGATGATCTGTCCATTGGTGAAAGTGGGGTGTTAAAGTCCCGTACTATGATTGTGTTACTGTCGATTTCCCCTTTTATGGCTGTTAGTATTTGCCTTATGTATTGAGGTGCTCCTATGTTGGGTGCATAAATATTTACAATTCTTATACCTTCCTCTTGGATCGATCCCTTGATCATTATATAGTGTCCTTCTTTGTCTCTTGTAATAGTCTTTATTTGAAAGTCTATTTTGTCTGATATGAGAATTGCTACTCCAGCTTTCGTTTGATTTCCATTTGCATGGACTATCTTTTTCCATCCCCTCACTTTCAGTCTGTATGTGTCTCTAGGTCTGAAGTGGGTCTCTTGTAGACAGCATATATATGGGTCTTGTTTTTTTTATCCATTCAGCCAGTCTGTGTCTTTTGGTGGGAGCATTTAATCCATTTACATTTAAGGTAATTATCGATATGTATGATCCTATCCCCATTTTCTTAATTGTTTTGGGTTTATTGTAGGTCATTTCTTTCTCTTGTGTTTCCTGCCTAGATAAGTTCCTTTAGCATTTGTTGTAAAGCTGGTTTGGTGGTGCTGAATTCTCTTAGCTTTTGCTTGTCTGTAAAGATTTTAGTTTCTCTGTCAAATCTGAATGAGATCCTGATATGTAGAGTAATCTTGGTTGTAGGTTTTTCTCCTTCATCACTTTAAATATTTCCTGCCACCCCCTTATGGCTGGCAGAGTTTCTGCTGAAAGATCAGCTGTTAACCTTATGGGGATTCCTTTGTGTGTTATTTGTTGTTTTGCCCTTGCTGCTTTTAATATGTTTTCTTTATATTTAATTTTTGATAGTTTAGTTAATATGTGTCTTGGTGTGTTTCTCCTTGGATTTATCCTATATGGGACTCTCTGTGCTTCCAGGACTTGATTAACTATTTCCTTTCCCATATTAGGGAAGTTTTCAACTATAATCTCTTCAAATATTTTCTCAGTCCCTCTCTTCCTCTCCTCTTCTTCTGGGACCCCTATAATTCGAATGTTGGTGTGTTTAATGTTGTCCCAGAGGTCTCTGAGACTGTCCTCAATTCTTTTCAATCTTTTTTCTTTATTCTGCTCTGCAGTAGTTATTTCCACTATTTTGTCTTCCAGGTCACTTATCCGTTCTTCTGCCTCAGTTATTCTGCTATTGATCCCTTCTAGAGAATTTTTAATTTCATTTATTTTGTTGTCCATCACTGTTTGCTCTTTAGTTCTTCTAGGTCCTTGTTAAATGTTTCTTGTTTTTTCTCCATTCTATTTCCAAGATTTTTGGATCATCTTTACTATCATTATTCTGAATTCTTTTTCAGGTAGACTGCCTATTTCCTCTTCATTTGTTAGGTCTGGTGCGTTTTTACCTTGCTCCTTCATATGCTGTGTGTATCTCTGTCTTCTCAGTTTGATTAACTTACTGTGTTTTGGGTCTCCTTTTCGCAGGCTGCAGGTTCATAGTTTCCATTGTTTTTGGTGTCTGTCCCCAGTGACTAAGGTTGGTTCAGTGAGTTGTGTAGGGTTCCTGGTGGAGGGGACTAGTGCCTGTGTTCTGGTGGATGAGGCTGGATCTTGTCTTTCTGGTAAGCAGGTCCACGTCTGGTGGTGTGTTTAGGGGTGTCTGTGGCCTCATTGTGATTTTAGGCAGCCTCTCTGCTAATGGGTGGGATTGTGTTCCTGTCTTGCTAGTTGTTTGTCATAAGGTGTCCAGCACTGTAACTTGCTGGTTGTTGAGTGAAGCTGGGCCTTGGTGTTGAGATGGAGATCTCTCGGAGATTTTCTCCATTTGATATTACATGAAGCTGGGAGGTCTCTTGTGGACCAGTGTCCTGAAGTTGGCTCTCCCACCTCAGAGGCACAGCACTGACTCCTGGCTGGAGCACCAAGAGCCTTTCATTCACACGGCTCAGAATAAAAGGGAGAAAAATCTATAAAGAAAGAAAGAAAGGAGATAAAATAAAATAAAGTAAGATAAAATAAAATAAAGTTATTCAAATAAAAAATAATTATTAAGAAAAAAATTTAAAAAAAAAAAGAACAGACAGAACCCTAGGACAAATGGTGAAAGCAAAGCTATACAGACAAAATCTCACACAGAAGCATACACATACACATTCACAAAAAGAGGAAAAAGGGAAAAAATAATATATCTTGTTCCCAAAGTCCACCTCCTTAATTTGGAATGATTCGTTGTCTATTTAGGTATTCCACAGATGTAGGGTACATCAAGTTGATTGTGGAGATTTAATCCACTGCTCCTGAGGCTGCTGGGAGGGATATCCCTTTCTCTTCTTTGTTCGCACAGCTCCCGGGGTTCAGCTTTGGATTAGCCCCACCTCTGCGTATAAGTCGCCTGAGGGCATCTGTTTTTCGCTCAGACAGGACGGGGTTAAAGGAGCAGCTGATTTGGGGGCTCTGGCTCCCTCAGGCTGGGGGAGGGCAGGGTACGGATGTGGGGAGAGCCTGCGGTGGCAGAGGCCAGCGTGACATTGCAGCATCCTGAGGCGTGCCATGCGTTCTCCTGCAGAAGTTATCCCTGGATCACGGGACCCTGGCAGTGGTGGGCTGCACAGGCTCTCAGGAGGGGAGGTGTGGATAGTGACCTGTGCTTGCACACAGGCTTCTTGGTGGTGGCAGCAGCAGCCTTAGCGTCTCATGCTCGTCTCTGGGGTCCGCGCTGATAGCCGTGGCTCGTGCCCATCTCTGGAGCTCCTTTAAGCAGCACTCTTAATCCCCTCTCCTAGCACACCAGGAAATAAATAGGGAAGAAAAAGTCTCTTGCCTCTCAGGCAGGTCCAGACTTTTTCCTGGACTCCCTGCCAGCTAGCCGTGGTACACTAACCCCTTCAGGCTGTGTTCACACTGCCAACCCCAGTCCTCTCCCTGCAATAGGACCAAAGCCCGAGCCTCAGCACCCAGCCCCTGCCCACCTCAGTGGGTTAGCAGACAAGCCTCTGGGGATGGTGAGTGCTGGTCGGCACCGATCCTCTGTCCAGGAATCTCTCCACTTTGCCCTCCACACCCTTGTTACTGTGCTCTTCTCCACGGCTCTGAAGCTTGACCCTCCACCCCACTGAGTCTCTGCCCGCAAAGAGGCTTCATAGTGTGTGGAAACCTTTCCTCCTTCACAGCTCCCTCCCACTGGTGCAGGTCCCGTCCTTATTCTTTTGTCTCTGTTTTTTCTTTTTTCTTTTGCCCTGCCCAGGTATGTGGGGAGTTTCTTGCCTTTTGCTAAGTCTGAGGTTTTCTGCCAGCGTTCAGTGGGTGTTCTATAGGATCATTTCCACGTGTAGATGTATTTCTGATGTATCTGTGGGGAGGAAGGTGATATCCACGTCTTACTGTTCCACCATCTTCTCCGACTCCACCAAAGCAGTCTTGAGGGAAAAGAATGGAGCTGGAGGAATCAGACTCCCTGACTTCAGACTACACTATAAAGCTACAGTCATCAAGACAGTGTGGTACTGGCACAAAAACAGAAATATAGATCAATGGAACAAGATAGAACGCCCAGAGGTAAACCCACACCCCTATGGTCAACTAATCTATGACAAAGGAGGCACGGATATACAATGGAGAAAAGACAGTCTCTTCAATCAGTGGTTCTGGGAAAACTGGACAGCTACATGTAAAAGAATGAAATTAGAACACTCCCTAACACCATACACAAAAATAAACTCATAATGGATTAGAGACCTAAATATAAGACTGGACACTATAAAACTCTTAGAGGAAAACGTAGGAAGAACACTCTGATATAAATCACAGGAAGATCTTTTTTGATCCACCTCCTAGAGTAATGGAAATAAAAACAAAAATAAACAAATAGGACCTAATGAAACTTCAAAGCTTTTGCACAGCAAAGGAAACCATAAACAAGATGAAAGGAGAAACTTCAGAATTGGAGAAAATATTTGCAAATGAATCAAAAGACAAAGGATTAATCTCCAAAATATATAAACAGCTCATGCAGCTCAATATTAAAAACACAAACAACCAATCCAAAAATGGGCAGAAGACCTAAGTAGACTTTTCTCCAAAGAAGACATACAGCTGGTCGAGAAGCACATGAAAAGCTGCTCAACATGACTAATTATTAGAGAAATGCAAATCAAAACTACAATGAGGTGTCACCTCACACCAGTTAGAATGGGCATCATCAGAAAATCTACTAACAACAAATGCTGGAGAGGGTGTGGAGAAAAGGGAACCCTCTTGCACTGTTAGTGGGAATGTAGATTGATACAGCCACTATGGAGAACAGTATGGAGGTTCTTTGAAAATCTAAAAATAGAATTTCCATATGATCCAGCAATCTCAGTACTGGGCATATACCCAGAGAAAACCATAATTCAAAAAACACATACACCCCAATGTTCATTGCAGCACTATTTACAATAGCCAGGTCATGGAAGCAAACTAAATGCTCATCGACAGATGAATAGATAAAGAAGATGTAGTACATATATACAATGGCATATTACTCAGCCATAAAAAGGAACAAAATTGGGTCATTTGTTGAGACGTGGATGGATCTAGAGACTGTCATACAGAGTGAAGTAAGTCAGAAAGAGAAAAGCAAATATCATATATTAACGCATATATATGGAATGTAGGAAAATGGTACCGCTTAACTGGTTTGCAGGGCAGAAATTGTCAGAGATGTAAAGAACAAATGTATCGACACCAAGGGGGGAAAGTGGTAGGGGGATGGTGGTGGTGGTGTGATGAATTGGGTGATTGGGATTGAAATGTATATACTGATGTGTAAAAAATTGATGACTAATAAGAACCTGCTGTATAAAAAAATACATAAAATAAAATAAAAATAAAGAAAAAAGCACAAATAGTTAATGAAGCAAATTAAAGGATATATACCCAGAACATACATAAGGAGATGAAAAAGCCTATCATTAAAATAATTTGTCAATATACAAAAATGTAAATGAAATGACTATATCCTAGAAAAATACAACTTTTAAATAATTACAATAAAGAACAGAAACTCTGAATAGTTCTAGAGTTAAAAAGACATTAAAATTTCTCACCTAAATAATATCTCAGGCTTTGATAGTGAATTTTACCCTTCACAGACAGAGCTAACCACTAATCTAAATGGAACATTTCCAGAAGTTACAAAAAATGGACATCTCCAGCATATTTTGTGAGGCCAGTGTGATATTCAGTCATAACAAGAATAATAAGAAAAAGGAAATTACAATCTAATCTTAATCATGAACATTAATAAAAATTATTTTTAAATGTTATCAAAAGCTATCCATCTCTTTATATATAAGACTAAATATGACCAATTTGGATTTATTCTGGATATTGAAGATTGATCTAAAATTTAAAAATAATGACAAAACGCTTAGTGAATTAGGAAAAGAAGGGAAGTTAGATAAAATGATAGGACTCTTACAAACTCTAAAGAAAATATTATACTTAATGATATGATAAATGCTTTCATTTGAGACTAATAATTACATTACACAGCTTATCTACTACCGCTATGTAGCCAGTCTGTTAAGACAAGAAAAAGAATAAATGGTATAGAACTGGAAAGGAAGAAACAAAACAGTATTATTCCCACATGATATGACTGATACACAGAAACTTTTTTAAAGTTTAACAATCAGAATAAATAAGTGAATTTAGCAAGGTTGCAATGATGTACAGAAATGATGTAAAGATTATTTAAATTTCTCCATATTTGCAACACACAAAATATAAAATTTTCAAATGATACAACTTAAATTTGTATAAAAAAACATGGATGAAATCTAACAACCCATGTGCACAACTTAATAAAGAGAATCCAATGGACTGCTATAGTTTTACGGAGACAATGGATTATTCATCAACTGGAAGACTTGCTATGGCAACATATCAATTGGGAATAATTGATTTGTATAATTAATAACATCTCAATCTATCTTCCAAAAGACTTTCTTTTAGAAACTTATATAATGATTCTTAACTTTATATGTGAAGGTAAATGGCCCAGAATAGCCAAGACACTATTAAGAAGAAAGATAAAATGGGCATCCTCACTATAAGTGATAACAAGACATGTTAAAATGGTGTCTGAATTACAACAGTGTGTTTGGTGCAAAGGCACACAAATAGACCAAATAAAAAACAAGAAACAGACTGACCAATGCCTGTATGGCCAGTAACTTCATTAATTTATTAATCTCGTATCAAGATATCACAACAGAGTAAAGAGAATTGTTGGTCTTTTTAACATTGCATTGAGATAATGCCTATAAAT
The DNA here is from genome assembly GCF_009873245.2 of Balaenoptera musculus. Classification (NCBI taxonomy): domain Eukaryota; kingdom Metazoa; phylum Chordata; class Mammalia; order Artiodactyla; family Balaenopteridae; genus Balaenoptera; species Balaenoptera musculus. Next base: position 22,616,433 of record NC_045797.1, read on the forward strand.
GTGGGGAAAGTATTGACCCCCCCCCCAACACAAAAAACAGTTTCAAATAGATTGCATATCCGAATTTAAGCAGCTATTCTGGATAGCATTTAAAAGATAATACAGGGGAACACATAGAATTCCAAAGTTGGAAAGGTCTTACTACATGGAATATTTAAAACTGATAAATTGAATCACATTAATATTAAGAACTTTTGCTTATTAAAATACTATTCCCCCAAAAGGGAACAGGAATCCACTGCGTGGAAGAAGATATTTTCCACAAGTAAAATGGCTAAAGTTTTGTATCTTGAATATACAACACACTTTGTAATAGATTGAAAACAAAATGGTCACAAAGTTTAAATCTTTATGTGTCCATGACTTTGCAAGGTGGATTTTCAATTATTTCCATCATGAAGGACAGATGTCTTCTTGTTCTTGAATCTGGGATAACCTTGAATGTTGCTTTGCCAATGAAGTATGGCTGAAGCAATGTTGTACCTCATATAAGATTAGGTTTCAAGAAGTCTTTCACGCTTCTACTCTGGCTCTTGGTCCTGCTGAGCTGACTAGTTTAATAAGCTCAGGCTAGACTGCTAGATGATAAGGAATATGTGGTTTAGTCATCCCCATCATCCAACTTAAGCTAGTCAACACCAGAAACAAAGCTGCACTGTTAAATTGCATGAGTGAGTCTAGCTGAGATCAGACCTAATTATTCATTCACAGACTGTAAACAAAATATTGTTGTTTTAAAACAGTAAACTTCAGATAGCTTATTATGTCATAAAATGTAATAGATAATGACTTAAATAGGTACATCATTTGAGACAATATTCAAATGAAAATCTAGAAGAGTTAACAATCATCAAGTGACAAAAACAAGGATAATACCAAGTGTTGACAGGACATGTTGCAATTGGAATTCTTATACATTGCTGATGGGATTACTAATTTATAAAATAAATTAGCGAAGTGGTTGGCATTAGCTATTCAAATAAAAGATTTTCATATGCTATGATTTACTAATTCTAATCCCAGGTAAAATTCAACAGAATGCATGCATGCATGTTTTATCAAAAGACATGCACATACATGTTCATTGTAGCAATAGTTTAATATTTAAAAAACAAGAAACAACCTAAATGTCCATCAACACTATAATGGATACTTACTTGTGGTTTATTCATGTTAATATATTATTATGCAGTAATTGAAATTTACCTACTAAACCTACAAAACATGGATGAAACTCACAAACAGAATTTTGAGCCAAAGAAACCAGAAACAAAAATAATACATACTGTTTAATTCCATTATTGTATGTTTCAATAATTCAGCAAAGATAAACAGTGGTATTTAGAGATTTATGTTTATCTGGTAAAACTCTAAAGGAAAGCAAATGAGTTTTATCATAATAATCAGGTTAATGGTTACCTTTTTAAAATAATTTTTAATTCAAATATATTTGACATATAACATTGTGTAAATTTAAGGTGTACAGCACTGTTGATCTGATACATTTACATATTGCAATATGATTGCCATTGTAGTGTTAACTAGCACCTCTATCACATCAGATAATTATCGTGTCTTTTCTGTGGTGGGAATAATTAAGATCTAGTCTCTCAGTAAGTATGATATTTATAATACATTATTGTTGCCTATAATCACTATATTGTACATTAAATCTTTAGGACTTATTTATTTATAAGTTGTAAGTTTGTATCCTTATACAACATCTCTCCTATCCCCCAATCCCCAGGCCCTTGTAATCCCCATTTTACTCTATGTTTTTATAAGTTTGGCTTTTTTAGAACCCACAAATAAGTGATATCACACAGTATTTGCCTTTTTCTGTCTGACTTCTCTCAGGCTAATATGCTCAAGTTCTACACATGTTGTTGAACCTGGCAAGATTTCCTTTCTTCTCATAGATGAATAATATTCTATTACAGATATATATCACATCTTCATTATCCACTCATCTGTTGATAGGCACCTAGGTTGTTTCCATATGTTGACTGTTGTGAATAATGCTGCAATAAACATGGTAGTGCTTATATTTCTTTGATATCCTGTTTTAATTTCCTGTGGGTATATGCCTCAAAGTGGAATTGCTGAATCATGTAGTAGCTCTACTTGAAATTTTTAAGGAAACTCAATACTGTTATCCATAGTGGCTGAACCAATTTACCTTCCCACAAACAGTATACAAATTTCTTTTTTTCCGCCATCCTCACCAACATTTGTTATCGTTCATCTTCTTGATGATAACCATTCTAACAGGTGTGAGGTGATCACTTATTGTGGTTTTGATTTGCAGTTTCCTGATGATTAATGATGTTGGGCATCTCTTCATGTACCTATTGGCCATTTGGATGTCTTCTTTGGAAAAAAATGTTTATTTAGTTCATATGCCCATTTTTAAATCAGGCTGTTTGTGGTTGTTGTTACTGAGTTGTATGAGATCTTTATATATTTTGCATGTTAATCCCCTTATCCAATGTATGGTTTGGAAATATTTTTTTCCCATTCCACAGGTTGCCTTTTTATCTTGTTGATTATTTATTTTGTTGTACAAAGGCTTATCATTTTGACATAGTCCTACTTGTTGATTTTGACTCTTGTTCTTTATGTTTTTGGTGTCATGTGCAAAAAGTCATTGCCAAGAGCAACGTCAAGAAGTTTTTTCCCTGTGTTTTCTTCTAGGAGTTTTATGGTATCTTTGATCCATTTTGAGTTAGTTTTTGTGAATGGTGTAAGATAGGGGTTTAATTTCATTTTTCTGTATGTGTTTACCTTGTTTTCCCAACACCATTTGCTGAAGAGACTATTCTTTCCATATTGGGTGTTCTTGGTTCTCTTGTGAAAAATTAATTGACTATATATGCAGCAGTAGAATCTACATTCTTGTCAGGTACACAGGGAGCATTCTTCAGAATATATCATATGATAAGATAAGAAAAAAAAACAAGTCTTAGAAAATTTAAGATTTAAATTATGCCAAATATCTTTTTTCACCATAATGATATGGAACTAGAAATCAACAACAAGAGGAAGGCTGGAGAATACACAAATATGTGGAAACTAAGCAACACAGTTCTGAATAACAAATGGGTCAAAGAAGAAATCAAAAGGAAAATTAAAAAATATTCTGAAACTAATGAAAATGAAAGCACAACATACCAAAACCAGCAAAAGCAGTTCTGAGGGAGAAATTTATGGCAATAAATACATGTAACAAAAATTTTAAAGATCTCAAATAAACAACTTAATTTGCACCTCAAAAAACTAGACAAAAGAAAATAAAGTCTAAAGTTAGCAGAAGGAAGGAAATAATAAAGATCAGTGCACAAATAAATTAAATAGAGACTATAAAAACAATAGGAAAGATCAACAAAACTGAGAGTTGTTTTTTTCAAAAAGGTAAATAAAATTGACAAATTTCAGTTATAGTAATTAAGAAAAATGACAGAAGACTCAAATAAAATCAGAAATGGATGAAGATATTACAAATGATACTACAGAAACACATAGGATCAAAAAAGACTGCAGAGAACAATTATATGCCATACAAATTAGATAACCTAACAAAAATAGAAACTTACAACCTACAAAGTTGCTAACCCTAACCCTAATTATGAAGAAATAACAAATCTAACCAATAACAAGTAAGGAGATTGAATCAGTAATCAAAAACTTCCCAAAAATCCTCCCAGGATCACATGGCTTTGCTGGTGAAGTCTACTAAACATTTAAGACGAATTAATGCCAATCCTTCTCAAACCATTTGGAAAAGTTGAAGGGGCAGGAACAATTGCAAACTTATTCTATGAGGTCAACATTACCCTAATAGCAAAGCCAGATAAGAAAATGATAGACCAAGTTCCCCAGTGAATATAGAGGCAAAAGTTCTCAAAAAAATAATAGCAAGGTGAATTCAGAAGCACATTAAAAGTATTATACACCATGAGCAAGTAGAATTTATCCCCAGGATGCAAGGATGGTTCAACATATGCAACTCAATTATGTACACTACACTAACAGAAGGAAAGATAAAGAAGTTATATTATCATCTCAATAGATGCAGAAAAAAATTTGACAAAAATCAACATTCTTTCATGATAAATACCCTCAGCAGTTTGGGTATATAAAGAATAAACTCAACATAATAAAGGTCATATAATACAAACCAACAACTAACATTACACTCAATGGGTGAAAAATTGAAAGCTTTTCCTCAAAGATCAGGAACAAGATGAAATGCCCGCTCTCATTCAACATAGTACTGGAAGTCCTACCCAGAGCAATTAGGCAAGACAAAAAAATAAAAGCATCAAAATCAGAAAGAAAGAAGTAAAATTGTTTTCATTTGCAGATGATATGATTTTATACATCAAAAATTCCAGACTCAACTAAAAAGCTGTTGGAACTAATAAACAAATTCAGAAAAGTGGCAGGATATGAAATCAACATACAAAAGTCAGTTGCATTTCTATGCACAAACAATGATACATCTGAAAAAGAAATAAGAAAACTATTCCATTCACGATAGCATCGAAACAATAAAATACCAAGGAAAAAATTTAACCAAGGAAATGATAGATCTGTACAATGAAAACTACAAGTCTTTGTTGAAATAAATTGTAGAAGACACAAACAAATGGAAAGATATCTCATGTTCATGAATCAGAATTAATAGTGTTAAAATGTCCACACTACCCAAAGCCATCTACATATTCAGTGAAAGTCCTATCAAAATTCCAATTACATTTTCCACAGAAATAGAAAAAAATCCTAAAATTTGTATAAAACCACAAAAGACCCCCAGTAGCCACAGCAATATGAGGAAAAAGAATATCAGGAAGTATCACACTTCCTGATTTCAAACTACACTACAAAGGTATACTAATTAAAACTTATGTTACTGACATAAAAATGGACATATAGACCAATGGAACAGAATTGAGAGCCCAGAGTTAATGGTTCTCTTTTAGGAGTTATGCAGGGATATAATTTGAATTGAGCATGTAAGGGTTTCTCTGGTATTAACAGATTCTACTTCTGGGTTCAGGTTACAAGAAGTTTATTATGTTATAATCATTGAATATTACAACAGTTTTTTTGTTTTTCAATTTTTATGAGTATGTCTGATTCAACATTTTAAAAGGGTAATTAATGCATTCATTGCATCCTTAAAATAGAATACAATTAGGCTAGAAGAAACAAAGTTAAAAAGTCACAACAGAGCTGGTAGAAGTAAAATATTCCAAAATCCCTTCCTTTTGTCTATTTAAGAGGAATGAGAAACAGAAGTAGCTTTTTCAAAATTAAATGTCCATACATGGGAGTCTTTTTCTGGAATCTTTGTTATGTTCCATTCATCTATTTTATCAAACTTGATATCAGTGCCACATTTTCTCATTTATTGTTGCTTTATGATAATTTGTGTAATTACATACTGTTAGTCTTCCAACTTCATTCTACATTTTCAAAGTTGTTTTTGTTAGTCTGTATCTTTTGTATGTCCATATAGATATTAGATCTTGTTAATTTCAATTAAAACAAAAGCAAAAACCAAACACCTGCCAAAATTTTGATTAGGATTGCATGGAACTGACAGAAAACTTTGGAGAGAAGAGACATCTTGACAATATTGAATCTTCTGACTCATGAATTCTATACTCCTCTCCATTTTGTTAGATATTCTTTAATTTCTTTCATCAGTGTTTCATAGTTTTCACTCTACAGGTCTTCAATATCTTTGGTCAGATTTATCTCTATTTCATATTTTGATGCTATTTTAAATATTATTTTTAATTCCATTTTTTATTGTTAATTGTAGAAATCAATTCACTTTTGTATGTTGTTCTTCTCAAGAACAAACTTGTGGTGTAACTTTTTGGCTCTTTTGCTTTATTATTTTGTTTGTATTTCCATAATGATTTTCTGTGATCTTGTTATTGTCTTTCTTCTATTTATGCAGTGTTTCATTTGTTTTTCTTTTCAAGTTTCTTAAGTGGATGCTGAGCCATTGATTTGAGATCTTTGTTCCTTTTTAATATTAGTGTTCAGTGTTATAAATACCACCTACGTACTGCTTTATTGGCATCTCACAAATTTTGATACATCATGTTTTTTTTATTTTATTCAGTTGAAAATAACTTCTAATTTCTATCTTTTTTAAAAAGAATCATTGATGCGTTATTTAAAGTGTGTTATTTGGTTTCCAAATATTTGAGGATTTTCCAGGAATTCTTATTTGATTTCTATTTTAACTCCTTTTCTGCCAGAAAGCATAATTTATATAATGTGGATCCATACTGAGAAATGTTTGTTGGTCAAGAATATGGTCTATTTGGGGTAATCTACCAAGTATTTGTTTTTTTTTTAAATGTACATTTTCTGGTTGTTAGATAAGGTATAGGATAAACAGCAAAGAGGTCATGTTGGTTGATAGTGTTGTTCAGGTCATTTATATTCTGATTTTTTATCTTCTTATTCTATCAATTATTGAGAGAGAAGTGTAATATAATATAATCTAACTACAGCTGTGGATTTTTCTATTTCTCCTTGTAGTTCTGACATTTTGCCTCTTGTACTTAGACTCTTTGGTGCATAAACATTTAAGATTGGTATATTCTCCTGGATTAATATTTTATCATTATAAAATAAACTTCTTTATCTCCAGTAATCTACCTTGCTCTGAAAGTTACTTTGATATTAATGCAGCCAGTCTAACTTTTTAAAATTTGTTTTAGCTTGGTGTCTGTTTACTTAAAGTACGTTTTCATGAGGGAAGCATAGAATGAGATTATGCTTTTTTATTTAGTCTCACAATCTCTGTGTTTTTTTTTCATGGTATTAGGAACATTTACATTAATTGCTATTATTGATATTTTTAGGTTTATCGTAATCATCCATTTGCTGTGAAGTTTTCCCATCTGTACTTTGCTCTCTTCTCCTCTTTATTGTTTTTTTTTAGAATAATATATTTTTTAGGATTCTATTTCAACTCTCTTATTTGTTATAACTCTTTGTTTTGTTACTTTAGTGAATGATTTGGGGTTCATAGTATACACTTGTAACTTTTTAAGATTCAACCTTTATGTGATATCATACCACGTCTCATACAGTATAAGAGCATTAAAATAATATACTCTCATTTCTCCTCTCTCATGTTTTGTGCTAATTTGTCATACATTTTACTTTTACATATGTTATAAACTCTATACCGCATTGTCATTAATTATGTTAGGAAATCAATTATCTTTTAGTGATATTTCAATAATAATAGAAGCCTTAGGTATTTACTTATATAACTACCACTTCCAGTACTCTTCATTCATTTGTGTAAGTCAGTACTTTATATCTGTTGTAATTTTTCTTTTGTCTTAAAGTCTTCCTTTATCATTTTATGTAATGCAGTTCTGTTGGCTATAAATACTTATCTTCCTGGTGATAATCTTATATTCTTATTCTTGGAACTTATTCAGATATGATATGAAGTTACTTCATAAAAGTTTGATTTGGGAGAATTTGGCTTTTAAGATATGTTAGATCCAGAGTCAGGGTTAGCCTAAGGCTATTATTCCCCACCACTGAGGTACAACTAGTCCTTGCTTTGTACACAAGTCCCTGTGAATCATAACATTTCACATATATGGTGAGAAGAAGTACTATTCTTAGATCTGTATGAGTACTGTGCACAGTTATCTCTAATAATGTCTGGCAGTTCTTTTCCTAGAATTGAGTAATTTCAGCTAAATATGCAAAGAGCACCATCTATGGATCTCTGAAATTCTCTCTTAGTGGAGCTCTCTTCTGTCTAGAACTCTGTTCTGTGAATTCTAACTACCCAGATCTTCTGGACTTTCAGGTATCTCTTCAGTTCAGGCACTGCATCAGTCTCCACCTGAGTACCCTATTTCCTAGCCTCTAAACTTTCTCAAGCTGGGTCAAACACAGGCTCACCTTGTTTGTTTTCCAGCTCTTAGGGATAAGTGACCTTCATTGCTTGATGTATTTAAGAGCTATTGTTTCACAACTTTTGCTTTGTTTTACTTATTTCAGGAAGTAGGGTAAATCTATACCTGTTATTCTATCTCAACAGAGTTATAATTGCCTGGGGATTGTTACTGCCTGACAGAAGTAGTTAAAATGATGGTTGAATGGTTTGAAAAGGAAAGTCATGTAGTTAAACTAAGGTTTACTTATTTTTCTAAAAATTTCCTTTTGTAGTAGATAAATATTAACCTGTAATTTAAAAGTAGCCTTATGGATCTGAATGATTATTTCCAAATTATCTAAAAAACTAGATTTCTGATGCTTTCACCATCTTTATGAACTATTTACATAATGCTAAATCAGCATGTGATGATTAAAATCACCAGCAAACCAATTCAGTATATACTAAATTTATAGAGATTAAATTTGTAGATTGCTGGATTTTCTCCAAATTGATTCCTGAAATCTATACCATGTTAATTTGTCAATGATTCATAGACTTGAAGATTTTTAAGGCCTGTGCTTTTAGCTTCAAGTCAAAACAAATACTTTACATTCACACAGCACAGCCATCTTGATGACTGAAGAGAACTTGACACTCCATGCATGTATGTTTTTCCACTTTCAGTATTTGATAATTTCTTATATTTCATATGGTATTTACAATATAGATAAGTCTTCTTCAATGAATATTTAATGGCTATCTGAATTTTTTGAAAATCTCAAACATCACTGTAGGAGCCTATTACACAGTACATAGAATAACTCCAAATGTGTAAGATTGATGGAAAAAAATAGGTTTACAATGTCCTCCAGTAAATGTTCTTACCATGGAGTTATAGCTGATGTGATCATCCAACATAACCAAGAATTCCAAAAAGAAGTTAAACATAGCAGTAAAATTCACCCACCAATAAAGACAACTTTGAAGTTTAAAAAAAAAAAAGAAGGGTTAAAATTTTACCAAAGTATGTGACTTAAATGGACACCATGAATAACAAAAACATATAATCAAAAGGAAAATATGTTGATAAACATTGTAAAGATTGCTAGTGCCATACTTATGATGTATTTAGATAACAGAGAGTGAATAATTGAAAGAGTATGTTGCCACTAGTTTTTTTGTCATAGTGGAGATTTTAGTCTGAGAGGTTTTAAAAAGGACCTAAATTTGATTTTAATTATAATTAAAAGCAGATGTTAATTTTCCTATAATATCTTATTTTTTTGTCATCTGTGAATTGGATATTTATATTACCTTTGTGTATAAAGGGAATTGTTACTGAATATTAAAATACCTTGTGTACCTAGAGGAGTTTTGTTGCTGTTGTTGTTAAGTGCAGAGAAATTTATAGGACAGAAATAATATCTCAATTTGAAATCGGAGAGAAAATTTAACTTATAAAAATGGGTAAATGAGCTTAAGTTATGCTTAAGTCAGGGATCTTCATTATTCTTATCCTAGTCAATGTTAATATGAATGACAAATCATAGGTTCTCAATAAAAATTTAACCTAATTGAAATTGAATCAATTTGAGGACACCAGAACAACTTGAGCAAACAAGAAAGTACACAAACAAACTGGACAAGAAAATCAAGTTCCTCCAAAATTGTCTCTATTTCTTTGCAAGCACACACACACACACACACACACACACACAACATTTCTTAACCTGTTTAAAATTTGTGTTTCTTTAAAATTCATCACTTCAGCAACCATCTCTAGAGTAGCATAATAGGTTTTTTTTTTAAGTAGTTAAACAAGGGGACCATTAGACTAGGGTGACTCTAATGCCTTTGTAGCCCAAAACCTAAGCCATAGTCAATGTATTTCAGTCAGAGACAAAGAAATTTAAGAACAACCAATCACAAAGAGGCAACTAGGCTTTCCCAAATCAGGCACCCACTTAAGTTATAGTCAATTATATACTTGAAAGCTGCTCAGAGAGTAGATCTTAAATGTTCTCACCACAAAATATAAATAGTAATAATGTGGCTGTGATGTTAGATCATGCTACGGTGGTAATCATTTTGCAATACATGTAAATCAAATCAAAACATTATACACCTCAAACTTACACAATTTTATATGTCAATTATATCTCAACAGAGCTGGAAAAAAAATTACGGAACCTAAACTTGAACACACACACACACACACACGCAATTTCCTTGCTTTGTTTCTGTATCTTCTCTGTAAAAGCGTCTTTTCTGGCTCCTGTCCTGGTGTACTCCTAATAACTATTGATTTAGCATTGCCTGATTCAAATTGGTGTATGCTCAAATAAACTCTTGGCAGTTTTAACGTGCCTCAGTTTATCTTTTTACACCTTCTACGGCCCTGGATTTTCTTGCTATAGAAGTGTTTCTTAGAACAGGCTCTCTGTGCATGTTCTTTTACATCAACCTGCAATGTGAACTGGCATCATCATGATGTTCACAAACGCAAACATCCATGAGGATGTCACACTGTTAAAAATTCTACATCTTATTAATTTGGAGAAAAATTATTATAGGAGAACAAGACCTGGCATTGTCAGAGGTTAAGTTGCTATGACTCTTTAATAACCTTGAAATTGAACACATTATAACTCTATAAGGCTGCCTGAGCTCTTTCACACATTTTTGGTTTTGAAATTGAACATAATAAATAGAAAAAACGTTTTAAAAGTAATTTAATTTAAATAACGTGCCAACATGAGTTTTAACTGTGCAATGTGCTTACTCTCATAACTACTTTAGACAGTTCTAACATAAACCCATTTTAAATAGAATCTTACTCTAAATTTAACTGCAACTTGACAATTATTTGTGTAACATAAATTAGCAAGTATTCTCATTTATCTTCATCACTTATCTTTTATTTTTTGTTATGTGCAGTTTCATTGGGAGGCACTGCTCTATATATAGTGGATGAACAGACATGGATTCCTCAGTCACTGAATGTTGACTAAGGGTGGATGTCTGTTTTATAATCTTTACATGTATTTCTTTATTTAATTTTCAACCTGATGATATATGATTAATTATTAGTTTCTCTAAGAAAAGATCCCAAGGTTAAATAATTTGTCCAAGATCACACAGACAGGTAATGGAAGACCCAAGAGTTGAAGCCAGAATATCTTTTGAAATGTTGCAAACAAATAGATTAACAACATATGAAAGGTTCATGAACTAAACCTACAAGTCAAAATATAGTTATACAATATATATTTGATAGCTTTTACCTATGACATAGCCAGAAGTTCTCTGCAGGGTGAAAAAAGTGTTTCATGCTACCCTCATCTCATTCAGAAGAACTGTAAATTCTGCTTACAGTTCTGTTTTTATAACATTAATGACACTTGTGTGATCCTGTGGCACTAAAATAATAATAAACATTATTATACACTGAAAATAAAAAATGGTTATAAACTGTAATGTGTTAAAAATGAAAGAACAGGGTGCTATGATTATAGAACAAAATAAGGCCAACTAATCTTTCAGTGGACAATGTCAGTAGAATTGCAATGTGATATATAAGTAAAGTTTAGTTTGCCCCAGGGATGAAGGCAAGTATTCCAGTAAGAGCGACTTCACAAGCAAGCCTCTGTGAAGGGCGGAACATTGTTTGCCCCAGGAACTGAGAGAGGATTGAGGTAGCTGAAGAACACTGAGGAAATGGAAAATGAGTTTGAAATGCATATTGATAGTAAGAAGGGATCACCTTCAACCAATCATTTTTGGCCATTAATTTAGCTATGATCCAAAATGCAATGGAATATGATTGCAAAGTTTGAAGCTGTGTGACATGATGAACTATAGTCCATAAAAGATTATCCTGTCTTCTATGTAGGGAATAAATTGGGGAGACCCAAAGCAGGAATCACAAGCCCAATTGGCTAGCAGAAGTTTAAATTAAAGACCACATGGCCCTGCATTAAATGGTTCAGGTAGATGAAGAGAGAGGCGGGATGCAGGATGTACTTTGGATATGAATTTTGATCTAGGAGGATGAAGGAACATGATATGTCAAGATTTCTATTATTGTTCCCAAGTGTAAGGAGTAACGTTTACTGTACAAGGGTAACACTAGAGAAGTGAAATTTTTGCGATGAAAGAATAAAAATTAATTTTCTACTTTCTAAGTTTGAAAAGAATGTGAAACATACATAGAGAGCTGTCGATAAGGTAGTTGAATACATGTAGTTTAGAAGAGGTCTGGTCTTGTTATGAAAGTTTGAGAAATGTCTGCATTTGGTTATATCTTTTAAAGATTTCAGAATGAATGAGATTGTATACAGAGGGAGTGGAGAGGAGCAAGGCACAGGGGAAAATCTCTGGAATATTAACTTAGTTGTCAAGTAGAGATTGATAAAATGTAGCCAAAAATGTAAGGATTTGGAAAGTATTAACCTGGACCAAATACTATTAAGAGATCACTCATGTCCTTTAGATTTAACAAAAGTAGCTCACTAGTGAGTTACTTTGAAGATATTTGTGTAGTGTTGGGAGAGAATCACGCCACAGTGAGTCAAAGAGCACATTCTTTGGTGGAGAAATACTGAAAGACAGAAGTAAGGTAACTAAACTTTACTAAGAACCTTGTCTGTTCAGAGGTGGTAAAAGATAGGGAAACATCTGAGGTAGCTTGCAAGGTTAACAGGTGGAATTTTTTGTTTGGGTTTTTGAGCATTATTTGTTTTTAATTTGTATTTATTACTTTGAACACACAGTTGATAAGAGGCAAATAAAGCTTATATCTAAATACTTACCACTGGGAAAAAAAAAAAAGGAGTGTTAAAATTTGCATCAAATCACTGATTTAAAAAAAAAGATAATGCTAAGACTCCACTCCACCTCATATTTTCCCTACCTTATCTCCAAAAGGCAACACTTAACATAATGTAAGAATGAGTCATTCCAATGTAAGTTTTGTATTTTCACTTTATATAAATAAATAAATATAGAATTTAGTTGTATGTTTTAACATTTGTATAATTGTTCTTTCTCATAGTGTTTCATACTTTGGCAAATAACTTTTTAAACTTGTACTTATGTTTTGATATTTATCCAGGGATACAAATAGATAGAGCTCATTTTGTTTACTATTTATTATTCTGTTGTTAGAATAAACTGAAATATAATTCATTTATTCACCCGTGAGGGACATTTAAGATTCCCATGTATTTAGTTCCTACAAACAGAGATATAGTAACATTCTTATATGTCTCTTTTTGAAAGTTTAAGAGATTCTCTAGGGTAGACACGTAAAAGTACAATTGATGGGTTGTAGGTTACATGCCTTGTCTTCCTTGCTTGGAAATTTTATTTTGCCTTATAATTACCAATTTTACTATTTCCAAAATATATATTTTCTAAACTTTAGACATTGATTTTCTTGTAAACTTGTTCATCAGGAAATGATAATTTACTGTTCCATTACACTCTTTACTGATTAGTAGAAGGGTTGAGCATTTATTTATTTGATTATTATTCTTTTGGTTTCTTCCTCCTTGAACTGCCCGTTCTTATACCTTTTATCCATTGTGGCTTTCCTTCTTGAGTTGCAGGTGATCTGAGATGTGAACAATAGGGGATCCTGGGCACAGGGTATATGTAAGGAAATACTTGTCATTATTTTGAGACCCCTCTGTAAATCTATAATCTGTCAAAAGCAGAGAAAGTTCATAAAATGTTAGTTTTACTTCTCTTTCTCCATTTTGCCAAAGAGCTTCAGCTAAGTTTCTGTATGCTTTGCTGTATAAATTAGTCTTGCTAAATATATCTGTGGTCTCTTTCTACCAATCTGAAGCTCTGCTATGATGTTCCAAAAATCTTAATATAAAGAAACAAGAGTGTAATGTAAGAATGTTGGTGTTTATTTAAAGAAAATGACTACAATTTTGCTTTTTTACTCCTTTTTAAAATTTTAAAAAAATTTCACTTAAGAAAATGTATGCTTCAGAAACAATCTTTCTCATGTGTAGTGAAAAGAAGCAACACTCAAAAAGGACAAGCACTTTAACTCTAACGCCCAATATTCACCCCTACCTGAAGCTCAAATAGGAGGACTAAAGCCAGCAGGCTGTTGTGAATTCTGTTCCAGTTTTTGTTGTTTAGAAACTACACTGCTAAGTATGTTTATGAGCCTGGAAGACTCTTTAAAAAAATAGCAAAAATAATACAATGAAAATGATAATCAGAGTAACAATAAAGCTGTCTTCCAAAGAGAATTTTTGCATACTCTGACTTCTCTTCTAGAAAAATCAAGATAAGGAAATATATTTTTCCATTGATAAAAACTATAAAATTTTAGTCTATGAAGTATTCAGTTCAATCAGTGAAGCATGCACCTCAATCAAATACAGTGAATTGGGAAAAACACACAATTAAATTGTATCTGTGAAGTTTGTTTCTTGAGTTGTAGAGCAATCTAAAATTATGAGTAAATCAGGCATCTAGGAAATTATGCAACATTTTAATCAATTATGCCCTGAAAGGTCTTGGCAAGAGAGTAGTTAAATCAGTAAAATCTGCAACTAATTCATAGGATGGTACATACTGATCAATGCATTATGGTACTCTATCACCAATGGGTAAATGCACAGTGAAATTCATCGTATTTATTTCCAACTTTGTACCTATTCAACATCCTAACCTAACAACCATGCCTATAAAGATCATACTACATATATACTTCCTCCCCACGTACAAACCTGATACATCTCAAAGTTCATCATTAATTATATCTGGGACCCAGATAACACAGGAGCAGTTATTCAAGTAGATACTAAGTGTGAACATAGCCTTGAATTCTGCAAACAGTCTATAAGTCAGAAGAAAAGTAAACTCATTCTTCACTTTGTACGTGTGTCAACCCCACACAGTTTCCAGATTCTATTCTTTAGTTAGATCTACAAATTTCCCTATGACCCCACCAATTTGCAGAGAATAGATTCAATGTTGTTGTGTAATTTTTTTTTTTTTTTATTTGGAAAAGAGGAAGATCATCATTGTTTTAGATGAAGCACTTAGGGGACAATACTAGCTTTCTTCAGTTTGTAATGTAAAGTCAATCTTTTCATCTAACTGGAGTCCTTATAACAGAAAAATTACAAATCTTCTATTTCCAATTCTCCATATTTCTAACTTAGATGATAAACATAGATCACTCTCCCATACTTATGATTCATCACACAAGTACATAACTCATAAATATATACACCCACATGCATGAACACACACTTGTCGTGGTGGATCAACTTCCAAAAATGTCAACAAGCTGATTGGAGCTATGAATCACGGTGTATGTAAAGGGCCTTTAATATTAATATAACATGCACTGTAGGTTGTAATTAGGTGCCAAGTCACCCACAGCCTCTTATTCAAAAAGTGTAAAAACAAGATAGATGTATAAAAGAAGAAGTAAAAGTACAATGATATATTAAGAGCAAAGTGTGGGAATGGGGGGGGTGTGGTGGGGATGAATAAACAAAAATATGTACAATCACATCTAAGCACTGTATACATGTTGACCCAAACCGTTATGGACTTTTGAATATATCCTTAAGTCTTCCTTCCTAAATGTTATGGTAATGAATCTTTCCAGGAATTAATTGCCAAATTAAGTTGAGCTTTATAGGATGACCTCATTCCCTGCAGCAAGCTATTGCTCCAGAAATATGCCAAAATGAGGAATGTCTTACTTGTAAATATTGAAGGCAAAACGTAATGGTGTAGTTGGTGAAAAGGCAATGCAATGACCTTCCTGGCTTTTCTGGACATAAATAACTACTTTATCTAATATAGAGTCATAAAAATTTTAAGAATCTTAAAACAGGGATAGTTTATGTAAGAGAAAGGGTGCCTACTGTTATTTACACTGTGTGTCAGGTCCTGTGGATTTAACATGGGTGATCCAATATAGCATAGTCCATCAGAAAAAGTCTATCTCCAAGAAAAGAATGGTATATGAGGTACAGAGTATGATTGGGTACTTAGAAGCTAATTGTTTTCTTGAGCTGAAAGATTTGAGAGAATTTTAGTGTAGATCATGAAACATAGTTTGAGCACACTAATGAGGGGTCTAATTTAGTTCAAGCAAAGTGAATAACATTTGCAAAGACACAAATTATGAACTTGTGTGATATGTTGAAGGAACAGAGGTTTGATTAATATGGCTGGACATTGATTATAACTAGAAATGCTCTATGGAAGCTGATCATGAAAAGCTCCATATGTTATATTTGAAGGCCCTAAAATTGGGAGGAAAATATGCATTTAAGATTCTGAGAAAAAAAAGGGGGCAGTGCCTGGGATACTGTGCCTTCAGGCATCAATGTTCACCTATAACCGCTCTGGTATATAAGCTAATTTCTTCCATTAGATGTTTATTTTTTATTGTTAGGTGGGTTTTTATCATAAATGGGTATCTACAATTACCAAACTTGTGTTATCTATCTAAACACTATTTGTTTATTTTTTTCTCCTTTACCCGTGTAAGGTAATGATTATAATTCCTAATGTTAAATGATCCTTTCATTTCTAGAAGAAACCTTAATTGATCATATTTTCCTCTTCTACTCACCTAAACTCAACATGTTAATTCTTTGTTTTGGATGCTTAAACCTATTGAGTGACACACACTTCTATTTTTCACCTAATATTCATTTTTCTCATTATTCTGTTTAGCATTTTACTTGATGACATGGCACATGGCTGCAGACTGCATTTCTCAGCTTTCTATGTAAGTAATAAGGTCATGTGACTATGTTTTAGACAATGTTAGATTAAGAGAAGAGGTATGCAGGACTTGCAAGTAATGTAACTTAAAGGAAGCAGCTAACTCTCCATGATTTTATTTTTAATTCTCCTAGTTTGAAACTTGAATATGGTGGATGTGACTACTCATTATTGACCATAGGTTCAACAGAACTTAGGGGATGAAAGAGTAAGAAAAAAGGAACCTGAGCCTCTGGATGACCTAGTGAATCAAAATCATACTATTCACTTCCACAGCCTACATACTGAAATTTTTATGTAAGAGGGAAAGAAAAATTAAAAGAGCTATTTCCCTCTGTCTCTCTTTTATAGTAATTTATATGCCACACAAATTATCTGTCTCTTAAGTTTGATAGAATTAATCTATTAAATCATCTAGACTAACATAGAAACAGATGTCCATTCACTTCTCTGAAAAATAATTTTATTAAAAGTTGAATTGCTAAAAATAATATTTATAATACATGTGAATGTCATACTAAATAACAGTAATTACAAATCTAGGGTTTAATCCTCGAAGTCCATTATGCCATATTCTCTCCACTCATATCTCTCTTTGGATACACATATACAAAAGTTTCCAAAGAGTGTATATTAGTAAAAGTGACATTCCTGAGTCATGGAAAATGCACAAATTTTGCTTTATTAAATAATGTCAAATTATTTTCCAAACTGTTATGGAGCAATCTACAGTTCCAGCAGTCATAGTGTATACATAGTGTAGACCAGTGCTTGACATTCATTGCCAAACTTTTTAATATTTGTCAGTCCAGTGAGTACAAATAGTATCCTTGTCTTTCTTTCTCTCTTTCTCCCATTCTTTCTTTCTTTCTTTCTTTCTTTCTTTCTTTCTTTCTTTCTTTCTTTCTTTCTTTCTTTCTTTCTTTCTTTTCTTTTCTTTCTATTATTTGTATTTCTTTACATGCTAATAAAGGTTAATTCATTTTAATACATTTATTGTAATTTCATGTGTCTTTCTGTAAAGCACACATTCAAACCTTTTGCCTTGTTTTCAAGCATTTAAAAATTGTATGGACATATATCTTTATCATGTTTATGCATTGCTAAGTATTCTCAGTTTGTAAATTTCTTTTTTTACTTCCTCTAATATCTAAAGCCTTAATTTTAATGTAGTTGGATTTACCAGTCATCTCCTATATGGTCTGGATTTATGGCTTAGTGGAAAAATTCAGGCCCTCCTTCTTTTTGAGGACTGAAGCAGTTTTCCTCCAGCTTCTGAAAATGTTGGCAGGTGACATGTGACACAGCTGACTCTCACTGCTCACCCCCCACACACACACATATATTGCCTGAGTTTTTTGTTGGCTGAAGAATGCCACCTTCACAAAGGTTTCTTCTCTTCCCCAGAGGGGTATTGTGTACAATGACTGGTCAATGTGGAAGTAGAGATGTGTGACCTCTTGTCCCACATTAGGAAAATATGATATGGTAGGACCATCCCAGTCCCAAAATTCCACATTGACCACAATGACCATGCTAACCATTTGCAGCCAATGTAACAAGCAGGAGGTCCCAGTGGCACTGCAGTAAACGGGCATTAGTAGCTTGGACAGTGAACAAACCTAAGCAGCTCATCCAGTGATAGGATTTTGGCTTTGCTTGGCTTCCCTTTGTGCCTACAATCCCCAGATTTCAAATATTTTTTTTCTATTTAAGTTACTTATGGTAATACATATATCCTAAGAATATATAAATATAGTTTTTATTTTTAGTTTGCTTAAATTAACCGAACTGGATTTTGGGTTTTGCTCATAAGAAAATTACTTGGCCATATCTGGAATAAAGTTCACATTGAAGGCAAGGCTTTTGGAGATACAAGCAATTGAACTAAATAGCATAAAAAAAAAAAAAAAAAACAAGCCAAAACAAAACAAAACAAAATTCAACCACTCTAACATTGGGCTAGAGTAATTTCGTTACTCTTTATACAAATATCAGATTCCAAAGAAATATTTTAGTGGTTGCTCACAACACAAGAAATTTAAAATACCAGTAATTATGTTACAAATTAAGAGATAAAAGGCCAAAATTTGTGAAACAGGATGCTGTAAATAATTTGTTACAGCTACCCAGCAGTGTTACACAAAAGGATACAGAAGACATTCTTAGCAATTTCCTGAGAAACACATTATAGGGGTGAGCTCTACAACTCTTAACAGCATTTCAATGACTGTTCTCTGCAGTGGATAATCAAAGTGTCCTTGATTTCAAGGAGGACAGAAAGATTCAAGATAGAGAGCAATGAGTGGCATTTAAATGACAAAGACTAAGTTAGGTTGACATAATCATTGGAATGGCTCAGTCTATAGACTTTTTTTCAGCAATGGCTAATATCAAGTGAAGATATTGGATCAGTCTATGAAGGTAATTTTTTTTTTTTTCAATTTTATTTATTTATTTATTTATTTATGGCTGTGTTGGGTCTTCGTTTCTGTGCGAGGGCTTTCTCTAGTTGCGGCAAGTGGGGGCCACTGTTCATCACGGTGCGCGGGCCTCTCATTATCGCGGCCTCTCTTGTTGCGGAGCACAGGCTCCAGACGCGCAGGCTCAGCAGTTGTGGCTCACGGGCCTAGTTGCTCCGCAGCATGTGGGATCTTCCCAGACCAGGGCTCGAACCCGTGTCCCCTGCATTAGCAGGCAGAGTCTCAACCACTGCGCCACCAGGGAAGCCCTGTGAAGGTAATTTTATAAGAGATATAAAAACTATTACATCAGTTAAACAGATGCTTGACTTG
This sequence comes from Balaenoptera musculus, assembly GCF_009873245.2. Taxonomy (NCBI): domain Eukaryota; kingdom Metazoa; phylum Chordata; class Mammalia; order Artiodactyla; family Balaenopteridae; genus Balaenoptera; species Balaenoptera musculus. The sequence goes on from NC_045797.1 coordinate 22,635,945, forward strand.
AACCCCAACAGTAAGTGTTGGCTTTGGGATACAGTTTGTATTACAAATGTAGGTAAAAGTTGTAAGGTAATCTTAAGCCTCTGTGAGGACTCTCTAAAGGATCCCTAGTTCTTTTATTTCTCAGAAGCCTTTCTATCAATAAATAACAGTACCACATCCTGGTCCCACCAGGACAGTCTTCATCCCAAATGGAGGAATCAGACAAGGGTTCATTATAATATTCTTTCACAAAAGGGAACATTGGGGTGGCAGACAGGAGGAATGTATTCCATTATCAAGTGTTTAGTAGGTTTCTAACACTGTCAGTCTGCTAAATTGCTTTGGTCTTGTCACATGCTTTGGATGACCCTACATGACAGATCTCTCACTTGTTACAGAGGGGAAATTAAGAGTGTGGTCACAGTGTACTTTTCCTTCATTACAAATGCTTGCACTGATCTGATTTGTACTGGTTTCTATTTTCTGTTTCTGTTCAGAATAAACTTTGCATCAATCCTCTATCTGATGTCGCTCAACTGAACTAGTTTTCCTAACTCAAAGCTGAAATGAGATTTCTTTCTTTCTAACAAATAGTCTTGTTCTTGATTCTTTACCTCTGAAACTAAGTTTCAAAATAATTTCTTTTAGCTGTACTAACCCAGAACGATCTCAACCCATTTCTTTTTGTCAAGCAATACTGTTGTTTTATTATTCATCCTGTTTCAGGAAAGTTAGGCTTTTTAGATAGTATCAGCTCTCCATCTGCTCCCCCTCTCCCCCATATTCTGATGCTTGGTTTTCTCATCTGTAAAAGAATTGCATATACTCTTCTTATTTTACAGTATAGTTGGGGACTGAATATATATATTATCTGTGAAAGAGCTTTTTATCCCTTAAAACACAAAAAAATGGAAGTAGTTTATATTAATACTCATGAACTATGTTGTACAACTTTAGAGTAATGTGATCTTTTAAATATATAAAGGTATTTTTTGAATTTTTTCTTGTTATCTCATTCCTAGATACCACTCTGTCATTGATTTAGCTTTTCTATACCTCTGTTTCACAAGGAAATAAAGGAAAAACACACTGACCTGGACTAAAAGTGAGACAGGCTGGGGCCTGGAGCCTTTGCTGCAATGCTTGCACCTGGACAAACCTCTCTTCAAGCAACAAAATACAAAGAAAGTATAAGTAACTAAAAATAATGGCATATATGTGCAGTTGGGGCAAATTATGGACAAAAAGATACAAAGGACCAAAAAACTCAACTGCCACTTCTGAAGAGCCAGGAGCAAAAACAGGGTGTTAGGAGCAAAAGCAGGGTACTGCGCATGCCCCCTGCACTCAACACCATCAGAGGGGTGGGAAAAACACCTAACCTATCCCACTGGCTTCACCCTTGGACACACCCCTACCCTCACCCCATATAAGGAACAAGCTCACACCCTCTCAGGGAGTAAGCAAACAAGGGAACCTGTTACTTGTTCTTGCTCCCCCCGGCTGCAGCAGGAGCCCCAATAAAGCCTTGCTTGGATTTCGTCTGGCCCCTAGTCAATTTCTATTGATTGGGGAAGGCCAAGAAACCTGGTCAGTATCAAAAAAATGGTGATGAAATTAATATGAAAACAGACCCCAGGCTCAAAATCAGTGGAACAAATTATTTCTATTCTTGAACACTTTCATTAGACTATCTTCCCACATTATTTCCTCCCTATTCTTCTTCATACATCATAGGAGTCAATTGCCTCCAGTCAAACTGAATTGTTCATATGCTACAGATATAGCCTAGTCTTCCCAATCTCAGCAAATTTGCTCAACATAACTTGCACCAGGTTAGTTATCATGACATTCCCCAAGGCCATCACCACTGTCATGCTTGTTACTGATCTACTTTGCCAAATGTGATCTCTTTCTCCCCATGTCTCTAGGACTTTAATTTTTCTTAAGACACTGCCCACACTCTGCCTTATATTAGGACTCTAGTTTCATCTCTGGTTTTATCTTCTCCCAACATTCTGATAAGTTGTCTGATGGCAGGGTCTACACTTCCATGTTTCTACATCCTCTACAAAGCTTATGGTTCCCACAACAGTAACAATTAACACTTTGAACTGAATAAAATTGAGAAACGATTTAGAGTAATATACTATAATGAACCTTTTGGAAAGGTTCATTTCTAAATGAACAGCCTAGAAAGGCTGTTAAAATGTTTATAACTCAGCCAAGAAAACTCATAAGCCTAAATTATCAGTGAGTTTGATTGTATTAGAGGTAGAGAAAACTTCTGACTGAGAAATTTTCCTCTCCTGAGAGAAGAGTCAGGAGATTTTGCCACTAAGCTATGGCCAATCAGAAATTTAGGTGGCAAGAACCTTCCACTGTATGTTTATGTCCTTGTACTCTCTGTGGACATGCTACACTGCCTCCATCCTTCCAGACAGCCATGATTTAACCAACTGTAAGTCTTTAGATGGAAAGGTTTGTGACTTTTTTCCCACTAGAATGTTTTTACTTTCTCTGGGAAGTTAAAACAACATAGGTAAGAGTTATAACTATACTTTTGGGTGGGTGTTATAGAGGGCATTTCTCAAATAATGATGAGGCAGGAAGTACAATTTTACTTTCTAGAGGAAAGCTGAAAATAAATTTTCAGAATCTCCTCAAACATCGTTTTTTCCCTGGTACCTTAAGATATCTTTCCAACTTAATTGCATCTTTGCATTTGCTTTCAAATGTTAGCATTGTCATGTGTCCTAAAAATTACTACCTTTTTTTTAACCTTTTAAAATATTTATTGAAATAGTTGATTTACAATGTTGTGTTAGTTTCAGATGTACAGCAAAGTGATTCAGTTATACATATACATACATACAAATATATTCTTTTTTTACATTCTCTTCCATTATAGGTTATCACAAGATATTAAGTATGGTTCCCTGCACTATACAGCAGGTCTTTGTTGGTTATCAATTTTATATATAGTAGTGTGTATAGTTTAATCCCAAACTCCTAATTTATCCCTCCTTCCGTTTCCCCTTTGGTAACCATAAGTTTCTTATCTACGTCTGTGAATCTATTTCTGTTTTGTAAATAAGTTTATTTGTATCATTTTTAGATTTCACGTATAAGTGATATCATAGGATATTTGTTGTTCTCTGTCTCACTTACTTCACTTAGTATGATAATCTCTAGGTCCATCCCTGTTGCTGTAAATGGCATGATTTCATTCTTTTTTATGGCTGAGTAATATTTCATTATGTATATATACTAAGTCTTGAATACTACTTTCATGGAAATCCATGCAAACAGAACCTACATAAATTTTTAGGACTATTTTCTTTTTAGCATCCAATAATCATCAGTTCTCCAGGCTCTTTGAACATAGCAGATTTGGCTATGTTTATAAAAGTGACTCCTTCACTTTTATAAACATAGCTTCACTTTATAGAAGCCACTCCTTCACTCCCATACTTTCATACTTAGAGGAAAGGATGACAAATAAAAGCTTAAAAACTTCACAACTAATATATAGCAATGTTGTAACTGCTGTATAGAGTACTGAGCTAAAAGGAATCTTACTAACATTTAAAATATTTCTGGTAGCTGCATAAGTCCTTGAGAACACTGTATTTATCCTTTGGTAATAACTGAGCATTATGAATTTTAAGTCCCATTCCTCTGAGAGTCTAGAATTAAAGAGATAGATTGTTTCATAGCTATGTTTATGATGACCCCCTAAAATCTCTTGCCTGTTAGTTTGCCTGTTACTTTATTAAAAATCCATACACATAAACTATTGTACAGAATTACATTAGCATAAACTTTTTGGTAAGCAATTTGGTCATGGTTATGATGATAATGATTAAAATGAAGTAAAATACAGGATGCTATAAAAACCTATCACAGAACTTAAAGAGTAAGAGGTGAAGGTACCACAAGATAGACATTTTCAAAACACAGATATGATTCAGTCTCTTTCCTGAATATTAGCATAATGTTAAATGAAAAAAGAAGGGACAGAATGAATATATGCACAGATTTTTATAAACAAATATATATTATTATATAATTATATTTTTATATGTATGTTAGAAACTAAAATTACCTAAACCAAAAACATCAGGATGTTAATATCAATTATTTCTTAATGATATGATACTTATTTATTTTTATTTTTTGTGCTTTTTGCAGTATGCAATATCTTTCAAAAAATCAAAACAAACATTTAATAAGAATTACTATAGACTTTTTACTTCACAGATCAACAAATTATGACCTGGTAGCCAAATATATTTTTAAATAAAGTTTTATTAGAACACAGGTATGTGCATTTATGCCCATTTGCTTACTTACTGTCTGTGGCTGCTTTCATAATATAATAACAAATTTGAGAGGTGTTAAAGAGACCACATATCTAGCAAATCTTAAAATATTTATTATCTGGACCTTTTTACAAAAAGTTTACATACTCCTGCTTTATATCATCAATTCTTTCTTAATTACCTGTCTAGGATAGCCCAGAGGACAATTTATAGGCAACACTTTCTTAAAAGTATGATCACACTTCTACAAGGAACAAGGCTGTTTCTTAGGATTAAGTTGTTACACAGCCAGTTTAAATTAACAGGTGGAAGAATATGTCAACAGATGCGAAATTCTGACTGCTGCTATATTTTTGTAAGCTATTTCAACAGTAATTTGTATTTAGTTAAAAATATTTTTATTACAATTCAAGCTTAAATAAGCTCTGTGTCTGTCTGTTATGATACTTTCATATTCTGGCCTTTCTTCTGAAGGCTTTTCTGAATAAAAACAGATGGGATTCCAGAACTAGAGAAACTGTATGCATATTTGAGTTACTTGTTTAAAAAAAGTTAAAAAAGGAGAAAAGTCTATAGATAACTTAAAAGTAAATGAATAATCCAAAAATTTTATATCTTGAGTGTGCATCTTTTATGATGAAAGTTGTTGAACTTTAGTTTGTATATAATTTGATCATATGGTTACAAAATATGTGATTAAGCAATGCAACAAAATATTACACAGATATTTAACACACAGATATCCACCAGAGGTAGATGCTAACAAAGGTGAAAAAATGAAATAGAACCAGGAAAAATGTTCAATATTTTATTCATGGCCTACAAAATGCTTATAGATGGGCCACAAAGTTGATTAAGATTTCTCATAGACAAAGTGGAAAGGGAGATTTGCTTACTAACAGTTCTTTGTTCATAAGCTGAACACATATCTATTGCCCAGAAGAAACACAAATATCCTATGTACTACACAGCCAGGAAGGAATTTTCTCAGGAGGTGCAAGCCTACTTCACCCAATTCATGCAATAGCTGAAAAAAGAAACTCTGTAGAATCTCATTCTAAGCTGAAGATGTCACACAACAAAGAATAATTATTTTATTCATTTGCTTGTTTATTTGTTTTTTTAATAAAATAATGTTCTGAATCAGAGCCCAGCTCTTTGCTAATCAGATTTGAAGCAAGGGTAAATATTAGAATATATTTAAAAATTAGTTATGTTTAATTATGTCCCATTTGTTTATTTTAGTTTTTATTTTCATTACCCTAGGAGGTGGGTCAAAAAAGATCTTGCTGTGTTTTATGTCAGAGTGTTCTGCCTATGTTTTCCTCTAAGAGTTGTATAGTGTTCAGCCTTACATTTAGGTCTTTAATCCATTTGGAGTTTATTTTTGTGTATGGTGTTAGGGAGTTTACTAATTTCATTCTTTTACATATAGCTGTCCAGTTTTCCCAGCACCTAATTAAACTTAAAAACTTTTGCACAGCAAAGGAAACCATAAACAAAACTAAAAGACAATCCTCAGAATGGGAGAAAATATTTGCAAACAAAGCAACCTACAAGGGATTAATCTTTAAAATATATAAATAGCTCATGCAGCTCAATATCAAAAAAGAAAAAAAAAAAAAACAACCCAATGAAAAAATGGGCAGAAGACCTAAATAGACATTTCTCCAAAGAAGACATACAGATGGCCAACAGACACATGAAAAGATGATCAACATCACTAATTATTAGAGAAATGCAAATCAAAACTACAATGAGGTATCACCTTACATTGGTGAGAATGGCCATCATCAAAAAATCTACAAACAATAAATGTTGGAGAGGATGTGGAGGAAAGGCAACCCTCCTAGACTGTTGGTGGGAATGTAAGTTGGTACAGCCACTATGGAGAACAGTATGGTGGTTCCTCAAAAAACTAAAAATAGAACTACAGCATGACCCAGCAATTCCACTCCTGGGCATATACCCAGAGAAAACTATAATTCAAAAAGATACATGCACACCAGTCTTCATTGCAGCACTATTTGCAATAGCCAGGACATGGAAACAACCTAAATGTCCATCAACAGAGGAATGGATAAAGAAGATGTGGTACATATATACAATGGAATATTACTCAGCCACAAAAAAGGAATGAAATTGGGTCATTTGCAGAGATGTGGATGGACCTAGAGACTGTCATATAGAGTGAATTAAGTCAGAAAGGTAAAAACAAATATTATATAATATCACTTGTATGTAGAATCTAGAAAAATGGTACAGACGAACTTATTTGCAAAGCAGAAATAGAGACACAGATGCAGAGAACAAACTTATGGATACCAATGGGGGATGTGGGGGTGGGATGAATTGGGAGATTGGAATTGACATATATACATTATTATGTATATAATAGATAACTAATGAGAACCTAATGTATAGCACAAGGAACTCTATTCAGTGCTCTGTGGTGATCTAAATGGGAAGGAAATCTAAAAAAGAAGGGATATATGTATACGTATAACTGATTCACTTTGCTGTATAGCAGAAACTAACGCAATATTGTAAAGCAAAGCAACTATACTCCAATAAACATTTTAAAAAAAATAAGTTACAAATTATTTACTGGCCAAAGAAACTCCCATATATAGTATTATATATATAGATATACACATACATAGTATATGTTATACATATCTTTTATGTATATAGATGTACATACCCATATATAATTTTTTTCTAAACTTCTTTTTATATGACAGGTGGAAAAGATCTCATAAACTGAAATGACAACAATGTTAACAATGGGTTTCTCCTATTTAGAAGAGAATGATGGCTGATTTGTTTTGTTTCTCTGTTTTTTGTAAAGAGGTTAAAATTCAAGTGTTACTTCTGTAATAAGAAATACAATTTTAAACTGCCTTTTCCATTAATCTATTACAATACTCTATCAAATTACTGCTTTTTCTCCTTTATTAAATGTATTATATTTAATGAGGTTTTATTCTTCAGTCATCTATTTATAGTTTAAAGTGGAGCTGATCAGAGATTTGAAGCACCCTTGCCACCACTCAGTAGTAGTGCACTAAAATCACAAGGGCAGACTTAGGAGACAGAATTAATTTCAATTATGAGAGAAAGCATCCATGATACGATTTTGATACATGCTGCCATTTTTAATTTGGAGTTAATATATGTGTCAGAATTTATTTAAAACCGTAAACTACCTAATAAAAGCATATCATGTTTTTTGCAACCTCCACAGAAATCAAAGAAATACAAACTAAGAAAACCTGAAATGACATGTTAAACTATGAAATCACAACACTGTGTATATTTTAATGCTAATTTCATTCATTGTTGAAAGTGAATAGGAATTCTTAAAGCCTACTCTTAAAACTATTATTGAATACAAAACTTCTGGTTAATACTTTGGCAATATATATCAAGAGCACAACTTTTGATTAAGCAATTAACTTAGAGGTCTTTACACACAAAATAACATCAAGATATGCCAAGATTTATACACAAGAATATTCTTAATTATCAGTACCAGTAAGCAAAATAGAGGGAATTTAATATAGAGAACTGGCTACACAGGAATAGCTGAGATGCCAATCATGGAATTATAAGTTTGATAAGAGCAGGAAGTCTTCAGCACTCTAGGTTGGAGGGACAGAGAAAGAAGGCTACCAGAACCCAGAGATGGAGATCACCTGTTAAGAGCTGGAGCCATGTCACCATGGCCTTTCCCATGCAGGGAAAATGAAGCTGATGACAGAGGTACCACCCAATGCAGACAGAAGAGAAGTACTCTCTCTCTCTTCCTCCTGCCTTTCAATGTCCCACTGACCCAGCCAGCCAGAAGTCAGCTGACTTAGGAACTCCCCACACACAGGCTGCAGGAGTCTCTTTCCTGAGATACAGGGGAGGGCAGGGTTGGAATGGCTCAGAGAGCAAACAGGACAAAAACCAGCAAATTAGCAAAAACTATTAATAATCTTTATGTCAACAATTATTGTACAATAATATGATAGAACAAATAATATGCAGTCATGGAATATTTTGTATGAAAGAGCTTGTAAACATATTCAAGATGTATGAAAAACCCACATAGAAACATATTTTTAAAATATGATTCAAATATTTTATTTTCTTCTTTTAAAAAGTCATATTATTATCCTTCCTTGTACACAGACTCCCTCTCTTAAAAACAAAACACAAAAAACAAGCAACAACAACAACAAAAAACAAAACAGGAGAATAAATTTTGGGGCACATATTTAGCACATATGGTTTGGTTTTGTTGTGTGTACATGATTATAAGGGGCTTGTTTAAATGGGCTTAGATGCAAACTTTGTGCCCTCAACACACACACAGCATAATTACTTTACTTAAATTTTAAGTTTATAGCAAAATCAGGAAATATGTCTTCATAAAATTAAGAAATGTATCAATTTAACATGTTCCAAACATTAAATATTAGACACCATGTATAATTCAATTTGAATTTAGCAATTTTGTTTATGCAGAACTTAGAAGGCAATATAATTGGATTTTTTTTCAGAGATTAAAGTGTCCACATATTTTTATAAAAGGACTGAGGACAAAATTGTGCTCTTAAAAGTTTATTCCTGTTTGACTGAAGACAGAGAAACAAGGGGAGAGTGAACACATTCTCATCACTATATGGTGTGATTAAGGACAAAACCAGGAGTTTGGTTGTGAAAAGTGAAATAGAAAGGAAAGATCAAATGGAGGTAATCTCAGAAATGGTTACAGTGATTTGTTAACTGTGTTCCTGATGCAAGACAGGAATGTTGAAAAAATCAACAACCTTTTATGAGAAGAAATATTTTCTGAAGAAATGCTTTATCACGTAGAGACAAAGCAATACTTCCCCAGTATTTGTTATCAACATGCCTTTCAAATACCTTTCTTTTGAACTTTCATCATTTATTACTATTTCATCTTCTCTACAGAATGTCAACAACACATCTCCCCTCCCTGAATGCCAGGCAGTCTCTTTTCACCTCTTTCATGCCATGAACTCCACTCATCCTGAGTGTCAGGAAGTCTTCTTCCTTTATTCTTACAAAGCCTTTCTCAGAAAGGGTCTTAGGTGGTGGTCTAGATACAACACATCTGTAATTTTGATGTGTTAGGGGATGTGGTGACCCCAGCCCCTGAAGTGTAAACATTTTTTTCTTCCTTCTTGCAATTCAGACTTTTTAAAAGATCTTTAAAATTATAGATAGAAGATTTTCAATTCTGAGTCTGTGGTCTTATGGTATAGAAGTCTGTGGTATAGAAGATTTTTTAATTATAGATAGAAGATTTTCAATTCTGAGTCTGTGGTCTTAATTTACATTGCAGTGAGAACAGGCAAGCCTGGAGAAGGGGAAATAAGATAACGTGTTCATGTTTTGACATGTCAAGTTTTATTATTTTAACAAGATATTCATGTGCAGATGTCTTGTTTGAAAACGTAGCTATAGAATTAGATTAGATTTTAAATCTATAACTGTGAAGGTTAACTCAAAAATGTCATAGGGACTGTAAAATCATTCAGAATTTCTGATTGTTGCTAAAAATAAATTAGATTCTCATCTGCCTCAGGACATTTAAGTATTGTTCATTTTAAAAAGGAATTAATGGAATGTTTTTGCATCATCACCCTCTTAACTAAAAAGAAATTTTTGAGAAAGAACAGCCCATATACAGTTGAACTTTGCTACTTAGTATATACTATGCTACAAATTTTATCTAATTTGCTTCCTTATAGAGACAAAATTTTGTGCTTTCTGTCTTTTTTTTCTTGCTAAATATGGAAGCAGTATTTTTATTTGTAGTTCTGACCAAGAAACTGTACCCGAACAAATAGTTAATTTGTAAAACATTAAAATTGCCATTACATTGATTTGTTAAGAGAATGTAGCTTCTTGAGTATATTCAATTTTAAAACAAATTAAAAAGTGACATACTGGGGCTTCCCTGGTGGCGCAGTGGTTGAGAATCTGCCTGCCAATGCAGGAGACACGGATTCGAGCCCTGGTCTGGGAAGATCCCACATGCCGCGGAGCAACTGGGCCCGTGAGCCACAACTACTGAGCCTGCGCGTCTGGAGCCTGTGCTCCGCAACAAGAGAGGCCGCGATAGTGAGAGGCCCGCGCACCGCGATGAAGAGTGGCCCCTGCTTGCCCCAACTAGAGAAAGCCCTCGCACAGAAACGAAGACCCAACACAGCCAAAAATAAATAAATACAAAATAAAAATAAAGTAATTCCTTTAAAAAAAAAAAAAGTGACATACTATTTTTATATTCTCTATATTGTTTGAGATGTAAATCTATAGATATTTGGGGGGAAGTAATTGAATTATATCTCATCTTTCTGATATTATAAATCTGTCCTTAACATGCAAGAAGTGAGATATAAATTTATTTTTCTGATGCTTTAAAAATATAAAAATATCAAACCATTTCATTTTTTTTTACTTTGCATCCTTACCCAGGGAAAATATATGTTTAGTGTCATATGTTTGAATTCAATTTTTAAAATTAAAGTTTCCTGGAACAGTACATATTTTGACACATATAATAAACACTTTTCCGTTGATATTTAATTGATTTTCTTGGATCACAGATCTGAATATCTCTACATTTCTTTTGTATTCAACACCTGCCATTTTTCCTAAGCTTTTTTCCTTAAGCAATGCAAGTTTTAAAACAGACTAAGCAACACAAAATATGTGACACTACAAAATTTGATTTTCATATTCCAATGGTTTACTCTAAGGAAAATTGAGACAAGGAATAAGTTATAAGTCCTACATTACCAGGTGTTTAATTGCTTAAAACTTATCTAAAATTATAAAAAGTGTAGAATTTTCAGACTGGAAACTAACTTTAACTTTGAACCATCTTCTAGTAAATATAATTTATTTTCTTGAAATAACTGCTTCCTTTGGTATGAGCCAAACAAACTTACTACTTGAATAAAATTGTTGTAGGAAATTACTTTGCTTTGATTTCATGTAAGAGAGACATTATGTCAACATATCATATAATTTTAATATGTACTTAATCTTACCTAAGAGATTTCAAGGTTAAAAATAACAGTGTCTATACATTTTAAATATAAAGTATTGCTGTGGAGTTATTGTGTGTGTTAATTATATGAAAAAAAAATGAATTGTAATTGAAATGAAAACTACATTTGGAAAAACCTCAGAAGGCATTTCCATGTTCTACAAGGCCCTGTATGATCTGGTTCCAACCTACCTCTAAAATCTTCTTATACAACTCTCACCTTAACTCACCCTGCTCCAGACTCACTGACTTTCCTCATGTTCTTTCAACATGCCAGGTTTATTCCCATCATTAGGTCCAAATTTATTACACGTGTTATAACAGATGACTTTACACTTTCTTAATGTAGTCTCTTAATGTAGTCTCTTAATCTAGTCTCAATCTATTTCCTCGAAAGGAACTACAAAGATTTCCTCATGGTTTCCAAGTATAACTACAGATATTAACACATACACAAATATACATAAACACTTTAGATTTAATAACTCTTCAGTTCTTCATGCAACAATTTGTAATAAAACTAAATTATCTATCTGGTTTCTTCTTCATTAAAAATATTATTAAGAAGTTCATAGATAAATTATTGAAAAAGTACAAAAATTGTATTGTATACCTAATTTACTTTCTTGTTACTTGATCACATAGAAAGTGTTTGTCAACATACAAATATTTTAAATTTATATAATCAGCAGAATAATATTTGATAATTAAGTTTAGATCTTAATTTTAAACCAATGAAAATAGCATTGTCAAGATTTCATGTTGCTAGGCCATTGACAAATTTATTAGTAGCAGGATGTTAGTGATGAGATATCCTAAGTTAAACTTAATAAACCACTAAGGGTTTTATTCAGAGAAACAATTTTCCAGGCTCAAAACTAAAGCAGGGCATAGGAAAAAAGTTTTCAAAATTATTTTATAATACTAATAGCTTTGATACAAAATCATAATAATGACAATGCAGTAAAGAAAAATATAGGCCCATAATTTATAAGAATATCGATTTTAAAATACCAATACATTTAAGTAAACTTTATCGAGCAGTGTATTAACTGAATAATGTAACATATCCCAAGAATTAAATATCATAGAATTTCAAGGATAGTTCAGTAGTAGAAAGTATAATAATAATTCATTTATTCAACATATTTTTATAGAGTACCTACTAATGACCATGTGATACAACAAGTACAAAGTTACCTGCCCTCATGGGACCTGAATTTTGGGTAAGGAGAGAGTAAATGATGTAAAGAATAATAATTAATGTATACAGTAAGTTAGAAGGGGAATGTGTTTTCAAAAGATAGTGGAGATAGGAAGAATTGGAATTATTCACATTAATAGATTTGATGAGAATAAAAGTATGAATATTGACAGTTCAAATTTCAGAAAACATGATAGATACTGAAAAGCATTTGAAACATGATATAGCTATCTCAGATACACAGAACATTGGTAAAATAGGAATAAAATGATGTCTCTATCATAAAAATATCTGTACCTCAAATTAATAGTTATAAAATTATTTTAGATTAGTGTATATTATTTTTATCTCCTTGTTCTATTTTTTTCTTGCCAATTTATATTCTTCTTTGTCATTTATAATAATCTCGGATTGAACTCCAGCTCTTTTTTAACTGGTATAACTTTTTTCACCCAAATTTTCTTCTTCTTTTATTTAACAGTCAAGAAATACTTTATTTAAGGCTATTACAGTTGGCAGAGGCCAGAACTGAGTTTGAGCTGAATTCTGCTGAAAAAAGAGGCGGTAGGTTTTCAAGAATCAGGGTAAGGAGGAGATAATAGGCTATTTCCGTTTGTTACTTGGCTTCACAACTTGAAGCAAGGCGCCCATTGAGGCAGGCTCGTACCCTTCTACAGGGACTGGGAAGTGGGGTGTTCTTTTCCTTGATGATTACATTTCAAAGAGATGATTCCCAGGTTCTTGAGAAAGATAACCCTGGGTTGTAAAACTATCAAGAGGCTTAAGAATATTTATTTATTTATTTATTTGGCCGCAATGCGTGACTTGTGGGATTTTAGTTCCCGACCAGGCAGTGAAAGGGCCGACCAGATCACTGGACCGCCAGGGAATTCCCCCTAATTTTCAATCTTCATTCATTCAATAAATATTTGTTGAGAGCATACCAAATTCCAGGTGTAATTCTTTTGTTTGAATCATAAAATGTTAAGAAGCAATAAATTTTGAAAAAATAAATGAGTTTAGAGTTCATGAATTGCCATTTTAAATAGGTTAGTTAGGGTAAGCTCATTGAAAACGTAGAATGTTAGCAATAATTTGAAGTCGAAAAAGTACTTTTTCATGAAGATATTGAAATGAAATTGTTCCACACAGGAGAATTATTTGGCACTAAAGTATAATGGCAAGAAGATGCCCAGTATGTTTGAGGAAATGCATAGAGGAAAGTGTGGTAGTGGCAGAGGGTGTGAGGGGCAGAGTAGTAGAATGTGAACTTAAAAGAGATAATGTTTTTTGCATTGGTTTCTGTGTGTTATTGTATGGATTTTGGCTTTCACTTTCGGTGAGGTGCAGAACCATCAGGTGGCTTTAAAGAAAAGGAAAACATTATTATATGTTAAAAGGATCACTCTGTTCTTTCAGATACAGACTGAAGAGGGAAATGTTGCAAACAGGGAAACACGACTTTATTGCAAAAAACTACCTAAAAGATGATGATGGGTGGAAAGTACCAAGACGTTTATCATGAGATTCTAACAAGTAATACAGATAAATTGTGAAGGCAATCAGAATGATTTCCTGTAATATTATATTTGGTTTGTTAGAGAAACATGACGAGGTATTAAGCTTGAGCAATTAGATTAAGATCTGTTTTTAACTCAGGGGCGTGGATTATGCATGGGATGTGTTTGAGAGACAGAAACAAAAGTTCACTTTGGATATGAAATGTTGATATTTATTAGACCAAGTGGAGATATTGAGGAAAGAGTGGATATGAATCTGGATTTAGGGAAATAAATCTGAGCCATACATATAAATTTGTGAGTCACTAGAGTTTAGAAAGTTTTTAAAGACATCCCAAAAGTTAGTGTAGTTAAAGCAGAGAAGAAAACCAAGGACTGAATCATGGCATTCTTTAATATTAAGGGCTTTGAGATAAAAAGAAAAAGAAGAAAAGTTGACTGAGAATCAGTGTGGTAGGAACACAGCCAGGTGAGTGAGGTGTATTAGAAATCGAGTGTAGAAAAGAGAGAGTGATAAACTGTGTCCAGGTCTTCAAATAATACAGTATTTAAAATTAGCCATGTTATATTGATGCAGCAATTATGAAGTTATTGATGACCTACGCATGACCAATTGAATGGTGAAAACAAAACCCTCATTTGAGTGAATTTAGGAGAGAGCTAGAACAGAGAAATTAGAGATAATGAGTAAAGATATTTCTTTCAAGGGATTTTCCGCAGAAGGAACAAAGAAGTGGGATAAACCTGGTAGAAAACTGAGCAAATTATGGCATATTATTTTTATATAATATTGGAGAGATAACAGCATATTCCTAAATTGAAAGAAATGATAAAGAGGGAAAATTAACAAAGCAGGAGAGAGGGAAGAATCCTTGGAACCACTTCCTTAAGTAAATGAGAGGGGATGAAATCTACACACAAGTGGAGATATTGGTTTCATATAGAGCACAGATGGTTCACTCTAGTAACAGGTGGGAAGGTAAATATTATGGATGAGATAGTGGAGGGTTGGGAAATGAAGTTGTGGGAGTCTGTGGAAGTTTGTTTCTGATTGCTTAATTTTTCTCAGTAAAATAGGAAAAGTTCATTAATTGAGAGTGAGCATGGGGGAAGATGTGTTGTAGGTTTCAAGATAGAGAAAGGTGAAATATTTATCTAGGGAAATGGTGGAATACATGGTTAGAAAACTACAATGTATTTGTTTTACAACATTTAGAGACTACTTCATGATAACAGTCATAATTTAAAGTGAGACTTAATGCAATTTATTTTTTTCTATAGCTGTATTCAGTTGCAAGGGTGTGGGTGTGGAGTAGGCTGGATTATATTTAATCAAGGGTGACTTTATCAATTGAGCGTGATGATAGTCAATGTACAGGTGGGAAAGCAGGATATTTTCAAGACAGTGATTATCATGATCACAGAACTTAAGCTGAGGAAGTAGAGCAGAGTCAGGATGGTGAAAGAGTAAATAGATTGAATATGATACTGGACAAAGAATTGTGGAGATTAGGTGGTAGAGGGAGTGGGAAGGATATATATGAGTTTGTGGTCATGAGTAAGATGTGCTAAATGAAAGTTAAGGAATGATTGCAGTTACTTGAAAAGAAAAATTGTAGGATATGATGATGCAATGTGTACTTGAGACTGGGTAATATACAAAACCACTTCACAAAATGTGATGAAAATGGCATTTTACCACAGTGATTGTCCTCCTCAAAACCCATAACCCATGTCCAATTATGAGAAGAACACCAAACTAATTTCAACTGAGAAACATCCTACAGTATAACTGACCATTACTCCTCTCAACTGACGAAGTCACCAAAAATAAGTAAAGTCTGAAAAAGTGTTGCAGCCAAGAGGAGTCAAAGGAGACATGACAGTGAAGTGTAATGTGGTAGTCTGGATGGGATCCTGCTTCAGAAAAACAACATTAACTAAAAACTGAGGACATCTGAATAAACTATGGACTTTAGATTATAATAATAATTAATGTTTATTCATTATTTATAACAAGCATATGATACTAAGATATTAATAATGGGAAATTAGATATGGAGATGTATGGGAATTCTGTGTACTATCTTCTCATTTTTTTTCTATAAATCTAAAACTGTTCTAAATAATAAAGTTCATTTTTAAAAATGTAGTCCTAAAAATCACATTTATCCATTGACTGTTTGCAATTAGGACCCCCAACATTGGTAGTAGGTAGAGTATTGGCAACCCCTGGAATGTTATTTCAGTATAATTATTGAATCGTTTCCAAGGGTAAATACTAATGGAGTAGTGATACAAGGAGTGCAATGGGCCTCCAATATCTAGGCATTTGGAATTTGGGGCAAAGTATAAATTTTTAAAAGGACTATAGAGTCGGATGCCTGGGTGCTATAGGTGCATTGAATGAAAAACTGAGGGTGATAAATCATCAGTTTAAGGTGACATGTGGAAGTCAGAGTTTCATCTGGAGCCTGAGGCAGGAAAAGCTAAATCTAAAGCCCAAGGATTAAATTTAAGAATAGCACACACATTTCCTGAGATGTTTGGATTCTCAATTCTGGCATGTCTACTATACCAAGATCAAGGCCCTAGAAGGAACAGAACTCATAGAGGTGGGGTGGGGATTCTTGGTTTGATTCTCTCTGCAGTCTCCAAATTCTTCTCAATCATGTGTGCTACAGAAGTGGCCCACACCTCTCTGTTAAAAGCTAGCACTCCCTTGTTGCTCATCCATGACACAGAAACCTCTGTCTTGGAAAAACAGCAAACACTTTCTAACCCCCAATCCACCATATCTGGTAGTTTTTCTTATACATTTGGGTAATTTCTTCAGGTCTATTTTCTAATTAACTACTTCTATATTCAGTTATTTCTGATCTGCCCATCAATTAACCTATACATTTTTAATTAAAAAAATATTTTAACATCTACTTATTTTATATTTATCTTGCCATATTTATAGTTCCTAATTATTTGCTTATGTTTCTAGTACCCCTTTCATTTTATTAACTTTTACATAGATTTATTTTATATCTCTTCCTGACAATATCTATATCTGAGATACTCATGGGTCTAATTCATTGACTTATTTCTGTTTATTCTCTGAGGTTTTCATGTGCATTTCTTTTATCAGGGATCTGTTGGGTGAACTGAGGAGTATGAGTTTAGCTGTATTCCTCCAGGTAGAATTTTCAATTGCTTCTGTCTGGTGGACTAGGGGACTGCTAACTAGTGAACACTTGAAAATATTTTCTAGACTTGTGGTTTTCAGATCAGACATAATGTGCCTTCAAATCCTAAATATACATAAGACAAGGCTGGGTTATAAATTCTTATAGGAAATTGCCTTTATTTTCCATCCAGATGCATAATTAAGAAATACAATTTGGCAAGAAGGAAGATATTTTCTAGCTTGTTCCATCCTGCAATGAATGAAAGCACTTCAGTGTCCTCAAGAATGTCAGTTCTACCTTTAACGTTATTGTTGGCCCATGGATTTTTGTCAGCAAATATCTTCTGGGCAGCTCTTAATTCATGCTAAGTTTGCATTGGCTGGTTTTCTCTTACTTTCTTAATACCCAGGCCTGTGTGCATGTGTTTGTGTGGAAAGAGAGATTGCAGTATTTTTTCCACTTTGTTCAGTTCAGTAGCTGGAAAAGTTTTCAGAATATATAGTCTGCTATTTTTCTGAAGTCTGTAAATTCCACTGACATCTAGTTTTTAGTATTGTGGATGAGAAGTTGATTCCTATGCTGATATTTTTTCTTTTATATATAAACTCTTCTCTCTGTATAGTTTATATGTATTTCTCTTTATCGTATGAGTTCATAAATTCCACCAAGATACAAGTGGATATTTTTTTTTAAGTTAGTATATGTGACACTCAAACTTTTGAATCTAAAAACCTAAGTTTGTCATGTTGGGGAGTTTATTCTCTTATTCATTTCTTCTTCTATTTATTATTTCTTCTTTAACCATTTTCTTCAAGAACGGCTCTTTATTTTAAATATTATTTTTATTTCTTCATTTCTATTCAATAAATTATTTTCTTCGGTAATGACTCACTTGTGGCTTTCATATCTTTTAGATCAATCTTCCTTTTTAAAATGTTTGTTCTTTACTGTAAGAGATAGCCTCTAGTTAAGCGTTATCAATTTTCTCATTGCCTCCATTTGTGAAATGCACATGCCACCTTCCAGAAGATAATTTTCTGAGACATATCCTTCTTCTGAATCTTTACAGAACATTTTTCCTTCCTGTTTTTTATTCCCAGGGCCCTGGCCTCTAACTTGTTATGGTTATTACTTTAGTTCTTTAATCTTCCATAGTTTCTTGCAGCAAGTCGATGATTACAAACTTCAGGTCAGTTTCCACTTTATAAATAATTTTCTTCTGGAGATCCTCTATTCTCCAGAAGTGAAAACTTCTCTCACCTCCATATCCTGTTTTGTTGTTGTTTTATTTTTGTTTTAATATAAAAAATAACCATCAAAGCTATGTACCTTACTATGTTTATTCCTCCCAAAGAACTTCCAAAACAGTACTTTGTGTCCTTTATATCAGTAGGTTTGAGGACAGTACTATTTCCTAAAGCAAGAGAACACATTATAAGAGTGATAAAGGAGGTTACGCATGGGATAGGCAGAAGTAAACCAAATTCTGGGCCACATTTAAGAATCATGGAAATTCAGTTTCCTTGGTAATGCTCCCTGGAGCATAATGCAGGCTCCCTGGAATCTTCAATATATGTATAGGCAGCATGGGAGATATAAACAACCCTTCTTAATTTTGTAAGTGGTATGTTTTATGGGATGGTAACTGAATAGGTTTTTCTTAATTAGCATATTGTGAGTATGGAATTTCTTCAAGATCTTGCTATTAAATTTGTCATTTGTCATGCATGAGTTGTTTGATGCATTTTTCGGAAGTTTATTTTACATTTCTAGTATCTTCATAGTTATTTTCATTGGCAATTTGGAGAGACTACTAGGGACTTCCATTCAGATTCTCCTTTTAGGGAAGTTATGATTTTATGTTTCTGTGCAGATATACCCAATATTTGCTTTAGTAACTAATTGCTTCATCCGGGAATTAGAAACTATAGACTTGCTTTTATTTCAACTTGTATCTTTTAAATGTCCCTTCTATTATAGTGGTATTTGAAATTTTTAATGGCCCGTGTTTTAAAAGCTCCTACATTTCTCATATTCAGAAGCCAAACAGATTGACTTTGAAAAAGATTAATAACATAAAGGACTAAGTACATTTTCATGGGGCATTTGGATGTTAGAGATGTTTGCCAATTTCACAGAAATTATGATCAGAAATCCTTAAATGCTGAAGGTAAAATTATATAATGTTTCGTATTTTGCTTAGTTTTTATTGTATAGAGTAAAAGGAAAATACCTCAAATTAGTGCCACAGTGTCCACATGCAAATCAAGGTTGTTTGGTTGGTTTGTGATTTTCAAGAGTATAAGTGATAAAAATGGTGGAACAAGGAGAGTAAAGATATAGATGGTGAAATGAAAAAGTATTATGCTTCTTTGCTAAGTTGCTGTCAGCCTCATTTACAATTCAATTTTGATTTGTACTAAACACATTTAGCATAAATAACCTTTCTTTATTTCCCTTTTCTGTTTCCGTGAAAGTTCTATTAAATCAAGCCTTTCCTAGCAATAGAATACAATGACAGCCCTATGTTTCTGTAGGTGTATATGTACTCAAAACAAAACAAAAACAAAAAGAAGCATCAGTGATGTCCTCGGAATGTGAGAAGGTTGCCTAGGCACTGATTGCTGTTCTGTCATCATTTCTATTGCTTAACAGTTGGAGACTCAGAGTTTATGCCAGCAGACTCTGTTTAACTGGCAGACACAGTCATAAAAATTAAAAAAGAATGTGAAAAATTTTGCCGGGTAATTGAAGACCTAGTGAGACTGAGACTGTGTTTTGGCTTTAAATTAACTCACTAACTAACAATGTCAATAAATAAATATAGGCAGGTATACATCTCACAAAAACACACACACACACAGACACACACACACCGTATATTTGATCCTTAGGGAGATTTTGAACAGAAGTTGGAGTTTTTAAATTATGTTACTTTCATTCTAAACATAGTTGTTCCTCATTCCTAATCTACCACACTTACTGATTTCAAAAAAGGATTCTTAAAGAAATTCATAATGATTATAAAAGAGAATGAACTTAATACAATATGGCTTATAACTTAAATGTTTAACTAGTAGCTGAGATATTTCAAGATAATTTCTTCCAGGCACCACAATATTTTGAATCATTAAAATACCAAATATAACCTGCATCTTGGTTATAGGTAATAAGTGCTCTGAAAGGAATCTTGCTGTTGTCACTGGCCATCTGACCAATGAGAATCTGATGCTTAAATGTGTTTCGGTGATCTATGGCTCCATAACCAACAATCCTCAAAATATAGTGGCCTAAAGCAACTATCATACTAGTATATTTCATTATTTTGTGTCTTTGTAATAATGGGAAGAGTTCTACAGTGGGATCTTTTTGCTCCAACACAGCATTGACAGGAGTCACTCAGTGGTATTTAGCTTTGGTCTGGATGGTCCAAGATGGCTTCACTCAGATGTCTTTCACTTTAGCAGAGATGGCTTGAAGACTGGGAATAGCTGGGCCCTTTCTTTCTCTAGGTCGTCTCAGGGCCTCTCATTTGTTCTCTGCAATAGGGTAGCTACACTTTTTACATGGTGGCTAAGGGCTCTAAGAACATGTGTTCCCAGAAACCTGGGCATGACCCCAAAGCCTTTTTATGACTCAGCCTCTGAAGTCTCAGAGTAACATTCCCTCCATATTACATTGTTAAAGCAAGTCTCTAAGGCTAACCCATATTCAAGGCCAGGGGAATTAGACCTCACCTCTCAGTGGGAGGAGTGGCAATAAGTTTGAAGTCATCTTTAATAGACTGCAACTGTGTTAGATCCCTTGTGGTTAACTCCAAGACATCCTGGAGAAGTGAATGAATACATTTTGTTTCTAATATCCAAGATCTTTAATAACAATCATTGATATTTCCTGGAAAACGATGTTATGGTGGCACTTCTAGGAATGAAAGTATACATAAAATTAAATACACAACCTTTTGTCTGAGGGTGAGAGCATTATTAGGCAAAAAAAGGGGGATTCTAAATTATGAGATAGAGGAAGCTATAGAAGAGGTGAATAGAAAAGCGGTTGGCATGGTGAATCTGAAGACCAATGGAAAGAGAGAGTGAAGAGGCAAATTAGGACATCATGAGGTTTAACTCAGCAGTAGCAGAAAATTAGATCCAAACCTACTCATCTGCTGCTTGGAAACTGTAGCCAATTCATTTTTTGAGTAGGAATTGATTTTCTAAGCAAGGCCACAGTCATAGAGGTTGGTAACAGTTAGGCTGTGTATTTTATCTATTTGTTAATACAAGTGTAAATTTTATTTTACATTGTTTTACATAATACATTTAATTAAAGGCTAAAATTTCAATTAAAGGCTTAGTATATTTGAATTATAATTCATATTGTCTTAATGTTAGCAAAACTAGATGATGGCTGGAGAAGCATAGTGCAGATTGCTGCTTCTAGGTCCAAGGTGGCCCCAGCAACAAGACAGAGTTTGATTGTTGTATGTAATGTCATGGTATACAAATGTCAGAACAAAGGTGCATGTAAGGGTCAAAAAGCAAGGATAACTGGAAGATAATAGTGTCTAGGAAATGAGACGTTATCAAGCCTAAGAAATCTTACATGCCTTTCTTCAGCTATTTGGCTATAAGTGATATTAAAGTCAAAAGGGGAGAATAAAATGAAAGTTCCTGTAAGCCTTAAAAATCATCAGGGCCCTTATTAAACATTCTATTTTTCATCCCAAACTACTGTTTCCCTGTTTACCAGTATACAAATCACTGAGGCTGACCAAAAATGGCCCAGAAACTTCAGCTTATTGGCCCGGAGGTACAGCATGTGATCAAGGCTTTTCCAGATCAAGAGCAGAAGAACTTCAGCTGAATTTCCTCTAACACCCCAAGGACATCACTGATGCTTCTTTTTGTTTTTGTTTTGTTTTGAGTACGTATACACCTGTGATACCTTTCAATTTACCAGGGCGTACTATGGAACACCTTTGTTAAATCTGACGTAATTAGAGACACTGAAAGTGTCCACATTTCTAAATATATGTGTACACTCAGCTGGTACAAAGATTAGGACATTGCATCAGATGTTTATATATATATCTTCCAAATTATTAATTTGGGGAAAATGTTTCTGTATAAAATCTTAATATTTAATGAAGGTATCTACTTTGTGTCAAGTACCATACTAGGTACAGTGCACTGGATTTACCTCACATAATTAAATTCTGCTGGAGACTTTTTTGTGCACCTGTCAGTGAAATTGTTCTTAGAGAAAAACTGACTTCTCTTCATTGGGTCTATGTACTTTAAATCTACTTTGATTTAAAAGACAGAGCTTTGAGCATTTAATTAAATACATTAAAGTATTGAATGACTCTCTTGAATTTTGATGAAGCTTGAAAACTATTGTTGGATAATAGATACATAAAGTTTAAGAAGGTTAAAATTCATCATGCAGACAAGACAGATTACAAAGTTAGAGATTTGTCAAAGATATCTTTTTAATAATATTATGTGAAAATTGTCTTCATAGACTATAGAATCCCTTATTTTTTTTCTTTTAGAAGGATTAAGCAGGATAAGGATAGTTGTCAAGAACTTCCTTTTCTTATGGACATTTAATCATATAGCAGTCTTAAATTTCTTTAGCACTTTATTATTTTCCAAGTGCTTGCAAACCTCTTTAATAATTATGTTCAAAAAAGTGTTTTAATAGACATCTTTGATTTCATAGACAAGGAAATCGGCACAGAGAGGACAAACTCTCTGCTTTGAACCATAATGCCAGGCTGTAGATATCAGTCGGATATATTTTAATCAGGGATAGGCCCTTATGAGCTCACCCTCTAATAGTTATTCAAGAGTCTGCATTTAGCTGTTGACATAATAGATTCTGGTATACATTCTGCTGCTTATTTAGATAAATGGACATTGTACATGTCTGACTAAGAGAGCAGAAATAGAGTGGAGAAAGATCCTTCTTCCTTATATTCCAGAGTGAACTTTCAAAGTGCTGTGCCAAGAAATCTAATAAAGTTGAAATCCAGCCGCTCACATAGATGCACTCAGATATACCGATCCACTTCAAAATGTATCAGTCTAGGCCAGGTCGGAAAAATGAGACCCACTCCAATCACTTCAATAGATGGAATAAATGAAACTAGTAACTAAAAGTCTTTTAAGATCTCAGTATCCAACCACAACAAAAACAACAAAAGATAATGTAATTCAAAATAACAATAGTAGTTCCTACCTTTCCAGGGATGGAAGAACAAGAGGAACGGGTATTACTAAAACCTACAATCTCAGGTCACTTAGATGGAGTTGAAAAAACGAGGGCTTCCAGTGAGAGGCTTGTCCATGGAAGAAAATGCTGTTCATGGCTGGGGGTGGGTGGTGGGGGTGGTTGGAGGCTCAAACCACAGTGAAAATGTAGACAATGCCCAAAACATTGGGCAAATGTAGATTCAGCCCAAAACAGAGAGAGTGAGGGCATGAGATCCCTGTCTTCCAGTCTCTCACTTATCACCTAATTTAAAAGAAAATATGCAAAGGTGCCAGGAAAATGTAATTTACAACAGTATGGGGCAGAATCGAGGAAGTACAGTAAGTCGATGTGAAAGCAATGGGCACAGAAAAGGGTATATTATTGTGTATAATCTAAGAATTATGGTCCACTCTGTAATAAGTATTATGTACAAGAATTCTTTCAAGTAGTGTTTAGGTAATCTATTAATTTTGCTTGTTTGAATTACATTTATACTTTGTATAGGCAGAAAGAATATTTTATGCTTTATCCAGGAATTACTGCATTCTTAGGAGATAACCATATAGCTAAAGTATGATTTGGTCAATTAGCTGTAATTTAGAAGCTTAAACAGTAGTTCATCAGTGGATGATTGGAAGTTCCACTATAGGAGACCCAGAAGTTAGAGCTTCTGGTTCATCTTCACTATCTTCCTAAAAAACTATGACAGTAACAATGAGAGGGAGAGAGAGAAATAGAAAGGGGGTAAATAATACCACACTAGGATTAGGCTGTGATGAGCTACTAAAAAACGAGAAGAATATCGCAAACTAAAAATCTGGAAGACTAATTTCAGAATAGGCCATGATATTGGTGTGTTGGGGATTTTAGAAAGGAAGAGGGTGACATCGGAAGGGGCCTGGAATTTAAATTGAAAGGGCAGGTCTGAAGTTGTGTTAATCGCTTTGATTAAAGAAGAAGCAACTCTGTTCTCACATCAAGAAAGAGACAAAGTGAAGGGAAGGAAAGGCACTACCATCTATTGTTTATTACTAGTTTTTTCTCTCTGTAACTAATGCCATGCCTGAGGATACACTTCCTTCTCCACCTCATTTTTACAATATTAAAAGGAAGCAAAATACAGTTTAGTACATTGTAGTAAATCAACATTTATTCCTATTTTGTGCTAATGAAGTTGTCATTCTTTCTTCAAATAAGAACATAGAAACTAACAATTTTTCTCTGCACATATAATATTCAGATCTTTCTATTCAATCATGCTCTCCTCCCCTGAAACCTATGATATAGTCGTGGACTCTTCATCAACTAGAGAAAGCTAATGTTGTGCTTACCAAAGTTGTTCTCTGAATATCTATGACTCTACCATTAACCAAATCCCACTCCAATGCTTATTTAATTGATCAGTTTGGACCCACTGATTCATGGCACTTAAATTATGGCATATGAAACTAAGAGTTGGAAAAAAAATGAGTTTGGAAAGGACATTGGAATGGTGCAAAAGTAATTTTATCTAGAAGAAAAAAGAAACTGTTTCAAGCTATCCCCAGTCAAAATTTACTTCTTAGAAAAAGAATAACATAATGGCAACTTCAGACCAAAATGGATTCATAAAACAAAAGCTTCAAAATAGCAGGAAGTTACCTAAAAAGGGTGATATCCATCAGTCCTCCAGTAGGAAGCTATTTCTAACACAAAAATGTTGGGTTGAGATGAGAGTCAACAAGAAACCACACAATTAGGTACTCAAAAAACAGGTGTTAAATGAATGGAAAAAAAGGTGATATAATCCAGGTTTACTTGTCACTGTTATTAAAGTTTGATTAGTCTTTCTTAGCTAATATCATTAATTTAATTATAATAATCCATCAATTCAATTCACTGTGCAGCACCACCAACCGCAATAGACCCACTTTGTCCAAATCCCTTCTCATCCAAACCTGGAGTCATTAAGTAGATAAGAGGTTTTTTTGCTTGTTTCTTTGTTTTGTTTTGTTTTAATTGATTTTTTTTAAGGAGAGGAGAAAATTTGAGTTCACTATTCTAGATTTTCACCTCCAGTGAAAATTTCAATTAAGAGAAAATATTCTTCTTTACACCACTTGTTTCCATTTTCAACTTAAAAAATACCAAAAGACATTCTAAGTAGCCTATAATAGATCCTTCTGAGGCATACATTTTGGAGAAAGAATGTTAGCTGACATGATCTATCAACTTTGAGCAGCCTAGGTATTCTTTTTAGTGTAAGCACTATTTGAAAGTCACCTCAAAGATGAAATTCATAGTTTAAATCTGCATTTTATGTCCCATAATAAATTTTTCACAAGTAAAAATGAGCCTAGATAAAGAGGATATGAAATGAATCTGTGAATAAAAGTTTTTAATCTTAGGAGAGTTAGAGTGAGTTAGTGAGAGGCAACCCTTAGGAATTGTGTTCAGTTCTATGCAAAGTAACTATAACTACAAGATAATGAGTTAGAGTGAATACAAAGACGAGTAAAGAGGAGAATAAAGATACTCAGAACCATGTCATATGCAAGATATTAAATAAATAGGGTGTTTATATTCTGGAAAAAATAAATAAGATGGCACAGGAAAGGTTTCTTCAAATATTTGAGATGTCCTATGGGAAATGACATATAGGAACACCAGAGTTCAGAAAAAGGATGAACTGTGCCATCTTATTTATTTTTTCCAGAATATAAACACCCTATTTATTTAATATCTTGCATATGACATGGTTCTGAGTATCTTTATTCTCCTCTTTACTCGTCTTTGTATTCACTCTAACTCATTATCTTGTAGTTATAGTTACTTTGCATAGAACTGAACACAATTCCTAAGGGTTGCCTCTCACTAACTCACTCTAACTCTCCTAAGATTAAAAACTTTTATTCACAGATTCATTTCATATCCTCTTTATCTAGGCTCATTTTTACTTGTGAAAAATTTATTATGGGACATAAAATGCAGATTTAAACTATGAATTTCATCTTTGAGGTGACTTTCAAATAGTGCTTACACTAAAAAGAATACCTAGGCTGCTCAAAGTTGATAGATCATGTCAGCTAACATTCTTTCTCCAAAATGTATGCCTCAGAAGGATCTATTATAGGCTACTTAGAATGTCTTTTGGTATTTTTTAAGTTGAAAATGGAAACAAGTGGTGTAAAGAAGAATATTTTCTCTTAATTGAAATTTTCACTGGAGGTGAAAATCTAGAATAGTGAACTCAAATTTTCTCCTCTCCTTAAAAAAAATCAATTAAAACAAAACAAAACAAAGAAACAAGCAAAAAAAACCTCTTATCTACTTAATGACTCCAGGTTTGAATGAGAAGGGATTTGGACAAAGTGGGTCTATTGTGGTTGGTGGTGCTGCACAGTGAATTGAATTGATGGATTATTATAATTAAATTAATGATATTAGCTAAGAAAGACTAATCAAACTTTAATAACAGTGACAAGTAAACCTGGATTATATCACCTTTTTTCCATTCATTTAACACCTGTTTTTTGAGTACCTAATTGTGTGGTTTCTTGTTGACTCTCATCTCAACCCAACATTTTTGTGTTAGAAATAGCTTCCTACTGGAGGACTGATGGATATCACCCTTTTTAGGTAACTTCCTGCTATTTTGAAGCTTTTGTTTTATGAATCCATTTTGGTCTGAAGTTGCCATTATGTTATTCTTTTTCTAAGAAGTAAATTTTGACTGGGGATAGCTTGAAACAGTTTCTTTTTTCTTCTAGATAAAATTACTTTTGCACCATTCCAATGTCCTTTCCAAACTCATTTTTTTTCCAACTCTTAGTTTCATATGCCATAATTTAAGTGCCATGAATCAGTGGGTCCAAACTGATCAATTAAATAAGCATTGGAGTGGGATTTGGTTAATGGTAGAGTCATAGATATTCAGAGAACAACTTTGGTAAGCACAACATTAGCTTTCTCTAGTTGATGAAGAGTCCACGACTATATCATAGGTTTCAGGGGAGGAGAGCATGATTGAATAGAAAGATCTGAATATTATATGTGCAGAGAAAAATTGTTAGTTTCTATGTTCTTATTTGATTACTCTGAATATTTCAGAGTAACATTGCTGCCCAATAAAAGAAACGACTGCATGTCAATAAAAGCTAACAAAAATTAGAATGAATTTTGTGAATTACATAGGAAAAATATAAACAAATAATTCTATATTTGAACGTGAATGAAGCAAAAGATAGAGAACAAACACTAGATAATTTGTAGAATTTCTTCATCTCAGTTTCTGTGTTTTGGTGAAATGACATAACCAAAGATACAGGCCATTATTTTTTTTAAGATCGATTAAAAAGATGGGGTAGAAAATTTTACCAAAAGTGTTAAGTGTCAGGTAGCTACGTAAATGATCTTCAAACTGTGGGTTGTAATCTATTCATAGACCTGAAACTAAGTTAGTGGGTCAAATGAATAAAACAGAATAAGTAAAATATGGGAAATTTCACCTAACAAGGTTAGATATTGTTTTGCATAACATTTTTTTTTTTAGTGTGTGTGTGTGTGTGTGTGTGTGTACACTAATGATATAAAATCTATTTTCCACTGTGGACCATGTACTAAAAATTTTGAAAATCACTTTCTTGGACCATATCTCTATGTACAACTTGCACAATTTTGATTGAATTGGATAATGATGTAATAGGAATATTCTTGTGAACAAGTGGTAAATTGTCTGGAAATTTTTTGTCAATTAATTCATTTTAATTACCTTATTTTACTTACTATTTGCATCATTTCATATTAGTGGTCTTCTCCCATAGTGTTTCTCCTTGAAAGTAACTGCAATTTATTTCAGATTTAATTGAGATCCTTTGAAACATAGGAGTGTTTGAGGAATAATAATATTTCAAGCAACTATAGTCAAATGTTCATATAATTTTAAGTTTTAATTCAGAACTAAGTTAAGAGGAGTTAGTGGGAGCATGAGCTTTAGAACCAGGGATATCTGGGTTCAGATATTGACACTTACTATATTTTATTTAACCTTGGACAAATTATTTTAATTTTCTGAGCCTTGATTGAAATATATGTATAAATATATATGTGTTTTCAAATAGTTCGACTTTTATGTCATGTCCCACCACTAAATCTAACTTCATGAGTGACATTCAGGTCACAGAGGACACCAGAGCCTTTGCAATTTTGGATGGAGACTTCAGTAAAAAAAAAAGTAAAAGAAAGAAAAAGAAAGGAAGGAAGGAGGGAAGGAAGGAAGGAAGAAAGAAAGGAAGGAAAGAAGGAAGGAAAAAAGAAGAAAGAAAAGAAAAGAAATTGAGTCAAAATCTCTTCCTTCTGTTTATTGGGTAGTGTTATACTATCTGCTGTTGAGGAGAGGATGCCCAGCTATTAAGGAAATACTGTTCTAACATGGGCATTTCAAGGCAGAATAAGGTCAAGAAGAAAAATAACAAACAAGGAAAAATTTTCCTCATAGAAAAAAATTTGATTGGATATTTGACAAGAATTTTACCGCAACACACCAAGATAGGACCCCAGCTATGATATTAAGACAGAAGGATCATGTAAGAATTAAAAGTATTTAATTATTTGGGCTAATGACAGCTATGTTGTGTGTCCTCAGGTATCCTGTATTTGGTTTCAGATGGCAATAAGCAGTAGAGATGTAGAAATTTAGTGCTCCATGTCTTAGTAAGGAGCCTTAAAGACAATCCTATAAACTATCAAGCAAGGCTTCCAAAGAAAATAGTATTTTGTAATGACTTTTTCTTTTTTTTAAATTGGTCACCAAATTATCCCTAAAGTAGTTGAGATTTACAGACCTTAGATATAAAGCTAACTACAATTTGTTTATAATAGAGTAGTTTGAATTAAGATGTTCATACACTATATATATGTGTGTGTGCATATATATATATATATATATATATATATATATGATTGTATTCAATAATCTACTGGAGCTGACTTATACTGGCTCATAAGAACCAATTTTTTTAAATTTTCAAAAAAATTTCAAACTGATTAAAATTAAATTGCATAAATATACATTTTGATAGGATATTTTTAAAGTGGCTAATCCTGAAAATACTCAAACTTATCATTCCTATTTTACTACATTTTACTATTATCTATACTCTTGAGATTATATATTCTATTGTTTGCTATCATAAAATACGATATGCTACTGCTTATTTTCCCCCAATGTTCAGTGATATACTGTTAGCTTGAAATCAACATTGCTGGGCATAGTTACACCACAGAAATGGCAAATACTACATAATCAGGGCTTTTTTTTTTTTTTTAACTAGTCAGTTGTTATATAATTGCCATCATACCAATGGATTTTTGTCAGCAGATTTCAAAATGTATTGGTGGCTTGCATTTGTCTAGGAAACCCCAAACCAGAAATATCTAGCTATTTCAATTTCATTATTATGCTACCCTGCATATCATCAGATCAGGGGACCTTAGCCCCTTTAGAGGGAAGATGAAAAGACTATTGTTCTAGAACACCTAAAGGCCACAGTATATGTGCCTATCTCATTCCACTGCCTGAGAACAACTGAGAATAGGCTGTACTTCTTTATATAAGGCAAGAATAACACAACATCTAAGAGACAACATGAATAATTCTTGAAGCAATTAATATAAAACTCATCTGCCACATATAGTGTACATAAACTTAGTTCCTGTCCATTTGAATTTTTTCTTCTATCAAAATGAACTTGTGTTTCTTCACGTTGAATAATTTACTCTTGCACAATTTCATCTGAGACTCAGATCAACATATTGTGCAAGGGAGATTTCCCTTAAATCATTGTTGATCTATGAACGTATTTTTCCTTTTACTCCTCCAACCTTCACTTGCAAACTTTCACTACAAACAATACTTTGTCTTAATGCTGAAATTTACTGAAAAGACCAATGTGTAACGAAGTAAAAAAAAAAATCATGAAACAGTAGGAACTCTATTGACAGCTTCATAACAAAGTACAGAACACATTGATTTTTTAAGCTGGCTAAAGTTCTACTCCTGCATCAAAAGGGAATTCATATACAGGGGTTTTCTGACTATTGAGATGGATGTAAAAACTGTGCATTACTGGAATATAGTGAAAAGTTAATTTTTTTCTTCTTTTTTTTTTCAAACTAGAAGGTCAAAGAAACAGAATTACGGGTATAATTGTGGAAGAAACAGCCTGTGTCAAACTACTTGCTGTGTCCTCTGTGGATACATATTTAATGCAGTTTATTCTTTTATAATTTCTGTGGAAAATGTATATATATAATAGTGAGGTGAAAGAGATTTGAGAATCCATCTGGTTCAACTGAAGTATGCTTGCAGATAGACGTTTTTCTCTATTAAGATGTATAGCCTGTTGTCTTCCTGGAGGTGCTGTTATATTTCTTCTATAAAGACAGGCAGTTAAGAACTTCATAAATGTACCTGATATAAATGTCTTCCATATTAGTTTAAATCTCCTCCATGGATATGGCAAACAAGTGATGATCATTGCCTAATAAGCCCTCTAATTATAGGCCAAACTAATCAGTTCACACTGGAGCTTTCTCTTCTGTAGCTTAAAAGGCCCCAATAGAATTAAAGTTTGGAGATGCACTCCATTTCAGCTTTTATCATTTTCCTTGACACTTTTCCAACTCCTTCTCCCCCTTTTTCTAATCTAGGAAGTAAACTTTATACTTTCTCCTTAGTTAATATATCTTCTTTCTACTAGGAAGTTAAGACAGGTAAATAGATATTTCTGACCTTTTTCCTGAATGGCAGTAAATTTTTTTTAAACTGTATTTAAATTAGTTACCAGGTAGGTCAGCAATAAAATCCTACTATAGAAATATTTAATCTCAATGAGAGAAATATTTTCACTATTACTCTCAGTTAATTATCTCCACCCTCAACCCCATACCCTGGCTTCAAGGAGCTCTTTAACCACCTAGTGGTTAGGCACATTTTGAGGAAAACTTTTTTTCCCATTTTATGCTATTAAGTATTTGAATCGTAACTCAAATTGTAATCATTGAAGGAGTTTAAAATCTCTCTACCATTATCTTAATAAAAACCTCTTTCTACAGCTTAACTATATTACTGATGTAGAGGTTAAAAGAATGGGAGAAGTCTGCAGTATGTGTATGCAATGGGCTGAATGTTTATGTCCCTCCAAAATACATGTGTCAAAACCTAATCCCCGATGTGAGGCCTTGGTAGGTGTTTAGGTCATGAGAGTGGAACACAAATGAATAGGATTAGTGCACTATAAAAGAGGTTGTGGAGAGTTACCTTGCCCTTTCCATTATGTGAAGATACAGAAAGAAGATAGCCATACAGGAAACAGGCTCTCACCAAACATCAAATCTTCCAGTGCCATGATCTTGGAATTCCTAGCCTCCAGAACTGTGAGAAATACATTTCTGTTATTTATAATCCACTCAGTCTATGGTATTGTTATACAGCAGCCTAATTGGACTAAGACAATGTGTCATTAAGTAAATATGAAGACTCTTATAAAAATGTAATTTAGTTTCCTCCTTCTTAAGAGTAATTAGTACAAATCAAGGCCTAAAGGACCAGAATAAAAGGAAAACCATGGTTATATTATAATTCATCTTCCTGATACCACAGTAAAGACTAATTAGTAGAATGTAGAAAATACTTAACAGTGTGAGTCAAGAGATAAGAGATGACTATAAAATAGATTAAAATTAGCCCAATATCACACAGATGGATTGTTGACATATGAGGACAAGCATGGTGAAGGCTTTGTATGTGTAATGGAAGACTAAGCTAAAAGACCAATACCAAGCCCAGTGGAAGGCACTTCAAAGATACCAAGCACACTGAAATGTGTTTCTTCCATGAGTCCTTGGTGGAAGTTTATCCACTAAAAGAAAGATAATATGATTTGCCTCAAATATTACTTTTAAGACATTAAATTCTATAAAACAATGTAGTTTTACACTTGATCATAAGACTAAAGTATTTGATACTTGCTATATTGTGAATCAGGTCTAAGGTAGTAATTTTTTTCTCAAATATATCAAGCCACAGAAAGAATATGCTCTCTTTCTGAATTATAAAACAAAACTAAAATTATATACAAACAGTTACAAAGAAAGACCTATTCCACTTGAAGACGGATCACAATGAATAACTCATTGAGGGGAAAGTCACAACAATGAAGTTTTTTATTAAGTTCAAACTATTAAGTTCATTCTTCAACTAAGAGAGTTTTAAGTAGAAATGCATTTCCTGGAAAGAAGTTTTTACTGTAATTAGAAAATCTAAGTGAGTTGATATAAGAAAAAATGGTCTGTGGCAAAAATAATATTATTAGTTTATGTGTGTATATGTATACAATCTCCCTTTCTCTCAACCTACATAAAATAAAGAAGCAGAGTCATCTATGGTGACTCTTCACCTTAGATACTATAGTAGAGTTGAAAATGGAAACTATCAGAGGTAAATAAGTCTTTTGTAAACTCTTGTGCATATTGAGATAATGTGATGTGCCTTGAAGGTCAGGTAGAAATTTTTATTCCAAGCAAATATTCCCTTTGTTTGGAAAAGGCAGAGAGGTCTGTGAGTCTTGAGAAGAAAATGCAGTGGGAGAACCTTCACCCTGTTCAATAGCAATGTACCTGAAACGGCAGAAAGATCAGAAGGGATGGGTGATTTCTGGGCCTAAGGAGGTGTATACATTTAAGGACTTGCTTCAGGAAATATACAGAGAAGACATGAACCAGAGGTCAAATGCGAGCTTGGGTTTGAGCAAAGGAAACACTAGAGAAAAACCTAATACACCAGGGAAGAGAAGACTGCTTTATTTATCTACTATTGCATGACAAAATATCCTAAATCTTTACATATTAAAGCAACAAGCATTTATTATCTCAAAGTTTCTGTGAGTTAGGAATTTAGGCATGGCTTAGCTGAGTGCCTTCGGCTCAATATCTCTCTTAAATTTGCAGTCAAGTTGTAAGCTGAGGCTGTGGTCTTATCTGAAGCATTGCCTCAAAGAGTTGATGGAGGGAACTTCTAAGTTCACTCATCTGTTTTTCTGGAGGCCTTGGCACCATCCCCTGTGGATCATCCTGTAAGACTGCCTCACATCATGGAAGCTGGCTCCCCTGAGAATGAGTCCTTGAAGAGAGAAGATGGAAAAGAGAATACCCAATACAGAAACCACAGTCTTTTATAGCCTAATTTTGGATGTGAAATCTTTCTTTAGAATTCTTTAGAAGCAGTAAATAAATCCAGTTCACACATAAGGGGAAGGAGACATTACCTAAGGATATGAATAATAGGTTTTGGGGATCATCAGGGGCTGTCTTAAAGACTACCTACTACAGAGTGTTTTTATCATTTTCCAAGCACTTTACCAAAATAGCAACCAGGGAGGAAATTCCTACTTGCCTATAAGGATGGAAGATTACAGATTCAGGTGATTTAAAGTAAAGGAAAAAGTGATATTTCTTTAACAATGTACTTTTGGGGCTAGCACTCACAACATTTTAAAAAGAAACATCAGTGTCAAATGTTTATATCAGTGAGGTTTCAACTATTTATTTTCAAAGGTTTGTACAGGTTTAAGGGAACCAACAAAGGATGGTGAAGTAGTAACAATCAGCGAAAATGTAAATCCATTCACAACCCATTCCAAAAGGGGCAAAGGGATATGAGAATCAAAGGAGAGTCAAAGTTGTGGTAAAGAAGGCACCCTGAAGCATTTCTTAACTTAGGTTGAGAAAGGCAACCACAGCCCAAATATGGCCTCCTTTTCTCCACATTTCTGCTGGTGCCTTCCATTGACAACAGAGTCTAAGTAAGAAAGCCAATAGAGATCAGCCTTTCATGGGTAAGAGTAGATAACAAGGTTGGAGAAGTCAGCTATAAAGGAAAATGAATAATAACCACTCTGGTATATGATTATGCCACTTAGTTTCTAGTATTATAATTTGTTTAAATCAGTGGTTCTCTAAGTGTGGTACACAGATAATATGATACTATTAAGAAGTTATTTGACTTTCTCAATCTCTCTCTCTCTCTTTGGGTGCAGAGTTAAGTAAAGTTGTTCAGAGGCTAAGCCATGTGTGATATTACAACATATTTACAGCAGAAGTAGATATGAGAACCCATCTATCTTATATTAAGACAGGCATTAATGATTTTGAAAATAATATAAAACAATGTCACTTTCTGTACCTATCATGGGTGTTACCAATGAACAGGATAAACTTTACAAATATAATATTCAGCATAAAATCAAACATCACCAAGCACAGGGGACAAAACATGAATGAAAATGAACACAAATAACAAACATCAGAACAGACCAGTAGATTATTCCAGGTATACACAAAACAAAATGTAAACATTTCAATAAATAATTGGAACTTTAAAATTGAAAATTTCTATGTGATAAAGAATTGAACAGAAAACACAGTGGAACAATTTGAGAATTAATAAGGACAGACTTAATGAACCAGCAGATAGGACAGAATAAAATATATACAATCAAGCATAGTAACAGAAAAAGATTAGAAAATACAGTACAAAAGGTACGAGACAGTGAAATATCTCACATATATAATTAAAGAATTGAGAAAGGAGAGCAAGAACAATATGTTTCCAAAATGCATTAAATTATCAATTGCAAGACAACAACGAATGAAAAGCAGAAAAAATAGAGACCAATTCACAACCTGACAGCACAGAGAGGAATTGTAGACACCCAGATTAAAAGATAAAAAGGTCAAGAACAGGCAAAGGAATGACCATATTACCTTACAAAGAACAATCTTTAGACTGATAGCTAACTTCTGCTATCATTGGGGAAAAAGAGCAATGGTGGAAGCCAAAAGACAATAAAATATCTTCAGTGTACTAAAAGAAAATAATTTCCAGTCTATGATCTCATATACTGTGAAAACTTCCTTTACAAATGAAGATGAAAATAAAACCTACTCGAAGCATTGAAAATTCACATAATTCACCAATACAGAACCCACAGTCAAGGTTATTTTTTAAGCAAAAATAAAATGATACTAGGTAGTAGTTTAGAGAGTCAGGAAATAAAGAAGAATAGCAAAAGTACATATGTGGATAAATTAAAATGAGTATCCACTGTATAAAAAAACAATAGAAGTGACAACATATATATTAACATTACTAGAAAAATAGAATATATATTAAAATTTATTAGAAAAATAGAATATAACTTGGTAGGAGGGTAAATGGAATTAGTTTTCAAAAGTCCTCACTTTACTATCAATTAGGGGAAAATATAAATTAATATTATAGTTTAATACATCAATAATGCATGATTTTAAATTTAGGGTCGCTATGAATACAAATAGGAAAGCAGTAGAAAATTTCTGATAACAGAGGAAAAACTGGAATAAAAAATTAGGTCAGGGAAAGTAACAGAAAATATATAGTGAAATGATCATTTTAAATTAAATTTTAATTAAATATGTTTGTAGATTATGAAGATTATAAATTACATATAGTTATACTGTTGTGTGTTTTGTTTTGTTTTTTATTGCTCTTATTTATTTTATTCCTCTAAAGGATCAAGAACTGTAACAGTTTTTAACCAAATTAGATAATAATTATTATGAGGGAGGAAGAATCAGAAACTAATAGCAGAAACCACTTTATAATTTTGATATATTTACAGTTATACACTGTATACTATCATTAGTGTATAATTAACAAAAGTTTAACATGTATGCATGTTAATGGTTTCCTTTGCCATGCAAAAGCTTTTAAGTTTAGTTAGGTCGCGTATGTTTAAAGACAACCTACTGAATGGGACAAAATATTTGCAAATGATATGACCAATAAAGGGTTAATATCCAAAGTATATAAGCACCTCAGTCAAGTTAACATGAAAAAAACAAACAACCCAATTAAAAAATGGGCAGAAAACCTGAATAGACAGTTTTCCAAAGAGGGAATGCAGTTGCCCATCAGGCACATGAAAAGATGCTCAACATTGCTAGTCATAAGGGAAATGCAACTCAAAACCACAATGAGATATCACCTCACACCTGACAGAATAGCTATCATCAAAAAGAACACAAATAACAAATAATGGCAAGGATATGGAGAAAAGGGCATCCTCCTACACTTTTAGTGGGAATGTAAGTTGGTGCAGCCACTGTGGAAAGCAGTATGAATGTTTCTCAAAAAACTAAAAATAGAACTACCATATGACCTAGCAATTCCACTCCTGGGTATATATACAAAAACCCCCAAAACACTAACTAACTCAAAAAGATACATGCATTCCTATGTTCATAACAGCATTATTTACAATTGCCAAGATACAGAAGCAACCTAAATGTCCATCAACAGGTGAATGGATAAAGAAGATGTCTTATATATATGCAATGGAATACTACTCAGCCATAAAAAATGATCAAATTTTGCCATTTGCAACAACACGGATGGACTTGGAGCGTATTATGCCAAGTGAAATTAGCCAGACAGAGAAAGACAAATACTATATGATGTCACTTATATGTGGAATCTAAAAAACACAACAAACTAGTGAATATAACAAAAAAGAAGCATTCTCACAGACATAGAGAACAAACTAGTTGTTACCTGTGGGGAGAGGAAAGCGGTTGGGGCAGCATAGCGGTATGAGATTTAGAGCTACACAAACTATTATTTATAAAATAAGCTACAAGGATATATTGTACAACATAGGGAATATAACCAATATTTTACAATAACTATAAATGGAGAATAACCTTTAAAAATTGTTAATCACTATATTGTACACCTGTAACTTATATAATATTGTACATCAAATATACTTTAACAGAATAAAAAAATTAATTAAACAAAAACAAATAAAACATAAATGTATGCAGGGTAATATCAAGAAATATTATAAACAAAATTATGGATATAAATTATTAAATAACGGCTAAATTTGGCAGCTATTAAAAATGATTAATGTTATTACTAAATAATAGTCCTATTCAAATTGAAAAGGAAAAAAGGTGACTAGCTGTGTTAACAGGTAGTTCAAAAATGAAAAATGAAAATAGCCAATAAAAATTAAAGAATTTAAATATTAAGTGAGAAATCATGTGGTCTAATTGACCTTCAAAAAAGTTTGGGCAGTTTCTTCTTTCCAGTTAAGGTTTTTGTGTGAGTCTGGTGAAAGAGGGTCTCCCAGGCACAACTTTTGGGAGTTTAAACTGATGCAGACTTTCCTAAATGTCATTTACAAACACATATTTGAAATCTTGAAAGTAATTATACATTTGGCTCAAAATTTTCCTTTTATGAATTTGACCTAAATAAGCAGAGGTAATGAATACAAGGCTCTCTGTATGAGAATATACATTGATGTATTACATTATAATTTTGGAACCTAAGTATAGATATGATGCTGCTGTAGAGAATGGATTCAATTAATTTTTTCTCTTAACAGTATCTACATTTATTTATCTATTTTTTATTGAAGCATAGTTGATTTACAATATTATATTAGTTTCAGGAGTACAGTTTCCAGAATTTTTACAGATTATGCTCTTTTTAAAATTATTACAAGATAATAATAGCTATACTCCCCTCTGCTATACAATATATTCTTTTTGCTTATCTATTTTATACATAGTAATTTGTATCTCTTAATCACATACCCCAAAATTGCCCTTTTCTCCTTGCCTCTCCTCACTGGTAACCAGTAACCTGTTTTCTACATCTGTGAGTCTGTTTCTATTTTGCTACATACGTTCAAATGTATTATTTTTTAGATTCAACATATAAGTGATATCATACATCATTTGTCTTTGTCTGACTTATTTCACTATGCATAATTTCTCCAGGTCCATCCATGTTGAAATAAATGGCAGACTTTCATTCTTTTTAACCACTGAGTAACATTCCATCATATTTATATACACACACATATACCACATCTTCTTTACCCATTCATCTGTTGATGGACACTTAGGTTCTTTCCATATCTTAGCTATTGTACATACATACTGCTGCTATGAACGTTGAGGTGTATGTATCTTTTTGAAATAGGGTTTTCATTTTTTCCAGGTATATACCCAGGAGTAGAATTTCTGGGTCATATGGTAGTTCTATTTTAGTTTTTTGAGGATACTCCATACTGTTTTCCATAGCGCTTGCACCAGTTTACATTCCCACCAACAGTTCCTTTTTCTCCACGTTCTCTCCAACATTTGCTATTTGTAGGCTTTTGATGATAGCTATTCTGACAGGTGTAAGGTGATATCTCATTGTGGTTTTGATTTGCACTGCTCTAATGATTAGTCATATTGAGCATCTCTTCATGTGCCTGTTAGCCATCTGTATATCTTCTTTGGTATGTTAAACTTGTTCCTTTCTCTTTGATTTAGTCTTGGCAGGTTATATGTTCCTAGAAATTTGCCCATTTCTTCTTGGTTTTACAATTTGATCATTCTTTGGATGTTAGATTTATTATTAATTTTGTCTTTATTTTGCTTGCATTTTCCATATTTTATTATTGAAAACATAATAGGTTTCATAAAGAATGTTCATTGACAATTATTGTGATACAACATTGTTAAAGCAAAGTGGTGCTCAGTATTGTTGAGTCAGTGTCAGTGGTGTGTTGAAAACAACTTCTACTGGCTTAGAAGAACCCACTTGAGCATCTTTACCTAATTCTATGCTCAGGAATGTCATGTTGGTTGCTTGAAATTGACCACGGTGAATTTTTACACTGTGGAAATCTGAAAATGCTGCAAATCTGGCTTTTTATTACAGAATGCTAGTTGTTAAACAATTACTGTCACACCACAACACTAAGAAAAACCAAATAAACATATTTCAGACAATATATTTAGTAAAATATTCATAATTCTCCTGAAAGTGGTAGTTAGATATCTATATATCTATTTCTTCAAAAATAATAACATTCATATTTAATAGCAGCTAGCAAACATATTCTTTGCACAACTCTTATTTTGTTACTCTTGTCACCTTACTTGCCGTTTAAGCCAAGTTACTATTTTCATTTATTCTTAAGTCATTTTTATTTAATGTTTACTCTCATATAGTTATGCAAAAGGCTCTAGTAAGATTCACACCTTTAGCAGTCAATGTTTATGGAGTAAATAGGTCCTAGAGTAATTACTATACGTTTGGTTGCACATAATAACATCATAAAATGAGAGATATATAAATATAACATGTATTAATAAAACTGCATCTTGCTGGGAGAAACTCAAGCTTTTTAAATCACAGGTGCTGATGAGACCTTACCTGCTGAGAGTAAGAGAAGCTGAATATTTTATGTAGGTATATGGATACAACAGACACTGTGGACTTTGTACCAATGTTAACCAACCTAATCAATGAAGATTTTAAAAAGGCATACAGAAAAAATGTATTTTACTGCTTGGTATTTTTAATGTGGTTTAAAACTATTTTTGTAGATTTCTATAAGCATTTTAATAGCTCCTCCTAAAAGGAAGGTTAGTTTTTTGAATTGTAAATGATTAGTCCCTATAATCCTTTGTTACTCAAAGTGTAGTTCATGGATGAGTAACATCAGCATCACCTAGAGCTCGTTAGAAATGTAGCTTCTTAGGGCCCACTCCAGACCTACTGAAACAGAATCTGCATTTTAACAAGAGGTCTATGTAATATGTATAGCAAGTTTGAGAAGCAGCATTCAAATCCATTCTCATTGTCATCTTTGTAGACAATTTCTTTTTACTTGTTTTAATATCAAACATCAAAAGTTTGCTTATAAATCAAATATTTTAAGTGAAGGTGATTTATATTTTTTTGGTCTTTATTATATCACTATAAAGTTATAAGAAACTATGTATGTAGTACATATGTTGTATATAATGCTATCTATTTAAATGTTATTTTACAGAGCTATATTTAGGCAAATACATATTATAGACATATTCAGAAGAGTAGGAAAATCCATGTCTTTGAGGGTCAGATTTTACTTGTATTGTAGCCCCAACGCTAACTAGGTATATCTCTCTCTCTCTGTGTGCCTCAGTTTCCTGAATTATAAATTATAGTGACTACTTTGTATATCTTTGGGGAAATTAGATGAGTTTATAAAAGAAAGCAGCTGGCGTGTATTGCTTGAAAATGTATCCATTCAAATCCATTAGTATCTAAATTTATGATGTCTGAAACATATGCCTTTAAGTCAATATATTAGATGCATATAACTCATTTTGATAGTAAAGAATCTAAGCCACTAACAAAAAGTTATTTAAATTATTATAGATACTATGAATACTTTCAAAAAATAATAAGCTTGTTCTCCTAGGCTTTATTTAATCAATCCTCATAGGTAACTTGAGATTCCACAAGGAATCTTGCCAGATCTTGCATTAGTTTCGATAGCATCTAAGGAGAGAATGCTATATATCTCGAATCCAAGTTCAAGCAAATTTCCTTTCATTCTTTACTAATTTAAAGCAATCTTTAACAGTGTTCATCACAATGTTGTTAACAACAGAAAAACTTTAAACAACATGAATCTCCAAATATCTCAAATAGGTAAATCAAATATGGCACATTCATACATGGAGATAACTGACTGAAAATGTGGGTAAATATTTTTTGCAATAACAACTTATTTATGATATTATTATATATTGTTTCTTCTGGAAGAATATAATTCAAACTAATAAAACTGATGATCTCTGGTGAAAAAGTGAATGATTATTGTTTACTTTTAATTACCTTTATTTTCTAATAAACAATTAAAAACAAATAATTTCTGATGTATATAAGTTAAATTATTATGTGGCACACCTTAAACTTGTACAGTGCTGTATGTCAATTATATCTCTACAAAACTGGAAGAAAAAGTAACAAAACCTCATCACTAAGCCTAAAACAAACAAACAGAAAAGAAAAAAATCCAAATATTCCATCATAGATAGATTCTATCAAAGTTAATGTTTAAAAAGACCCTCATATTCAAGTTTAGAATTCCTTGAAGATTTTATGTAAAAATCACAATGCTTTTAATATGTTTACATATTTCGTCTGTGCTGAGCATAGAAAATGTTATCTGTTTACTGGTTCATAGAAGTTAATACAATTACTTCAACGCATTATAAATTGATTCAGCCTTCAATTTTAATAGGAATAAAAACTCAATCCATCAAGATTACTGTGGAAGAAAAGGCAGTGTAATCTCTAAAAGGAAAAAGTAGCTGAACTCCTTTCCTTTCTTGGGGTTTATCTCTTCTAATGTTAATAACTTAGATATGTCTGACAATAGAAAAATAAATCAAGGTAAAGCTTAATGCATTGCAGAAAAGTCAGTTTACATTTTCACAAATATAGTTCTCTTAAACATAATAGTTTTATAAGTTAACAAAATATATAATTAGATAGAAAATAAAACTAACAATATTAGTGAATATTAAACTTATGTATTACTATGTTCAGGATTTTCTATAAGTAACATGTCTAAGTATATTCTCCCTGGATTTGAATATTACTTCTCTGATTTGAAGAGACTGGGAAAGAGTATTTGTGAGTTGCACAACTGAAGGAAAATTAATTTGTCTGAGCTTTTGAAAGGGGCTTATTATTTCAAATAACTTCTACAGAGAAAACCACATTACTAAAATAGAAGTATCAAATAATTAGCAGTATATTTGAATAGTCTTCAATTTCCTCATTTCATATAAATTATACAAAAGGAACATAGTTCAAGATTTATTCTTATTTTAAGGATGTGTAATTTTCCAATTTTCACAAGGTTGTACATTTAGTATCTCTGATACATCTCAAAGCCAGACCTCTTCTATCAAGTACCATGTGTTCTATATATAACCATTTCTCTCTTAGTCTCTACTTTTTAAAAAATTTAATTTAATTTTTTTTTATTGGAGTATAAGTGCTTTACAATATTGTGTGAGTTTCTGCTGTACAGTGAAGTGAGTCAGCTATATGTATACATATAACCCTTTCCTTTTGGACCTCCTTCCCCACCCCCATCCCACCCATCTAGGTCATCAAAGAGCACCGAGCTGAGCCCCATGTGCTATACAGCAGGTTCCCACTATCTACTTTATACATGGTAGTGTATTTACGCCAATCCTAATATCCTAGTTCATCCCACCCTCCCCTTCCCCACTGTGTGCACACGTCTGTTCTCTATGCCTGCGTTTCTATTCCTGCCCTGAAAATAGGTTCATTTGTAGCATTTTTCTAGATTCCACATATATGCATTAATATACGATATTTGCTTTTCTCTTTCTGACTTACTTCACTCTGTATGACAGACTCTAGGTCCATCCACATCTCTACAAATGACCCAGTTTCATTTCTTCTTATGGCTGAGTATTATACCATTATATATATGTACCACATCCTCTTAATCCATTAATCTGTCAATAAACATTTAGGTTGTTTCCATGTCCTGATTATTGTAAATAATGCTGCAATGAACATTGGGATACATGTGTCTTTTTGATTATGGTTTTCTCAGGGTATATGCCCAGTAGTGGGATTGTTGGGTCACATGGTAGCCCTATTTTTAGAACTATTTTAGTTCTATTTCTATTTTTTCAGTTCTATTTTAGTTTTTTTTAAGGAATCTCCATACTGTTCTCCACAGTAGTTGTATCAATTTACGTTTCTACCAACAGTGCAAGAGGGTTCCCTTATCTCTGCACCCTCTCCAGCATTTATTGTTTGTAGATTTTTTGATGATGGTCATTGTGACTGCTGTGAGGTGATACCTCATTGTAGTTTTGATTTCCATTTCTCTAATAATTAGTGATGTTGAGCATGTTTCCATGTGCCTCTGGACCATTTGTATGTCTTCTGTGGTGAAATGTCTATTTAGGTCTCTGCTCTTTTTTTAATTGGGTTGTTAGTTTTTTTTTTTATATTGAGCTGCATGAGCTGTTCGTATATTTTGGAGATTAATCCTTTGTCCATTGCTTCTTTTGCAACTATATTTTCTCCCATTCCATGGATTGTCTTTTTGTCTTGTTTATGGTTTCCTTTGTTGTGCAAAAGCTTTTAAGTTTAATTAGGTCACTTTTGCTTAATTTGTTTTTATTTTCATTATTCTAGGAGGTGAGTCATAAAAGATCTTGCTGTGATTTATGTCAAAGAGTGTTCTTCCTATGTTTTCCTCTAAGAGTTTTATAGTGTCCGGTCTTACATTTAGGTCTCTAATCCATTTTGAGTTTATTTTTGTGTATGGTGTTAGGTACTATTCTAATTTCATTCTTTTCCATGTAGTTGTCCAGTTTTCCTAGCACCATTTATTGAAAAGGCTGTCTTTTCTCCATTGTATGTTCTTGCCTCCTTTGTCATAGATTAGGTGATTAGAGGTGTGTGGGTTTATCTCTGGGTTTCTATCCTGTACCACTTATCAATATTTCTGTTTTTTAGAGAGCTAGTGGGAAGCAGTTGCATAGTACAGGGAGATCAGCTCAGAGCTTTGTGTCCACCTAGAGGGGTGGGATAAGGAGGGTGGGAGGGAGATGCAAGAGGGAGGAGATATGGGGATGTATGTACATGTATAGCTAATTCACTTTATTATACAGCAGAAACTAACACACTATTGTAAACAATTATACTCCAATAAAGATGTTAAAAAAAAAAAATTCCTGTTTTTGTGCCAGTACCATACTGTGTTGATGACTGTAGCTTTGTAGTATAGTCTGAAGTCAGGAAGCCTGATTCCTTCAGCTCCATTTTTCTTTCTCAAGATTGCTTTGACTATTCAGGGTC
Source organism: Balaenoptera musculus (assembly GCF_009873245.2). Classification (NCBI taxonomy): domain Eukaryota; kingdom Metazoa; phylum Chordata; class Mammalia; order Artiodactyla; family Balaenopteridae; genus Balaenoptera; species Balaenoptera musculus. The sequence goes on from NC_045797.1 coordinate 22,680,258, forward strand.
TTTTGTGTTTTCATACAAATTGTAAAATTTTTTGTTCTAATTCTGTTAAAAATGCCCTTGGTAATTTGATAGGAATTGCACTGAATCTGTAGGTTGTTTTGAGTAGTATACTCATTTTCACAATATTGATTCTACTAATCCAGGAGCATAGTATATCTCTTCATCTGTTTATGCCACTTTTGATTTCTTTCATAAGTGTTTTATAGTTTTCACAGTACAGGTCTTTTGCCTCCTTAGGTAGGTTTATTCCTAGGTATTTTATTCTTTTTGTTGCAATGGTAAATGGGAGTGTTTCCTTAATTTCTCTTTCTGATCTTTCATTGTTAGTGTATAGGAATGCAAAAGATTTCTGTGCATTAATTTTGTATCCTGAAAACTTACCAAATTCATTGATTAGTTATAGTAGTTCTCTCATGGCATCTTTCAGATTTTCTATTTATACTATCATGTCACCTGCAAACAGTGACAGTTTTACTTCTTTTCCAATTTGTTTTCCTTTTATTTATTTTTCTTTTCTGATTGCTGTGGCTAGGACTTCAAATACTATGTTGAAAAATAGTGGTGATATCCTTGTCTTGTTCCTGATCTTAGAGGAAATGCTTTCAGTTTTTCACCATTGAGAATGATGTTTGCTGTGGGTTTGTCACATACGACCTTTACTATGTTGAGGTAGGTTCCCTCTATGCACACTTTCTGGAGAGTTTTTATCATAAATGGGTGTTTAATTTTGTCAAAAGAACGTGACTTTTAGTTTTATTGATTTTTGCTACTGTTTTCTTTGTTTCTATTTCATTTATTTCTGCTCTGATCATTATGATTTCTTTCCTTCTACTAACTTTGGGTTTTCTTTGTCCTTCTTTTTGTTGTTGCTTTAGGTTTATGGTTAGATTGTTTATTTGAGCTTTTTCTTGTTTCTTCAGGTGAGCTTGAATTGCTATTAACTTCCATCTTAGAACTGCTTTTGCTGCATCCCATAGGTTTTGGATCATCGTGTTTTTGTTGTCATTTTTTTCTACGTATTTTTTTATTTCTTCTTTGACTTCTTCAGTGATCTCTAGGTTAATTAGCAGTGCACTGTTTAGCCTCCATATGTCTGTGTTTTTTAAAGTATTTTCCTGTAATTGATTTCTAATCTTATAGTGTTGTGGTCAGAAGAGATGCTTCATATGATTTCAATTTTCTTAAATTTTCCAAAGCTTGATTTGTGACCCAAGATGTGATCTATGCTGGAGAATGTTCCATGCACACCAGAGAAGAACGTGTATTCTTCCACTTTCGGGTGGATTGTCCTATAAATATCAATTAAGTCTATCTCTTTATGTCATTTAAACCTGTGTGTCTTTAATTCTTTTCTGTCTGAATGGTCTGTCCCTTGGTGTAAGTGGGGAGTTAAAGTCCCCCAGTATTATTGTGTTACTGTCAATTTCCCCCTTTATGGCTGTTAACATTTGCCTTATGTATTGAGTTGCTCCTATGTTGGGTGCATAAATATTTGTAACTGTTATGTTTTCTTCTTGGATTAATCACTTGATCATTATTTGGTGTCCTTCCTTATCTCTTGTAACAGTCTTTATTTTAAAGTCTATTTCATCTGATATGAGTATTGCTACTCCAGCTTTCTTGTGATGTCCATTTGCATGGAATAGCTTTTTCCACCCCCTCACTTTCAGTCTGTATGTGTCCTTAGGTCTGAAGTGGGTCTCTTGTAGATAGCATATATACAGGTTTTGTTTTTGTATTCATTCAGCCAGTCTGTGTCTTTTGATTGGAGCATTTAATCCATTTACATGTAAGGTGATTACCGATATGTATGTTCGTATTACTTTTTTCTTAATTGATTTGGGTTTGTTTTTGTGAGTCTTTTTCTTGTCTTGTGTTTCCCGCCTAGAGAAGTTCCTTTAGCATTTGTTGTAAAGCTGGTTTGGTGGTACTGAATTCTCTTAGCTTTTGATTGTCTGAAGTTTTTGATTTCTCCATCAAATCTGAATGAGATCCTTGCTGGGTAGAGTAATCTTGGTTGTAGTTTTCTCCCTTTCATCACTTTAAATATATTGTGCCACTTCCATCTGGCCTGCAGAGTTTCTGCTGAAAATTCAGCTGATAAAGTTATTGGGATTCCCTTGTATGTTATTTGTTGCTTTTCCCTTTCTGCTTTGAATATTTTTTCCTTTGAATTTAATTTTTTTTTTTTTTGAATTTAATTTTTGTTAGTTTGATTAATGTGTCTTGGTGTGTTTCTCCTAGGGTTTACCCTGTATGGGACTCTCTGTGCTTCCTGGACTTCACTATTTCATTTCCCATGTTAGGGTAGTTTTCGACTATAATTTCTTCAAATATTTTCTCAGACCCTCTGTCTTTCTCATCTTTTCCTGGGACCCCTATAATTCAAATATTGGTGCATTTAATGTTGTCCCAGATGTCTCTGAGACTGTCTTCAATTCTTTTCTTTTTTTTTTTCTTTATTCTGCTCTCTGGCAGTTTTTTCCACCATTCTACCTTCCAGATCAGTTATTTGCTCTTCTGCCTCACTTATTCTACTATTGATTCCTTCTAGTGTATTTTTCATTTCAGTTGTTGTATTGTTCATCACTGTTTGTTTGTTCTTTAGTTCGTCTAGGTCTTTGTTAAACATTTCTTGTATTTTCTCAATCCTTACCTCCATTCTATTTATGAGATTTTGGATCATCTTTACTATCATTACTCTGAATTATTTTTCATGCATGCTGCCTATTTCCTCTTCACTTATTTGGTCTTGTAGGTTTTCACCTTGCTCCTTCATCTGTAACATATTATTTTGCTGTCTCATTTTTTTCGAAGGGTAGGGCTGTATTTTTGTCTTACTGGTTGTTTGGCCTGAGGCATCCAGCACTGGAGTCTGAAGGCAGTTGGGTAGAGTCGGATCTTGGTACCAAGATAAGTACCTCCAGAGACCTCACTCCAATTAATATTCCCTGGGGTCTGAGTTTTTCTGTTAGTACAGCAGTTTAGACTCAGCACTCCCACCACAGGAGCTCAGGCCTGACCCCTGGCCTGGGAACCAAGATCCCACAAGCCACACAGTACAGTAAAAGAAAAGAAAAAAAAAAAGGAGCGGTACAATAACAAAGAATAAAAAATAAAATAAAATTAGAAAAATACATTAGGAAAAATAAAAATATAAGTGAAATAATTACAACAAGCTAAAACAGAACCTCAATAGAAAAAAGGAGAAAAAAAAGGGGGGGAACAAGCCAAAAGGAGCAGAACAATAACAAAGTATAAAGAATAAAATTAGAAAAATTAAAAAATCTATTAAAAATAAACTATAAATGAATCAACAACAACAAGGTAAAACAACAAGGTAAAACATAACCACAACCTAAAAAAAAATAAACCCAGAAAAAGTCTTCGTTCTGGGGGGCGGAGCTTAGGCGGGGGCAGGGTTTAGGTGTGGGTCAGGGCCTAGGCTCAGTATCCACGTGGCTGGGAAAGGCAGCATGGCTGGAGGGGGGCCTCCTTGGAGTGAGGATTTTGGAAGTGAGGCCCTGGGTGGGGGGTTGTGGGCCTGGTTTAGTCCCAACACAGTCAGAGGGGGTCTCAGAGGGTGGTGTGGAGAGGTAGGGCCCTGGGTGGTAGTGCGGGGGTGGCCCTTAGGCTCAGCACCACCAGAGGGAGCCTTCGAGGGTGGAGGATTAGGCCCAGGACCTCAGCAGGCTCCCTGGGGCCCAAGTGGGCAGGGGAAACATTGGCCATGCTCCTTTCCTATCCTTCACTCTCCCAAGGGTCTCCCCCATCCCCATTGATTCCCTAACTGTGGGAGGACACCTCCAGGAGTGGGAAACCCTTCCCTCTGCCAGCCGCCCCAGAGGTGCACCAGTCCCATCCTGCCTCCACTTCTCCTGCCCCCTACCTGCCCCCCACATCCCACCTGGTCACTCAGGGTTTCCTCTACTCCCCTTAGGTGTCCATGGTCCCCCACCAGTGCCTGGTAGGTGCCCTAGTTGTGCAGAGACATGAACTCCATGTCCTCCTAGTCTGCCATCTTGATGCCACCCTCTCTTAGTCTCTTAAACTTTCTTCCATGAACATTTAGATTATTCTAATATAATTTACCATTTTTTAAAAATAATTCACCATTTAATGGCATAATTAACCATTTTAATGAATGACTACTTGTGTCATTCCCACTGGATACACAGTGACCACAAAATAAATAACTAAAAAATTGGCATGACATGATTCACTGTATAAGAGAAAATAACAACAGCAATTAGATAGAGGTAGCACTGTGATACCACAAAGACAGCATTAGTGCTCTATCCTTCAAAAAAATTTAGGTCACACTTAAATACTCATGGACATTTTTTTAAAAATTCATAGAATATATGCTACAATAACAGTAGTGTAAGATAACTCAATCATGAACATTCAATTATTTTCTTTAAATATGTAGATTGAGTACCCACTATGTGCCAAAAATTGTGATTCTCAATATAAGGCCTATCAAGTATAAAACTGTCATATCTCACAAAATATTCACAAGGGAGATATAATTATGATTACCAAGATTTTAAAAGTTTAATATTTTTTGAAAAGACATAAAATTAGCAGTTTGGACATTTGTAAGAGAAGAGAATTTTTTAACCTATGGAGAAGGGATAAAGATTCCAATAAAATAACATCTCTTGTATACTTAGAAGTCTTCAATGAAGAAGAAAAAATTTTGGTTTTAAAGAAGGGATGAGATATAAGAAATCTCACTGTTATAAAATGAATCCAGTGACTTTTGCATTTAGATGTCAGGAACCACTGCAGTTCTTATAATTAGGGAATAAAGTTTGTTATATGGCTTGATAATTGCATTCTGCCTCCTAGGTCTCATATGTCCCACATTAAAACACTTTGTAATTAAAGTGTTTACAGTATCTTTATGTTGTATAATTAACTATAAATTTTAATCCCAATGGAAACGAAACTATGACTTTCTCAGAAATGAAATGCATATCTGATATGCTAAGAAACAATTCAGTGCCTGAGGTTAAGGCTGAAGTTAAGTTTTCATACAGCTGGTTAACTGGGTTAATTGTCAAGATTGAGTGACATTCTCATTTCAAGTGACTTTTAATAGCACTTTCTGAGTCAATAGATCTCAAGTGATTCAAATCTATAATAAAGTATAATGTGTAATTTTAAAATATAAATAAAATTTTAATAATTATACATTTATAATTTATAATAAAGTTATAAATATAGGTTATTTTTAAAAAGTGGTTCATGAATACACTTTGAGTTCATAAACATCATCTATTTTAAATTTTATTTGTTAATTGAGGGATGGTCAAGAAATTTCAGTCAAATTTAGCCAAGATTTTTTTAGTCAGGAAAATCCTAATAAATTTGTTTGCTGTATCTTATGCTACCAGTGGAAGGTCACAAACAGCATTACAAGAAACAACAAATTTTTGGAACATAAAAAAAATAGTAAACAGATTACAAAATTAAATCTGAGTTTTCAAATATATTTCATACTTGCTGCTGTCTATTTTGCTTTTTGGCCCCAGACAATACTAGGACATTTTCATTTTCATCTGATTTTAGAAATTCCTCACTGAAAACACTTGAAGAGTTTTAGGCCAATAGTGTCACCAACAATTAAATAATTATTTTACTAAATATTATAAATAATTAAAATTAAGTTATTGTTATAAAATAATCACCAGAGAGTATATTAGAAAACAGTTTTGGCACACATTTGTGTAACCATACTAAAACAAATGATCAAGTACCAATATAACTTTTTGCACATTAAAATTACTTGGTTCAGTTATTGCAGAGCCTTATATTCTTAGCAATCTCTCAAAACAAATGAAGATAATTCAGATAATAAGGACTCAAAAATTGTGTTGAGTAACTAAAAATGCATTTTCAATTCACCGGTGTATAGGAAGTATAATGTCTCAATAGGGTGTGCATCCTTTACTGTCAATTAATTGATATTATTGCCCAAATTTCTGGGTATAGCTTTCTGCTAGATTGGGAAGGGGACAAACCCAGGATCTCAGTGGATATTGTGAAGAATTCCAGAAAAAGAGTCCAGGGATCTAAAATTCTACAATGATAGTGAATCTCTCACTTTTAACTTGCAGAAAATATAAAAGCCCCAGACCATCAGTTAGATGTTGCTTGTCCCATTCCAGGAATATGAGCCAGAATCCAAATACAAATTACATTGCAAAACAGAAATGAGGACATAACCAGAGTACTATAACCTTAAACACTTTTATTCAACTGGAAACTCACTGAGGGGAGGAATTGTATTTTATACATTTTTGTATCCTCAGAAAATTGTTCTGTAAATGTTGTGAGTTATATATTTAATATTTGGTAAATGAATATCATTAATTACCTAATTACCACAGAGAAAGAAAAATCTAATGTTGAGCCCTGTCTTACTAGGAGTACAAGATTTAAATGGGACAGATAAGGAAACCCCTATTTTTAGCTCAGCTAATCCAACAAAATTAAAGGTATATGTTTCAAAAGAGTAAAAAAAAAAACAACAAAAAACAGCATGGTAAGGAATTGGTCAAAAGTGAGAAATTCTTCAGTTTTTGATGCAATGGGTATTATTACTGTTATTCTTTACAAGATTCAGGATTCCACTTCTGTAGTTTTCCTTAATGCACACTTCTCGTATTTGTAGATACTTTAGTTTTAATATAGTTCCTGTTTTTTTTCTTTCCTCTTTTATAGCATCCATTATCACAAACACAAACAGAAAATAAAAAAAAAAAAAAATACAATCAGTAAGATAAAGCTATGTTAATTTTTTTAAGTATCATCCAGATTTTTCATATTAACATGAGATAACAATGTTTGCATACATATGCACATAAGAACATACACACACATATATGCACAATGTGAGAACACCATTCTGATTTGCTATCTTTTTAAAATACTTCAATATATTTAGAGAACATGACTTAGTCTATCACATTTTAATGGTCTTAAAATTCTCCATTGTGTGGTAGTAATACAATTTTACTTTTTGTTTATTTATTTCAAAAATTTTTATTATTTTTTAAAATTTATTGAAGTATAGTTGATTTACAATGTGTTAATTTCTGTTGTACAGCAAATTGACTCAGTTATACATATATATATTCTTTTTCATATTCTTTTCCATTATGGTTTGTCACAGGATATTGAATATAGTTCCCTGTGCTATACAGTAGGACCTTGTTATTTATCCATCTCATATATAAAAGTGTGCCTCTGCTAACCCCAAATGCTTAGCATCTAATATAATTTCAATTTTTGCTTCTATTAACATAACTTTATGAAAACTTGTAACTATATGTCACAATTTTATTATTTATGTTAAATAAGTTCAATGAAAAGGAATAATTGAGTCAAACAAAACATATTATTAAATTATTTCTAAATGGTGCCTGATAGACATCTGAAAAAATTACCATTTAATATTTATATATACAGCAGTATCCATATCAGTTCATTTTAGTCAGTGATAAATATTGCTACCCATTTTTAGCTTTGATTATTTAACAGGAAAATGAGACACCTAATCATTTTTAAAACTCCATTTATTTGATAACTTACTGAGGTTAAACACTTCTTTAAATGCTTATTAGTCATTTAAATCATTGCTTTTATAAATTACACTAAGTACATTTTTTCCATTTTTCCACTAGTTAATATTTTATTAATTTATAAGATCTGCTAATGAAATAGTAATGCTGACCTCATAGCTGTCATATATAATGCAAATATTTCTGAAATTATTTCTTGCTTTTCAAATAATTGTTATACATTTAAATATGTTCCTTAATTGTCACCACATTTGTATCATTAGTTCTTCTCCAGTCAAAAATTCTGTGTATATTCGCATATAGCAGTCAAAAATTCTGTGCATATTCACATATAGCAGTCTGTTTGCTAATTCTTCTTTTAACAAATTTACACATTTACTCTAAAATGAATGTGTTTTCAGTAAATATGGATAGGAATCTAACTTTAGAAAGTATACCAAAGCCATTTATTGAATTATCTATTTTATTTATATCTCCTATATTTGGGCATTTTTCAATATTTTGAATTATTCAATCAAAATATGTGTTGGGAGTTTGGTAGAAATACTGGTCAATCAGTAGATTAGATAGATCCTAATAAAATATCACCTATGAAATACTACTTTGTTTTTAATTTTTACTTCTCAGAAAAAGTTATATGAGGTTATTTTTTATTACACATCACATTATTCCTATTTATTTAAATAACACATTTAAATAATCCTATTTATTTAATAACACATTTTTTCTTGTCTAACTGCTAGAATTTCTAGAAAAAAATGTTAAACTATTGTCATGCTTGCAAGAATTGTGATCTTATTTTAATTATTAGTAAGAAAGCTTCATCATTAAGTAAACTCAATGGCTGTGTGTTTCATGAATATATCTATGTAAATGTTTATATAAATTTATTGAATTTTATTAAATCACTAAGAAAATAATTAAAATTTCCTCTGTACTATTTATATGATGCATTTAATTAGATTTTCTATATGTTGAAATGTTCATTCAATATATCAATCTTAAGAGTTAACTAAATTCTTAGTATAGAATGAATTCCATTACTAGTTGCTTATATATGGATCCCAAATATTTCTAAGTAATATTTTGTCATGGATATTTTCTCATTGATGGTGTTATTTTCTATGTTCTGTCACATTACAGAATAAAAAGTATTTAAAATGGAATAAGAAGTTGTATATGATTTGGGAAGTGTTAAAATATAAAAATTAGCTAATATTAGAATATTTGAATGAAAGAATTCCTGACATATCTGAATTTCAATATTTTGGGGAAAGAGATTTTCTTTTAATTTTTTCTTCTGGAGTTACACTCTTGTTCAAGGTTTTTCACTTATTAAGTTAGCATTTTGTATTAAACTAAAGAACTGCTCAGTTTAGTGTTCTCTAACTTAAATTGAAAAAAATAGACTCCAATTTTAAAATAATTTATCTGGAATGCATCTTTTTTTAATGTTTATGCTATGTGTGTTCCATTTTCTTTTTGATTGGACATTTAAGGAGTTGTAGCTTATCAGTATTTTTAAAGAAGCACCTTTAAAAAATGCCTTTAAAGTATAATATAAATATTATAAAATTCTCCCATTATAAGAATTCAGCTCAATTTTTTGGTAAATTTAAAGAATTGTGCAATGATAACTACATTCCAGTTTTAGAAATTTTCCACTGCACTGAAAAATTCCCCCATTCATCTTTGCAGTCAGTATCCTCTTCTACCCTCAGCATCAAGCAGTGACTTCTCTGTGTTTTATATATACATTTGCTTTTTCTAGAATTTAATATAAATTGTATATCTAGTGTGTAATCTTTTCTGTTTGACTTCAGGTGCTGTAAAATCTTCAACTTTGTTCATCTTTTCAAAAAAAATTTTTGACTATGTTATTTTTCATTCCTTTCAGTTTCTATTTAAGTGCTGGCAATTTTGATTAGGATTGCATGAATTCTGTAGGTAACATTTGGAAGAATTGACATTTTAATATTGTATCTGTCCATCCAGGAACACAATATCTCTTCATTTTTTTAGGTTTTCTATATCTTTGTTCTCAGCAACAATATGTAGTTTTCAGTGCACAGGTCTAGCTCATATTTTGATAAATCTATTTTTATATATTTCATTTTTAATACTAATATAAATGACAGTGTTTTACAATTTCAATTATTTTATTTTTTTCATTGTGGTTAAAAAACCATAACATGAAACCTTTCTTTTTATAAATTATTAAGTGTACAGTATAGTATTGTTAACTATACGCACATTGATGTACAGCAGATCTCTCAGACTTTTTTTTATTATGCATGAGTAAATCTCTATATTCATTTGAACAGCAACTCCTCATTTTCCCCTTCCCACAGCCCCTGGTAACCACTATTCTATTTTCTGCTTCTATGAGTTTGACTATTTTAGATTCCTCATGTAAGTGGAATCACACAGGTTTTGTCCTTCTGTGATTGGTGATCTAAAAAGAAGGAATGCTTTGGAAATTCTTTGCATCTTTTATGGTTCCATATACATTTTAAGATTAGTTCTATTTCTGTGAAAAATGTCATGGGTAATTTCATAGGGATATCATTAAATCTGTAGGTTGCTTTGGGTAGTATGGCCATTTTAACAATATTAATTCTTCCAATCCAAGGGTATGGGATATCTTTCCATTTTTTTGTATCATCTTCAATTTCCTTTATTACTGTTTTATTGTTCTCAGCATATAGGTCTTTCACCTCCTTAGTCAGGTTTATGCCTAAGTGTTTTAATTTGATGTGATTTTAAAAGGGATTGTTTTACTTTTTTATATTCTCTTTCTAATATTTTCATTTTAGTGTAAAGAAATGCCATCAATTTCTGTATGTTAATCTTGTATCCTGATACTTTGCTGAATTCATTTATAAGTTCTAGTAGTTTTTGTGTGGAGTCTTTAGGGTTTTCTATATATGATATCATGTCATCTGTATATAATGACAATTTTACCTTTTCCCTTCCAATTTGGATACTTTTATTTCTTTTTCTTGTCTGATTGCTGTGGCTAGGACTTCCAATACTATGTTGAATAGAAGTGGTGAGAGTGGGCATCCTTGTTTAATTCCAGATTTTAGCAGGAAGGCTTTCAGCTTTTCACCACTGTGTATTATGTTGGCTGTGCATTTGTTATAAATAGTTTTTATTATGTTGAGATATGTTCCCTCTATACCCACTTTGGTAAGAGTTTTTATCATGAATGGATGTTGAATTTTATGAAATGCTTTTTTTACATCTATTGAGATGATCATGTGTTTTTTTGTCTTTTCTTCTGTTATTTGTATATGTTGAACCATCCTTGTCACCCTGGGATGAATACAACTTAGTCATGTTGTATGATCTTTTTAATAAATTGTTGGATTTGGTTAGCTAATATTTCGTTGAGAATTTTTATATCTATATTCATCAAAGATATTGGCCTATAATTTTATTTTTTGGTAGTGTCTTTGTCTGGTTTTGGTATCAGGGTGATGGTGGCTTCATAGAATATCTTTGGGAGTGTTCCCTCCTCTTCAATCTTTTGGAACAGTTTGAGAAGAATTGGTACAAGTTCTTCTTTGTATGTTTGGTAGAATTTGCCTGTGAAGCCATCTGGTCTTGGACTTTTGTTTGTAGGGAGTTTTTTAAATTACAGATTCTATTTCACTTCTAGTGATAGATCTGTTAAAATTATCTATTTCTTGATTCAATTTTAGTGTGCTGTATTTTTCTAGGAACTTGTTCATTTCTTCTAGGTTGTCAAATTTGTTGGCATTTAATTATTTTTAGTATTCTCATGTTTTTTTGTATTTCTGCAGCATTGTTTGTTTATACCACATTTTCTTTCTTTTTTTTTCTTTATCCATTTATATATCCATAGACATTTAAGCAGTTTCCATCTCTTGGCTAATGTAAATAATGCCGCAGTAAACATGGAAATGCAATATCTCTTCAAGATGCTGATTTCAATTCTTTTGGATGAATACACAGAAGTGGGATTGCTGAATAATATGGTAGTTCAATTTTTAAATTTTTTGAAGAAATTCCATGTTTTACATAGTGATTGCATCAGTTTGCATTCCGAATAACAGTGTACAAGGATTCTAATTTCTCTACATCCTCATCAACACTTGTCATTTTAGGGGTTTTTTCCTTCTTTTTTTTTTTTTTTTTTAATAATGGCTATCCTAACAGGTGTGAGGTAACATCTCTTTGTGGTTTTGATTGTTGTTTCCCTGATTATTGGTGATGCTGAACATCTTTTTATATATTACATACTTTTTATGCACCTATTCTGGCTAGGACTTCCAGTACTATTGAGTTGAAGTAGCAAGAGTGGGCATTCTTGTGTTCCTGATCATAGAGAAAAAGCTTTCAGTTTTTCACCATTGACTGTGAAGTTAGCTGTGGGCTTGTCATATATGGTCCTTATTATGTTGAGGTAAATTTTTTACATTCCTAGTTTATTGAATGTTTCTTTATCATGAAAGAGAATTGGACTTTGTCAAATGCTTTTTCTATATCTGTTGAAATGATCATGTGATTTTTATCCTTCATTCTGTTAATGTGGTGTATCATATTGGTTGATTTTTTATGTTGAACCAACCGAACATCCCAAAGATGAGTACCTCTTGGTCATGGTGTATAATTCTTTTAATGTGCTGTTGAATTTAGTTTGCTAGTATTTTGTTGAGGATTTTTGCATCTATATTCATCAAGAATACTAGTTTATAGTTTTCTTTTCATGCAGTGTCTTCATCTGGCTTTTGAATCAGGGTAATATTAGCCTCAAAATAATTGTTGGGAAGTGTTCTCTCCTCTCCCAATATTTGGAAGAGTTTGAGAAGGATTGGTGTTAATTTTTCTGTAAATACTTGGTAGATTTCACCAGTGAATCCATCTGGTCCTGGGTTTTCATTTTGAGGATTAATTTCACTACTAATTCAATACCTTACTAGTTATAGATCTGCTCAGATATTCACGATTCAGTCTTGGTAGATTGTATGTTACTATGAATTTACTAATTTCTTCTAGGTAATCCAATTTATTGGTGTATAATTATTCATAGCAGTCTCATAATCATTTTTATTTCTGTTGCATTAGTTGTAATGTCTTCTGTTACATTCCTTTTATAAAAATAAATTGATTTGTTTGTTTATTTATTTATTTATTTATTTATTTTTGGCTACATTGGGTCTCTGTTGCTGTCTGTGGGCTTTCTCTAGTTGAGATGAGCTGGGGCTACTCTTCGTTGTGATGTGTGGACTTCTCATTGTGGTGGCTTCTCTTGTTGAGGAGCACAGACTCTAGGCACGCGGGCTTCAGTAGTTGTGGCTTACAGGCTCAGTAGTTGTGGCTCATGGGCTCTAGAGCGGAGGCTCAGTAGTTGTGGCACACGGGCTTAGTTGCTCTGTGGCATGTGGGATCTTCCCGGACCAGGGCCCAAACCCATGTCCCCTGCATTGGCAGGTGGATTCCCAACCATTGTGCCACCAGAGATGTCCTTACATTTCTGATTTCATTTATTTGAATCTTATATATTTTATTAGTTTAGCCAAAGCTTTGCCAATTTTAATTTAAAAAAAAAAACTTAAAAGAAATTAATTTATTTATTTTGGCTGCAGTGGGTTTTTGTTGCTGCATGCAGGCTTTTTCTAGTTCTGGTGACTGGGGGCTACTCTTCGTTGTGGTGCATGGGCTTCTTATTGTGGTGGCTTCCTTTGTTGTGGAGTATAGGCTCTAGGCATGCGGTCTTCAGTAGTTGTGGCACGCGGACTCTAGAGCTCAGGCTCAGTAGTGTGGCTCACAGGCTCAGTTTGCTCCGTGGCATGTGGGATCTTACCAGACCGGGGCTCAAACCTGTGCCCCCTGCATTGTCAGGCAGATTCTTAACCACTGCACCACCAGGGAAGTCCCTAAAAAAAAAACAACTTTTAATTTTATTAAATTTATATTGTTTTCTCTATTTTTAAATTTCTGCTCTAATCTTTATTATTTTTTTCTTTCTTTTAAATTTGAGCTTAGTTTTTTTTTTTTTTTTCCTAGTTCCTTAGTGTAAAATTAGATTATTTATTAGAGATCTTTCTTCTTTTTTAATGTTGGCATTTACTGCTGTAAACATCCCTCTTATTATTGGTTTTACTACCTTCCTTCTGTTTCAGTATTTTGTAATTTCATTTTTGTTTATCTCAAGATATTTTCTAGATTTCAAGATATTTCTGATTTTTTTCTTTGACTCATTGGGTGTTCAAAAGTGTATTATTTAATTTCCATGTATTTGTGAATATTTCTGTTTTCCTTCTGCTATCAATTTCTGAATTTATTCTATTGTGGTGGAAAAAATTCTTGGTATAATTTTAATCTTTTAAAATCTGTTAAGACATATTTGGTAACTTAACATATGATCTATCCTGGAGAATGTTTTGTACTTGATTAAGAAGAATGTGTAGTCTTCTCTTGCTGTGTGGGATGTTCTGTATATATCTATTAAGTATATAGAGCTGTTCAAGTACTCTATTTCATTATTGATATCTGTCAAGATATTCTACCCATTATCAAAAGTGGGGTATTGAAACTTTTACTGTTATTTTGATGCTTTCTATTTTCCCTTCAGTTCTGTCACTATTTGTTTCATATATATGATGCCTAGATGTCAGGTGTATATATATTTATAATTTTTATATCTTCATTGTTAATTTACCCTTTTGTCATTATATAATGTCCTTTTTTGCTGTTGTATCAAATTTTGTCTTAAAGTCTTTTTTTCCTGTTATAAGTATTGTTACCTTTATTCTCTTTGGTTACTACTTGCATGGCATATATAAAACCATTATTTCACTTTGTATGTCCTTAAATCTAAAGCGAGTGTCTTGCAGACAGCATACAATTGGATCTTCATTTTTTTAGTCCTTTCAAACACTCTGTCTTTTTATTGGGGAGTTTAATTCATTTTATATTTAAATTAATTTCTGATAGAGTAGAACTAACCATTGTCATTTTGTTAATGCTCTCTCTGTCTTGTAGCTTTTTTAATACCCCTTTTTCTATCTTGCTATGTTCCTTTATGTTTCAGTAATGTATTTCTTGTAATGTTTTAATTCTTTTCTCATATTATTTTGTGTATCTTCTATATGTGTTTACTTTGTGATTATAATCGGATCTACAAAAAACATCTTATAGTTATAGCATTTTATTTTAAGCTGGTAACAACTTGAATCACATACACAGACTTACTCCTACTTCTCTATCCACACATTTTATGTTATTGATGTTATATACTACTTCTTTGTATATTATGTACCATTAACATACTTTGTAGTTTTAGGTTTTTTAAAAATATTTTTGTCTTTTAACTTTTGTACTAGAATTAAAATTGATTTCTCTTTCACCATTACATTATTAGAGTATTCCATATTTGTCCTTACATTTATCTTTTTAGTGATATTTATACTTTCACATATTTTTGTGCTCTTGCCTAGGTCCTTTTGCTTCAATTTGAAGGATTCCTGTTAGCATTTCTCTCAAAGTAAGTTTAGTAGCAATGAATACCTTCAGCATTTTTTTTTCCTTCAGCATTTTGAATATATCATCTCATTAGCTTGTCCTGCAAGGATGCTGCTAAATATCCACTGATAGTCTTATGGGGGCTGCTTTGTATGTGATGAGTTTCTTTTCTCTTCCTGATTTCAAAATTCTTTCTTTTTATTATTTGACAATCTGATTATAATAAGTCTTTATGTGGACTTCTTTAGTTTCATCTTAGTTGGCTTTTGTTGGGCTTATTGAATTGAAACATACATTTCTTTCACCATATTTGTGAAATTTTCTATCATTATTTCTTCAAATAAGTTTTCTTTCCCTTTTTCTCTCTTCTGAGATTCCCAAAATGTGTATATTCATCCAACTGATTTACCACATAAGGCTTAGGCATTCTTCATTTTTCTCATTCTTTTTTTCTTCTCTTACTGGATAATTTCAAATGACCTGTCTTCAATTTTCTGTTCCTTTCTTGTGTTTCATCAACTCTGTTCTTGACCTCTTCTAGTGAACTTTTCAATTTAGTTATTGTATTCTTCATCTTCAAATTTTCTGCTTGAAAATTTTTGGATTGTCTCTCTTTAATATTCACACATCATTTTCCTGAGCCTGTCTAGCATCTTTATGATGGTTATTTTGAATTCTTTCTCAGGTAATTCATATACCTCCATTACTTAGAATCATTTCTGGAGATTATTTTATTCCTTTGATTGGGAAATGTATTCATATTTCTTTTTGTATCTTGTAACTTTGTGTTGGAATGTGTGCATTTGAAAAAAGACTCTTCCAGTCTTCATGGATTGGCTTCATACAGTGAAAGACTTTCACAAATGAGATTTTGAAGGTCTCTCAAATCTTTTCTGTGGATACATCTTTTCTGGCCTCTGTGTCTAAATTCTCAGAGATTTGCCAGTTCATTTTATCAAGTATTTGTAATCTCTTCCTCCTTCTGGTATCAATCTGTGGTACTGCAGTTTCTTTGCAGGTGCTTTAAACCACCCACTTCTCTTTTGTTATTAGCAGCTGCCAGACATCTAGAGTATGAATGGTCTTGCCAGCATTCCTGAGCAGAAGAAAGTGAGACCACTCATCAGGCAGCTCCCTGAAAAGCCAGAACATTTGATACATACTCTAATTCTTTTTCTCCCCATAATGAAGATGAAAGGTGGGGTTTTCTCCTGCTTGTTCAGTACTGAGGTGGAGGGAAGGGCTATGGTGAGTGAGTGTCACAAATTATCATACTCAGTTTGATGTAGCTGGTTTCATGCTTGCATGGGGTACCAGAGCCTCTTAAGTGATTTCTGGATTTCTCACAAAGAGATTGGTCTGTGTATTGTTGTTGAATTAGTGTCACTTTTGGGGCAAGGAGGGTCTGGAGCTTCCTATTCCTCCAACTTGCTGACATCACCCTCTCCATAATTTCCATTCTTAAATTTTACTCGTTAACATGTATAAATGTAAAGGATCTTTTTAAAAGGATCTTATAGTCTTCAAACTCTCTAAACTGATTAGTTCTAGTAGCTTTTTGGGTACACTTCTGAGATATTTCTACACATATGATCATGCCATTTGTGAATAAATATATTTTTTTACTTCTTCCTTTCTAATTCTGTATTTTTAATATTGACTTTTTGACCTTTTGTACTGTTCAGAATGTTCTGTACTATATTGAGTAGAAGTATTGAAAAATTACATCTAGATATCTTTACCTTTTTCCCAATCCTAATCATAAGTATCCAGTCTTTCTCCAATTTACTCTTTCAAGATCAGGACCATCATTCTTATAGAGCTCATGGTTGCAGGGATGGAAAACACAAAATCCCCTATCAGTTATTGGGAGTGATGGCATGTGGGGCCATATTCTTACTTGGAGACAGAGCATCTTTTAATAGTCTCTGATTTAATAACTACACTGATTTCTGTGTTTGGTACCATATACTTTCAGAGTATTTCCTCTAAACTGATGATTTAGTTGCACCTTTTTAAGGCACTTGGAATCTTCACATAAGTAAGATTTCAATGATCCAAAATCATTCTCCTAAAAGTGCTAATCTTTTGCAGAGTCAAAACAGCAAAATTAAATGAAGATATGATAGGAATCTTCACACTTTCATATTTTAAGGCTTTTTATTAACTGCTGCAATTCCCTATGGACTGCTTTGAATTAATTAGGTGGGAGGATCAGTTCTTACCGCTCAAGTTGGCATTGCCTACCATAAATAACTCTTACTATAGAAGACAATGTACCATTCTGAGTATTCTCCCAGACAGTCAGGTGGCCAACATTTAACAAATTTGAAATACGAGAAATTCCTACATGTAATGCAAAAAAAAAAAAAAAAAAAAAAAAGAAATCCAAAGATTTAAGGAGGGAGGAATGTTAGATTTCATTTATCCAATGGCCCATTGAATCAATCCAGTTATGCCTCATAAGAGAACATGCAGCACAATGTATATTTAAATGTGGAAATGTAGTAGCTTTTGTTTGCATAATGGCTGAATATTTAGTTCTGGAGAAAATGACTACAGGTTAGTCATGGACTCACTGAGATCATTATGAGATGAACCCAAGCTAAAATTCCATTTATTATTTACAATGCATAACTTTCTACTTTAACTGATGGATTAAAGAGATGTTCTGAGTCTCCCAATAATAGTGTTAACAGACAGCAAATGTTCAAGTTCTCAAAAAATCTGGGAATTTTATTTTCCCCTAGAGCCCAGTTATCTTGTAAACAACTTCTGGTCACCTTGAAGCATGCTAGGAAGAAGATTTACAGTAAATACGCGTGAAATACTGCAGAGCCTTTCCTTATTACTATCAATGTCTTTTTTTTATTTGAGAGTACCTAGGCCTGTGAACTGAATCATGATGGGAACTTAATGAAAAATCATGAATGCATCTCTTACCCAATCAGATTAGGACCTTATTGTCAGGACTAGTTTGTTGTTGTTGCTGTTGTTATTGTTGTAGAAGATGTTGTTGTTGTTTCCAATTATAGTGTTGAAATTAGACCCTAAGATTTTTCATATATTTAATATCCTAGGAGCAAAAAGATCCATTAACAACCACCTGTGATTGCTTGGATCAAATCAGTCTGACCCAAAGGACCTGCTGCCTTGTATGAGAACTGCTAATGTCCTAGTCCTTAACCTTTAAAACTTTAAGTTCACATCTTCCATGGAGAAATGGGGAAGCCTATTTCAGTGTAATAATCTCCAATTTCATACCCAGCTGACAAAGCTTTATAAGTAACTTTTCCTTTATACCCTTTTGTGGGGCTTAGTAGAGACTGGATTCGTGGGTCCAAAGGTTAAACCAAGCCAACTTCCTTATCCCCTTAAGGTTTTGGGTCTCTTCCTCAACACTAGACTTCGATTCCTGGCATCTCAACTTCTTTTATAGTTGGCCACTGTTAAATCTAAGCTGTACTTTCCCAACTGAGCAAGCAAATAGAATCATCCCTAGATAGTCAAGCTGGCATACAAAAAAATGCAATATATTTGATAAATGTATCATGTTCACAAATTTGTCCTGATGAAAAATTTTGTTTCCTCAGCTCTACTTTAACATGTTTAAAACCTATTTGAAATTATATTCCTTTGAATACTCCTGATAAAATTCATCAAAATAATACAATCCTTTAGTCTGTAAGAATTATTTTATTTGGTTAAATATTGTATCTAATTAATGAATCATTTTGTTTGTTTTTATATGTCTGATGACAGTAAAAGTGACATAAGGGGAAATACGTATCCCCTTTCTGAGATTGTATAATTATCCCTAAAAAGGAATGGTAAACATCATCATATAGTGGAAGAGGGACTACTATCCAGACAAAAAGACTCTTAGAATTTTGGATTCAAGTACTTAAAATTATATAAATGCTACTAAGCATCATTGTTTCAGTTCCTAGGTTCTCAGTCATTCCCAAGGAACACCTTAACTCTTACACTGGATATTTGAAATGGATATAAATTCATCATAATGACTGAACAATCTACAGGTTTTAACTTTGTATTTGGACCCTTAGTTTTAAGATAAATGACAAGAGACATTGTTTTAAGGATGATATGAAGGTACATTTGTTCTCTAATCATACATAGATCCAAGCTATGTTATTGTAATTTTACTTAGTTAAGCTTTACTACTTAGATCGGTATAATTAATTCACCCTTCCATCCATGTATTCTTCATTCTCATTGCTTTACTGTCAATAGGGACTTTATTCTAGGTCATTAAAGGAATTTTTTTAAGGGATTCTTTTCTCTTTATGGGCCACAGCAAACATGATCAAGTGAATAATCATATAAGTTAAATCCACTTCAACATTTCTGTATTCCTAAATCTTTACATTTATTCTTCCTTATTTTTATGGGAATATTATTTTCTTATTGGAAAAAATCCTCACTGCCTACAAACCCTATCAGATGAGACGCCTAATCATGGATTTTTATTCTTGAGGTTTTGTTGTCTGCAATCATTTCTTGTATCCATAGTCAGGATTAGGTTGGAGAAAGCAGAAACAATGATAGTATTTTAAAGCAGGACATGATATAAAGCAGAACATCAGTTTTTACACAGTCTTTAGAATAGTTGAATACATACTCTGTAAATGGAAACTCTAGGAATGACTTTCAAAGTGACATTGCCAATTGTCCTAACAAAGATGATGTTACCTCTGTACAATTACAAAGATGAGAAATAAGGAAGCTTTATCTATGATCCAGACATCAGAAATCTACTACTATCATAAGTGGCTGAACCAATATTTAGACCCAGGGTGGATTTTTGTGCCTTAATTTTGACACCCAGGAAGATCTAGTGCTTCCTCAACTATGCTGGGGAAGAGAAACATTGGAAGCAAAGAGACAAAGCCTCCTCTTTAAATCATATCCAAAATCCTAGTTGTAAGATTGTCTGGAAAACTGCATTTTAGCTGACTTACCTCTTCAGTACAGGTGGTCACTATAGGAGGGTGGAACAGTTGCTGAACCACTCAACCATATTTCATTTTGGATATTTCTAGGTGGGCATATGATATCAATTTTTACCTCAACTCTTTTACCTGAACCCTTTAGATCTGATCATATAGATTGTTTAGCAGTTCAAGAAAATGTCTCTTACTACTGTTGTTGCTGTTTCTGTTACTGCTTTCCTACCCTTGTCTTTCCACTCACTCATTAAATCTCTTAATTCTGTTTCAAAATGACTATAAGAGTCAATTTATTTACTTCTTCTAACGCCTAATAAATGACTATTGAAACCAAAATAAATCCATACCATCACTGAAACACTTGGAAGGATGCTATTGAAGAATAAGGACATTTAAGAAATGTCCTGATATAAAAGAAATGCCATTAAATTAACAGCTGATAAAACCACAATTCCATACATCATTCACGTCACAGTGAGTTCTCCCAACATAAGAGCTCAGTTCAGTTTCTCTGTTTCAGAAGAAGCAGAAAGGAAGGAAGGAACAGGGTAGCCAGGAGGATAATTAATTATGTAATTTTGGAAAATTGCTTCCTACTCCCACAGCTTGTGAATTTTTACCCCAGATAAAATCCAGAAAATTTTCTCTTTTTATAATGAGGATAAACTATTGAAACCTCCATTCCTAGCCCTATAAATGAGAGGAAAAACATGTCAATACCTGCAGGTGATTTCTAGCTTCATGAATGGATATAAAGCTTTCTCTAGAGACATATACAATAATGTTTATATCAGCATAGTTCATTGGTGCCACAAACTGAAAATAACAGGAATGCCCATGAACCATAGAATTAATGCATGAATACATTGTGGAATATTCATAAAATGGATTGTTATGCAGCAATGAAAATGAACTAAATGATGCAACATGGAATAACATGGAAGAATCTCAGAAATATAATATTGAGTCAAAGAATGCAGATATATGATAATGCACACTGCATGATATCGTTTATATTAATTTCAAAGAACAAACCTCAATGA
The DNA here is from genome assembly GCF_009873245.2 of Balaenoptera musculus. Classification (NCBI taxonomy): domain Eukaryota; kingdom Metazoa; phylum Chordata; class Mammalia; order Artiodactyla; family Balaenopteridae; genus Balaenoptera; species Balaenoptera musculus. Next base: position 22,701,357 of record NC_045797.1, read on the forward strand.
TGGTGTTTACATGTTTAGTGATTTTTTTTAAATTTGGCATGAGAAACATCTGCATGCCTGGATGTCAAAGGCCCCTCCTCCCAGACTCATTCATAAGGATTTGGGCTCACAGTTCTATAACACGTTGACTCTTCAACCCTCCTCCCCACCAATCAGAGTCAGGGTGCATCGCCCTGTCCCAGAGGCTATACCAGGTGTGGGAATGTGTTCTGGCACAAATACTCTTCTCTGGAGGAACAACTGGAAGCCAGAAGTGGGGAGTGCACAGAACATGTGCAGGTAGCCAATCTATGGCTTTCCAGGAACCTGAAGGGACCAGGAGAGTAACACCAGCTACTGACCCATGATTCCTGGGCCCCAACTGAATATCTGCCAAGTTCCAGGGCCTCAGAAACCCAAAACATGCCAGTTCCATTCTTGGACTCTCCATCCTGAACACTGCTATTCTTACAGCCATCGTTAATATATATATAATGATTTTATCATATTAACTTGTTAATATACTGAATATTCATATATTTGCATTGACTTAATTATATAATATTAATAATGTATTCATATATGTGCATTATATAATTACTTATATATTCATAATATAATTCACGTATTTGAATTAGTGTAATGTCCAGATAGTAATTACCTTGGCTTGGGTAGAGTGGAGTGAGATTTAGAGAGAGGCATGAAATGGCATTTCTGGGGTGCTGACAGTGTTCTCTTTCTTAATGTGCATAGTAGATACATAGATATTCATGTTGTGGTAACTCTTCAGTCTGTATGATTTGGTTTGTGCACTTTTTAAATATAGGTAACTTATATATGATATAAACACAAAGATTATTTTAAAATTGATATGAAATTTGTTTTTAAAAGAAGGTTTTTAACAGCTTGAATTCACATCCTTACTCACTATTATAGCCAGGGCTTCCAATTAGCATCAGAAATCCATGACTTTCATTTTACTTATAAAATGCCTCTACCCAGTTACAGTTGTGTGTGTGTGTATGTATCCATGAAATAAGAATTACAGAGCTTTTAATGATCACCAACAGTATTGGGACTGCTAATGAAGGAGGAAATAGGTATCATCAAGCCAAAGAGCAAGAAAGAGAAAATAATCAGATTATCCTTCGGAAAAACAAGAGATTCTGTTTATTTGAAACAAAAGAAACAGCAGTGAGAGAGAGATAGAGATAGAGCCAGAGTTAGAGGGAGAGAGAGAGAGAGAGAAGGGAGACCTGTCTTTGAAACATTAAGCTCATTAGGTAATTATTACTAGTATTTAGGCTAGTGGTTGAAAAATATAACAGCAAAAAATAGTTATCATATTAGTCATATGAAAAAACTGATGAGCTCTCCCATAAAATACTCCTACACAATAAAAAGTTAAAAACTATGAAAGAAAATTTAAGGTCAACAATTGATCCAGTGTTTCCAATATCCATATCCATTTATTAGTTATTAATATATCCAAAGCAAGATACAAGATACAACACACATGCACAAATACAAAAGCATTATTGAAGAAAATATACCAAAACCTATGAAAAAAATCATGGAAAGAGACCAAAGTGCCTTTCAAATTTAGTATCATTAATGTGAGAAAACACATTAATATGTACAAAAGAAATATTGAACTCTACAGATAAATAGGAAGTATTAAGTGTCCTACAGCTTGGGGAGAAGGGGAGTATATTTACAAAATAATTATGGCTCTTTTCAGAACACTTTTCTGAAATACAGGATACTGACAACAATGGAACACTACCTTCAAATTTAAGAATAAATATCTGAACTTAGCATCCTCTCATTGGCCAAACTTTTGATCAAGAATTAAGGAAAATCTTGACAAGTGAGGATTCATAAATTACATACACTATATATTCTTCCTGAAAAAAGAAAAAAACAAATAAATCTTAAAAAAAACAGAGAAGACATGGATATAAGAAACGCGACAAGCCAAGTAAGTACAAAAACATATAATTAGGTCTAAATAATTGCAGATGATTCAGTTGTGAAACTTAAAGCAACTGTTAAATAAGAATTCCAAAAATAGAAGAATTGGAATGTTTGAATGAATAAACTTTTTTCCCTAAAATATACAAACATAAGAAAGAAAAATGGCCAAGGGGATTTTAATAAAAACAATGAAGAGGATATTTTAGGCAAATTTAACATCAACAAAAGCAAGATCTACAATATTAATATGTAAAATAAAATTGCACATAATTGTATTAAACAATACAAAATTAACAACAAAAACCTCTATATACCCTAAGTTGATAACATTGAACCATAATGGTGAAACTATTTGGTATAAAAGGACCATATAGAATCTCAATGGCCATATTTAACAAACCCCTTTCAGAAATAAGCAGATCAAGTCAACCAAATTAAGTCAGAATACATACAGAAATTAAGAAAGGTGTAAGCATATATGGACATATTTAGATGTACAGCATATAGAATTTTATGATTGAATCTGCCAATTAAATGAAGTAAAATATTTAGCATATATTACAGTACCTGACTTACTCGAGACTGATTGTGGCTTCATAATGTTTCAATGATTGCTTTGACTATTGCTGAGATAATATCAAACTGATTTAAATACTATAGCTTTAGAGTGGTTTGATATTGGCCAATTCAAATTCACCACCATTATTCTTTTCAATCAAAATTCTTACAGTTAGCCTTGCCTGGTTCTCATATAGTCAAATTCCAAAGGTGATGAATTTGGGGATAACAAATGAAATATCTTTACATTTATAAACTAAACATAAGGAAATGTTTATGATGATAATATTGAGTTTTCTCATCCATCTATATAACTTGTTTTCTGCCTCCCACTAAACTTCATAATTTGTTTCTTGGTTTTCTCCTATATTAGGGAGCGATTTCCATCTGAACTGCAGTCTGAAGCTTCCTCAATTTGGTGCCATTTGTTAACATTCTTACATCTGCATGTTCTTTCCTAGAAATGCACTGAATGCTCTTTTTCCTTATTGCTCACCTCCACTGTTTCTTGCTTCTGTGAGTTGCTTCCCTTTGTATTCCTTTACAGAAAATTAAATGTCATCAAAAAGAGTTGAGGAATGAGTTTAGTTCTCCATCTTGAATTAAAAACCACTAAGAATGTTTAATATGTATTTTGCATTAAGAATCCAGCTGTGGGAATCTTCTTGATAGGAAAGTAAGGCCAGCAAACTTACTAAAGTAATTTATTTTTCTTTCGGTATATGTGTTTGGAGTAGCAAGTAGGATCATGACTAGTTACTGAATAAAAAATATAAAGTGTTTTGCATTTTATTTCATCTACTGGTTTTGACTCAAATCATGTGATTTTGAGACACATGCCAAAGCTAACATCTGACTTGAAATTATTCTTTCTACCAAATATTACCAAGAATGATGATAAAAACATAAAATGTATTTTTTTTCCAAGAAAGGCAAAAATTTACCTGGAAGAGATTAGAGTAATTGACCAAATGATCAAAAATATTTTTAGTTTTAATTCTATAATTGTACATCACTTTAACTTTACTTATTAAAGAAAGTTTCCTAAGAATTTTTATTATTCACTAAAAGGAAAAGAGAATAGTTTCAGTTAAGCAAATGTCTCAACTCCTTCCCCTTATAACATTTAATTTAAACATTGATGGAAAGGAGAGTCTGAAGAAGAGAAAGCATAAAAATAATTAACTGGTCAATGCTTGTACAGGATGTAAAAATGGATCACTCTCACTAAAAGCCTTCAGACAATTCATCATTATTCCATTGTACAAGCCCATGAGAAGAAAAACTTGAGAGTTTACTAGAAGACAAACAATGCAGTTGTCAAAGTTGGGATTCCAGTGAAGAGTTGCTCTGGATAGTCCTAAGTTGGGAATGGCAAATGGTTTAATTAGTTAATTCTCTTGTACATGAAAATTGCCCTAAGTTTAATGATATCTTAATGAAATTTATTTATTTATGGACATATAATACTCAATTATGCCTTTTAATGTAATAATATCATACATATTTGAAAGAATTATCTCAATAAGCCTTGTTGTGTTTGTCTGTGACAGAAAGAGCAAAAGCAGCCATGATTCATTACTAAACCAAAGACATTGTTTCAGTTGTCTCAGTTGACTTGTGGCTATTTCTAATTAATAATAACAAATATGATACAAGGTGGAATATCTTTTGTGTGGCTATTACATAACTCTATCACCACACAGACTGCACTTCCTTTTTCTGTCCGATCTATGTCATGTGCACCTGTGTTTGCTCCTGGTCTAAAAATATTTCCTCTTCTGCAGAATATTTACAAACCTTGACAAACTACATATTTCCCATACTTATTTGTTTTATTTCTTCCTCATGACCTATGTACAGTTTTACAACTCCCCAGTTCCACCCAAATTTCTTTCTCTGTGAAGCTTCTCTTGTTCACTGCAGGTCTTTCTTTCGGTTCTCAGAAGTTTAGCTGCATTTATCTTCTACAACCCTTATTAGAAGAAATTCATGCTGCTCTATATTTTTTATTTTCATTGAATCATGGCTTCCCAGGCAAATCTTTAAAAAAAATACTGAGATTTATACCTCACTCTATCATGACTCCTAGTAGAGTTCTATGTACATACAAAGTCATAAAATACTCATTAAACAAAATATCAAAAAGTACATTAGTAGCATTTAAAACTAGATTTTCTCCTTAACCATGTCACCTCTGAGTTTGGCTTACTTTGTAGCTTCTGATACATTTACAGCTGTAGACAAGAAGTCATATTTACAAATGTCACTATTTATATATCTGCAAAAATATGATAGAAATATATTTTATATTTCTATTAAATATATACTATTTTATATGTAATATATTGTACTTTATATATAATATATAGTATTTTATATATAATATAATAGAAAATAAATTTGATAAATTCTTCCACTTATCCATTCATCTATTTTTTCATTGGTCTATTTGACTAATATCTATTGATTTTATACTGTGTGTCAAGGCTTTTACTAAGTTGTGGGAATAAAATATGATATATATGGTACTTATATTCACAAATCATACAGTCTTATGAAGAGACAAACACACAGTTATAGTAGAGCTTGATGAGTGCTACGATAGGAGATACATCAGATGTTTTAATAACTTATAGTTTACATCATATATCTAAGGCTTGTGACCTCTTCAAGTAAGCCATTTAATCTAAGATATAAAGGAAGAAAGAAGCAGCTATGTAAAAATCATGATAAACCAAGACTCTGGAACCTTCATGAAAATAAAAATATTTCTGTATGTCTGTAGTGCAGTATGAGGAGTATGCCGAGATATTTTACTGGAGAAACATCCTTGTAAGTCATGGTAAGGTGTTTGCATGCTACCCGAAAAGAGCATCACTGAACAGTCCAAATCAGAGCTAATTTTATGATTAAACTCAAAGCATGGCAGTATAATTCTGCCTGGATTCCAATCTCAGTTCTGCCACTAGGATTCATTAATTTATGGCAGGTAACCTTTGTATGCCTCAATTAGGGTAGTTATAATACATAACTTATAGAATCATTTGGAGGATAAAATGAGTTAATATTTGAAGCTTACAAAAGTGTCTAGCACATAGTCAGTGTGAAGAGAGTGTATGAAGATGGGACAGTTGGAAAGTTATTGTGGTAATCTAGTCTAGAATTGCTGTTGATCTACACTTGAATTGTTATGGTGATCTGTAGAGAAGAAAGCACCCCACTTGGAAAGGTACTTGCAGATCAAGCTGGAAAGGCCCCCTTCATGAATTTACAGGAATGGTGAGGAGACGAGCCTGGAAATGATGAATCCAGACATAAGCTGAGCAAGATGGATAGGACAAGGAGTGATTACACACTTTGAGCACTTTTTACAGTGTATTTTTTAAAGTAGCATGTTGGCATGATTGTTACCAGCTGTGAATTTAAAAATATGTAAGAGAAAGCATTCTGAAAATAATTCACTGACAAAACAGAGAAAAAATAGTCAAAATGTGCTGAGATTTTTTTTCCCCTAAAACTAATGACACCGTTCTTGTCTACAAACTTTCCGTGTTGATAGATTCCTTTGAACCAAGGTTTCCTTAAGAATCACTTTAAATATGGAGGCATGTGCAAATAGAAATAAAATATCATATATCAATTGTTCCTCTGAGCTTCTCCATGGGTAATATTTTGTCTTTAAATTAATTACTTTACTTTGAGATGAGTTATTTTTGTTAAGTAAGATGCTAATTTTGCAATTAAGAAATTAGCTAATTAACAATATTTTTCAATGTCAGTGAGAATGCAGGTTTCTCTTCTTAACCTGATAGGCATAAACTAATTATAAGGAGAAATTATTAGAGCAGGTACTTGCCCAGAGAAAGTCAAGTTATCTACTCTTCCTATGAATTTAAGAAATTAGTAATATTTATTCCTCCCTTTTTTGACAGGTTTTTCTTGATTCAGTGTATGGGAAAATTATTTCTGTTTATGGAGAGATGAAGTGTGGCTTTTACAGAGTACCTTCATTTGCATATTAAGTTGTTTAACATGATTTCAGGTCTTAGTGATTTTATTAGCTATGTGCTAAAAGAAACTAAATGTAAGAGTAAATTCAGGGTGTAAAATAGAGACTTCTTTTCATAAAAAAAGAGCAATAACATTCACATAAAATATATGTATCCTTGTTTAAATCTTGGGTATTAGTTTTATCAAATTCATCAGCAGCATCATTATTATTATCATTACAAAAATATCAGTGACGAAATTACAAAATTTTTCTTAAAAGATTACATTGGTATGTTCTTCATATGCATCTACTTAAATGTTAGATACTTCATCCCATCAAAATGTTTAAGCTTTAAAATATTTAACTATACATCCATTAAAATTGTATATATATGTAAAATGCTTATAATACAGATTTTTGCTTTTGTTTTCCAAATAAAATTTTTTTCCCAGGTTGGTAATTGTCTGTTTTAGTTTACAGCCTCCTTGGGCTACATTGTGAAAGCTCATTTCTGTACTTTGTATATTAAAGTTCACAGAGAAGATTTGCATGCTCTCTTCAAATGGTTCACAGTTCATAAAGTGTTCATATTTAATGATAATTTTAAATATATTAACAATAAAATAATGTATCTTATTAAATTATTAATTTTGAAAAGTGTAAAACTAAAATCATGTGAATAGTGATTCAAGTGAAAATATATTATACATTAATGATATAGGCCCTTAGGCAAAGTTTTATCAGTTGTTAGAAAAGAGTATTACAGAGGACTTCCCTGGTGGTGTAGTGGTTAAGAATCCACCTGCCAATGCAGGGGACACGGGTTCGAGCCCTGGTCCAGGAAGATCCCACGTGTTGTGGAACAACTAAGTCCATGCGTCACAACTACTGAGCCTGCACTCTAGAGCCCGTGAGCCACAACTACTGAAGCCCACACACCTAGAGCCTGTGCTCCACAGCAAGAGAAGCCACCAGAGTGAGAAACCTGTGCAATGCAACGAAGAGTAACTCCCTCTCGCCACAACTAGAGAAAGCCCGCACACAGCAACGAAGACCCAACGCAGCCAAAAATAAATTAATTAATTAAAAAAAAATAGTATTACATACCTCATCTACTAATTTTCCTCCCAGTTTTCATATTTCTTCCTACCTCCTTGCCAATCCATTTCAAGTTGAGCACTATTGGCATTGACATAGACCTAAATATAAAATTGCTAAAATGTCTTATGCTTTAAATGTATGTTCACTTATTTATTGACATATTCTCAAAACTATTATTACTACGTCCTGATACAATCATCTTCCCATCTTGCCTTGGAGCAGAACAAATTTATTGTTGTGATTGGATATCACATCTACAAGATTTCAAGTCAATGGGGGCCAACAGGCTATATGTTGACTTTTGCTCTAAGTCATGTTATTTAATGGTGAAATGAGATGATACTTTTATAATAACAGACACTGGTAAGGCTGGGCTAAGGTGATCTTTACAAATCTCACAACAGACTCTTCATTAGATATTTCAGTAGTTAATTTTGGATCATGTTAGACTTGGCCCAGCTAATCATGGCTTTGCTATTTCAAGACTGCTTCAGTTATGTTTTCTTTCTTTAGCCATCTGAGTGTTTGAGACAAGAGAATCACATTTTTGAGAAATAATTTATTAATTCAGATATTCAAGAACACTTCCAAATGTCAGTATTCAGTACTTAAGAACACCATGCAAAGTTGGATTATAGAGGATGAAGGAGTGAGGGAAGAAAGGAAGCAGGAAAATCACTAAGTCTAAGTAAAAAGGAATTTGGGGGATACCTGTGTGTTGGTTCTGCCACTTTGAGAGATGTCAGAAAAAAATTATGCCTGTTACAACGAACGTGTTAATCTCCTTAGGAACAATGGCTCAGTCATAAAGAGCCGCACTCTGGAGCCAATTTGCCTGACCCAGTCATATAATAGTTATATTATCTTGATTAATTTACATGAATCTTCCGTACCTTATACCCATTATCTATACAATAGAGAAAAATATGTACCAGATTACGAACTTTTGTAAGGAAGAAGTGAGTTAGGGTCTATGAAGTGCTTATAAGTATGCCTAGCGTTGATTACTATTATTATTATTATTATTATTATTATTATTATTATTATTATTATTATTATTATTATTATTATATCAATTTCTATGAGTCTGGATTAACAGCAAGAGCTCCAGGATCTATCATACAATTAGGTTGTTCTCATCCAGGTCATCTAAAAATCCAGGCACAACACACTACACCAGACTTTGGTCACATTGGAAGTGAGTCAGTTTTGGGGTATGGAGTGTAAGGGAAGGCAACATGGAGTTGGAAATGCAATACTAGATAGATGAGTCGATATTACTTCTGATGGCTTTTATGTATCTAGTCCAAATATAATAAACCCCCCTGTTATTTTACAGTACTGTTGAAACCCTTCTGTCTCATACTTGACTTGTATTTACCTAGATTGCTCTAATACCCTTCTGAATGAAACTAGCTCCTTCTATTCTTTCCCACCCAACTCATTAATATGCTAGTACAACTAATAACTTATATTGGTACAGAGCTTAATAGTATATAAAATGCTTACGCATTATCTCATTAATTAAATATATCCTACTTATATAGATAACTTTATTGTTCTTAATGCAGCTCCAATAGAATCAACACAAAACTTTCCCATTATTCCTATGCTATTTATTACTGTTAAGTGTTTTAAAAATCATTTTGACAGTAACTAGAGTTTTCACTGAAAATTAGAAAAATAAAAATATAACAAAAAATACCCATGAAGGTATCATCAAGCAGTTAGTTCTCAATTTTTATTTCCCATCTACACATCTCATCCATTTTGACATTCTGTTTTTGCAAAGTGCGTGGCAACCATTTTTGTAAATGGTTAGACGATTGAAGCAACACCACTTGGTGAATAATCTAATGTTAATACCTATTTTTAAATGTTAACATTATCACAGGTCTCATTTGGATGATCTCCTGGCTCTCTATTTCTGAAATTATTTTTCTCTTTCATAAAATTCACTTTCAAACTGAGTTCCAGAAAGTTTTCCTTATTAAAGTTTAATAACATATTTAAATAACTTAACAAGAGCTCCTCCATGACTCGTCTACTTTATAATATTTCTGGCTATTCTCCACATAATACATTTTCATTGTGAAAGAGGTAGCCAACAAATATATATGTTCATGTTTGTGTGTGTTTTTGTGTGTGTTAACTTTGGTGTAGACTCAGTATGTTTCATATGTTTCAGTTAGTACTTAAATTTTAGAAAATAAATTTTTTCTTTGTGGTTAATTTTAGTTTTTCTTACATAAATATTTGCTTCTTTCCAAAATCAAATTTATATGACAAGCTGTATTCTTCTGTAAAATCTATCTGAAGTTTACACTAGCACACTTTATCTATCAATCTACCATCTATCATCTATTTTTCTATCTCATACCATACATGTACAAGGCTATTTACTGCAGCATTGTTTGTAAAACATTGTTGAAGAGTCCTAAGAAGTGTCCATTATGGAGCACATCTGAAAGAGGGGAATAGCAGCTGTGCAGGAGGGCCAAGAAACCACCTGATCCTTCTGTCCTTTATCTCCTATGGAATAAAATGTTTCAGCTATGATAGGAAAGGCAACAATCACTTCTTTTCTTTGATCTCTCCCCCCCCCCTTTTTAAGGATATTCAACTTTTGCTATACGTAAAAATTTAAAATAGGAGGAAGGGGCAAAGTGCAAATGTGCTTAACTGATTCATGTCCATCAGGACAGGTGGAGAAGGGGTGCAACAAAGAAGCTGTTGAAAGATATATTGGTAAACATTTATTGAAGCTGGAAGAAGAGAAAAAGGAGGGAAGAACAGGGCAGGACTAAGTGCTAAATCCAGAACTATAGATGGAGGCAGTGCAGGAGAACCAAAAAGTTCACACTCACTGACACCCAGGGAGAATACCTTGCCTAAGGCTTATCCTTAATCAGAGAGCAAAACACAGACTCTACCATCAAGCTAAGAAACCCCAAATAACAAATAATAGAATGCAGCTGGAAGACAGACAGGAGAAGTGAGCAAGCTTGTAGTTCGTTGTTGCACTGTTTGTCCTCAATTTACAACAGTCTTCAGATTCCTGTAGAGGGAATTTGTATGTAGGATACGGATGGTTTAACAAACCGTTACCAATTCTATTTTGAATGTTAGGTCTGTCATTTGTGCCATGCCTCAGAGAGGTCTCTGCATAAACTTCTTATAGGCATGGGACTTTTTCCATAATAATTATTTATGTAAGTACTTTGAAATACAGAACACTCAATTTTTATACAGTTTGTTAACAACTACGTCACTGTGCTGTCTTAATAGTATAATGGCTTGCAAGTTTATTTTCAACTATTCTCTTCAAGACTATTATCAGAGTTTGTATTCTGAAATGCCAGTTGAGTAGAAAGTCTTAGGGTTCATTACAAACTCATAATATAATAAAAGTAGAGTGCAAAATTATAATATCTTAATTTGGAAGACTGATCGCATATATCTATTTTTCTAGTTCTCTTACTAAAAAAGATGAGGACGAATGCCCACTAATTCACACAACCCAAAGGCAGCACTGCCAATTATGTGACCACATAAATAATGCTTGTCCTACTCCCTTACATTGTCACTTACTTTTAAAAAATAAAAAGTGTGTAGTCAGTCATATGACTATTTAAGGTTAAAGCTTTGAGCCAGGGTCCTTTGCATTAATAAGAGAATGAAGTCAGCTCAGTTAAATGTTGCCAGAGGGATGGCTGGTTAGTTACTGATTGGAGGATTTTTATTAAAATTTCTGTGTTTTAACCTGGAAAAAAAATCTACTAGCACAAAATCTACACAGAGCCACTGCTTTTTTTCACACGTTCCATTAGGTGACAACTCCTGGATGCACTAAGGATACATCATTGTAACTTTAGGTCCAGAGTTTATCATATGTATCAGTTGCAGCAGAGGGATGTATTCAATTTTTCACACGATTTGAATATTGAAGAACAGACTCAAAGAAGAACCACACTTCCGGAACTGCTGACAATGCTTTGAGTCCAGTTAATTGCTATAAACAGAATGATTTCTAATGCTCCTTTTTAGTTCTGTGTTTGTGGCTGCCAGCAGCTTTCAATGGGGTCTTTAAAATTTCCTTTTTATCTCTGACTCCTGTTGATCGACATGTGAACCATGACCTGACAGGGTTTGAAGAACGCACTGGATTTCTATAAAGCTAAGACTATTTCCTAAACCTTACAGAACCAGATCTAAATACTATAATTTCAGCTGTGATTCTTTAATGCCTGAAAATCACTAAGCTGAAAAGTTAGTCGAATATTTTAGTGAGTTCATTCCTCATTTAATTCATTGAAAATGCATTCAGTGAGTACAAATTTGATGGTAAGGGATGTTAATTGCAACATTTATTAACACATCTTCTAACTACTTACTTGTTTACATTTTTGTTTATCAAAATATGAAACTATGTTTCTATTTTGATTTGCATTCTAATTTTTAACTAGTAATATTAAAATACGTATCTCCACAGTATATTTTAAGTTTGCTTCTTAATTGATTACATTACTAAAGTTATAAGTAAATCAATTACTATTAATTTTGAGGAGTTACTATAATTGTGATTTTCCATTGAGAGAACATGTAATATCTGTGTTTGAAATTTTAAAAGATTCTAAATTACAATGTATATTCTCTTCCTCTCTCTCTCTCTCTCTCTCTTTCTCTGTCGTTTACTTCTGTGTTAGCTTACTTTAATGAAAAAGGGAATAAATTTTATCTGTGGATAATTCTGTGAAATATTGGAATAACATTATTTATAGAAATAGAACAGGCTATATTATGTATTTTGACCCTAAATTATCTGTTTTAACAGAGTAGAAATCTCTCATCTGAGAGATAGTAATTAAAATCTCTTTTCTCTATTATACAAATTCTTCAAAAAATCTTTCAAAAGAGCACAGTGATAGGGTGTAATCCTATATGGATTGCAAATAAAATAAAATAAATTGAGTGTGTGATACCAAAGTCTTTCTTTTATGCCACAGATTGCAATATTCTGTGGCTAATCTTTTTGAAAAGCAACTTCAAATACTTCTCAAATGCAGCGGCACTTTTTGTTTTCCATCCTTTGCAGAAGTGTAATTTTTATTTTTCTGTCATATTTAATATTTTCATAAATTGATTTAACATGAAGTGGTTTTAGGTGTTGGCAGTGGATGTGGACAACAAAATTGATAAGTAGTTCTGTCTAATCAAGAATCAATATTTTTTATCCTGAAAATAATATAGCTTCCTTAGAGACCTGACTTCTTGTTATGGGAATAGTTGGTTTCATTTTAAACAACATTGTATATTGTCTACATATGATTTGGGGATTTAGGGTTCATTCTTGTGTTTTGCTTCTGTCATTGGGCTGAAGAGAAGATATTAAATCTCAGAGCTCAAACTACCTACCCATATGAAATTAATTTGAAAGTGTAAGACAGAAAGCATAATGTGAAACACAAACTTCCTTAAGGATATAAATATCTGATACTAGGTCAGTTATGCCAATATTACTCCATGATTTAGGGCTTACCTGGTTAATATCTCAAAGTCTCAAATCATCATATCTAAAATAAGGGGTTTTGAAGCAATGATCTTAAAGGGCTTTGTAGTCTAAAACTATAGGATTTTGTTATCCAGTAAAGACATGACATGTTGCCTTTGTAAATGATATAAGTATTCCATGTACACATAGCAATATTGGACAATAATATATGCTTGTTTATCTTACTGTTCTAATGAAATGACAAGAGTGTGTTTTACAGTGTTATTTTATAAACTATTAATTTAAAAAGCATCAACAAAGCAATGAGTATTTAATTAACTATATGACAGTGACAGAAAGTTATTCACGCTGGAAAATAAAGGCTCTAGTCATTCCTTGGCAAAATTTGTTTTGATTTGGAAATCAAACTAAATAACGCTTGAGCAGTAGCTCTTGATGAAGTTATCTAACCAAATAGAATGTTGAAATATGGTGGCTACATCCTGCTGTTTTTAGTAAAAGAGGTAAAATATCAGAGAAGAATTAGCCAATTGCAGAAAAATGGAAAGGTATACAGTTCTGCAAAGGGAAACACTCTTTTCATGTGTGTTATATGTCATATTATTATGGTGTAAAACTTAAACTTATACAATGTTATATGTCAATTATATCTCAATAAAATAAAAAAGAGAATAAATAAATAAAATTACTGAAGATTTACTGTACCTAAAAAAAAAGAGAGTTCAATTATTTGGCACTTCACAGACTTGAAAAAGATAATAGATAATATAACAACAAAAACAAAGAAACAAACAAATGAAAACTAAAGAGGAAGAGATAAGATTCTCTTAGAGCCCTTTGCAAGAACATTCAAGGATCTATCCTCAGACATATAACAAGTACAAGTAAAGAAACCAAGACCAAATTATGCTTTTGTCCATTTTATGGCTTTTCTCAAGTTTATTTTGTCTTCTCAACCAAGTCTTTAATCTCAGATGGGCTTAAGAAGAAGAAAGAGGGGGAAATTTCAAGAACAGAGCCCTTAAAATAATGCTAATTCAGGTTTAAACATCACAATCAGATGTTTTTGACCCTGCTTATTCTCCCATGGAAGTAACTGAAAGCAAATCATCTGGATGCCTTCTAAGTTTTAGCAGAAAATTTACTGCCATAGAATCTACAATTCTGGCCTAAGAATACTTGTTGTCATTTAACTTATACTCTGAACCCTTAGGACCTAAATCAGCAAGAAGCAGGCTATAAAACTAATGCAAGGCTTTTGGGTGGAAGCTTTTATTGTAGTGTCCTGCTTCCCATTCACATCATAAAATAAGCCAAGAAGTACATGAAATAGAAATGCCATGTATATATGGGATTTATATATATTACAGATTATTATTGAACAATATTTAAAATGATATTGAAATAATTATGATCAAGTTGGGAAATAATTAAAGTTTTTATCTATGTTTTCTCATATACATAAAAAAAATTCAGATGAATGAAAGATTTTGACAGAAGAGTACATGCACACATACACACACACAAAGACATACATATATATATATAATAAACCTATAGAAAAATACACTTATAGGTAAAGATATAAATAACAGTATAGTTATATATATATATATAGATATTTGAATTTTTTTTGGCTGTGATAAGCCAGAAGACAAGTCATTAAGAAACCATAAAGTAAAACATTGATTGAATTGACCATATGAAAATTAAATCAATTGTAGGTGGCAAAGGCGATATGAATAGTCTGAAAAATACGATGTTCTGAAAAGTAAGAAAGAAGACTGGAAACATTTATTTGCAATAAATAATAGGCTAGAACATAGTTATATAAATAGTTATTTCAAAACAATAAGGAAAGAGCCCCACAGGAAAAAAAACAAAAACAAACAGGGAGCAAAGTTATTAACTGTCATTAACTATAGACATGAATCAGTCAACATAAGAAGTAATACAAATTACCCATAAACTAAATGAGCACATTAAATGAATTGAATATCTCAAATAATATCTAAAATTCAAATTAAAATACTTGTGAAATACCATTAAGATAAGCCAAATTTTAAAAAATCTATAATTGATAACTGGCAAGATTATGGGGAAGAACTCATTCCATACACAATTGTTGGAAGTTTAAACTAGAATAGCTCTTTGAGATGATTTTTACTATCAAATATAAAATGCATACTATTTGACCCGCCAACTACATTTCTTCTATTTATTAGAAATACTGACACCAGAATACAAAGTTACATGCTTAAGGAGAGCCATTGCAACAATTTATATAATAGAGAAAAGTTGGAACAGAATAATGATCATTATTAGAGAAAATTTTAGAGAATATTCTACTATACTAAAAAGGAAAATAATAGGTGTATTTTTCAAACAAGAAAACATTTCCAAAGCATAATATCATTTATGTGAAATTGAAGTGCAGAGGAAAAAATACAAGTATGTGGTACATAGAGAAATATGTAGGAAGGATACTTGCAAACTTGAATAGTGCTCTCTGAGGTATGCCATGGTATTGGCTGGGAAGTGTTGGGTCATTTTAACTTTGTCATCCTTAAATTTTGGTACTATGAACATTTTAACAGTAATAATTATAGTATTAAGTTTTCAAAAATATTCTTGCTTTCGTGGACTTTGCTATTACTAGAAATGACATTGTTTATTTTGAGCTTTAATATGCATTGGCAGGGATTATGAAGGATATTTAATATTTTTCTATAAATAACTCTAAAACAATATATTCACATATAATCTGTTTACCTTTCCAAGACAAAGTCTTTATCTCTTCGTGTTCATCACAGTAGCATAACTTGGCATATGTGTATTTTGAGGAGCTAGAATTTTGAAAGAACAAAAGATTTCTTAAACTGTGGTACAAATTACATGATTATTTTCCATGAATAACAAAACATCTGCAGAATCACATGACTAATGTCTGCAGAATAATGTAAATAAAATGTCTGTGGAACAGGCCACAGAATATTATATTCTACTCTGATCTCCAAAAGAATTAGCTATAGAAATAAATATTTAATCTCTCCAGGTCTCTATTTGGTAACTATCAAGTAAAAGGATAGACTAGGCAATACCTAGATTCTATTCTAGCCCTTGTTTCATATTTGTTATATTCTGTTTTCTAAAAGCCCAGTTAGAAACCTAACTGCCTCCTAAAAATTTCAGTCACATTTTTTCATGTGTAGTGAAAAATAGTTAAAAGGTCTAAAAGGATTTTTCACAGAGCTAGAACAAAAAATTTCACAATTTGTATGGAAACACAAAAGACCCTGAATAGCCAAAGCAATCTTGAGAAAGAAAAATGAAGCTAGAGGAATCAGGCTCCCAGACTTCAGACTCCATACTGGCACAAAAACAGAAATATAGATCAATGAAACAGGATAGAAAGCCCAGAGATAAACCCACACACATATGGTCACCTTATTTTTGATAAAGGAGGCAAGCATATACAGTGGAGAAAAGACAGCCTCTTCAATAAGTGGTGCTGGGAAAACTGGACAGCTACAATTTAAAAGAATGAAATTGGAACACTCCCTAACACCATACACAAAAATAAACTCAGAATGGATTAAAGACCTAAATGTAAGGAAAGACACTATAAAACTCTTAGAGGAAAACATAGGCAGAACACTCTATGACATAAATCACAGCAAGATCTTTTTTGACCCAACCCCTAGAGAAATGGAAATAAAAACAAAAGTAAACAAATGGGACCTAATGAAACTTAAAAGCTTTTGCACAACAAAGGAAACCATAAACAAGACGGAAAGACAACCCTCAGAATGGAAGGAAATATTTGCAAATGAAGCAACTGACAAAGGATTAATCTGAAAAATTTACAAGCAGCTCACGCAGCTCAATATCCAAAAAACAAACAACCCAATCCAAAAATGAGCAGAAGATCTAAATAGACATTTCTCCAAAGAAGATATACAGATTGCCAACAAACACATGAAAGGATGCTCAATGTCACTAATCATTAGAGAAATGTAAATCAAAACTAAAATGAGGTACCACCTCACATCAGTCAGAATGGCCATCATCAAAAAATCTACAAACAATACATGCTGGAGAGGGTGTGGAGAAAAGGGAACCCACTTGCACTGTTGTTAGGAATGTAAATTGATACAGCCACTATGGAGAACAGTATGGAGGTTCCTTAAGAACCTAAAAATAGAACTACCGTACGACCCAGCAATCCCACTACTGGGCATATACCCTGAGAAAACCATAATTCGAAAAGAGTCATGTACCACAATGTTCATTGCAGCTCTATTTACAATAACCAGGATATGGAAGCAATTTAAGTGTCCATTGACAGATGAATGGATAAAGAAGATGTGGCACATATATACAATGGAATATTACTCAGCCATAAATAGAAACGAAATTGAGTTATTTTTAGTGAGGTGGAAGGACCTAGAGTCTGTCATACAGAGTGAAGGAAGTCAGAAAGAGAAAATCAAATACTGTATGTTAACACATATATATGAAATCTAAAAAAAAAAAAAAAAAAAAAAAGGTTCTGAAGAACCTAGAGGCAGGACAGGAATAAAGACACAGACATAGAGAATGGACTCAGGGAGGGGGGAGGGTAAGCTGGATCGAAGTGAGAGAGTGGCATGACTTATGTATACTACCAAATGTAAAATAGAAGCTAGCGGGAAGCAGCCGCATAGCACAGGGAGATCAGCTCAGTGCTTTGTGACCACCTACAGGGGTGGTATGAGGAGGGTGGGAGGGAGGCTCAAGGGGGAAGGGGGTATGGGGATATATGTTTATGTATAGCTGATTCACTTTGTTATAAAGCAGAAACTAACACACCATTGTAAAGAAATTATACTCCAGTAAAGATGTTTAAAAAAAATGTCTAACAGGGATAACTGAGATAAATTCCTACAAGTGCAAAGACTGAATCAAGAGGTAGGCATATTTTAAATTTAAATTTTAGTGCAAAATCATTCTGAAAATGTATATATCAAACTGCAGTAAGTACAACATTATATGAGAATAACTTCTCCATATTATCTTTGATATCACTAACAATATAACATTTAAAAAATTATGACAATCTGAATATATTACCTATGTTTTGCTGTTGTATTTTTGAAGCCAAACTAAATTATTTTAAATTCTGACTTTACCACTTTATTGCTGTAATATTAAGCAATTAGAATATTGGACAAAAACCTCTCTTGGCTAGGTTAATAAATATGTAAAGAGGAGGAAATAACAGTACCTGGTTCTAGGTAGATTGTAAGAACTGATTAGATAATTCAAATAAAGAATGTAGCATTTGGCAGGTAGTAACTGCTTGGTATTTGTGGTACTTATTATTATCATTTCTGGCTTCTTTACTTAATATGCCCTTACATGCACTTAAGATTATAAATATAGTCACAAAGAAAAATAATTCATCCGGTACTGTAACATACTTCCTTAAGCCACTTAGAATCTATTCTTTAATGTAGTAGGAGGGAAGGATTCATTTTTTTTCCACCCAAATGGATGACTTAATAATACATGCAATGTGTTAAATACATCTTTTCCTGACTTATGTCAATTATCACTTTTAATATTCCCTACTAAATTCCTATAGCTAAATGGATCTGTTTTTAATTTCTACAAATGAAAGAAAATATATCATTGTCTTGGGGAAAATATAAGTATCTAATTGTAATTTGAGTCTGCTTATACCTTTAGTCTCAGGTGTTGATGGGTAGACCATACAGTGGAGCTTAAATTATTCTATTTAACAACATTGAAATATTAACTGTTAGCTTTATTCACTGAAAATTTTATTACCATACTTTTCATTGGAATAAAGTTATTATAAGCATAGCTACCTCAGTTACATCATGAGGGTTTTCAAAGGTAGTGAAATTTTAAATAATGATCGTAAAAATACACCAAGAGTTGTAATGAGGTGCTGGGTTTGGGAAACACTTCATACTTTGCTCCCACTTATCACTGAGTTCAATATTAGGGAAATACTCAATAACTTATTTAACCTTGTCTACACAGAATTTTTCCAAACAAATTCAGCCAGCCATCTCTTAAAATAATCTTTCATATCTCATAGAATACCTTTTTCTATGGAATGTAGCTTAAAAATAAGAAATACAGATCAACATTATCTGATTAAAAAAAAAAAAGTACCAGCCTATCTTGAAAAACATAAAGAATAAAGTGTCGATAGATTCCATTTTTTTGGAAACCAAAGCACAAAAATCTCCTATAATCTTCATGGAAAATAATCACTTCAACTATATCACCCAGTCTATAATCTGATGGGGACAAGTACGCATTCCCTCTTACCTGCAAGTGTGAAAGAAGTTAGTCTTCCTGATTGAATGGTTTCCCACATTACTTCACTTAAATATATTTTGAGACTTGGTTTTCACACTATTCTGTTAGTTTAGATGTAATAACCTAAAACCATAATACTACCATAGGGAAGATTCAAGTAATAACTATATGAAGATTAGTAGATAGAGAGTGTTAATAACTCAAGAACTCTAATGCTTGAATTTGAATCTGGGATCTACCATTTTTGGGCTATGTGACATTAGGAAAATTTATTAAATTCCATGGGCCTCAGTTACCTGATCTAAATAATTTTAGAAATAATGCAAGTACATTTATAAAATTTTGTGTGTGGAATGAATGATTTAATACACATACATTTCTTTGAAGACTTTCTGGCACAAAATAAACAAATATACTCAACAAATAAAGTTACTTATTATTGTCATTCTGTACTAGCAGATTCTATTTCCTTTTCTTAAAAAATTATAATTGTTTATTTCATTCTAGCTATATATATGATCTAGTAAAGGAATTTAAGTCCTTATTCTACCTAATTAATGTGGGATTTTTGGTTGTATTAAATCAACTTTATTTTTTAGGGCAGTTTTAAGTTCACAGCAAAATTTAGTAGATGATACAGAGATGTCCTATATACTTCCTGCCCCACCTTGTGTACAGCCTCCACCATTATCAATATCCCTCATCAGAGTGGTACATTTGCTACAATTGATGAACCTATACTGACACATCAAAATCACCCAAAGTTCATAGTTTTTATTAAAGATCACTCTTGGTGGTGTAATTCTATGGCTTTGAACAAATGTAGAATGACATGTTTCCACCATTGTAGTATCATATATAGTAGTTTCACTTTCCTAAAAGCCCTCTGTGCTCCACCTATTCATCTATCCCTCACACTTAACATCTGGCAACAAATGACTTTTTACTTTCCCATAGTTTTGCCTTTTCCAGAATACTATATAGCTGGAATCATACAGTATTTAGCTTTCTCAGATTGGTTTCTTTCAATTAGGAATGTGCATTTGTTCCCTCCATGTCCTTTCATGGCTTGATAGCACATTTCTTTTTAGTGCTGAATAATAGTCTATTGTCTGGATATACAATAATTTATTTATCCATTCACCTCCTGAAGGACATCTTGGTTGTTTCTAGGTTTTGGCAATCTTGAATAAAGTTGCTATAGATATCTGTGTACAGGTTTTGAACTCCTTTGGGTAAATACCAAAGATTGCAATTGCTGGATTGTATGGTAAGAGTGTGTTTAGTTATGTAAGAAACTGCCACACAGTTTCCCGAAGTGGCTGTACCATTTTGCATTCTCACCAACAATGAATGAGAATTCATATTGTTCCACATTGTCACCAGTATTCAATGGTGTGAGTGTTCTAGAGTGTAGTCATTCCAATAGGTGTTATTTCTTTTTTGACTTCAGGGGATTTTCTTTTTTCCCCAGAAGATAGATTCAGCTTAACTATTTGACTATGCACTTTATAAGTCTTACTTCAAATAATGTAAACATGGAAAAGAAAACATAATCTTGGCCACTTACCCTATTGCAATCCTAGAATTATAAAATTGGGCCTTTTATCCTTTTCTCTCAAATCCATTATAATTAAGAAAAAGAAAAAAATGGCCTCTTCTTGCTCATTCCAAACTACTACTCCAACTCCTTCTGGAAAAAGATGTATATGTATATAATTTATTACTTATAATTCACCTAATATAAATTTACATATATTTAAATATGCACATATATAAGTTCAGTTAAGTAATATATACATTTACAGATATGTAAATATATATGTACATATATATATATGTGGGTATTTTTGTGTCTGTGTGTGTATATTTGCTGCAAAAACTATCTGACTATACTACATTGACTCTTGGCTTATTGTCCTTCAAAAGTGCCTCTCGCTCACTGCTTCATTTCATATTTTACCCTGTCTAAAGCTATTCCTGAATGTGTTTTTCTTTGTGATTCAACTATGTAATATCATATAATTTGGCCACTTATTTTTTATGTCATTTCTAAGAAATATTTGTTCTCCAACTCAGCCACCCATTCTCAAATGACTATATAGTTTTTCATCAATAAACATGATTTTAGTCTTATCATTAGTCTTCAATTTTTATCCATCCAAGTTGAATAATTTACTGCCACAAATTTTTTACTTATTCATGTAGTAAAAAATTATCAAATTTGCCACAGCCTTTAACTCATACTTCATTAAAATTGTACCTGAAATCAGGAGCCACATATTTTAATGGCACTTAAAAAATGGAAAATGATTTTAAAAAGCTGTTAATTTGTTTTTATTTGAGCTCCACCTGTATCTGTATGTTTTTTCTCCCACTAGACTATGAACTCCTAAACAGTAGGAACCTCATCATATTTACTGTTATACCTTGTGCACAGTAGGTACTCTATAAATGTTGATTGTATTGGAGCTGTATGCCTAGGCTACTTAACAAAAGAATGCAATCGGATTACTATATATAATATATATATCATAGATAATATTAGATGTAATATATGTCATATATTATAAATATAGTATAATAAATTATATTTAGTCATATATTAAAATATAACATTAAATATGTAATATATAATATACAAATATTGATATGTATATTATATATGAAATATATGATAAATGAAATAAATCATATAATATAATATCAATATATTATGTATTTATTAATATAATATAATGAAACATACATCAATATATTATATTATAATAATATGATATAAATATATATTATGAGATAAATATATATATATATTGATATGATATGTATATATAGGAAGATAGCATAGATGATATTTAATAGTAAAATATAAGTTATTGAGTAGTATTAATATAATATGATATTAGCATAGAATATGGTATTATAATAGTAAGATAACATAGACATATGATATATAAGGTATGTATACATAAACTAATAAGATAATATATAATAGATCATAATTATAATATTAAAATATAATTTTATATTAATCTATTATCTTATCATAGAAGATGTTATAGTATATATTAATATCATATGCAGCTGCCCTCTTCTATCTCCATATATGTAATATAAAATAATTCACTCTCTCCCTATATCATTCTTATACCTTCACATATTTATATTTATATTACTATAATAATATAGTATATACATTATAATATATTATATAATACTATATATTATTATAAATATACATTATTATTATAATTTGACATGACATTATATATATATATATTATATATTATATAAATATCATATAATATATATAATATCATATGATATAATATTAATATACAAAATTATATATTATACTAATATAATATAGTAAATAATTATGTATAGTATTTAATTTTATATTACCTTATATATTATGTGTAATATATGCATTATATTATATATTATATTATATATTGTATATTATATATTATGTATATCGTGTCATGTCACTTTATATTAATATATAATAATAGATACTATTAACATATAATATGTAAATAATATATCTTACAATATATAATAATATATAATAGTATAATATATCATATGATATGATATATATCATATTATATTAATATATAATTTGTATTATGTTAATATATTATATTATATATATACATACTCTCATATATAATATATATAATATAATACATGTATATATATCATATCTAATATAATATATATATATATATCATATCATACAATGCAGAGGGACAAGAGCATGGAAAGTGACCTTCTCTGAGTCTCAGGGCCACAGATGGGGCTGAAATCTGAGAGGTCAGCTAGAGGAAAACCCTTCAACAACTCAGTTCCCACCCTCCGAACAAGGTATCATTAGACAAATTGGACAATTTTGGTACAAATTTGGTTAACTATAGCAAAAACAAAATTCAAACTCAAGTCCTGATTAGAGTACCTCAACTGCTACTCTACTCAAAGATATGACAGAAAAGGCATACCCTTTTCCAGAAATAAATACTATTTTCCTCGGTATCTGTTGCTCCATACATGATGACCAACATTCACTCAAAAATTATGAGATACACAATATAGCAAGAAATAAGACACTATAGACAGTAAACAAAACAACCAAAATACATAAACTGAAATGTCTTACATGTTGGAATAATCACACAAGGACTTTAAAATTATTATGATTATTATAGTCAGAAATATAGTGGTAAATGTGCACAACATATGTAAAAAATTGGGATTTTCAGCAAATGATGGAAAATATAAAAAGAATTAGAAAGAAATACAAGAAATACTTTTTAAATGATATCAGGAAAAGAATTCCTCAATGGACACATCAGTAGACTCAACAAAGCTAAAGATTCAGTGGTTCAGCTTACATTCATTTGGAGACCCAGGTAAGAACAGAGGACAAAGTAATTGCCAATAATTTCCCTCAAATAATAAATGACAGAAAACCACATATTCAAGAATCTCAGATCACTTCAAGCAGGATAAATATCAAATAAAGCATAGTTAGACTCATCATATTTAAGCTACTGTAAATGAAAAATAAAGGAAATTCTTGATGGAAGCCAGAGAAAAGGACACCTTATCTGTAGAGGACAATAATTAAGATCATTGTACACTTCTTGTCAGGTCTCTGAAAGTAAGAAGACAATGGTGTGATATCTTTGAAGTACTGAAAGGAAAATAAAAACCTGTCAACACAGACTTCTATGCACATATAAGAATACCTTTTGAAAATAAAGTGGATAAGGACTTCTTTTAAAACATCTTTATTGGAGTATAACTGCTTTACAATGTTGTGATAGTTTCTGCTGTATATAAAAGTGAATCAGCTATGAGTAAACATATATCCCCATATCCCTTCCCTCTTGAGCTTCCCTCCCACCCTCCTTATACCACCACTCCAGGTGGTCACAAAGCACCGAGCTGATCTCCCTGTGCTATGTGGCTGCTTCCCACTAGCTATCTACTTTATATTTGGTAGTGTACATATGTCAATTCCACTCTCTCACTTCGTCCCAGCTTACCCTTCCCCTTCCCAATGTCCTCAAGTCCATTCTCTACATTGCGTCTTTAATCCTGTCTTGCCCCTAGTTTATTCAGAACCACTTTTTTTTTTTTAGATTCCATATATATGTGTTAGCATACGGTATTTGTTTTTCTCTTTCTGACTTACTTCACTCTGTATGACAGACTCTAGGTCCATCCACCTCATTACAAATAACTCAATTTCATTCCTGTTTATGGCTGAGTAATATCCCATTCTATATATGTGCCACATCTTCTTTGTCCATTCATCTGTTGATGGACACTTAGATTGCTCCCATGTCCTGGCTATTGTAAATAGTGCTGCAATGAACATTGTGGTAAATGTCTCTTTTTGAATTATGGTTTTCTCAGGGTGTATGTCCCAGAGTGGGATTGCTGGGTCATATGGTAGTTCTATTTTTAGTTTTTTAAGAAACCTCCATACTGTTTTCCATACACTTATGGAAATTTACATTCCCACCAACAGTGTAAGAGGGTTCCGTTTTCTCCACACCCTCTCCAGCATTTACTGTTTGCAGATTTTTTTGATAATGATTATGGCCATTCTGACCAGTGTGAGGTGATATCTCATTGTAGTTTTGATTTGCTTTCTCCCATGATTAGTAATGTTGAGCATCCTTTCACGTGTTTGTTGGCAATCTGTATATCTTCTTTGGAGAAATATCTATTTAGATCTTCCACCCATTTTTGGATTGGGTTGTTTGTTTTTTTGATGTTGAGCTGCATGAGCTGCTTGTATATATTGGAGATTAATCCTTTGTCAGTTGCTTCAATTATAAATATTTCCTTCCATTCTGAGGGTTGACTTTTCATATTGTTTATGTTTTCCTTTGTTGTGCAAAAGCTTTTAAGTTTCATTAGGTCCCATTTGTTTATTTTTTGTTTTTATTTCCATTTCTACAGGAGGTGGGTCAAAAAGTATCTTGCTGTGATATGTCATAGAGTGTTCTGCCTATGTTTTCCTCTAAGAGTTTTATAGTGTCTGACCTTACATTTAGGTCTTTAATCCATTTAGATTTTATTTTTGTGTGTGGTGTTAGGGAGTGTTCTAATTTCATTCTTTTACATGTAGCTGTCTAGTTATTCTAGCACCACTTATTGAAGAAGCTGTCTCTTCTCCACAGTATATTCTTGCCTGCTTTATCAAAGATAAGATGATCAAATGTGCATGGGTATATCTCTGGGCTTTGTATCTTGTTCCATTGATCTATATTTCTGTTTTTGTACCAGAACCACACTTCCTTGATAACTGTAGCTTTGTAGTATAATCTGAAGTCAGAGAGTCTGATTCCGCCATCTCCATTTTACTTTCTCAAGATTGCCCTGAGTATTTTTCCATACAAATTGTGAAATTTTTTCTTCTAGTTCTGTGAAAAATGGCATTGGATGTTTGAAAGGGATTGCACTGAATATGTAGATTGCTTTGGGTAGTATATTCATTTTCACAATGTTGATTCTTCCAATCCAAGAACATGGTATATCTCTCCATCTGTTTGTATCATCTTTAATTTCTTTCATCAGTATCTTATAGCTTTAGGCATAACAGGTCTTTTGTCTCCTTAGGTAGGTTTATTCCTAGGCATTTTATTCTTTTTGTTGCAATGGTAAATGGGAGTGTTTCCTTAATTTCTCTTTCATATTTTTCATCATTACTGTATAGAAATGCAAGAGATTTCTGTGCCTTAATTTTGTGTCCTGCTACTTTACCAAATTCATTGATTAGCTCTAGTAGTTTTCTGGTAGTATCTTTAGGATTTTCTATATATTGTATATTGTCATCTGCAAACAGTGACCATTTTACTTCTTTTATGATTTGGATTCCTTTTATTTCTTTTTTTTTTTTTTTCTGATTACTGTTGCTAAAACTTCCAAAACTATGTTGAATAATAGTGGTGACAGTGCAACCTTGTCTTTTCCTGATCTTAGTGGAAATGGTTTCAGTTTTTCACCATTGAGAACGATGTTGGCTGGGGGTTTATCATAGATGGCCTTTACTATGT
Source organism: Balaenoptera musculus (assembly GCF_009873245.2). NCBI lineage: Eukaryota > Metazoa > Chordata > Mammalia > Artiodactyla > Balaenopteridae > Balaenoptera > Balaenoptera musculus. Next base: position 22,727,887 of record NC_045797.1, read on the forward strand.
TGAGGTAAGTTCCCTCTATGCCTACTTTCTGGAGAGTTTTTATCATAAATGGGTGTTGAATATTGTCAAAAGCTTTTTCTGCATCTATTGAGATGGTCATATGGTTTTTATCCTTTAGTTTGTTAATATGGTGTATCACATTGATGGATTTGCATATATTGAAGAATCTTTGCATTCCTAGAATAAACCCCACTTGATCATGGTGTATAATCCTTTTAATGTGCTGTTGGATTGTGGTTGCTAGTATTTTGTCGAGGATTTTTGCATCTATGTTCATCAGTGATATTGGCCTGTAGTTTTCTTTTTTTGTGACATTGTTTTCTGGTGTTGGTATCAGGGTGATGGTGGCCTTGTAGAATGAGTTTGGGAGTATTCCTCCCTCTGATAATATTTTGGAAGAGTTTGAGAAGGTTAGGTGTTAGCTCTTCTCTAAATGTTTGATAGAATTCGCCTGTGAAGCCATCTGGTCCTGGGCTTTTGTTTGTTGGAAGATTATTAATCACAGTTTCCATTTCAGTGCTTGTGACTGGTCCTTTTATATTTTCTGTTTCTTTCTGGTTCAGTCTCAGAAGGTTGTGCTTTTGTAAGAATTTGTCCATTTCTTCCAGGTTGTCCATTTTACTTATTGGCATATAGATGCTTGTAGTAATCTCTCATGATCCTTTGTATTTCTGCGGTGTCAGTTGTTACTTCTCCTTTTTCATTTCTAATTCCGTTGATTTGAGTATTTTCCTTTTTTTTCTTGATGAGTCTGGCTAATGGTTTTCAATTTTGTTTATCTTCTCAAAGAACCAGCTTTTAGTTTTATTGATCTTTGCTATTGTTTCCTTCATTTATTTTTCATTTATTTCTGATCTTTTTTTTTTTTATTATAACATACATATTTTATTTTTTATTTATTAACTTTGGTGGTATTGGGTCTTCGTTTCTGTACGAGGGTTTTCTCTAGTTGCGGCAAGCAGGGGCCACTCTTCATCGCGGTGCACGGGCCTCTCACTATCGTGGCCTCTATTGTTGTGGAGCACAGGCTCCAGACGCGCAGGCTCAGTAATTGTGGCTCACAGGCCCTGTTGCTCCGCGGCACGTGGGATCTTCCCAGACCAGGGCTCGAACCCATGTCCCCTGCATTGGCAGGCAGATTCTCAACCACTGCACCACCAGGGAAGCCCCCTGATCTGTTTTTTATGATTCCTTTCCTTCTGTTAATTTTGGGGATTTTTTGTTCTTCTTTCTTTAATTGCTTTAGGTGTAAGATTTGGTTGTTTATTCGAGATGTTTCTTGTTTCTTGAAGTAGGATTGTATTGCTATAAACTTCCCTCTTAGAACTGATTTTGCTGCATCCCATAGGTTTTGGGTCATCGTGTTTTCATTGTCATTTGTTTCTAGGTATTTTTTGATTTCCCCTTTGATTTCTTCAGTGATCTCTTGCTTATTTAGTAACGTAAAGTTTAGTCACTATGTGTTTGTGTTTTTTACGTTTTTTTCCCTGTAATTCATTTCTAATCTCATAGCGTTGTGGTTAGAAAAGGTGCTTGATATGATTTCAATTTTCTTAAATTTACCAAGGCTTGATTTATGACCCAAGATATGATCTATCCTGGAGAATGTTCCATGAGCATTTGAGAAAAATGTGTATTCTGTTGTTTTTGGATGGAATGTCCTATAAATATCAATTAAGTCCATCTTGTTTAATGTGCCATTTAAAGCTTGTGTTTCCTTATTTATTTTCATTTTGGATGATCTGTCCATTGGTGAAAGTGGGGTGTTAAAGAAGTCCCCTACTATAATTGTGTTACTGTCGATTTCCCCTTTTATGGCTGTTAGCATTTGCCTTATGTATTGAGGTGCTTCTGTGTTGGGTGCATAAATATTTACAATTGTTATACATCTTCATGGATTGACCCCTTGATCATTATGTAGTGTCCTTCTTTGTCTCGTGTAATAGTCTTTATTTTAACATCTATTTTGTCTTATATGAGAATTACTACTCCAGCTTTCTTTTCAGTTCCATTTGCATGGAAAATCTTTTTCCATCCCCTCACTTTCAGTCTGTATGTGTCCCTAGGTCTGAAGTGGGTCTCTTGTAGACAGCATGTATATGGGTTTTGTTTTTGTATCCAATCAGCCAGTCTATGTCTTTTGGTTGGAGCTTTTAATCCATTTACATTTAAGGTAATTACCAACATGTATGTTCCTATTACCATTTTCTTAATTTTGGGGGTTTGTTTTTGTAGGTTGCTTCCTTCTCTTGTGTTCCTGACTCGAGATGTTCCTTTAGCATTTGTTGTAAAGCTGGTTTGGTGGTGCTGAATTCTCTTAGCTTTTGCTTATATGTAAAGTTTTTAATTTCTCCATCGATCTGAATGAGATCCTTGCTGCGTAGAGTAATCTTGGTTGTAGGTTTTTCCCTTTCATCATTTTAAATATGTCTTGCCTCTCCCTTCAGGCTTGCAGATTTTCTGCTGAAAGATCAGCTGTTAACCTTACAGGGATTCCCTTTTATGTTATTTTTTGTTTTCCCTTGCTGCTTTTAATATTTTTTCTCTGTATTTAATTTTTGATAGTTTGAATAATATGTGTCTTGGCATGTTTCTCCTTGGATTTATCCTGTATGGGACCCTCTGCACTTTCTGGATTTGATTAACTATTTCCTTTCCCATATTAGGGAAGTTTTCAACTATAATCACTTCAAATATTTTTTCAGTCCCTTTCTTTTTCTCTTCTTCTTCTGGGACCCTATAATTTGAATGTTGGTGCATTTAATGTTGTTCCAGAGGCCTCTGAGATTGTCCTCAATTCTTTTCATTCATTTTTCTTTATTCTGCTCTGTGGTAGTTATTTCCACTATTTTATCTTCCAGGTCACTTATCCCTTCTTCTGCCACAGTTATTCTGCTGTTGATTCCTTCTAGAGTATTTTTAATTTCATTTAGTGTTTGTTTGTCATTGTTTATTTGCTCTTTAGTTCTTCTAGGTCTTTTTAAATCCTTTCTTGTATTTTCTCCATTGTATTTTCAAGATTTTGGTCATCTTTACTACCATTACTCTGAATTCTTTTTCAGGTAGACTGCCTATTTCCTCTTTATTTGTTTGCTCTGGTGGATTTTTACTTTGCTCCTTCATCTGCTGCATATTTCTCTGTCTTCTCATTTTGCTTAACTTACTGTGTTTGGCATCTCCTTTTCACAGGCTGCAGGTTTGTAGTTCCCGTTATTTTTGGTATCTGCCCTCAGTGGCTAAGGTTGGTTCAGTTGGTTGTGTGTACTTCCTGGTGGAGGGGACTGGTGCCTGTGTTCTGCTGGATGGGTCTGGATCTTGTCTTTCTGGTGGGCAGGACCGTGTCTGGTGGTGTGTTTTGGGGTGTCTGTGAGCTTATTATCATCTTAGGCAACCTCTCTGCTTATGGGTGTGGTTGTGTTCCTGTCTTGCTAGTTGTTTGACATAAGGTGTCCAGCACTGGAGCTTGCTGGTCGTTGAGTGGAGCTGGGTCTTAGCATTGGGTCAGAGATCTCTGTGAGATTTCTTGCCAACTGATATTACGTGTGGCTTGGACGTCTCTGGTGGTCCAATGTCCTGAACTCGGCTCTCTCAAAGGCTCAGGCTTGACACTTTACTTTCATCTACATTGGGGTCGCCAATGTAGGTGAAAGTAAAGGAATCTGAGTATCTGAAATTGGATAGGGTGCAGTCATGGCAGAGCCGGGGGTCGATAAGGACATTTTTAATGACACAAAAGTTTAGAGAATTCACTTCCAGCAGACCTGTGCTTCAATAAGTGATAAAAGGATGTTCTTAAGGCCAGCAATATGATACCAGAGAAAACTTGGCTCTATATAAATAACTGAAGACCTGTGGAAATGGTAAAAATGATGGTGAATATATGAAATGTTTTTCTATTCTTTTTTTTTTTAATTATTTATTTATTTTTGGCTGTGTTGGGTCTTTTTTCTGTGCGTGGGCTTTCTCTAGCTGTGGCAAGTGGGGGCCACTCTTCATCGCGGTGCATGGGCCTCTCACTGTCGCGGCCTCTCTTGTTGCGGAGCACAAGCTCTAGATGCGCAGGCTCAGTAGTTGTGGCTTATGGGCCCAGTTGCTCCGCGGCATGTGGGAAACTCCCAGACCAGGGCTCGAACCCGTGTCCGCTGAATTAGCAGGCAGATTCTCAACCACTGCACCACCAGGGAAGCCCTATTCATCTTTATATCCTAAAAAGGTAACTTAATGTTTAAAGCAAATAATAGTAACAGTTTTTTGTGGTTTTATAACATATATAAAATTTGTAAGTCTTTTGCACCATAGGTGCAAATATTACCTATAGGCATATTTTGATAAAGACATAAATGATCAACTCTAGGGCAACCACTTAAAATTTTAAAATAGATCATAACAAGCAAGACAAAAGAGGTGACAAAATGGAATAAGGATGAAACAGAATCATACAGCAAGCAATAAATATAACATGGAACATATAGAAAAAAACTAAATATTATGGTCAATACAAATATGATCATATAAATTGTTGCATTAAAGCAAATGGTCTGAACATCCCCAATTAAAATGCAGAGATTATAAAAGTATAAAATAGCAAGACTAACTATGTGTGGAAAAAAAACACTTCTAATAAGTCAACATAGATAGGTTAGAAATGAAAGATTGGAAAAGTATATGTTTCATACCTTCACTAATTAAAAGAAAGGTGAATGTCTATATTATTATGTATTATTATTAGGTAAAGTAATTTTAAGAAAATAATATGATCAGGGATATAAACAAATACTATACAAAGTTATGATTTCACCAGAGCTTCAAAATACCTAAAGCAAAAATTGATAGAAATAGATAAATCTAAATTATATTTGAAGACTTCAACACTCTTCTCTCAATAATAAATAAGATAAATACAGATGAAATCAGTGAAAGATATAAAATACCTAAAGAAAACTGTCAATTAACATGACCCTACTTCTATTTATATAACACTCTATTCAGTAACATAAACTACCTACACTTTTCAAGTATACATAGAACCTTCACCTACGTAAACCTCATTATGGACCATAGAACAACCATGAACAAACTTAAAACAATTAAAAAAATAATAATAAAATCATGTTCTCTATGAGAAGGAATTAAACTAAACATTAACAAGAGACAATGCCCAGACATTTGGAGGTAAAACAATATAATTTTAAACTCTCATGATTCAAATAGGAAATCACAATGAAATTTGAAAATATTTTGATTTTTGTTAAAACTGAAACACAATGTATTAAAAAAAATGTATGTGCTGTGGATGAAGCCTTCTTTAGAGATAGATTAATAGCACCAGATGTTTTATATGAACAATAAGAAAATCTCAAACCAATGCTCTTAACTTCCAGCTAAAGAAACCTGTTTTATCTCACCTCTCTTTTTTATTACTCTCCAATCTTATGCTAATGTCTCTTTCTGGCCAAATCCAACTAAAAGTCAGAAGGTAAGAGGACATGACTCACAGTCTATAAGAGATCATAAAGCCATTCAGAGAATGTTGGAGATGGAATTGGTGGGAACAAATGAAAATTAAGCAACATCAAACTTCTTATACTAACCACTATAAATTACTTCAATGATGAAATATTAAAAATAAGAGATTACCTGGAGTTAAGAAAGGTATTTGTAGTGTTTTCTTCCTTGCGTAGAGTTGATCAAATGAAAATGAATGTTGATTATATCAAAAACAATGTATAAACAATCCTGAATTTACTGAACACTTCAATTTCACCTACCTCTTTTGCTTTAATTTCTTTCTTTTTCATTCGATATAAATGGTCATTATTTTAATGGATTCTTTTCAAAATTATTTCTTTCCTTCCTTTACTCCTTTTTTTTTTCTATTAAGAAAAATCTTTTAATAAACACTACAATCTATGTTTTCTGTGTAGGCCTGAAAGTAGCAAAATTTTGTGTGAGGAGCATGAAAGAAAAATGAGATATGTTAAGAGGCTATTGCGGTCTTCCAGGCAAGAAATGAAGGGACTTGGACTACAGAAGTCAAAGCAGAAGTCATAATATGTGGTCAGACTCTGAACATAGTTGGAAAATCCAGTCTATTTGATGAAGGATTGGATGTGGATAAAAGGGAAACAGAAAAATAAATAACAACTCCCTGGTTTTTTGCATTGGCAACTTAATGAAGAAAACTGGTACCAATTATAGAAATGGGGATGCCTGGGGAAGAAATTTGTGGATAAAGGGGAAAATGTAGAAATCAATTAAGTCTGTTCAGAACTTGTTAAGTTTTCAAAGCCTATTATACATTCAAATCAGATTAATTAGGGAGTCAGTATGTAAGTGAAACTAAACACCTGGAAAAGTCTTTCACACACTATAATCCTAAAAAAATCTCACTCAAGGTTAGTAATACAAGCATGGTAAGTTTAATTTCCTAAAGTACTAGACTATCTTTTGTTTGTTTGTTTTGATGTTTTGTTTTCACCTTAGAGGAATTTTTGTCCATTTTGTTGTGCAGTAGAGTTTAACATACCAAGAAAAATACAGCCTGGGATACAATGTTCAATGTAGCTTCTCTAGTATTCATGTCAATAAATTGAGCTACATGAAAAAACTTTAATATACCCTTTGTCATGTCCATTCTTTTTCCATTCCCTCAGATAATTCCAGAATCTTTACAGTATATTTTTTTTTCTTAATTTATTTGAATACATTTAGGATATAATATTTCCCTTGGCTATTCTTTGCATTTTACCACTAGTGCATGTTGAGTTCAAAATCACTTTTTATTTAAGAAACATATGAGGAGAGTACATAAAGAAAGTGCTATTTTTCTACTTTATTTCTTGTTAAAGGAAATCTTCATCAGGCAAAGGAGATTCAGAGAGGAGATGATTTTCTATAAATTTTGGTGGTTTAAGATTATCCAGAATTTCTGAATTCTCAGATATATCACTGTTTCTATTGTTAAGATGCTGATCTTTCTTTGTTAATATCCTAGGTTTCAGAAAAAAACACCTGTAAAGACTGTGTATTCAAATGTTGTTTTATATCCCCAATTGAGTGAAATCAGTTGCCAAGTTCAATATTAAGTAATGTTCTCTATACAGGTTTAAGCACTAAACCTCGGTACTAAAAATCCTTGTGTTTTATCCCATACCTTGAGGCAAGAATTTTAAGTTTGTTCTTGTCACTTTCTCACTTTTAATGTTGTTATGAGCAACCACCATTGGTGTAGTAGGAAGGACAATGATCAAGTTTCCTAACAAAAGCCAAAATAGCAGTGGCTGAACAAGGTAGAATTTTAAAATTCTCTCACAGTATAGTCCCAATATAAGTAGCTAAGGGCTGTATAAATGTTTCTCAGTGAAGCTCTGACATCCTAAATTCATGGATTCGATAAAGTGCACTAAATTTTCTGTTTCTGCCCCCTTAAACAAGACTATTTTCTAGCCAGTGGAAAAGTTGGAAGAAGGAGTGAAGATCATGCCTCTTCACTTCCATAGTATGATCCAGAAATTTCACAAATACTTTTGCTTTCATCTCACTGGCTGGAACTCAGGCATGTGGCCATACCTAACTGCAGGTAAGTAGGCATATGCAGTCTTTGACTGGTGGCCATATACCAGAAAAATCTTGTCATTTTCATTCTAAGGAAATAAGAGCAACATGGATAAAAGTGAGCAAAATGTTGTCTTTATTAAAATTGACATTATTCATCTTCTTTAAATTGACATTTCTCCATATGACACATTAACCTCAGGTTTCATTCTCATTAAGTATGTTGGTGATTACTTGAATGACTGGTTCCCCAATGTATACTGTATAATGATATCCCATTCAGAATTTATATATATTCTGTAATGCTCTATTTTACCCCACTTCTTTCTAGCAATTAATTGTGAATGCTCCTGTATTTCACCTGGAGTCACCTGCTTGCATCCTTCTTTTGTTATCACTTTCTTTATCAAATACGATTTCTTATAAGCAACAGAAACCAAATCGGGTTAAGTGAAGAAAAATAAAGGATGCTATTGAAAGTATACTGATGTCTCACTGTTATCAAAAGACAAGTTAAAATAGCAGGGTGTGCTCTGACCCTTCTGGAGATTTCACCAGCATGAATTCATGAAACTTTATCAGTGGCTGCCAACAATGACTCAACTCCAACAGCCTTTAGTCCCTGAAACTTCCCTCAAGACTCAAATGCCCAGATAACAGAGTCTAGTTCACTAACTTTGGCCACAGTTTCATCCCCCTTTTCCTGGGGTGTGTGTCAAGGAAGAAAAGGAAGGGCAAGAGTGGAGTGGAATAAATATAGTTTCCTGAAGGGAGGGGTGACAAGCAGCAAACATAAGAGATGTCTTCTCTCTTCCTTTGAAGATGCCAGCCATTCTTACTTTTCTATTTATTTGAGTATTTTATTGACTTCTATGAGGAGGCAAGTCACAAATTGTTCAAAACACCATTTTATCCTCTATTCTCTTGGTAATTTTTATTTGCTTTGAGTATCAATTTTATTATCTTTAGAGTTGGAATGTTATATCTTGTAATTCCTTTGTATGTTTACATCAGATAATTCCTAAGATGTCGGTTATATTTTTGGACTTAGAAATATTAGTTTTCATACTTATTAAATTAGTGAGCATTACAGAATGATTTATTTGATTTCCAATACTTGCAGTTTTATTTCTTTTTTCCCTTTTTGGCTTATGTTTCAACTTGTAAACTTATTAAGAGATCACTTATTAAGATTTTATCTTCTAAAAGCATAATTCAGAGCTAATCATTTATTTACCATTCTATAAGTGCTTCTTCATTAATTGATAGCTTCATTTAAGTTTTTCAACTGCTGTAGTTTTACTAACTCCTCAGATTGAAAGGATAAGAAAGAAGAAAGTAACTTTATTAAATAAACATCCACAAATCTATAACCCTCCATATGTCAATTTCAGTTGATTAGTCAAAGCTATGTGGAGTTGGACAGGGAGGTTTTTGAGTCGTGACTGAGTGAAATTCAGTGAAAAAAGTTGTCTTCAATAATCAGTGATCCCCACCATAGGTACAGGTGAGAGTGTGGCAATATGCATGATTGATTAAAAAAGACTAGCTTCATGTCATGTGTGACATGAAGCACTTAGGAAACCTGATGAAATGCAGGTTCTGTTTCCTATGGTCTGGGGTGGGACACAAGATTTTGCATTTTTAACAATCTGTCAAGTGATGTGGAGGCTGCTGTTCCACAGGCTGCACTTTGAGTATGAAGGACATAAATGTTTATTAATCAACTAGATGATTTCTCACGAGTTTTTGGCTTGTATAATTGAAGATTTATGCATTCATGCAATACATGTTTATTGACACTTCACTATATACCAGGCAACTTCCTAAGTGTAGAAATACAGCCATGAATAAAATGTCTCTGTTGTCACATGTCTTCCTGTCTGTATGTGAACGTGTGCATGTGTGTGTGTTTGTATGAGTTTAAGGGAGGGAGAAGAATAGGTCAGGAGAGGAGCAGAATGGCACAAATTAAACAAATACAAATATAACTTAGTACCTAAACACAGAGTATCTTGCTCTGGGAATATTTACTCCAACTCCCCTTTTCACTTTAGCAGCAAGCATAGCCAGTTTTTCTTAAGAAAATAAACAAGCTTAAGCCATTCTTTAACAAATATAACAGGTTGGATTTAGTGAAAACAATACTTGACATCCATAGGATCTTTCTATCGCACTTAGGTCCTGTTGGGCTTGCCATGAGTCATAATATGACAAAATTGATTCCAGTGTCAGATGCCAAAACTTTACACTCAATGGCAAAATGGGTGAGCTGCACTAAAACAATCACTAGCCCAGGGAACAGCCTAGGAACCCCCACTGCAGAGAAAAGTTGCCATTTGCAGGTAATATCCAGTCCCAGCCCACTATCCCTTTTCACTATTACAATGAAAACACAATAAGATCCTCACTCACATAGCTATTATTCAAAGTAGCAGAATTTCTGGAGAGGAGGGTGGGCAGAAAGAGGGGAGAACTCAACTCTGAAAAACATGTATACCAGAGTCATCAAAAGGGACTATTTAATTCATTATGAAGAGGTTGACTTCGAATAGGATTAGTATTTAAGCTGAAATAAGACATTATTTAGAAGTAAATAAGATACTGTTCACTGGCAAATCTAAGTGTGTTTGTTACCCAACAGGATGGGAACTCAAAAGAATGATAGAGAAGTGACAAAAAATTTACATTTTTTAAAAAACACTTGGTTGTTGTGTGGGTAAATTAATGATCACATAATATATGCTACAGACTAGCTCTTAAGAACCTTCCTTTCTGGACTCCTTTTGGTTAACCTCTGCTACAGAGGACCTTGGTGTTGTTACTCAACTGGGCACTGATGCTGTGGACTAATGACAAAAACAAAACAAAAACACCACGGCCCAACTAAGATCTTATGATCTTTCTGAAGTCATTGCACTTGAAATTCCATACAGAATTTCCATACAGAAATTTCCAGGTACCCAGAAATTCCATACAGAATCTAGATGGCCACAATCATTGAAAATAGTTTCTCTAAGAGATGACAGCCCTAGTCTGAGTTTATAAACCCTTCCTGAGCTGTTTTAGATCCTTACATCTTACCTATGGAGTAACATAGTACAAAATTAACAATGCTTTTTATTCATTTGGCAGACTTATGAGGAAAATATATATTCTCAGAAAGCATAGTACTACACCTGATTACACATTTTCTTATTAGAAATAAAGGTAGCATTTTAGTCTGAAGTACCTGGTCACCTCACTATTCACAGGTGCAACAAATACAATGATGGGTAGGTCTTGTCACATGTCCTCATGACTTAAAAAGTCCAACCTACCACTTTCTGTCCCAGAACAAAATGGGAATATTTCCCCAAAATGAGCTCCAATCTTCAAATTAGAGACTAGAAACTCTTATAATACTAAAGTAGTCAGTTTTATAGCTGAAAGTACAGTTAAAATTTTAGTACTTACTGGATACTCCTTCAATTCAGTGCCTAATTCCCCCTTCCCTCCTTCCTTTCTTCCTACCTTCCTAACTTCCTTCTGTCTGCCTTTTCCTCCCTCTCCCCCACCTCCTTGATTTCCTTCCTTCTTCCTTCCTTCCTTTCTTCGTTTCTTTCTTTTTCTTTCTTTCACTGTTTACAGCTTACTTTGAAAAATAACAAGTGTTTTAAGGACTTTCAGTATAAATAACTTAATGAATATAATACTATAATATTTTAAAGGGTTATATATATATTAGCCAAAAAGGAAAAATTAAAAAAAGCAAAACTCCCTCTCTTTCTCTTTTGCCCTTTTCTTCTATATCTATGAAAGAAATGGTATTCTACTCATTATTTATTTTTCTGGGAGGAATAGCATGTAAGAGTCCCCTTGGTCCAGACTGTTAAGAAAAGGTGGTCAAGGCTAAACACTGTTCTACATAAACTATTATTCTTGAAAGGTTAAAAAAGGGTAAGAAAATATACATCCTATTATTGATGTGAAATAGACTTTTTTATTTGAAGAAAAAAAAGGAATTTGCCCTTAGGTTTTAAAGGAAGTGTTAAACTCACAAAAGTCAAATGAATGTTTCTTCTAAAGTTTAAATATTATAATTATCTATCATAAAAACACTCATAAACTGTCCTACATTTTATATCCTGTTATTCTTTGTAAATGCTTTCCCATATATTTTGATATAATTTTGTCCTCATAAATATCCTTGTGAAGGAGGGTGGGGAGTTATTAATTTTGTCTCTTATTCTCAGAGGCAGCCTAGAATCCTCACTGAGTAGATTAAATATGCATAACTTCATTTTTCATTCCCTGACTGATTCCATAGTCAATATCTTAATATTGCTAGGAGAAGTTGACTTCCTTAAACTAAGGCCCTGTGATACAGACAGAATATTTATAAAGTAATAAGTAAAGCATTTTTATGAAGAAGAGTGCCAGTATTATGAAGAAAACATATTTCACATTTATTATAAAATTTTAATTATTAGAGAGAAAATGTTTCAACCAGGTACCCAGGAATTTTATCTATAAAAGAGTGATATATAATTTTATTAAAATACATTTTCTTTGAAAATGAATTTTTCTATATCCTAAGATTTAATTTTGCTCATGACTTAAGATTCTCAGTCTCTCACAGATTCAGGAAGAGTTTGCCTCATAATTTAGGAACGTGTAAAAGAGAACAGCAAAGCTAGCATTAGAAATTTAGATTTTGTTTTGTGCAGCAAGGCCTGGAATGGAAGTCAGGGCATCCAGGGAATGTAAGAAACTTCATAAACAAATTCAAGCTCAGAATGCAGAGAATGCTGTTAGTTCCCTTGAAGTCCAGGTCAAAGGATGTTAAAATATACCATTAGAAAATGAAGATGACAATTTTACAAGGAGCAATGACTATGGTTCTTCTGTCTAAAAAGAAGGTTGTCAAAGAAAGAGAAGAATAAACCAGGTAGAGATCTCAGCACTCCTCTAAAAGACTTATTGTCTAAGATTATCATAAAAAAATTCTATCACTCAGAGATAATCATTGTTTGAGAGGTATGTTTTTGCAGAGTGTTTTGTTCCATGTAAATGTACATAAATACATATTGCATGTATTTTTGTGTATATCCATACTTAAATCTATATCTATGTACTCTGTCATCTACATAAGTAAAAGGCACATATGCAATTAAAATTTTCTAGTGACCACATTCAAAACTAAAAGGAACAGATGAAATTAATTTAGTAATACATTTATTTAATGTAATATGTCTAAAATATTATAATTCCAATATATGTAATCAACTTGTAATATGTGATTATATACATTAATTATATGTAATCAGTGTAAAAATTACCTTACATTCTTGGTAATGAAGGATGAGTAAGAATGGAGCAGTTTGTGGCACTATGTATTTCTATAATAAATTTATTAAGACAACCTTAATAAAAATTCCTATTTTTTTGAACCTGGGAATGAAGACATGTTACTTCCATCAGCATGCACCCATATTAGAAAAAATGTGAAACGCAGTTCCCTTCAACCTTATTCATCTAGCACCTGAAACAAATCAAAAAATAAAGATCATTTTTAATGGCCACACAATACTCTTTTGTAATATTTAACAAATTGGATTAAATCGGTTATTTGTTAAAAGTTCTTGCTCCTTTTTTGCATTACAGACAATACTTAATAATCATCTTTGTACATATGTCTTTGCCTGAATGTACCTAAAAATCTTTGGAAATATAAGTCATGTGAAAAAGAGGGATCTATATAGAAATAATAGGAAAGCTTGGACAAGATATCTTGAAACATTCTAATGTTCTCATCTCATTCAGATATCTGAGGAAAAGACATACACAGGAGACAATGGAACACAATGGACCATGTGATTAGGCAACTCTGAACTTCAAGCTCAGTGAAGGGCTCTAGTGAGACAGACTTGACTATGTGGACATATAGTTTTACTTATGCTAAAGAAAGAAGTAAAAATAAATCAGACAGTATCTTCCTAAAGGTTAGAGAGCCCTTATTAGGGCCAAGACACAACCCCACTTTTTGTAGCCTGTGATAAATAAACGTTTGCATGTGCATGCGTTAGTGTAACAAGGGTGGGAAACTTCCCCCTCACACAATGTACAGGGCTCTGCCAAAGCCTCTTTCTTGACCTATTGAGAAAGCAAGACTTGGGTTCAGCAGAAGTATTAAGGATAGAGCTATCTGGATTATAACATGCAGTAAATCTACTTAAAATATTTTATTTTCCCAAATATAAAATTTTAGAATTTCATAATAGTTAATAGAAACAAGTTGTTAACAAAGCAATGATTTGGTCATTTTGTTATTCTCCAAAATGAAGTGACTGATTTTTACAAAGTGCTTTGCTTCCATAATAGAAAGTGTCTTGTGACTATAGCAAGGCTGTCATGCATACAGACAGAAACAAGTTAAAGTCACACACTTCTTTTGGCATACTTGACTCATTTTACCATCTTCAAATATGAGAAAACAAAGACATTAAAATGTGGTATATTAAAGTACTAGAGAAATCTGGGTTGGGAGAGAATCAGCATCAAAAAGACTTAGAAAAAATAGTTTAAAATGATCCATTTCAGTTTCTAGAAGAAAACTCTCGAATAATCGATAGATTATCTAGGTGCGCAGTGAGATCAACTCCATGAAAGTCGTTCAGAAAGCCGGCAGGGGAAAAGGGTGAAATGGAAAAGAAGAAAGATAAACTACGAAGACTAAGGATTTTACAAATGGACGATTATGAAGCATGGGAAATCTTCTATACACCAAAATGTTCACAGTGCTTATTTGCTGTCTGTGCAGTTACAGTAATTAAGTTTATTTTTTACTTTTATATATTTTCCAAAATTTCTGCAGTGTATGTGCAATAACTTTATCAAATAGAATATAAATGAATGGTATGAAATACATAGAACATTTTAAATAAGATTGGAAGGAACTGAAAACAATTACAAAAACATTATCAAATAATGAAACTCCAGTTAGATGGTTTCACTTATTATTTCATTCAAACTTTTGGAAGACAGATTATTTAAAATTTACATAGTAGAACCTAAGGTATATTTTGAACCAAAATTATGTTTATCACAAAAGGTAACTCTAGGAAAAGGGTAGTGAAAAACAATACTTTTTATAAATCAATATGCAAAAAAATACTAAGTGCTGTACTAGTAAAGACAATTAAACAGCATTTCAGAATATCAATTGCATAAGACTGAGCAGAGTCTAATACATGGAGTAAAAGATTGTCTTAATATAAGAAACTGTATGTTTACTACAGATCCAAAAATAGAAGCATCACACAAAAAATAAATTAGCAACATTTTGTGTTATTAAAATTTCTAAGTAGTTATATATATATATATATATATCCTTTCATCTTAATATCCTTGTAGACTCTGGCCTATAAATTTTAACACTAATGATTTTTTTTCTCTTATTGGATAGACTAGACCCTCTGGAATAATATTAGGAGTAATATAGGCATTATTTTTAATAAAAGCAAAATTTATAGTGTTTTATCCTTAGGGTATTAGTGGCCATTTTTGAAATAGATATCATTATGATAAAGTGCATTGTTCTTCAATATACTGTCTTATTCTTTCAGCAGTATAGTTGGACTTTATATAACAGTGTCTTTGTTATACTATATTTAATACCAGGTGGACTTTCCTTTAGTTGGGTAATTTGTCTTTATATCTTAGCCTTTGCTTATGGAGTGCTCTCTTCTGGGCATCTCTGCAGTCATGACTGCCCATCCATCCTGCTAATTTGCATCCAGAAAACTGTAGGCTTTTCTTTCCTTGGAACTCACAGTGCTAGTCTGCTTTAGGGTATAAAATATATGGAGTCAATCCAAGGATGTGTTTATCACTTTAACAATTTTTAATAAAAAAATTATTTTCTATTAAAATAAACTATGACAGAATTTCTGTATATAGGCAAATCTTTCTTTACAGTGCTCTTGACAATTCTAAGTATGTTCATGAATATTTTTTAACAAAAACTCATCAAGACCATAACTATATAACAATGTTCCTATCTTTTTTTGTATGTTTATAGGCCAACTTTAATGTTTTCTGAATTTTTTACCTTATTTTTAAATATACTATTTTTATAGTGAAGATGCCTTCCAAATAACTTATATAATTACTACTTTAATTATAAAAATCACATAAATTAGCTAACTACAAAACAAATCATTATAAATTGTATGCCTTAGAGAAAGAGAATAAATTATTAATGCTAGAGGAAAATGATGGCACTTTGATAAAAAAGAAAAGGTGGAGAATAATTTTAAATTGTCTCCCTATTTTATTTTACCCATCATCCTCCTTATAAAGAATATGCCCACACTCACACACTCTGTTTTTCTGACTATAAACAGTTTAATCCTCTGCTGCTGAAATGGCTGGGAAAACTCACAATGATTAAACCCAATTCAAGTTTATGACCATGAACCATGAGTTTCACTTAATGCCCCCAGGCAACTGAATTTTAAGTCCTTAAGCCACTCACACTTTTATGCACTCTTCCTCTTTAGCAGACTTCTATTTCTCACCCTTTTTCTCTATCCTTCAGCCCAGTATTTTCTCTTCCAACTTCATTCCATGTTGATGGCCCTTACCTTCTATTTCACTTGAAACATAATTGAAGCCAGGGTAAGAGGAATCAAAACCCTTAATATTGACCCATCCATCACATGGTCGCAGCTATCCTCTTTCTCATGGATACCTGCAAAGGCCTTCCTACCTCCTAGCTCTTCTACCTTGCCCTCTAGAGTTGGCAGATAGATTACAGGTGAGACATGGGTTACTTTTAAGTATACCAGCTGGTATGTTAGGGGAAGGGGTCTAACCCAGTTACTATCTCAAAACAGCTCACTTGGAGGTTCAGGTCTGTGAATAAAGCATGGTAAGAACTAGTGGGATTGTGGCTTACAGAGGGTTCAAGAAGGATGTCAGTACAACCAGGAAGAGAATAGCAGGTGCTCCTAGGGTGAGAGGTAAGAAACAAGCATATGCACAAACTGTCACTTTAACACATTTGTCCTTGGGAGTCTCATTGGGATCCTTATCATCTCAGTGAGGTTTTGACAGTTTTTAATCATTGGCCCTAGAACTGTAAAAGTTCCAGATGTGTCCAGGCTCCTAAATATTTTGACATCTGAGCATATGCCAGATCTATATGTGTCTTCCCAAGGTATCCAGAATCATAATTTACAAAGGTGTGTAGCAGATAGAGAAAATGTACTTTCTGTTTTAATATATCCAAGTTGCCAAGCTGGCTTTCTCCTGAGATAAAGAAATAGGTATGTTACTGACCAGGGTTCCTGACCTCCTTAATGAATAGAAATTGATCAAAGGCCAGACAAGAAATTCAAGCAAGGCTTTATTGGGGCCCCTGCTGCAGCAGGAGGGTACAAAAACAAACAACAGGTTCCCTTGCTTGCTCGCTCCCTGGGGGGTGTGGTGAGCTTGTTCCTTATATGGAATGAGGGTAGGGGTGTATCCAGGGGTCAGCCTGAGGGGTGGCTTAGGTGGTTTGCCCACCCCTTAGGTGGTGTGGGCAAGGGGCATGCACAGTACCCTGCTTTTGCTTCCGACCCCCTGCTTTTGCTCTGGGCTCTTGAAAAGTGGCAGTTGGGTTTTTGGTCTCTTTGTATCTTTTGTACAGAATTTACCCCAACTGCGCATGCATGCAGCACTGCAGCAAAAGGTCCCAGGCCCCAGCCTGTCTCAGGTGCATTGAGGAAGAAAATATACTTTATTATAACTGGCTTTAATTAAGAAAATTAATACCATGATTTCTTAAGCTAATTTTGTTTTTATATATCTGTCAACAAAAGCATAAAAGCATTTTAAGCCTACCAATACCGATCACTTTCTCTAACTACTAGACAGACTGCCACGTATTTCAAATATGATTAATACTGCCTTCATAAACTTGTATCAGTGTAATTCACCACATGGTATATTTACACTCCATGATCCAAATTGCTTTTCTTATATGACATTATCAAGATGAGGCAGATTTTAAAAAAATAATAACTTAATTCTTTCTAGCCACAGTGTATGACAGAAAAGAAAGGAAATAGAAGCATTGATTATCTTTTAATTGGTTGGCACATTTCCTTTGATCATCATTTCTCAAGGTGACGAAAATGCCCTTTAATTTTTGCTGACCTGTCAATATTCTTTTCGAATGTTACAAATTGCTCAAAGGAATTTGACATCTAAGAAGATGATGAAAAATTATCTTTCATCTGGTTGTAATGTTCTTACAATTGTGAAGAACCAAACATTTAAAAATTATATTTAAATGCCTAAGCCTAGAATCTGCTTCATAGCCACTTCTGAGACAGACAGAAATAGTCCATTCTGAGTAAGAGGGCCATGGGAATTCTACTGTCTACTTTTTTCCTTCTTGTTTTGGTTGTTTCTATATCTCTTCCTGCCTTGCACTTGTCCTCTCTCTCTTTCTCACTCTCTCTCTCTCTCTCTCTCGCTCTCTCTCTCTTTTTCTCCATTCTTTCCTCCCTCTCTCCCTCTCTACTTCCTATCTCTGTCTTTTATCTTTTTTTTTTTTCTTCACTTATTACAACTAAAGACTTAAATCCCTTTGGTACCTTACAAGAAAATTCCCCACATACATTTTACCTCCACATACATTCTGCCTGCAGAGTTCCGATAGCTCAGGGAACTTCTCTTGACCCTTCATTTCAACATGTCTTTACCCTGTTAGTAGGGTTGCTCCTCAACCTTGAGATTTGCCTCTTCATACTTAGGCTTTGTTGCATGCTCTGTCAGAATTTGGTTTTCCTTTCAATCCTAGATTTTTTTTCCACGGGCTAAATTTGGCTCCACAATCTGAAGGCTGTCCTTCCCTAGCACTGGTCTCATATTTCCTCACCTATGCCTTTAAAGAAGGGAGTGTGGGGAAAAACAAAATGGAAAGGAAATAAAATGAAACAAGGTAATACAAGGTAATAGCTTCTTTCCTGGTATATTGGTATAGAAAGGAAGGTAGAGGCCTGATTGTAGAAGACCTTGATTGCCAAAATATGTGTCACCAAAGGAGTTTATGGAAGCTTTTTTGATTAGGGCAGTAAAATGTTGAAAGTGATATTTTCTAAAGTTTAATTTGACAGAGATGTACCAGAGGGATTAAAGAAAGATAATGTTGAAAGGACAGAGCCCAGGTAAGAGGCAGTGAGATATGGAAGTGTGCTCCATAGCCAAGTGGTATCAGAAAGATGGAATTTCCCTTCTCTTTTGTGAGAAGACATGCTGAATACACCAACCACAGTGTATCAAAAAAAAAATTCTGGTCTTGATTTAAAAGTAATATAGAATACCCCTCTAGTTCATTTGTTCCTACTTACAGCTTTGCATTTGTAAGACAGTGCTGATTTCTTAACAATTGTTTCCTAGGATTCAATTTGCACCTGTGTCTCTATAGATCCTTGAATTTTCCAGCTTTTCAGTCCTGTGAGCATGAATTTATGTTTTGATAAACCTATACAAATGAATATTTTTCTGACCTATCTTTGAAATTACTTTATGAAGCTCAAATAATTAGAAAATAATTTTTGTGGAAGACTGTGTTCCTTTTTTGGTATGAATTATAAATCTGCCCTACCTTTAGAAATGTAAAAATTACTACAGGTCAAAGGAAGCAACAACTTCAGTGGCAGGGTCTGCATATGAAACATGATCAATTATGTGTTCTGCATCTTTGCTCAAAGTGATAAAATAGGAAAAAATTGAACCTGAGGAGAAAAGCCAATATTTTCGTTTTCTATATATATCCACTAAATTCATTGTATTTAAGAAATGATAAATGACTTACTAAGGAAAAATGTATTTCGTTTGCTTACATATTATCAGAGGATAGAGACTAACACAGCAAGTATCAAATAGCCATTTTTCTTAGTGAATATATTTTAGAATTATATTAACTTAATATGAAAGTGTTTCATAGTCTAAACACGTGTTAGCTATGGCTGTGAACTTGTGGCATGTTAATGTGTAGAACTATTTTGCAATGGAATAGAAAATTTCCAAATAAGGAAGAAATGAGAAAGAAGCTTATCATCGATACCAACACCTTATATGTAAGAGAGAAAAATAAGAAAGAAAGAAAGAAGTTAAATGGTTTATCCAATGTCTCTTGGGCTTCTTATAACTGGGTTAGAACTGTGGTCTCCCAACTCACTCTCCTTCAAATTTTACTCAAGCTAGTGTTTCTTTGTTTCTGAATGGCATCCCCTGTCTTTCCTGAAAAATAGGAAGTAAAAAATCAGATGTGTCCTTTATTGTTTAAACATATCACCAGCACAGAAGTTTGACAGTCCCTATGAATAATATTATCTTGAATAAAAAAACACAAATATTTTCTTCTCCCAGACCTCTGACTTGTTCTCTTTAGACACTTACTACCATGTGTGTGAATATTCAAAAAATATGTCCACACTTCAAGTAGTATTTTGTGTATGATTATAAAGCATATACAATTTTGCCCTACATATTAAACTCCTAAAAATGTCATCCTTTTTCATAACCAAAGTAAGGAAAATTAGAAAAAAATAGATTTAATTTAAGTAACAAAACAAAATCATGTTTAGCACCATAATTATTTTTTAGAGTAAGTCAATGGGGAATTTTTACCTTATTAATTTTTTTAATGAGAAGATATCACCATACTTTTAGATTTCTTGTGAAAAATATTAGCTATTCCAAAATGCTTACATGTATTTTGTAACTTGGGAAAATGTCTTCTTCAAGAAACAGATTTTAAAGGGCTGGCAGGGCGGGATCTCTTCAGTCTATATAAGTGTGTGTAGGCGCATGAAAAATGCAAGGAAGTTGTAAGTTACTTTAATAAAATAAAAACAATAATTTAACTAATTTTTTTTAGCTATTAGTCACTTTTAACTTACAGGCCATTGCTGACCCCTGGCTTAATCCGTTTTCTTCAAATAGGAATATAATGTAAGCCACAGATTAATTTTAAATTTATAGAGGCTCATTTTAATATTTTATTTAATTGAATATATACAACATATTATCATTTCAAATTGTAATCAATATAAAAATTATTGAAATATTTTACTTTCTTTTATTTTTACACTATGTTTTCATAATACAATGTGTATTTTTCACCACTATCGTCTTAATTTTGACTGTTCACATTTTGAGTACTAATAGCTACATGTGATTCGTGGTTACTGTATTAGACAACACAGGTCTAATCATTTGAAATGCATGGTGTCCAAAGCAGATTTTTTCCTATAAATTTTATTCTCTCAGTATTCACTGACTCTATGAAGTGTAATCCTCCCATTTGCTTAAACTCCAACACTAAGATATATTCTTTATCTTCCCTTTCATATTAATCCATTATTAAGTCCTGCTGGACTTTCTCCAAACAAATCTAGACTCATTCTACCTCTCTGCATTTCCCCAGGCTCTATTCCAGGTCACTGTTACCACTCATCTAGACCATTACAATGGCCATATTTCTAGTTCTGTTAGCTTTAATCTTTCCCCACAGTCATACAATTATTTAAATCTACATCATACCATTTCACTTCTCTCCTTTAAGCTTGAAAATAGGTCCCGCTGCTCTTAAAATTCAACCTCCTTGGCCACGACAGTGAGAGGCCCGCGCACCGCAATGAAGAGTGGCCCCCGCTCACCGCAACTAGAGAAAGCCCTCCCACAGAAACGAAGACCCAACACAGCCAAAAATAAATAAATAAATTTATTAAAAAAAAAAATTCAACCTCCTTGTCGTGGCATACAGGGTCATATAATTTCTCTCCCTGTCACTCATCCATGCCATAAATTAATAAGAATTTCACAGGGTTATTGTTAGGATAAATTGATTTAGTGAATATTGACAAACATTTTAAGTTTTTGTAGTATGCATTAATATAAGTTCTTATATATCCATAAATGAGGGGCCTGTCTAGCTTCTGAATTTTTGCTGAGGGCAAAGTGCTAGTGTATGATTTAATGAAATCATCTGAGAGCAGATCCAAGAAATGGAAAACCAACAGGAACATGGAATAATGACCAATCTATATTTTCTGAGGGTGGAAGCAATTGAAGAAGATTTTGTCAATACATTATTAGTGATATGAGCTAAATAAATTCCTCAATGCCTAAAAATTGCTGATAGAGCATATCTGAATATTGAAAGCACTATTTTTCTTAATCTTCATGCTATTTCAGTCCCAGAGACAATGTGAGTAGATGGGACACAAATATGTTTTTTTCTCAAGTTTAGAATAGTATTTTTGACAGGGAAGGAAGAATTGTTTGAAATTACTTGAAATTATATGTTCCACTTTATTGGAAGAATTTGTGCAGTTTTTATGAAATAATAGTTTAGAATATTTATCGTAAAAGTTAATACATGTTAAAATTTAAATACTTTTAGCATCAAATTACATAAATATAAAAATTCTGTGTAAAGAACTATAAAGGAGTATTCTGTTAGTTTAAACTTTTAAAAAAAACTCTCAGATTTAGGTCAAAGACAGAATTTATTACTGTTACTTACTGAATTTATGTACCCTTGTTACATCAAAGATTTCTGAGTTTCAATCATAAAGTTTGAAAAGCCAATTAATAACAAATCTGTTCAAGGTCCTTGTTCCACAACATAATACATGCACTGCAAAGAATGCATGGCCTTTGGTTAACCTTTTTCTAAATTTGTGGAAGTTGTGTAAAACCATTTTATTGTAATTTAATTCTATCAAGACATCAAAATATACTTTAAATGTTAATATAATTTATAATTAAAATACATAAGTATAAAATATATAGTAGGACTTTGAAAAAGAAACAAGTTCTTAAGAAATTATATGGAATAAATTATGGTATATTATGGACTACTATATACTGGGAGTATATTATAATTATATTAAATTATGAGAGAAAAAATTATTTTCACTCAAATGTTTTAACTATAATATTATAAAAGGTCACATGAGGATGATGATGGGACTGTAAATAGAAAAATAATAGTGAAGTTTAGTTTACTGAAGATAATCTGTTTGAAATTCAGGCATGTCACAAGTTACTATGTTAGTTGCATGCTTCTCCCACTAAGACGGAAAACAAAAGGAGCTGGTGTGAAATTTGGGCATGTGGACAATGATGGGCATGGTTACCAAATATTTCAAAGATGAAGCAAACCTGTGGTGAGATTTAGAAAAGAGCAATGAAGTTAGTAATTGTACAGGATGAATATTTGCTGAAATATATTCTCGTGATTAAACTTCAATTCTATCCTATATATTGACATCTTTCACATTTCTGTAGTGTTTTACAGTTTAAAATATGTGAACTTTCCAAAATAGAATTCTAACTTAGAAAAGCAAGTTGAACAGGATCACCCTGGTGTTAAGAGTGAAAACCTCTAATGCAATCTAGCCCTTGACTCTATACTTTTTACTACATGGTATAATTCTGGACAATAATTCCACTTAATAAATTTTTGTGGTGATTTCTGACATTATTTAGTTTTGAGTTTTGCTGTCTGCAAGTAGTATTCTCCTTTCATGAATGCTAATGGTAATTTCCATGTAATGGCTTAGTTTACTAACTCAACTATAATTAATTTTGTCTCTTTCTAGTGCTCCTACCGAACATAGATACAAGCATAAATTTTCAAATTACAAAGATGTGCTATGTTATTTTTTCTTAATCTATTAATTTTAAAACCACTTTATCAAAATATAATTCCCTTACCACAAAAATGGTCTTTAGTGTATTCAATTATATTTGACATCATTCCCACAGTCACCTTTAAAACATTTCATCACTTCAAAAACAAATCCTGGGTCAATTAGGTATGACAACCCATCTCTCCACTCCTCCCCCAGCTCTAAGCACCCGATAATCTACTTTCTGTCACTATAGACATAAATGCCTATCCTTATAATGGGATTGCATATAAATGAAATATATATGGAATCATGAAGTGAAATCAGAGTAAGTCATCTTCTGTGACTGTCTTCTGCCTGCCTGGTTGCTTTCACTTAGCATAATTTTTTCAAGATTCATTTGTCTTGTGGTATGTGATAGTACTTCATTCCTCTTTATGGCTGAATAATAATCCATTGTATTTATACCACATTTTGATTATCCTTTCACCTTTTAGCACAATTAATAATACATGCTATAAACATTTGTGTACAAGTTTTTGTGTAAACATATATTTTGATTTATTTTGGAAAAATACCTAAAAGTGAAATTGTTGGGTCATATGGTAGCTCTATGTTATTTATTTGAGAAACTTTCTGTTTGTCAAAGTAGTTGCACTATTTTACATTCCCACTACCAGTGTGGGAGAATTCAATTTTCACCACATCCTCGTCAACAGCTGTTATTGTTTGACTTTAAAATATAGCCATCTTAGTGGGTATGATAGTGATATCTCACTGTGGTTTTGATTTGCATTTTCTAATGGCTATTGATGTTGAGCATCTTTTTATATACTTATTGGCCATTTTCATATTGTCCTTGAAGAACTGTCTATTCAGATGTTTTGGCTATTAAAAAAATTGAGTTATCGGTACAAGTTCCTTTGCCAGATATATGATTTACAAATATTTTCTCACATTCTGTGGGTTGTTTGTATTTTCTTGACAGCATCCTTTGAAGCACAAAAGTTTTAATTTTGATAAAATGCAATATATCTATTTTGTTATTGTTGTTGCCTGGGCTTCTGGTGTCATATCTAAGAATCCATTGCCAAATCCAAGATCGTGAAGATTTGTTTCTACGTTTTCTTCTAAGAGTTTTATCACTTTAGCTCTTATATTTAAGTAGTGGATCCATTTTGAGTTGATTTACATATATGGTATGAAGTAAGGGTCAAACTTCATTCTTTTGCTTGTGACTATCCAGTTGTCCCAGAACCATTACTGAAAGACTGTTCTTTCCCATTGAATCATATTGGCACTCCTGTTGAAAGTTTGCTGACTATAGACAAATGGTTTTATTTCTAGAATCTGTTTTTTGTTTTTTTTTTAATGTGTAAGATCATGTTGTCTGAAAATAGAGATAGTTTTCCTTCTATCTTTTCACTCTGGATACCTTTTATTTCTCTTTTCAATCTAATTTTTCTGGATGGAACCTGTACTCCAATGTTGAACAGAAGTGGCATGAGCAGAACTCTATGTCTTGTTCCTGATTTAAGGGGAAAGTATCTAGTCATTCATCATTAAGTATGATGTTAGCTGTCGGTTTTTCATAGATGCTTTTATTCAGTTTAAGAAAGTTCCCTTCTATTCCTAGTCTGTTGATGTATTTTGTGTAATGCTTTTTCTGTGTTGATTGAGATGATCATGCGTTTTTTTGGTTTTGTCTTGTTTTTGTCTTCTACTGACAAGACATATTACACAATTGACTTCTGGATGATAAAGTAATCTTGCATTCCTGGGATAAATTCCATTTGGTCATTGTGTATAATTCTTTTTATACGTTGCTGGATTTGGTTTTCTACTATTATGTTGGGGATTTTTGCAACCATATTTGTGAGCTATTGGTATAGTTTGCTTTTCTCATAATGTCTTTGTCTGGTTTTGGTGTCAAGGTAAAACTGGCCTCATAAAATGAGTTGGTAATTGTTTCCTCCTCTTCTATTTTGTGAAAGAGTTTGTGAATAACTGGAATTAATTTTTAAGTGTTTGGAAAAATCAGTGGTGAGGCCATTGAGCAGTGCTTTTCTTTACAGGTAGATAGGTTTTGATGACTAACTCAATCTCTTTATTTGTTACTGGTCTATTCAGATTGTCTGTTTCTTGTTGGTTTTGGTCATTTGGGTATAACTAGGAAATTTTCCATTTCATTGAAGTTGTCTAATTAATTCATTTCAGACTCTAGTAATTTTGATCTTCTCCCTTTTTTTCATTGTCAATCTACCTAAAGGTTTTCCTATTTCATTGATCTTCCAAAGGACCCACTTTGGTTTCATTGATATTTTCTATTGGTTTACTCTTTTCTGTTTCTTTGATTTCCTTTCTAATGTTTTTATTTATTTTGCCTATCTTAAATTTAGCTTGTTCTTTTTCCAGTGTCTTATAGTGGAAGTTTAGTTATTGATTTGAATAAGAGCTTATTTTTTCCTTAATACTATAGATATAAACAGCTATATACTGTTTTAACTTGATCCCATGACTTTTGGTTTATTGTGTTTTCATTTCCATTCATCTCAAAGTATTTTCTAATATTTCTTTTTATGTGCAAGATCATGTTGTCTGAAAATAGAGATAGTTTACTTTCTATGTTTTCACTCTGGATGTCTTTTAGGCTTTTGCTGTTTACACGAAAACATCTTTTCTCCATTCTTTTAGTTTTAATTACTTGTATGTATAGATCTAAATTTGTAGAAAATATATAGTCACATCTTTTTTTTTTTTTTAATTCAGGCTGTCTCTGCCTTTTTATTGGGTTGTTTAATCATTCTCATTTAAAGTTTTTGTTGATATTGTTAGAATTATGTCTGCCATTTTACCTTTTGTTTTCTATGTCTCACACCCTTTTATTTGGTTCCTGTATTTCCTCCTTATTGTTTTCTCTTGCATTAACTTAATATTTTATAGTGCAGCATTTTAATTTCTTTAATATTTTTTTACTACATTTTTAGCTATTTCTTGAATGGTTGCTCTAGGATTTACCATGTACATCATAACTTATCAGAATCAGCTTCAGGTTATACTAACCTAATTCCAGTCAGATATAGAAATGTCACTCCTACAGTTAACCCCTTTTTGTTCTATCATTGTTATACATATTATATTTATAAATGTCACAAACCCAAAATTACATTTTTATATCTAGCACATTATATAAGTTTAGATCTTTACTGTAACTAAAAGAAGAAAAGAAAGTTTATGTTTATAGTTTTTATTATATTAATTTTATGGCTCTCTTCATTTGTTCTTATGATTCATGTAACAGTTTGTAATTATTTCCTTAACACAGCATTGCTCCCATCAACTTGATTTTTCCTCCTTAATAGAAAATGTACCACATTTCTATATGTTAGAGGCACAGTATTTTTATTGTTTTATATATAATATAATATTGTTTTATACAACTGCTCTTTAAATCAATTAAGAGAAGAAAGATGAAAAATATTTATTTATACTATCCTTTATAATCACATCATTACCATTACAGGATTTCTTTGTTTATTTATGTGGATTTGAATTATTGTCTGGACACTTGTTTCAGCCTAAAGAACTTCCTTTAATATTTATCATTAGGCAGGTCTGCTAGTGACAAATTCAGTTTTGTTTTTCTGGTATCATTAAGTTTTTAACCATTTTTGAAAGAGCTCTGCTGGATATTGGATTCTTTGTTATCAGGTTTTTTGGGGTTTTTTTTTCCCCCTTAGAGCACTTTGAATCTGTTATTCCACTGCCTGCTGGCTTCCATTTTTGTTTTTGCTAGGTCAGCTTTTAACCTTATTGTGATTCCCTTGTAAATAATGACTCCTTTTTTTTCTTCTTCTTTTAAGATTTTTCTTAACTTTTGTTTCAGCATTTTTACCATGATATATCTACTTGTGAATCTTTTCCCATTTATCCTACTTGGAATTTATTGAACTTCCTGGGTGTGTAGATTATTGTTTTTCAATAAATTTAGGAAGCTTGTAGCAATAATTTCATTGAATTTCTTTTTTCTACTCCTTTTTCTTCTCCTCTCCTTCTGGTATTCCCATTATGCATATGTTAATGGGCTTAATAGTGTTCCACCTTTTTCTGATACTCTGTTTATATTATTTTATTATTTTCTCTTTCTGTTTTAAGGATTGTATCATTTCTATTCATCTGTCTCCAAGTTCATCAATCCTTCCTTTTGCCATTTCAAGTCTACCACTGAGTTCCTCTAATAAATTTTCCATTTCAGTTATACTTCTCAACTTCATAATTTCCATTTAATTTTATAAGTTCTATCTCTTATTTATATTTTCTATTTGATACAACATTGTCATCAAAACTTGCTTTATTTCTTTATTCATGGTTTGTTAGTTCTTTAACTTAAAATGACTGCTTCAAAGATTTTTTTCTATTATCCAACATCTGGTTGCTCTCATAGGAAGTTTCCAGTGCTTGGGTCATACTTTCTTGTTTCTTTGCATGTTTGGTAATTTTACTTTTTGGAAAATGGATATTTTAATCTTATATTGCAGCAAATGTGCAATACATATCTCTCAGGGCTTGTTTTTCTTTTTCTTTTTCCTTTTTTTTTTGCTTGATTGTGTAGTGACTGACTGGATAATCTTAGTGGAGTCTATTTCCCCATCTTACACAGTTGCTCCTCAGAGGGTGCAGTCTGAGGCATTTCCACAGTCAGTCTGGGATGACAGTGCTTTTTGCAGGATTCTGGCAGGATTCTCTTTGACTATCACTGTCTATGAATACAATCAATATTTAGGTTTACTCATTGTGAGCTGATTGATCTAATGGTTTTAACAAAGCCCTGGAGTATAAATTGTTCCACAGACTTAACCAGTGAAACTTGGTCTCCTTTGAAGTGGTAGTTCTGAGATTAGTGTTGAGAGTTATTTTGACTACCAGCAGGTTTTTCTTAGTTCTCTCCTTCCCTGAGTCTCTAAGGAAAAACCAGTCAGCCTACAATTTAGCCTATATATCCAAAGAATCCACCAATCTCTTCCCAATAATTTGTCTCAACAGCCTCTGCTGTTTTTGAAAGTGCCCTTAGGCTTGAATTTTTCCACACTCTGTTGGAAATGAAATCAGTTTTTTGGGGAAGAGATTGGGAGCTATCTGTTTAATAGCTTGCTTCTCTCACAAGGTAAAATCTATGAACCACTGTTCTGAAGCTGGGCATGGAACCAATGACATACTTGTCTATAAATGATACCTTTGCTTTAGGACCTAAGCTTTTGGTAGAGTGGAAAAGCAGGCTCAAGTCTTCTTTTTTGCCTCTCCTATAAAGGAACTGCTGACTTATGAGCTGGGGGAAGGATATGCGGGGCTATATTATTCTCAGCAATGTTACACACAAGGTTGGACCTCTGTCCCATGAGTAGTGGCTTTGCACGAACAGGGATACCTTGGACTTTGGGTACATTAACCTGAAGCTTAACCTCAGCAACAGGTAGAGAGAAGATGAGAAATGCTGAAACACTGCCTCTCTAGGGACATACTTGCTTCTGCCCTTCAACTGGGTTCTGGGGGCAGAGAGAGTCCTCTGTTCTTGGCTAAACAAGTCTATGGTGGGATTTCCATCTCATTGAGCTAGAGATGATGTGGAGGAAGCAGTTTAAATACCACATACAGTCATAGTTTTAATTGAATTTTAGTAGATTTTCTTGAATAAATGGTTTTCATTTATGTTATGTCCTTGGAATCATTTACAGATTTTAAAATGTTTTAAAAATAATTTTTACCAGGTTTGTTGGGATCAGGTCCCAACTACCACGTGATTCAGCAATCCCACTTCTTCTGGATATATATCCAAAGGAAATCAAATCAGTAACTCAAAGAGATATCTGTACTCCCATGTTCACTGCAACTTTATATTCACAATAGCCAAGATATGGAAACAGCCTAAGCATCTGTTAATGAATGAATGGATCAAGAAAATGTTATATAAACACACACACACACATACACAAACACAAGAACATTATTCAGCCACAAAAACAGAAGGGAATCCTTTCATTTGTAAGAACATGGATGAAGGAGGAGGACCTTATTCTAAGTGAAATAAGCCAAACACAGAAAGACACAGATATTGTATTATCTCATTTATGTTGAATCTAAAAAAAAAAAATGAACTCGCAGAAGCAGAGAATAGAAAGGTGATTGCCAGAGGCTGTGGGGTAGGGAAAATGGAGAGATGATGGTCAAAGGGTACAAATTTCAGTTACAAGATGAATAAGGTTGTAACTATAGTTAATAATATTGTATTGTATTGTATATTTGAAATTTGCTAAGAGAGTAAATCTTAAGTGTTCTCACCACACACAAATTGTAGCAAATATGAGGTGAAAATATGTTAATTAGCTTGATTATGGTAATCATTTCACAATATATACATATATAAAACCATCACATTTTGTACCTTAAATGTATGCCATTTTTATTTGTCAAATATACCTCAATAAACCTGCGGGAAAAACCTGAGTAAAGTAACTAGAACATAGGCTTTAAAATTTGTTGCTTAATTTTTTTTTTAATTATAATGTAACTCATTAATTTCTTATTCAGGAATCTAATTTGTATTTTCTGCTTCATCACTATTAATAAAAAAATGCACACACACACACACAAACACATGACACAGAAGGACTTTAAATGCAAACTTATGAAGGAGCCAATCTGAAAAGGCTGATTCCAAACTTTTGGAATAGTTGTATCATATAGTTGTATGATTCCAACTATATAACATTCTGAAAAAGGGAAAAATACAGGACAGTAAAAACATCATTAGTTGCCTGACAGGTATTTGAAGAGATGGAGGAAGGGAGGGATGTATTTGTGGAGGATGGGGGAATTTTAGGGTAGTGAAATTATTCTCTATTGTATTACTATGGTGATTACATGGCATTATGCATTTGTCAAAATCCATTGAATTTCACAACCTAAAGAGTGAGCCCTAATGTAAACATGGATTTTAGTTAATAATAATACATCAATATTGGTTCATCAATTGCAAAAAATGTACCACACTAATTCAAGATGCTAATAATAAGGGAAACTCTGTGCTGGGGTGTGAGATTGAGGGAGCTTTCAGAATTTTCTGCACAATTTTGCTGTAAACCTAAAACTGCTCTCAAAATAAAGTTTATTAAAGCTTGTAAAAAATACTTATTTTTAAAAATCCAAGAGACGAGAATATAATGAAGCAGGCCTCCCAAAAAGCAGTAAGTCACTAAGGCAAAGTCTCCTTACCTGATCATTTTGTTTACTTTTTAACTTCATCTTTGTCTTGAAGGTAT
Source organism: Balaenoptera musculus (assembly GCF_009873245.2). Classification (NCBI taxonomy): domain Eukaryota; kingdom Metazoa; phylum Chordata; class Mammalia; order Artiodactyla; family Balaenopteridae; genus Balaenoptera; species Balaenoptera musculus. The sequence goes on from NC_045797.1 coordinate 22,758,437, forward strand.
CTAGAAAATATGTATTTAAAATGTAATTATACTAATATATAAAGATAATAGTTCAGTACATTTTCCAAGATTATGAAAGCCTTATCTTTGGCTTTTCCACCATTTTCTATGGCAGATGTCACTACTACTAAGAAGATGATTCTAACAAAGATATTATTTATATAACTTTATCATTTAGTGAATTGAGATGGGGGATATAATGAAGAAAAATGTAAGATTAACATTTTGCTGTATTTTCTATGTAAAGAGTAAATTTAAAAAATAGCATGTAGACAATGGTGCACAACAGAAAAATATTTACATTCACTTGGATTGTGTTTGTTTGCTGACAAAATAAAGTGCGTAGTTCAACTTCATATGTAACTTTTCAGTAGCCTGCTATGTATGATATAAATAGCTTTAATGTATGCTTTCCTTTTATGGCCTGTAAATTTGCTAAACATAATGCCGTATATTATCTTCCTAGTATCTAATAATCTGTCAGTTAAGGATATGTACATTTCATTCAAATCAACAATTTCCATGCAATTTGCATATATTGTGGGCAATTTTCTTTTCCTTGCAGAAGTATTCTTAAATACAATTACTGTGTTTGTAAAAGGTATGTTATACTAGCATTTTGTAATATGGGACTTTAAAACCATCATATAGCAAATAATGACCCTTTCTAAGAAACATAATATAGATATTTTAGACACTTATTGAAGTAATGAAATAAAAATTCCACTAAGTTGCTATATACTCCTTAGAGAAAATACTTGAAGTAATTTTTCCCTCCTTCTTGAATTCATCTGATGACCTTGAAAATGCATAGTTTAACCGAGTATCTTATCACTTTCAGAATGATGTGCTAACTAGCCTTGTCTGTCTTCATGATTTTCTTCCAGCTTCCTACCGTAAACATTATTTCTCCCACTGATATGGTTTTCTTTTCATTTCCTAATAAACTTGGGACCCTGATTAACAAATACCCCTTTTTTCTTAAACTATGTAGTCGCTTTTACAAAGTCCACATATGCTTTTCAGAAGATAGGATTTATCACTGTGAGAAACTTTAAGATTTTTTTTTTCCTTATCCCAAACCAATAATTCAATTTCTCTATTCTGTTCATACATTAAATGATCAAAATAAAAGTGTGGTCAGCCATAACTGTAGGAAACATTATCAGCAAAATGATGCTGGGAATAGTATGCTTCATGGGAGCATGTCTGAATGCATCTTATAGTCAGTGTAATTGAATTTTACTGCCTGCAGTTTACTGCCGATCTTTAAATTATGTAGGTCCATTACCCCCCAAAGTATTTCCAAATTTAGCTGTAGCATATCCTTATTAAAACTCATAACTGTGTGCTCATATTATATTCTTGAATGTTTATTACTGTAGTGACTGGAATATCTGGGTCTGCATCATGTCACAACCTATTTGCTGTTGGCAGGACCACATATCACTCAACTTAAAGTGCTTACTTTGCATCGCATATTTCCTACAATGATAATTTTTAAATCTTGCATGTGAGTGTCTTTAATTACTATTGATTTTGAATTCCTTATTAAACACGTTTTCTGGGCAAACTCTTGGTTTTGGAATGGGAAAATTCTGACTAAATAGATTAATTCTGATCTTTCTGAAAAATTACTCAAATAATAAAATATGAAATACCTTGAGAATGTAAAACAAACTTTTAAATAAAGGAACCTCTGTGTGGAAAGAAATGCGGAGCAGTTATGCTAGAAATTAAAGTTGATTTTTTTAAAAAATAATGCCCTGTGTTATTAAGAAAACTTTCTTATGTGTTTTCTAGCATCTTTAGTACTTTTGGTTTCATTTAATGCCCTAGGCTGTGTATGAATTTTTAAGTAATTACACAAACAGGCTTTTAAAAATCTCTACAAATACATTGCTAACTTGAAAATCTGAGTCAATTTAATATATGGAGGTAAGAATTCTGGCTCTACAACCAGACTGACAAGTCTTGCATAGAATTCTAATTTCCTACTTGCGTGCTGTTGGGTAAATCACATGCTTTTACTGGACCCCTGTGTCCTAAGTTCTAAAAGGAGTGAAATAATAGTGTCAGGTGTCTGTGGTGCCCTGCCTAGATCTCCTGGAGTGCATTATTCAGTTTTGTAGTTGTGCCTATCTCCTATTGCTGGGGTACTAGGTACTTTCCTAAAGAGTATATAGTTGAATTCTTAATGAATACCCTCATGAAACTGAGCTTACCTAGCATGAGTTGCTTGGGCATTATAACTGCCCCCGCCCCCATGTCTTCTACCTTAAAACTCCCTCCACTGGGGTCATAGGCAATTAGAGAGAAACCAAAGCTCTTCTTTGATTCAAAGTGGAATAGAGTCTTTGGAGTAATTTACCCTCCAGAGCTCCCCTTGAGATGAGGCTCTCAGTTAGACCTCTCCTGAATCCACATTCTTGCACAAATATAACTGTTTTCTCTTTCCTGCTTTTCTCATGACCTTACAGGTTACTCAGAGAGCACTGCTTCAATAAATCACATACTTATAAATCTTCTTCTCAGGCCCTGCTTCTGGGGAACACAACCTAACTCACCTGTCTTCTTGAGTTATTATGAACATCAACTTAATTCATTTAAAATCTGTAGAACCACACCTGACAAACTGTAAATAATAAATGTTAACTATTATTTTAATCATTAATATTGCTGAGACAGGAAAATCATATATGATTTAAAGAAGTTTAGGTTAATTTGACCTATAGAAGATTGTGAAGATGAAAATTATATACAAGTAACTCCAATGAAATGATTAATTTGTCAATGAATTATTAATTATCATTTTATTAAATGGCCAACTTCAAATGTACCTTGATCAATGGATGAATATTACTTTTCTTAAAGGTTAGAGTAAGCTGGTGCAAAAAACCAAAAAATTAGAAAAACATAATACACAAAAATCTGGCAGGTAATTGTATGCAAACAGTATTATGAGACCTAGGAAACAATTCTGTTTCAAAAATGCATTGGTGAGTGGATGTCTGTCTTTTTTAATTAGCATATAATTCTTGACTATCTCAACTTAGTTTTACCACCATAAAAAGTGTGGACAAAATTAAAGTTATATCTTCATATCCATATAATAGATAACGGGAAGAAAATGGACTGAAAAGTAAAAGTTAATAAACTTTTGTTTTTTTCTCTGTTGTTTACACTGAAAAAACTATATAGAAAGATGTAGAAGATGACTAATTTAGTAACCTAATTCTTTGAGAAAATTCTTCTATAGAAGATTCAAGCATTTTTAATGGGAGGCTATCCATCAGAATATCATCAAAATTTTGTCAACATGTAGTACATTTTATTGCCAAAATGGAGTCAGCGTGGCCCACGGTTTGTGAAAGGCCACTTGAAAGTCTCAAATTGGTCTATGTTTTAGCACTGCCAAACTTGATATTAAAATGATTTTATTTCCATCATTTAAATGGAAAAGTCATCTCACTGTGAAAATAATTATGAAATCAATATTTATTCATGCTAGTAAATTGATTTGTGATAGATTTTAAGGGCAAAATTTGGAAAAAATGTTTTATATTTCATACATTCATATTCAGTATAGTTCATATATTTCATGAAATATAACAGTATTTAAGGGCACATTAATAACTATTCACTTCATAAATGCAGTTATTACTCACAAAATAAAGTTGATAATAATTACATAGTATTCAACTATTTAGAGATACATCTTTTTGTTGGATATTCTTCTAGAAATTTCATATGCATATATTAATTTCAAAGTGATATCATACTTATGTACTACTTGTTACAAACAATTATGAAATTCTAATTGTACAAATATTGTGAACAGCCTTCTATGTCATTACAAATTGCCTATGAAGTTAGACAGATGTTTATATAATATTCCATTGTATACATTACTAGATTATCTAATCAATTTTTCTAATTTATACAGAATGTTAATACACAATTATAAACAGCCTGACAATGCAGATTATTATGATAACTAACAACTTTGAATCGATGCAGGATTATTTCTTCAGCATATATTACTCCTGAAAGTTTGTGACAATATACACTCCTCCAGAAATATTTGAGACTGACCATTTCATTGCAACTTCACTCATATTAAAAAATATATTTTAATCATTGACAAATCTGCAATTAAAAGTTTTGACAATGAGTGAAACTAGATATGTTTCACATGTTAATAATATTTAAATGTACAATAGTCACATTTTACATACTCTCCTTTAGGAATTTTTAGAATTTTCGTATTAATTGTTAAGATCTTTTTATATATATATATTCTTTAACATCTTTATTAGAGTATAATTGCTTTACAATGGTGTGTTAGTTTCTGGTTTATAACAAAGTGAATCAGCTATACATATACATATATCCTCATATCTCTTCCCTCTTGCCTCTCCCTCCCTCCCACCCTCCATATCCCACCCCTCTAGGTGGTCACAAAGCACGGAGCTGATCTCTCTGTGCTATGCAGCTGCCTCCCACTAGCTATCTATTTTACGTTTGGTAGTGTATATATGTATATGCCACTCTCTCACATTCTCCCAGCTTACCCTCCCCCTTCCCCGTATCCTCAAGTCCATTCTCTAGTAGGTCTGCATCTTTATTCCTGTCTTGCCCCTAGGTTCTTCATGACCTTTTTTTTTTTTTTTTTTGATTCCATATATATGTGTTAGCATACGGTGTTTTTCTCTTTCTGACTTACTTCACTCTGTATAAGAGTCTCTAGGTCCATCCACCTCACTACATAACTCAGTTTCGTTCTTTTTTATGGCTGAGTAATATTCCATTGTATATATGTGCCACATCTTCTTTATCCATTCATCTGTTGATGGGCACTTAGGTTGCTTCCATGTCCTAGCTATTGTAAATAGAGCTGCAATGAACATTTTGGTACATGACTCTTTTTGAATTATGGTTTTCTCAGGGTATATGCCCAGTAGTGGGATTGCTGGGTCGTATGGTAGTTCTATTTGTAGTTTTTAAAGGAACCTCCATACTGTTCTCCATAGTGGTTGTATCAATTTACATTCCCACCAACAGTGCAAGAGGGTTCCTTTTCTCCACACCCTCTCCACCATTTATGGTTTGTAGATTTTTTGATGATGGTCATTATGACTGATGTGAGGTGATATCGCATTGTAGTTTTGATTTGCATTTCTCTAATGATTAATGATGTTGAGCATTCTTTCATGTGTTTGTTAGCAATCTGTATATCTTCTTTGGAGAAATGTCTATTTAGGTCTTCTGCCTATTTTTGGATTCGGTTGTTGGTTTCTTTAATATTGAGCTGCATGAGCTGCTTGTAAATTTTTGGAGATAAATCCTTTGTCAGTTGCTTCATTTGCAAATATTTTCTCCCTTTCTGAGGGTTGTCTTTTCGTCTTGTTTATGGGTTCCTTTACTCTGCAAAATGTTTTAAGTTTCATTAGGTCCCATTTGTTTATTTTTGTTTTTATTTCCATTTCTCTAGGAGGTGGGTCAAAAAGGATCTTGCTGTGATTTATGTCATAGAGTGTTCTGCCTATGTTTTCCTCTAAGAGATTGATGGTGTCTGGCCTTACATTTAGGTCTTTAATCCATTTTGAGTTTATTTTTGTGTATGGTGTTAGGGAGTGTTCTAACTTCATTCTTTTACATGTACCTGTCCAGTTTCCCCAGCACCACTTATTGAAGAGGCTGTCTTTTCTCCACTGTATATTCTTGCCTCCTTTATCAAAGATAAGGTGACCATATGTGCGTGGGTTTATCTCTGTGTTTTCTATCCTGTTCCATTGATCTATATTTCTGTTTCTGTGCCAGTACCATAGTGTCTTCATTACTCTAGCTTTGTAGTATAGTATGAAGTCAGTGAGCCTGATTCCCCCAGCTCCGTTTTTCTTTCTCAAGATTGCTTTGGCTATTCGAGGTCTTTTGTGTTTCCATACAAATTGTGAAATTTTTTATACTAGTTCTGTGAAAAATGCTAGTGGTAGTTTGATAGGGATTGCTTTGAAACTGTAGATTGCTTTAGGTAGTAGAGTCATTTTCACAATGTTGATTCTTCCAATCCAAGAGCATGGTATATCTCTCCATCTACTTGTACCATCTTTAATTTCTTTCATCAGTGTCTTATACTTTTTTGCATAAAGGTCTTTTGTCTCCTTAGGTAGGTTTATTCCTAGATATTTTATTCTTTTTGTTACAATGGTAGGTAAATGGGAGTGTTTTCTTAATTTCACTTTCAGATTTTTCATCATTAGTGTATAGGAATGCAAGAGATTTCTGTGCATTAATTTTGTACCCTGCTATTTTACCAAATTCATTGATTAGCTCTAGTAGTTTTCTGGTAGCATCTTTAGTATTCTCTAAGTATAGTATCATGTCATCTGCAAACAGTGGTATCTTTACTTCTTTTCCAATTTGGATTCCTTTTATTTCTTTTTCTTCTCTGATTGCTGTGGCTAAAACTTCCAAAACTATGTTGAATAATATTGGTGAGAGTGGGCAACCTTGTCTTGTTCCTGATCTTAGTGGAAATGGTTTCAGTTTTTCACCATTGAGGACAATGTTGGCTGTGGGTTTGTCATATATGGCCTTTATTATGTTGAGGAAAGTTCCCTCTATGCCTACTTTCTGCAGGGTTATTATCATAAATTGGTGTTGAATTTTGTCGAAAGCTTTCTCTGCATCTATTGAGATCATCATATGGTTTTTCTCCTTCAATTAGTTAATATGGTGTACCACGTTAACTGATTGGAATATATTGAAGAATCCTTGCATTCCTGGAGTAAACCTCACTTGATCATAGTGTATAATCCTTTTAATGTGCTGTTGGATTGTGGTTGCTAGTATTTTGTTGAGGAGTTTTGCATCTATATTCATCAGTGATATTGGCCCGTAGTTTTCTTTCTTTGTGACATCTTTGTCTGGTTTTGGTATCAGGGTGATGCTGGCCTCATAGAATGTGTTGGGGAGTGTTCCTCCCTCTGCAATATTTTGGAAGTGTTTGAGAAGGATAGGTGTTAGCTCTTCTCTAAATGTTTGATAGAATTCACCTGTGAGACATCTGGTCCTGGGCTTTTGGTTGTTGCAAGATTTTATTCACTGTTTCAATTTCAGTGCTTGTGATTGGTCTGTTTATATTTTCTGTGTCTTCCTGGTTCAATCTCAGAAAGTTGTGCATTTCTAAGAATTTGTTCATTTTTTCCAGGTTGTCCATTTTATTGGCATGTAGTTGCTTGTAGTAATCTCTCATGATCCTTTGTATTTCTGCAGTGTCAGTTGTTACTTCTTATTTTTCATTTCTAATTCTATTGATTTGGGTCTTCTCCTTTTTTTTCTTGATGAGTCTGGCTAATGGTTTATCAATTTTCTTTCACTTTTCAGAGAACTAGCTTTTAATTTTATTGATCTTTGCTATCATTTCCTTCATTTCTTTTTCATTTATTTCTGATCTGATCTTTATGATTTCTTTCCTTCTGCTAAATTTGGGGTTTCTTTGTTCTTCTTTCTCTAATTGCTTTAGGTGTAGGGTTAGGTTGTTTATTTCAGATGTTTCTTGTTTCTTAAGGTAGGATTGTATTGCTATAAACTTCCCTCTTAGAACTGCTTTTGCTGCATCCCATAGGTTTTGGGTCATTGTGTTTTCATTGTCATTTATTTCTAGGTATTTTTTTATTTCATCTTTGATTTCTTCAGTGATCTCTTGGTTATTAAGTAGTGTGTTGTTTAGCCTCCATGTGTTTGTATTTCTTACAGATTTTTTTCCTGTAATTGATATCTATCCTAGCGTTGTGGTCGGAAAAGATACTTGATATGATTTCAATTTTCTTAAATTTACCAAGGCTTGATTTGTGACCCAAGATATGATCTATCCTGGAGAATGTTCAAGGATCACTTGAGAAGAATGTGTATTCTGTTGTTTTTGGATGGAATGTCCTATAAATATCAACTAAGTCCATCTTGTTTAATGTATCACTTAAAGCTTGTGTTTCCTTATTTATTTTCAATTTGGATGATCTGTCCATTGGTGAAAGTGGGGTGGTAAAGTCCCCTACTATGATTGTGTTACTGTTGATTTCCCCTTTTCTGGCTGTTAGCATTTGCCTTATGTATTGAGGTGCTCCTATGTTTGGTGCATAAAGATTTACAATTGTTATATCTTCTTCTGGATTGATCCCTTGATCATTATGTAGTGTCCTTTTTTGTTTGTTGTAATAGCCTTTGTTTTACAGTCTATTTTGTCTGATATGAGAATTGCTACTCTAGCTTTCTTTTGATTTCCATTTGCATGGAATATCTTTTTCCATCCCCTCACTGTCAATCTGTATGTGTCCCTAGGTCTGAAGTGGGTCTCTTGTAGACAGCATATATACAGGTCTTGTTTTTGTATCCATTCAGCCAATCTACGTCTTTTGGTTGAAGCATTTAATCCATTTACATTTAAGGTAATTATCGATATGTATGTTCCTATTCCCATTTTCTTAATTGTTTTGGGTTTATTGTAGGTCATTTCCTTCTCTTGTGTTTCCTGCCTAGATAAGTTCCTTTAGCATTTGTTGTAAAACTGGTTTGGTGGTGCTGAATTCTCTTAGTTTTTGCTTGTCTGTAAAGCTTTTAATTTCTCTGTCAAATCTGAATGAGATCCTGATGGGTAGAGTAATCTTGGTTGTAGGTTTTTCTCCTTCATCACTTTTAATATGTCCTGCCACTCCCTTCTGGCTTGCAGAGTTTCTGCTGAAAGATCAGCTGTTAACCTTATGGGGATTCCCTTATGTGTTATCTGTTGTTTTTCCCTTGCTGCATTTAATATTTTTTCTTTGTATTTAATTTTTGATAGTTTAGTTAATATGTGTCTTTGTGTGTTTCTCTCTGGATTTATCCTGTATGGGACTCTGTGCTTCCAGGACTTGATTAACTATTTCCTTTCCCATATTAGGGAAGTTTTCAACTATAATCTCTTCAAATATTTTCTCAGTCCCTTTCTTTTTCTCTTCTTCTTCTGGGACCCCTATAATTCGAATGTTGGTGTGTTTAATGTTGTCCTAGAGGTCTCTGAGACTGTCCTCAGTTCTTTTCATTCTTTTTTCTTTATTCTGCTCTGCAGTAGTTATTTCCACTATTTTGTCTTCCAGGTCACTTATCTGTTCTTCTGCCTCCGTTATTCTGCTATTGATCCCTTCTAGAGAATTTTTAATTTCATTTATTGTGTTGTTCATCACTGTTTGCTCTTTAGTTCTTCCAGGTCCTTGTTAAACATTTCTTGTATTTTCTCCATTCTATTTCCAAGATTTTTGGATCATCTTTACTATCATTATTCTGAATTCTTTTTCATGTAGAACGCCTATTTCCTCTTCATTTGTTAGGTCTGGTGCGTTTTTACCTTGCTCCTTCATATGCTGTGTGTATCTCTGTCTTCTCAGTTTGCTTAACTTACTGTGTTTTGGGTCTCCTTTTCACAGGCTGCAGGTTCGTAGTTTCCGTTGTTTTGGGTGTCTGTCTCCAGTGGCTAAGGTTGGTTCAGTGAGTTGTTTAGGCTTTCCGGTGGAGGGGACTAGTGCCTGTGCTCTGGTGGATGAGACTGGATCTTGTCTTTATGGTGAGCAGGTCCATGTCTGTTGGTGCGTTTTTGGGTGTCTGTGTCCTTATTATGATTTTAGGCAGCCTTTCTGCTAATGGATGTGGTTGTGTTCCTGTCTTGCTAGTTGTTTGGCATAGGGTGTCCAGCACTGTAGCTTGCTGGTCGTTGACTGGAGCTGGTTCTTGGCGTTGAGACGGAGATCTCTGGGTGATTTTCGCCGTTTGATATTACGTGGAGCTGGGAGGTCTCTTGTGGACCAGTGTCCTGAACTTGGCTCTCCCACCTCAGTGGCACAGCCCTGATGCCTGGCTGGAGCACCAAGAGCCTGTCCTCCACACGGCTCAGAATAAAAGGGAGAAAAACAAGAAAGAAAGAAGGAAGAAGATAAAATAAAATAAAGTAAAATAAAGTAATTAAAATAAAAATTAATTATGAAAAAAAAATTTTTTAAGCAAAAAAAAAAAAAAAAAAATGGACAGACAGAACCCTAGGACAAATGGTAAAAGCAAAGCTATACCGACAAAATCACACACAGAAGCATATACATACACACTCACAAAAAGAGAAAAAGGGGAAAAAAAAATATATATATATATCGTTGCTCCCAAGTCCACCTCTTCAATTTGGGATGATTTGTTGTCTATTCAGGTATTCCACAGATGCAGGGAACATCAAGTTGATTGTGGAGATTTAACCCACTGCTCCTGAAGCTGCTGGGAGAGATTTCACTTTCTCTTCTTTTTCGCACAGCTCCTGGGGTTCAGCTTTGGATTTGGCCTTGACTCTGCATGTAGCTCACCTGAGGGCATCTGTTCTTCGCTCAGACAGGATGGGCTTAAGGGAGCAGCTGATTCGAGGGCTCTTGCTCACTGATACTGGGGGGAGGGAGGGGTACGGAGTGTGGGGTGAGCCTGCGGCAGCAGAGGCCAACATGAAGTTGCACCAGCCTGAGGCGCACTGTGCGTTCTCCCGGGGAAGTTGTCCCTGGATTACGGGACCCTGGCAGTGGCGGGCTGCACAGGCTCCCGGGAGGGGTGGTGTGGATCGTATCCTGGACTTGCACACAGGCTTCTTGGTGGTGGCAGCAGCAACCTTAGCGTCCCATGCCAGTCTCTGGTGTCCATGCTGATAGCCGCGGCTCGCGCCAATCTCTGGATCTCCTTTATGTGGCACTCTTAATCCCCTCTCCTCGCACACCAGGAAACAAAGAGGCAAGAAAAAGTCTCTTGCCTCTTTGGCAGTTCCAGACCTTTTCCCGGACTCCCTCCCGCTAGCCATGGTTCACTAGCCCCCTTCAGGCTGTGTTCACGCTGCCAACCCCAATCCTCTCCCTGGGATCCGACCTCCGAAGCCCAAGCCTCAGCTCCCATGCCCCACCCATCCCGGTGGGTGAGCAGACAAGCCTCTTGGGCTGGTGAGTGCTGGTTGGCACCGATCCTCTGTGCAAAAATCTCTCCACTTTGCCCTCCACACTCCTGTTGCTGTGCTCTCTTCCATGGCTCCTAAAGCTTCCCCTCTCCGCCACCCGCAGTCTCCGCCCATGAAGGGGCTTCCTAGTGTGTGGAAACCTTTCCTCCTTCACAGCTCCCTCCCACTGGTGCAGGTCCCGTCCCTTTTCCTTTGCCTCTGCTTTTTTCTTTTTTCTTCTGCTCTACCCAGGTATGTGGGGAGTTTCTTGCCTTTTGGGAGGTCTGAGGTCTTCTGCCAGCATTCAGTAGGTGTTCTGTAGGAGTTGTTCCACATGTGGATGTATTTCTGATGTATTTTTGGGGAGGAAGTTGATCTCCGCATCTTACTCTTCTGCCATCTTGAAGCTCCTCCCCTTATATTTTTATATGCTCCATTTTTTTCATTTTACCTTGTTTTTTTACATTATTATTGTAGTATAGTAGATTTACAATATTGTGTTAGTTTCAGGTGTAGAACAAAGTGAATCAGTTATACACATATATATATCCATTCTTTTTTTAGATTCTTTTCCTATTAGGCCATAGAGTGTATTGAGGAGAGTTCCGTGTGCTATACAGTAGGTTCTTATTAGTTATCTATTTTATATATAGTAGTGTGTGTGTGTCAATCCCTGTCTCTCAATTTATCCTTCCCCTGCCCTTACCCTCTGATAACCACAAGTTTGTTTCGACATCTGTGATTCTACTTCTGTTTTGTAAATAAATTCATTTGTACCTTTTTTTTTTTTTAGATTCCACATATAAAGGATATCATATGATATTTTTATTTGTATTTCCTACTTACTTCACTCAATATGACAATGTCTAAGTCTATTCATGTTGCTGCAAATGGCATTATTTTGTTTTCTTTTTATACCTGAGTAATATTGCATTGTATATATGTACCAAAACTTTATCCATTCCTCCATTGATGGAGATTTATGCTGCTTCAATATTCTGGCTATTGTAAATAGTGCTGCAATGAACATTGGGCTGCTTGTACCTTTTTGAATTATGTTTTTCTCCAGATATATGCCAGGGGTGGGATTGCTGGGTCATATGGTAGTTCTATTTTAGTTTTTTAAGGAACCTCCATACTGTTCTCCATAGTGGCTGTACCAATTTACATTCCCACCAACAGTGTAGGAGGGTTCCCTTTCCTCCACACCCTCCCTAATATTTATTGTTTAGAGATTCTTTGATGATGGCCATTCTGACAGGTGTGAGGTGATACCCCATTATAGTTTTGATTTGCATTTCTCTAAAATTCGTGATTTTGAGCATATTTTCATGTGCTTTTTGGCCATCTGTATATCTTCTTTGAATAAATGCCTATTTATTGTAGATCTGCCCATTTTTTGATTGGGTTCTTTGTTTTTTTGATAGTGAGATGCATGAGCTGTTTCTATATTTTGGAAATTAATCCCTTGTTTATTGCTTCATTTGCAAATATTTTCTCACATTCTGAGGATTGTCTTTTCATTTGTTTATGGTTTCCTCTTTTGTGCAAAAGCTTTTAAGTTTAATTAGATCCCATTTGTTTATTTGTATTTTTATTTTCATTACTCTAGGAGGTGGATGCTAAAAGATCTTACTGGGATTATGTCAAAGAGTGTTCTGCTTATTTTACCTCTAAGAGTTTTATAGTGTCCAGTCTTACATTTAGGTCTTCAATGCATTTTGAGTTTATTTTTATGTATGGTGTGAGGGAGTGTTCTAATTTCATTCTTTTACATGTAGCTGTCCAGTTTTCCCAGCACCACTTATTGAAGAGACTGTCTTTTCTCCATTTTAAATTCTTGCCTCCTTTGTCACAGATTAGGTGACCATAGGTGTTTGAATTTATCTCTGAACTTTCTATCCTGTTCCACTGATCTGTATTTCTGTTCTTGTGCCAGTACCATACTGATTCCTCCAGCTCCATTTATCTGTCTAAAGATTGCTTTGGCTATTCGGGGTCTTTTGTGTTTCCATACAAATTGTAAAATTTATCATTCTAGTTCAGTGAAAAATGCCATTGCTAATTGGGTAGGAATTGCATTGAATCTATAGATTGCTTTGGGAAGTATAGTCATTTTCACAATATTGATTCTTCCAATCCAAGAACATGATATATCTCTCCATGTGTTTGTGTCACCTCTAATTTCTTTCATCAGTTTTATAGTTTTATAGGCTTAGAGAGTACAGGTCTCTTGTCTCCTTAGGTAGGTTTATTCTTGGATATTTTATTCTTTCTGTTGCAATGGTAAATGGGATTTTTTCTTGATTTCTCATTTTGATCTTTCATTGTTAGTGTATAGGCATGCAAGAGATTTCTGTGTATTAATTTTGTATCCTGAATCTTTACCAAATTCATTGATAAGCTCTGCTAGTTTGCTGGTAGCATCTTTAGGATTTTCTATGTATAATATCATGTCCTCTGCAAACAGTGACAGTTTTACTTCTTCTTTTCCAGTTTGGATTCATTTTATTTCTTTTTCTCGTCTGATTTCCATGGCTAGGACTTCCAAAGCTATATTGAATAATAGTGGTGAGAGCGGACATCCTCGTCTTGTTCCTGATCTTAGAGGAAATGCTTTCAGTTTTTCACCATTGAGAATGATGTTTGCTGTGGGTTTGTTGTATATGGCCTTTATTATGTTGTGGTAGGCTCCCTCTATGACCACTGCCTGGAGAGTTTTTATCATAAATCGATGTTGAATTTTGTCAAAATATTTTTCTGCATCTATTGAGATGATCATATGGTTTTTATTCTTCAATATTTTTAAGTGGTGTATCACACTGATTGATTTGTGCATATTAAAAAATCCTTGCACACTGGGATAAATCCCATTTGATCATGGTGTAGAGTCTTTTTAATGTGTTGGTGGATTCTGTTTGCTAGTATTTTGTTGACAATTTTTACATCTATGTTCATCAGTGATATTGGCCTGTAATTTTCTTTTTTTTGTGATATCTTTGTCTGGTTTGGGTATCAGGGTGATGGTGGCCTCATAGAATGAGCTAGGGAGTGTTATTTTCTCTGCAATTTTTTGGGAGAGTTTAAGAAGAATAGGTGTTAACACTTCTCTAAATGTTTGTTAGAATTCACCTGTGAAGCCATCTGGTCCTGGACTTTTGTTTGTTGGAAGATTTTTAATCACAGTTTCAATTTCACTACTTGTGATTAGTCGGTTCATATTTTCCATTTGTTCCTGGTTCAGTTTTGGAAGATTGTACCTTTCTAAGAATTTTTCCATTCTTCTAGGTTGTCCATTTTATTGGCATATAATTGTAGTCTCTAATGACCCTTTGTATTTCTCTGGTGGCTGTTGTAACTTCTCCTTTTTCATTTATAACTCTGTTGATTTGAGTCCTTTCCCTTTTTTTCTTGGTGTGTCAGGCTAAAGGTTTATCAATTTTGTGTATCTTCTCAAAGAACCAGCTTTTAGTTTAATTGAGCTTTGCTACTGTTTTCTTCATTTCTATTTCATTTATTTCTGCTCTGATTTTTCGATTTTTAAAAATTTATTTCCTTCTACTAACTTTGGGTTTTGCTGGTTCTTCTTTCTCTAGTTGCTTTAGGTGTAAGGTTTATTTGAGATTTTCCTTGTTTCCTGGGGTAAGATTGTATTGCTATAAACTTCCCTCTTAGAACTGCTTTTGCTGTCTCCCATAGGTTTTGGATCATCATGCATTCATTGTCATTGTCTCTAGGTATTTTTTGATTTCCTGTTTGATTTCTTCAGTGATCCATTAGTTATTTAATAACATACTGTTTAGCCTCCATGTGTTTGTTTTTTTTACAGCTTTTTCCTGTAATTGATTTCTCATCTCATAGTGTTGTTTTGGAAAAGATGCTTGATAAGATTTCAGTTTTCTTAAATTTACTGATGCTTGATTTGTGACCCAAGATGTGATTTATCCTGCAGAATGTTCCATGTGCACTTGAGAAGAAAGTGTATTCTGCTGCTTTGGGATGGAATGTTCTATAAATATCAGTTAAGTCTATCTACTCTAATGTGTCGTTTAAGGCTTGTGTTTCCTTATTGTTTTTCTGTCTGGATAATCTGTCCATTGATGAAAGTGGTGTGTTAAGTTCCCTCACTATTATTGTGTTACTGTCAATTTCTCCCTTTATGGCTGGTAGTATTTGCCTTCTATATTGTGGTGCTCCTATGTTTGGGTGTATATATATTTACAATTGTTATATCTTCTCCTTGGATTGATCCCTTGATCATTATATAGTGTCCTCCCTTGTCTCTTTTAACAGTTTTTATTGTAAAGTCTATTTTTTCTGATATGAGTATTGTTACTCCAGCTTTCTTTTGATTTCTGTTTGCATGGAATATCTTTTTCCATCTCCTCACTTTCAGTCTGTATGTGTCCCTAGGTCTGAAGTGGGTCTCTTGTAGACATCATATATAAGGGTCTTATTTTTGTATCTATTCAGCCAGTCTATCTCTTTTGGTTGGAACATTTATTCCATTTACATTTAAGGTAATTATACATTTGTATGTTCCTATTGCCATTTTCTCAAATGTTTTGGGTTTGTTTTTGTAAGCCTTTTTTCTTCCCTTCCTCTTTTGTTCTCTGCTCTTATGGTTTGATGACCATCTTTAGGGTTGTGTTTGGGTTGCTTTTTCTTTTTTGTGTGTATATCTATTGTAGTTTTTGGTTTGCATTTCCCATGAAGTTTTGATAAAGTAGTCTATATATACACAAGGTTGTTTAAAGTTTCTGGTCTCTTAATTTCAAATGCAATTCTCATTTCCTGCATTTGTACTCTCTTCTTCTCCCAGTTGCTGGTCTTGATATCATATTTGTGTATGGATGATTTCCTGCTTTTATTGTATGTTTGCCTTTACCAGTGAGCTTTCCCATTTGTGATTTTCTTGTGTCTAGTTGTGGCTTCTTTTGTTTTTCTTCCCCTGCCTAAAGAAGTGCCTTTAGCAATTGTAGTAAAGTTGGTTTGGTGGTGGTGAATTTTCTTATTTTTGCTTGTCTATAAAGCTTTTGAATTCTCCTTCGAATCTGAATGAGAGCCTTGCTGGGTAGAATATTCTTGGTTGTAGGTTTTTTCCTTTCATCACTTTGAATATATAGTGCCACTCCCTCTGGTCTGCAGTTTCTGCTGAAAAATCAGCTGATTTTTGAGGATTCCCTTGTATATTATTTGTTGCTTTCCTCTTGTTGTTTTCAATATTTTTTCTTTATATTTAATTTTTGTTAGTTTGATTAATATGTGTCTTGACATGTTCCTCTTTGGGTTTATCCTGTGTGTGACTCTCTGTGCTTCCTGGACTTGGGTGACTATGTTCTTTTCCGTAGGTTTAGTTTCTGTTTTGTGTCTGTTTCTTTTTTTTTTTTTTGGTGTGAGGGATATTTTTATTATGGATGACTGCCTCCTCTTTCCTCAGTGTATGGTGGCTGTTACCCTTTGGTAGAGGGTTTGACTGGTGTTGTGACCAGAGTGTGCCCTGGGTATTGAGTGGGACCACCCTCTTGCTCTGTGGTTGTCACTGCCCTGCCAGGGGCAGGTTCTGCTCCCTAGTTGCTGGAGTAGAGGTCCCCAGATCTGTTTCTTAGCCGTGTTTCTGATCTGTGGTGTGAGGTAGGTGGGATTGAGGAACTCCCACTGGGAGAGAAGCCACTGAGTATTCTTCCTCTGGAGATTTTCACCTGTGAATGTGCTCTGTTGTGTCCCCTTTGGCCTGCTGTGCAAGCTCACAAAATACACTGTTGTTGTCACTGCTCTCAGTCCCACCTTAACTGTGGGTATGCTGACAATTGGCCCTGGTGTCTCTCAGGCATTGTTTTTACCAGGCCACCAGCGAAGATCCACTGAGGTCAGGTTCCAGGACTGCAGTAGTCATGCACCTGGACTAGCTGTGGGAGCTATGGATGTGGCTCAGACTCTGGCCTGGCCCAGCCCCCATGTGCACATGTCCACAAAGCCCACAGCTGCTAAAGCCAGGCCAGTCCCATCTTCAGGAGCACTTGTTGCCCTTTTGGATGTTTCACAGGCACTGAATTTAGGAAGCTGTCAGCGGAGGTGTAACTCCATGGTTCATCCAGCTGCAAGGAGAGATTTCAGCTCTTCTTCATTAGTCACACGGCCCTGGGGCTCAGCTGTGGTTTCAGCCCCTTCTCTGGGCAGATTTCCTAATAGAGGGAGCTATCCATGCCCTCCTGGGACCACACGGGCAGGTCCTGGCACCCACTGACAGATTTCCTTGTAGCAAGTGCTATCCGCATGCTCCTGGAACAGTGAGGGGTGTCCTGGCACTGCTGACAGAATTTCTAGTGGCAGAAGCTGTCTGCCTTACTGGGTCAGTGGGGGCGGGTCTTGTGGCCTGCTGATGGATTTCCTAGTGGTGGGAGCTGTCAACAACCTTCCGGGTTGGCAAGGGTGGGTCTTGGGGCCCGCTGGTGGATTTTTAGTGATAGAAGCTATAAACATCCTCCTTAAACATGGGGGAGGGGCCTGGTGTCTGCCCAGGGGTGAAAGAGGCAGCCAGTGCCTGCCTCTGGAGCCCAAGATGGCAGTGGTGACTTGCGCCCATCCCTGGAGCTCTTATAGGTGATGTCCTGTTTCCTGGGAGTGCTCACAGGGAAAGAATCTCTTATAGTGGTTCCACCCCTCTCCTTGTATGCCTCCCAATAATGGTACCTTGGCTGTCCAGCTGGCACAGGCTTTTTCCTAGTATACCCTCAGTTGCCACAGCCTGGCCTCTTCAGGCTGTTTCTGCACCTAACCCTGGTCCTCTCCCTGAGACTGATCTCCAGAGCCTGAGCTTCAGCACCTGACCCCCACTCACACTGACAGAGGAGTATCTCATGTTGAGGAGTGCAGGGTGGCGGTGCCAACCCTCTATGCAGATTACTCTCGGGTTTGCATTCTGAAGTTCCCCCTCCATCCATGATGATCTCCTTGATGGTGAGGAGATGCCCCTGGGTGCAGGAACCTTTCCTCCTTCACAGCTCTCTCCCTGGGGTGCAGGCCCCATCCTGATTCCTTCTTATTCTTTTTCCTTTTTTTCCTACATGGTTACATGGAGGTTTTCTTGTCTTTTCAGACATCTGAAGTCTTCTGTTAGCAATCAGTAGCTGTTCTGTGTGAAGGTCCACTAATAGATGTATTTTCAATGTTTCTGTGGAAGAAGGTGAACTCTGCTTCCTACTCCTCCGTCATCTTGATCTCTCTCTTATTTTATTTTAAATTTTCATGGTATTTCTAGTCATTGTACAAATATTGTACATTCAAATCCAACCTCAATAATTTATTGCATGTTTTCTATGACATTTCTATGAAATGTGTACATGACTTATTGTCATTGGCTTTAAAATGAATGTGACAAGGACAGGGGTAGGGAAAAGGGCAGGGAATGACAAGAACCTGGAGTCAGCTGTGACAAAGAGTAGAGACTGTGTTTGTGTTTGGACTGACCTGGCTCAGGGACAATTAGCAGTGCTCTGAGTTGGACATTAGCAACAGGAGCAGGGGAATTTGTTCCATAACAATAATCTTTGTAACTGTTGGTGGTATTTTTAAACTTCAAAAAAGCGTCTTTGATATCTACCTTCATTACTTAGTGGTAAACATGATGGGGCACTTGGAAATATCAGTCGAGCTGAACCTTTGAAAAGTGTTATGAACTTCTGGATAAGATGGTCATGTGGAATATTGAGTGCTCTCTTTGTGACACTACTGATGGACATTATTTTCTAGTTTTAAAATTAACACTCTTGATCTTGTTTAGCTCTACATATTACAGTATTGCTATGGGGCAAAAAAGCTGTATTTTTTGCTTGAATATGACTGTTGTTTGTGTGTGTGTGTGTGTGTGTGTGTGTGTTTTGTTTTGTTTTTACGTAATGTGTTATTTATTTTTATCCCGTTTTGAGTTGCTGCTTTTTAGTTTTGGATGACCAAATCTTAGACTCTCTTTATTTTCATTTCGACTATTAATGTACTTGCATTTGTAGTCATTTGTATTTCATTCTGCTACCTGTTCTTCTCTTTTTTAAAAATGTTTGGACTGTTTTATAGGACAGATAATCAATTCCAGATGACATTACCACATATTACTAAAAGGATTTTTAAAAACAAACTTTCATTTTAGAAAAGTTATAAATTTACAGAAAAGCTGTAAAGATAGTACGGATTCTGTATACCTCACAGCAGATGTCCCTACTATTAACATTTTATTTTAATATGGTAAATTTGTCACAATTAATGAACCAATATTGATATGTAATTATTAACTAAAGTCTATTATTATTCAGATTTCCTAGGTTTTAATGTCTTTCTTCTATTCCAGGATCCTATCTGAGACACATTACATTCAGCAGTTCTGTCTCCTTATAAGGGATCAACTAGACTGTGAATTTCTCAGACTTTCCTTGTTTGGATGATCATGATGGTTTTGAGGAGTATTAGCCAGATATTCTGTATATAGAATGTTTGTAATTGAGATTTTATTTTTCTCATGATAAGACTGGGATTTGTTTGTTTGTTTGTTTGTTTCTGGATAGAATGCCAACAGAGGCAAAGTGCCATTTTCTTTACATAATTATCAGGAGTACAGAGTATCAATATAACTAATCATTGTTAATGCTAACCTTGGACATCTGGCTGTAGGTAGTGTTTGTGAGATATCTCTACTGTAAAGTCATTTGTTTTCCCTTCCCCTATTGTACTTTTATGAAGGAAGTCAGTGTGCAGCCCAAACTCTAAAAGTGGAGAGTTGTGCTACCTGTTATTGAGGGTGGTGTATATACATAAATTATTTGGACTTGTTCTGTATGGGATATTTGTCTCTGTTCCCTTATTTTATTTATTTATTGAATCATTTATATCCATATGACTTATGCATATTTATATTACACTTTGGGTTATAGTTCAACAATATGTTATTTATTCTGTTGTTTAAATTGTTCCAAGTTTGGCTATTAAGAGCTCTTTCAGTTGGCTCATCTGTCACTTTCACATACTCCCATCATTATGTTGTTAATTTTGTTGTTGTTATTGTAAGTACTTCCTTAATTTCTAGCATTAAAAGATGATCAAGGTTAATCTGTATGTCTCTACTTCAGCCCTAGAATCAGCCAGTTTTCCAAGAAGCTGTGGTTCTACATTGTTTGAAGAATCATATCAACAACCGACATATGGGTGTTACATTTCCTGTTACTCCTAGGTTGTCAATATTTTATGTCCTCTCAGTGACAGAACATGGAAACATATATGTGTATACTAACCTAAGTATATACAGATATTTATAAATGGTTTCCTCTATGTCCTACTGATGACTAGTTCATACTGATGTTGCCAACTCTAATCTATTATCACATTGATTATTCTGGTCTTCTCCTCTTACTTGCCCATCATTTCCAACAGTGAGAAACATGGTTCCCAACATCCATCATCCATTTACTTAATTGTTAAATTCCAGTATACCTTTATAGTGGTTTCAATACTATTAACCCAAACCCTCATGGAAAAATATCTTTATCAACTAGGTTATAATGCTTCTGTAGAATTCCTTTTGCCTTTAGTCTTATAGTCTCCTTGAATTTCAAAAATAGTTTGTCAGCATGTGTTCTCCAGTCTCCCAGAATGAGATCATTACATTCATTTGTAATACACTGAGATTCTTTTGTCACAGTCTGTATTCCATTCTGAGATACCATGACATCATGAATGATTTTTTAAAAATTTACATACATTAAACTTCACCTTATGTTCTATGTGTTTTGACAAATGCATAATGTCATGTAACAACCCAATAAAATAAAACTATACAGAATAGTTTCATGAACCTGAAGACCTCTGTGTTCTACTTATTAAACACTTTCTCTTTCCCAAATCCCCAGCAACCACTGCTTTGTTTTCCATCTCTATAATTTTGCCTTTTCCAGAATGTTGTATAAAAGAACCATAAATTATATAGCTTTTTTCAGACTGCTATTCATGGTTCTTTAAATTTTTTTCTATCTTCAGATATAATGACTTTTGCATTGTTTAATTTTTTTTTCTTTTAGCAATTTGGAAAGAAAAAGACCAACTTATTCTGGTTTAGCAATTATTTACCTTCACTTTTTTCAAAAACTCATTTAAATCTATTCTAAATAGAAATCAATTTAAACATAAATCAATTTAAATAAATCAATTTTCAAATAAAATAAAACATATTTTTAAAACTATGCAATAAAATAAAATTATCTTTACCTTTTTTTATGGGATATAAGACAGTTAGCCCATTCTAGCTTCAGATTTTATCTTCCTTCATTTTTATGTTTCAGCTGGTGTAATATGATGTTTTAGACCATGTTTACATATTTTAAAAAAATTTTATAGTTGATAACAGTAATATTATTAGTGCATATATACTTATATACACATTATTTTCTACAATATATGTATAGTCTTAAATATTTTAAATTTGCATTTTTTGATAATCCAATCAGACAATACTTAAGACATAATTTAAAAGTATTTTGTAATCATATCTATTTTTTTGCAACCAAAAAGATTTTACAAGATTTTTTTTTTTTGCAGTTTTGACTAAATTTGCTCTTCATTGCTGTTGATTTCTCTCCTTAAATTTTTAAAGAATGGAAAATTGACCTATAGTCAATTTATGTTGAAGGAACGTCAGTTGTCAAGGATCAATATCTGCCCCCCATTGGCTGTTATGCTACTGGTATTTAGATCCAATTACTGCAACTTCAACTCTCAAATGTTAGGCATTCATTTTTATGTCCTTCCTCATCAGAAACAAGAATGGAATGGTCATTCTCATACAGTCAGTCAGGTTGGCCAACATTATCTCATATCTCAATCAGAAATCTGAAATTTCTGAGGTGTGAGGTATATTTTATCATGGTTTTCAGCATAGATGCATATGATTTCTTATTTTTGAATTCCTTTGCTAATTTCTATGAAAATTTAGGAGACCAAGGTTCTTCAGTCCATGGAATTATATCACCCTGTGTTCTGGAAACTCAAATATGTTTTAGTTTTCTTTTCCTTTGGTTCTTTTGATGAAAATTTATCTTTTTTTCCCTGACATTTGAAGTGATTCTAAATTATTTATTAAAGAATAGATGGCTTATAATAGCCAAACAAGTTTTGATTAAATATTATCAGAAACACTACACAGAAAATTTAATTTATATATCTATCCTCTATCACTCCCCTGACTGCAAAAAGGAAGATTGGATCTTTCATAAAGGCTATTATTTTAACTGATATTATTAGAGTATGATAACTTATAGAATGTGCATTGTACATTTTTCTTGTTATTTTTTCTGTTTTTCTAAATATAGCACTGCACTGTACATAACATGTTATTTATTATTTGTTTATGATTTGAATAATGGAGTAAATTATGAAATTGAGAGTGATTTAAGAGACAACAACTTAAAAATTAAAAGAGCTCCTCTTAGGGAAAAAAGCATATGACATAGTTCTAATGTTTAATAATGTTGCATGATCATTTTTAGCATTTCCACTTGAGGCTAAGAGACATTTGCATAACTAATATTTTACAAATATGTTTCTTTAAGGGATAATATTCCCCCATCCCCAAACAGAAACTAGAATAAAAATTCACTAAGAAGCACTATTTGGACTCTTGAGTATAAGAATTCCATCTGTTTTTAAAGGACATTTGTGTGTTAGCAGCAGAGTATTTCTACTATAAAAATATCTTAATTCTAAGAAAGGTATATAGAGCAAACTTCTAAATAGCTATTATTTACTTACCCAGAACTCTGTCTGAACTGATATTTTTAAAAAGTCTGCCTCATAAAAGGCTGATGGTTAAAATCATAGTCCTGAAATGCATATGTTTTAAGATATTATAAAAATAAAAAACATTAAAATATATTTAGCACACTTTTAATTACTAACTCTATTAGTTATAAATATTTAAACAAAAATATACCAAATATATTTCATAATATGCATATTAAAGCTATTTCATTAAAGAAAAATACCAGTTCCATAAATTTATTGAATACTTGAGATATGACTGCTTTTGATCATACACACACACACACACACACACACACACACACACACACACACTCTTTTTAAAAAATTAGTTGCAGGATGTTATTTCTACTTAGATTGTTTATAGTTAAAAACAAACAAACAAACAAAAACAGGGGCTTTAGCCTCTGCTGTCTTCACATATCTTCTGCATAACCTCTCTCTTGGTAACTTTTAGTGAATACACTTAACACCAAACAAAAATTACATACATACACACACATATTTAACACACATACAAATTTTTACTACTTCTTGTAATCCCAAAGAAAACAGGCAAAGACATTCAAATTTCCCATTGTATTCAAATTTTCCATAAATTCTAGCCCTGACTTTTCTTTATAAGGTCTGCCTGTGTTCTTTGACTTTACAATGACTTTTCATATTCACAAGTTTCATGTAAGTTAAAAATGTGCAAGAACTTTAATAAGTAAAACATCAACATCGTCTTCACCATCAACAAAGCTCTGAACAGCGGGGTGATCAGATTTGTTTTCATATATCCCTGTTCATTTCTACTTCTTTTGGCAAATGGAGCTGGGTAAATCAGTTTTCCAAATGA
Organism: Balaenoptera musculus; assembly: GCF_009873245.2. NCBI lineage: Eukaryota > Metazoa > Chordata > Mammalia > Artiodactyla > Balaenopteridae > Balaenoptera > Balaenoptera musculus. The sequence goes on from NC_045797.1 coordinate 22,782,067, forward strand.
ATCCCACTCTTTTGGTAGCCACCTCCACACCCTAATCAATCTATTCTCAAGTTTCACAACAGTGATCAAAAGAATATAAAGTTGAGGAGGGATGACTGTATCAGTACAAGGATCAGTGCTGAGGAGATTTTAAAACATGAATCCCAATTCACTGACACATTCCCTTCCTTTTGGCAATCTCTGGCCAGGCTTGTGACTACTCGGACCACATGGACTAAATGATGTTGTGTGACTCCTAAGGCTGAGTCATAAAATGTGATGTAGTTTCTGCCTTGTTTGGTTGTAACACTTGTGATTAGAGCCCTGAGAATTAAGGAAGATCAGCCTGAGTCTGCCATGCTGCTAGGAAGCTAAGAGACAGATAGAGAAGCCATACAGCTCCCTAGTGTTCCCGTCCTTCAAGCTCAGGTGCCAGACATGGGAGTGAACAAGCATTCTGCAATGTTCCCAGATGAGGACTCTTCCCAGCTGAGGCTCTGGACACTGTGAAGTAGAGAAAAGCCACCCCTGCTGTGCTCTAAATTTCTGTACCCAAAAACACTGAGCATAACAAATTAGGTGTTTTAAGCTGCTAATTTTGATTAATTAGTTACAGAGCTGTAGTAACTTTAACAAATACAAACTTCCTGAAGAATACTTTGAGAAATGTTTCTAAGATACACTGCAGGCTGGTTGAGGGAAGGGCAAATTAACCCAAGGATTTACTTTTAAATGAAAGGGGTCCCAAGAGGAACAGCCCTTACACTCTCTACATTAGGGTAGCAGACAGAAGTTATAAATGAGGGGACAGTGGGGATGAGATGCATGTTCTGGAGTTTGAGGGAAGAAAATTTGATGTTATTAGCTGTTCCTAACATACATTAGATGTTGGCACAGAGGATAATACTGTTTCCAACTTGCTTTGTTTTGGGCTACATTCTTAGAAACATAACACACCCTACTACATGGGTCTAATAAGTTAAGGTGTGTTCTTCCGAAAAGAAGCCAGGGGTCCCAGCTCACTACACATGTCTAAATACCTAAGAAGTAGAAATCTGTGAGCATATTGATTAGGTGCCCTCATGCATCTGCCAAGGGTATAGCTTGTGCTTCCCTTTCCAGAAGCATCAGCCTGAAAGGAGCATTGAGCACAGGAATGGCATGGTTTATTTATATTTTTAAAACATTACCTTGGCTGTTCAGTATGGGATAGATTACAGAAAAGTAGGAGTAGAATTGCAGGGGTTTCTTGCAATAGTTCAGGTGAATCATGACAGTGCCTTAGACTAGGGAGGTCAAGGGGACACAGTCTCACTTTATCTTGAAACTAAACTATAAGAATTGTTAATGGATTGGGCCTGTGGTGAAGGTTGTAGAGAGTTACTCTTTTTTATTTAATTTTTATTTATTTTTTTATCAGAATGAACTCCTTTTTTGTATTTGTTACATGAGTCTCTGTGTGTGAGTGTTGTCATTTATATCTTTACCTTTCTTACTGTTAAGACGTTTATCTTTTTTTTTATGATGCCTCTAACTTAATTATGACCCTAATATATCTCCTTGAGAAAAGTAATCCTTTCACTTTAGTATATTTTGCCAATACTTTTCCAACTTGTCATTCCCCTTTTATTTTTGTTTAGGGTGTAATTAAATTGCCATTTCAGAGCATAACATTTTTACTTGCAAGTATTTGGCTTTACAAAATGCATTCCTCTAAACCTGTTTTTAAGTCTCTAATCTAAAGCTAAAGGAACAAACACCAATGTAGACCACCTGAAATAATTACATTCTCCATCTTCCTTAAATCTTAAAATATTTTAAAGCAAATAAATAGAAAATAATATCTGCAGGGTATTATTTATATAATAGGCTTTACTCAAAGCAAATTTGATCTGTTTTCCCAAGAAATATTTGTTCCATCGAAAGATTGAATTGCTCAGAAGCAATATGTTTTTGCTTTTTTCCCCCAAAACAACAAGCTTGCGTGATCAACATTTGTGAAGCAATGTCAGATTCCTTCTTCTCTTTGTGAAGCTTCATTCTGTGTATCTCTAAATGGATAAAGGAAAATATAGTAAATATAAATGATTCCCTTTTAATTTCACCTGTATATGAAAGATACGGAGATGGACCAACTCACGTCTAGAGTAGAGCCTTTATCAACTTCAAATACTGAATCATCAAAGGCCTCCGTCTATATACAGGGGCCATCCAATTCTGCACATTTACTTGCACATTTCTGAGTGATGATTTTTTGCCTTCCTAGTGTGAGTTCTAACTCAGTGACTGGCCCATGGAACTGTCAAAGGATGTATCTTGAGAATATAAATGAATCTCATGTTAAGTGTTTAACTGACATTTATATAAATATTTGATTATTCAAAATTATACTAATTAACTATTAGTAAATGTCATTTGGTTATTCAAAACATGTAGTCAATTAAAACATTATAAGGACCACAGATTTTGGCAGTTAGGTGTAGGAGAATATAATTTTATTTTATGGTAGAGATTCGTGCGTTCTCTGGTGAATGATGCAGGCATTAGAGAGAATTTCATAATTTTTAAAGCTATTTTGAAGAACGTTTTTAAAATACATTCAATTCATAAGAGCAAGGAAAGAAATTGAGGAGTATAGTCATATTTATGTTTATATGTGGAGATAATATGCATATACATATACAGATCCAAATATATATATATACATATATATAGATACATAATTTTTTTAAAAAAGAACAGAAAGGAAAAACTAAGTAGTGCTTACCCTTTAGAGAGAGGGAATAAGGGTCAAAGGACAAGGACACTTAAATTTAGTTTTGTTTTTTTCTTATTTTATTGTATAAGTATTGCACTCAATTTTTTTTTTTTTTTTACTGTGTGTACTACTTTATTTCAAAGAAATTTTTAAAAAGAAGACAATTTCCATACAAAAATGGCATGTTTGAAGTGCACACTTGTTTAAATTCACATGTCCTAAGTAATTATAATGGCGGTAGATAACCACTTCTGTTGTAAAGTTCATCTCAAGTTCAGCATTGCATAAAGTAACTGCAAATTTAAAAAAATTAAAATGTTTTCTGCAAACAGGCCCACCTGACTCAGCACTCTCACCTCTTCCTAGTGTTTGGGCGGACTTTCTCTCAGACTTTCAGCCCATCCTGGTTTTGAGTGTGGGTAGATATATTCCAAGGCCCAATGATGCATGGCACAGACCAGGCTGGCCTCCCAGGACAGGGAAGCCCTTTCAGTGTACGTTTATACATCTAGAGTAGCTGTAGCCAAATCGAGATCACCCTAATTATCTTGGTTTAAAATACAAAGTTCATTGTCTTTGTAAGTTAATAACTTAGAGTAGAGGAAAGAGAACACAACAGCATTTCATATTTCTAATTATGCCATCAAAAAGTAAGAAGTAATAGGAGAATATGAGTTTTTCAAGGAAGGGAAAAACTTGTGTCTTCTTATACTACAAGGAAACTGAAACACATAAATGAAAACATTTACCGTGTTGAAATTTTATTTCTTGTTGAAATTATTATTCTACATCCACATTAACTTTTATTGTTTTTATACTCCTTAAATGCACTATTATCTTCTTTTTGTCTTAATTTGCATTTATTTCATGTTAAAAATGTACATTCCCACTTTCAAAATTCCTGACTACATTTACCACGTAAGAATTGAGTTTTCATGTCCATTGCTGATATATCTAGTTGAATAGAGATACATTTTTATCAATATTTACAAGTTTTTGCATAAAGCACATTTATATGTGGTCTCTTAGAACTGATTTAAATATTTTCTTGGTCTGCTTTCTTTTTTAATTATATTTTTTGTTATAGAGAAATTACTTTTAATTTTTTGTAGTCAATGGAGCCATAATTTATTTTTCCTTTCACTTCCATGGCTAATAATTTCTACTTCACAACATTTGATAAACTTTCTATTTTGAACCAACTTTTCTATACCTCGAATTTTTACTTTTACTTTCATGTCCATCTGAGATTTAATGTTGTTTGTGATATGAAATATGTACATACAAAATTTTAGGAATTCATCTATCCAATGAAAAAATGTATATAATCCCAAACCATGGAGATGACTTAGCTAAGGAAAAAAAAAATTGTAATTCTCTCTTTTAAAAAATAACTTGCAGTAGCTTATGCTGGCCCATTTCATCACAGAGAGAATCACATTTTATGGCTGTCATTGAAGCAGGCTATCATGTATAAGATATTCAAGAGGCTGCTACACAGGTTTTGGTTCAGCAGACAGTAGCAGAGTTTGAATGGAATTAGGTTTTTTCTTTCTGAAAATAAAAGTGTTGAGATTGTGCATTTTGAAATCAGTATTCATTGGTTGTTTCCAATGTGTAGATGGAGCACCAGTAGCATCACATAGGAAATGTTGGAAATACAAGTTATTGGGCTCCATCCTGAACTTGCTGAATTAGAAACTCTGGGACAAGACTCATTAATCTGTGTTTTAATATACCTTGAGGTGATTTGGATGCACACTAAGTCTGAAAACCTGAGAACCACTGGTATAAAAATCAAGATCTGTATTTGTCTTAATCAGTAGGCAGATCTTTCCTTTGTCATTTTCAATTTTATATATTTAAAGATTTTAATTTTTGACAAAGGAGGCAAAAATATACAACGGAGAAAAGAGTCTCTTCAGCAAGCAGTGTTGGGAAAGTTGGATAGCCACATGTACATCAATGAAGTTAGAACACTCCCTAACACCAAACTCAAAATGTCTTAAAGACTTAAATATAAGACATGACACCATAAAACTCCTAGAAGAGAACATAGGCAAAACATTCTTTGCCATAAATCCTACCAATGTTTTCTTAGGTCAGTCTCCCAAGGCAATAGAAATAAAAGCAAAAATAAACAAATGGGACCAACTCAAACTTCTAAGCTTTTGCACAACAAAGGAAACCATAAATAAAACAAAAAGACAAACTACGGACTAGGTGAAAATATTTGCAAACAATGTGGCCAAAAAATTCCAAAATAGGCAAACAGCTCATACATCTCAATAACAAAAAACCCGAACAACCCAATCAAAAAATGGGCAGAAGACCTAAATAGACATTTCTCCAAATAAGACATACAGATGGCCAACAGGCACATGAAAAGATGGTCAAATGACTAAAAATTAGAGAAATACAAATCAAAACTGCAGTGAGGTATCACCACACACTGGTCAGAATGGCCATCATTAAAAAGTCTACAATTAATAAATTCTGTAGAGGGTGTGGAGAAAGGGAACCCTCCTACACTGTTGATGGGAATGTAAAATGGTGCAACCACTATGCAGAACAGTATGGAGGTTCCTTAAAAATCTAAAAATAGAGTTACCATATGATCCAATAATCCCACTCCTGGGCATATATATGGAGAAAACCATAATTTGAAAGTGTACATGCACCCCAATGTTCAATAGAAGTACTATTTACAACAGCCAAGACATGGAAGCAACCTAAATGTCCCTCAACATATGAATGGATAAAGAAGATGTGGTATATATATATATATATATATATATATATATATATATATATATATATATATATATATACACACACACACACACACACGAATGAAATAATGCTATTTGAAGTAACATGGATGGACCTAGAGATTATCAAACTAAGTGAAGTAAGTCAAAATATCATATGATATCATTTATACATAGAATCTAAATATGATACAAATGAACTTATTTAAAAAACAGACTCACAGACATAGAATACAAACTTATGTGTACCAAAGAGGAAAAGTTGAGGGGAGGGATAAATTAAGAGTTTGGGATAAGCAGATATAAACTACTATATATAAAATAAACAACAAGGTCCTACTGTATAGTACAGGGAACTGTATTCAATATCTCATAACAAATCATAATAGAAAATAATATGAAATATAAAAAAGAAGATATATATCTATAATTGAATCCCTTTGCTGTACACCAGAAACTAACACAACACTGTAAATCAACTATACTTCAATGAAAAATCATTTAAAATAAAAAAAGATCTTTTGTTGCCTATTAATTACTAGTTGTATTTTTAATTTTTGAGGAACCACCATACTGTTTTCCATAATAGCTATACCAATTTAAGTTCCCACCAACAGTGTATAATGGTTCCCTTGTCTCTACATCCTTGCCAACACTTACTCTATTTTGTCTTCCTGATAATAGCCATCCTAAAAGATGTGAGGTAATATCTTATTGTGGCTTTGATTTGCATTTACCTGATGATTAGTGATGTTAAGCATTTTTCATGTACCCGTTGGCCACTTCTAAGTCTCTTTTAAAAATAATGTCTACTCAAGTCCTTTGCCCATTTTTTTAACTGTATTATTTGGGTTTTTACCTATTGAGTTGTATGGTTCTTTATATATTTTGAATATTATCTCCTTATCAGATATATGGTTTGCAAATATTTATTCCCATTCTGTAGGTTGCCTTTTCAATTTATTGATCATTACCTTTGTTATGCAAAGCTCTTTAGTTTGAAGTAGTCCCATGTGTTTATTTTAGCTTTTGTCTCCTGTTCTTTGGTATCTTATCCAAGAAATAATTGCTAAGATCAATATCAAGGAGTTTTTCTAGTGAAATTTTTTTTTTATTGGAGTATAGTTGCTTTACAATATTGAGTTAGTTTATAATGTACAGCAAAGTGAATCAGCTATACGTATAATATACATATATCCTCTCTTTTTTGGACTTCCTTCTCATTTAGGTCACAACAGAGCACTGAGTAGAGTTCCCTGTGCTATGCAGTAGGTTCTCATTAGTTATCTACTTTATGCATAGTATCAGTAGTGTATATATGTCAATCCCAATCTCCCAATTCATCCTACTCCCCCTTTTCCCCCTTGGTATCCATATGTTTGTTCTTTACATCTGTGTCTCTATTTCTGCTTTGTAAATAAGATTGTCTATACCAATTTTTTCAGATTCCACATATATGTGTTAATATACGATATTTGTTTTTCTCTTTCTGACTTACTTTACTCTGTATGACAGTCTCTAGGTCCATCCATGTCTATACAAATGACCGAGTTTTGTTCCTTTTTATGGCTGAATAATATCCCATTGTATATATGTACCACATCTTCTTTATCCATTCCTCTGTTGATGGACATTTAGGCTGCTTCCATACCCTGGCTATTGTAAATAGTGCTACAATGAGCATTGGGGTGCATGTGTCTTTTTGAATTATGGTTTTCTCTGGGTATTTGCCCAGTAGTGAGATTGTTGACTCTATGTTTTCTTCTAAAAGTTTTATGGTTTCAGGTCTTACACTCAAGTTTTTAATCCATCTCAAGTTAATTTTTGTGAGTGGTGTAAGATAGGAGTCCAATTTCATTCTTTTGCAAGTAGATATCCAGTTTTTCCAACACCATTTATTGAAGAGACTCTCCTTTAACCATCATGTGTTCTTGGATGTTTGTCAAAAATTAGTTGATCTTATATTTGTGATTTTCTTTCTGGAGTATTCTATTCCCCTTTTCTATGTGCCTGTTATTATTACTGTACCATACCATACTTTTTTTAAAAAATTTATTTATTTTTGGCTGCTTTGGGTCTTCATAGCCACGTGTGGGCTTTCTCTAGTTGTGGCAAGCAGGGGCTACTTTTTGTTGTGGTGCATGGGCTTCTCATTGTGGTGGCTTCTCTTTGTTGCAGAGTACAGGCTCTAGGCACATGAGCTTCAGTAATTGTGGCACACGGGCTCAGTAGTTGTGGCTCGCGGGCTCTAGAGCTCAGGCTCAGTAGTTGTGGTGCACAGGCTTAGTTGCTCCACAGCATGTGGAATCTTCCCGGACCAGGGCCCGAACCCATGTCCCCTGAATTAGCAGGTGAATACTTAATGATTGTGCCACCAGGGAATTCCTAATACCATACTTTTTGATTGCTCTGTAATATAGTTTGAAAACAGGGAGTGTGATACCTCCACTTTGTTCTTCTTTCAGAAGATTACTTTGAATATTTGGCATATTCTGTGGTTCTATACAAATTTCAGCATTGTTTGTTTTATTTCTCTGAGAAATGTCACTGAAATTGTGATAGGGATTGCACTGAGTCTGTAGAACTCTTTGAATAGTATGGGCTTTTAAAATTGTTATTTCTTCTAACCGAGAACTTTGGATATCTTTTCATTCGTGTCTTCTTCACTTTCTTTTATCAATATCTTCTAGTTGTTAGTGTACAGGTCTTCCATCTCTCTAGTGAAATTTATTCCTAGGTATTTTATTGACTTTGATGCTATTGAAAATGCAACTTCATTCTTAATATTTCTTTCAGATAGTTTGTTGTTAGTGTATAAAAACACCACTGATTTTTGTATCTCAATTTTGTATCATGCAACTTTACAGAATTCATTATTTAGGCTAACAATTTTGGGGTAGAGTCTTTCAGGTTTTCTATATATCAGCTCATTTCATCTGCAAATAGAGATAATTTTACTTTTTCTTTCTGATTTGGATGCCTTTTATTTATTTATTTTTCCCTAATGTTGTTGCTTGGACTTCCAGTACTATGTTGAACAAAAGTGGGGTGAGTGGGCATCCTTGTCTTGTTCCTGATCTAGAAGAAAAGTTTTTAACTTTTCTCATATATGGCCTTTATTCTGTTGAGGTACATTTGTAGCAGTTCTTTATATATTCTGTTTATTAACCTTTTATCAAATATATGATATGCAAATATTTTCTCTTATTCCATAGGTTGCCTTCTCACTCTGTTAATTATGTTCTTTTATTTACAGAAGTTTTAAATTTTGATGTAATTCAATTATCTACTTTTCCTTTTCTTCTTCTGCTTTTGATATCATATTTTAAAAATCTCTGTAAAACCCAATGTCATGAATATTTTCCCCTATGTTTTTCCTTAAAAGTTTTAAAATTTTAGGTCTTATGTTTAGGTCTTTGATCCATTTTGAGTTAATTTTTTATATGATATTAGGTAAGGTTTCAGATTCATTAATTTGCATTGCCTATTCAGTTTCTCAACAAAGTTTGCTGAAAACTGTTCTATCCTTTTCACATAGAACAGTCTTGTTACCCTTGTCAAAAATAACTTGACCATATATATGTGGTTTTATTTCTGTATTCAATATTTTATTTTATTGGTTTATAAAGCATAATTTCTATAGATATATATGGCATAATTACTTGATAATTATGATTAAAACCTTAAGAACTATAAAATCTATGTAACTTTGTTTCATTAGTTAATTATTTACTTGCAATAAAGACCTAGAAAAGAATTGCTGCATGGAAAAGGATGCATGTTTATACATATTTCCAGATATTCTGAAATAATTACACTGTTAAGATTTAAGTGTATTTTTTCTAAACTCCCGTTGTCACTGAATATTAGCTATCCAACACTATAATCTTTGTCAACTGGCTATGTTCTTTCCCTTTTGCCTATTATATGTGTAGCTGTAAATATTATATATTAATTTTATTACATTTTAAGTGTTTCTATAAGTTCGAGATATGGAACATGTGCTTAAAATTTTATTTTAAGAAATATTGGGGCTTCCCTGGTGGCGCAGTGGTTGAGAGTCTGCCTGCCAATGCAGGGGACACGGGTTCGAGCCCTGGTCTGGGAAGATCCCACATACCACGGAGCAACTGGGCCCGTGAGCCACAATTACTGAGCCTGCACGTCTGGAGCCTGTGCTCCACAACAAGAGAGGCCATGATGGTGAGAGGCCCGCACACCGCGATGAAGAGTGGTCCCCACTTGCCGCAACTGGGGAAAGCCCTCGCACAGAAACGAAGACTCAACACAGTCATAAATAAATAAATAAATAAATAAAAGAACGTGAATTTCTTTAAAAAAAAAAAAGAAATATTGATGAAAATTGATAGAATAAAATCATACAAACATTCATGCAGAAAAGACATACCATCTATAAAGTGAAAAAAAACCTCTAGTTGGACTCAAATTTCTCTGCATGCAGGAAAGCAATGAAAGAGGGATTTAGAATTTGAGTTTAAAAGATTGTGACTGAAGAAATTTAAATCAGCTAAACCATAATTCTTTTACAAGCACCAAACAGATTCATTGCCATGCAAAGATTCATTTCGTATGCTACCCTCACACGAATTCCGGAAATATATATATGAATGTAAAATTAAATAATAATAAAAAGAATAACAGTGATTAAAAAAAAAGAAAGGACAGGGGTAGGGGCAAGATGGCGGAAAAGTAAGACGTGGAGATCACCTTCCTTCCCACAGATACAGTAGAAATACATCTACACGTGGAACTGCTCCTACAGAACACCCACTGAACGCTGGCAGAAGACCTCAGACCTCCCAAAAGGCAAGAAAATCCCCACGTACTTGGGTAGGGCAAAAGAAAAAAGAAATAACAGAGACAAAAGAATAGGGACGGGACCTGCACCAGTGGGAGGGAGCTGTGAAGGAGGAAAGGTTTCCACACACTAGGAAGCCCCTTCACAGGCAGAGACTGTGGGTGGCAGAGGGGGGAAGGTTCGGCACCACGGAAGAGAGCGCAGCCACAGGGGTGCGGAGTGCAAAGCGGAGAGATTCCCGCATGGAGGATCAGTGCTGAGTAGCACTCACCAGCCCGAGAGGCTTGTCTGCTCACCCGCCGGGGCGGGCGGGGGCTGGGAGCTGAGGCTCGGGCTTTGGTGTTAGCCGGGAGGGAGTCTGGGAAAAAGTCTGCAGCCACCAAAGAGGCAAGAAACTTTTTCTTGCCTCTTTGTTTCACGGCACGCAAGGAGAGGGGATTCAGAGCTCCGCCTAAATGAACTCCAGAGACAGGCGCAAGCCACGGCTATCAGCGCGGACCCCAGAGACAGGCGTGAGCCGCGGTTATCAGAGCAGACCCCACAGACGGGCAGGAGACGCTAAGGCTGCTGCTGCCGCCACAAAGAAGCCTGTGTGCGAGCACAGGTCACTCTCCACACCGCCCCTCCCGGGAGCCAGTGCAGCCCGCCACGGCCAGGCTTCCGTGATCCGGGGACAACTTCCCCGGGAGAACACACGGCGCGCCTCAGGCTGCTGCAACGTCATGCCAGCCTCTGCCTCCACAGGCTTGTTCCGCATCCGTACCCCTCCCTCCCCCCAGCCTGAGTGAGCCAGAGCCCCTGAAGCAGCTGCTCCTTTAACCCCGTTCTGTCTGGGCAGGGAACGGACGCCCTCAGGCGACCTACATGCAGAGGAGGGTCCAAATCCAAAGCTGAACCCCGGGAGCTGTACGAACAAAGAAGAGAAAGGGAAATCTCTCCCAGCAGCCTCAGAAGCAGCGGATTAAAGCTCCACAAACAAATTGATGTGCCTGCATCTGTTGAATAACTGAATAGACAACGAATCATCCCAAATTCAAGAGGTGGACTTTGGGAGCAGGATATATTAATTTTTCCCCTTTTCCTTTTTTTGTGATTGTATATGTGTATGCTTCTGGGTGAGATTTTGTCTGTAGAGGTTTGCTTTCACCATTAGTCCTAGGGTTAGGTCTGTCCGTTTTTTTGGGTTTTATTTTTTTGTTTTTCTTTTTTTTAACTTAAAAAAATTTTTTTTTACTAATAAATGTTTTCTTAATAATTTTTTCCTTATTTTCTACTTTTAGAAATTAAAAAAAATTTTAATAAGTTTTATCATATTTTTTATTTTAAAAAATTAAAATTTTTTTCTTAATAAATTTTTTTCTTAATTTTTTTCTTATTTTTTATTATAAAAAATTAATAAATCTATTTTTAAAAATTAAAAAAAAATTTCTGAATACATTTCCTCTTAATTTTTTTTCTTATTTTTTATTATAATAGCTTTATTTTATTTTATTTTATCCTCTTTCTTTCTTTCTTTCTATTTTCTTCTCCTTTATATTCTGAGCTGTGTGGATGAAAAGCTCTTGGTGCTCCAGCCAGGCATCAGGGCTCTGCCTCTGAGGTGGGAGAGCCAACCTCAGGACACTGGTCCACAAGAGAACTCCCAGCTCCACATAATACCAAACGGCAAAAATCTCTCAGAGATCTCCATCTCAACATCAAGACCCAGCTTCACTCAACGACCAGCAAGCTACAGTGCTGGACACCCTATGCCAAACAACTAGCAAGACAGGAACACAACCCATCCATTAGCAGAGAGGCTGCCTAAAATCATAATAAGGCCACAGACACCCAAAAACACACCACCAGACGTGGACGTACCCACCAGAAACACAAGATCGAACCTCATCCACCAGAACACAGGCACTAGGCCCCTCCACCAGGAAGCCTACACAACCCACTGAACCAAACTTAGCCACTGGGGACAGATACCAAAAACAACGGGAACTACGAACCTGCAGCCTGTGAAAAGTAGACCCCAAACACAGTAAGATAAGCAAAATGAGAAGACAAAAAAACACACAGCAGATGAAGGAGCAGGGTCAAAACACACAAGACCTAACAAATGAAGAGGAAATAGGCAGTCTACCTGAAAAAGAATTCAGAATAATGATAGTAAAGATGATCCAAAATCTTGGAAATAGAATTGACAAAATGCAAGAAACATTTAACAAGGATGTAGAAGAACTAAAGAGGAATCAAGCAACGATGAAAAGCACAATAAATGAAATTAAAAATACTCTAGACGGGATCAATAGCAGAATAACTGAGGCAGAAGAACGGATAAGTGACCTGGAAGATAAAATACTGGAAATAACTACTGCAGAGCAGAATAAAGAAAAAAGAATGAAAAGAACTGAGGACAGTCTCAGAGACCTCTGGGACAACATTAAAGACACCAACATTCGAATTATAGGGGTCCCAGAAGAAGAAGAGAAAAAGAAAGGGACTGAGAAAATATTTGAAGAGATTATAGTTGAAAACTTCCCTAATATGGGAAAGGAAATAGTTAATCAAGTCCTGGAAGCACAGAGAGTCCCATACAGGATAAATCCAAGGAGAAACACGCCAAGGCACATATTAATCAAACGATCAAAAATTAAATATAAAGAAAACATATTAAAAGCAGCAAGGGAAAAACAACAAATAACACACAAGGGAATCCCCATAAGGTTAACAGCTGATCTTTCAGCAGAAACTCTACAAGCCAGAAGGGAGTGGCAGGATATACTTAAAGTCATGAAGGAGAAAAACCTACAACCAAGGTTACTCTACCCAGCAAGGATCTCATTCAGATCTGATGGAGAAATTAAAACCTTTACAGACAAGCAAAAGCTGAGAGAGTTCAGCACCACCAAACCAGCTTTACAACAAATGCTAAAGGAACTTCTCTAGGCAAGAAACACAAGAGAAGGAAAACACCTACAATATAAAACCCAAAACATTTAAGAAAATGGAAATAGGAACATACATATCAATAATTACCTTAAATGTAAATGGATTAAATGCTCCCACAAAAAGACACAGACTGGCTGAATGGATACAAAAACAAGACCCATATATATGCTGTCTACAAGAGACCCACTTCAGACCTAGAGACACATACAGACTGAAAATGAGGGGATGGAAAAAGATAGTCCATGAAAATGGAAATCAAAAGAAAGCTAGAGTAGCAATTCTCATATCAGACAAAATAGACTTTAAAATACAGACTATTACAAGAGACAAAGAAAGACACTATATAATGATCAAGGGATCAATCCAAGAGGAAGGTAAAACAATTGTAAATATTTATGCACCCAACATAGGAGCACCTCAATACATAAGGCAAATACTAACAGCCATAAAAGGGGAAATCGACAGCAACACAATCATAGTAGGGGACTTTAACACCCCACTTGCACCAATGTACAGATCATCCAAAATGAAAATAAATAAGGAAACACAAGCTTTAAATGATACATTAAACAAGATGGACTTAATTGATATTTATAGGACATTCCACCCAAAAACAACAGAATACACATTTTTCTCAAGTGCTCATGGAACATTCTCCAGGATAGATCATATCTTGGGTCACAAATCAAGCCTTGGTAAACTTAAGAAAATTGAAATTGTATCAAGTATCTTTTCCAACCACAATGCTATGAGACTAGATATCAATTACAGGAAAAGATCTGTAAAAAATACAAACACATGGAGGCTACACAATACACTACTTAATAACGAAGTGACCACTGACGAAATCAAAGGGGAAATCAAAAAATATCTAGAAACAAATGACAATGGATACACGACGACCCAAAACCTATTGGATGCAGCAAAAGCAGTTCTAAGAGGGAAGTTTATAGCAATACAAGCCTACATCAAGAAACAGGAAACATCTTGAATAAACAACCTAACCTTGCAACTAAAGCAATTAGAGAAAGAAGAACAAAAAAATCCCAAAGCTAGCAGAAGGAAAGAAATCATAAAGATCAGATCAGAAATAAATGAAAAAGAAATGAAGGCAACAATAGCAAAAATCAATGAAACTAAAAGCTGGTTCTTTGAGAAGATAAACAAAATTGATAAACCATTAGCCAGACTCATCAAGAGAAAAAGGGAGAAGACTCAAATCGATAGAATTAAAAATGAAAAAGGAGAAGTAACCACTGACACTGCAGAAATACAAACGATCATAAGAGATTACTACAAGCAACTCTATGCCAATAAAATGGACAACTTGGAAGAAATGGACAGATTCTTAGAAATGCACAACTACCGAGATTGAACCAGGAAGAAGTAGAAAATATGAACAGACCAATCACAAGCACTGAAATTGAAACTATGATTAAAAATCTTCCAACAAACAAAAGCCCAGGACCAGATGGCTTCACTGGAGAATTCTATCAAACATTTAGAGAAGAGCTAACACCTATCCTTCTCAAACTCTTCCAAAATATTGCAGAGGGAGGAACACACCCCAACTCATTCTACGAGGCCACCATCACCCTAATACCAAAACCAGACAAAGATGTCACAAAGAAAGAAAACTACAGGCCAATATCACTGATGAACATAGATGCAAAAATCCTCAACAAAATACTAGCAACCACAATCCAACAGCACATTAAAAGGATTATACACCATGATCAAGTGGGGTTTATCCCAGGAATGCAAGGATTCTTCAATATATGCAAATCAATCAACATGATACATCATATTAACAAACTGAAGGAGAAAAACCATATGATCATCTCAATAGATGCAGAGAAAGCTTTCGACAAAATTCAACACCCATTTATGATAAAAGCCTTGCAGAAAGTAGGCATAGAGGGAACTTTCCTCAACATAATAAAGGCCATATATGACAAACCCACAGCCAACATTGTCCTCAATGGTGAAAAACTGAAACCATTTCCACTAAGATCAGGAACAAGACAAGGTTGCCCACTCTCACCACTATTATTCAACATAGTTTTGGAAGTGTTAGCCACAGCAATCAGAGAAGAAAAAGAAATAAAAGGAATCCAAATCGGAAAAGAAGAAGTAAAGCTGTCACTGTTTGCAGATGACATGATACTATACATAGAGAATCCTAAAACTGCCACCAGAAATCTACTAGAGCTAATCAATGAATTTGGTAAAGTAGCAGGATACAAAATTAATGCACAGAAATCTCTTGCATTCCTATATACTAATGATGAAAAATCTGAAAGTGAAATTAAGAAAACACTCCCGTTTACCATTGCAACAAAAAGAATAAAATATCTAGGAATAAACCTACCTAAGGAGACAAAAGACTTGTATCCAGAAAATCATAGGACACTGATGAAAGAAATTAAAGATTATACAAATAGATGGAGAGATAGACCATGTTCTTGGATTGGAAGAATCAACATTGTGAAAATGACTCTACTACCCAAAGCAATCTACAGATTCAATGCAATCCCTATCAAACTACCACTGGCATTTTTCACAGAACTAGAACAAAAAATTTCACAATTTGTATGGAGACACAAAAGACCCCGAATAGCCAAAGCAATCTTGAGAACGAAAAATGGAGCTGTAGGAATCAGGCTCCCTGACTTCAGACTATATTACAAAGCTACAGTAATCAAGACAGTTTGGTACTGGCATAAAAACAGAAATATAGATCAATGGAACAGGATAGAAAGCCCAGAGATAAACCCATGCACATATGGTCACCTTATCTTTGATAAAGGAGGCAAGCATATACAGTGGAGAAAAGACAGCCTCTTCAATAAGTGGTGCTGGGAAAATTGGACAGGTACATGTAAAAGTATGAAATTATAACATTCCCTGACACCATGCACAAAAATAAACTCAAAATGGATTAAAGACCTAAGTGTAAAGCCGGACACTATCAAACTGTTAGAGGAAAACATAGGCAGAACACTCTATGACATAAATCGCAGCAACATCCTTTTTGACCCAGCTCCTAGAGAAATGGAAATAAAAACAAAAATAAACAAATAAACAAATGGGACCTAATGAAACTTAATAGCTTTGGAAATTCCTTAGCAATCTATAAACAGTATAATCACTAAACATTATAAATTTAAGCTATTTAATTCTACTAACTAATATCAAACTTAATGAAGAGATATAGATGCAATTTTTGCATGCTTACTCATAATTATTGATCATCGTTCTGTAATTTTTGATTACTAAAATGAAAAAAAATCAGAAGTAGAATAGAGGTATTGAAAAACACAAATTCACTTTAAAATTTAAAACCAGATCATTTAATTCGTTTATATAGATTTTGGTATTTTCTGTTAAAGAAACCCTTCAGAAAAATATCTGTGGATATGTATATGTATTTATATGTTCCACAGTAAAAATATGCCTTTGAGGAAGCCTTACAATTTAGCAGTTTTGAAAATTATATAGGCATGTTTGTCTACTTATGTTTAATCATAATGTGATTCGAATTTCTACTAAAGACCTTAATAGTGGTTATCTCTAGGAGAAAATACTTTACAAAATATATATTTTTTAATTTTTAAAATCATATTTATTGAGTATCTATTACTTGATATTAAAAGTTAAATGCTATAAAAATAAAAGAGGCAATGTTATTATAGGATACCAGTAGAATTGATAATCAATGTGGTGAAAGGTGTCTGATTTAATATATGACGTTGACAAAACTTGGTAAATGAGCTTTTAAACATAAAATAACCATCACCATGCAGAGACCAACTCAGGTCATCAACTGAGAGTAACTTCCATTCTCTAGTTGTCTTCTCTCTGAGTCCAGCCACTTACTCCCTAGAGTTCTTTCCTTTATATTGCAATATCTGCACCAGATGTTGATTCCGTTAGGATGCTGATGGCCTCAAGCTTGAGACCTTCAAGACAGTCTGTCGGAAAACAAAAATCCTTACCAGTCCAGGTCCAAACACTCAGTTGCTCAGTCTGAAATGCTTCATGGGAGGCATCCTCAAAATGATCCAGGTTGGTCTTTGCCTTTCTCAGCCTTTTCCCCTTTAGGGTTTCTCTGTCTGTGTGAAATTAAGATATTCTTCCTTGAGCTTCTAGACTCTGGATCAGATTCCCTCTAGTTAACCACCTGGAGACAGCTCTTACCAAAACAAATAATAAATGGTGAAAGAAACATTATATGTGTATATCTTAGCCATAACTGCAGCCATAACATTCACAAAGAAGTGCCTGATACAGCCTCAACAGTAGTACCTGTTAGGCAGACTGGAGTTTCCCATTTTTCTAGAGACGACTTGTTTTTAACTCACTTTTACTTTTACATAAAAGCCTAAAACTAAGCTTTCAAGAACATAAAAGCCACTGAGAATAAAAAGTTTTAGCAGGCAACATTTTCCTGTAGAGAGCTAGCTGACATAATATATTATTTTCCATCTGCCAATTTCAACTTGAGTATGTCTGTACATGCAGCCTTAGGGTTAGCTTCACACAGGGTGAATGTGACTATTTGTCAGTGCCTCAAGCCAGAAAATTCATAGGCTGTGTGTGAATAGTTTGTCTGTGAAATCCCTTGAATTGCTTGATGTGGTTGTAATATCTGTTGTTTTTCAAAACAGTTTTATTTATAGAAATTAAGGCATCACCACCACAGGAAAACAGTGTGAAGCTTGCGAGAGGGTCTGTGATACATTACAGACACATTTAGTAAATCTGGTCTTGATTTAAGAATTGACACATCTTGGCTGCGGGAATGCCAGAAGTTTAATTGTCTACTCCAAAGTATAAATGAGCACATGTTAATGTAGTCATTGAATATTGCATATCTCATAAGTTTCTTTCTTAATAGCATTAAGAATAAGGACAAGTGACTTCTTAGTCTGTTGAATTGTTCTGAGGCTGACACAAATTATAGAGTCTAAATTTATTAAGAATCGCCGTTTGAATTATTTTTATGGCACTCTAGCCACAATTAACTAACTCTAGGCTGATCTTTAATATAATGATAATTTGTACTGTCTAAGGAAAGAATTGGAGCTGGTGCTAGTAAATTCAAGTCTTCTTAATATCATTATTATCTGAGGATAATGTTAATTAAAAGTTATATTAATAAAACTACTATAATTCTAATTTATTTGTCATAATTGTGTTTTCCAAGTTTCAAAAAACAGAGTAGAATATTCTAAAAGCTAACTTAGTGTCTACCCATCTTTTATATTATATTTACATGTGTTTGAGATAGCCAAATAATGTCTCTCTTATTTAAGATAATTTTTTTTCTCAATTAGCCTTGAGTTTAAAATGATTAATAATTAGAGAATGTTATCATTGATAAGGTGATATAAGAAATACCTCATTCTAAAAACGTCAGTCTTTTTCAAAAACAAAATTATTACTATGTTCCATTTTGAAAATTCTGGAAGATAGAATTTCAGGGCCTAATATTTTCAGAACAAAAGAATCTGTCAAAGACAGCAGTGCCTTCAAATATTTCATTTTCTTAATTTGGGAATTCAGATGATCTTAAATTATATGGATATGTAAATTATTTTGGTCTTGAAGCTGATTGACTTTTAAAAATATGTACATTAATAATCAATTTGTCTTTAATAATTTTAACATAATGAAATATATTGACTTTAATTCTTCAATTTAATCTATATTAAATGGTGTTTTCTGTGCTTCAAAGACCTTTCTGGAAAAATTCCTCTGCTTAGACTCTACCCTTGATTTGTGATCTCTGAATTTCCTTCACCTTCCTCTTCTACTTGAGAAGCAGTTCTCAATCGGGGAGAGAGTGTATTTTGGTCCTAGGGGATATTTAGTAATATCTGATGACATTTGAGATTATAACAATTAGGGTGGGAATTTGTTATCAAAATCTAATGAGTAGAGACCAGAGATGTTGCTAACTATCCTACAATGCACAGAACAGCCCCCAGAAAAAGAATTATCTGGTCCAAAATGCTGACAGTGCTGTCCTTGAGAAGCCTTGTACAAACATATTAGTCGCCATGCAGAAAAAACCTACCCCTGAACACGGAACCTAGCATTTCCTTAGAAAGTAGCTCCAGCACTTTTGACATCACTGGTGAAGGCTATTTCAAGAAAGAGTGTTTAAGTGTCACCTTTAGTCAAGTCACTTATTAAGGTAAGAAGTCAATCAACCACAAGTCACAAATCAATAATAAAATAAGCTTCATTAGCTCCAACATTTTCTCCAAGGAACAGTTTGCTAAATCATGCAAGTAGAAATAATGCCATGAGTGTGCAGGTATTAAAAAGTAAAAACTGAATCCTGATAATATACAATTTTGTGTTGCAATGGACATATCGAACATAGTATCTCTTTATTATGCAAGACTCCTTTACTCTAAGATTTATGCATGGATTTTACATATTGGTTATGTCTACGAAAAACAGCTATGACATTAAGACACCAAATATTGCTTAATTCAGCAATCTTCTCATAGTTGTCGGGCTTTGAAAATTACAGTCAGTGCACGATCTGAGTTATTTAAATAATATCCATGTTTTTGTAGAGTTATAATAATATACATGTCTTTATACATCATGCAATATATAGTCACATTATTATGTCTATACGGATATGAAAAGCAGTATGATGCAAAAACCTCATTACTCAAATTACAAGTTAATATTGGATAAGAATTTGACAAATTAAAGTTCATAGATGTTCTCAGTGCCATGATTAACTCACAGTTTGACCTAAAAGTATAGTGTAAGTAAGGATTGAATTGTTATACAGCCTAAGAAGACTCGAATTACAAGAATTTTGCTGACACTTCTATTAACAGACAAATGGCTTCCAGCCTTACAAATTTGTTCTCTGTCAAAAGCTGCATGGGTCACAGGAGTAATTCTCCACATTCATATTCTACACTTTCAGTACTTAGTTTCATCATACTTCTTTGTCATGCATTGTGTTAAAAAATAAACTGAGGCACATTAAAAATTTCAAGAGCTTATTTGCACATACATCAATTCAAATCAGGCAACACCAAACCAGGAGTTGTTAGGAGTACCCCATTGGCAGGAGATAGGGGAGATATTTTTACAAGGAAGACATGGAAGCAAAACGAGGAAATTGTTTGATTGGCTACAAGTTTAAGGCTGCATTATTTGGGAAAGCTGGTTGGCTGTTTGTGACTGATTCTTCCTAAGTTTCATATTCTCGAATTTGACTGCATTGATTCTGGCTTAGTTTCAGTTTGCTTACACAGGCTCTTAAGGCATCAGAGCCACCTCCTTGTTTAATTACTTTAATACCTGTAAGTTTTTAAGCATTATTTAAGTATTATTTTAGTCTATCTCTTAAAATATGGACATTATTTCCCTCAGAAAGCCAGAAATTCCTAGAAATTGGATATATATCATATTTATTTGTACTCCCATTTCTAATGCCACAAGGCTAAGCAAGTCATAATAAATGATTCATCATGGAATAACATATTCTTACCTTTCCTAGTCCATCTTGTAGTCAGTGAATTGCATTTGTAAAATATGTGGCTGGAGAGAGAATTATAGAACTTGAGAGCAAAAAGAGAAATTTCTTCTAGGTGTTCTAATATATCCTTTAGGTCAATTCGTTGGTTAAAAACAAATGTATGATGAAAATTCCAGTTGCCCTTAGCCCACCAGCCTTCCATCAGTATGATCTCCATCAGTCAGTTCAGTTTTTATTTGAATGATACTATTCTTTGAAGGACCTAGAAATGTAGTCAGCCATTCTTCAAAGTAGTTTGGTATTCTCCATCATTCCCTTGCAGGACATCTCAGCCCACACAAACGTGTTATCAGAAGGGAGACGTCCAGAGATTACAGCTCCCACACTTTTCTTGGCTCAGAGTGAGTTTGTTGCCTAATTTAGCTCTGCAGATTAGTCACTGTCCGTACAACTTTAGTTTAGAGTAAAAGTCAAACCTGGTTAGGACTAAGACTACTTCCAAGACTGTGGGGATTTACAGTTCCTGACATTCTCAGGAGCAACTGGTCTAGAACAGCTTGCAATGAGCCAGCCCAGAGGCTGAGGGTGTGGGTACAACTATAAGGGTTACATAGATGTTAATTGTTGTTTTCATTACGGTGATTGCTATCAACTCTGATGTATGACTATGGAGTTTATCACAGGGTGATGAAGGCTGACTTTCTGTACCCCTCCTCTGCCAGCTGTACTTCAGTTGAATCCTAGGGTCACACATCTGAATGGATGGAACCAGGCATCTTTGGGGTTCCAGCCTCTGTGTTGAGGTATAGAGCATACTATGTCTCCCCAGCCCATTTGTCCTCTGAAACAAGCTCTTACATCTCTCATGTCTCATGTCTCTTTTTGTCTCATGCTGAAGTTAGGTACTTACCTCCTCAGAGGGGTGAGTCTGTTTGCTTCCACTATAATTGAGAAGCACCACCCCCTGAAATAAAAACTCTCTTTTAAATTTAAATTCATTTCATGATCCCCTGGAAATATGCTTTAGCTAGCCTGTAGAAGTTTCCAGGTCCACAAGTTTTAACCTATTAATACCTATTCATTTTTGCCATTACCTGTATTAAATATATTAAAATTTATAAGACTATATACAGATGTGAAAAGCAGGGTCTTGAGTTTTTAAATAACTAGTCCAAAGTCATATTTTCATAACTGGTATTTGGATAACACCAGAAACCTAGACTCCTGCCAAAATGTGGCAGACCCTTGCATTTTCCTCTGTTAATTTCTAGTGACATTCAGTTTCCTTTGGAGTTTTTTCATTACTGTAATGGCCAATTATAAATATGATGTGAGAATTTTCTATTGGAAAATTGTTTTAAACACAACTATATTTTCATGGGCAGTAATTTGGAAGTAAAAACATGCAAAAAACAGTGTGTCTGTGTGTGTGTGTGCATACTCACATATACATGAGAAATCAGTGTTCCTAGTACAGAGTATTTTCTGAGGGACGTGTTTCAGAGTACTATTTAGATACTTTTTCTTTACATTCTAATTATGTGTCAATCATTAAACCCAGAGGGTATAGGAATTGCACTGATAAACATCTTAGTTCCTGATGCCTCCTTACTTATACACCTACAGAATGGAGAGAAATCTATTCTAAGCTGCTGAAGCATGTTCATTCTGTTCTATTGCTGTTGTCACTATTAACTTCATGACTCCTGCTTTAGATGAGAGTGCCTCAGGGTCATTTGGGGACCTTGTAGCATAAACATATATCTTACTTCCCTAAATAAATGCAATACTAACTCTGAACTTACTGCAAACTGTTACATATAAACTCAACTTTTACATTTTTTTCTCCCAATTGGGCTCTATACAGCTACAAATAAGGAGAAGTTACCTTTGGGATATACTTAAAACATTTTTTTCAGTTTCAAGATTTTCTTTGTTTAGAAATAAAGGGTTAACTTATGAAGTCATAAATTGATTTATAGAAGACTTTTATCTGGGCAGGTGGCAGTTTAATATCTTACCTAATTAACTAAAAAGTTATTCTCAGACATTTTCTTTTTATTTTATGTAATACATGATATGGATGGAGGACATTTTAGGGGCTGTAGAATAGTCCAGGATAGATCTAATGTTGTCAGAGTTTGCAAGGAAGCAAGATGACCAAATATTCCCTTGTATTTTCCTAATATTTATAACCTATTATTTGTTTGCTTTAATATAGTTATTATGCAGTTAATCAGAGACTGTTAGCACCTAAAGAAATCTGATGTCTTTCTTAGAGTTGATGGGAAAAAAAATTACTTAGCAAAATTATAATACTACTAAGGTTACTTTGCTGGCTTATAGTTGAATCTGGACCATAACACAGGCCCCCATGGTGTTATTGCCAGTGCAATAAGATATGTTTGAGTGAAGACTTGAGCAGGTCTATTAATGTACTGGCAATGACAGTCAATAAAAAAAAGAAGTACAAAGCCTATTTTCTCTTTCAAGAAAATAATTGATAGTGAAAAATACAAAATATATACACACAGGCTCAGTTGAATATCATTAAATCTATCAGGGAAAACACTTAACATGCATTAATTAAATACAAATATATTGCTATACCTATCAATATATGGATAATGATATGGAGATATATACACTTAATACTCAAAACATCCTTAGCAATTATATACTATTATCCTATTATTTCCATGTTACAGATAAGGGACTAGAGTAGGACTGCTTAACTTACTGATAACTTATTTTTTTTTTTAATCCAGCTACACAGAGTTCTATTTTTGCTCACTGATACAGTACATACTCAAAAAGTACTCAATACATAGAGAAACAGCTAATAGTGCTGCATTGGAATGCAAATTTTCTTTACTTCAGTAATCATGTTCTTGCTAATATACTGTTTTGCTTTCATCTGAAAAAATGTACCAGTGTGGCAGAAAGAAAAATAATATTGATTGGTGGTGTCTTTTAAAGCTTCATAAAGTAATTGATATAAAATATCTGGATGAGATATTTCATTCAAAAGTGTCTGTGTAGTACTTCACAGAGGACCATACACAAATATAAACACACTGTCTTGATGACAATGAATATAACTGTCTCATGCATGATTATAAAAATTTGTTTATGGAAGATATGATAAAACACACTTTGCAGAAGGCCAAAACCAAATCAACAACAGCAATATGATGAAAATTACCAAAATTTAATTGCTAGGTATGTCAGGACAATGTGCAGAAAATAATAGACACTAGTACTTAATATAATTTTTATCAGCTATATAGACATGAATTCTACTGGAAATATCATAGCAGAGCTAAACATTTTATAGGTCTTTAAATGTTTTGCTATCATTATTTACTTAACTTTAAAAATATCTCTGCTTTCCAAATTTATGTTATAATCCCCTTCCTTATAGAAGATAAACATGAGATGCAAAGGGTAAAGAGATTTATCAGCATGGTTCAGATACAAAAGGTTGTTAGAGTGTAAAATACCTACTCTAACCAGTCAGTATCCTGCAATGGATGTCTGATTGGATGTGATTTTGTAGTCAGGAAAGACAGCTTAAAATCATTTATAAAGTATCCCAGATCTTTCAATAATAAAGTCAGAAACTTGACTGATACCTGAAATTAACTTGTCATAATTTAGGGTGAAATCAACACCCATCTGGAGCCATCTTCTATCCTTCTGATTCATATGTATTTCAGGAAGAGAATTATAGCCATAGAGAAGTTATCAAAAAGTTATAAATTCATCAATTCTTTTTTTTTTCCTGTGTTACCTTCACTCTTTTTTGGGTCTTAGTGTAGATTTTTTTGCATGGTTGTAATCAGTAAGATGAATACCATTTCACTTTAATCATAAAAATTACTTTCATATTTATTCAGTACAAATATTTTATTGATTAATGTGTCATGTTCAATAAAATGTTCTCTTTTTTTAAAGTTTATTTTGTGACTTTTTTTCTTTTCTTTCTAATAATATTGCAATGCATATGTTTGAATATTGTATTCTATTATTTTAAGACATCTTAGAATGGAAACATTAGGTTAAAGGCTAGTAACTTTTGTTTCTATGGATCTTGATACATACAGCTAAGTATATGAAAAAATAATTATTCCAATTTATACTATAGATACAGGTTTTACAACATACATAAAAACATGTACAAATATAATTTAAAATATAATATCTGATAGTCTGTATGTGACTTAACTTTTATTTCTTTTCCTAGTAGGGATATATATTTTATATTTTTTCCCATCTGACTTTCTGAATTTCTGATATCTTGTTACCCCATCTATAGTGTAAGCAGTTTAAATATCCTATGGAAACAAAGTCTTGATGTATTGTTTTCATTTTCTTAAAATTTTCATTGAAGCTAAGTTGTGCATTTTCGTACAAGAATTTGTCAGCTCTTCTGGTGTGGTTTCTTATATCACCTCAAATTGTATAAAAACAACGGACTTTGGAGACAAACAAACAATAATAATTAATTGAGCCAAAGTTACGCCTTGGTAATGGAACTTCCAATGAATGTTGCCACTACTCCTATAACAGACAAAATGCTCATGTTATGTAAAAAACACAATGTCATAGCACCTGCACTGAGTTCTGTTCAAAGCTCTAATGTTAACTATTTATGAAATTTTGAAAAGGCTACTAAACTTACCTTAACTTTAGTTTATATGTTTGTATGTTCATGTCAATGTTGTTTAAACCATATACAGAGAAGTCAATTAAGTACACTATCAGTATATTATATAGCAAAAATTTAAAAAATAAAATATATCAGAGAAATATTGCTTTATGAAAGGCATTTTTAATTCAGTAAAATATATTATTTTCTATGGGTGATGGTGAAAATATATTTATATATATATTTGAAAGTCCCTAAACTAAATTTCCCATTCTATTGTTTTATCTAGTTCTCTATGTAATCTTCCATTCTGTTCTGCCCAATTTCCATTTAAATATATCTATAGAGTTATTAATTTCAATAACTTTCATTCTGTTTTTAGTTTTCTAATTTTGATTTGATTCTTGTTTACAAATTTCATTGAGCTGCTGAAATCCCCCATCTTGTGATCTATTTTTTTAAGATAGTAATGATAATTATTTTTAAGTCTGTGTCTGGTAACTCTACTGTTGAATTATCTGTGAGTCTGTTTCTATTGTCTGCTTGTGTTTTCCTATTATTTAGTCAAACAAAGACAAGCATTTACCTCTTCCCAAACTATTTTCTTATTGTTTTCTCTGTTGTGTTCCTCTCTGTTGTCCTTAATGTTTGCCTAGTTCACACCTCTCATTCATTTAGTCTAAACTATGATAATTTATTTATTCCACAAATGTATGAGAGTATTTTACTTGAAAGCCCATTAAAAGATTATTTTTAAAGATTCCTTTCCCAATTCTCCAATGCAAATTATCACCCATTATTCTGCTTCATAACATACTTTATCATTTACTAACATTTATCATAATTATAAATTATATTCTCATTTTAGTTTTTATTGGCTTAATGTCCAATTTCCACACACCTCAACCCCCATTTTATCATGTTTTACATTATCATTATTTACTCATTAATATCCTACAGTAGATTATCAATATATTTTTCTCTTTTGATATGTTAGTTCACTGGTTAATAAAATAAGACAGAAATAGTCCATTTTTATGTATCTGTATTTTAGTACAACTTTTGCTGTGTCTATATTAATAATGTGAATATTATCATAATTTACACACTGAGATTAAAGGCTTTAAGTATAGACCTTAAGATTCCTAAATTCAGCTGAACACATATAATAAGATGTTATTTTTCTTTAAATTTTTAGCAAGTAAGTAATTATCACTACTATCAGAAATGAGGTACTATTAAATTACAATGAGTAAACTGAAAAAGGAGAAGAGTTCATTCATTTTGAAAAAGGTGATTCAAGGTTCCTCTTCAGGTTGAAATTGAATTATGTACATAATTGAAATGTGTCTTGATGAGTAAATTATTTCTAAACATTTTCAATGTGTGTGGGTGTGTGTGTGTGTGTGTGTGTGTGTGTGTGTGTGTGTGTGTTGGGGGGGGAACATGTGTCCAACATGAATACTTCTGATACATTAATGAGTAAGACAAAAGTGAAATAATATAGACATATGTTGGCATTTCACTTGGCAATGGCATGAGTGATTTCTTTGCTCAATCAGCTAATAGTTTTCAAATATTGGAAGGATATGTCTCAATTTTTGTGCTATTTGTAATTAAATGGCTACAGATACAGTGCACTTTTAAGATTAATCTTTAATACTAATATTTCCTCCTTCAATTTCTTAAGACTAGACACTCAACAAAACAATAGATCATGCCTTAAATTTTAGCTTTTGCTGATTTCCTTTGTGTAAATACTCCTACCATGGTCAATTTAAAATTATCAAAGTGAGGTTACTGAATTCTCTTTGAGGTAACAAAAATTCCTATTATATCCTTAGTTTTAATGTCTCAATTTAGTAAATGAAAATATTGTCTATCATATTAATTAATACCTCTTATTTCATATAAATCTTAAGCATTCTCCCCCCCCGTTCCCCTGGAGGACGAGTTGCAGATGGGCCATCTGCTACCTAGGAAAAACGAGGAAGTGAAGTCAGCTTCTCTCATTCTTGCTCACCTTCTCCCACATTTACTTATTGCTGTTTCTGACCTTCCCAGGAAACTTTTTGGTTGACTGGTACAATTGCAAAAAGGTTTTTTGATCTCTGGGCCTAGCAGAAGTCAAAAATATTTATCTTTCTCACGGACACATTGATAGATCCTTAACAGCCTCATTAAGAGGCTATTATTCCCATGACAAGGATGACACATTTTTTTCTACATATGTCTGGTACCTGTCCAAACTTGATTGGTTTCTATTTGTTTTTTGTTTATCTGTGTGTTGTTTGGATAATGCACTTACACAGATTCATTCTTTTGGGGGGTATCACCAGGATTTAAAATGGCTTGAACTTTCTCCCTCTCTCTCTCTGTCTCATAACTCACCTCTCTTTCATGGAAAACACCTATACATATTTTTATCTAGACAAACTCTGAAAGTGAAAGCCAATCCCAACACTAACTTAACTCTTCTTTGCTCTGGCAAACCCATTTTTTATCTTCTGGATTTCTCAGACAGGAGCCAGATTCCATTCTATAGTTCTGGGCTCACTGTGGGAAAGACATATCAAGCTCTTCAAGTTGCCTGAAGAAGCCCCTTGCACTACAATTAAGCTGAGGAGCTGACATCCCCTCCACCTTCTTTTGGGTGAGGGGATGTGTGTGTGTATGTGTGTGTGTGTGTGTTTATGAGTGTGTGTCTTATGCACATGCACATGTGGTAATACAGGGACAGCTCTTTCCAAAGAAATCTTCCACACAATATCCTTTGTTACTCTCAGCTCTCTCTACCCTTTAATGTCCTCACAGTGTGTTCAGGAGAACTGTAACTGATTTTTGACAAAAGATTCTTTATAAATTCTGTGTATGGTCTAGTATTTCCTTTGGAATACACATATATTAGATCTTAGTACTTCAAACAAAATTTGAATTTTAGCTGGTTATTACACCATAAATGTGGGTAACATCATGAGATTTTTCCAATCTACTATCAAAACTGTTCTCATGTCTTTCATTCAAGCATACACATACATATATACACATCTCAGGTACCACATATTCATTATATTTAAAAAAATAGAAAATACAAATAAATGAAAAAATCATAAACAATGAAATGAAGTACACCCAAAATTAATTTCCCAGGAAAATCTGCTTTATTTTGTGCCCATGCAAATAAAAATATGTACAGAAATAGACTCCCTATCATTATTCTCTAGTACCTGTGTTCTCTGCCCCTCCTATTCCTGCTTTATACATTGTGCTCCTCATTCCCTCTCAGCAAATACAAACCATTTTAATTTCAATGGCAGTATGTGTTCTAGTTCATGAATACATTAACTTTCCTGAACTAATCCTCTATCATTGAATATTTAGGTGGGGTTTTTATTTCTATGTAAACCACAATACTATAAACAAATTATATGTGTATCATTTATGTTAATTTCCTTAGAAAGGTATATACTTTTCATTAATCTCTTTTGGTGTTCATTTTCATTTAATAAGTATTAAGCCTTAAACCAAAGGTATACTTTCTAAAGTAGAAATTTAGGTATCAGTTAATGGGAAAAGGATTTATTTGTTCCTTGAGAAATCCTTGTAATTAAGCAATTGCCTGATATTGCTTACTCATAAATCTGAGTTAAATAATATATATTATTCATATGATAAACCGCCCTTACTTATTAATATTTTGGAAGACAATCTAAAATCAATGACTATTTCTAAAAATATCCATTTCCAATGATCCACAGCAATCCTAGATGATTATGTAAAATTCAGTTATACTTCCCACACCTGCTAAATTAGGTTAGCACACTTATCTAGCAGTCTCTCTCTGTATTGTATTGGGTCGTTATTCTAGATTGTTCCAAAAAAATTTTATCTCCCAGAAGATTATGGAATAAATAAGAAGAGAAACAAAATGGAGGTAATGAGTTATACTATTTTTTTCAAAGCTTAGTACAAGTTAAGGAAAGTGTGTTATTTAAAAAAAAAAATACATATTTTGGGTATTATATCATTTTATCCCTTCTAATTCTGAGGATATTCTGCAAAAATTAGAGAAATACAACAATGATGTAGAACTCACATGCTTCTGTTTTTCTGGAATTGCCCATTATGATAACTGACTTGCATAGGAAAAACCTTGCATTAAAATGTAAATGAGTTTTAAAGACAGTGCATCCAGCAATAAGGATGTCAAGCAGGAATTCTCTTATCTAACATTGTCTCTCTTAGTTACCTGCACATTTGGTAATATAGTATTTAAAGATGACTGTTTTAGGCCACAAATGTGCACTTTTGAAAGTAATGATCTAGACTCCTCAATAAATGTGCAAAATTGCAGAATATATTTTATTATCAAAAGTTGGGAATTTAAAAGTTAGACCTAAATTTTTTTAATGTAACTATCTTTAAAAGTGATATTTTTCCTTGAGTATGACTTTATTCTCAAGGGAAAGGCCTCTATTAATTCCTGTCCTTATGCATTAGAACTCTGCATATATGGCTAATGAGGTTCAGTTTGGGCTGTTTATTCCTGTTGAGCACTCTGTCCATATGACCCATCAAGAGAGTAATGGAAATATGGACACTGAACAGGCTGAACAAAGTTATTGAATGAAAATAAACATAATTCTACTAAAAAAAAGACTGCTTCTCTTTGTGGTTTGCTTAAAAATCTGTAAATAAAACAAACCAACATCAACAAAAATAAAACTGAAATTATTTCTGTTGTTAAAAAACACATATCCCCTGTGATATATGTAGAAAAAAATCAGGTCAAGGAAACTTTAAAAACTACTAATTGAATAATATTTAGAGATGCAGTATTTTACTTAATATTTGAAATCACTGAATGGAACTCTTTGGCATAAACCTTTCATAACATGTATTATCGGAGAAAAAAAAGTGATCCTGTGCCTTTAATTTCCCTTTCTGAGAGAGGGAAGGCTGCACACCACTGACAGGCTCACTTGTTCCCGTCTTTAATGTGCAATCTGTTTTCTCCAGCGGAGGGCACTCAGTGTATCACAAACTCAAGCATTAGCACCAACAAGCTCTGAGGAACATCAGTCTCTGGAAAGCCTTCAGAATTAGACAAGGCCTGCCTCTCAGCACAGCTACAAAACACTTTAAACCTGACCAGCTAAATGGATAAACCTACCCTGCATAGCTTTTAAACTGGGGTCTCATACAGCACAGGAGGCCTACTTGCTTGAAGAACTGAAAATCCAGAGGATGATTTGCTTTATCTGGGAATGGCAAAAGCCAGCACAATAAGGAATGCCAGGTATTCTGAAGATTCTCTTTTTCTTTTTCTTTTTTTTCCTCTCTTTTTACAGAGAAGTTGGTTACCTTCGAGATGGGCTGTAGCTCTTTTGCACAGATTGCCAATTACTGCTGATAGGTCTCTGGTGAATTACACAATGATGCTCAGAGCCTAGAGGCCCTCCCCCACCCCGCAACTGCTTCCTTCTCCCTGCCCCCCATCCCAATACGTGCTGATTTTTTTTTTCCTATATGTATATATATATATTTTTTGTCTGTCCCCTCTGGGGAAGTTTGTATGGGGCTACTAGCTCACATGTGGGATCAGAATGGTGTGAATGACAGCCGCACTGTATCATGAAGGTGGTGGTGGTTTCAACACGTGAGACCAAACAAGAAGAAAGCTGAGAGAGGGGTGAACCGTTTTGGATGACAAAGGATGGGTAAGTGAACTTTTGTTGTTTCCTTCTTAGTAAAGCTGATCCTCTTGGCTTCGTATTCTCAGTCGTGGCATTAGCTGATAAAAGACGGGAAAACAGGCAAAAAGCGGCAGCCTCGGAGTTTGCCAGTTGACTCACTATAGTTGCTATTATATTTTTAGATCATTTTCCTTTTTCTCGTTCTTTTAAACTGTAAATGCATAACATGGACTTAAACAGACTGGAGAAATATCTTTCAGACTGTCTCTTCCGAATGCGTATCCTGGCTTGGGAATTGAGCGTGAGATAAATGTTGTTTCCTTCTATTTCTTGATAATATTAACCATGCTTGTATTTCTGGTTGCTGTCAGGAAGATTGTTAACACTTTACTGCGTGTGTGTAGGGGTGGGGTCATTACTTTATCAGAGGTCGCACAAGGGCTTGTTTTATCTTTGAAGATGCACCCTGAACACAGCTTCCAAATTTCCAGCAGTCATTTGCCAGTCTTATTTTTTCAAGTGTGACTGGCTCCCCACCCCCCCACCGCTTTTTCCTGTCTGGGAGAGCTGGAATGTATTTCAATGAGTCTGTAGCTGGCAAGAGGACAGAGAGCAAGATCGGGTTTCAAATTAAAAAAAAAAAAAAAAAATCTTAACTGAGTAAAAGGAGAAGTTTTTTTTGTTGTTATTTTGTTTTTTAAATTAGGGATTTGGCTGATTGCCTCTTGGTTAAAAACATGAATATTTAAGATTAATAAAGAAACTGCAGCACAAGGTACTTTTTTTTCCCCTCACCACTCAGAAATAATAAATCTACTGTTGACAGAGGAAAGAAGTCCTTTAACATGCTATGACTTGGAAATGCAGCATAAGTGCCAATAGATTGCAACTTTGCAGGTTTTCTGAAGTTAATGGAGGTTGGGGAGAAAAAAAAAGTCAGTGAGAAATTTGAACAGGTTGGGATAGGGGGGAAATAATAGTCTGCTGTTTCTCTGCTTGTTTATCCCCCAAATTTGCAAAACCAACTGTGTTAAATATATCAGAAAAAAACTAGTGCTACACAAGATTATTTTGTATCTTATGCAAATATTTAATAAGAATTTGATAATCATAACTTTGGAGTGTTCTGTGTTATTAGTAGTTAGGACACTGAGCCGGTGATCACTGAGCAGGAGAGCCTCAGTAGGAATCTCTTCCTGAATGTTGAGAGCATATATGCTTATTAACACATTGAGAGTACCTCCTGCTGTTACTAGTCTTCATACCATACTTCACTGGCTGTTTATACTGGTCCCAGGGACATGTTTTCAGAGCTCCTATATGGTTATCTCATTATGCAATAAGGATGCCATTTCAAGCAAGGCGAACTTGGGTTACCTTGACAGTTTACTGAAGCTCCTTTGCCAAATCACAGCCTCTTTACTCAACTAAGAAAGATGTACAAGTATAGGGCTTACTAAGATACATTTTTCCCATTACCGGAAGACTTAGTACTCTTCCTTTTGGTCCTGGTGTTCAATAGAGTGACTAGCCAAGCACTGATGTTATTAAATGTCGCCATTATGTGATAAGATAGGCTCAGTGTTTTTCAGTGTTGATGCACATACGAACTCCTGAAACTCAGGAAGCTGTGCTTAGTTCTATGATGCTGTGGCGATTTGGAAATCAAGGAAGAAAGCGTGAAACCTAAATAGCAAACGTGCAACACTGAAGAAAATAAAGCTTTAAGTGTCAAATACATTGTTCTTAAATCAACTGTGCCATTACTACACTAGATGAAATGCCCCTGATATTGGTAAGCTGGTGGTGATTTACATTAATAGCTTTACAATGTGCATTTGTCTTCTTTTAATATTGTAGGTTTCCATTTAATTACGCAGCTGAGAGGCATGCGTGTAGTGCTAGTGCTACTTCCTACACTGCTGCTTGTTATGCTCACGGGGGCTCAGAAAGCTTGCCCAAAGAACTGCAGATGTGATGGGAAAATTGTGTACTGTGAGTCTCATGCTTTCACAGATATCCCTGAGAACATTTCTGGAGGATCACAAGGCTTATCATTAAGGTTCAACAGCATTCAGAAACTCAAATCCAATCAGTTTGCCAGCCTTAACCAGCTTATATGGCTTTATCTTGACCATAATTACATTAGCTCAGTGGATGAAGATGCATTTCAAGGGATCCGTAGACTGAAAGAATTAATTCTAAGCTCCAACAAAATTACCTATCTGCACAATAAAACATTTCACCCGGTTCCCAATCTCCGCAGTCTGGACCTCTCCTACAATAAGCTTCAGACATTGCAATCCGAACAATTTAAAGGCCTTCGGAAACTCATCATTTTGCACTTGAGATCTAACTCATTAAAGACAGTGCCCATCAGAGTTTTTCAAGACTGTCGAAATCTTGACTTTCTGGATTTGGGTTATAATCGTCTTCGAAGCTTGTCCCGAAATGCTTTTGCTGGTCTGTTGAAGTTAAAAGAGCTCCACCTGGAGCACAATCAGTTTTCCAAGATCAACTTTGCTCATTTTCCACGTCTCTTCAACCTCCGCTCAATTTACTTACAATGGAACAGGATTCGCTCCATTAGCCAAGGCTTGACATGGACTTGGAGTTCCTTGCACAACTTGGATTTATCAGGGAACGATATCCAAGGAATTGAGCCAGGCACATTTAAATGTTTGCCCAATTTGCAAAAATTGAATTTGGATTCCAACAAGCTTACCAACATCTCACAGGAAACTGTCAATGCGTGGATATCATTAATATCCATTACTTTGTCTGGGAATATGTGGGAATGCAGTCGGAGCATTTGTCCTCTATTTTATTGGCTTAAGAATTTCAAAGGAAATAAGGAAAGCATCATGATATGTGCAGGACCTAAGCATATCCAAGGTGAAAAAGTTAGTGATGCAGTGGAAACATATAATATCTGTTCTGAAGTCCAGGTGGTCAACACAGAAAAATCACAGCTTGTTCCCCAAACTCCCCAGAAGCCTTTAATTATCCCTAAACCGACAACCTCAAAATCTGACCCCAGCCAGTCCACCCTTGAAACACCAAGCCCTTCCCCAGGGTTTCAGATTCCTGGCACAGAGCAAGAGTATGAGCATGTTTCATTTCACAAAATTATTGCAGGGAGCGTGGCTCTCTTTCTTTCGGTGGCCATGATCCTCTTGGTAATATATGTGTCTTGGAAACGCTACCCAGCCAGCATGAAACAACTTCAGCAACATTCTCTTATGAAGAGGCGGCGGAAAAAGACCAGAGAGTCTGAAAGACAAATGAATTCCCCTTTACAGGAGTATTATGTGGACTACAAGCCTACAAACTCTGAGACCATGGATATATCGGTTAATGGATCTGGGCCCTGCACATATACCATCTCTGGCTCCAGGGAATGTGAGGTATGAACCATGATCCTCCTAAAAGCGTTTCTACTGTGGGAAAGGAGAGGTAAATATTTGAAGTTCTAGAGGTGTCTCTAATCACTAGAAAGAGTAATGACCCTTTTGCTTTTGGGTTTTGCTCAGTGTGAAAGGTTACTTAATTAAATTACAACCACCAGGAAATTGACTGCTTTTTTTTTTTCCTTAAATGGTTGAAACTTGAAGGAAGTTCATTCAAGGATGATATTAAGTTGGAATAAAGCACTATGTTAAAACACCTGTTTTTTAACAGTTTGTATACAGGGGTTGGATTTACAAACACACATACACACAAAACTCTTTTCATCCTAAAATTTATGTCTGGTTCTTGTTGTTTGACTTTTGTAATCAAGTAAAGAAGGAGGGGCCAGCTTAATTTAAAAAGAGTGACTCTACCAAAATTCCAGGAGGTAATGAAGATTTAAACCAAAGAGCAATTTACCCAAGGGTTGATTTTGTTGTACATTTTATAGTTTTAATTAAAGCATGCAACAGGGATCTCATAGGGATAACTGTTTCTGTGTTACTTGCCATTTAGTTATTATACCAGCATAGAGAATGTCAGGCCTATTGTGTAATTGTATTAAGGCATTTAAAGATGTGTTTTTTCCTCCTTTCCTTCCTTCCTACCTTCCTGCCTTCCTGCCTTCCTTCCCTTCTTTCTCCCTTCCTTCCTTTCTTTTCTTCCTTCCTCCTTTCCTTCCCTTTTTATTTTTTGTTTTTGTTTTTTTATTACTGGACATAGATCACTTTTCAAAAGTTTTCTTAAGTGCTGGCTTTCTGTATGTAATCAGAATGAAACTTAAATTCTACATTTTGGCTTTGTCCCTGGTAACTAAAATCAGGTCATGATGTTGTGGATGATTTAGCAATAACATAATGACAAACATAACAGGGACTGTTTGTCAGTGTTGCTGTCATCCCCAAAGACGTAATGTGTATTCTTGTTAAACTAATCCAAAACTAAGTGATGCAAATATTTATAAATAAAAAGAGAGAGATTTGGGTTCTGAGTATTTTCCCTTTCTGTAACAATCACCTCAAATGAAGGCATTTCATGTTATACTATTTTCATTTTCATGAGAATAAGTTTGGATCAGTGTCTGATTATTTAATTTTAAAGGTCACATATAGGAATGCGTTTATGAGTAGGAAACTGGTCACAGATTTCCAACTTGTTAATAAGTAATACTGGATGCAAATGATTCTTTACTTGGTAAAGTTGATCAAAAAGTGCAAAGACTGTGACTACCTAGGCCTTGTTACAAGAATAAATTAGTAAAGAGAGGTAAAGTTCTGGCTCTGTGTCATCTTACTATCCAATTTTACATGATTACTTTTTCAAAAGAAAGTTTTAGTGACAATTTAAAGACTTTGCCCTTTTTAATACTAGTTATAAGAGTTGAAAAATATAAATTGCTCTTTGATAATATATTCCCAAATCTTTCCATAATCCTAAATGCAGATGCTAATGAAAATGTTTTCAGACAAAGCACTGAGTCTGAAGTAATCTCCAACTCAGTGTAATTTGGAATATGGAGCTATTCTTCACAGAGTTCATTTTCTCCTCTTTGTGTATGATTGAAAATAAGAAAAGTAATCCCAGATAATAAATTCCTGAAAGAAACCTGTATAAGCAATTGCCCGTAAAAATTAAAGAGAATAAAAAATTTTATATAAAAGTCTAACAAGGCTTGATGTTTCTATTGCAGGCTGACATTTATATAATATCTGTGAATATTAGTAAAACAAGTTCATCTTGCTTTATTCTAGATTTGTCTTCTATTTTGAGATCTTCTTAAAAACTAGTAATATAAAAAGAAAAGGAAAATCCACTTCCATTCATTCATTTTCTCCTAACGTTTATATTAGAATCGTGATTTTTATTTGTAAGAATCACCAAGAAAGATACTTAAAGAGCTAGCACTTCAGAACAAGTGGTTCTAAAACTTTTCCAGAGATCTTAAATTCCAGAGATTATCCTTTAAAGACCATAGGCATTACCATGATAGAAACAAAATAAAAACATATTTCATTCTGTAAAAAAGTGTTTAAAAATACATTTTGATATTATATGTGTTCTGTAGAGTGATGTTTATGGTCCTGAAATTGCAGTGACATTGTTGGGGTTGGGTGTGGTGTTACAGCATTAAGTAATGAAAAATTTAATTAAATGTTATAATGAAGCTGTTGAGTTGAAATGGTAGCCCTACTGAAGTAGTCAAACTCTCCATGCCCTAAAAAGTAGGAAATGGTTGGCTATACATCTGAGATCATTAACTCCACTTCTGAGTGCTCGGGGTCCAATAAAGCTACGTTTAAATGAGTATTAACTTGTTTTGAAACACAAATACACAGAAACAAAGTGTAGCTGCCACTCCTCCTTTTTGTCAGTGTAATCAGTGTTCAGTATATTACAGTTACAGATGGAAGTAAGAAATGAGGAAAAGTAGATTCTTAGAAATTGTTATGAAAACAATAATTTTCCCTTACTTCTTTGTCACCCTAGAGTAAAATTTCTCTTGTTGAGAAAACTTCTCTACAAAATGAAGCCAAAAGAGAGAATCAATTGGCCCAAGTTTATGACTTCTTAGGATAGTGGAGGTACGCTGAGTTTAGGTCTGGTGGTGTTTTGAGAAACCTCATGTATCAATAGTTTAGAAAAATAGTGAACCATTATTATATTTATAATACGTTTTTGTGAGGTAGGTTTTTAATTCAAAACATCAAACTCTACCCAATAAAGCCATAAATATTTAACTAGAAAACTTAGCACCAAATGCTAATTTTCTAAGAGAGTGCCTTGAAAAAATTGCATTAAATTGAAAATTTCACTCATATAGTTGATGTTACCTTCAATGATCATAATCTAAATATAGTTAAAATATCCATTTTGTCTGTTTCCTTTAAGAAGAAAATAAAAATATTAACAGTCTTCCTTAGAATAATGTCTGTGAGCCACCACACACATCTAGCATGCAATTTATAAAGTAAATAATTTTGGCTCTGATCTTTATAAATTTAAAATTTTAAAGTTCCAAGTGCACATTATATGATAATAATCTGAAGGAGAATATCGTAATAATATAGGCAGTAAAACTTTCTTATATCTATAAAAAAGGGATAGAGTAGATAGCTATGAATAATTAATATGATTTATGGCACAACTCCAATAGATACATTTCAGTCATACTTTGAGTGGATCAGTGTGCTTTGTTGAACTGAATCATTTAATTTGTTCTCAATATGTGCTCAGAGAAGAGAACATAAAACCGAAAGGATACAGCTTTGTCTAAAAAGTGCCACTGACAGAGAAAATTGCAAATACTTACTTTTGAAAATAGCTTGTGAAACTTTGGATAGCTTTATTTCATAAAAAATTATAAGAATTATAAAGTTACTTCATTTTGCATACCAAATTTTTACTTAAAGATTATACAAACAAAATTTTGAATACCTGGTTCTTCTAGGATATGTTTTATCAACTGAAAATAGCAAGGACTTTTATAAAATTAGTAATTGTGAATATAAGCCAAGAGAGTTTGCCTTTTGAATGAAAAAAAATTGAAATTGGTAAAACCTTAACATGACTGAAAGTGGTCTCTAAAGAGATCCTGCGTTCAGAGTGTTTTAAAGGAGAAGTAATTAAAATATAAAGTTTAATGATCCCATAATGCTAACAGTGCTGTCATTAGGGCAATGGGAATATAGGTGACCTTAAGTACATATTTTTCAAATATTTAGTATTTTGGTTACACTCTTCAAAATCAAGTAAAATAAAAATAAATTGGTTGTCAATTGGGGCTTATATTATTTCTTTCACTGCTGTGCAGTGGGTGGTATAGACCATTTCTAACAATTTATATTTATTGAAGGTATTAGGTCATGTCCAAACTACTGATTTAAAGGGGAATATTAACTTCTTTCTACACTGTAGAAATTGACATTTTGAAGTATACTGAATGAACTTCCAATAACTAAAAATCATAATATATTCAGAGAGGATTCTAAGTGAAACAGGCCCAGTATCACTGAGTTTAATACACTTTACTAATATAAAGCTGTAGAAAACAAAGTTAATTTTGGTGGCTGACTACCACTGTGTCATATTAAAATGTTACAAAATTGAAACTATACTTTGTGTATTTAAAGGAAGTCTATTTATGCTTGTGTGTGTGTGTGTATGTACATGTGTGTGTTTGTATTATGTAAGTAAGTGTATGTGCTCATATACAGAAATAGAGGGAAAATATAAGTATATTTTGTCCATTTTGAACACTTGAAATACTAATAATAAAACTTGGGCCATGATTACTGGAATTTGTTACTTAGGAAAATACTTCTTAAGAATAAATGTTTAATAATCTCTAAAATTATATGTATCTTATGTCTAGATAGTCTAGCGTTCTTTTTTGAAAAAACAGAATTTATACTACACATTACCATTTTTGCTGTGACTTTGGGTGAGTCATTTCATTTCTCTGTGAACCATCACTGAATGAGTGTAATTCAACTAGTGCAATATATCCCAACTCAAATCATTCCTCAGAATAGTCAACTTTGTAAAATCTTTGTGGTCATTCCCAGGACTACAAGAGCAAGATGGCATGTGGGGGAAAAACTGAGCTATTTATATTCATTGTCAATGAGGAAAGAGAGAACTTCTTGAGTTACTAAAAGGTGGCATGCTCAGGTGAAAAGCCATACAATGTCTTTATGCTTGAAGGCAAAATATATAACACACACGCACACACATGAGCGCACACACACACTTATATGTCTTCTAAATTCTTCCAAGTAACTAGTTATTTTGAAAGCATTTAAAATATGACTTTAAAAAATCTACCATCTAAATTTGATGCAACTAAATTTCATTCATGAATACAATTTTTATTAGTCTGCAAATAGTACTGGTGAAGAGTGACAGCTGCCAAGAAGGCCCAACATGGCTAATTTAGGACAGGTTTTAAACTGACAATAAATGGTTCAATTCCTTTTTCTAGAATTAGCTAGTATTAGCATCTCAAGAACAAGTTTTTAATAATTGGTTGCTCTCTAAATCCCCAAGTTGAGAAGTCTGACTCTGGTCTTAGGAATGGATAGCTTTTGACACACCCCAGTAATCTTTAGATGATTCCAGAATTTTTCATCCTGTGACTTTTCTATATTCAGTAAAATCTAGTCATCCTAGTTCTCAAGAATTACATTTATAGATAGCTCTATGCTTTGGAATTTGCTCGGGAATATTAGCATTGGGTACTTGGTGACTCATCAGAATTTTCATGTCTCTAGAGTTTCATGAATCACTAAATCAAAGTGAAACACTAGCAACCTGTATATCACCAGACACTGGAAGTTTTGAAAAATTACTCTGTCTTTTGATCAGTGAAAAGCATAAAAGAGATGCTGAATATATTTTAAAAATTAAAACTGATTTTTATATTACCCAAAGAACTACCATTCATTGAGTCAGTTTGATAATATCTCAATATTCTTAAAATGAAAGAGAAATTGTGAGGGTATTTTTCTCATGCACTCCATAAGCCATTAAAATTTTAACTGTTAGTTAAGGAAGGTTGAGAAAAAGCACAGTATTTCCTATGATATCAGAATCACTGACTTTTTAATAACTGCTTTAATATGCTTGAAACTGCTCTATAGGGGCAAAGGATATGATTTATACTCCTGCTAACTGGTTTAAAAATAATGCTTCCACCATCAAGAGAAATTAGGGTCCTTTAAAAGTAAGACATTTGACTTTAAGTCAAATCTTACACATTATAATACTTGTAAAGTTTGGTAATTAAATGACAGCAAAGTGAATACACATTAATAAAAAGGTTAAAGTAAGGGTGAGAATATAAAATTTTCAGAAAAAATTATGTCCAAAAATTATGAACAAGCTTGACTAAAAAAAAAAAAAAAAAAAAAAGCTGAATAAAATTGATGTCTCGATATCAGATAAACAATAAACACGTGCATAATTAAATAAGATTATGATATTTAACATTATTGTCTGTACATGGAAATGAGATATCTTTTAATACTATATAAATGGTATTCTTAAACATACTTAAAAATAACTTTGAAATATAATTGCATTTCAACAACCATGTACAATTAAACACCCATATATCCCACATAAATATTTCTGAAATACTGAAATATATGTTGTAAACAGGTAGTAGATTAATATATATTATAGTTTTGAATAAACCCCATTCTTTACTAACTTGACCAGTCCCCATAAATTGCCTCAATTATAAACATTTGGAGGAAACATTAAAAAAATTTAATGGCATCAAAATAACTTTATGTTTCTTTTCTCATTGCCTCAATGTATCATGATGGTTTTCTGAATTTTTGGACATCCATACAGCTTCTCTCTCCTTTATTTCAGTCTTTCATATATTCACTGAATTCTCAGACTTTAGAGTTAGGGGTAAAGATGTAATAACTAAATCTAGCAAGAAGGGTCATCTCTTGATTTTTCTTTTATTTTTTAAAAAAATGTAAAGTCTTCTGGTAGAAAAAAGTAAGGTACAGTAAACATGTTTGTCACTTTGATTTTTAAAAGAGAATTTTAAAGTAAAGAAAGAGTAACTATAATATCAAAACAAAATTTCCTAAACAAATTTATAATTATCATTTTTATCTACTATTTCAGTTGTTAGGATCTTCAAATCTCATTGAATTATAAAAACTAAAATTTGTATTAGGTTTTACAATATATTTGAATATTTGAAACAGACAAGCTAAAATGAGTATAGATGGATTTGTTTAAGAAAACTCACTGTTTTTTAGGATCTCAGTAAGCAAATGTATTCCAGAACAGAAATATATAATGTTATGAATTGATTCCATTTTGAGGTTATTTTTAATGTTAGAGCAAAACCATATAGACACTAATTTTGGAATACCAAATGATACAAAGAGGGAAAATGCTTGAAATCGTTTTATTTTGGAAAGTCAATACTACTTAATTCATCTTCACTGTATGTTTTCATTTTAAAAGGTAATGATTGCTGTTTTGCTGCCTTCTTTTAAAATTAAATATCATCAGATAAATCATTGAAATTATACTGATTTTATTAAAACAAACAAACAAGAAACAATCTTTGGGTATAAATTCTATGCTTGCTTTTTCAATTCCTCCTTCTTCCCTCAAGTCACATTTACTGAAATGTTTTTTTTTCATTTTCTGCTGGAGATCTAATTATTTACTGTGCTAGGAATTATAAAAAGTTGATTTCTTGTTTCCTTTAACCGATTCCTATTAAATACATTTATGTGCAAATGAAGTCTTGAAAATATTGCTTGTTTGTTTCAGCATAAAGTTGATCATGATGCATTTCACTATTTGATATTTATTATTTTAAATTGAGACCAGCTATTGTTAAATATTCCTAATAAGACTAAAAAAAAAGGAAAATAATAGAAATATAAGTTAATTATGTCTGAATCTTTTTTGGTATGGTCTCCATAGATGAAATATTGTTATTTTCTTCTGTGTTTATAGGTCTGAAAAAGTAATAGCAGAGAGGACAGCCTTAAAGTACTTTAGGTTGATAGTCAAACCACAACATGGACCAAAATTGCATTGATCCAGTGGTTAGATCAAGGGGTGAAAAAGAGGTCTCAGAGATTTGTTTTACTTCTGTAATACTGGACAAGTAAATATATCTGACCTTTCTGTGATATAATTTTTCCATCTATTGAACTGGGATAATAACTTTCCAACTAACTTGTTGAAATGATTAATGAGCTACTATTCGGAAACCACTCCGAACTCCTCCATAAAAAAGCTTCAGTGTAAATATAAATTATTACTAGCCATAAGCCCTACTGTCTACGGAAAAATGCAAAATACAATGTGGCTGTA
This sequence comes from Balaenoptera musculus, assembly GCF_009873245.2. Lineage (NCBI taxonomy): Eukaryota > Metazoa > Chordata > Mammalia > Artiodactyla > Balaenopteridae > Balaenoptera > Balaenoptera musculus. The sequence continues at coordinate 22,824,507 of NC_045797.1, forward strand.
TTATTTTCATTGTTATTATTAGTTATAATGATGGTTATAATACTCCCTGATGTAGAAACAAGTGTTGTGGTTACATTTTTAGTAAAGTGAATAATAAACCTGAACTTTCAGTCCCTTGTCTGAGCTGTAATTTAGTTTGGGTACCAGACGCACTGATATTTAAATAATACCTCAGGGTTTGTAAAATACTTCCTTGGCTGAATACTTTTTCATGTTTCAAAGAAAGCAGCATTTACAATTCTTTTATTGGTATTAACTCTAAAGAAGAAATGGGTTATAGAAACAACTTATAAGTTTCCAGTCTGATCAAGTATTGCCCTTCAGCTCATTTTCTTAACAAATGGAGGCAGTTTTAATTTCCCCAAAGTGTTTATGCATGACAAGTGGGAATTTTCAAATAATATGTAGGGTATTCCTTTTGAATAAGTTAATACGTGATTTTAAGGACCGGATATTTCTCTAGTGTATATGTATATACATACAGACACACATATGTTTAATGCTTTGATGTGAATAGTATTTTGGTTGAATATAAAATGAGCTCTTATTTTTGCATAAATATATGGTTATATAATTCCTATTATTTATGATATACTTAAAAATGAAATACATTTAAATTTTCACATGGACTATTATTGTATGCTGTAAAATAGAGGGCACCACTGGTATAAGTCCTTTACAAAAACAAGCAGGCTGCAGACAAAGAAAAACGCTAGCATTGCTAGAGAAGACAGTAAGTTGTTTTCTTTGTGATTGGAAAGGCAGAATTATTCCAAATTGGAAATTCTGCCAGTTGATGAATGTCTCTTCCAATTATGTATTCTAGAATGAGGGAAATAACCACATAATGGGGTCACAGACGCACTGGACCCACTGTGAAATAGATCTGAACCAAAACTCCATTGATTTCATGAGCCTCTACGCTGACCAGGGGACCACAATGATATTTTGGATCTCCAGGATTAGTGTCCCTTCAGAGTTGATGTCCCCAATAATCCACAAAAGTCTGATTACTTCACTTTCCCCAGTGCACATTCACCTTGGTAAATAGCTGTATGTAAATGTATTGTGATTTAAGTTAGACTTCTGTCCACTTGACCTAGCAGTCTTCCACTTATACAGACTAAGAATTTAGTAGACTGCTCCTGTATTTTTTTCTAAGGACACCATAGTTAAATAGACAACATCATAGGTCTGTTTTGAATCAGACTACATTGATTACTGCTTTAACTTTACTGTCCCATATGGTAACCATGCCCATCTTGTCTTGGCACTAGACCTGTGCCACCCAAGAATCTCATTTTTCACATTACATTTAGGGACACCAGTTCAGTGGTAGCTGTTCCCACTGTAATTTCTGTCCTGCAGTGAAGAGTGACAAGAGAGACATAAATCCTGAACTTCCTTTTTCAATCTCTTTCCCCTCTTCAGTTGCCAGGCTGTCAATCAATTTTATCATCTTGGAATATGGTCCACAGTATTCTAACCAGATTTTCTTTAGTTTTTGAGAATTACTGCTTAGACTCCAATCTAGAAACTTAAAAGAAAAGAGAATATAAAATGTAAATATAAAATTCTGACTTTCTGCAATTCATAATTCTTTGAGCTCTCTATCCACTCATGGTCTATCTATCTTTTCTCAAATGATTATAGAGGATAAGAGATAATTTTAAACCAATATTCCAACTATTTCCCCTTTAATTTTGGCATAACACCTTCCTTGAGAATGTGCATACAGTTTTCCTCCAAAACATGAAGATTGGCAAGGATCATTGGCCTAGAAAGAAGATAGCATCCATTCTCTTTCTCATTGTGTTTCTTAGAATTTATTGGAACATGGTCATCAATTGCATAAGCAAATATACAATTTTATTAATGTTGTCGAACTATTCATATTCTGTTGATAGTAAACAAAGAGATAATCTTATTCTAAAATATGAACAAGTATAATTTTGTGGATTAATCTGACATGTTCTTATTTATTTATTTATTTATTTCTAATTTTAAATGAATGCTTTGTTTAGGAAATGTTGAAAATATGAGATTATTTATAAAAATAAGCAAAATATTATCAAAAAATCCCACTATGCAGAGATAATACTTTAAATATTCTGCTACATTTACATCTAATAATATGCACAGATATGTGTATGTGAGTGTTTATACAATTAATTTAGCATTGAAAACTGTAGCATAGATTACATAAACTATACTGTTACTTTAAAGTTAACATTTTGTGATGAATAGAGTCACTTTTAAAAATACTGTTTTTGAAATTACATCCCTAAAGTGTCATATTTTACTTACACTTCCCTTTTTCTTGAACTGTTATGATGCTTTGTTTCACTGTTATAAATATTTCTTCAATGGCTTCCTCATCTAGATAGATTCCTAGAAGATAAAATTCATAGCCAAATGAATGAAAACGTTAAATTTAACTCATGTCGCCAAATTACTCTCTTAAAAATATATACCTATTTGTATTACCACATGAACTGTACAAGAGTTATTTTCCCACATATACACCAACATTATTTATCTTTTTTTTTTAAGAAGTTGACAATTTTTTTAGTGTTTAATATTTATGTCTTTGGCTTTAGGCTGTAGAATTTTTTTTCTGTGTATTTTGTGTTATTGGATTTCTTATTTTGAAATATGATATATAAATAGTCCGTGGTGTCAACAGTAATACTAGTTTTCATTATGTATTTTTACATTGCTTTTATTTTTAGAAAGGCCTTTTCCATCCTGCAAGGAAACATTTACTATGTTTTGATCACTCCCTCAATAATTTTATTTTTATATTTATTTCTTTAATCTACCTACAATATCCTTTAGTATATCATGTGAAACATGGAGCTAATTTGTTTTTTATCACTAAAGAATTATGAAAAATGTGTTTTACCATTTTAATGTAGAATTTTCATATATCTGCATCAGTTTTGTGTTTTCTATCTTCTTCCCATGGGTTCATTCTCTATTCTTATATCAGAATCATATGTTTACCCTATTACAGTTTTTAAGTATTTTTTTTTAATTTTTATAAATGTGTCTTTACTCCTGCTGCTAAATTCCACATATATATTTTTAATTGTCTTGTTTATTCATCACTGTTTTTATTTGAAATAAAATTTTGCATCTTTCTCTCTCTGTCTCTTTTTTTCTGGAGCACACACATACAACATACACACACACACAGTATTTTGACTGGGATTGTGTTGCTCGATTAATTCATTTGGAAATACTTGAAATATCTACAGTCATCAAAAAGAAATGTTATAAATGTTATGGCATAAAAATGGCATAGAGCTCCATTTATATTATCTATTTCTTACATCCTCAATAAACATGAGCTGATTTGCTTTTATTATGATTCTAATATGTATATAAAAACATATATATATGCATGTATAATTATTATCAATATTTTGACCAAATCCTTAATTTCAGTAGATTGTTTTTTTTTGAAATTTCTGGTTCAAAAATAAGTTTATAAAGAAAAAAAATGTGTTAGCTTTCTAATAGCTACATTTCTTCTTTACTTATTTTTCTATATTGTATTGTCTAAATCTTCTAGAATAATGTTACACGATTATGGTGATCTGGAGCAAAAATTTTTTTTTTCTAATTTTAACACAGACTGTCTCCTGTGTTTTTGTACATTTTATCATTCTATTTATTCATTCACTTATTTATTCAACAAAAATGTATTGTATACCTACATTAGTATCTGTTAACACTGGGCTCAGTGCTGTGTTTACAGTAGTGGATAAAATACTTTGTTTTAGGTAAAAATTTATTTGTCACATTTTTCATACCTATAGTCTCATAAAATACACATTTATCAGGATGGATATTAAGTATTACTTAATGACTTTTTGTCACTTTGTTTTTCTCTTTTTATGCGTCCTGTATTTTTCCCCACCTTTTAGTTATTCATTTTATGAATTACATACTTTTGTTTCCTAATGTTAAAAGTTATTTGCAATTCTGGAATACATTATGGTTGTTTCTTTCATAATATTTTTCCTAGATCAGCTATCATTGTGTCTACTTTTGTTTGCAATTTTTAAATCTCTCTTCACTAATAAGGGAACTCAAAATTAAGCTCTCTTTATCAGTTGTCACATTTATTATCATTTTTCTAGTTCTGAAATGGTTAAAATAATATGGACATAATCTTTTCCTTGAAATTTATAAAACATTCCCCAAAAACTGCCTTCATGGTTCTCTTTTGGGAGAAAATGGCACAAATTTTTATCTAGTTTTTTTTTGCCTTTTTGTGTCCTTGAATCAGAATGTTGAATTAGATTTCTTAGAAAAATACCCATTTCATTGAAAATGTAACATATATAATGATTTATATAATAATTACATTTTCTTAAACATCTTCTCTAGTCATGTATTTGTTCATTCAGTCTCTGTGGACCACTATACTAGAAACTGTAAATGAGGCAGGTGAGTTTCTTCAATCCATATTCTAATAATCCAGAATAAAGTCATTAAAATATTAGATGTACTTTTTTCTTAAGATTTTAAATTCCTTAATGATGTATAACTTCTCTAGTTGTACTTTTTTGTATTTTAGTTTCATTAATTTATTCTTGTTCATAATTGCTGAAGGTTTTCAGATTTATTGTTTTCTTAAAAGAACTTGAGATGCATTATCTTCAGACTACAGGAAATTATATCAATGTTCTACTTCCCATGGTATAATATCATCTATGTATGAATGAATCCCTCCACCAATACTCTCTGACATTCTAAGTTATTTTACCTTATCATTCTTATCTTACATTTCACTGCCTTATATAGCCAAATTATTTCTTTGATCTATAAGGGGTTGGCAAAATATTTCTGGAAAGGACCGGATAGTAAATATTTTAGACTTTGTGGGCTATATGGTCTCTGTCACAACTACTTTACCTGCCATCGTAGCATGAAAACAACCATAGAAAATATATAAAAGAAGAACACATCTGTGTCCCAACAAAACCTTATTTGCCAAAAACAGGCAGCAGCTGGATTTGGCTCATGTCTTATAATTTGCTGACTCCTAATCTAGATCAGTTTAAACATTCCTGAGTCTTAACACTCAAAAATAAACAGCATAGAATTTTCTCCTAACTTGATACCTTCTTCTACTACTGCCCTATCTTAGTCCTCCCCTTCATAGAAAATCTTGTCATAAGATTCTATCCCAGTCTGTATTTCCTCATCAGTCTCTCAATTCTTCAACCCACTACAATCTGTCATCAGAGCCTGTCAAGCCATCGAAAGAGCTCTTGCTAAATTTGCCACTGACTTCATTATCACTAAATTCTATGTCCTTATTAAAATTCTTTGCTTCACTATGATATCTCAGTAACATTCAACACTGGGTCTTTTCTTCCTTCTTTAAATGTTTTCCTTTCCAGAATACTGTAATCAGACCATTTCCTCTTCATTCCAACATATCCTTTTCCATTTCCTTTGTAAGCTCAACCTGAATATTATGTTTTGCTAAGGCTCTTTCCTTGCATCTCCTCTTATACCACTATATTATCTCTCTCTCTGTCTCAATAATCACATTTACATAGACAGCATGCATTACCATTTATTACTAACAATAAATAAGTTATTTCTCTATTGCTTGACCTCTTCCCTGCATTCCCCACATGTATACCAATTTCCTATTTGACATCTAAATTCAATTATAGAAGAGTACCTTAATCCCATTTCCAAACAAAATCATGATCTTTCTTTCTGAGCCTGTTTTCCTTTTGCCGGTTCTTGTCTTGTGAATGAAGCTATCCACTTCTGTAAGTCAGAATCATAGGAACCATCCTTGACTCCGTCCTCACTCTCACATTCCAAACAAATCACCATGAAGTCCTGCTGGTTTTACCTCTTGAGTATCTCTCAAATCCATCCATTCCTCTCTATCTTTACTATTGCCACATTTTTGTCCTATTTAGTCTCCCTAGCTCAGCTCTTGTTCCATTGGATTTATTCTCTACACTGAAAACAAGAAGCATCGTTCAAAACAAAAGCTGATCATGTCACCATCTTCCTTTATTTCGAGCAATTTGGTGGAGTCCTGTTGTTCTTTGGATGAAAATTAAAACCCTTAACATGACCTTAAAAACCCTGAATGATCTGGCCCTTCCTTCACAGATCCTTCTCACATCACACTCCTCTTTGCTCTCAAATCTCCATCCAAAGAAGCTTCCTTTTACTTATCCTTTGACAACGTCATTCTATAAGCCCAGCCCTAGATGCTACTCACTCTACTTAGTTAATTCCTAACCATCACCTCCTCAGGAAGCCATTGCTGAAATCCTTACTGTCAAACCACAAGATTTAATTCTTCTTCACTATCACTTCTTTTTAATAATGATTTGATTAACATCTTCCAATTCTATTTGAATCTACTGTATCCAAGGAAAGGTAATATATGACTATTTTTGTTTGACTTTTATCTCCAATGCTTTACTCCATACATTGTATAGAAGAGGAATATCATAAATGTTTACTGAAAGAATAAATAAGTGCATTCCCAAATTTTACTTCTCTTTATTTTCTGCCTTTTAAAAATAGACTCCCTTCTTTGAAAAGTCACTTTATAAATTATTCTCTTGAAAAATTAGTAAGTTTATTTCATTATTTAAAGTTCAAAACTGTAGATTAAGATATAGATTTGGTGTAGCCCATTTTTAATAATAATTTTTCTCATCTTATTATGTCTATGTTCAAGATGACAAAACACATAAGGGCAAAAGCAAGAAAAATATATATAACTTTGTTTATATATATAACTTTGTTTATCATTTTCCTAGCATTTTTGTATATTTTTGTTACACAAATAAAATTAATAGAAGCAAATTGTTTATAACCTGCCATTTTTATTTACTTTATTGTGAGCATATTAAGCATCCACCTACAGCATAATTTAGTTACTGCATAATACTGTATATTATTTTACTGTACACGGGTTACAGTTTTGTTTTGGTGGTTGTTTCAAAATTTTTGGAATAAACAAACTTAAGATGACCACCCTTGCACTTATGTCTTTCTAAATATACTTAATGATTACAGTTTTATATTAAAATTTCAAACCATCTTATCCAACATTTAAAAAAAACTGGTAGTGATCTGTTACAATTTAGATCAAAAGGTATTTTGTTGTTTTTTTAAGATTCACCACTTTGATTACAAATGATACCCATAATATCTTACATTTTTTTGACATTTGTATATTTTACTTTCTGTATATTATGTTCATTTGCTTTGCCAATTCATAATTCTTATTGACTTCTGTAGGGTTTTTTTTTTCTATTTCTATAGGTTTTAAATTAATTTATTAATCTTTTAGCTTTTATAAATGTCACAGATGTTTTTCTCAGCACCTGTTATTCATCTTTTAATGATTTCAGGTGGGATTTTGATTATATAATTAGAAAATTAATTTCACATAATTAAATTATTGTATGTTTTATTTTATGGTTTCTGCCTTTTTTTGTATAGTACAAAAGTTATCTCCAGAAATATTAAATAAATATTCATTTTGTTATCCTCTAATAGCTTCATGGTTTTATTTTTTGCATGCAAATCATTAATTCAACTTTTTGTTGTCAAAATTTTACCTAGTTCCACAAACTCATTTGTTATTTACTCACAGTTATGAAATGTTCTATTTGTTAACCTGCAAAGCATTAAATACTTATAGATACATATATTAAAACTGTATGCATATATATTTATGTGATATATGCATGGATTATGTTTTCACATATATGTTTCCATATATATACAAATATATATGAATACACATGCTCTTCTATTAAACTTTTAATTTTCCTAATAATTTTATCCAGTCTTTATTTAATATAATCAGTTGAATTACATCTCATTGTTCATATTTTTAAAATATTCTGGCTATAATTTTGAGTTTCTATACTTAATTATTAAAGTCATTATATATAATATAGTATATGTATACCTATACATATATAGTATTATATATGTATACATTATATTATTATATATAATATACATTATATTATATATATGTGGTTTTTTCAGCTACCTTGCTTTCTATTGCTTTTTAACCTCTCCAAAATGGTATTCTAGAAATAAATCACTGTTAACTCTTTACTCTGTACTCTTTTGGATATTTTCTGTGCATATATAAATGAATATGTTTTTCTTCTTGTATAATATTATACTACCTGTAATGATCTAAATTCTGTTTGTATGCTTTTGGCTTTGTTTCATGTAATATATCTTGGACATTTCTCCATGATGACAAATAAAGATCTACCTCTTTGTTTTTAGTTAACTAAAATGATTCTCTAGTGGCAGACAAGTGAGATGTTTGAAAACATGGAGATGAACTTTAGAATTATTATGTTAGTACCATAATAAAATTTATTTGATACTTTTATTGGAATTGTGTTATTTTTAAAGAAAAATTCGGAGTGAATTAATACCTTTTAAATTCTAAATCTTCATCTTGAGATATGATAAAACTCTACTTTTGTTAACTTATATCTGAGTTAAGTAAACAGTGAAACACTAAACTATTTTGCATATGGGAGAAAATTTATTTTATATATGTTACAATTACAGTTAACCTTTGAAGGCCAGTTTGAACTGCTTGGGTACACTTATCCGTGGATATTTTTCAATAATAAATAATACAATACTACACAGTCCATGGTTGATTGCATCTGATGATGCTGAGGAACTGCAAATACCAAGAGCCAACTATAAATTATAGGCAGATTAACCCCTGCATTGTTCAAAGTCAACTGTATTTTATTTTTGTTCCTAATATGTACATGATGAATTTTCCTTTTTTGATATTTTCTACCTGTTTTTTGCTATCATCCACCTAATCCATGTTTGTGTGTGTATGTAGAAGTGGGGGTTGTATTTTTTTATGTGCCTATTACAACCAAAAACAATACTATTCCAAATGTTAATTCCAATTGTGTTTCAGTATATTTTCTTTGGTTTAATAAATAGGACATTCTTCATTTATCCATTATCTCTTAACTCTCCCAACTGTTAAAATTTGCATCATTTATTTTAGTCAAACTTCTGAAATGATGTTGACCAGTTAGGAAGCTCAACAGTTTCCCTCCCTCTCATCTTCACAATAGTCTGAGGAGGAAAATCATTACTGTGGATGATTTGGACCAAAATCTAGAATGTTCAAAGTGATAGAGCAGTGTTATAGCAGATAATAAAACTCTTCTGCAGGAAGGGGCTGCAATAAGGTGGCCTGGCAGCAATTCTCAAATGAGAGTGTTTCTACTCTGAGGGAGTAGACTTAGACAAGTTGCTCTGAGTAATATCACTTTCTTCTTTAGTATTTTCTATTAGGCTTCTTCTAACACTTGTAATCTTTTGGGTGGAGCTACCAAGGGAGCCAAAATAAGCATATAAGTTTGTGTCAAAATATTAGGAATCTTCTGTTTAAATTTGCCCATGGGTTGCATTTAATGAAACCTAGGCAAACTCAGATGTCTTCAAGGGCAAGAGAGATTATATGAAACAATATGTATGAATAAATAAGGATTAGGAATTAGGGGGACTATGGAAACCTACAGTGACATGGGCAGACTGTGTAGCCTATGTCAACTGTTTTCTTATCTATAAAATAATGAGACACAATTAACATTGGGCAGGCTCAGGTAAGTGTGTAGAGAACTAGAACTAGGAAAACTTTCCTCAGGGACTTGTAAATGCTGAAGTATGGATATTTTCATACCCCTCTCCACCCCCCAAAAAAACTCCTAAAGTAGGAAATGATCTACTAGAGTGTTATTCAACCTCAGCACTATTGATATTTGGGGTCAGATATTTGGTGTTGGCAGGAGGTAGATCTGACCTGAGCATCATAGGAAACATGTCTGGCCTGATCCATAAGAAACCAGCAGCAACACCCACCCTCCAGCTGTGACAACTAACCGTGTCTACAGATATTGCTAGATGACCCCCTGGGAAAAGGGAAGTAACATCAACTATGGTTGAGAACCACTGATGTAGCACATAGGATTTGGTCTTGGAGAGATAAGAATACATTTCTGTAGCCAAGAAAAGTTCACTAGTGATCCTTAGACTTCAAAATCTTGATGTCATCTACATGGAACAAGGGGTAATCTAAGCAGAGATGGGTAGGTAACTCTAAAGTAAACTCAGGCTCACATCAAAATTGAGAGAATTTCTATGTCAAGCTTTTAACAAAGTGATATCAGGATTTTGTTGATGACGGGAATGATATACTTTGTTTTACTGTGACTCTTATCCAAGGTGAAAGGACTAATAGGTGTCTACAGTTAAAATGGTAACAATCCTGTTCCAGGAAAGAATGAGAAGAAATGAATGGTTTTGCTGCCACCATAGTAGTAATGTAGACCTAGAGAATTTTGCATGAGGAGAGGCAATGTTGGGAGAAGTAAGTACATGATAGTTCTTGTCAGAACTTGTCAGCCTTGTCAGCCATAAGGCTCCTGAGTAATTGGGTTTGGGAAACACAAATAGCACCAATCAGGTCTAACAATATTTAATGCATAAATATTAGTTAGGCATCAGTGAATTTAAGACTATGACTTTGTTTGACCATTATATACATGGACAGGGGAAACACCATAATAAAAGATTTTCTACTCTCAGTTCAAAGTTGGAAGACCTGAAAAGCAAGAATCAAGGGGGAAACTGAAAAGCAAATAAAAGGTTTTGAACACACCAAGTGAAAATGTGTAGGAGAAACTAACCTCGGGAAAAACTTGGGGACTGGCAGAGGCATTTCTGTAATTTTCTACAATCTCTAAGAATATAGTTTTTCACAAGACTTGCTCTATTAGAGGAAGCAATTTTCATGCATGGTAGAATTTCCCCCTATTAAATGAGAGAAATATGGTTAAACTCTTGATGAAAGATTTCTTCCAGTTGAGTTTGAGGCTCACAAGTAATGAAATCTGAACAAATGCCACAGACTGACTGGTACCATGGAGAGGCTGAAATTAAAAAGAAAATGATATTTTTTTTCTTCTCCCTTTAAGAATATTTTGTAGTCAAAAAGACCTAGGCTCTAACACTAGCCCTGCCATGTTTAGCTCCGGAATCATGGGCAGACTTTGAAGCTATGTCAACCTGTTTTCTTAACCATAAAATAATGATACCATTTGTACCTGATAAGTTTATATGAAGGTGTCCTATAGTAAAGGACATAACATAGTCTCTGGCACACAGTGAGTGTTCTTAACAAATGGTAGCTATTGTTGTGATAGTGTTATTATGCATGTAATATCCTCCCTCTTTACTCATGTCACTAATTTTTGATTAAGTCTATTACTGTTACCAACTATTTAAGCATATTACAGAATATGTGGTGCCATTTTGGAATAAGACATTATATAAGATAAAAAAGATTATATATTTTATTTCTCTATATTCATATATAAAATTCTTTATAAATCCATATTCAGACACATATACGTATTCAGACACATATACGTATATTCAGACACAGAGAGAGAGAGAGAGAGAGAGAGAGACCATGTGTTTGTGGGTGTGTGTGTGCATGAATATGGATATAGATCTGGACTTGAAATATTTTGTCTTCTTGACTTCTTGAAGCTATAGAAAAGTGCAGCATAGGGGATATCTGGTAGGAGATCCTGACTATAAGCTCTGGAAAAAATTTCAAAATTACAGCAAGTACTTATGGGAAATTGCAGTGATAAATGCCTATATTGTAAAAGAAGAAATGTCTCATAAAAATGACCTCAGCTTATACCTTAATAAACTAGAAAAAAATAAAAGAGCAGATCAAATCCAAAGTAAACAGAAATACATAATTAATAAAGGTAGAAGTTGAAATCAATCAAATAAAAAGGTATAAAAATAATAAAGGAAATTATTCTTTGAGCAAAGCAATACAGTCGATTAAACACTAATCATATTGATCTGCAAAAAAAAACAAAAAAACAAAAAACAATAGAGAGCAAAACACGAATATCAGTATCATGAATGAGAGAGGTGGAATCACACCAGTTTCTAAAGATATTAAAAGCAAAGTAAGGGAATATTATAAACTTCTTTTTGAAAATTAATTTGATAACTTAGATGTAATTAACAAATTCCTTGAAAGACACAAGCTACAAAAGTTTACTCAAGAAGGTAACCTAAATATCTTTATGTCTATTAAATAAATAAAATAAGTGCCATAAATGAAACTCCATGTGTAGATGGCATCACTGATAAATTCTACCACACATTGAAAGAAGAAATAATACAAACTGAAGAGGATTGAAGAGAAAATTAAAGAGGAGGAAATACATTCCAATTCGTTCAGTAAGGCCATCACTGCACTGATACAAGAAGCAGTCAAATCACAAGAAACAAAAACTACAGGCAAATACACCTAATAAATATATGTGCAAAAGTTCTATACATACTCCAAAATTTGTAATCATGACCAAGGGGGGCTTATCTGAGGAAACCAGGAACACTCTTTGGTATAGTACCTAATATCAATCAGTATAATTTATTAGATGATATAATTAACAAATAATTGTCTTAGTACATATGGATAAAGCATTTGACAATATCTAACATACATTTCTAGTAAAAACTCAGAAAACTAGGAATAAAAGGAAACTTCCTCAACAGATAAGGGTCATTTATAAAATATTGATTGCCAACATCATAAATAATAGTGATGAATTCTTTCACCATAATATCAGGAACAAGACAAAAGTGTCTCCTCTCTGCTTCTATGTAACATAATGTGAAAATTTTAGCCAGTGCAACAGGCAAGAATTAGAAATTAAAGGCATCCAGATGGGAGAGAAGGATATAAAGCTATATCCAGGTAACAGACCATCTAAGTAGAAAATCTAATGGAATCTATGAAACAACAACACAAAACTCCCAGAATAAGTGAATTTAGCAAGGTTACAATGTGCCATATTATTATATAAGAAATCGATTGTATTTCTATATTAATAATAAACAAACATTTAAATAAAAACAATGCTATTTATGATAATATCAAAATATGAATTACTTAGAAATAAATCTGACAAAAAATGCCCAAGACCTGATCTGTACTCTGAAAACTACAAAATATTACTAAGAGAAATTAAAGAATACATAAATAATCAGTGACACAGACCTTCCTTATGAATCAGAAGACTGAGTATTATTACAATGTCAATTCTCCCCAGATTGATCTATAGAGTCAATAAAATTCCAAACAACATCCCAACAGGCTTATTTTTGTGGCAAATGCCACATTGACATTGAAATACTAAATTTCATACTGAAATGCAAAAGACCTAGAATACTCGAATGAAATTTGTGAAGGAAGAGCAAGTTGGAGGGCAAATTACCTTATTTCAAGACTTATAAAGCATTAGTATTCAATACAGTATGGAATTGACATGAAGATAGACAAATAGGCAATGAGTCCATAAGTAAACCCATACATATATGGACAACTGATCTTTGATAAAGATGCAAATGCACTACAAGGGAGAAAGCATAGTCTTTTCAACAAATGAGGTTTGATTTCCATATGAAGAAAATAAAATAACAAAACACTACATACCTCATATCAATTTAATAATATGGATCATAGACCTACATATGAAACCTAAAACTATAAAATTTCTAGAGTAAAATATAAGAGAAAATCTTTGTAGTTTTTTTTTTTTTTAGATATGATAACAAAAGCATGATCCATAAAAGAACAAAGTGATAAATTAGACAATCAAAATTAAAAATTTTGCTTTTGGAAAGACACTGTTAAAGGAATAAAAATATAAGCCACAGACTGAGAGAAATGGCTAAAATGCAACTGATGCATGTTAATACCAAGTGTTGACAAAGATGTGGAAAAACTAGAACTGTCATACAATTCTGGTGAGAATGTAAAATGGTAAAATCATTTTGGAAAACCATTTGGCAGGTTCTTAAAAAGTTAAACATGGACCTAACCATGTGACCTAACGCTTCTACTGCAAGGTATTTAATCAGAAAATATGAAAGCACATGCTTATACAAAGACTGGTACATGAGTGAACATAACAGCTGTATTTGTAATATGTAATAACTGGAAACCATCCAAATGCCCATCAACAGATTAACAGGTAAACGGATTGTGTTTTATCCATACAGTGGGACACTACCCAGAAATAAAAATGAACACATCAAGGATACTACACCATAGTAGAATCTCATAATGTTTATGCTGAGTGCTAGTAGCCAAGCAAAAGAGAGAATGTTATGCCTGATTCCATTTTTGTAGATCTCTAGAGAATACAAACTAATGTATAGTGATAAAGAAAAGATTAACAGTTTCCTGGAGATGGAGGGGATTATTGGTAGGAAGTCTAAAAAGGGGCACAAAGAAATTTCTGGGTGTGGTGAATATGCTCATAGTCTTGATTGTGCTGATGGTCTCACTAATGTATACACATGCCAAATCTCACCAAATTGTGTATTTTATATATGTGCAGCACACTGCATGTTAATTATACTTTGTAAAGCTGTTAAAAAATGCAACCACTGTCTTGAAGGAGAATCTCTGGCCTGGACCATGCTAAATAAAAAGCAGTGGGGAAAGGCAGTGCACAGATTCAGGTATTGTTCTGTGACAAATTCTTAGAGTAGAGGAGCAGTAATGGGAAAGGAAGCCTCACTTTTAATTATCTGCTGATATCCTGCCTGAGAGCTTCCTTGATAGTCCACAGGTCTTGGCCAAGAGAATAACTAGAATTATCTAAATGTTGTGAAACTGTGGATCTAGGGACCACTAGCACAAGTCATTTTCCATCACCTACCACTGTGTAGAAGAACCCCTGACAGCCATGAGAAAGATCAAGAAAGATTTGATAATAGAGATCTAGGGAGGGATTCCCTGGTGGTATAAAATCAAAACCAAACCAAACCAAACCAAACAAATGGGAGGTGAAGCCACTTCTGTCCCTAATTTTTTTAAGCTTAGTTTATTTTTCCTCTTTTACATTCTCTCCACTCATAGACAAAAGCTTGACAGGTCTTTTGTAGTCCAAAATTATTGACAATTAGTTTTAGGTAGACATTCTTTAACATGTTAAGGAAATACTGTATTTTCAGTTTATAAGAAATTCATATTGAAATTTAACGTAGAGGTAAGCCATATCTATGGAGATAATTTCTATTAACTTATTACTAAAGTTTACTTATTTTATGAGAATTCCTAATTTTCAACCATCATCACTTTACTACTTGAAACTCTATCACAGAATATCATGGTAATATATGGCTGAAATAAACTGGCTATAAAATATTAAGTATTAGGTATGTATATCTGTAAAAAAATAATTAGTACTTTTTTTTTCAATTTGCCATTTTTATTACCAGAATTAAACTGGGTTTGTTAAATGAATTATGAAGCTTTGCATAATTTTTTCCTCCTTCAATAGTTTAAAGTACCTAAAAATAGATATGTATTTTGTTTATGTTATACTTAAAATTCTTGGGGTCCTGGGTCTTTTGGGAAACATATATTTCCTGACTCATTTTTATACAACTTTATGTTCAAGGATTTATTTAAATAGTCCTCATGAAATGGTTTTGAAAATTTCTACTTTTTAGAAATTAATTTTTAAGATATTCTTAAGTTTATTTGCAGAGCGGTAGAAATAGATATTTTAAATATTAAAGTAAATAAAAAAGTCTCTCAATTTACAGTTTTATAAATGATTCATTTTCTTAGTCTTAACCCCTTTCTTAAATACACATATTTAATGTATATATCTCATATCTTGATTTTGCTTTCAAGAAATTTGCATATATTTATCATTCTTAAAAAGTTGCTTTAAGAAGTATTTATTAAATATGCCACATAGTCTTCTAATTTTTATTACTGTTACATTGATTATTTTTGTTTGCTACCAATTTATACCTTCCCTTAAATATATTTTTTTTTATCTTTTGTATTACTAAGTGTGGTTTAGTTTTTAGAATTTCCTCTTTTGTTTCATAATGAAAGACGTTAACCCATGACATTTGTTCAGAGTAGAGTTTTGGCTTGAGCCCTGATGGGTATGGTTCTGATTGTTGATAATTTTCAAACAGATTTTAATTGCAGTTTTATTGTCTATTTTAGGCCTAGTTTTATTAAAGAGAATGGTATACTTTGGTTTTTGTATTTTTGCTTTTTAAGACTTTCAGAAATAATTTTGTTTTCTAATTTTATTACATTACTTTTACTTTGTAAAACAAATTGAGATTTTTCTGTGTTGATCAGTGCACACAATTTTTTTAAGTATTATAGGCTCTGGGTATGAAAATGTCATTTCTTTCTATGGTACAACTGTAAATATATAAACTATCTTAATGATATTACTTAAGTTGTATAATTTCTTGCTTATTTATCGATCTCTCAAAACTAAGGGCCATATATAAATTTCATGAAGTTTTCCACATTTCATTTCATAATGGATCCTTAAATCTTAATTATTTTATTTTTAGTATGAATAGTTTTGTATTTATACATTTTTATTCTGTATTATTTCCATACATAGATTTTCAGGAATTTTTATGTCCCTTGGGAATGGTACAATTAGACATATATATCAATGTTTTTTGTCCAGAAAAATTATTTTCACCTATGTTCTATAAAATTTTGTTTTAATTTTGTGATCTTGAATTTTAAAAAATTTCCTAATATACTTTTCTAACATATTAACATAATTTCTAATACTTCATATGTTATTTTAAATGTGAGTTTTCTTTGTTTCAATTTAAGGGATGACTCTTGTAAAATAGTTTTGTATATAATTTAACTAGATTTTTCCCTAGGTCCACTTGAAATTATTCATATATGTAATTGATACATTCTTTATATTTTATGATTGCATGTTTTTTAATTTTGACTTTCTCATCTTTATTACACTCAAAATGTACATACCTTGTTTTGTAATTCCAACAATTGTCTTTATTTTTTTCATTTTTTCAATTTCTGATTCCACTAATTATCTGAGAAATGAAGAAATATATAAAATGTTATGCCCACTACCTGAGACAAGGGATTTAGCATTCTTTTACTCTTTCCCTCTTCTTCAACAATATATTTTTATTGTTATTTTAGATCTAATTTTGTTATTACATTATCATATAATTTACATATTACTTTAAATCTTTCATATTTTAAATTTTATTTATTTTTTATGGATTGAACAATGGCATTTCAGATTTTTTCGACTTCTCTCTTTTATTCCATCGTGTCATTAAATCACAGCAATTAAAGTTGTTCATTCTGCTGGACAATGTGGAACTTTGTCATACATTATTCTTTATTTTTTTGGCTGTATCGGGTCTTAGCTGCAGTGCTTGGGATCTTCGTTGCAGCATGTGGGATCTTTTGTTGCAATGAGCGGGCTCTTGGTTGTGGCACGTGGGCTTCTCTCTAGTTGTGACACACAGGCTCTAGAGCACACAGGCTCAGTAGTTGCAGCATGTGGGTTCTCCAGTTGTGGCATGTGGACTCTAGAGCGAGCAGGCTTAGTCTCCCTGAAACATGTGGGATCTTAGTTCCCCAACCAGGGATCAAACCTGCATCCCCTGCATTAGAAGGTGGATTCTTAACCACTGGACCACCAGGGAAGTCCCTGTTGTACATTATTCTTATATTTATCTAGGATGTGCTAAGCTACTGTTTGAGATGTGATAAGCCATTTAAATCTGTATATGGGTATTTTTCATCTCAGGTACATTGCTAATTGCCATCCAATTATTTTTCTGCTTTACTTCCTTTATCTCTTTTTCACTTCTGTGTTTATCCATATTTGGCATCATTCACTTTCCTCCTTATCTATTTTGTAATCTCTCAATATTTCCCAGCTTTTTAATTTCCTTTTACATTCAAAGTATTATTTTCAAATATTTCTTCTGTTACTTTAATTTTCAACAAACTATTTTGATTTTATATCTTTTAATGTAGATTTTTTCTCTGAAATTTGCTCTTTTTAGAAGTTTCTTAAGTCTGTTTTTTCTTTTCTCTCCCTCTCTCTCATTCTCTCTCCTATATTCTCATACTGTTGATTTTTTATACCAAGTTTCTTTCCAGTTTTGATATTCTGTACTCTTTGATAAATGTCAGATATCACTATAACTTATATTAAAGGAATCTTTTTGTGAACTGTCTCTCTGATCCTTTTCAAAGTTTTTAATGAGATTGATTTTTCTTTCCTTTCCTTTGTTCTGTCATATATTATTACCAGTCCCATATTTTGTTCTTCATGAAAGAAAGAAAAATTAATTCAGATACAGTATTGTAAAGACACAGGGAAGCAAGGCTGACTGTGGTGTCCATCTTACTCTAATGAGGTACTAACATTCTCTATCTAGGCTGCCTAGTTTTCATATGCAGGCACACTTTGTTTTATTGAACTTTACAGATATTGTATATGTGTTTCTTTTTTTTAATTGAAGTATAGTTGATTTATAGTATCATATTAGTTTTGGGTGTAGAACATAGTACTTCAATATTTTTATAAATTATACTCCATTTAAAGGTATTATAAAATATTGGTATATTTCTTGTGTTGTACAGTATATCCTTGCAGCATATTTATTTTATACAGAGTAGTCTATACGTCTTAATCACCCACTCATATCTTGCCCCTTTCCCACATTCTCACCCCTAGTAACCACTAGTTTGTTCTCTATATCTGTGAGTCTATTGTTTTTGTTATATTCATTTGTTTGTCTTAATGTTTAGATTCCACATATAAGTGATAACATACAGTATTTGTCTTTTCTGTCTGACTTATTTCACTAAGCATAATACACTCCAGGTTCATCCATGTGGTTGCAAATGGCAACATTTCATTCTTTTATGGCTGAGTCATATTCCATTGTGTGTGTGTGTGTGTGTGTGTGTGTGTGTGTGCGTATAGCTTCTTCTTAATCCATTAGTCTGTTGATGAACACTTAAGTTGCTTCCACATATTGACTATGGTAAGTAATGTTGCTATGAAATCGGGGTGAGTGTATCTTTTCAAATTAGTGTTTTCATTTTCTTTGGATATATACCCAGGGGTGGAATTGCTGAATCACATTGTAGTTCTAGTGTTTGGTTTTTGAGGAACCTCCTTACTGTTTTCCATAGTGGCTGCACCAATGTGCATTCCTACCAAAAATGTTCCCTTTTCTCCACATCCTCACCAACATTTGTTATTTGTGGTCTTTTTGATGATTGCAATTCCAACAGGTGTGAGGTGATATCTCATTGTGCATTTGATTTGCAATTATCTGATGATTAACAATGTTGGGCATCTGTTCATGTTCCTGTTGTCCATCTGTATATCTTCTTTGCAAAAATGTTTATTCAGGTCTTCTGTGTATTTCTTTTAATCAAGTTGTTTGTTTTTTGATATTGAGTTGTATGTGCTGTTTATATACTTTGGATCTTAACCTGTTATATGTCATATTATTTGCAGATATTTTCTCCCATTCAGTGGGTTGTCTTTTTATTTTCCTGGTGGTTTTCTTTGCTGTATAAAAGTGTATAAGTTTAATTAGGTCACATTCTTTTACTCTTTTTTTTCACATTAAATTCTTTTATTTATAGCCCCACTGTTTTAGATGTACATTTATGGACTATCCAAAAGCAGTATTTTTTTAGCAATCCTGGAAATTTTAAATACTCTAAGCAACTCCCGAAGATCAAGTTGTCAAGTTCCTCACTGAGGACATCCTTAGGTCATCTTTGTGCTCCCAGATAGTAAGTAGTCAGCTAGCAGCAGTTTATGCTTCAAGCATCCATCTTTCACCTGAACGAAAATTAAAACCAACAACGTGGCAAAGGGCATACCAGGCCACTGCCCTCCACGCGTTCAGGGACTGGGAGCCTCAGACCCGGCCTGGCTGCGGCGCCCCAGCCGTCAGAGGCCAGGTGGCCACAGGCCTGGGACCGTCCGAACCGCCACCGCCGAACAGGCCGAAAGAGAGGTGAGGTTAGAAAGCCATTCTTTTATTCTTGCTTTTGTTTCCTTTGCCTTAAGAGACAGATCCAAAAAAAAATATTGCTGCAATTTATGTCAGAGACTGTTGCCTCTATGCTTTCTTCTAGGAGTCTTATGGCTTATGGTCCTACATATAGGTCTTTAACTCATTTTGAGTTTATTTTCCTATATGATATGAGAAGATGTTCTAATTTTATTCTTTTACATGTAGTTGTCCAGTTTTCCCAGCACCACTTAGTGAAGAAACTGTATTTTCTCTGTTGTATATTCTTACTTCCTTTATCATACATTAATTGACCATAATTGTATGAGCTTATTTCTTGGCTCTCTATTCTGTTCCATTGATCTATGTGTCTGTTTTTGTGTCAGTATAATACTGTTTTGATGATTGTAGCTTCATAGTATAGTTTGAAGTCAGGAAGTGTGACACTTACAGCTTTTTTCTTTTTTCTCAAGATTGTTTTAGATATTTGAGGTCTTTTGTGTTTCAATATATATTTGAGGATTATTTGTTCTAGTTCTGTGAAAAATGGGTATTTTGATAAGAATTGCATTAAATCTGTATATTGCTTTGTGTAGTGTGGATATTTTAACAATATTAATTCTTCCAATCAATGAACACTAGATATATTTTAATTATTTTGTATAATCTTCAATTTTCTTCATCACTGTTTTATAGTTTTCAGAGTATAGGCCATTCACCTCCTTGGTTGTTTATTCCTAGATATTTTGGGTTTTTTTGATGTGATCTTAAACATGATTTTTTTCTCTTTCTGATAGTTCATTATTAGTGCATATAAAAGCAACAGATTTCTGTATATTATCTTATATCTTGCTACTTTACTGAATTCATTTATTAGTTCTCGTAGATTTTTGGTGGCAAATTTAGGGTTTCCTTAATATAGTATCATGTCATCTGCAAATAGTGACAGTTTTAATTCTTCCCTTCCAATCTGGAGGCCTTTTATTTTTTCAGGTCTGAGTCCTGTGGCTAGTACTTCCAATACTGTGTTATAGAATTGGCAAGAGTAGGCATCCTTGTCTTGACCCAGATTTCAGAGGAAAAGCTTTCATTTTTTCACTGTTGAGTATGGTGTATGGTTTTGTCATAAATGGTCTTTATTATATTGAGATACGTTCCCTCCTTCAATGAGGGTTTTTATCATCAATGGATGTTAAATTTTGTCAAATTCCTTTTCTGCATCTATTGAGATGATCATGTGATCTTTATCCTTCCTTTTGTTGAAGTGGTGCATCACATTGATTGATTTGTGGATATTGAACCATTCTTGCATCCCTGGAATAAGTCCTAGTTGATCATGGATTATTTCACTAGTAGTGATCAATCTGTTCATATTTTCTAGTTCTTTCTGATTCAGTCTTGGAAGGTTGGATGTTTCTAGAAATCTGTCCATTTCCTGTAGGTTGTCTAATTTGTTGGCATATAACTGTTCATAGTATTCTCTTATGATTTTTTGTATCTCTGTGATATAAGATGTTATTTCTCCTCTTTAGTTTTTTTATTTTGTTTATTTGTGTCTTCTCTCTCTTCTTTTCGTGATGACCCTGGCTAAAGTCTTATGAATTTTGTGTATCTTTTCAAAAAACCAGCTCTTGGTTTTATTGATCTCTTCTATAGTGGTTTTTTTATTTGTCTTTATTTTATTTATTTCCTCTCTGATACTTATTATTTCCTTTCTTCTGCTAACTTTGGGCTTTGTTCTTTTTTTTCAAATTTCTTAGATGGTAGTTTAGGTTGTTTACTTGAGATTTTTCTTGCTTCCTGGGGTAGACCTGTATCTCTATAAACTTCTCTCTTTGAACTGCTTTTGCTGCATCCCACAGATTTTGGAAATTTGTGTTTTATTTTCATTTGTCTCAAGGTATTTTATGATTTCCTCTTTGATTTCTTCATGACCCAGTGGGTTTTAGTGGCATGTTGTTTGGTTTACAAGTGTTTTAATTTGTCCCATTTTTCTTGCTATACTTGAATTCAAGTTTCATACGGTTATGATTGCAAAAGATGCTTGATATAATTTCTATCCTCATAAATTTTTGAAACCTGTTTTGTGGCCTAGCATGTGATCTATTATGGAGAATGTTTCATGTGCACTTGAAAAAAATGTGCATTTGGCTGGTTTTGGATGAAATGTCTTGCAGATATCCAACTTGTAAATCCAACTGATCTAATCTGTTTTTTAAGAATACAGTTTTCTTATTGATTTTCTGTCTGGATGATTTTTCCATTGATGTAAGTGTGTTGTTATAGTCCCCTACTATTATTGTGTTATTGTCCATTTTTCCCTTTATGTATGTTCATATTTGCTTTATATATTTAGTTGCTCCTATATTAGGTACATGCATTTTAATAAGTGTTATATCTTCTACTTGTATGGAACTGTGCCCATATAAAAAGGCATACTTAACAAATGCTGTGTGTTCTGACTGCTCCCGTGCTCTCTTCCTATGCTCTGACACAAAACAATGTTGAAATTAGGCCAGTTAATAACCTCTCAAGGGCTTATAAGTGTCCAAGTAAAAGAGTTGCATGTCTCTACCTTTAAATCAAAGGTAGAAATGATTAAGGTTAGGGAGGGAAGCATGTTGAAGGCCAGGTTGGGACAAAATATAGGCCTCTTGCACCAAAGAGTTAGACAAGTTTTGAATACAAAAAAAAAATTCTTGGCAGAAATTAGAAGTGCTACTCCACTAAACACACAAATGATAAGAAAGTGAAACAGCCTTATTGCTTATATGGAGAAAGTAGTCTGGAGAGATCAAATCAGCCACAACAGTCTTTAAGCTAAAGCCTATTCCAGAGCAAGGCCCTAACTCTCCTCAATTCTGTGGAAGCTGAGAGAGTTAAGTAAGCTGCAGAAAAAAATGTCTGAAGCTAGCAGAGGTTGATTCATGAGGTTTAAGGAGCAAAGCCATCTCTATAACATGAAAGTGCAAGGGGAAGCAGCAAGTACTGATGCAGAAGTTGCAGCAAGTTATCAAGAAGATCTAGCTAAAATAAATAATAAAAGTGGCTACTCTAAACAACACATTTTTCAGTGTAGATGAGACAGACTTATATTGGAAGAAGATGCCATCTAGGTCTTTCATAGCTAGAGAGTAGAAGTTATTGCTTGACTTCAAAGCTTCAAAGGACAGGTTGATTCCCTTGTTAGGGACTAATGCAGCTGGTGACTTTAAGTTAAACCCAATATTCACTTACCATTCCAAAAATTCTAGAGCCCTTAAGAAACATACTAAATTGACTCAGCCTGTGCTCTATAAATGGAACAACAAACCCTGGATGACAGCACATCTATTTACAACATAGTTTATGGATATTTTAAGTGTACTGTTGAGACCTACTGCTCAGAAAAAAAGATTTCTGTCAAAATATGACTGCTTATTGACAACACACCTGGTCACTCAAGACCTCTGATGGAGATGTAAAAAGAGAATAATGTTGTTTTTATGCCTGCTAACAGAACATCCCTTCTGAAGACCATGGATCAAGGAGTAATTTTGACTTTCAAGTCTTTTTATTAAATAATAATACATTTCTTAGCTGCCATAGATAGTGATTCCTCTAACGAATCTGTGCAAATTCAATTTAAAAGCTTTTGGAAAGGATTCACCTTTCTAGATGTCATGAAGACCATTTGTGATTCATGGGTAGAGGTCAAAATATCAACGTTAATAGCAGTTTGAAAGTAGTTGATTCCAACCCTCATGAATGACTTTGAGGTGTTCAAAACTTCAGTGGAGAAAGTAACTGCAGATGTGATGGAAATAGCAAGAGAATTAGAATTAGAAGTGGAACCTAAAAATGTGACTGTATTGACACAATCTTGTGATAAAACATGAATGGATGAGGAGTTGTTTCTTACGCATGAGCAAAGAAATTGGTTTCTTGAGTTGGAATCTACTCCTGGAGAAAATGCTTTGAGGATTGGTTAAATGACAAGAAAGGACTCAGAATATGAGATAAACATAGTTGATTAAGCAGCAGTAGGGTTTGACAGGATTGACTTTGATTTTGAAAAAAATGTTCTACTGTGGGTAAAAATGCTATCAAACAGCATTACATGCTCCAGAGAAATCATTAGTGGAAGGAACGATCAATCATGCAACAAACTTCATTGTCTTATTTTAAGAAATTGCCACAGCCACCCAGTCTTCAGCAACCAACACTCTGATCAGTCAGCAGCTGTCAGCGTCAGAGGAAGATTCTCCACCAGCAAAAGGATTAAGACTTGCTGAAGGCTCAGATGATGATTAGCTTTTTTTAGCAAGAAAGTATTTTTTAAAATTATGGTTGTGCATTTTTTTTTCTTTAGACATAATATTATTGCACATTTAATAGGTTACAGTATAGTGTGAACATATCCTTTATATGCACTGGGAAACCAAAGAAGTTGTCTGACTCACTTTATTGTCATATTCACTTTATTATAGTGGTCTGGAACTGAACCCCCAATATCACCGAGGTATGCTTGTACTTTGCAGCAAGATAGGATAGTAAAATAAAAAGTTATATTGTGAACTGCAATTCAAGTTCTTGTGATAGCAAAAATATCTTCTTCTTGTAAGGACTTTTCTTCTGTGGACTGCACCTCCCAGAATATACTTCTGCTCTTCTTACTACTAGATATACCCTTATATTAGAGGAATATGAATCTCTGTAGAAATATTGTATTTTTCCCATATTATTGTTATTTTTTTTTACATTTAGGTTTAATTTTATTCTAAATTTATGAAAAAATATACTTTAGTAAAAGTATGTAAGGTATTGTCAGTGTTCCCTGACATCTTTATAAGATAATTTTTCCTTTTTCAGTTCTTTATTATGCTTTATGTCTTGTAAAATAGACTCAGTCTTCAAATAATTGCTTACAGGACAAACAGATATAAGTGGTATATGTTATGGATCTTTCTGTATATGAATGTGTCTCTCTGTTTTCTCCGTACTTATAATCTAGCAAGGCTGAGCCTAAAGTTATTTTTGGGCACATACTGCTACACTTCTGATATTTAGTGTTGAAGATAAGTAATATGTTTAAGAACTATAAATGAAGGTTGGGTGGCTAGTTTTCTTTTTGGCGCAGTTCTTGCATCTTTGGAAACAATGGTGGACAATAAGGAAGGGATTAAACTTTTGCCTGACTGTTTTCAGGAACCATTATTTCATGATACTACGTGTATTTATTCCATGTAGCAGTGTCTCAGTCAGGATCTATTTATCTAATTGTTTGAAAGGGTCATTCAATATCTGTGAAAAGATTAGCTTTCTGTCTTAGTTTTCAATCCTATTTTAATAGTCATTATTTTTTATCTGTATATGATGGAACGATAAGTTGGGAAGCAGAGTAGCACAGTGGAAGTGTGCTGGGCCCATAGTGATGAGGTGGGAGAGTCTGCTATGTATGAGAGTCTGCTACCTATATGGCATTTTATCTTTATGAAAAAAACATGAATGTGATTTTTATATCTGCAAATATAATAGTCAACTATTATTAATTCTCTTAAATTGGGTAGGCTTGGTTTACCCAATTTTAAAATAAATTGATTAAATAGATGCACTATAAAAGATACAACAACTTTTATAATATAATGTCTTTATCTTTATATAGCAGTTGAATAATTTCAATCACATTTCACAAAATATGAATACATCTAAACTCAAGATAGCATGTTCTTTAGCAAAGGGTTTGTTACCTCCATTATACAAACTTATATCTCCTATCACACTTTAAATCTTCTTTGAATATCATACAGATAATACTAAGGAAGATCAAGGATGGGAAGAGTACATGAGAGTCATTAGAAGTTAGAAATCTAGTATAGGTTTTACCACCTTGGTCCATTCAGCTACAATTCTTGCATGCTGTAAGAGGTAATTATTATTATTTTTTAATACTAAATACTTTAGGCAAGCTCCAAGGGTACCTATGATAATTATTCCTCAAGCTCTGTAGACCATGATTTTGAAAAAAAGAAAACTCTTAAAGATGCATGTTGATCTAAATGTTTAATGTTTCCTATAGCAGGATTGTTTAAAATAAAGTATTTTTGTGAACAAGCCATTCTTGGTTATAGGACTTGTTGCTTTGTGCAATCATAAATCAGAGTTTATATTACAAGTAGTTGTTTAACTATTTTGAATATCAGTCCATAGTTCTCCAAATCACAGTAAAAGCAAACTTCTAAGAAAGACTGATAAGTTGTAGATAGAATGTAGTTCTGTGTAAATGAAAACATGAAGGGCCACCTGTGGATATAACTCATGTGTTATCTGCAAAGGGTAATAGTTGCACAGGTTTAGACAGATTATAATCTTCTGGACTAGAGGCAGTTTGAAGAAATCAGAAGTAAACATCATATAGTAGTATTGAAAAATCAAGAAATATAGAGACAATTTGGTCATTGTTGTTTGTATTACTAATACATATACCTGTTAGATAGACTAGTAGACTTTGGGTAATGTTTTATAACATTTTATGAAGTCACAAATAGATATGGATTATTAAAGCCCTTTGCGCCTGTACCAAACAGATAAGTGCATTGTGTAAGACTCATTCTAGTACCTGGTTCAAACATGGCAAAGACTATAAGTGTTGGATAAGAAGAGAGGTTGTAAACCAGTTTATTAATTCCTGAAATTGATTAGATCATAGTATTGGAAATTAATTCATATTTGTTTGTAGTAAAGAACAGCTTGTTGTTTTGCTTGATAGATCTGAAAATATGTCACTTTAAGAATCTATTAAATTTTCAACGTGCTGCTCTTTCTACTTAATTTTAAAATTTTCATTATTTAACTGGTATTTACACAGTCCTTTGGTGTGCTATAAATTATTTGTGAGAATAGAAATATTTACCTATTTAACTCTTACTGCATGCTGTTATCTCTGATAGTCTCTTTCCATTCAAATGAGAGCAGAACATTCCTAATATAGATCTGTCATTTTTAGATGTTTATCACAAGAGTTGGAAATGGACATTATCATCTCTTTGACATTATTTATTTCTTCATCTCAGTGAACTTATTTAAAAGTGTACATAGGTCAGTGATCAATCATGCCATATATGTAAACTTTAAAAATAGTTTTTTAACTTGCTTAATAATATCACTTTTTTCATAAGGAGTATGCAGTTATATGTAATTATAGTGGCTCCATCCTTGTAATCTATAATCCATAATATTATACCATATCCTTTTTTTAAGTTTGTCACAAAATAAATATAGTTTTTCACACAAATATCTCTTTGCCACAGTAATTGAGGAAAATATTTTATTTTATTTTTCTAAGACAGGGAATAATCCCTCCCTCTTCTCTCTCTCTCACTCTCTCTTTGTCTGAGTAGGAAGAGAAAGGACACAATACTCAGTTTTTCATTTGTTTCCAAAATCCATTAGTTCAGATATTTTTAACTTCTATGAGAATAACTGCCATTACTATTTATTTCTGATGAAACTGCTCTATTGAGTTGGAAGGAAATGTATATTCCAATCAGTGTGAAACAATAGCCAATTAAAATAGTCTTCATGGCTAAAGAAGTGGTAGCTATGTAACAATCTCTGAATATTTATTGTGTTCCTATATGGCGTGTTAGAAGTTTCAAATTTATTTTAAAAATGCAGCCCTTCCTTTGAGGAAGTATAGGGATGAAGCTGACAATCTTCATTTTTGTTGAGTGCCTCCAAGGCTATCTTCTCAAAGAACAAATCTTATGTCACATTCCTGATTTGAAAATCTCATTGACTTCCTTTCTCTTCCTGATAACATCCAAACTCTTAACCTCTTTATAATCTTTATAACCTGATTTCAAACCTTCTATCCGAATTAAAATCCTGTTAATCCCTATTATATATATATATATATTTTTTCCAAGCAGGAGCCCTTTGGTTCACAACTATAAAGGAACATCACATTTTTCTTCACTTACTGGGTCTTTGTTCATAGTTTTTCTCTCAATGTAGATTACAATTTGCCCTATTGTATCTACCTGGAAAATCACCCTCATTTAAGATCCAGTTCAAATTTTATCTTCAACTCTCCAAGTGACTTAGTGTATACTCTTATGTATTCTCAAGTTTTGCATGCTCTCTGTGTCTCTCCAAATTTACATTAGATGACCCACTTTAAAAAAGGAAAAAAACTCTTTGTTTACATACTATTCCCCACACTTGAATTTGAGCTCCTTGGATTAAAAACCTATATTGTATTTATCTTTAATATCTAGGAGTCTCATAAATTGTCTAACATAAAATGTTCTCAAAAATAAATTTTAAAAGTACACATGGTCTAAAGAACATATTAAATACTGCAAATAACTGAATGAGCAGAAACCAATTTTGGAACCTATTATAATTCTACTTGAGATCCTGATTCATTGAGAATTTTTTTTTAACATCTTTATTGGAGTATAATTGCTTTACAATGGTGTGTTAGTTTCTGCTTTATAACAAAGTGAATCAACTATACACATACATTGAATTTTTGTTTTTAGCCTGAGTTTTCCTGATCTGTTTTTCTGTAAAGATTCTATGTGTATATATTCCTCAGTGTTCTCTATTGATAAATATGTCATTAATTTCCATTTATTCTTGGGTAAATTTAAATTATAATAATTAAAACCAGTGATTGAAAGATAGTTCTTAATTAACTGTTAAAACAATAAAGGGAAAGTGAGTTTATCAATACAAAGAAAAAACCCTGAGAATTTGTTTTTTAAATTTTTAGCATTTGCATTTAATTAAATAAAATAATTTAAAAATTAGAGTTATACTTTCCAGCATCAAAGTTATGTTGTGGATGTCTGAAATGTGTTTCTAGTTAGCATACTAAAAATTATAAATTTAAGAAAACTTTATTATAATTATTAATGGCTCTGTGCAGTGTTCTTGACCTTGAGAAAGAGATTATTAAAAGGTAAACTATAAATTTCAGAAAAAGGCCTCATATTCTAGACCAATCTTGAATCCATGGGTACCCCTTTGCTGTCTCATGTCAGGCTCAAGAATACAGACATCTCTTCAGACACAGACAACTAACCTGGCCAAAATATATGAATGATTCATGATTTATACAAAGGGGTAGGTAGCTTAAGTGTGTTAGAGGAAAAAATAAAAATTGAAAATATCAGAAAAATTGACATTGGGCTGTAAAAACAACTCAATCTAACTGTGCAAGAAATCTTCTGTTGCTAACTGAAGTGCTTGGTTATCCAGTAGCCAAAAACCCTGACTTGGTATCTCAAACACTACCTACTGCCTGCCTGTTAATGACACCACTTGCTTCTTAACCTATATATGCCTAGACACTCTTCAGTTACACTCGGACCAGTCAAATAAATGCAGCCCAACTATACTTCACTATGCTATGGTCTAATGGTAACACAACAACACATACTATCTGTATTAGACAAACTTCTAAGACTGAGTTAGCAATGAGGTAAAAACAAACAAACAAAAAAACGTACTTTGAAGTATTAAAAAGAAGTCTATATAAAATGGATAGAATCTCTGACTTATAATAGACAATCAGTAAATTCAAGCTATTATTAAAGATACTTACCATCCATTCCAGCTATACTTAAATGCTCAGCTTGCTTCATTAACCAAAAATAATGTTACTAAAATTTATTAGGTAGATGAACTTGTTTTTTTTTCACACCACTAACTTTCATGAGAAGAACTGTCACAGATAGCTACCCCAAGGTTTTTTCAGTTCACTCATTTAGATTTCAATTCACATTCAAGGTCATTTTTGTTCTCTAGCTGCCTAGAGCTTCTCACCAAAGAGGAAACTTCACTCAAGTCTTCTTGCTAGGACTTTGACATCCTCTCTTATTTACCCACCTATCACTCATATGAATTAAAAAATACCCTATGCAGTCTTCCAGATTTTCACCCAAGATAAAAAACTCACTTATCATACATAAGTCTTTAGATGATATATTCATAGATAGATAGATAGATATGCAGATATGCATTGTAACTTAGAATCTCATGGCATTTAACCCAATAACTTGAAATTTTATATTAGATAAAAAATATTTTGAGGGAGGGGACAAATGGGTTTCATTATTCATCAGTTAATACGAATTCATTCTATTAAATGAAATATAGTCTCAATAAATAAATGAGATTATAAATTTTTAAAACCTGATTTTGAAAGTGATACATGTTAGAGTTATTTGCAATAAATTACAGAAGGATGAAAGATATTTTGCCATGTCATTTTATATCTAAAAATGTATTAGTCAACATATTACGTAAAGATTTTGAATTTTTAAATTTGTCATGTAATTATTTTTTCTTCTATGGATCGACACCTCTCTGGAATCTGTGTCAAGTTTTATTTTCTAATATTTTCAAATGGAATAGAAAGTTAATTACATGTCCTAGTTAGTCTTTTAAAAACATGTCTATGAAATTTTTGTATTCAAAAATACATTGTTTTATAGTAATTTATATTTCATTTTTTCTTTCTTTGCCTTTTCATTTACTTCATGAAGTCTCAAAAACCTCATGTAGGGTATTAGATTTAAAATCCAGTGCCTTGTAGGAAATCAAACAAGAAATAAAAGCTCATCCTATTCCCTCACAGTTGGAATAAAGACTGGCCAAATCATATGGGAAAAAAGCATCAGCAATTTCAAATTAGTGAGAATCAACGATGGTCATTCATTACATGCTTCCCCCATCCATCATCTTCTTTTTATTGAAGTCACTAATTCAAACTCAGGAAAAGTTTAGCTACCCATTGACTTGAAACATGTAACATTTCATTTGAAATTTTAGAGCATTTTTTCATTATCTTCATACAGCTGGTTAGAAATTAGAGTTATACACTAGTTTTATGTCCTAAAATTTGCAACAGAACTTTCAACCCAGGAATTTTGAGAGAAATACTGTGTTTCATGCTTAGGTCCCAAAATAACTACAAGAAAGAAAAAAAAAAAAATCAACCTCCACCCTCTTGTTATGTTATACTGTAGTCTTGTTATGTGAAATAGGTTAACCTGGAGCAGTTGCCCTCATCCTTGGATAATCACACTTTTTTGGAAAAGGGGCTTTCAAGTTTATGTATCCATGAAAAGAACTGACAAGGGATGCCTGAGACAAATACCACACACTTCCAAAAACAAAACAAAACAAAACAAACAAACAAAACATCTCACAATCTTCAATTAAGAAGCAAATAATGTAGAAGGAGAAATTAAGGGTGGCTCCTAGTGCACGAGAAGGTGGGTGGTGGGATCTCTGCCCTTGACTTTTGTCTCTCCCTTCATCTCAAACCTGGAGGATGAAGAGGCTCCATTAGCTAGAGAACCATGGCACTTCCATTATTTTAATTTTTTATTTGAATTTTATTTTATTTTTTCATATAGCAGGTTCTTATTAGTTATCTATTTTATGCATATTAGTGTATATATGTCAATCTCCATCTCCCAATTCATCCTACCACCACCACCGCTGCCCCACTTTCCCCTCTTGTTGCCATACTTTTGTTCTCTACATCTGTGTCTCTATTTCTGCCTTGCAAACCGGTTCATCTGTACCATTTTTCTAGATACTACATATATGCATTAATATACGATATTTGTTTTTCTCTTTCTGACTTACTTCACTCTGTATGACAGTCTCTAGATCCATCCATGTCTCAACAAATGACCCAGTTTTGTTCCTTTTTATGGCTGAGTAACGTTCCATTGTATATATGTACCACATCTTCTTTATCCACTTGTCTGTCAATGGGCATATAGGTTGCTTCCATGACCTGGCTATTGTAAATAGTGCTGCAATGAACATTGGGGTGCATGTCTCTTTTTGAATTATGGTTTTCTCTGGGTATATGCCTAGTAGTGGGATTGCTAGGTCATTTGGTAACTTTATTTTTGGTTTTGTAAGGAACCTCCATACTGTTCTCCATAGTGGCTGTATCAATTTACATTCCCCCAACAGTGCAAGAGGGTTCCCTTTTCTCCACACCCCCTCAAGCATTTGTTGTTTGTAGATTTTCTGATGATGCCCATTATAACCAGTGTGAGGTGATACCTCATGGTAGTTTTGATTTGTATTTCTCTAATAATTAGTGATGTTGAGCAGGTTTTCATGTACCTATTGACCATCTGTATGTCTTCTTTGGAGAAATATCTATTTAGGTCTTCTGCTCAATTTTGGATTGGGTTGTTTGTTTCTTTAATATTGAGCTGCATGAGCAGCTCATTAATTTATATATTTTGGAGATTAATCCATTGTCCATTGATTTGTTTGCAAATATTTTCTTCCATTCTGAGGGTTGTCTTTTCAAATTGTTTATAGTTTCCTTTGCTGTGCAAAAACTTTTAAGTTTCATTAGGTCCCATTTGTTTATTTTTGTTTTTACTTCCATTACTCTAGGACGTGGGTCAAAAAAGATCTTCAGTGATTTATGTCAAAGAGTGTTCTTCCTATGTTTTCCTCTAAGAGATTGATGGTGCCTGGCCTTACATTTAGGTGTTTAATCCATTTTGAGTTTATTTTTGTGTATGGTGTTAGGGAGTGTTCTAATTTCATTCTTTTAAATGCAGCTGTCCAGTTTTCCCAGCACCACTTATTGAAGAGACAGGCTTTTCTCCATTGTATATCCTTGCCTCTTTTGTCATAGATTAGTTGACCATAGGTGCCTGGGTATACCTCTGGGCTTTCTATCCTGTTCCATTGATCTGTATTTCTGTTTTTGTACCAGTACCATATTGTCTTGTTACTGTAACTTTGTAGTATAGTCTGAAGTCAGGGAGTCTGATTCCTCCAGCTCCGTTTTTTCCCTCAAGATTGCTTTGGTTATTAAGGGTGTTTTGTGTCTCCATACAAATTTTAAGATTTTTTGTTCTAGTTCTGTAAAAAATGCCATTGGTAATTTGATAGGGATTGCATTGAATCTGTAGATTGCTTTCAGTAGTATAGTCATTTTCACAATATTGATTCTTCCAATCCAAGAACATGGTATATCTCTCCATCTGTTTGTGTCATCTTTGATTTCTTTCATCAGTATCTTATAATTTTCTGAGTACAGGTCTTCAACCTCCTTAGGTAGGTTTATTCATAGGTATTTTACTCTTTTTGTTGCAAAGGTGAATGAGATTGTTTCCCTAATTTCACTTTCTGATATTTTGTTGTTAGGGTAGAGGAATGCAAGAGATTTCTGTGTATTAATTTTGTATCCTGCAACTATACCAAATTCATTGATTAGGTCTAGTAGTTTTCTGGTGGCATCTTTAGGATTATCTATGTATAGTATCATGTCATCTGCAAACAGTGACAGTTTTACTTCTTCTTTTCCAATTTATATTCCTTTTATTTATTTTTCTTCTCTGATTGCCATGGCTAGGACTTCCAAATCTCTGTTGAATAATAGTGATGAGAGTGGACATCCTTGTCACGTTCCTGATCTTAGAGGAAATGCTTTCAGCTTTTCACCATTGAGAATGATGTTTGCTGTGGCCTTTATTATGTTGAGGTATATTCCCTCTGTGCCCACTTTCTGGAGAGTTTTTATCATAAATCGGTGTTGAATTTTGTCAGAAGCTTTTTCTGCATCTATTAAGATGATCATATGGTTTTTATTTTTCAATTTGTTAATATGGTGTATCACATTGATTGATTTGTGTATATTGAAAAATTCTTGCATCCCTGGTATAAATCCCACTTGATCATGGTTTATGATCCTTTTAATGTGTTGTTGGATTCTGTTTGCTAGTATTTTGTTGAGGATTTTTTGCATCTATATTCATCAGTGATATTGGTCTGTAATTTCCTTTTTTTGGAGTATCCTTGTCTTGTTTTGGTATCAGGGTGATGGTAACCTCGTAGAATGAGCTTGGGAGAGTTCCTTCCTCTGCAATTTTTTTGAGGAGTTTGAGAAGGATGGGTGTTAGCTCTTCTCTAAATGTTTGATAGAATTCACCTGTGAAGCCATTTTGTCCTGGAGTTTTGTTTTTTGGAAGATTTTAAATCACGGTTTCAATTTCATTCCTTGTGATTGGTCTGTTCATATTTTCTATTTCTTCCTGGTTCAGTCTTGGAAGGTTATACCTTTCTAAGAATTTGTCCATTTCTTCCAGGTTGTCCATTTTATTGGCATAAAGTTGCTTGTAGTAGTCTCTTAGGATGCTTTGTATTTCTGCAGTGTCTGTTGTAACTTCTCCTTTTTCATTTCTAATTCTATTGATTTGAGTCTTCTCCCGTTTTTTCTTGATAAGTCTGGCTAATGGTTTATCAATTTTGTTTATCTTCTCAAAGAACCAGCTTTTAGTTTTATTGATCTTTGCTATTGTTTTCTTTGTTTCTATTTCATTTATTTCCGCTCTGATCTTTATGATTTCTTTCCTTCTGCTAACTTTGGGTTTTTGTTGTTGTTGTTGTTCTGCTTTCTCTAGTTCCTTTAGGTGTGAGGTGAGTTTGTTTATTTGAGATTTTTCTTGTTTCTTGAGGTAGGATTGTATTGCTCTTAAGTTCCTTCTTAGAACTCCTTTTGCTGCATCCCATAGGTTTTGGATCGTCGTGTTTTCATTGTCATTATTCTCTAGGTATTTTTTGATTTCCTCTTTGATTCCTTCAGTGATTTATTTAGTAACCAAGTATTAATATTGTTTAGCCTCCATTTGTTTGTGTTTTGTACATTTTTAAAATAAATTCCCTGTAATTTATTTCTAATCTCATAACATTTTGCTTGGAAAAGATGCTTGATGTGATTTCAATTTTCTTAAATTTACTGGGCTTTATTTGTTACCCAAGATGTGATCTATCCTGGAGAATATTCCATGTTGCACTATTTTAATTTTATCAAACTTCTATATTTGGCTATCTAGGTAAAGGCAGAGTCCACCTACTCTCATCTGCTTAGTTCTGTAATGTGTAAAGGGGAGGGGAACTAATGGATTGCCTTGCTAAAGCCAGGTATTGGTCACTGTTAAGAAGGCAGGTACAGGAACCAGGTTGCTGCATTTAAATCTCAGCTCTGCCTTATACTAGGCAGGTTACTTTATTTCTCTGAGCCTCAATTTTCTCTTCTGCAAAATGAAGATAGTACTAGACCCATGTATCACAGAGTTGTAAAGAAAATAAAGTGAGCTCACATACATATCAGTTTAGAACAGAACTTGTCACAGAGAACGTGCTCAATAATGTGAATTAATATTCATATTGTTTTTTCCTGAAAGGTGCCAGTAAGTAGGCAGTGAATTAATACTCTTAGTGGAAGAGTTGAAATTCTCTGGGCAGAGAGCAGAGAGAGGATGACTAATGCTGTATTTCCATATAGGTCATCTCTGAAATATCTGACATCAGTTCAAGGCCCTGTCAGATGTTGCAGTTTGGGATGTGTTTGGTGATTCAGTGACCCTGCATTGCATTTGGATGTAGACTTGATCTGCAAAGAAAAAAATGAGAGAAAAACCTGCACAAAGAACTCTTGCTGTCTGTCTGTCTCTATATCTGTCTCTGGCTCTCTCTCTCTCTGTCTCTTTTCCTCTGTCTCTGTCTTTCTCTCTGTCTCTCTATCTCTGGCTCTGACTCCCTGCTCCCACACACACATTCTAAAACAGCAAGTTTTGAATTTCAGAGTGTTGGAGAGTGATGCTGAATGACTCATATGGGTTATTCTTTTTGTAAATTGTGAGCTTTTATGCTTGCACTTTCTTTTTACCCCCTGCGGCTGGCAGTGCTTAATTTGCCTTCTTTATTAATAGTTGCAGTATGGAGTAGGCAGAAAAAGATCTATCTAGGAATTGGAATGATGCATTAGTTGATTTGCTTGGACCTGTTTGCCTTCATGATGGTGAACTGAACAAGTGTCCAATGAGCAGCCAGACATTAACCCTGGGCAAGGTGACTGTTCATTTTACCATGGGCTGTGCTCTCTTTTCTTCTCATTCGCAGTTGCTAGCATAATAAAATATAAAGAATGTACTATCTGTTGGAAAAATAGGACAAGAATTAGCACAAAGCATCTCTAAGGAAGAGTGAACACCTTCTGAATTACCTGAAAATAATCTGCTGCCAAGCAATAGTGCTGGAGATCTTTTGCAAAGGCTCTGCCTCTCTTCTCTTCTGTAGTTTTTTTCACTTGATAATTTCCCCTTTAAAGTAGAAATCCACTAACATCAACTTCATTAATTAGGCAGGATTTGCTGAGGTTTATAATCAGAGACAATGCTGTTTAAATGGAAGAGCATGGGCTGAGGCAGACATCATCTCTCCTTTATACCAAATTCCAACATTGTCTGCACGGGCTCTAATTCTGGAAAGTTCACTCTCTTCATCTGGATGGTGGTGGCATCACCATTATAGGCCAAATTAAGTTGGGGATAAGGGTAAAATGAGATCCTAGATAGGAAAACCTTGTGTCATAGTAAAATATTATTTGAAATATGTTTGTTTTGTTTCCTAGACATTTAGCCTTTTCCTATTTCTGTATTATTTGAATAACAGGTAGCTTACAGCCTTTGTGAAAAGATGAAGTTTACAATCACTCTGAAGTGTCTGAGGATCTATGGGTTTGAGAGAGAGGGGTCAGAAAATGGCATGAAGTGATGACTGGATACCTCCTGTAACCCTGAGACCCACTGTGGCTCCGGATGACTTACAGGGCAGAACTGTACTGTGTACTTCCTGCAGCTCACCTCACTTTCACAATCAAAGTCACCTCCTGTTACTTATCTTTGTTTGTAAGTCTGCAGGGATTAGTATCCTGCTAAGGGGACACTCTCCAGTAAACTCTGAGGACTTGTTTTTTGAAACCTCCATAGCTTTTACAAAGTGCACTGCCTATTTGATCTTCTTTTTTTTTTTGTCAGATATATTTTGTTAACAGAAAAATATTGATTTCTGGAGTATCTCACTTCCTATACACTTTTATGATGGGTGTTAAAGAGCCCATTAAAAGATTCTCACATTCATTTTCATATTTTAAAAAATCAGACATTGACATTAATGAAAAGGTCAACAAGGAAATGAAATTGCTTATGAGACAGAAAACTCCTTATAGAAAAATAAATACTGAATTACATAAAAATCTTTCACTATAGAGGATCGATCAACACTAGCCCTTGCTTTCTTTTTAGAAAATATAAAAATTATAAACTCATATGTGGCAATTATAGCAGACAGCGTCTTCACATCAGAGACTACTTACAGGTCTTTAGAAGTAAGTGCTTCTGAAATGACATGAGCAAATAGAAGGGCATTTTCTTTAATTGAATATCTTAGAAACTCAGATTGTTTGCCAGGAAAAGAATTAGTGTATATATGCCAGTGTATGTGTAGAGACAAATACCTCTCAATCAATGGGCTTTGTGGAAAGTGTGAACTTTTCACAGAAGCAAAATTTCTCTCATTAAGGAATCCAGAAAAAAATAAAATAAAATATTTAAAATACTAACTGCTGATATGGGACACTATATGTTTAGATGCATAAGGTTTTCTAAATAACCTATGAGAAACCTAATAACTTAAAAAAGAGATTGAAGAGCAAGGCATGGATAATGGTTATAGCACTTTATCTTGATAATTTTGAAAGCTGAGCTGTATTGAATGATAAGTAATATTTGCATAGATGTAAAGATAAAGTTGCACTTAAAAATAACATTTTTATCTTAAATTGCACTTTGGACTAATCATGAAATAAAGGAGATTACTTTCCTTGAGTAAAGTTTGAAGTTGTGTGTTTCCATTACCTCCACACAAGTCCTGATCAATTTTTTTAATATGTGAGATTGAAAAGAAAATAGAGGCGAAGATAAATTTTTAGGGAGAAGCAAGTATCAATACTAGCAGGGAGACCAGTGGTTTACAACCCTGTCCAAAATAGATGTTAATGCAATTCATCTTGAAGATTAGAATCTATGTTTGCTTGAAGAAGATAATGAAAATCCATGAGCCTGATTCCCTTATTCTTAGGATTAAAGTAACAGTACTTGCCTCACGTGGTTGTTGAATGAGTACAAAAACATTAATGCATTTTCAATACTATATGGTACTGATATGCATCTCAAAATAAATCATTTTTAAAAAAGAAGATAATGGGAACATAATATTTCCATTTGTAGTTATGCATGAGTTTGAAATAAAGTTTTAACTCTACAAAATAGGGCCATTACCTTGCTAAATCCCCATTCAGGGCTTCCTTTAGTCAAAATGAAAGTTTTCGTTTTGTTTTGTTTTTTGGAAATTGTTTTTGCTACAGAAGTGCCATCCATTATGTCACCAAGAATATTTCAGATGTACCTCACTAAATACTTTTATTTTCTTTGGTGCCTAGCGATTTCCTAAAAACAGTTTCCCTGAATCCTCAGTAGTCTTCTGGAATTGTACGTAATTTGGATTATTTTGGAAAGAAAATAATCTGCAATCTTACCCCTTAGAGAAAACAATTATTCACTTATATTTCTGGTAAAATATACTGCAGTAAATTGTTTACTTAGACTATTAATTTTTTTAAACATCTTTATTAGAGTATAATGGCTTTACAATGTTGTGTTGGTTTCTGCTGTATAGCAAAGTGAATCAGCTATATGTATACATATATCCTCATATCCCCTCCCTTTTGCATCTCCCTCCCACCCTCCCTATCCCACTTCTCTAGGTGGTCACAAAGCACAGAGCTGATCTCCCCGTTCAATGCAGCTCCTTCCCATTAACTATCTATTTTATATTTGTTAGTGTATATATGTCAGTGCTACTCTCTCACTTCATCCCAGTTTACCCTTCCCCCTCCCCATGTCCTCAAGTCCATTCTCTATGTCTGTGTCTTTATTCCTGTCCTGCCCCTAGGTTCTTCAGAACAATTTGTTGTTGTTGTTGTTAGATTCCATATATATGTGTTAGCATACAGTATTTGTTTTTCTCTTTCTGACTTACTTCACTCTGTATGACAGACTCTAGGTCCATCCACCTCACTACAAATAACTCAATTTTGTTACTTTTTATGGCTGAGTAATATTCCATTGTATATATGTGCCACATCTTCTTTATCCATTCATCTGTAGATGGGCATTTAGGTTGCTTCCATGTCCTGGTTATTGTAAATAGTGCTGCAATGAACATTTTGGTACATGACTCTTTTTGAATTGTGTTTTTCTCAGGGTATATGCCCAGTAGGGGTATTGCTGGGTCATATGGTAGTTCTATTTTTAGTTTTTTAAAGAATCTCCCTACTGTTCTCAATAGTGGCTGTATCAATTTACATTCCCACCAACAGTGCAAGAGGGTTCCCTTTTCTCCACACCCTCTCCAGCATTTATTGTTTGTAGATTTTTTGATGATGGTCATTGTGACCAGTGTGAGGTGATATATCATTGTAGTTTTGATTTGCTTTTCTCTAATGATTAATGATTTTGAGCATCCTTTCATGTGTTTTTCAAACTATTTAAATAATGTTTGTAACTGGCTTTAGTATGACAATCATTCCATGTGTTTATTCTACTGTAACATTATTTTTAAATTGCATTATTTACCATTATAAAGATTTTCCAAAATAAATTTGGATTTAATTTATAGTCTTAACTACAATTCATGGTTTCTACACTTTTCATTATATTGTAAACTTTTTCTAAATGATGCTTTAGTTTTCTTATTGATTTAAGAGTTATTAAAATGAATACTTTGTGTTTACTTAATTTTCAAGGTATTTTACTACTAAAATTAATTTGTGGCTTTTGTTTCATTATAATCAAAGAATCAGATCTATATATTTACTGGTTTTGAATTTTTTGTATTTAATTTTCATTTAGAATATGATTAAATTTTGTAAATGTTCTACAAGCACATAAGAATCGAATATTCTTTTTGATAGTTCAATACATAGCTCTAAAATAAATCCTATCAATTACATTATCCCATTTCTTGAACATCTTATTTATGTTCCTACAAGTTTGATATGTCAAGGACTGAGTAAAATGTATAAAAAATTTCCCCTCTAAAATGGGAAAGTTAAAAACTTGTATGAAAAGTCATAAATTTATGATTCTCACATACATCTATCAAGTATTTCTTTTCAGGGAGAAAAAGGAATCTTAATTAGATGGAGCTGGGATAACTGATTAACTATTTTAGAAAAAAAAAAGAGGTAAATGATTCATATCCTATAACAATAGAAACAGCATTCTGAATAAATTGACATACAGAAATAAATGAGAACATTAAAGAACCAATGATGCAAAGGTGTATGTCTAGGCAAGATGACTGGGAGAAGGGCATTGCAGGCATGGCACAAAAAGGGCAACAAGGAAGAGGTTTCTTCCGAATACACAGTACACTAATGGGCTCAGGTAGTTCATGATTCTTTTTACATGCTTCAGCAAAGTTTTCTCAGTACTTTTTCTCATGAGAAAAGATTCAATTGAACTCTTTACCCTGAGAAAATCCTCCATTGCTTTCATTAAATTTTTTAATGTGTCTGTGTTTGAAACGGTCAATATTGATCAACAGGGAAACACAAAAGTTTATTTTTTGTGTGTAATAAAACGTTAAAATTGTAAAGAAAAAGATAATATAGAGATTGCTATGATGGAAAAATGGTTATTTTATTAAATAGGGAAAGTGGGCCTACAAATAAATCAATCAAAAATAAAATGTCATAAACCTTAAACTAAAAAAGACAAAGAATATGAAGAGGCAACCTAAGAAAGAAGAAATATGAAGTGCCAATATATGAAGAAATGCCCAAATTTACACACAAATAAAATATATGCAAATTACACTAAAATTAATTATCTTCTTTTCCTTGTCAGAATATTTTTAAAATTATTAAATGCTAGTGTTGGTGGAGAATGGGTAAACCTTTCTAGAACACAATTTAGAATCTGTATCAAAGGACTTTAAAACATGCATATTATTTAACCTATAAAGCATATATTTGAGAAACTTCTCTGAAGAAATAGACATTCATCTTTGTCTTGTCTGAAAAAAAAAAATTCTATGTGAGGTTACTGTATATTACTTAAATAAATACTAAGTGTTGGTTCAAAATAGATGAAATATTTGTGAAAAGTAATTTAGGCATTGTTCACTATGATAGTAACCTGTGAGCTCTAGCAATATATAGTGGACTATAAAAATGATTAAGGCTATCTGTTCAAGTTTGAAAGTTTGAATTTTTAATAAGATTAATGCCCCCCCCCAAATTAAGCTAAATTAATTACTTATGAACGAACTGAGTTATAAAACCAATACCACCTGTGCTTCTTTATATGTGTGGATTGGAGTTGCTTCCTCTGCAACACACAGTTGGTGTTTTAGGGAAAGAATAATTTTTTCTTCTTTTACGTATTTTAGAAGAAAATGTTTTCGCATAAATACATCTTCTCTCTTGGTCACAAATTTTTCTTAAAGTTCATATGTCTTTCACACAATCAGTTGTTTGCAGTATAGTGACCCCTTCCTTTACTCAACTTACTTGATTCACAAAATGGAATTTGGACTTTTGGATACCAGTGGATGAGCAAAGTTTTAGGTTATCATGCTGTGATGCTGCCTGGCAGTCAACAACAATGTTGTGAAAGCCTTAACTACATTCATATTACAAATATATGTGTTGATTATTTGAAAATTTTATCATATTATACCTTTATTTTATTTTATTTTTTTGCTTTTTTTACTAGCTATTTTTTCTCTGACAGTAACAATCTTTAAAGTGAAAATAAGAGAATTTGCTCTGATAAGAAGCCTCTAGAAACAATATCATATGAAGGAAAGGGAATTAAATTCTAGTCTGTAGCTAGATATTGACACCTAGGAGATGACTGTTAGATGATTCATTTTTGTGTGACACGGTAAAGAGACATGTGGAGAGATGGCTATACCTTTATTATTTTACAGAATGCAATATAAAAGAATTGCTGATTGTTACAAACAACATAATTGAATTAAATGTGATCATCACTACAACTGCAAAAAACAGCTCATTTTGACCCTTAATAATAGACATATTGGATTTAAATAAGTCAATATGGGTCAAATATAAAGTAAAAATAAGAAAACTAGGGGTTTATAACCTTTATATTTTTACAAATTTGGTACCTATTTCCTATGTCATTTATTTGGCTTTGAATAATTATTGTCTTGATTTAATTTTGACTTTTTTTTTGTTTAAACGAAGTCTATCATATTGATTCTGTTTCAATCTTAGTTTTGACATTGTTGTAGAAGTTCACCCCTATTGAGAAGTTTCCACTGAAATAAGCTTCTGTGACTACTATATATACCATGAATCATATAAGACTCGGCAGTTGGGTTCTGTCAGAAAGCCATAAATATGATTAAGTCAACAAAGCAAGAGATGGGACTGACAATTTATAAAAAATCTTACCTATGTAAACAAATAGCTGCAGCCCCAGACAAATGACTCAAAGTCTACTCAATATCTTTTACTTCTCCATTTCTCAGGTGCTCTCTCACTCTTCTGGTCTCTCTTCTTCTCTGCCTCTATCCCTTCCTCTGTCAGCCTATCCTTCCACACGTGTTAATTTTTTGAAGCAATTTAACAAAATGTGTTTTCTCTGCAAATTAAAAACACATACACACACACACACACAAACACACACACACTTTAAGTGTGAATTCCATGGCTGATTTTTTTCTGCATCACTGATCCAGAGATAACAAAAAAACACATTTGTGTTTCAGTGTAATACCAATGAGGGATGATAACAAAACAAGGACAAAGCAGACAAATTCATCTGGCTCACATTCTAAGTGAGGGAAGTGACAATGAACACTCTAAATTGCCAGGACTAACTGAGTAAGTGGTTATTTGTAAGAATGACATACAAGCAGTCTTGGCTTGACTGCTGCAGTGCTTAGAATTCTACCTGCCAAAGAAAGAGAAGAAAATGAACAATAGAAGGAAATCTCTCTTTCATTTCTTTATTAGTGTCGCATACACTGGTGTCAATAAAGCTGTCAGACAGATGTTTTGACTTAAATATCCCTGGCAGTGACTTTATTGAAAATCAACACAAATCATGGTCAACTATCAGTTTTTGCTCCCCAAAGAAATAATTAAGTCAAAATGACAGCTCAGAAGGCCTCAAAGGGGAAAACCAAAGCTCAAAGTCTGTGAGGGGAAGGTGTTCTGTGTCACAGTTGTCAAGCTGCAATCGGGTCAATGATCCTTTCTTTATTTGATTTTACTTGTACATCAGTCC
Organism: Balaenoptera musculus; assembly: GCF_009873245.2. NCBI lineage: Eukaryota > Metazoa > Chordata > Mammalia > Artiodactyla > Balaenopteridae > Balaenoptera > Balaenoptera musculus. The sequence continues at coordinate 22,867,706 of NC_045797.1, forward strand.
CACTCATTTCTAGAAAGAAAGAAAGAAAAAAAAAAGACTAATAGAGCTATCAGGTGAGCACTGTGCATAAAATCAATCCCATTAGCCTGAAGGGAAAGCAAAACTCTTGTGTCTGAATGATGTTAATTTGTGTATATGTCTTTGATTTTATGCATTTTCTTATAATAACAATAACCATATTTATCCTAAACTACTTCTTTATGAATCCCTTGATAAATATTTGTTTCAAATCTTAGAAGAATGATTCATATTGTAAAATGTTTATTCATTATTTTAATAATATTTCATACCATTGAGGCTTTTTCAAATTGTGTTTACATTCATGGTCCTTCTTGATCCCTTCAACAATTCAGAAAAGTAGGTAAGGAAGATAAGTTTATATGTAAATAACAGTGCAAAATCTGAGTTTCAAAGTCTTTGTGACTTGATAGTGAGGATAGATGGTATGTGTATGTAAGTGTGTGTGTGTCTGTGCGTGCATGTCGTCTAAAGGAAAAAAGGTAGAATGATACGGGAGTAGAGTCCACATTTTCTAACTCTATATCCTCAATCTGTTATCTACTCTAGGCTGATTTCTAGTTCAGATTAATCACTGCCATTATCTATTTAGCATTTTAATTTAAGGATAAGAATAAATTTTCATATCACAATTAGTTTAATAACTAGTGATATGGGCTTGCTTGTGATCAAAAAATGATAAATTCAGTTTAGAATTAGATATACCTGAAATGCATGTGTTGTTTAATTCATTCATTTAACCTTCCTTCATTTCATTCATCAACCAAATAGTTTTTTACCAATGTCACCTTGAGCAATACTCAGGTGGTTAGGAATCCAAATACACTTCCTGGTTTCACATCTTTGCACTGAGTAACCTTAAGTAAGTGATTGACCTCCTTGTTATAAGCTTTTTTAATATGTCATATGAGTGTGATAGCCCCTACAACATTGAACTGTTGGGAGTATTATATGCTGTAATAATATATTATTACTACTGAGAACCAGCTACATTCCAGGCATGGATTTAATCTCTGGAGATATATTAGTTAGGAAAATAAACAAGGCCCTGCTTTTTCAGAATTCCCTACATTAAAGGAAAAAGTATTACAATAAAAAGGAACAAATATAGTCAAACCTCATTATTCACAGTAGTTATGCTTTATAGTGTTGCCACTAACACTGTATTAACACATACTAAACCATTGCTCCTAGGGGAAACACAGGGTAGGTTCCTGTGAGCCTCTGGTCACAGATTTTTTGTAGACTGAGCAATACGTAACCTTGTTTTATGTGTGTTTCTGCTTAAAGACACCTTGTTTAATAGATGCTGTTGATTCACTGACGTTGAGCTTACAGCCAACAGCACAGTAACTCATGCTTGAACAAGGCTCATCTAGGACACACATTTTCTCTGCAAGGCACAGCATAGTTTTCTTGAATTTAGGAACACTAGACAGCACTTCAGCACTACACTTGGGGTTATTTTAAACAGATAAATCACTAACAAAAACATGAAAAATGGGAAAAACATGGCACAAAATATACTGCAAAAAGGACACTTGTCTATAGTATGAGAGATGAAACAAGAAGGTAGAGAGGTCTGCCTCAGATGAGAATGTGTCCCTGAGTGACACATTTTTCACAGCTCTGCACATGCCTGTGAATGACTTTGAAAACACCACTGCAAGTATTAGATTTGAGGTAACAAGTAAACTTCAGTGAGTGGGCAATTTTGCAAATACAGAATTTGTGAAAAATGAAGACAGATTACATGTATGTATGTGTCTAAAACATACCAGATGGTAAAAAGTGTGATGGAGAAAAATAAATCAGGGTAAAGTGGACAGAAAGTGCTGCTGCTGGTAGTGGTGAGTGTGTGTATGTGTCTAAAGTTGTCAGTAAAGTCCTCTGTGACAAGCTGGCATTTGAATAAAAATCTTAAGAAAGTTAAGGAGGATGCCATGTGTATATGTATCAGAAATGTCTTCCAGGCAAAGAATAGCAAGTGAAAATGACTTGAGGCAGTATCACCATCCTTTTGTTTGAGAATCAGCAAGAAGGGCTGGGAACAGAAGTGGAGAGAGGCAAGAATCATGGAGGAGATGAGTTCAGAGGGATTGCAAAGGGATAGGTCACATGAGGCATTAGAGAGAGCTATGGGAAGTCAAGGGGAATTTGAGAAGATGAGAGGCGTCATCTGACATATTTAAAGTGGATCATTCTGACTTTTGTTGAGAATGGATGGGAGGGAAGAAGGAATTTATTTAGGAGATTACTACAGTTCCAGAGCTTATTACAATAGTTTGGCTGAGTGATGATGATACTTTGTCCTGGGACAGTCAGGGGTGGTCAAACTTTGGACTTATTTTGAAAATAGAGTTGATAGGATTTTCTAACTGTGTATAAGGTATAGGAAAAGAAAAGTCTATGGTAACTCCATGATGGCTCTCCGAGCAACTGGGAGAATGGACTTGCTTTCAATGAGAGGGGAAAACTATATGAAGGGTGGCTTGGGGGAAAGGGACAATCAGGAACCTGGTTTTGTGTATGCCAAGTTTCAGATGCAGATTTGAAACACAAGTGGAGACATCAAGTCCTTGGCTGTTGTGTGAGTTTAGACTAGAGTTGTACATTGGGAATCAGACACATATGATAATATTTAAAAACAAGAGACTGGGGGGGATCACTGAGCAAGGAGGATACAAGGTGCTAAGACTGAGTCCTGTACATTAAATTACTAGATGATTTTTGGCCTTAATAAGTGTTTATATCTGTTTTATTGGTATTAATTTAGTCCATGAAGCTTCCCGTGATTTCGTAAACAGTTGGCATGATCTTATTGTATCCTTATTTATATAATATAAATGAAAAATAAAAGTTGTACATTTCAAAAATACTGAGTTATACCTTAAAGACACCAGAGTGCAATTTTGTGTTCTATATTTTCAAATGCAGTCTTAAGACAAATGTATCATAAAACACCAGATGAATTGTAAATTAATTTCTAAATCACCCTATAATGCTGAGGTGCATTTTTATGGACTGTCAACAACCAAAAGTTGTGATTGTGCCATAAATATCGTTACCTTACTTGAGGCAGCAGTCTTTGTATCTATCTGATGCTTGTTCAACTGACTCACCTTTCTACTCTATACAGTTTCATTGGATAGCAAACCAAATGTCTTTTTGTGGGTTAGTATTTAGTTTTTCTAAAAACACATTTTTGTATCTTCCCTCTCAAAAATATTTCATGCTTTCAAATACTTGCTTTGTGTCATTCGGTCTCTGTTTTATGTAATATTCAACACATTCAGCATCAACTTGATGTGCCTTTCAAAATTCTTACGTCCACCCATCTGCTTATTCACGTGCCAAAAACCAAGGTAAATGGCTCTTAATCCTTAGTTCTGAAGGAAATAGTTGGACAGCATGAATTATTCTACCTTGCTGTGTGATATGTAATTGTGAATGATACAATTGCTTGCATAATGTTATGTACTTTTAAAATGTATTTGCCTACACCCTGAACACATGCCCTTGCTTTTCTGTAGCAGTTCTAGTCAGTCCTAAGAAACTATGCCTATTAGAGCTAAAGCAAATTGATCCTGAGTGACTCACTTCTTACCTTATCTTCCCCACCCATGTCTTTCACAGCAGTGTGTAATCCTACATTTCCAGGAATATAAGTTTATTGTAATTAACTGTACTTTTATAAATAACAAAACTTTGTTTTACTCTATTGTGATATTAAACTAATTATCACTTAAAAATGGAGATAATTATATCAGCCTTATCAAGAATTGTGCAAAAATGTCAGAAAGAGCATAAAGTGATATAGAAAAAGAAAGTTGTCTTTGAATATGTAAAAATTATAATACTGAATAGATTTATAGCAATATATGCATTCATATGCATGTTTAAAATATATATGTGATATACATGTATAAAAATTTTTAATCATCTTCCTTTACCAGAGTGAGATTGATATCTTCAGTTTGCTGTAATTCATCATCTCACTTCCTTAAAATCTTTTTATATATTTATCAAAATTAGGGCCTTTATTCTGGAATCATATGGAAATGAAATAAAGTCTCTGGCTTTCTCATTTGCATAATTGCAAAATTTTGATTTATGTGTTAACCTGGCACTATTTCTTGGCAGTGTCTTTACTGTTAGCAGCAAGCTTATTTTTGCAGTACATTAGCTCTCTATTACTAAATTTCAGTTTGAATCCCTTGTAGGATTTTTCTTCTCTGCCCCCTGACACATTCTCTCTTTCTCCATCAAATAGGCTTCTGTTTGAGTAGTTTATTAGTGGCCTTCTGTGAAATAAAGACGCTTCTGTGTGGGGCTGTGATTTCCGTGCTGCCCCTGCTTTCAGAGGCAAACCCTTGCTGCTTCTTTTGCCCAGGCTGATTCTGTAGTTTTTAGAGATCACCCTTGCAGTCTCACTACTTTCCCCAAATGTAAATATTTAGGCAAATTAACGTCTTCCCCTCTTGTGTTTCCCTCCGCACTCCCTTTCTCTGTCCTTCCTTTTAAGAAAGCAACTAAAGTTGGGTGTGAAAGGGCAGTTTCTGTGTTCCCTAAACAAGGCACCTTATGCACTAATGGGGCACAGTCCTGCCCTACTAAGTAAAGAGCTGGATTAGTTTTCAGTTTCAGCACAAATACGGCAAAAACAGGTAACGTACTGTACTCGGTACTCTAAGGGGTTAAAATTTCAGGACGGGTCCATTTTGCAGACATTTTTTGTCATGTCTGCAGTGACTGAGAGAAGATCTCTTGTGCTGCTCCAGTGAGAGAAGGGAAGAGGATCAGTTTGGACCTTTAGGGGTATCCCTTTGTGTGGTAGACATCACATGGGAGGTTGGGCATGCAGACATCCCTGAGAACACAGGGCACAGAACCATGAGAGCAGGAAGAGAGCTAGGAGAGTGTGTGAAGACTTCCAGACTGCCCCAGTGAGAATCAGTGTTCCCAAGTGTGGGTAAAGATGGCCTCAGAGCACTGTGCTGCTCTCACCCCTGCATGGCAATTGCCCTTTGATGTGTCTGTCTTCTTTATAGAATCTAAGCCCAGTAAGGACTTAGTGATCCAGAATAAAACAGCTTTTCCATATTTGAAGAATAAATACAGACTGCTCCAAAAATACTTTAAGCATAACTCAATTTTATAGCACGCTCTAACAGAATGATCAATTTGTCTGACTGTGGCTTCCTGCGGACACAGAGTGTGTAATAAGCATTTTACATTCTCAATAAATAACAATTCTTTGTTCATATGCTTCCCAAGAATATAGCATAGTGCCATACTCATAGCAAGAGTTAAATATTTGTCAAATGACGTAAAAAGTAGAAGAATGAAAAAAAAACAGTGATAGCCAAATGTATAGTTAATTAATGTGGTTTTAATAATTTTTTTTTTTTTCCTTGCTACTCTCTGACCCTTTGGTCTTTATTCTCTGGAGAAGAAGCAGAGGAGGGTTATAAAAAAATACCACAGGCACTGGCAGGAAATACCGTGATGGATATTTATAATATCATAGATATTTTGGAAAGAAAAGGGGAAAGCCAATGAAATAAAAGCAAAACACAAAAACAAATAGACATCCATATGACATGAATTTTTTCACCTCTTGGCTGACATAGAGAAGTATATAAGTGCCTCTGATTGCTACTCAATTGTAAACAGTAGCAGGGAAAAAAAGACAAATCAACAAATGACCTCTGACATTTATTCAAAATATTTTTTCAGGGTTGACAGCCATTGATTTGATAGCACACAGAATGTGTTTCTTTTCTAAAGGTCTTGTCATTTTCCCTACCATCCAAACTTAAGAACACTTTGCTACTTTTTTTTTCTAAAAACTGTATGGTTTTAAAATGTCAATTTACATTGTGTTTAAAACCACTGTTACATTATTTATATACTCAATATCAGCCTAACTCAAAACCAAACTACCGTGCTTTGGCCTAATTTATTTGACATGAATTATTCTTAGAATATGTTCGTAAGATTCCCTTCACTCTCCTGGTGGTTAAGAATGTAAATGTACAAGCCTACACGTACACACGTTCAATCATAAATGTGTGTATGAATGTGTATACATTCTTGGGCTATCTGAAGTGGAATTTTATCCAAGCACCCAGACTTCTTAAAGGGAGGTGTAAAATGACTGATGGCTGTTGTGTAATCCCTGGCAGATAAGAATCCAGAGCAGCCCACGAGATGGAAATGTCATGCTGTAACTGTCCATGGAGGGGGCTGAGTCTTTCTGCTACATGTCAGGATGTGTATTCCAAACTGGCAATATATAAATAAGTAAGAAGACAAACAATGTTTTGACCACTAGACCTGGTGAAAAACTCAGAAATCAGAGCTTCCGTTAGATACATCTTTCAACCCCACAAACTCCATTCCCCCTTCCCACCACCAAAAACAGACCAACAGCAAAAAAAATAAACTTGTTTTATATACAAATGTTAGCATGTAAAATGTGATATTTAGTTTCAGTAGTGAACAGAAAGTGAAAGTTGCTATACATAGTTTGGGAGCTCTTATCACAGCACCAACTATTTTATTGGCAACAGATTATTCCAGAAACAAAGGATTGGAAAAGGAACTTTCTTGTGTTGGTATCTTACAGATCCGAATTGATTAATTATTCACAAAGAAAACCAGTGACTAAGAAACATGATATTATCATTTAACTGTTAATATAAAAGGAAGAGATGTTTTAAACCATGAAATAGTTGAGGGATTGGATTGTTTAGTTAGTGACTCTAGTGCATCACATTAGCAACCTCAGTTCCTTGCATTAAGGCATCTCTCCCAGACCATTAACCTCACCTTTGCAGTTATAAAACTCAAAATACTTACACTTAGCTACCAGATATTCACATTATTTTTCTTTTCTTGCTCAGTGGTAACCAAGACCAATTTAATTCCGACTTCTCTGAAGTAATTAATTTGGGGTGTTTTAAAAATCAGAATTCTGCAGAAGCAGTGTTCTTTTCACTTCCATACAATTAAATTCACAAGACTTTCCTGTCCCCATATGCCCCCTTCTGATAAGCTTTGTTCAGAATTGAATCTCTGTGGAGAACTCATCTGAATTTAATTCTATGGTTTCTAAGAAATGTATCCCATAGTTAAATCCTATTGTTTTTCCGTAAAACAAAGATCTCCTCCTTACATAAAAAAGAGTCATGGTTGTTTAGGGCCTGCGTCAGACACTTTTTATGTCCTGTGAGTGGATTATAATCACTAAGCAAAATAATGGTGCAAGGGAAAATAGTCCATATCGCATTTGAGAAGCCTGTTGTTTTTATCATTACCTTTGGTGCCAGCTGCCTGTATGCATTGTTCTGTAATGCCAGTCTAATCAGTGCAGAGACTGGGAGCATGATACCTGTGAAAACTAGAGAAATATGGCTAAATAATAAATCCAAACAGAAATCATAATATTGTAACGGTTGTATTCTGAAAGAAAATGCTTTCCAGAACAACGAGTAGGTAAAATCTTTGGCAGAAACAGATATTTTTCCCTCCTATAGTCGTTGAGTTGAACAAGGATTTAAATGGTCGGCGAATCTTAGGTGTCTCTCTATATAATAAAATTATAAGGGATTTTCTTTGTCCCCCTACTATGATCACAGGACAGAATAACAACTATTAAAGCAACTCCTTATGGATTGAAGTGAATCTCTTCAGATATGTGCTTTTAAAATGCAGAAGTTATTGGGAGATGGAATACAACAAGTTATTAACAACTGTGAGTTTATGAATTCACTCTTCTCCTGCACAGAAAAAATAGACAATCTGTTGGGGAAAAGTTGTGTTAAATGAAAACCCTGTACATATAATCAATTTTTCATTTCATACAATACTTAAAGATACATATAATCTTCAGTTTGTGGGTGGACAAATTTTTAGTTCACATGGTTAAATAACTGGCTAAAGGAAGTAAAGATTTCATTCATTCATCAATCAACTATTTGTTGAACACCTACTATTTTGCCAAGAACTGTTTTGATAGATACATACTATATATTATGTGGATACCATACATAAGTCCCAAACCTCATGAAGATTATATGCTGTTGGTGACAGAAAGACAATCAACAAGCTATATTATAGTGTGGGGCAGTGATAAATGCTATGATGAAAAATTAATTGTTTGAGCTTCTGAGAATATGGTGATTATGTATTTCATAATTTTTTATTCTCTACCATGCTGCCTCTCAAGGTAAAAGGTGATTAGAATTGATTTGGCTCTAAAATGTTAATGGTTTCATGTAGCATCGCTCCTTATGTCGCTTATTGGGAAAGTATTTTTTTAAATCTGCATTTTCAGGCATATATCTACACAAGAAATCCTTGGTTAGGTGTGTTAAAAATGCTAAATCTTATTGTCCAACCCAGAGGTTCTAATTTAATAAACTTTGGAGTGGATTATTTTAATAAGCATATGAGGTGATTCTAATGCAGGTGCTTAACTGGTCACCTTTTGAGACAAAATTACCTGAAAGAATGGATAGTTAACTTTGGTTATCCACTGTAATATCAGGCCCTACAGTGGGGCTTCAGAAGAACAGACGTGCCAATTACTGTCTGAGAGCTGCCACATTCAATACATGTGGCTCTTAAGCCCTTGAAATATGCATGGCCCAAATTGAGGTGTGCTGAAAATACAAAATACACACTGGATTTTGAAGACAGTTAAAAAAAGAATATAATGTAGTTCATTAACAATTTTTATATTGGTTACATGCTTAAATGATATTCTGTTGGATGTACTGGGATAAATAATATATATATTGTTATATTAATTTTACCATTTTAAATATTTTTTATTAAATTGTACTTACTCTTTCTTTTTATTTTTTTTTTATTTTTTAACATCTTTATTAGAGTATAATTGCTTAACAATGCTGTGTCAGTTTCTGCTTTATAACAAAGTGAATCAGTTATACATATACATATATCCCCATATCTCTTCTCTCTTGCATCTCCCTCCCTCACACCCTCCCTATCCCACCCCTCTATGTGGTCACAAAGCACCGAGCTTATCTCCCTGTGCTATGCGGCTGCTTCCCACTAGCTATCTATTTTACATTTGGTACTGTATATATGTCCATGACACTCTCTCACTTTGTCCAAGCTTACCCTTCCTCCTCCCCGTATCATCAAGTCCATTCTCTAGTAGGTCTGCATCTTTATTCCCATCTTGCCCCTAGGTTCTTCTGACCAGTTTCTTTCTTTTTTTTTTAGATTCCATATATATGTGCTAGCACACAGTATATATTCTTCTCTTTCTGACTTACTTCACTCTGTGTGACAGTCTCTAGGTCCATCCACCTCACTACAAATAACTCAATTTTGTTCCTTTTTATGGCTGAGTAATATTCCATTGTATATATGTGCCACATCTTATTTATCAATTCATCTGTTGATGGACACTTAGGTTGCTTCCATGTCCTGGCTATTGTAAATAGAGCTGCAGTGAATATTTTGGTACATGACTCTTTTTGAATTATGGTTTTCTCAGGGTATATGCCCAGTAGTGTGATGGCTGGGTGGTATGGTAGTTCTATATATAGTTTTTTAAGGAACTTCCATACTGTTCTCCATAGTGGCTGTATAAACTTACATTCCCACCAACAGTGCAAGAGGGTTCCCTTTTCTCCACACTCTCTCCAGCATATATTGTTTGTAGATTTTTTGATGATGGCCATTCTGACCGGTGTGAGATGATATCTCATTGTAGTTTTGATTTGCATTTCTCTAATGATTAATGATGTTGAGCATTCTTACATGTGTTTGTTGGCAATCTGTATATCTTCTTTGGAGAAATGTCTATTTAAGTCTTCTGCTCATTTTTGGATTGGGTTGTTTGTTTTTTTGATATTGAGCTGCATGAGTTGCTTGTATGTTTTAGAGATTAATACTTTGTCAGTTGCTTCATTTGCAAATATTTTCTCCCATTCTGAGGGTTGTCTTTTCATCTTGTTTATGGGTTCCTTTGCTGTGCAAAAGCTTTTAAGTTTCATTAGGTCCCATTTGTTTATTTTTGGTTTTATTTCCATTTCTTTAGGAGGTGGGTCAAAAAGGATCTTCCTGTGATTTATGTCATAGAGTGTTCTGCCTATGTTTTCCTCTAAGAGTTTGATAGTGTCTGGCCTTAAATTTAGGTCTTTAATCCATTTTGAGTTTATTTTTGTGCATGGTGTAAGGGAGTGTACTAATTTCATACTTTTATATATACCTGTCCAGTTATCCCAGCACCACTTATTGAAGAGGCTGTCTTTTCTCCACTGTATATGCTTGCCTCCTTTATCAAACATAAGGTGACCATATGTGTGTGGGTTTATCTCTGGGCTTTCTATCCTGTTCCATTGATCTATATTTCTGAACTTGTGCCAGTACCATACTGTCTTGATTACTGTAGCTTTGTAGTATAGTCTGAAGTCAGGGAGCATGATTCCTCCAGCTCCGTTTTTTTCCCTCAAGACTGCTTTGGCTATTCAGGGTCTTTTTTGTCTCCATACAAATTTGAAGATGATTTGTTCTAGTTCTGTAAAAAATGCCATTGGTGGGCTTCCCTCGTGGCGCAGTGGTTGGGAGTCTGCCTGCCGGTGCAGGGGACACGGGTTCGAGCCCTGGTCTGGGAGGATCCCACATGCCGCGGAGCGACTGGGCCCGTGGGCCACAGTTGCTGGGCCTGCGCGTCTGGAGCCTGTGCTCCGCAGCGGGAGAGGCCAATGGTGGGGGGCCTGCGCGCCGCGGTGGGGAGTGGCCCCCGCTTGCCGCGGCTGGGGAGGGCCCTCGCATGGAAGCGAAGACCCAGCACAGCCATAAAATAAATAAATAAAAAAAAAAAAAAAAAAAAAAAATGCCATTGGTAATTTGATAGGGATTGCATAGAATCTGTAGATTGCTTTGGGTAGTAGAGTCACTTTCACAATGTTGATTCTTCCAATCCAAGAACATGGTATATCTCTCCATCTATGTGTATCATCTTTAATTTCTTTCATCAGTGTCTTATAATTTTCTGCATACAGGTCTTTTGTCTCCTTAGGTAGGTTTATTCCTAGGTATTTTATTCCTTTTGTTGCAATGGTAAATGGGAGTGTTTTCTTAATTTCACTTTCAGATTTTTCATCATTAGTGTATAGGAATGCAAGAGTTTTCTGTGCCTTAATTTTGTATCCTGCTACTTTACCAAATTCATTGATTAGCTCCAGTAGTTTTCTGGTAGCATCTTTAGGATTCTCTATGTAGAGTATTATGTCATCTGCAAACAGTGACAGTTTTACTTCTTCTTTTCTAAATTGTATTCTTTTATTTCTTTTTCTTCTATGATTGCTGTGGCTAAAACTTCCAAAACTATGTTGAATAATAGTGGTGAGAATGGGCAACCTTGTTGTGTTCCTGATCTTACTGGAAATGGTTTCAGTTTTTCACCATTGAGGACGATGTTGGCTGTGGGTTTGTCATATATGGCCTTTATTATGTAGAGGTAAGTTCTCTCTATCCCTACTTTCTGGAGGGTTTTTATCATAAATGGGTGTTGAATTTTGTCAAAAGCTTTCTCTGCATCTATTGAGATGATCATATAGTTTTTCTCCTTCAGTTTGTTAATATGGTGTCACATTGATTGATTTGCGTATATTGAAGAATCCTTGCATTCCTGGGATAAACCCCACTTGATCATGGTGTATGATCCTTTTAATGTGCTCTTGGATTCTGTTTGCTAGTATTTTGTTGAGGATTTTTGCATGTATGTTCATCAGTGATATTGGCCTGTAGTTTTCTTTCTTTGTGACATCTTTGTCTGGTTTTGGTATCAGGGTGATGGTGGCCTCGTAGGATGAGTTGGGGAGTGTTCCTCCCTCTGCAATATTGTGGAAGACTTTGAGAAGGATAGGTGTTAGCTCTTCTCTAAATGTTTGATAGAATTCGCCTGTGAAGCTGTCTGGTCCTGGGCTTTTGTTTGTTGGAAGACTTTAATCACAGTTTCAATTTCAGTGCTTGTAATTGGTCTATTCATATTGCTATTTCTTCCTGGTTCAGTCTCGGAAGGTTCTGCATTTCTAAGAATTTGTCCATTTCTTCCAGGTTGTCCATTTTATTGGCATATATTTGCTTGTAGTAATCTCTCATGATCCTTTGTATTTCTGCAGTGTGAGTTGCTACTTCTCCTTTTTCATTTCTAATTCTATTGATTTGAGTCTTCTCCCGTTTTTTCTTGATAAGTCTGGCTAATGGTTTATCAATTATGTTTATCTTCTCAAAGAACCAGCTTTTAGTTTTATTGATCTTTGCAATTGTTTATTTCATTTCTTTTTCCTTTATTTCTGATCTGATCTTTATGATTTCTTTCCTTCTGCTAAATTTGGGGTTGTTTTGTTCTTCTTTCTGTAATTGCTTTAGGTGTAGGGTTAGGTTGTTTATTTCAGATGTTTCTTGTTTCTTAAGGTAGGCTTGTATAGCTATAAACTTCCCTCTTAGAACTGCTTTTGCTGCATCCCATAGGTTTTGGGTCATCATGTTTTCATTATCATTAGTTTCTAGGTATTTTTTGATTTCCTCTTTGATTCCTTCAGTGATCTCTTGGTTATTAAGTAGTGTGTTGTTTAGCCTCCATGTGTTTGTATTTCTTACAGATTTTTTCCTGTAATTGTTATCTAGTCTCATAGTGTTGTGGTTGGAAAAGATACTTGATACAATTTCAATTTTCTTAATTTTACCAAGGCTTCATTTATGACGCAGGATATGATGTATCCTGGAGAATGTTCCATGAGCACTTGAGAAGAATGTGTATTCTGTTGTTTTTGGATGGAATGTCCTATAAATATCAATGAAGTCCATCTTGTTTAATGTATCATTTAAAGTTTGTGTTTCCTTATTTATTTTCATCTTGGATGATCTGTCCATTGGTGAAAGTGGGGTGTTAAAATTCCCTACTATGATTGTGTTACTGTCAATTTCCCCTTTTATGGCTGTTAGTATTTGCCTTATGTATTGAGGTGCTCTTATATTGGTTGCATAAATATATACAATTTTTATATATTCTTCTTGGATTGATCCCTTGATCATTATGTAGTCTCCTTGTCTCTCGTAATAGGCTTAGTTTTAAAGTCTATTTTCTCTGATCTGAGAATTGTTACTCCAGCTTTCTTTTGGTTTCCATTTCCATGGAGTATCTTTTTCCATACCCTCACTTTCAGTCTGTATGTGTCTCTAGGTCTGAAGTGGGTCTCTTGTAGACAGCATATATATGGGTCTTGTTTTTGTGTCCATTCAGCCAGTCTATGTCTTTTGGTTGGAGCATTTATCCCATTTACATTTAAGGTAATTATCAATATGCATGTTCCTCTTACCATTTTCTTAATTGTTTTGAGTTTATTTTTATAGGTCTTTTCTTTCTCTTGTGTTTCCTGCCTAGAGAAGTTCCTTTAGCATTTGTTGTCATGCTGGTTTGGTGGTGCTGAATTCTCTTAGCTTTAGCTTGTCTGTAAAGATTTTAATTTCTCCGTCAAATCTGAATGAGATCCTTGCTGGGTAGAGTAATCTTGGTTGTAGGTTTGTCTCTTTCATCACTTTAAATATGTCCTGCCACTCCCTTCTGTCTAGCAGAGTTTCTGCTGAAAGATCAGATATTAACTTTATGGGGATTCCCTTATGTGTTACTTGTAGTTTTTCCCTTGCTGCTTTTAATATTTGTTCTTTGTATTTAATTTTTGATAGTTTGATTAATATGCATCTTGCTGTGTTTCTCCTTGGATTTATCCTGTATGGGATAAATCTCTGCACTTCCTGGTCTTGATTAACTCTTTCCTTTCCCATATTAGGGAAGTTTTCAACTATAATCTCTTCAACTATTTTCTCAGTCCCTTTCTTTTTCTCTTCTCCCTCTGGGACCCCTATAATTCGAATGTTGGTGCGTTTAATGTTGTCCCAGAGGTCTCTGAGACTGTCCTCAATTCTTTTCATTCTTTTTTCTTTATTCTGCTCTGCAGTAATTATTTCCACTCTTTTATCTTCCAGGTCACTTATCCATTCTTCTGCCTCCATTCTTCTGCTAGTCACCCCTTCTAGCGAATTTTTAATTTCATTTATTGTGTTGTTCATCATTGTTTGTTTGCTCTTTAGTTCTTCTAGGTCCTTGTTATAGGTTTCTTGTATTTTCTCCATTCTGTTTCCAAGATTTTGGATCATCTTTACTATCATTATTCTGAATTCTTTTTCAGGTAGACTGCCTATTTCCTCTTCATTTGTTAGGTCTGGTGGGTTTTTGCCTTGCTCCTTCATCTGCTGTGTGTTTCTCTGTCTTCTCATTTTGCTAACTTACTGTGTTTGGGCTCTCCTTTTCATAGGCTGCAGGTTTGTAGTTTCCATTATTTTTGGTGTCTGTCCCCAGTGGCTAAGGTTGATTCAGTGGGTTGTGTAGGCTTTCTGTTGGAGGGGACTAGTGCCTGTGTTCTGGTGGGTGAGGTTGTATCTTGTGTTTCTGGTGGGCAGGTCCACATCTGGTGGTGTGTTTTGGGGTGTGTTTTGGGGTGTCTGTGTCCTTATTATGATTTTAGGCAGCCTCTGTGCTAATGGATGGGGTTGTGTTCCTGTATTGCTAGTTGTTTGGCATAGGGTGTCCTGCACTGTAGGTTGCTGGTCGTTGAGTGGAGCTGGGTCTTGACGTTGAGATGGAGATCTCTGGGAGATTTTCACTGTTTGATATTATGTGCAGCTGGGAGGTCTCTTGTTGACCAGTGTCTTGAACTTGGCTCTCCCACCTCAGTGGCCCAGCCCTGATGCCTGGCTGTAGCACCAAGAGCCTGTCCTCCACACGGCTCAGAATAAAAGGGAGAAAAAAAAAAGAAAGAAAGAAGGAAGAAGATAAAATAAAATAAAGTAAAATAAAATAAAGTTGTTAAAATAAAAAATAGTTATTAAGAAAAAAACATTTTTAAGTAATAAAAAAAAAAAAAACTGGACAGACAGATCCCTAGGACATGGTAAAAGCAAAGCTACACAGACAAAATCACACACAGAAGCATACACATACACACTCACCAAAAGCGAAAAAGGGGAAAATATATATATATCATTGCTCCCAAAGTCCACCTCTTCAATTTGGGATGATTCGCTGTCTATTCAAATATTCCACAGATGCAGGGTACATCAAGTTGATTGTGGAGATTTAATCCACTGCTCCTGAGGCTGCTGGGAGAAATTTCCCTTTCTCTTCTTTGTTCACACAGCTCCAGGGGTTTAGCTTTGGATTTGGCCCCACCTCTGAATGTAGGTCGCCTGAGGGCGTCTGTTCTTCTCCCAGACAGGATGGGATTAAAGGAGCAGCTGCTTCGGGGGCTCTGGCTCACTCAGGCTGGGGGGAGGGACGGGTACGGAGTGCAGGGTGAGCCTGCGGCGACAGAGGCCAGCGTGACGTTGCATCAGCCTGAGGCGCGCTGTGCGGTCTCCCGGGGAAGTTGTCCCTGGATCACTGGCCCTGGCAGTGGCGGGCTGCACAGGCTCCCAGGAGCGGGGTGTGGATAGTGAACTGTGCTTGCACACAGGCTCCTTGGCGGCTGCAGCAGCAGCCTTAGCGTCCCATGCCAGTCTCTGTGGTCCGTGCGGATAGCCGCGGCTCATGCCCGTCTCTGTAGCTCCTTTAAGTGGCGCTCTTAATCCCCTCTCCTCAGGCACCAGGAAACAAAGGGACAAGAAAAAGTTTCTTGTTTCTTTGGCAGCTCCAGACTTTTTCCCGGACTCCCTTCCAGCTAGCTGTGGCGCACTAGCCCCCTTCAGGCTGTGTTCACGCAGCCAACACCAGTCCTCTCCCTGGGATCTGAACTCTGAAGCCCGAGCCTCAGCTTCCAGCCCCCACCCGTCCCAGCGGGTGAGCAGACAAGTCTCTTGGGCTGGTGAGTGCTGGTCAGCACCAATCCTCTGTGTGGGAATCTCTCCGCTTTGCCCTCTGCACCCCTGTTGCTGATCTCTCCTCCATGGCTCTGAAGCTCCCATCCTCCACCACCAGTAGTCTCTGCCCGCAAAGGGGCTTCCTTGTGTGTGGAAACCTTTCCTCCTTCACAGCTCCCTCCCACTGGTGCAGGTCCCGTCCCTATTCTTTGTCTCTGTTTTTTCTTTTTTCTTTTACCCTACCCAGGTATGTGGGGAGTTTTTGCCTTTTGGGAGGTCTGAGGTCTTCTGCCAGCGTTCAGTAGGTGTTCTGTAGGAGGTGTTCCACATGTAGATGTATTTCTGATGTATTTGTAGGGAGGAAGGTGATCTCCACGTCTTACTCTTCCGCCATCTTGAAGCTCCTCCAAATTGTACTCACTCTGTCCCGAGGTCCCAAGGATTGTCACAGCTTTCGCTGGTGGGGTGCCTCCAGAGCTGGCAGCCTCAGTGAGGCCGCCCTCTCCTCGGGCTCCAGGGCAGTTCAGTCTTAAATATTTTTAATGTGGTGACTAGAAAATTTTAAATTATATATGAAGCTCAGATTATAGTTCTATTGGAGTACTGTCTTAGACCAATTATGGGCCTTTGTTTATTTAAAAATCTATGAAAAATAATTGCACTGTTATCCTGAACTTGCTTCCAGGGTCATGTTATTGTGGTATATATGGGTCTTTCTGATATTTCCCTAGTCTTAACCCATGCATGAGCCACACTGGACCCATGTGTTCTCTTTCCTTGTTATGTTCTGAACCAGCCTGCATCCAGGTCATTTGCCTTGTCTGTCCTTCCAAACAAGACTATACATTGCTACATTATACATTCCTATTATTCCATCAAAATCAGTTCAAATCCCATCTTTAAGAAACATGTATCTATAACATTTATTCTGTAACTCTGTATTCATCAATTCATTGATTCACCCCAAAAGTTATTAAAATGTTGCAATAGTAATGTTTCTTATTATTGTGTACTTTAGAGCAACCAGTGATACGGTGTAAAGGGAGGACGTGCAATCACTGACTACACTAATATTATAAAATACATTGCTAGAGATGGCACTGCAGTGCAACTGTGATAAAATATGTATATTTATTTCATTATTCATTATTCCAGTTGTTAAAAGGGATTGAAGTAGGAGGAAAGTAACAAGGTCTGTGAATGAGACTATCTTAGAGCCATTGTCAGAGCTGTAAAATATATAATGACCTTCCATTCATACAAAATATAATCATGATTCTCTGGTGGATTTTCTTGGAGGACAATTACTATCACAAAATGCACTTAAAGCCCATAAACATTTTCCAGTGTTGTGTTGCAATATAGGTATCTATAAGCTATTTTGAATTTCATAATTATGAACATGTGAAAGATTTTGGTTTATTGGTTAGAGTATTTGTATTCATGTATAATATTTGAGATTTGCAATATTCATGAACGTACCTTAACATAAAAGAGAGCGGGTTTCTTATTTATTTACCAAGATGATATAATCAAATAATAATTAAATTCAGCATAAAAATCAAAATAATTCTCCCCTGTGTCTTCCTAGTCATTTCTTCTTTGAGACTTTCATAATCTTTGCCTAGATCCTTCTCTGTTAATTCACTGCTCAATTCACAAACACACACACAAATGGACCCTTCTAGAAGGCTGTTAAAACAAGAAGGATTGCCCTAGACTAAAATTTTAAAAATTGTATGTACATTGATTTCTACACAGGTAGGCTATTTGTGGTTTTATTTTTTCTTATGCTGATTGCTAATTAGGGCAGATGCAAGAACTGCTTTGTTTCCATTTAAAAGCCTTTGCTTGTGAGTATTTCATCATCTGTTAATCCAGCAATAGCATGAATATCAAAGAGAGAGCTGTTGGTTAGATCTTCCTGCCACCTGTTTTTATTTTTTTATTTTTCTCCTGGTGAGCCAGTCGTGCATTTCCATATGCTAGACCATTTCCTTGTAAGGTTCCTTATGTCAAGACAGGCAGTTTATTTACTGATTGGTAGTGGTCAGAAGTGAGGGTGGGGCTGGGTCAGGAAGAGTGAAGGAGGCTGGGCTCTAATAACCCTTGCTCCTGTTCTCACTCAAATCTCTGCCAGGGAAGAATGCTACACCACAGTGATTCCTATATGAAAGGAGACTTTCCAAATGTCTGGGCTGATCACTTCTTGATCACTTCCTCTTTGCAACAATAATCATTCCCTTGAGAGATTTGGTTTTATTTTGATAATGACCTCTCTCTGTCAATATTTTGCTATGTACTGGGGATGCAATGGTGAATACTCCAGAGCTCACATCATGACTTTCACAATACTGTAAGAAAGAAAGAAAACAAACTGACCTTTACAATGGGCATAAGTGCCTTGGTAGAGTTATACATGGGATGTTGTGAGGGCAGAGCATGTGGGGTGTTCAAGTCAGACTTCCCAAAGAAAGTGTCAATTGAGCTGCTGGGTTAAGTGAGTAGATAACAAGGGGGAAAAGAGACAGAATGTTCTCAGTTTGTTCTCAGAGAAAAGTCAATTCAAGATATATTTTATTTTTCAAGGATTATGGCCTGAATGATGTTAATTAATATGTACAGAAAGACAAAAGCAGTAAGTTTTTGCTAAAGGCAAGCAGATAAACAAAACAAATAATCAGAGAAAGGAATAGCAGTTCAGACAGCCATTTGAGGCAATTGACTGAAAAGTCATGTTATTGCTTGCTCAGTACAAGTCAATAATTCCAGGATGAGAGACGAAAATCAGCCACAGAGCAGGGGATGGTGAGTGAAAAGGCAGTAATGTTCATAAAATTCAGAATGAATTGGATTTACTGTAAAGAAGTTGCTTAGCTCCCCAACAAACAGTAATATGTATGTAATTTTTTAGCAAAATAATTTTATATTTGTTATTTCAAAATAATCATAAAAACAGTCCTCATTAGTAAAACAGTGTCCTTTATGTTTGCTTTAAAATTTTGTACTATCTTTAATTTTCATTGCATAGAGGTAGTTAGAAGTAGGGAATGGGATATTTTGACATTTTCAGTTGATATGGCCTCTGAAATTCTTAATCCCTGCCATGGCAGGGAGATATATGCATTCAGTTACAAATCTACAAAGATATTTGACCAGCACTCAAATGAGCAGAGCCAAGGAAGTCCAAATACCAGGGCTGCTGGCAAGTACTGAATCTGAATAAATTGCTTTGCATTTGAGGATGCATACAATAACCAAAAAAATAAGATCCATGGTAAAAGTGGATACCTCTGGATTATTTATAATGTATTCTCATGTGTTTCCATGTTTTGTAAAATAAGTATACATTTTAAGTCAGAGAAAAAAAGTGTTCAAAATCAGCATATACAACTCTGGTTTGTGTGTGTATATATGTATACATATACATATATATATAAATAAATTATATGTTTGTGTATGTATGTATGTGAAAATACATTGATGTTTTAAACATAAGAAAATTAAAGTACACTAAATAGTGAATTAAAAATAATTGATTCTGGGTTGAAGAATTTTTTTTTTTTTCTTCCAATTACTTCTTTGTAATTTTCAAATTCTTTAAAATTTAGTCTGTATTCCACTTTCAATATTCAATGGGGAAACCATTACTTTAAAAAATATCAGGCTTGGTAGAGGGTAGGGAAAATGGGTTGGAATTCCCAGTGTCACAACAGATTATCAGAATACAGCTACTTTATTGAAAGTTAGTACCCCAACTAGGGTGAGGTCAAAGGAATTACTTTCCTGGGGGCTTTTATACTGCTCCTTTCCTGTTGCTCAGAATTTAGGTACAGAGATCCAGTAACTCTACGAAATGCAAAATGCATTCTCTAACAACCAAATCAAATATTTTAACTATTTTTATCTTTCTGACTATCATACATCATTCCAAAAAGAAATTTCTTTCATTATCAATTATTCTATTACATGTAAATAATTTTTTTGGTTAATGAACTATATAAATCATCATTTTAAATTGATTTTTATGGTTGTCAAGACTTACTAAAATGACCTCAAGAAATAAACTACCTGGGGATTTTTTTTTTCTTGCCTAAGATAAACAGACATGCAAAAGAGATTTGTCATCATCATCTTCAGACTAGTGACTCTAATGGTTTCTCTCTTACGGATAAAAGAAAGATCAAAGTTATTAAGTAACTTAACCAAAATTTGTATGGTTAACAAAAGTGCACATTCAGCTTTGTCTTAGTCCAGCACTCATGCTGCTTCCAATAAACAGAATTAAATATGGAAAATAATATATGTTTAAAAAGAAAGAAAGAAAAGGAAACTTGTCTCTGATTATGTGCAGAAGCCTAGGTTAGCTTGATTACGGTGGAGAAGTATTCAGGGAATCAGTCTATTTAATGTATAGAAAATGTATGTAGTTCAGCAGCTATGCAGATATTTAGGTATTCAGTCTGTTCTCCTTATGTTTTCTTGTACTCCTCTTTGTATCCATGGAGGATGCAGATGTGGAATTATTTCAATTAGTTTGCTCAAGTGGAAAGAGAAATGTAGCAATTTAGAGACCATCATTTTTCTTCATGATCATAGGATAGATTGGGACTTGATGAGCTGCTCATTGTAATAAGAAGAATTATGAACTAAACTTAACACAAGGCAGAAGCCCATTGTGAAAAGACAAGATTAACTCACAAGCATTTGAGATTCCATTAGCATAAATGATTATTCAAGAGCCACACAATTTCGTGGCAAACTTTTTTTTTTAAACCAAAACCAATGTATACAAAGAGTATAAAGCTTTAAGTGTGTCATGGGGAAAGAATTTACTTCTATGTCCCTTGTTTTACTAAATTATATTTCATTGAAAAGTATTTCACTGGAGTGTTAGCTAGGCTTGACATTAAATATGTTTAATATGAGCTATTAATATTAATGTCACAGATGCCAGAATTTGATGTTTTGCAAAGGACCAATATTTTATACAATGATTCTAGATTGGAGACTATTATAGTGGGGATAATTAAGGGCTGACTCCTAATTTTTAAAAAATCTGAAGGACAAACAAAACCCAAAATTAGTAGAAGGAAAGGAATAATAAATTTCAGAGCAGAAATAAATAAAGTAGAGATTAAAAAAATAGAAAAGATCAATGAAACTAAGAGCTGTTTCTTTGAAAAGATAAAATCAACAAACCTTTAACTATTTTAAGCAAGAAAAAGAGAGAAAGGACTCAATAAAATCAGAGATGAAAGATGAGAAACTATAACTGATATCACAGAAATAAAAAGGATCATAAGAGAATACTGCAAACAAAAATAGGCCAACATGTTGGATAACCTAGAAAAAATGGATAAATTCCTAGAAACATAGAATTTTCTGAGAACAAATCTTGAAGAAATAGAACATCTGAATATATCAATCACTAATAAGGAGATTAAAGGAGTAATAAAAAATCTCCCAACAAAGAAAACCTTAGGACCACATTGCTTCACTGGAGAACTCTACAAAACATTCAAAGAAGATTTTATACATATTCTTCTCAAACTCTTCCAAAAAAATCAAAGAGGAAGGAAACCTTTCAAACACATTTTACAAAGCCAGAATTACACTGATACCAAAACCAGGAAAGGGCACCACAAAAAAAGAAACTCACAGGCCAATATTTTGGTGAACATAGATGCAAAAATTATCAAACAAAATATTAGCAAACAAAATCTAACAATACATTAAAAGGGTCATACGCCACAAGCAAGTAGCATTTATTCCATGGATACAAGGATGGTTCAATGTCTGGTAATCAATCAGTGTAATATGTCACATTAGCACAGGAAGGATAAAAATTATACGATCATTTCAAATAGATGTGGAGAAAGCATTTGACAAAAATCAACATCCATTTATGATAATAACTCTCAATAAAGTAGGTATACAGGGAACATAACTTAACATATTAAAGGTCATATATGACAAGCTCACGGCTAACATCATACTCAATGGTGAAAAGCTGAAAGCTTTTCCTCTGTTGTGAAAAACAAGACAAGGATGCCCACTCTTGCCGTTCTTATTCAACATAGTACTGGATGCCCTAGCCACGGCAACTAGGCAAGAAAAAGAAATAAAATCATCCAAAATGGAAAAGGAAGAAGTAAAACTGTCACTGTTTACAGATGACACGATACCATTTGCAGAAAACCCTAAAGTGCCACCAAAAAGCTGTTAGAACTAACAAACGAATTTGGTAAATTCACAGAATACAAAATCAGTATACAGAAATCTGTGGTGTTTCTTTCTATATAGTGATAATAAACTATCAGAAAGAGAAATTAAGAAAACAATCCCATTCACAATTGTATCAAAAAAAAAGAGAAATATCTAGGAACAAACTTAACCAAGGAGGTGAAAAACCTGTACACTGAAAATTATGGCAGTGATGAAAGAAACTGAAGAGGACACAAATAAATGGAAAGTTATTCCATATTCATGGATTGAAAGAATTAATGTTGTTGAAATGTCCATACTACCCAAAGCAATCTACAAATTCAGTGCAATCGCTATCAAAATTCCAATGGCCATTGTTGAAAGTGGGATTTTGAAGTCCCCCACTATTATTGTGTTACTGTCAATTTCTCCTTTTATGGCTGTTAGCATTTGCCTTATGTATTGAGGTGCTCCTATGTTGGGTGCATATATATTTACAGTTGTTATATCTTCTTCTTGGATTGATCCCTTGATCATTATGTAGTGTCCTTCTTTGTCTCTTGTAACAGTCTCTATTTTAAAGTCTATTTTGCCTGACACGATATTGCTACTCCAACTTTCTTTTGATTTCCATTTGCATAGAATACTTTTTTCATCCCCTCACTTTCAGTCAGTATGTGTCCCTGGGTCTGAAGTGGGTCTCTTGTACACAGCATATATACGGGTCCTGTTTTTTATCCATTTAGTCAGTCTACGTCTTTGGTTGGAGCATTTAATCCATTTATATTTAAGTTAAATTTTGATTTGTATGTTTTATTGCCATTTTGCTAATTGTTTTGGATTTGTTTCTGTAGGTCTTTTTTTTCACTTCCTCTTTTGTTCTCTTGTGATTTGATGACTAATTTTAGTGTTGTGTTTCGATTCCTTTTTCTTTTTTGTGTGTGTATCTGTAGTAGATTTTTAGTTTGTGGTTATCATGAGGTTTTGATACAGCAGTCTATATATAAACAAGATTGTTTTAAGTCGCTGGTCTTTTAATTTCTAATGCATTTCCAATATCCTGCTTTTGTGTTCTCCCCTTCTCACAATTGTTAATTCTGATATCATATTTGTGTATGGATGATTTCCTACCTTTCCTGTGTGTTTGCCTTACTGGTGAGCTTTTTCATTTGTAATTTTCTTGTTTTTAGTTGTGGCCTTTTCTTTTCTGCTTAGAGAAGTTCCTTTAGCATTTGTTACAAACCTGGTCTGTTGGCGCTGAATTCTCTTAGCTTTTGCTTGTCTGTAAAGCATTTGATTTCTCTGTTGAACCTGAATGAGAAGCTTGCTGGGTGGAGTATCCTTGGTTGTAGGTTGTTCCTTTTCATCACTTTAAATATATCATGCCACTCCTTTCTGGCTTACAGAGTTTCTGCAGAGAAATCTCAGCTGATAACCTTATGGAATTTACCTTTTATGCTATTTGTTGCTTTCCCCTTGTTGCTTTTATTAAAGACCTAAATGTAAGACCAGATACTGTAAAACTCTTAGAAAAAAACATAGGCAGAACACTCTCTGAATAAATTACAGCAATATCTTTTTTGATCCATCCCCCAGGGTAATGGAAATAAAAACAAAAATAAACAAATGGGAACTAATTAAACTCAAAACTTTTGCACAACAAAGGAAACCATAAACAAAATGAAAAGGCAACCCACAGATTGGGAGAAAATATTTGCAAATGAAGCAACCAACAAGGGGTTAGTCTCCAAAACTTACAAGCAGCTCATGCCATAAAAACAAACAACCCAATCAAAAAATGGGCAGAAGACATAAATAGACATTTCTCCAAAGAAGACATACAGATGGTCAAGAGGCACATAAAAAGATGTTCAACATTGTTAATTATTAGAGAAATCCAAATCAAAACTACAATATCACCTCACACCAGTCAGAATGGCCATCATCAAAAAATCTACAAACAATAAATGCTGGAGAGGGTGTGTAGAAAAGGGAACTCTCCTACACTGTTGGTGGGAATGTAAATTGGTATAGCCACTATGGAGAAAAATATGGAGGTTCCTTTAAAAACTAAAAATAGAGCTACCATATGATCCAGCAATCCCACTCCTGGGCCTATATCTGGAGAAAAACTTAGTTCAAAAGTATACATGCATCCCAAAGTTCATTGCAGCACTGTTTACAATAGCCAAGACATGGAAACTACCTAAATGTCCATTGACAGATGAACAGATAAAGAAGATGTGGTATATATATAAAATGGAATATTACTCAGCCATTGAAAAGAACGAAATGCCATTTGAAGCAACATGGATGGATGTGGAGATTATACTAAGTGAAGTAAGTCAGACAAAGACAAATATCATATGATATCACTTATATGCAAAATCTAAAAAAATTATACAAACGAACTTATAGAACAGAAACAGACACACAGAGTAAGAGAACAAATTTATGGTTTCCGGGGGGTGGGGGGAGGGATAGATTGGGAGTCTGGGATTGACATGTACACACTGCTATATTTATAATAGATAACCAACATGGACTTACTGTATAGCACAGGGTACTCTGCTCAATATTCTGTAATAACCTAAATGGTAAAAGAATTTGAAAAAGAACAGATACATGTATATGTATAACTGAATCACTTTGCTGCATGTGTGAAACTAACACAAAATTGTTTATAAACTGTGCTCCAAAATAACATAAAAATCTCAAAAAGAATAAAAGGGCTTCCTTGGTGGTGCAGTGGTTGAGAAACTGCCTGCCAATGCAGGGGACATGGGTTCGAGCCATAGTCCAGGAAGATCCCACATGCCACGGAGCAACTAGGCCCGTGAGCCACAACTACTGAGCCTGCGCGTCTGGAGCCTGTGCTCCACAACAAGAGAGGCCACGATAATGAGAGGCCCGTGCACCGCGATGAAGAGTGACCCCCACCCGCCGCAACTAGAGAAAGCCCTCGCACAGCAACGAAGACCCAACACAGCCATAAAGAGATAAATAAATAAATAAATAAACCCAAAGTTTAAAAAAAAAAAAAAGAGTAAAATAATTTGTAAAGCAATAAAATGAAAAAAAAAAAATTCCAATGGCATTTCACAGACCTAGAAAAAACAACTCTAATATTTGTATGCAACCACAAGAGACCCCAAATAGCCAAAGCAATCTTGAGAAAGAAGAACAAAGCTGGAGGTATGCTCCCAGACTTGAAACTGTACTATAAAGCTGTAGTAATCAAAACAGTATGGTACTGGCATGAAAACAGACACACAGATCAATGGAATAGAATTGAAGGCCAGAAATAAACGGAAACATATGTGGACAGTTAATTTACAACAAAGGAGCAAAGAACATACAATTGAGAAAGGATAGGGTCTTCAATAAATGGTGTTGGGATAATTGGACAGCCACATGAAAAATAATGAAGCAAGTAAGATAGTGAAACTATCTTACACCAAACACAAAAATTAACTAAAAATGCTTTAAAGACTTGAATGTAAGATCTGAAACTATAAAATTCCTAGAAGAAAACATAGATGGTAACTTTATTGACATTGGTTTTAGAGATGTTTTTGTGGGATATGACTCCAAAGGCAAAGGAATCAAAAGCAAAAATAAATAAATGGGGCTACATCAAACTAGAAAGCTTCTGCACAGCCAAGAAAACCGTCAAAACAAGCAGGCAACCTATTGAATGAGGCAAGATATTTGAAAATAATATACAGGCATACCTGGGAGATATTGCTGGTTTGGTTCCAGACCATGCAATAATTCAAATATCACAATAAAATGAGTCACTTAAGAATTTCTTGGTTTTTAAAAAAGACAGTGGATCATTGGAATATTTTAGTTGAAAAAAAAAAAGAATCTGTCTTTTGTTGAGAGAGGATTTTAAAATGTGTCTCAGGAGAAGTTCCCCAATCTCAATTGTTACATGTGTATCTGTTTATTTAAACATGAAAAAAAAAATCCTAATTTTAATATGATGAGTTTTAGGTACATCTGAAATAATCACCTTATTTGTGTCATCCAAAATGATCAAAATATGTTTCACTTTTACTCCGTTGAAATGATCCATGACTTAACAGTACTATAACACAGGTTAAATAATAACATGGCATACCTCTCCCAAGAATGGGGTGAAGATGAAGTTGATATTTTGAGGAGATAAATAATAGTTCCTTCCAGCATTTTATAGAATGAAGAGTTCATTATTCTAGTTATTTATTATTATTTTGGATAAGAAACAAATATCTGAACTTTTTGAACAGATCAAGTTGTGATACAGTCCAGATTTTAAAAAATCAGAATTTCCATGTAGTTAACATTATGAACTTTTAAAAATTCACATGGATCATGTAATATGAGAACAGGGAAAGAACCAAAGGCCATGGTGTCATGAACTCATGGATATAGTACTGTTATTTCACTTGTCATTTCAATGCATATTTAAGATATCAATCAGAGCTCACACATTTAAACTTCCTGCCTAATTTTTGAATTTCCACTGAAATAAAAAAAAAAATTAATGCACTTAAAGTTAAAATTCCTATCTATATTTAAATCCAGGAAGCCACTCAAATGTGAAAAATATTGAAGAATTTCTGTAAAATAAATTGTAGGAATGAACATCTTAATAGGACAGTCAACCATCCAGTGAGTCTCTGCAGAGCTGGAAAAGCCCATTTGGATATGAGGGGTAGTAGCTGCACTGTGGAATCCCACTAACATTCTTTCATTTGCACCAGCAGAAGATGGAGCTAAAGGCAGCCTCTGGGCCTTTGACGGGATGTACAAATTGATCACATTATTCCTCCAGATTTCTATCAAATGCTGGAATCAAGTCCACAGGACAAGCCTGCAGTGGTGCTGTCTCCCAGGTTACATTTGGCATGCATGGCTTTTTCAGTAAAGCAAGGCAGTACTATAGCTGGTTCCAAATGAAGGGAGTGGTGCCAGCTCTAAAGAGTGCCACTGACCCAGCTAATGCCTGCTGCTCTGAGAAATACAAAAAGAAACTATTTGGCAGAAAGATGAAGCACTATGTCTCTGCTCTTTCTGGCTATAGCTCCCTTGCTACTCCATCCTGGCAGCTGAAAATAGAGCAATTCTAAACCTTCCCTTTTATTCCTTTGTCTGGTCTGGAAATATTTGAACAGAAATCAACATAATCTCTGATAGAGCCCATCTTAAATCCCAAATCTGGAAAAGAATTATTGACTGTATGAACTCTGTAGAGGTGGAAAAAATATATTGGACATACACAAGGACTAGGTTTTAAACAGAGAGCTAATCTAAGGATTTAAACCAATGCTACCTATGAGACAGGTCAGACATTTCTCTTACCTGGGTAATTTTAACTTCATCAAGTTGGGCTCACTGCTTCTAGCCTGACTTCCTTTCTCCAAATCCATGTCTGTACTGAACTCTAAAATAAAACTGTGTCAGGAGTGCAAGGTGATCCAGGAAGGCATGTCTTAGAAATTGACCTTTGGGCTGAGGCATAATGAAGAGAAGGTGCCAGGTGATGATATCTAGGGAGACGTTTTAGACCATGGAACAAAAAATATCAAGGAATTAATTCAGGAATAAAATGGGTTTTATGGAGGGACAAAAACAGGTCCAGTGCACTGGCTTCCATGCACTGATGGAAGACAAGAAAGATGAAAGAGACATCATCAGAGCATAAGGAAATGAACAGTAGAAAGATCACAGGTCTTGTAGTACATGATGCAGCTTTAGGAAATTTTTAGAGGGAAATTGAGAGCTGTTTAAGTGACTTTAAGTAGGATAGACATGTGTATGATTTTTATTTTAAAATATCATTTTGGCTTCTTTATAGAAAATGAACCAAGGCAGGGAGGTTGGTGTGGAAGCTCTTGCTATAGTCAAGTTGAGAAATGAAGTTGATTGGATTAGAGGTGTCGAAAAAGAGATGGGTTATGTGCTGAGATATAACAGAACTTGAAGAGTTTTTAGATTTGTGTGTAAAGAGGATTGGGGTGATGAGGGAAAGGAAGAAATCAAGAATTAGTTTTACTTAACCATATCCCACTCACTGACATATGAAAATCTGAGGGAGAAAAAGATTTTGTGGTGAGAGAGGGGGAAATAAAGTATACTTATACGGCTTTGTTAAGTGTGAGATATCACTAGACAGGTAAATATTGAAATATCCAACTCTGGGGAATCTTCAGAGTAGGAGATAGAGTTTAAAGTTAACTAGCATATAGATAACATGTAAAAACCGCTAACTAAGAATAAATCATCAAGGGAAGAGAAACAAAGAAGTCTTGACAAAATACTCCACTGGAAAATATTAGAGTTTATAAAGAATAAATAGTCTGCAAATAATAGGGGGGTTAGGGGAAGATGAGAGAAAATGAAGGATGACATTACAGACAGAGAAGAAAGTAGTTTTATATCAAAATTTCTCCCATATTATCAGAAATTATTTCTAAATATGCATAAAATATTTGTGTAAAAGATCATTTACATTATCAGTAACTCAACAAGTATGGTTGAGGCTGTAGGAAACAGTTTTGTGCAAAAGTGCATTGAATAAAGACTTGGAAGTTGGAAATATAAATCTTAGTTCTTCCAATGGCCCATGGTATACTGAATCTAATCAAAAATCTTGGCTGAAAAAGTCATCATTTTAGCTACTATTAACTCATCCCCAA
Organism: Balaenoptera musculus; assembly: GCF_009873245.2. Classification (NCBI taxonomy): domain Eukaryota; kingdom Metazoa; phylum Chordata; class Mammalia; order Artiodactyla; family Balaenopteridae; genus Balaenoptera; species Balaenoptera musculus. The sequence goes on from NC_045797.1 coordinate 22,896,523, forward strand.
TGTCACTTTCTATTTTTGAGTATGACTTTTTAGCTGGACCAACTACACCCATAATTTTCAGAACTCAGTACAAAATGAAAATGCAGGGCCTCTTGTTAAAAAATTGTTAAGAATTTCAAGACAAGGACACCAGAACCTTAATAAGCCAAGTGCAGGAGCCTCTGAGCTTGGGGGCCCATGTCACTGCCCAGGTTGCACATCTGATGTCCCTCAATAATACATTCCTCTGCCTCCTAAAAAAAATCCATTAAAATGCTTTTACTCTATGTCCAGTGCTGCAGTTTAGCCCATGCTATCTTATACTCTGCATTTGTTAGAAAAGTCATTAAAATGAGTTAATGACACATTTATCTTAAAACCCTCAAAATGTTCTTATATCTCTTAGAATAATATCCAAAGTTCTTACTAAGTAAGAGGACCTCTGTTTTCTTGATTTTATTTTTTTCCTTTCCTCTCCACATCCAATCCATCAGCAAGTCCTGTTGGTTCTACCACCCACATGTATCCTGAATTTGGCAATTGCCCCACAACTCCATTGCTGTCATCCTACCCCCGCTACATGGATAACTATAATAACATTCTAGGTAGTCTCCGTTTATTGTTTTTTTTTTTTTTTTTTTATCTTTAGTAAGGCAGTCTCCTTCTAAATGTAAAAGTAACTTTTAAAACCATAAATCAGTGCATGAGACTTCTCTGATTAAATCCTTCCGGTGACTTTCAACTGCATATAAAGTGAAATCTGTACTCCTGTCAATGCTCTACAAGGAAAACACATACATCTTGGCCCTGTCTAGTTCTTCAAATGCCTACTTGTCTACTCTCTCATTCCCTATTCTCTTGTATTCTGTAAGTAGAAGATAACTAGAAACGTCAGAAGTTTTACCTTTAAACAACCAAACTCATTGGTGAGTAAAGGCCTCTGAACATTTACACATCCCTTTGTGTGGAGAGCTTTTCACAGCTCACGGCCAGCTCTTCCTTATCATTCCTCTCTCAGTTCATCTATCTCATGCACAGAACTTCTAACCTGAAGAGGCCTCTCCCTTCTTGTCCACTACCCTGTGGATTGTATTCAAAGTAATTATCACCATCTAACGTTTCCTTAATTATTTATTTCCTTAGTTTTGTTTCCACCTACTGCAAAACAAGAGCTATGTAAAGAGTATCTTGTTCTTTGCTGTATTATCAGTGATTGGAATAGTACCTAGAATTTAGAAGAAGTTCCAAGTTTTCAATGAACAATTACAAAAAGAAAATGTACAGACCTCTTTCTGTAAAAAAAATTAGAATTAACAATAAAAGAATGAGCAGGCATATAGAAGGGCTTTCCCCGCAGCCAAAATAAGAAAAGAGTGCACCAGGTCTGATTTTGTATTCTGAGTCTCATCTCTAATCAAGTCCACTGGACCTCTAAATTTCATTTGCCAGCTCATCAGGAAAAGTAACAATGATGCTGAGATTGCATATAAAAATCAATAAACAGATATTTATTGACTGTCTCTTATAGGCATTGAGCAAGATTAGGTGATGTATGTGGATGGACCTAGAGGCTGTCATACAGAGTGAAGTAAGTCAGAAAGAGAAAACAAATATCATATATTAATGCATATGTGTGGAATCTGAACAAAATTCGTATAGACGATCTTATTTACAAAGCAGAAATAACAACATAGATGTAGAGAATAAACATATGGATACCAAGGGGGAAAGGGGGGTGGGATGAATTGGGAGACTGGGATTGACATATATACACCATTGATATTATGTATAAAACAGATAACTAATGAGCATCTACTGTATAGCACAGGGAACTCTACTCAGTGCTCTGTGGTGACCTAAATGGGAAGGAAATCCCAAAAAAGAGGAGATATATGTATACGTATAGCTGATTCACTTTGCTGTACAGTAGAAACTAAAACAACATTGTAAAGCAACTATACTCCAATAAAAATTTTTAAAAATATATAGCAAGCAATGCTTGTGTCACCTGTTAGAGGGGACTGGATGCTATCTAACAGTGCAACACATGGGATACTTTCAAAAAGCTAAAGAAATTCATAACAGATTGGGACTGGGGTGACCAGTGATGACTTCGGGAAGCACTAATCATCAGATAGGCTTTAAAAGATGGACTGGGCTGGACTGGAGAACAAGACTTGCAAATGTAAATATGATTCTTTTCAAAGAAATTTTATGGGACAATAAAGTGAACTATTTAGGTTATTACAAATGTTTACATATAGAATTTATGGAAAATAAATTAGAAATTTATGTTTAGTTGGATTGTGAGATCTTTGAATGCTAAATGCATTTAAAAGTTAAAATACAGGGGAGTACTGTTGGGAAAGTAGTAAGATAGGATTTAATCTATAAAAAATTATAGAAGAGATCGGACTACCAGAAACTTGGAGCTGGGAATAAAAGTTGGAATATTAGAATTGTCTAAATATAAGGTGGTAAGTGCTTCAGCTAGAATGTCTATAGTGAAAATTGAACAGGGGAGATAAAAATAGCAAGTCTTTAACACATGACCATTTGTAGTTGCTTTGGGAAGAAAGGGAATCAAATTCTTGGGTATTGTTTCAACTCTCTACAATATAGAGATAAAGAGAGGCAAGGATAGTAGATGGAAACTCCTATGAAAACATGATTTCTGTTTATAGATAGATATGTTCCTTTTTCCCAGTTTCTAAAAGTCCAGTACAGTCACAGTGCTGATTATTGGCACTGAGGTGAAGAATAAATACACTTGTCTATCTTCTTTATTTAGCTTTACCATCAAAAATTATTTAGTTAAAACAGAAAAAAAAGACATTATAAAGTCCTTTCTTTCTATGATATTCATTTAAGTTAAAATTGAGATTTAAGTTCTAGTCTGATAGATTTCCACTGGGACATGTATTTTTTGGATAATGCGGTGGTACAAGATAATTTTTATTATGTGCCCTGTAACTCTGTACCTGATGAGATGTGTGTGTGTGTGTGTGTGTGTGTGTGTGTGTGTGTGTGTGTGTGCAACCTGAGTGGGGGAGGGGGGAGTTAATATTATGTAACTCCTAAGCTGCTGAATAATGTCTCTCTAAACCAAATATAAAGTAGTGTTGTGTTATTAAAATATATTAAAATTGTTTTAAATAATCATTTTAATACTTCAATGACATTTTTTCATGACTATATTTTTATCTGACATTTATTTCTGAGATAATAATAGCAAGCATTTATCCAATAAATATTTATTTAGTGTCCACTATCTGTTAACCTGAGCTGGGTGCTGGAAATATAACACTTAACAAATCAAACATAATTACTCTTGGAGCTTATATTCATTATTACTATAAATCTGGTACTGGTTAAGTGTTTAACATACTGTATCAGTCACGGGTTATAGCCAAAAGCAAGAGAAACTGGCTGATTCAAGCATGAGCAGAATTCATTAACAGTGGAGCTGGAGAACAGGATTTGAGGTGACATAGCCCTTAACAGTGCCCAAAATATGCCAAAGGAAATGATCCAGTGAAGTTAGACTCTGGTTACACCAGGCACCAGAAGCTGCAGTTGACAACACTGACCCCACCACCACAGCACACTGGACCACAGAACTACTGATTCTGGAAAGTAGATGTAGCTGCTGCCAGTGGCTACCTCTTTCCACACTGGGTTCTGTGTAGACCCTACTTCCTTCTATCACTAGTTTCTGATTCAAAGTCTGTGGAGGGTATGTTTAATTGGCACAGTCCAGATCACCTGATTGCACCCTAGTAATAAGGAAGGCTAGGGAATGAGACCGGCACTTTTAGCTTCTATAGACACAAGAATGCTTTGCCTAATGAAATGTAATATTCCCTAAAGAGAGGAAGCTGGTTCAAAATTCTGAAAAGGCAAACAAACAAGAAACAAAAATGACAAATATTCACTCCCTGTACATTATCTAATTTAAGACTTGCTATAAAAAAAAAAAAACTTACTACAACTCTGATATTATTATAATTATTTAGAACATGAAATAACTGACATGCAGAGATTCTAATTAATCCATTGACCAGCCAACATCTTAACCAAGTCCTGTCAGATTCTAAAACCCAAGCCAATGACTCCGTGCTCCAAAACTTTTTGGGATATCTCAATATACAAATGAAATATAATTGTCTTAATCATATATTCATGTGCTTGAAATAGTCAGTTTCCATTAGATTTTATATCCCTTAATAATCTAAAATTTATAGCCAATGACAGAAAAGGAATGCATAAACTTAAAGAATAATGTTTGATTTTAGACTCAGTTTACTGTTCTTTCTTATATTAAGACTCACAGAGATATGGAAGATATTGTCACAATGCTACTAATTTATCTATGTTTATGATCATGGAATTTCAAATATTCCAATGTCAGTTGCAAATATATTAAAATGACAAACCTGCCACTTTCCAGAAATATGTGAGGATCATTATCTATTGATATGGTCATACTTTTAAAAAATTACTAAAATATAAAAAGTACATTCTTAAATTTGCTAGGTACATTCAGAAATAATACAGTTTTGAGTCTTGACAAATAACATCCACTTGTAATAAAAGATCTTACAGAAGGGATCACTATACAACCTGGTGTTTCTGCTCCTAGAACTACTCCCAGAGACTCTTGTTCATGCTCAAGCAAATATTTATGGTAGCATTATTCATAACAGCCCAAACTAGAAATGACACAAACATCGCATTAACAGGAGAACTGAAAATAAAACTTTGCTTTATATAAGAGAAGGCTCTACAGAAGTGAAAATGATTAATTATAGCTATACACATCAAAATGAAAGAATCTCAAGCATAATATTAAATGAAAGGATTAAGTCACAAGGATATATATACAATATTATTTGATTTGTATAAAGTATAAAACCAGGAAAAACCTGGTTATAAATAATAAATTAAAATTAAAATAAAATAATGTAATAAAATAATCTTATGCTGTAATATAGTTATAATGGTGGCATTAAAAGTAAAACAAGGGAAAGGTATACACAAGATTGAGTGCATCACTGCCTTTGGAAGTAAAAAGATGCGATCAGAAATTGGTACAGGAGGGGTCTCTAAGGTGCTGAAAATGTTCAATTTTTTAATCTGAGTAAGTTTTTTTTTGTTTTATTATTAGTTTTTACAGTATGTGTAAGTTTTATACAATATTGATTACATAATATAATCACATTTTAAGGAATAAAGACAGAGAAATGTAACATATATATGAGTCCTTACTTTGTGCCAAAATCTACAATCTTAAAACCTGTGATTTGAAGTGACTACATTTGTTGAAGTCCTTTCAGAACACAAATGCAAATAGGGCTAATTCCATGCTGAGCAGTTGAGAAGGACCTTTAACTCTGCACAAATCTCCCCTTTCCACATCCAACCTTTCCACCATCTTTTTCTGTTCCTAAAGGAACTGCAGTATCCAAAGGGTTTTACCTCACTTCCAGTCTACAGAGGTATACATTTGTTTCCAGTATGCTGATATCAAACCATTGCTTATTTTTTTTATCTTTCTTTCTTTTTCCATCTCCCATACAATCTTGCATTTATATCTTGCTATCTTTTAGGTTATAAGTAGGTTAATTCAGGTAGAACACACATTTGTCCATATTAGCAACATTATAATTAATTAAAATCATAATTATTACATTAGTAATTGGATTGTTATTTATAGGCATTTTTTTACAATGAGGAAAACAGTTTATGTTAGTGGCAGAATTATTTCTGGGAACAAAATACATTAGACAGTTTTTGACAAATTGGGATTAAATGATTTTAATTTGGCCTCAGGAATGTTTCATTAACATCCCCATAACTACCAATCCTGATAATATTCTTCATATTTATCATATAGTTCCACTTAGGCATGATTCAGCTCACTTCATTCAGAAAAGACTTAGAGTGATAGTTACAACTGATTTAATATTGACTCTTTAGATGATCATTGGAAAAAAAAAAAAAAAAAGATGAAACAGCACAACCAACCAAAGGAATTTGGACATAAGATAATTAACTCTAGTTTTACATTAATATGTTAACTAGGATTCCAAAGCATGATAGTGGCTGACAAAAACAAAACAAACCAAACAAACAAACAAAAATATTAAACTTCCAAATACACAATAAATTAGTTGTAGTCCCCTTACCCTGCAAAACTTCTCACTTTATACCATTGAATCATCACTGGCCATACCCACAGAGATGGTGCTGTTTGCCTCTCCACACAAACTACTCTTTCCTTCTTCCTTAATCAACAACCCAAGAGTGAACATATAGCAGCACACAATTTGTACATATGTGATATTTTCAGATTAAAGTTTTTCAAAGTGTTTCTATCATTAGTAGAAAACAAAATTGGCATTCTTGTCCTACTCTGCCACTAATAATCTGCATAATTTTGAACAGTTTATTTATCACCTGGGGCCTGTTTTCCCTCCAACTAAATCAGAAGGTGAAGCAGAGTATGGGCCATATATGCCCAACAGATATCTTTTATTTGGCCAGTTATACCGTTTTTAAATGCTTTGAATTAGTTGTCAACATTTAAAAATTGGAGTTCTTCACTCACATATCAGGTTATACAATGTCCTGTGAATCTCTGTGGATCCTTTCAACTCGATGTGTATATTCCTTCACAAGCCTGAAGTCACAGACCCCTCCTCTCACACAACCTCCAAATCCAGCCATTCACCAAATACTGTCAACTTTATCTTCTGAGTACCTTTCTAATCAATCCCCCGCCAACCCCAAAGCGTTCTCACTGCCCTTGCCTTCATTATCACTTGACTACATTATAGCAATAGATCCCTATTATTATTATTTTTTTTGGCCTCTGTCTCTCATCATTAAAATAAAATGATTGTATTCCTTCACACAACACTTTAAAAAATGTTCTTTATTAGATTTAGAACAAATCCTAGATCATGGCACAGAGGGGCAGTGACACTCATTGTGAGCACTACCTGATTCCAGAACTTCTTCTGCTACCTCATTTTCCCTCATGCAACCTCATTCTTGGGCTCAGCAATTTGTAATTCCTGATCTTGAGAGAATATCTTGCTTTGGGTGTCCTTGGATATGCTGCTTATTTCCTCTATCTGTACCAGCCTTACTTCTGTCTTTTGCCAGTTAATTCCTAAAGAGTTCCAGTACTCAGTTCCTGTGTCTCCAGCTTGAAGCCTGTGCTGCAGTTTGGTCCCTTCCTCTCTAGTCCTTCAGTCCTGTGTGCATGTTTCTTTAATCACATGGATCGTTGTGGTATTTTTTTATTAGTCTAATTACCTCAACATCTTTTTTCCATTCATGAAATACTCAATTGCAAAGACTATTTTCTTGCCATCTTTTCAGTCTTTAGTAAATTTAGAGACAACTCTCTCTTAAATCACTTTTATTTCTTTCCAAAGGAGTCAGTGGGTTCACTGCATCAAAAACCCTAGGGATTTGGCCCCATACCAAACCTACTTAACAAAAATCTCCAGAGGTGGGGCCCTGAATTTTTCATATTTAAAAAAAAATTATCTCAGGTAATTATTATACCCATTGAGATTGAAAAACCATTGTCATACATGAATATTTGTTGAATGAATGTGCCTATTCCAGCATATTTAGATGTACACTTCAACTTATTTAATTCTGGTTCAACTTAGTCTAATCATAGATTTTCCATCTGCTGAACTCCACATCTATTTTCTTGAAAATAACATTTCTGTCAACCTAAATATTAGATATATATCAATAGGCTCAGAACTCAAAGTGGAAGTTAGAGGGAGTTCCACCTGGGTAGGAAGGTTATAATTGCAAAGGTAAAGTTGGCAGCTTCTTAAAGAACAGATTTCATGGAAAGCACTGAAAAATAAAATCTAACCACCTAAAGGGCTTTCTTGACTAAGGCTTCTTGAATTTATTTTAAGTTATTAAATGCCAAGAAAGTATCACATGTGTGGTTAGTTTTGTGCAGAACCTTATTTAAATAAGCTTTGAGTTAATTGTAAGCACTTTAGTTACGTGGCATGGGACCTGTGTCAGTTCCTTCTTAGTGCCATTATATTACATTTATTTTCTCAGACTCCTTAAGAAAAACAGAAAGTGAAAGGAAACTACTTGTGAGTGTCGACTGAAAAGTGAACTACACATTTCAGCTTCTTCTACTCATTCCTCCCTATACTATCATCCTCCCAAAAGTATCAAAGTATCAAAGAATTTTCATAATTTTATGACAAACCTCAAGATATTTCATACGGTTAAAAATAAAAAGTTCGACGTAATCAAGATTAAAACTTTTGCTAATCCTTAAAGGTGTGTTTTTAATCCTGTTACAGTAGATGATGACCAGGTTTATAGAAATCAATAATCTCCTGTCCTCATGCCTCCTTCCCATGGGGCTCCTAAAGCACCCCATGCTTTATTTTCATGCTTGTTAAGTCAGAGATGCCCTTAACAAGGCTTGGCTAAGTTGCCGAGCTCTAGAAAAGGCTGAGTTGGAGCAGGACATTTGGATTTGAAGCCTCAAGTCTTCTGTAGGTATCCTTAGTCATTCTTTTCTAATTTTAGAATATATGTAGTCAGTTGTATCTGTGATGGTTTAGATATGGCCATGTCCCAAATTACTCTTTTAGCAAAAGGGAACTAGAAATAGAGGGAAATGACTGTTTCTTGAGGGTGTGGGTTGGTGGTGTTGGGGAGGCTGATTCAAGTTATCATCTATATGTGCTCAGCCATGTAAATCCACAAGGATAGACAGAGAGAAAGGTTAGCGAGTCCCATGTAGGAGGATGGGAATGGGAGGAGGCAGGATGAGTGGAAATAGAGGGCAGGCATGGCTTCTAGTATTTTAAGGAGCTCAGTAGTAATCATAGCTCAATCAATGCCTAATACTTTTAACTATAGTTTAGCATGTTCTCCTACCTTGAGGAAGAATATAGAAAGGTTGAAGTACCCATAGAATAGAAAAAGGCACTCATAACTTCCCCTAAACCTGCATACCCTGTTTCCTCTTCCTTCTCCAATTATCTTTCCCTCTTTACTCTTTGGATTCAGTGTTCAAGGCTACAGGCAAGAGAAATGGTGCTCTCCTCTACTAAGGAAGGGAATAAAAGTTATAGGAGGGATCTGGCTTTCTTCTATATGGAACTATTATTCAAATACTTAATACAGTTTCTTTATAGTCTTCTGAGAAAGCCAGATCTCTACCCCCAAATCCTCCAGGTCAAAAAATTCACCTTGATTGTATTTCCCATCTCAACTCATGCACAGTCACAAGTGTCTAATCTGACTCTCTAAAAATTATACAATGAGCCCTACATGGGACCATTATTCAAATAAAAATGAAGCATGCATTACAGTTGAGCACTATGGAGTACTGCACAATTCAGTAACCCTGAATTCAGACAAGAACTTTCCTTTTCCTCTCTCTTACATAGTGAGGGGCCAAAATGAAAGTGCCCAATTGTGCTTATAAGAAACTCAGCATTACTCCATTTTTACATGACTCAGAATGGCAGCATAGCAAATTGTAAGGGTCTCTTTAGCAAGTCTCTCAACCACTCTGTGCTAATGTTCTCCCACCTGTAAGACAAGACTAACACTGCAGTGAGGATATAATGTCCTAATACATGTGAGGTGCTTAGAACAGTGATTAGCATATTCTAAGTGTTTGCTAGTATAACTCTTAGCTATAAAAAATCAGGTTAACAGATACTGCACATTTTCTTCTCTTTGAGGTACAAAAGGAGGACAAAGAAGGACATGAGCTCAGCGTTGGAAGAGAGTGGAAGCTCTCTCTTCACACCTGTGATATCATTGATTTTGAACTCCATGATTTTCTATTGTTAATACAGAGGCAGTGCAATTAGTAACAACATACCCGATTGATCACATTTAATTTGTAATATGTGAGTGTGTATGTGTGTGTGTAAGAAAATATTTTATTCCCAGTTTCAGAAGAGTAAGAATCATATTTATAAACTCCTTCTCCAGTTCTTTTCCTATTAGAGCACGTCAGATAATGGTAACTTTAAAATCCAAGCTGCAGAAGTGAACAAAGTTACTTGGAAAAAATTTTTTTGATTTTTTTGTTAACACAATTAGAATGATACAGATGCAAATTGTAAACTGTTTTCCCCTAGGGGTCTAGTTATTATTGTTGTAGGCTAAAGAACAATTTAAAGATGAGGCTACAGAAGGTACTATGTGGAGTATAAGTAATAATTTTGTCATTAAAGTAAAGGGCTGATCTCTACCAGAAGCCAGGTATGCTCAGGCCTTGCCAGTCATCTGAGGGTGTCTGTAGTTAAACCATAGTGCAGGACGGGAGGTCAGAACATGCTGAGCCATCCACACCACAACAGCTGATTCTTACGCAAAATCTACTGACAGTAACAAAGGAGCTAATGCCACCTTCTGTGTGCTATGGCACATGTTCTGCTTTCTATCCCCTTGAGAGGGAATAAGAAATTAATTATAGGATGATTAAGGAATGGAACATTCTCATAATTTGTTTTCTCTTTTTCACCTTTCTCCTGTTTCCCAAGGGTTCATTCATCTAATCTGCTCTTTAAAAAAACAATGCCTTCTCTGCTTCTTATGTAAAAAGGAAAATGTTTAAGAAATAAATTGTACTAATTCAATGCTAACATTCCCACATTCAACATTAGTTACAAAATCCTTAGTGAAACAGCTTGTGAAACAGCTAATGCCAACAACTCTAGGAGTATTCACCAATATCATTAAACTACAGCTGGGTCTGCTGTAACTTGACATGCGTGTTCCTGAAAACCACTGTGATACACAAAATTGTGCAATGAAAGCTACAGTGCTTGTGGGAAAATGGAGTTAGGGGTGCAACACTCAAAAACTTCATATTTAAATATGACATAGTTTTTAAAAATTATAAGACCCTAATAAAAATTGTAGCACAGTTTTATACACACTGAATCATTAAGATATATAGAAATAACACAATAAATTGGCACATAACCTTGAAAAATACCTAAACTTTGAGGGTGGAAGAGGACTTTAGAGTAATTGGAGCTCCTGCTTTATTACACAGTGATAGAAGGAGAGTTCTAGAAATTGGACACCAGATGTAGGTGGTCATAGTTAATAACACAGTGAATTGAGGTCACTGGTAGACTTTGAAGTATGTTTGCTACCTGGCTGCATTCAGCTGGGTGCAGTTTTCTGCATCCACCTAGTGTTCTTGCAGATGCAATTTCAAATAAGAAAACATATTTATATCTATATAGAGGCAAATATACCTATGCTTTATAGATATATTTGCTTACAGCATATATATCATATATATAACTATATATAATATCATATAACTATATATGCCATATTACTTCTATGCACATATCAACTGCCTTGAAATAAATCTGTTTTCAAAACAAGTGTTTTACTAGAACTACCTATAGCAAAAATAAGTGACACAATATAGTATAGTAGTATTTGGAGTAAAGTATTGGAGAATCTGATAAAAACTGTAAATCTTCTCTCATAAATATCCACATATACATGCATACATTCATGAGCAATGCATATAGAATAAGACCACCATTCCTTATGATTTATATTGCTGGTGCCATGTTTAAAATTTTCCTTTGCATCACAAGATTATGTACCCTCTTCATCTTGACTTTGGACTAGTTTCGCTTCATACTCTGAAAACTCTAAACTCTCAAATTACAAATACTTACTTGATTCAATAAGGAAGTTTTGAGTTCATTTCCAAATATGTTTTCATAATTTTGTGTACCTTTGTCAGTCCCCAAAGCCTGAGTTATTATTTCCATTGTTTTCTGTACTGGTAAAGAGGAGGATTTCACCAAATTCGGGTTACAGAGATTGCCAGAGTATTTTTTACAGAGAAAAACTGCATTTGTTCAGGGAAGTTCACAAAACAAGTGCATCCGGTTTACATTGTCCATATTTAAATTGCTATCTTGTTGTAGCTAAAGTCCAAATGCTGATTCTTGTTTAATCAATAAAATGAAAGAAGAGAACAGTGTAATTGATGTTAAAACTTAGTGAAGCCAAAAAGGTGTGAGTTTACATTGGAACTAGACCAAATTAAGCCCCACAAAGAGCTAATTATTGCAGATTGCTAATGGTACTAAGTTAGTTATAAGAATAACCTAACTATTGTTTTATTCTCTTACTTTCCAACATAAGTCATATTTTGTTATTGAGGATGAACAACTAATACTGTCATCTCTGGAGATCAATGTAGTGTAGTAATTCTCAAAAAGTGATAATTTTGTTTGCCAGGAGCTATTTGGCAATGTCTGGAGATATTGTTACAACTAAGGCATGGGATGTGTAACTGGTTTCTAGGGGGAAGATACTAAGAATGCTGCTAAACAGCTTATAATACACAGGACAACCTCCCACAAAAAAGAATTATATGACCCAACCAAGACAGCATTTGAATCTGGGCACTAAGAATACATATAAAGATATATATATATCTTGGTAATACCAAGATTGAGAAAACATTTTGTAGAGGAATTATAACATTTTATTAATTTAAATAGATGAATAGATGAATTATTACGTGCTGAGTATTACATTTAGTAAAGCACTGATCTATTCTGTCTATAAAAATTGTGTGCTGATGCTGCTGTTTTGAAAGTACTTCATTATGTTGTATATCAGTCCCTAACCCTATCCCAAAGGAACTTAGAACATGGTACATATTTTTTGATTGATGATAACAATATCTCATGTCATTGGGACAAATAAAATTAATAATAATACTGGTAATATGAATAATTTACCTTTGCTGAATGCTTACCATGTTCCAGACATTGTTTTGAATACCTTGCATATTCTATTTCATTCAATTCTCACAACAGTCCATAGGATAAATTATTTTTTTCATTGGTTTACAGATGAGGAAACTGAGAGGATAAATACCCAAGTCACACAGCTTGCAGTAGTGGAACCAGGAAGCGGGGAATGAAAATGGATTACTCATGAAAACATTTTTATAAATCTTGATATTAAGGGACCCCAAATTTATTGTAGCTATGCCAAATAGTATGTTGTTTGGGGGTGTTCAATTGTATACTGATATGCCGAGCATTTTAAGGTTACTTCTAAATGTGTTTTATTGATGCTTAGAAAAGCACTAAACTCTGCTCTACTATACTTTCACCCCCGTGATACATAGAGACTCAGAAATCATTTGAAGACCAACAGAAGACATAGCTAAAAAAATGAAAAAAGGGGGAAAGGGAAAAAAAAGGGACAAAAGAAAGAGGGACAAAATGTATGCTAGAAATTTGTTGTATAAGTAGTAGAGTCATGTCAGCTTCAAGGATATGAGAAGGAAATTTTCCATAGACAGACACAGGAAATGATAAAAGTTGATACCTTCTAGACATCCAATACTCTTCTAAGAGTATTACGTGTATTGACTCATGTAATTCTCACAATAACTCTGTGAGTCCCCTACGTATGAACTTTCAAGTTGCGAACTTTCAAAGATGCGAACGTGCATCCACATGTCCAATCATGTTAGTTCATGTGTCTGGTGTACATTGTCACATGCATGCATCCTCTACAAGTGGTTGTGCTTTTGTGTACTTTACTGTACAGTACTGTATAGAGTACAGTAGCACAGTATCTTTATTTCAATCCCAGGATGTCGGAAGCAAGTGTAAAAGTAGCAGTGTTAGTTTTTGAGGCAGAGGACCCAAATGTAGAATGATACATGAAGGTTGCAGCAGCCGTTCGGGATGCAATCCAGTGCTACCATGTCATCTAGGATGAGGGAAAAAAAGAGCTACTACCCAGACATCACTGGATTGTTTTTTCAAGAGGGTAGATGGAATTGAATCCAGCAAGGAACCAGAACCTAGGCTGTCCAAAGTCAGGTATGAGTGAAATTGCAGCTTGCCCTCCATCTCCTATTGCTGAAGATCCTTCAGCTCTAACATCTCTCACCTCTTCCCCCTTTTCCGGTCAGTAACTCTTCTTGCCTGTTCACTTGATGCCAGCCCCTGTATGCCAGCTGTTGTACTGTACTACTGTACTTTTCAAGGTACTGTACTGTAAGATTAAAAATGTTTTCTTTATTTTTTTCTGTTTGTTTGTTATGTATTATTTGTGTGAAAAGCATTATGAACCTATTACAGTACAGTACTATATAGCAGATTGTGTTAGTTGGGTACCAAGGCTAACTTCATTGGACTTACAAACAAATTAGACTTACGAACGTGCTCTCAGAATGGAACTCATTTGTATGTAGGGGACTTACTGCATGCCTACTACATTCATTTTACAGATGAGAAAACTGAGGCATATAGGATTGAATAGTTTGTCCAGGCCATATGAATGGCAAACAAACAAGAATTTGCATTTGAATATGGACACTAAGGCTCTAAAACCCATGGTCTTAACCATACTCAATTGCCTTAAAAAAGATACTTCAGACTTAAAACAAGGAAAATCAGTCCCTGAAATAGCTTGACAATATTTCTAAGCATAAATCAGTTAGGAATTGATCTCTTTTTGCTGATCATCAGTGTTTTGTGTGTGTGTTTGTGTGACAAAAAGACAGACAGAGAGATGAAGACACACACACACAGAGAAAGAGAGAGAGAGAGAGAGAAGGCAGATGCATACAACTCTGCATTTTAATGTATTTAAAACCCACATAAAATAGGTTTTAAAGGAAAATGACAGGAAAGTGTGTGAGACTGATTTTTTCCTGATACTTTTCAACAGATAGAATGCTGGAGGTTGAAGTAACTTATTGAAGAAAATTGTTCAATAATCTGTGAATTTAATAGAAACTCCTATTTTGAATCTAGTGATTATCATGTTGGCTGAAATCAATGTTAAAAGATTTTCACATTTTTAAACTTTACTTTTTAACTTGATGTTTTGCAAGTTAAATCAGCAGTATATGATCATTTTAATAAGTGAAATAATAAATATAAAGAGATAATCATGCAAAGAATATCATGTGCCTTCATTATGTCTCCTTATATTGCTGGCATCCCTAAAATAATAAATTTTATCAGCCTGGAATCCGTCCTTCCACATAGTTCTTTATTAAAAATAACATATAAAACACCTACAGTTTTACAAGTAAGCAATTATATCACTGCAATGAAAGATTTAACCTCAGAAAATATGAAGTTTTACTGGAAATATAAAGGTTACTTTTGATGAGTAAGTATTACCCTGGAAACTTTGTGACTATGTGTTTGCTCCATGTGTATCCACAGGATCCATATATCTTATATATGAACAACATATTAAGCATCTATTCATAGGTACCTAGCCAGGGCATAAATGTTGTTCAATATAAATATTGAGTGTTATAATAACAAAAAAGCTATTTCTTTCAATGTTGGTATTTTTTTCCTTTTTATTTTTATTGATGTATATTTGACATACAATATTATATTAGTTTCAGGTGTATTGTGTAACATAATGGTTCAACATTTTTATATATTACAAATTGATCACTGCAATAAGTCTAGAAACCATCTGTCACCCTACAATGTTATTAAAATATTATTGACTATATTCCCTATGCTGTACATTACATCCCCATGACCTATTTATTTTATAACTGGAAGTTTATACCTCTTAATCCCCTTTACTTATTTTGCCCTCTCCTACACCACCCCTTTGGTTGCCACAATTTGTTCTCTGTATATGTTATTCTGTTTCTGTTTGTTTGTTTGTTCATTTGATTTTTAGATTCTACATGTAAGTGAAATCATATGGTATTTGTCTTTTTCTGTCTGACTTATTTCACTTAGCATAATACCCTCTAGATCCATCCATATTATAGCAATTGTCAGGAGTTCATTTTTTTTATGGCTGAGAAATATTCCCTTGATATAAATCACATTTTCTTTATCCATTCATCTACCAATAGACACTAAAGATGTTTCCATATCTTGGCTATTGTAAATAATGCTGCAATGAACATAGAGGTGTGTACACCTTTTCAAATTAATATTTTTGTTTTCTTCTGATAAATACCCAGAAGTGGAATTGCTGGATGGTATGGTTGTTCTCACTTTTTTGAGGAACTTCCATACTCTTCTCCATGGTGGCTGTACAAATTTACCTTCCCACCAATAATGCAAGAGGGATCCCTTTTCTCCACATCCTCACCAACACTTGTTATGTGTTTTCTTTTGATAATAGCCATTCTGACAGGTGTGAGGTGATGTCTTATTGTGGTTTTGATTTGTACTTTTCATGTGCCTGTTGGCAATTTTCATTGGAAAACTGTCTGTTCAGATCCTCTGCCCATTTTTTAATCAGATTGTTTTAACTGATATTGAATTGTATGTGGTCTTCATATATTTAGACATTAAACACTTATCAGTGTATCATTTGCAAATGTCTTCTCCATTCAGTAGGTTGCATTTTTGTTTTGTCAATAGTTTCCTTCACTGTGCAAAAGCTCTTCAGTTTGATTGTTGTCCCTTTTGTTTATTTTTGCTTTTGTTGCCCTTGCCTGAGAAGACAGATCCAAAAAAATATTGCTAAGTCAGAATGCACTGCCTATGTTTTCTTCTAGGAATTTTATGGTTTCAGGTCTTAAGTTTTCATTTAAGTTTTCAATCCATTTTGAGTTTATTTTTGCATATGCTGTAAGAATGTGGTCCAGGTTTATTCTTTTACATGTAGCTGTCCAGTTTTCCCAGCACCATTTATCAAAGAGACTGTTCTTTTTTCACTGTACATTCTTGGTTCTGTTGATATAAATTAATTGACCATATACGTGTGGGTTTATTTCTGGGCTCTCTATTCTGTTCCTTTAACCTATGTGTCTTTTTTTGGCAATACTATACTGTTTCAATGACTGTAGCTTTGTAGCATACTGAAGTACAATTGGGATGCATTTATTTGATTGGTTTGAGTGTAACTGAAAGTTGTCTAGACACACATAGGTTAAGAAATAAGTAGTGTCATTCATAGGCAGGCAGTAGGTAGTATTTGAGATACTAAGTCAGGGTTTTTTGGCTACTGGGTAACCAAGCACTTCAGTTAGCAACAGGTGATATCTTGAGCAGTTAGCTTGAGTTGTTTTTACAACCCAATGCTAATATATCAGATATTTTCATTATACTTTTTTATCTCTAACCCACTTAGGTGGCCTGCCACTTTTTGGTGGCTTGTATTGTACTGGATCATGAATCATTCAAAATATTTTTCCCAGGTTAGTTGTCATTATTTGAAGGGATGTCTCTATTCTCAAGCCTGACATGAGACCGCAAAGTTGTACCCATGAATTCAAAACTATGTTGACTAAAAGTGGTGTAAGTGGGCATCCTTGTCTTGTTCCTGAATAAGAAATAACTTTGATTTCTTAATTACCGTCTTACAAATAGTCCCTGAATTTTGTTATGCCAGTTATTTTTTAGATTAGCTCTTATTTACCTCTTTAAATAATATCCCCCAAGTTAATTTAATTTGTTTAAACTAAGCACTTATGACTGAGATCTGAACATCCTGTTTTTGTCCATGTGTCTTTGTTCAAGTCTTCTTCTTTCTACCTACTTATTACTTTTTAAAAATGTTTTCCATAGGATTCGGCCCAAGTAAGGGTCTTATTGTTGTTGATGTTGGTTGTCTGATACTGCTGTTGTTATTAGTGAAGATATTAAATTTAGAAATGAATCAATCAACCATTTCATATTGAATGTCTATGTTAGGAATCCAATTATATTTTATGTAAAGTATTATGAGACACTGCTGTGGTTATGAAAAATGCTTATATTTATATTACTTATTTTTCCTCCATAGAACTCAGAATGCTTCACATGTTACTTATTTTATTATCTGAGGATCTAATTTCAATAATGATAGTAGTTATTACAATAATAATAAATAGCTAGCATTTAGTGAGTGTCAAACGTTGATAAAGTCAGTAAAACATTAAATATTTAGCTCAAGTATATGTTGCTTCTGGAATTACAAGAACTTCATTTATAGTACCCACTTTAATAAAATAGTTACATGCACTGCCTACCTACCCATCTGTATTTTCAAAGTATGCAAATAATAAAATATTTATTGAGCACAAAATAGAAGTTATATCCTCCATGGCACCACTTTTTATTCTGGACAACTACCAGGATATCTAATTGATGGATCTACATCCAGTGTGACACCTTTCCAATCTCTGTGACTCAACAGAGGAAGAATCATCTTGTATAAGCTCAAATATAATTAGTTCATATTCACTCTTCCCCTTTTCCTTTTGAAATCTTTCTTAGAATTTAAGAAAAACAGCTCAGCATACAAAGCTCTGGCTGGATTGACTCTCACCTCCCTCTCCAGCCCATCTTACACAACTTTCTTTTCTCTCTTTCCATTGGAGCCACCCTGTCTTTTTTGAGACACTTTTTATTAGCCACACTATCTCATGACATAGGGCTTTTGAACATGTCATTATTTATGTTAATAATGATAATTAGAAGAAGGAGGAGGGGGGCAGGAACAGAAGGAGAGAAAGAAGGAGAATGCAAGTAGCTAACATACTAAGTGAGCTCTTACTCTGTTCCAGGAGCTGATCAAAGCAATATATATATATATATACAACTCAATCCTCACAATGCCCATAAAAGTAAGACTTTATCAATGTGAATACCTAGAATAATCCCCCATACCATCTCCATGAATTTAAAAGGCTTTGGTTCAATCAGACCTTTACCCAAGGGTCACTTCTTCAGGAATATCTTCTTTTACCTCTTTGATTTAGTTAAATCCACTTAACATACACCTCAACATACTCTGTTCACCACGTAGCATTGAGTACCAAGTGCAATGAGGGAGCGAAATGTCTTTTGTTGCGCACCACTGAGTTCTCATAGTTTCTCACAGGGCCTAGAACATTTATAATATCAACAAACATCTGTTCTATCAATACTATATATTTGATATGTGAGGTTTAAAGAACTTTATTGCATGCTAAAATGTTTTTATGTCTTCAGGCATTATTGATAACAAAAGAGCTTGACACACATGCAGCTTTGAGGGAAGTTATGCTGAAGGCACTAATGTAATCGCCATGCTACATTGTGGGTAGTATCAGTCAAATTTTTGTTTCTGGAAGGAAGAACAGTTTTGAGTTGCTGTACATAAAATTTCTTCTTGCTTCCGTCTGAATGCATGAACTACTGAGTTTTAGGAAATCTGAAACGCCATCAATTGTAAGACTCATCATGATATTATAGACTTCTTAGAAAGAAAATAAGAAATGACGATGCTTTTCTGTCAGAATATTGTATATTTTACTTACTGAAATAATGCTTTTAGACTATTTAGACAATGATATGTACATGGATAAAAGGAAAATATATGTGAAATAAACTGGGTTAAAATCTGATACAGAAAAGCAGGGTGTTAAACGCAAAGAGGTTTTAGAAATACCATAACCAGAGTCCTCTGTGCCCATGTTTTTCCATATTACATTCCTCTCTGGAACATTGAGAACATTGGCAGTGCAGAATTTCTGAAAATAATATCCACTACTGTCTCTGCATACTGTCTTTTTTTCTTATTTTGTTTTGCTTATCCAAGATGATGGCTTCTATTCTGAAGTCTTCTTGATATATATATTTTTTAATTTTTAAAAAAATTTTTATTTTATGTTGATTTTAACTGAAATAAAATATCTAGACAATACTCAGAACTCCTATCCTTACCTCAAATGGTCCTTAAAGGGTTTATTGACTAAAAACAATGAGCAGTCACAGTATCTAAGTAAGCGTCCAGAAATAACAAGTTTATACAGATTCAAGCAAGGAAAACTATGTCCAACTTCTATTTAGTTAACTGTCATTATAGGATGTGAAAAAAGTGTGATTTGAAGGCCCATTGAAATACTTTTAGTGGTTTTATTCTATCAACTATGTGTCTAACACTGTGATAAACATTTATTATTTTAGTCATTATTTCTAAGGACCTAGGCCAGATAAGCTTATTATCTCCATTTTACAGATGAGGAGAGACTCAGAGAGAGACACAGATTCATTGACTTGCACTCCCCCCCAACCAAAAAAAAAAAAAAAACTAATAAAAAAGCTGACATGTAAACCCTCATTTATAAATGTGGAATAGAAAAATACTAATTAGGTGATTGTGAGCACTAATCAAGGCAATCCACTTTAAGTTCTTAGCACAATACCTGGAAAATAATAAGTACCCAAACATATTAACTATTTATATCATTCATTTGTTAAACAAGTATTTTTTGACCATCTACAAGGGGCAAGTTACTGATCTAGGCATTGGGTATAATTTTAAAAAATATTATTTAAAAATCTCAGTCCTTGCTCTCCTGAGCAGTTATTCTAGTGGATTGTTAATACATATATACTTTTTCAAATCTAGGGACTTGGTTTAAATAAATTATACCAGATCATCTTCAGTTCAAGGTGAGATAGAGGTGTTTAGACATTAAACAGACTTTCTGCAAACTTATTAAAGTATACATATTTATTAACAAAGTCAAGTTCAGACTATGTTAACATATTTAGTTCACTGTGAGAATTTTTTTTTAAGAGTAAATAATGTAGGGATTTCCAGCATGCACAAATACACAATAACGTGACTTCTTCATTGAATTGGAAAGAGTGCTTCTTAATTTACATATGGAATGGCCAATCAGGACTGTTCCATTTAAATATTACTTTCATATCTACAAAACTAAATCTATGTGAATAAGGAAGGCAAAGGTATCTAAATTTTCCTAGGGCATTCAATCTATACGTAACAAAAGGAAATATTTTTCCTGAGCATAGTTTAGTGTTTTAAAAATAATATGTAATACAAGACATCACATGCATTAGAAATATATTGTATTTGCACTGCCTTTGTAAGAATTAATTTAGTTTAATTAATTAATAATTGTTGAATTGATACTGATTTGCAAACTTAAAGACAGGAGCTTCTGAGTTTTACTTTATTTGGCATTAACATTCTAAGCAATCAATGTCCAAAATAAAATTATTTTTACAGCAAATATTTAATTCCTTAGTAAACACTAGAAGAGAATCCTGATATTTGTCCCCAGTAGACACTGTACTCCCAAGCGGTGTTATCTCTCTCCCACAAGATTTTTAATACATTCGCAGGCTTGTTTGTAGAATATTCATTTTCACCCCTCTCTCCTTTGCCAGTGCCACATTTATTTAATTACTATATTGCAGAATAACTTATTCTTTGATAGTGTAGATATTATATTTTGTATTTAGATGTACAGTATACTTTTTTTTAATTAATTAATTATTTTATTTATGGCTGTGTTGTGTCTTCGTTTCTGTGCGAGGGCTTTCTCTAGTTGTGGCAAGGGGGGGCCACTCTTCATCGCGGTGCGCGGGCCTCTCACTTATTGTGGCCTCTCTTGCGGAGCACAGGCTCCAGACACGCAGGCTCAGTAGCTGTGGCTCACGGGCCCAGTTGCTCCGCGGCATGTGGGATCCTCCCAGACCAGGGCTCGAACCCGTGTCCCCTGCATTGGCAGGCAGATTCCCAACCACTGCGCCACCAGGGAAGCCCCAGTAGACTTTTTAAGAACACTATTTCTGAAATCCTCCAGCTTGGTTCATTCTGTGCTAAGTGTAAAATTCAAAATAGTACTCCAATTTTTCCTATTTCAACTGGTTCATCTGTAAGTTGCAAATAATGATATCACTTTCCATGTAGTTTTGTTTTCGAAGTATAAAATGAGATAATACATGTAAAATAGCACTGCACTGGCTTTTTGAGAGTGCACAGTATGGTACGTAGTATCACTATGTTGTTATCATTATTACTTGTGCTATTTTAAGAAAGTCCTTATCTTTCTTAACAACCTATACTGTTAATTTCTAAATATAATTGTTTGGAATTACTATTCTGATTATTATTGCATTGAATTTAGAGATTAATTTTGGGAAAATAATAATCCTTAGAATAATATGTCTTCTCCTTCAATAGATTTTCTTACAAATTTCTTCCTCAGTGATGGTTAATATTTTCCAAAATTCCTAAATTGAATGAGGACTTTGAGTTTTTATTGTTTGATAACAAAAATAAATAAATTAATCTATGATTAATTCCATATTTGGCCTTATTTGACCATATCTGGCTTTATTCCCTAAGAGGCAATTATAGTTTAAAAAAAAGAGGAGTAAGAAGAGGGGGAAAGGAAGAGGAAAGAGAGGAAGGAGAAAAATATGATTTTAGCATTGTAAATCCTTTGACATAATACTGTTAGGGGCTCTAAGTGATGAACTATCTCTAATTTTTTCAACATCCTGAGTTTAGTCCTGGTTTTATTGCCCTTTTATAAGAAAAGAATTTTAGGCTTAAAAAGGTCAAGTAACTTCTTCAGCTTCATGTCACTTCAGCCTGAGTCTGATGATCATGAACTTAACACTGCTCTGTCTTATCCCCTTACTTTCTAAAGAGCCTGTAAGTGCAGTTTGAGTTATTCTACTGCAAGTGACATTCAGGACTATTCGTTAACTTCTAACTGGCAGAGTAACTTGTTTATGTGTGTGTGTGTGTGTGTTTAATTAATTTCTAGTTCTATTGCATTATGCTCACATAACAGGGTCTATAATTTTTGGGTTTTTTTTTTTTCCAGAAATTTATGAGATTGTATCATTTATAAATGATACCCACTTTTGTAAAATGTTCCATGCTTCCTGGAATGAAGAAATGTTTTGTATTTAAAGGGTCCACAGGGCTTCCTTGGTGGCGCAGTGGCTGAGAATCTGCCTGCCAATGCAGGGGACATGGGTTCGGGCCCTGGTCTGGGAAGATCCCACATGCCGCGGAGCAACTAGGCCCCGTGAGCCACAGCTACTGAGCCTGCGCGTCTGGAGCCTGTGCTCCGCAACAAGAGAGGCCGCGATAGTGAGAGGCCCGCGCACCGCGATGAAGAGTGACCCCCGCTTGCCGCAACTAGAGAAAGCCCTCGCACAGAAACGAAGACCCAACACAGCCAAAAATAAAAAAATAAATAAATAAATAAATAAATAAAATAAAAATAAAAATAAGGGAGAGTGAAAGCATCCTCTCTCAAAAAAAATAAATAAATAAAGGGTCCACAGTTTGATATGTCTTTGCGTATACCTATGCTAATAACAACCCTTATTTTTTGAAAAGATTAATTTATATTTTTCTAATTATCATTATCATTTAAAAAAAGTAGCTTTTAGATTCTAACAAATACTTTATTCTACCTTTCCCACAAAATAAGCATTTTTGTAATGTGGTTTCTTTTTTAAAAAAAAAGATTTATTATTATTTATTTATTTATTTTTGGCTGCATCTGGTGTTAGTTGTGGCACTCGGGATCTTCACTGAAGCATGCGGGATCTTTCGTTGTGGTGCGTGGGCTTCTGTCTAGTTGTGGCATGCGTGTTTTCTCTAGTTGTGGCGCACAGGCTCCAGGGGGCGTGGGCTCTGTAGTCGTGGGGCATGGGCTCCAGAGCACATGGGCTCTGTAGTTTGTGGCACATGTGGGCTCTCTAGTTGAGGCGCACAAGCTCAGTAGTTGTGGCATCTGGGCTTAGTTGCCCCGCAGTATGTGGGATCTTAGTTCCCTGACCAGGGATCAAACCCGCATCCCCTGCATTGGAAGGCGGATTCTTTACCACTGGACCACCAGGGAAGTCCCTGTAATGTGATTTCAAACTCACACTGCTACTCTACTAATTTCTTTATTATATCAACTATGTCAAAATTATTTTTGATATTTTATTCAATGCTATAACAATATTTACCACTCTACTGAAATACATAAGTTTTGTTCATTTCATAGTTTGGCAGTATAGTTTCTATATGTTTTAGATACACTTTGTAAACAACCTGGCTCTGAAATGAAAATATATTCATTTCATTTTTGTGATCTAGCTAGCTTTCCTGAATTTTAAGAAATTTAGTGAAAGATGCCATTTATACAATAACTGTGACATCAGTCACGAGAGTTTGTCTCCATAACAACTTGATAATAATGTTGCTATGCATATAGTGTAGCTATAGTTACAGTACACTGTTAATTCTTTATAACTGATTAATAATCCCAACATAGTTTCTATTCTGTTCTTATTTGGAGGAAATTAAAAGGAAATTGGTATATTATAAATGCTCAGTAAATATGAGCTTATTCATTTCATTATTATATTCAAAAGAGAAAAATATTCAAAAAGGGAATGAGATAATATTAAATGGTCTATAGAAGCAAAAAACAAAGTCTAAAATAGAGATTCATTAAATATTCTGGCCTTATGTTTCCTATCAAACATGACTCAGTCAATTTTTGGAATGTACTTGTTATGTTATTTTTAATCACTTCGATAACTTTACAAAAGCAATGATGATGTTTTACATGTATCTAGTGAGTTAAATGTCCCTAATAAAAATATTATTTTTCCAATTCAATGAGTTTTCACTTTTTATATGAAAAGGTTGTGCCCCAATTTCCTCAAAACAACTTGGTTATTTTTTAATATATTTCTTTGCAATTATTGAGTGTAATAGCTCTAACACCATGGCTTAAAAAGTCAGTGGGGTTGAGATAATACAATTGCCTTGTTTTCTTGCATGAGTCAACAAATGGAGTTCATTAGAGGGTTGAATTTCTGAATAATATGAAGTTGTTGTGAAAGACAAAGCATATTTTAAATTTCTCATGCTTGCTTGCTCAGAAGGGCATATTTAATAAGCTTGACTTTTCATGTTTAAAAATATCATTGATATATCTGACTTCTTTAACTATCCTAAACATCTTGCTTGATCAAAAATTAATAAAAATCATCATATTTAACCAACTGGATATGTAACAGGCCAGTAATGTTGAAAGGTCATCTTAATAAAAGTTATACTCTTAGCAAAGTTATTATACTCTGGGTTGTTTCTAATCAGATCACTGCTGAAACAGTTAATTAGAATTGTCTTGCCAATCATACACACAGATACATAAGAGTTATTGTTATAGATCAATTATTTATATTAATATTTAAGTTGTTATACTTTGTGTGGATTCTCAGCTGATAAAAATAT
Source organism: Balaenoptera musculus (assembly GCF_009873245.2). Lineage (NCBI taxonomy): Eukaryota > Metazoa > Chordata > Mammalia > Artiodactyla > Balaenopteridae > Balaenoptera > Balaenoptera musculus. Next base: position 22,921,579 of record NC_045797.1, read on the forward strand.
ACTCTTTGTTGTAGTTGTACCAAGAACTGATTGCAAATTACATTAAGTAAGTCCAAGTCCTTAAACTTAGTTTGTTTGCTATTTTAGGAGTTTAGAGAAAGAATTGACAGAATTATTTGTCTATACAAATAAAATATTACCTTCATAACTAGTATGTTACATACAGAAAATACTTGATTATTATCATTATAGGACTAGCAGCAGAAAATAAAGTCTTTGTAAGATCGAAGGCATAACATTTTTATTTCTTTTCTCTTCTACTGTATTTCATCATCTAAAGATTATATATTGTGACTTACCCATTTAATCCATCTAAAGCTTTCTAGAATCTTTTGTTTGTTATGTGCATATCATTTCTGGAGGTAATGATTTCTACAGTAAACGAATCTCTCTTCCATTGGTCCTAAACTTACTTCTTCCTAATGTCAAGATGTGACTCCTAATTTTAACTTTACTTTTTAGGGCATTATATAATTATGTAAAATCAGTTATATTTATACATATGTGATGTTATATACATATATAATTAATATAATTGATTTTATATAATTATCTAACAACCTTAGCATCGATCTTCAAAGATAGATAATTTTCCTATTTTTAGTAGTCTAGTTATCATTACACTAGAATCAGTGGCATCACCTGGAAGACAGGGTATGTGTCATGATCAGTATTGTAACTTTAGCACTTTGCAACTTGTTTGACTTTATTAAATGTTGTATAGCCAATTAAAGATTTTATTCCTGCTCTGGTCATTCTTTCTTCTGGTAGCCCATAAAAATACACAGCATGGTTTCTTCACTGTGAAGAACAATCAATAATTTTAATATTCCTTTTAATAACTTTCCTACAACACTTTGTCTTGTTTGAAATGATCAGTGTCTCTCCTAATCACATATATTTCCTCACACATGGAAAGTCAAAACTATCTAAGGAAAAATTTAATGTGGTGGAAATAAAGGAATTAAAACTGAGTAAAGGCATGAGTCAAACATCTCTCTGAGAGTTCCATTGGTCCTTGATTTATTTTCCCCTTGTGCTTATGGTCAAGGTAAATATGGTTTTAATCTCCTGGCGTTATAGTTTATTGTTTCATTTTATCCTCCTAAGCTATTATACAAAGTTGATATTATGATCTTTATTTTAGAAATGAGAGGCTATACATAGATAAAGTAATTGACCTGCCTAAGAATTTTCAGCTGAGCAATAAAGCAATTCAATTAAAGAATGGTTGAATAATAAAACTTGAAAATATGTCCTATGATGCAATTTCTTTCCGTGAATTGTAGAAATGTCTCCAACTATTCTAATTATTAGTATTCAAGTTGTGAGGTCACAAGAAATCTCAAAACTAGAATCAGGGCAGCTAGTAAAGGAAAGGTCATTTGAGTGGCCCCTCAGTCACTTTAAATATAAAGCAATTGTTCTCAACTAGGAGCCATTTTGCCTCCTAGGGGACACTTAACAATGTCTGGAGACATTTTTGGTTGTCCCAACCGTAGGTGAAAGCTCTATTAGCATCTAGTTCAGGGATACTGCTGAACACCCAACCAGGCACAGGAGAGCCTATCACAATAAATAGTTATTTGGCTCAAAAGTTCAATTAGCACCAAGGCTGAGAATCCTTAAAACTAGAGAACCAGTTCCCTTGAGATAAGAGGTAAACAAAACCTTCAATTCAGTTTCAGTGTATATACTCACTCACCAGTATCCCTCTACTTAATTCTGCTTATAAATATATGGTATGGTTTTTAGAAGTAGAATTGTTATGAGTATACTTGGGTTTAATCCCTGGTTCTACTACCTCTTTGCTTACTAACCATGGGCAACTCATTAAACCTTATTTACCTTTAAAATAGTAATGCTGTAGTAATGATTTCTAAGTTGTGGGGTTGTTGTGAAGGTAAAATAATGCAGGCAAAAAATAAGCACTCAATAAATGACAACAATTATGTTAATTTTGTGTAAGGATGTTTGTGAAGCTATATCAATTGTGGTGTGCAAAAAATTTAACTTCTTTTTTTCATGACTCCAATTAATTTCTGCCACCAGATCTTTTTAGCCTGATGGTGAAACAAAATTAGTCAATTGTTGATAAACTCAAATAATTCATTAGTTTCTTAATACATTAAGAGTTATTGTGTTCTCCCTTTATTTCTAAAGTTGCATGTGTTTCTGACTCATTCTGACTTTTCATCAAAGCCCATGAAAGGTGGCTGAGTTCTTGGTGACTGCTGACCCATTTTGGTATCTTTGGCAGCTCTTTATTTTCCCTATCCCCATTCAGCAAGCGATATACTCCTCTGGCATTTGGAAGGCATTTTAAAAAATCTGGGCTCTGATAACGTATCTACACACCTCACTCTGCTTGTTCAACACCGTGACCAGCATGTTGTTCTCTGCAGCTCTGCGTTCTCCATAGGGAACTTTTGGATGTTATCCTATACCATTTTGGCTCCGTGGGAAGCTCTGTAGGGCAATCTCACATCCAGACACAGTAGATGACTATGTGTAAATTTATTGCTACAGCAAAATGTTCATGTAGAGGGAACTCTAGAACCTGATGCTCATGCAGGCCTATGAAACCAGACTAAGGTATTCTCTGCTCTAGAATCCCAAAACTTGTCTAGGGATTCAACTGTTCTCTTTCTCATAAAGCACAGACAAGGGTGAAAACACAAGGTAGAAGGCCATTTCTCAGGAAGCTTTGCAAAGTTGACTTAATTATTTTGTTCTTCTCTCTGATGCTCCCATGTCTCAGTTCAAATGTGGGTAGAGAGAAGTATATCTACTTATTCTGTAGCATCACAGTGGCTTGAAAATGTTCTTTCCATTCCTGTTGTTTGTGTTAGGACTTCAGCTTTTGAAAATCTAGAAGCCAAGGATTCTTCTTCTCCGTCTTCTTTTTGTTTTTTAATGACGCAAGAAGGAGGAGATATGGGGATGTATGTATATGTATAGCTGATTCACTTTGTTATACAGCAGAAACTAACACACCATTGTAAGGCAATTAGACTCCAATAAAGATGTTAAAATAAATAAATAATTAATTAATTAAAAAAGAAAATGTCTGCTATATCTTCCCTTATTTGATGGCAATGAAGATCTTACGGCAATGAGGAATTAAAAATGGGTAAGTAGGGCTTCCATGGTGGCACAGTGGTTAAGAATCTGCCTGCCAATGCAGGAGACACAGGTTCGAGCACTGGTCCGGGAAGATCCCACATGCCATGGAGAAACTAAGCCCATGGATCACAACTACTGAGACCATGTGCTGCAACTACTGAAGCCCACACGTCCTGGAGCCTGAGCTCCATAACAAGAGAAGTCACTGCAATGAGAAGCCTGTGCACCACAATGAAGAGTAGCCCCAGCTCACTGCAACTAGAGAAAGCCTGCACGCAGCGATGAAGACCCAATGCAGCTGAAAATAAATAAATAAATAAATAAATAAGTTTTAAAAAGAATGGGTAAGTAAACTTACTATATGTAAAATAGATAACCAGACCCACCTCTCAGCTCCTGCGCTGTTGGCTGCGCAGCTTCCAGGTGTCCACTCTTCTGGTGAGACGGGGCAGGGAGACACTCTCCTCAGCTCCTTGCCTGGGTGGGCAAGTCAAGCTCTAGGGCCAGTAGAAATCCTCGTTTGAGGGTCTCACCGAGCTCCCCAGTCAGAATGCTTCAGTTGAGTGGAGCGGCTGCTTGGGACTACTGCTTGGGCACTGCAGAAATCCTTCTTGGAATCTGAAATGTTATCACTTTGGGACCGTTGGCCAGCTGCTCCTAACTTGGCCACATGAAGGCTCAGACTGTCCCAGTCTCTGAACTGAAGAGAACAAACACTGTTAGCATATCTCTCACCACCATGAACACAAGGTATTTAAATGAAGGGTATCAGGAGGACATCAACAAATCCCAGAATGGCATGCACAAGTTCTGAGGAATGGTTGAATAGCCCAATGTGTCTGGGTGACCTTTGGAGACAGCTGAGACAGAGCTACAACAGGGTAGTGGTTGACACCCAACTCATAGCCCATCTTCTCCAGCCATGTGGCTGACAGGATCTTGATTCTCGGCCAGCTGTCAGGCCTAAGCCTCTGAGGTGGGAGAGCTGAATTCAGGACATTTGTCCAACAGAGACATCCCAGCGCCATGTAATATCAATTGGTGGGGGTTCTCCCAGAGATCTCCATCTCAACGCTAAGACCAAGCTCCACTCAACCACAAGCGAGCTCCAGTGCCAGACACCCCATGCCAAAAAACTAGAAAGACAGGAACACAACCTCACCCATTAGCAGAGAGGCTGTCTAAAAGCATTCTAAGTTCACAGATACCCCAAAACAAACCACCAGATGCATCCGGCCCAACTGAAAGACAAGCTCCAACCTCATCCACCAGAACACAGGCACCAGTCCCCTCCACCAGGAAGACTAAACAACCCACTGAACCAACCTTACCCAATGGGGGCAGACACCAAAAACAATGGGAACTACTAACTTGCAGCCTGCAAAAAGGAGACCCCAAACACAGTAAGTTAAGCAAAATGAGAAGGCAGAGAAATACACAGCAGATGAAGGAGGAAGGTAAAAACCCACCAGACCTAACAAATGAAGAGGAAATAGGTGGTCTACCTGAAAAGAATTCAGAGTAATGATAGAAAAGATGATCCAAAATTTTGAAAATAGAATGTAGAAAATACAAGAAACGTTTCACAGGGACCTAGAAGAACTAAAGAACAAACAAACAATGATGAACAACACAATAAATGAAATTAAAAATTCTCTAGAAGGAATCAATAGCAGAATAACTGAGGCAGAAGAAGGGATAAGTGACCTGGAAGATAAAACAGTGGAAATAATGACCACAGAACAGAAAAAAGAAAAAAGAATGAAACTAATTGAGGACAGTCTCAGAGACTTCTGGGACAACATTAAATGCACAAACATTCGAATTATAGGAGTCCCAGAAGAAGAAGAAAAACAGAAAGGGATTGAGAAAATATTTTAAGAGATTATAGCTGAAAACTTCCCTAATATGGGAAAGGAAATAGTCAATTAAGTCCAGGAAACACATGAAGTCCCATACAGGATAAATCCAAAGAGAAACACTCCAAGACACATATTAATCAAACTATCAAAATTAAATACAAAGAAAAAAATATTAAAAGCAGCAAGGGAAAAGCAACAAATAACTTACAAGGGAATCCCCATAAGGTTAACAGCTGATCTTTCAGCAGAAACTCTACAAGACAGAAGGGAGTGGCAGGACATATTTAAAGTGATGAAAGGGAAAAACCTACAACCAAGATTACTCTATCCAGCAAGGATCTCATTCAGATTTGATGGAGAAATTAAAACCTTTACAGACAAGCAAAAGCTAAGAGAATTCAGCACCACCAAACCAGCTTTACAAAAAATGCTAAAGGAACCTCTCTAGGCAGGAAACACAAAAGAAGGAAAACACTTACAATAACAAACCCAAAACAATTAAGAAAATGGTAATAGGAAAATACATATTGATAATTACCTTAAATGTAAATGGGTTAAATGCTCCAAAAAAAGACATAGACTGGCTGAATAGATATAAAAACAAGACCTGTATATATGCTGTCTACAAGAGACCCACTTCAGACCTAGGGACACATACAGACTGAAAGTGCGGGAATGGAAAAAGATATTCCATGCAAACGGAAATCAAAAGAAAGCTGGAGTAGCAATTCTCATATCAGACAAAATAGACTTTAAAATAAAGACTATTGCAAGAGACAAAGAAGGACACTACGTAATGATCAAAGGATCGATCAAAGAAGATATATAACAATTGTAAATATTTATGCACCCAACATAGGAGCACCTCAATACATAAGGCAAATGCTAATAGCCATAAAAGTGGAAATCGACAGTAACACAATACTAGTAGGGGACTTTAACAGCCCACTTTCACCAATGGACAGATCATACAAAATGAAAGTAAACAAGGAAACACAAGCTTTAAATGACACATTAAAAAAGATGGACTTATTGATATTTTTTGGACATTCCATCCACCATAACAGAATATATTTTCTTCTCAAGTGTTCATGGAACATTCTGCAGGATAGATCATATCTTGGGTCACAAATCAAACTTTGGTAAATTTAAGAAAATTGAAACTGTATCAAGTATTTTCCAACCACAATGCTATAAGACTCAATATCAATTACATGAAACAAACTTTAAAAAGCACAAACACATGGAGGCTAAACAATGCACTACTCAATAACCAAGAGATCACTGAATAAATCAAAGGGGAAACCAAAAAATACCTAGAAACAAATGACAATGAAAACATCATGATCCAAAACCTATGAGACGCAGCAAAAGCAGTTCTAAAAAGGAAGTTTATAACAATACAATCTTAACTCAAGAAACAAGAAAAATCTCAAACAAACAACATAACCTTACAGCTAAAGCAATTAGAGACAGAAGAATAAAAATAATTCCAAAGTTAGCAGAAGGAAAGAAACCATAAAGATCAGATCAGAAGTAAATGAAAAAGAAATGAAGGAAACAATAGCAAAGATCAATAAAACTAAAAGCTGGTTCTTTCAGAAGATAAACAAAATTGATAAACCATTAGCCAGACTCATCAAGAAAAAAAGGGAGAAGACTCAAATCAATAGAATTAAAAATGAAAAAGGAGAAGTAACAACTGACACTTCAGAAATGCAAAGGATCATGAGAGATTACTACAAGCAACTATATGCCAATAAAATGGACAACCAGGAAGAAATGGACAAATTCTTAGAAAAGCACAACCTTCCAAAATTGATCCATGAAGAAATAGAAAATATAAACAGACCAATCTCAAGCACTGATATGGAAACTGTGATTAAAAATTTCCAACAAACAAAAACCCAGGACCAGAAGGCTTCACAGGCTAATTCTGTCAAACATTTAGAGAAGAGCTAACACCTGTCCTTCTCAAACACTTCCAAAACACAGCAGAGGGAGGAACACTCTGAAACTCATTCTACGAGGCCATCATCACCCTGATACCAAAACCAAACAAACATGTCACAAAGAAAGAAAACTATAGGCCAATATCACTGATTAAAATACATGCAAAAGTCCTCAACAAAATACTAACAAACAGAATGCAACAGCACATTAAAAGGATCATACACCATGATCAAGTGGGGTTTAACCCAGGAATGCAAGGATTCTTCAATATACGCAAATCAATCAATGTAATAAACCATATTAACAAACTGAAGGAGAAAAACCATACGATCATCTCAATAGACGCAGAAAAAGCTTTTGACAAAATTCAATACCCATTTATACTAAAAACCCTCTGGAAAGTAGACATAGAGGGAACTTACCTCAAAATAATTAAGGCCATATATGACAAACCCACAGCCAAGGTCGCTCTCAATGGTGAAAAACTGAAACCATTTCCTCTAAGATCAGGAACAAGACAAGGTTGTCCACTCTCACCACTATTATTCAACATAGTTTTGGAAGTTTTAGCCACAGCAATCAGAGAAGAAAAAGAAATAAAAGGAATCCAAATCAGAAAAGAAGAAGTAAAACTGTCACTGTTTGCAGATGACATGATACTATACATAGAGAATATTAAAGATGCTACCAGAAAACTGCTAGAGCTAATCAATAAATTTGGTAAGGTAGCAGGATACAAAATTAATGCACAGAAATCTCTTGCAATCCTATACACTAATGATGAAAAATCTGAAAGAGAAATCAAGGAAACACTCCCATTTACCATTGCAACAAAAGAAGAAAATACCTAGGAATAAACCTACCTAAGGATACAAAAGACCTGTATGCAGAAAGCTATAAGACACTGATGAAAGAATTTGGAGATGATACAAACAGATGGAGAGATATACCATGTTCTTGGATTAGAAGAATCAACATTGTGAAAATGACTATACTACCCAAAACAATCTACAGATTCAGTGCAATTGCTATCAAATTACCAATGTCATTTTTCACAGAACTAGAACAAAAAATTTCACAATTTGTATGGAAACACAAAAGACCCTGAATAGCCAAAGCAGTCTTGAGAAAGAAAAATGGAGCTGCAAGAATCAGGCTCTTTGACTTCAGACTATAATACAAAGCTATAGTAATCAAGAAAATATGGTACTGGCACAAAAACAGAAATATGGATCAATAGAAAAGGATAGAAAGCCCAGAGATAAACCTATGCACATATGGTCACCTTATTTTTGATAAAGGTGGCAAGAGTATACAATGGAGAAAAGACTGCCTCTTCAATAAGTGGTGCTGGGAAAACTGGACAGCTACATGTAAAAGAATGAAATTGGAACACTTCCTAACACCATACACAAAAATAAATTCAAAATGGATTAAAGACCTAAACGTAAGGTCAGACACTATAAAACTCTTAGAGGAAAACATAGGCAGAACACTCTATGACATAAATCACGGCAAGATCCTTTTTGATCCACTTCCTAGAGAAACGGAAAGAAAAACAAAAATAAACAAATGGGACCTAATGAAACTTAAAAGCTTTTGTACAGTAAAGGAAACCATAAACAAGACGGAAAGACAACCCTCAGAATGGGAGAAAATATTTGCAAACAAAGCAACTGACAAAGGATTAATCTCCAAAATATACAAGCAGCTCATGCAGCTTAATATCAAAAAACAAAGAACCCAATCCAAAATTGGGCAGAAGACCTAAATAGACATTTCTCCAAAGAAGATATAGATTGCCAACAAATACATGAAAGGATGCTCAATGTCACTAATCATTAGAGAACTGCAAATCAAAACTTCTATGAGGTATCACCTCACACCAGCCAGAATGGCCATCATCAAAAAGGCTACAAACAATAAATGCTGGAGAGGGTGCAGAGAAAAGGGAACCCTCTTGCACTGTTGGTGGGAGTGTAAATTGATACAGCCACTATGGAGAACAGTATGGAGGTTCCTTTAAACCTAAAAATAGAACTACCATACGCCCCAGTAATCCCACTACTGGGCATATACCCTGAGAAAACCATAATTCAAAAAGAGTCATGTATGTTCATTGCAGCACTATTTACAATAGCCAGGACATGGAAGCAACCTAAGTGTCCATCGACAGATGAATGGATAAAGAAGATGTGACACATATATACAATGGAATATTACTCAGCCCTAAAAAGAAACAAAGTTGGCTTATTTGTAGTGAGGTGGATGAACCTAGAGTCTGTCATACAGAATGAAGTAAGTCAGGAAGAGAAAAACAAATACCGTATGCTAACACATATATATGGGATCTAAAAAAAAAAAAAAGAAAAGGTTCTGAAGAACATAGGGGCAGGGCAGGAATAAAGATGCAGACGTAGAATAAAGATGCCACTGTAGAAAATGGAGTTGAGGACACGGGGAGGGAAAAGGGTAACCTGGGACACAGTGAGAGAGTGGCATGGACATATAAACACTACCAAATGTAGAATGTATAGCTGGTGGGAAGCAGCTGCATAGCACAGGGAGATCAGCTCGGTGCTTTGTGACCACCTAGAGAGGTGAGATAGAGAGGTTGGGTGGGAGGGGATATGGGGATTCCTGTATACGTATGGCTGATTCACTTTGTTATACAGCAGGAGCTAATGCACCATTGTAGAGCAATTATACTCCAATAAACGTGTTGAAAAATAAATAAATAAAATATAATAAAATAAAATAGATAACCAAAAAGGACCTACTGTATAACACAGGGAACTATACTCAATATTTTTTAATACCCTATAAGAGGAAAGAATCTGAAAAAGAATACATACATACATTTGTATGAATCACTGTGCTGTACTCCTGAAACTAACATGACATTGTAAATCAACTATATTTAAATAAAAATTTTTTAAATGGATAAAGTTATCAAAATCATACATAATCATTATTTAATCTCCCATTACTACATAGACACTCTATTTCATAGTGAGAATACTTTATAGGTATAGTGTTTGGCTTTTAGAAATTTAGGCATTCTTAGATTTGTTAATACTGGTGCAAGGTTGAAATGAAGGTAATTTTCCTCTTGGATCCCCAAGCTGTTTTGATTTTATGATGTCATTGCTGATTCTGTTTGATCTCTCCCAGTTCTTATTATCTCAGAATATAACATCATAGCTTTCAACACATTCTATTTTTCTCATACTGCCCTCATAACTTTCTTTCTTAAGGAAATAAAAGGGTAGGGCTGCCTGAGTCCTTCTACAGGGCAGCAGTCTTCAAATGATTGAATACCTTTTCTCAAGGTGCAGGAAGAAGGCTCAGGGGTTGCAAAGGAATGAATAGATTTAAGGGATTTAATTTCCTGATCCACATATAATATTTCCTAAAACTGAACCACCTGAGAACTGTCTATTGACTGCAGATTTTCTTTTCCCACCTCCCCTTTCTCAGTTACTGCTTACCCATTTTACAGAAGAAAGATACAACTTTCACTCAGCTACCATCTCTCCACTGAAAATAGCTATTAAAAATCTCCTGGGCATGAAGCACAGAAGCAATTGGAAAATGCTTTTTTTCTGAAGGGTAATCCCAGGAGAAAAGCAAACAAAGTATTAATAAGTATTGCAATGGACAGAGTCTGATTTCATCCTAGTTACATACTTCTTGCTTATCTCTAGAATGAAGTTAGTATCTGCTTCTTTCAATACTTCTTACCAATAATTTCAATATTGTTTTGGTATGTGTATGTGTGTAAATACTCATAAACCCAAAGATATGCCAAATGTGTATTTATCTCTTAATCGTTCTATCTCTATCTCTCTACCTATGTAAGAATTAGAATTCATAGTGAGAAGGTTACCACAAGGACATAAGCCATATTTTTATTTTTATTTTTTAAAAATGTCTTACTTTTTCTGAGAGAAATTTGTCTAATTTGGATGAATGATTTGACAAAAAAGACTGGATTTTACTAATGCAGACATTTTCCCTAAGCTGAATGAGATAAATCTGTCCCTTGAAAGTTTAACCAAAAATATATTTTAAAGGATATACCATTTACAATTTGCCAAAAAAATACATCTTTCACAATGATTTTAAGAAAAAAAAAATCTTGGATGTAAACTTAAAATGTACAAGAAGATACCTGGTTTTCAAAGCCTTATATGGAGCATATGGCTGCAATTTTTGAAGTCCAATGCTTTGCAGAGCTCTAAAATATCACTGGAATAAACTGGAATTATTAAATTGTTACAGTAGCTTTTTGCAAGCCATTCTTTCTGTAAGTGACAAATTGCAAGTTGACCTTACCTTGTAACAACAATTAAACAAAAAGTCTTCCCTTGAATTAATTTATCATCATTGAATGTATTTGGAATTTTCACAGGCAAATTGCAAAGTTCATCTGCCACTGGAATCTTGCAGTGATAGTTTGGAGAAATGCATACAAAATGTGGCAGAATGTTTTTTGATAGAAATGAGTATGTTGTATTACTTATTACTAAACATTTTATTTAATATAACTCCCAACATAATATTTGGTTTGAAATTGCAAACATAAATAAATAAATAGATAAATGGATGGATAGATAGTTAGATAGATAAATGGAGAATATGAACTAGGAAGAAACAGAACATTAACCAAGTATTTCAAAACATCAGAACTGCTTTGAATTCTAAATATAAATTACTAAGTACACTTTTTAAAGCAAAATGAATGTTTCCTTATCTGTACCAAATATAAATTTAATGAATATTTTATAATATTTCCTTTTGGATTCTAGGATACTTAGTATTTTGTACATGGCTTCATTTTTCATTGCCACTATTTTCAGAGGCAGACAGGTATTGTATAGCCGAAAAAGCAAGGATTCTGGACCCAAAATTTGGACATTTGTTTTATCATGAGGTCCTGTACTTTGAGTTAAAATAAAAATTTTAGTTGAAATATTTAGTATAACAGTGATAAGATTAGCTGGAAAAAGGCAAGGCCCATTCATTTATTCATCCATGTATTAATCTTGTGCCAATGTGTAAACACTCTATGGTAGTGTACTGTAAAAATGAGATACAGTTCATGTATTGCTGAAATTATACAAAAACTCAATCATTGCACTACCATATCCTAAAACTAGAGTGGTTTTACAAAATCTTATGGAGCTCCTGAAGTGAAGAATCTACCTAACAGCATCAGAAATCCAGAGAAAGAGTCCATATAAAACTTCAGTAAAACTGAGTTCTGCTTGATGAAGATGTGCTCACCAGCAGTGGGAATGTTGGGGGACAAAACAAAAGTTTTAAATGCAAAAGTACACTGTAAAGGAAAGCTTGATTTGTTTGAGAAACTCCAAGCAGTTCAGTGTGCCCAGGGAGTGTGGTGCATAGGAATGGGGCACAAGACTTGAACAGAATAGGGAGGGCTTCAAGATAAAGTTCCTGAGGTGTTTGGCAAAACTATTAAAATTAATTTTGAAAATCCTGGAAAGCCATTGAAATATTTCAAATAAGGAAATGGTAATAGAGTATTTTATTGTCAAAATCACAATAATAATTAATATTGAGAGAGATGGGTCTGCATTATGGAAAGGAAGGTCAATTGGGAGAGGTAAGGAATACTAATAGCTGAATTGAAGTAGTGACAATAGGAAGAGATGAAAAGTATACAAGTTGTAATTATTAAAATAAAGTCTTCCAATTTAATAATTCAGTAGATGTCAGATTAAGTAGAAAGCTAAAATGACTCCAAAAGTTTTGGCAATTAGGTATATGATTACCTTAATGTTACTTCCTAAAATACAGAATGTAAGAAAATGACACACTTTGTGGGACAAAGTAGGGAGATCCGTTTTGAATATGTAATTTATAACATTGCTAAGAAATACCCAAATAAACATAGACATTCAATTGGAAATATGGCTGGATTTCAAAAGGTGAGGTTTGCACTTCAAATAAGTCACCAGTGTACAACAGTATATGTACTGTAAGTATATGTACTATACTGATCAGCATTTATTTCCACTGAAAGTGACAGAAAACCAATTCAAAAGTAGAAAAAATAATTTTTCACTTATATGATACATAGAGTTATTTTTCAGGTACAAATTTATTTGGGGTCCAAAGAGATGTCAAGCTTCTGTATTTCCTTTGGGTTGGCCCCATTTTGAGGGTACATTTGAAGGCTGCCACCAGCCTCAGGCTTCTCTCAACAATTACTGTCTAGAACCCATATTTTCATGTCACCAAAACCCTAGAAAATATAGGATATTTTTCTTCCCTCAAAGCTCCACCAAACATCTCATATCTCCTCTACTCTGATGGGGTTACTTACTCTTTCCTGAACCGATTAACCATGGGCAAGGTACAGGATGTGCTGATTGTCATAAGCTGATCTTGCCTCTTTGGAGCCATATGTACCTTCACATCATCTGGAAACACCTGAGTGAAGAACAGAAAAGATTCCCCCTAAGGAAAGTTAGAACATGTTACCAAGAAGGGCAATAGTAAGCCGGCCAGGCAAAGAAAAAGAACATTAAAGAAAAAAAAAGATTGAGAAATATCCATTAAGTATGGCAATTAAAACCACAGTTTTGGAAGCAGATTACCTTGGATAGTGTATAGGAAGGAAAAGATGTAGTCATATGGTCTTCTAAGGAATTGCCAGCATTTAAGGAATCCATGGTGAGTGATTTTTTGCAAAACTTTTTTGAATGAAAAAGCATATTGTAATGCTTAGATCAATTTCCTGGATCATAAATGGTATCTCATAATCTATTATTCCATATCTAGAACCGTTCTTTAAATGCTTTACTTCACACTTGCCCACATTGGAGCTCAATTGCCATTTGCCTTACCCCACACAGATTCGTGAGCATTTTACTCCCACTGGCTCAGCATTCCTTTGCTGAGGAGAGCTTGGATAATTTACTGTGTACTCCCACTTTTAGGTTATTTATAAAAATTTTTAAATAAAATTACTGTCAAACCTGGGGAATGACATTGTTAACTTTTCCCACTCAGCAGAGCATTAATTTAGCTCTGTTCTTTTTCTCCTAATTGTGTCTACTCCTTATACATAGCAATCAATATTTATTTGTTAAGCATCACACTATGTGCTTAAAAGTACACCAGAGTCTTGGGGCACACTGATGAGTTTGAAGACATTCAAGGGATTCTATTAATCACAAGACATTTAAACTTTATTTGCTTTTTTAACAGTCTCGATGAAATTTTGCTTAAGACCATGCATTAGTTTTGTCCACTGTTTACTGTTCTTATTCTTCCATTAATAATAAAAGACCTTACCTGTGTTTCCTTTTGACGATACACAAGCCAACTTCAACATCTTTTCTCAGCTTTATCACTTATCCAATAGATAACTAAAGTTATTTTGAAGCTATTTGTCAAAAATGAAGAAAATTTCTTAGAATTTTTCATAGGAATGAGGAAAAGAAATATTTTACTCACTTACATTATGTGAGTGATTCCCATATGTCAAATTATGAACTGGGGCCAGTCTCCTGATGGCATTTTAACAGGCCAAGATGAAATGATAAAAATAAGAACACACCACAGTTTAACAAAAAATTATTTTTATTTAATTGAAAAGTCTGTCCTTTGTTTCTTTTTCTTTGGTGTTAATATATATCCTTCTTCTGCTGATGACATGGTGATTGAACAAGTAATGTGGGCATTGTTAATATCCATAGTTGGCAAGTGAAAAAGTTGGCAAATTTATGCCAGTCTGAAACACTTTTTTTGAGTATTATATGGTATGTAAGATGTTAAATATTAGTAAGATTGATTCATATGCCAATAGGCAAAGAATTTAATCCATTCAGCTGAGCTTTGGTTTTGGAATCTAAGTAAAAATTACATACCCAAAAATACAGAATATTCTCCCCTCTGTTCTCTCTCCGTAGCAGACTGACAGCCATATCATATAATTTAAGGTGAAATATATGTTAAGTCAACAGGTCAACTACATAACTGTTTTATATGGATCATTCATCTTCAAAACTGGATTTATCTTGTAATGCTGTAAGAATTTTAACTTCAAACTACCAATAAAGGAGAATTTTCTCTGTATTCTAAGGTGATAGAGCATTGTTGCATGAATTAACGTATGCATGAAAATATGTACATGTTCTTTTCAGTTTAGCAAGAGTATTCCCAAGGGAAAATATTTAACTTGTTAAATCTCTTAGTTTAAGAAAAAGGAAAATATACATGAAGGTAGAATTAGGTAGGGGTATATGATTTGAAAGTATTTATGTATTATTTTTTCAACAAATCCCTCTTACATATTAAGAAGTTTCCAAGCACTTCATTAGTTGTTAGGAGTAAATTAAACTAGACATGGTTCCTGCTCTTATGGAGCTAAAAGAATAATGGGAACCCAGGCATTCAATAGTCTTATGAGGGAATACAGAATTATAACTTTGAAAACAGAGAAGATATATTAATCAGATCTGAAGAATAAATAGAAATTATTAAAAAAGATAATTTAAAGTTCAGGCCCTGAGACTGCAGGGAAACATATTACTGTGAAGGTCTAGTAGATAACCTCAGTAAAATGTTAGTAGGGGTAACTCAACCAACATTTCTAGGAGAAAAGGGAAGCTGATCATTGTTTTACTTGAAAACCATTATCAGGTTACTGTGATGAAAGTATTTCTCTGGCAGAATGCAGAGAATGAACTGTAAGGCAGCCAGGGGGTGGTGCATGTGGGTAGATGATTTAGGTCTCTACTGTAGATATGAAATAGACATAATAGTAGCTTGGACTAAAAAAATGGTATTAGCAAGAGATATATTCATGTTCAGAACTACATGAGCTTGGATAATATTTAACAGGTATATTTGAGAAGATTTTTGATGAATTAGATAGAGAAAATCAGTCAATGGATGTCATAGTCGACTCAATTACTGACTTGAGTAACTAGATGCAAAGGGGTTCTGTTATATGAGAGGACAGGTTTTGAAAGGACATGTAGATATAGACCACCTAAAGATCACAATGCCTTTGAAACCAAGGAGAAGTTGTCAAGGAGACAATGGATATAGATGTCTGGAGTTAAGAGTGAGATCTGGCCTAAACATATAAATCTGTGTCTCTGTTCATAGGTGTCAATTGATATGTATGTGATTACTGTGATTACTTAGGGAAATAGTATAGAGTGCAAAGAAGAGAGACTTTAGACAGAGTCTTGAAGAATTCCAATCAGTAGAGACGTAAGTCTCCAAAAGGAGGCACGGAATGGGTAGCCTAACATGAGAGAAGAAAAACAAATGAGAAACGACCAGGAAGCCAAAGGAAAATATGTCAACAAGAATGAATGATGCTTAGAAGACAAGTAATATGATGGTTGGTAAATAGCCAATAGATTTAGAAAAATGAGTTTGATTGGTGACTGTCATGAACAATTTAGAGTGATGGACTAAATTAATGACTAAGCTGAGAACTGTTTAAAAGGGCAGGAAATGAAAAGAGTCAATATGGACAGCTCTTATAATAAGTTTGTCTATGAAACTGGAAGATATTTAACTTGGTCCCTAATTTTCAGACACTGTTACTTTGAACAACTAAAAACAGGAAGAAAAATTTAAGAAATAAAAATATTTGAAGATTATTAAATGCTAAATTTCTCACTGCATGAGTGCAGTTTTATTTAGCATGGATCTTTTTGCAATTCACATGGTTTTTTAATAGACACCATGCTTAAATCATCTTCAAGAATCTGCCACTGTGATTCAAAGATGTTTCATATTCCATTTAAAATATCAAGCATCTAAAATAAAAAAAGAATATATTAGTCCACCTCCTGTAGCTTTGTGATATTTTAATACAAACAACACTAATAATGGACTCATTAACACTTGCCTCTGTCATCTATAGGCACTCCTGGGTCTATAGCCAAATACAGTATAACTTCCACCATGAGAGTATAAGTGATTAAAACTGGAATTCCTCAAGTTTATAGCAAATGCTCCCCAAATCTTTTGTTCTGCTGCATTTTTTGTTGAATGGTCTCAAGAAATCCATTTCAACAGTGATAGCAACTTATACAATCATCTTGAAGGTGTTATTTGATGGGTTCTAGAAAATTTCCTTTTGCTATAATATTTTGCTCATCAGAAAGTTGCTAACAGAGACATCACACATTGTGAAATACACATTCTATTGGGATAAAGACTGGTTTTGGTTGAAATGAAAATATTCCATAGAAGAAAGATGAGTTACCTCATGTCTATTATTAACACTTTAGTACTAAAGAGTTTATCTGATCTTATCCAAAGTGACAGTGAGGTGATATCAGCTTATTCTATAATGAGACATATTATGAAGAACTTTTGAAGGCAGAAGAGCAGAACAAAATTTCCAGAGCTAAAGCACTATCCATAGAGGGTGAATGAAAAAACATTATTTAAAAGATGTTTTTCTTGAATTCAACTTTCCAGTGATCTCTTATTTTATTAACAACAACAACAACAAACTAAAACATATAGAATGCTTGCTATGTGCCCAGCAGTATGCCAAGTTTGCGTGATTACTAAGGGCTGGAGCATTACACTAACTAGGTTATTTAACTATGGATTCTGAGTTTTCAACCCCCTCAATCACTATAACATCTGCTTATCCCAAAATTGTTGATATAAATTTTTTAATAAACATACAGATACTTATTTAGATAGTGGCAAAACACATGAATAGGTAGCTAGGAAAAGTATAATAAAATTAATAAAGATACAAAACAAATTTGATCTCATTAACAGCCCAATAAGTGCAAGTTAAAAACAAACTAACATCTTTTATGTAAATTCATTAAGAAATGAAATGCAAATGATTGTACCACAAATCGGATATCATTTAGCACTCTGGTATTCTTGAACCATGTGGGGCTCATGTATGATGAATTGACTCACTCAGCAGACATTCCTAGCTACCTTGTCTCTTTTATAGAGAAGAGACAGGGAAAGCTGCTTTTCTTTGAGCTCTGTTGGGCTTAGGGAATCTTAGTTTTTATTTCCCAGTTCTTCATTTTTTTCTTCTGATCTTTTTTTTTTTTGCTTCTAAGAAAGCATTTGCCTTTTTTTCCCCTTTCTTCCTCTCCCAACGTAACAATCGTGGTAACAGAATGATACTGCTGATTTACCAATGTATTTAATGTAAGTAAAAACGGAGAAAAAAAAAAGAAAACTTTTATAGAAACTAGAAAACTAAACACTTTATATTCCTACACAACTTCTAGTCAGGCATGAACTTTCAACACATTTCTCACCAATGAGAAGTCAGAAGGAGTCTACGAGGAATTACTTGCTTATCTACATACAGAGACAAAGACTTGAAAGGAGGCTTTGCACTTTCAACTCAATCCAATCTGGTGCCTAGATACTTTGCAACAGCAAAGGAATCATGACCATGAGGTAGCACTAAAGATGGCACAACAAAAGAACAGAAAGAACTTGTGTTACTGATGACATCATTGTGCTACTGTACTAGCCCTGAACTTTATATTATGTGAGACAAACAAAACACTTCTTATTTAGGTAATTATTATAGGATGTTCAGTTATTGGCAGCCAAATGCTTTCAATCTCTGCCGAGAGTGATTTGTCTCTATGTCTCAATAATCTTTAGAATGATGAGAACTTATATTAGGTTATTTAAATTCTGGGAATTATTCCAAAGAGATCAATTTATACAAGACCTGTATGCCCTAAAATGAATGAGTTTGAATAAGAAATTATATTATATGCAAAACTGTTTATTTCAGCACTATTTATAATACCGAAACGTAGAAAAAATTAAATGGTAAGTAGGGGTTGAAAGGTAAATTAAACAAGTGATGTTTATTTAATGGACTGTTATCTAACAACAAAATGAGCCTTGATAGTGAATAATGCTAAGAGAAAACATGTTTTAATATAAATAGAAAGTTAAAATTAATACAGCATGATTAAAGTACTATATTAAAGCATATATAATGCTAAGTTTTGTTTCAAGTTGATATGCATTATGGAATATTTTATTGCAATATTATCATCTGATTTTCCCCCTTAATTATGACTACAGTAATACAAAACTTTCATGCAACTTTTAAAACTTTTATGCAAAATTTCAGAAAAATGTAAAAGTAGGGAAAATGGTATCATGAACTCATAACTTCAAACTGTTTCATTTGTATTCCTATACATATTCTCTTTTTCCATCCTAGATTATCTTGAGGTAACTACCAACAAATATCATATAATTTTTCTGTAACAATTCCAACCAATATCTTGAAAAGAATGCTTTTTAAAAATATGATCACCATATCATTGTCACAC
Organism: Balaenoptera musculus; assembly: GCF_009873245.2. Lineage (NCBI taxonomy): Eukaryota > Metazoa > Chordata > Mammalia > Artiodactyla > Balaenopteridae > Balaenoptera > Balaenoptera musculus. Next base: position 22,940,873 of record NC_045797.1, read on the forward strand.
CTATAAAGATTTAAATAATTTCTTAACATTATAATCAGCTATCTAATTTCTTTTCAAATCTCCGTGATGCTCTTATAAATTTTTTCTGCTTATTTGTATTGATTGGAATCCAAATATCTTCCATTTCCTGGAATTGGTTGATGTGTCTACTCTGCGTGTTGTTGTTTCTTTGCAATTTACTTTTTGAAGAAATTGAGACATCAGTCCAGTAGAATTTCTCAAAGTATGGATTTAGCAAATTACATCTAGATGGTGCCATTTATAACGTTCCTCTGTCAGACATGGATTCAGTTTATTGTCAATAAAACTATGGGAATGGTTGTGTTCTTTTATGTTTATGTGATATTAGGTGTTATTGATGATCAATGCTCAAATCCACCTTTTATTAGAGTTTGCAGAAAGTGGGTATTTTACTGTAAACATTATTACTTTGTTAACTGAAATACTTCTATAAAGAAAATTTTCGGCTCTTCAACTATTTAGTTTAAATGAAGTTTTCTCAATCCAGGTGTTATGTTTAGACTGGATAATTCTCCGTTTAAAAGGTTGTTCTGTGCATTGCAGCATGTTTAGTAACATTCCTGGCCTTTTCCTACTAGATAGTAGTAACACGCTTCCCCCAGTCATGAGAACAAAAAATGTCCCCCTCATTGCCAAATTATCCATAGGGGCAAAATTGTCCCCAGTTGAGAACCACTGGGTTATTCTATAGTTTAGACATGAAAAGCAGAATGTATACTTTTCCTTTACTTCTCAGTTTTCAAAATGATGAGTTAGTTCTCAAGCGTTCCTTGAGGAGATAGAGGAGATTTCTTTCTAATATGATTATGAACTCATGATTTAAAATGTATTTTATATCTTGAATATAATGTACTTTTCCAACTTATGCTCATGTTTTCCTATTTTTGGTCTGTTGGAGCCTCTTCACAGTTGTTTCTTAAATTCATTTGATACATCTAGAGGCCTTGCTTTCTACTCTAACAAGTTAATCCAAGTTAATTTTGTACATTTCCTGCTCAGGCCTGAAATCCACTATTTCTCCAAGGAATCCTATTTCTTTCTGAAGAAAATAGAATTTAGAGAGTACAGTCTGGGTGAATGTTTAGCACTCTCCCTCCCCTCTACCCAAGAGATATCAGTAGCACCTCCCCACCCAGTTTTGACAAAGAAACATGTTTCCAAACATTACCAAAACTCCCCTGGAGAACAATATCAATCTCTTTTGAGCATCACTACCTTAGATACAAAATATATTACTTTCCTTTTTTCACAGATGCATGACATATTTGTGTGCATAGACCATAGCTTTTTTCACCAATGCCTTCTCGGTAGACATTTTGGTCTTTCCCAGATTTTTGCTGTTAAATACAGCACTGGAGTGAATAGTCTTGTGCTTTTATCTTTTTATATTTTTGCCAATTAGGAATCTATTCCAGTGTATCATTGGAATAGATTCCTAATTGTAGGATTGCTACATCAAAGCATAAATGCACCTGTATATTTGTAAGATATTAGCTAATTCTCTTCTTACCCCACAGGATTTGAACTATTTTACTTTCTTCCAGCAATATATGAGAATGTTTTCCTATGGCCACACCCACAGTTTGTTGTCAAAGTTTAGAATTATTGTCAATCTGATAGGTAGGAAAAGTATCTCAACCATTTTCATATGCATTTCTCTTAAGAACAAGACTCAGCAACTTGTCATATATTTATATTCGTTTTAAATTTTTTGCCCATTTACTATCAGTTCTTTTTTTTTTTTCTTTTTTTCTTTTCAGAGGTCTTTACATATTAGGTGTATCAACTGTTTGTAATGTTAGTAGAAAATATTTTCTCAGTTATGCATTTGCCTTTTAACTTGTTTACCATGAAAACAAAAAAAAAAAACTAGATTCTTTTTTAAAAAAATCAGTATTTTTCTTTTCTACATCAGGATTTTGAGTAATGGTTAGAAATTTTCCCAATGCCCAAAATAGAGGGGAACTCATCCATGCTTTTCCTTAGCAATTGTAGGAAAATTCTGAATCAATTTTTATTTATTCTAATGTATATAGTAAGAAGAGCAATATCAACTTTATCTTTTTCAATATGGCTACCCAGTTATCCTAACACTGCTAATTTTAAAAGTTCGTCTTTACATTATTGATTTTAGAAGATACTTTTACATTACAGTCCAATTCCAAACGTACTGTGTCTATCTGGATTTTTATTTGTTTTTTAACACCTTTATTGAGGTGTAATTTAATGCCTTGAAATTTTCTTATTCTAAGGGTAAAATTAAATGAGTTTTAGTAAATTTATAGAGTTGCACAACCGTCACCAAAATCTAAGTTTAAAACATTTCTATCACTCCCAAAAGATCTCTTGTTCCTATTTGCCATCACTCTCCATTCCCATCTCCAGCCCCAGGAAACCACTTTCTGTCTGGCTTCTTTCACTAAGCATAATGTTTTTCAGGTTTATCCATTTTGTAGCATGTATCACTACTTCATTCCTTTGTATTGTCAAATGATATTCCATTGTATGGATACACTACATTTTTTAATCTTATTACTAGATTATGGACATTTGAATTGTATTCACTTTTTGTCAACTGCAAATAATGCCGCTATGAATATTCACACATGTGTATTGATGGGGACAATATATATTTTATTTCTCTTGAGTGTATATTTAGTAGTAGAATTGCTGTATGATATGGTAAATTTGTATTTAACTTTTTAAGATACTGCCAAACTGTTTTCCCATATTTCCTATTCTTTAACTTTGGCCTATGTGTCCAAGCCACACTAATATAATTTAGAAAATATATCTTTTAATATCTGAAAGGCTAGACCCCTCCCCTTCAATAAGGTATTTCCTGCTATTCTAACTTCATTTGTTTTACTTAATTTCAGTTTTGAAAAACGGTAATTTAATTAAGATTACATTAAATTTATGAAGTGGGGGACTTCCCTGGTGGCACAGTGGTTAAGAATCCACCTGCCAATGCAGGGGACATGCGTTCAAGCCCTAGTCCTAGAAGATCCCACATGCCACAGAGAAACGAAGCCCGCAAGCCACAGCTACTGAAACCCATGCACCTACAGCCCGTGCTCCACATCAAGGGAAGCCACTGCAATGAGAAGCCCACGCACCACAACAAAGAGTAGCCCCGCTCGCCGCAACTAGAGAAAAGCCCTCTTGCAGCAACGAAGACCCAACGCAGCCAAAAAAAAAAAGAGAAAAAATTTATGAAGTAGGATGGTCATTCATTGTTACGTTAATGTTTTATATTCAAGAGTAAGGTACACTTTTCCATTTGCACCAAGTCTTGGACCTAGACTTGTCCCAAGTCTAGCTTCTTGTTTCTCAGAAGTATAGGCTTTAGACTTTTAAAAAAATCTTTGCCTGAATTTCTTCTGTTTTTGGAATTATTCTAAATGTAGTTTTCTCTTCCATTACATCTTGTAACAAGTTGTTTTATTATGAAAGATATTTTTTTGTTGATTTTATAAATTTCTACTTTGCTCAATTATCTTGTTGATAGTACATTTTCCATTGACTCTTGAGTTTTCTTGATCTATAATAGTATCATCTGAAAAACAAAAGGCTTATTTATATCTGTCTTTCCAGTTGTTATGGTGCTTTTTCTTTTCTAATTGTATTAGATAATACATTTAATAAAATCTAGGTTGTAGTGTAGATAGTGAGTACCCTTGTATTTGTGTGTGTGTGTGTGTGTGTGTGGTGTTATCAAGAAAATCTCTATTATTCTCCATTGAGGAAGAGGTAGTCTTGGAGATGAGGTATTCATCAGTTCTTATGTTATGAAGAAACATTTTCTATAGAACCAATTGAAGCTAGGTTTTTGTTGGGTTTGGTGTTGCGTTCTTTAACAACTTTCTTTGGTAACTAGCCTTTTAGACTTCTGTCTTTATTAGGGATACTTTTGTCTAGTTGTTCTTATTTTTCTAAAAATTTATGCATTTCATCTAGGTTTCCAAAGTAATTATTTTTTTTTTCTGGTTTAATGGTTATTTTACCATTGTCAATTAAAAAATTTCTCTGTTTAAGCCTTCTTCACCCAAAGCATAGCACACCTTTCTTTCTTTATTAGCCCCATTAGTGGCTTGTCTATTTTTATTATTTTCAGAAAACAGTTTTATTTATTAGTTATACTGTTTTATTATATTTTATTTTGCCACTGCAATATATTTACAGGTTCACTAAGCATGTAAAATACTGAAGAATTATATTCATAGTGATTCTATAAGAGAGGAGAGCAGCAGAATCATTGGACCTGGGATGCAAGTCAAGGGAGCTTCAAATTTTGGCTGTATTAAGAGCAAATTTTTCATAGGAAACAGGATAAGCCTTTGTCACATGTGTTGCTTACAACCAAAATTAATAAGCTCTTATTCTTTTGTCAGTGAATTTGAGGTTCTTGATGTCTCATTGCAGAAAGAATTCAGTGAGAGACAAAAGTTATAGGTAAGAAGTGGATTTATTTAGAGAGAAACCTACTCCACAGACAGAATGTGGGCCATCTCAGAAGGCGAGAGAGACTTGAAATATGATGTGGTTAGTTTTTATGGGCTGGGTAATTTCTTAGGCTAATGTGTGGGAGAATTATTCCAATTATTTTGGGGAAGGGGTGGAGATTTCCAGGAATTGGGCCACTGCCCAATATTTTGGCCTTCTATGATTAGCCTCAGAACTGTCATGGCAGTGGTGGGTGTGTCATTCAGCATGCTAATTTATTACAATGAGTGTATAATGAGGCTCAAGGCCTACTGGAAGTTGAATCTTCTGCCATCTTTGACCTAGTTGGTTCTAACGAGTTTTTGTCATGTCCTGTGGCTATGTCATTCTTTTAAAGGTTGTGCCCTGCCCCTTCCCCTCATATCTTTACACTCAGGCACATACATGTGGAAAGTAACAATTTGAAATAATTATTTTAAAGATTAATCAACATGTGAAGCAAACCCACTGTGAGCTAACATTTTGGAAACCAAGAGAAGTGGAATAACAAATGCCAGAAACCCAAACTTGAGAAAGGGGAAACCACAGGTGAGGGTGAAGTGCGCATGGAGCACCGAACACCTCTGATGTCACCATGCATCCTCCCTCAATGGCCCAGTTCATTCGAAGGTGTCTTTGTAAATGCTTGATGCTTGCTTAAAAATTGCTGATTTGGGCTCTATTGTAAAATTCCTGTGTGCTGCAGTCTTATAACTATGGCACTACCTTCATTCCATTATACCAAGGCTTCTCAATCCAAGTACTATAGATATTTTGGTCCACATAATTCTTTGTTGTGTGTTTTGTGCATTGAATGATGTTTAGCAGCATCTCTAGTATCTACCCACTAGATGCCAGTAACACCTTCCTTCATTTGTGACAACTCAAAATGTTTCCAGATATTACCAAATGCTCTCTTAGAGGAGGCGGAGCAACAATACAAACTACTGCATAATGCATTTACTAACCATATTCCTTCTGTGATTGATCATACCTTTCCTTTATTTTCCTGGAAATGTATGGGAGAAATAAGCCTGGACAGCTGTGATTCATCCTTGTTTTCCTTTTTTTTGAAATTTCATTTTTTAATCTTACATGTTTTTTTTTATTTTTAAGCCTGCCAAAATTTGTTCTGTAAAGTTCATAATGGACATTGGGGAAAAATTGTATATTCATAAATTAGTAATAGACTCCAAACAAGATATAATACATGTCAAAATATGGGACTTTCTCTTGACTGGGCATTATTAATTTTGGACCCAGATGTTTGTAATCACAGCATAGACGGTAATATGGAACAAAAACAAGTAGACAGGTTCACAGACAGGGCAGGCAAAAAGAATATATTCACTCATGCAACAAACATTGTGTATCCTATATACTAAGTATGCTAAGCACTCAGTATACATCCATAAACAAAGCAGAAAATATGTCATGCCCTCATGGTACTTACAATGTAGCAGGAAGAGATAAACAATAAACATGAAAAATAAGTGAATGTCAGAATGCCATGTGTCCTAGGGGCCAACTTAAGAGTCTATTGGCCACAGTAAATAAATGACATGCTATCATGGAAACTGGTATAAATAAAGCAGGGCAGGAGATAAAGAGTACATGTATGGGGATGTGTTTAAACTGAAATAGGATGGATAGTGAAGACCTATCTAACAATCTGATTGTGTGCAAAGTCTGTGACTTAGAGAAGAACATCTGCACTGTGGAACACACAGTTCAAAGGCCTGAGGCAGGCAAATACCTGCCATGGTGTAGGAGTCACGTGGTTGAGACAGAGGAAAGGAAAACATAAAGAGACATTGAGGGGGGCACTGGCTTTTGCAGGGCCAAATAAGCATAGGAGGACTTTGTATCTTTCTCTGCACACAATTGAGAATCAGTAGAAATTTTTGAGCAGAGAATTCTTAGTAATGTTAGGATGACAAATCTCTTACTTCAACTTCTGTTTTTCAAGATAAACCAAAAGCATATGCTACGGTGATCAAATAGAAAGTTTTCAGGAGATGAAGCACCATCTAATAATTTTCTAATCTGATCACAAATTTCTGTGTGTTTTAATATTTAAACATATTTTTCTCAGTTTAATGTACAAAATCATCAAAAGATTAAACAAAAATATATCAGTCAACCAGATCAAGTCACATATTGTTGAAAACAAAAATCATTAGGAATACTATGTCCAACAGCTATTGTCCTTACCTCACAAAATCAGTTTGGAGAACTCCACAGCCCACATTGTTTACATTTTAATAAACAGCAAAAATTTAGTTAGAGCCTAAACTAAGAGCCCTCTGACACAGGAATAGCTGGAATGGGGTGCTATGTACCTCTTTTTAATGTTTAAGGGCTCCCCTGCTGCAAGTCCATATTTGCTTCCTTCAGATATCATCCTATGCCTTTAAACTGATTTGTAGACACTAGCTATCTAATTAATGAGACTGTGTTCTTCATTTGGTCTTTTCTCTCCTTCTTGAAGTTTTATAATCCAAAAAGTGGATAAAGTGATATATTTTCCTTGTTTCTTAAGTTTTCATTTTTACTTTCCAGTATTTAAAAAAAAAATTGCTCAGTGTTTGTCTTAGCTTAGGCCCCCATAACAAAATACCATATACTAGGTGGCTTAAAAAAACAGAAATTAATATCCTCACAGTTCTGGAGGATAGACATCCAAGATCAGGGCACCAGCATGATTCAATTCCATCAGGGTTCAATTTCTGGTGAGGGCTCTCTTCTTGTCTTGCAGATGGCAATCATGGTGAAGAGAGAGCTCTTTTATTCTTCTTGTAAGGCTGCCAATTCTATCAGATTAGGAACCCACTCTTATGACCTCATTTAACCCTCATGACCTCCTTAAAAATTTCTGTCTCCAAATTCAGTCACATTGAGGGTTAAAGCATAAACATACAAATTTGGGGGGGAAAACAATTCAGTCCATAGCAGTTTCGTTAAATAATTATCCTTATTGGTATTCTAGACCATTAAGTTTATTTCAAAATTATCTATTCTGTTATCATTCTCTTTTGGTGTTTCAAAGTACATATTGCATATATATACATGTATGTATTAGCGGTATATATGTCTATATGTATACACATACATATACACACATATACAATATATACACATATATACATGTATGTACAATATATATACATATGCATTTCTACAACACACATATATGCCTTGTGTACTACATATACATATATATATATATTTCCCAGATCATTCTTTTGTAATAGCTCCTTGCATTCTCTAAAAATTTTAAATATAGACTTTTTTTTTCCTTTGGCCCTAAAATTTTCTCTTGTTAAACCTTCTTCAGAGAAAATAACCTAAGGCAATTTGTCAGATTGATCTCAATTCTTCAAATCACTGAGTCCCTTAAACAAAGAGTAAATGCCCTTTGTTTATTTATATTATTCCATTCATATTAGACCATCTCTCACCATGAGTTTATTATTAACTTCTTAGTGCAGGGGCTAAGAAGTTGTCATTCATGAGGGAGTACACAGAAACAATTCTTTTACTGTGGGCTGAAAGTAAATGGACTTCAGAACTAAGTCTTTTCCTAAGAATTAAGGGAAAGCTCCTGGTTCTCAGTCTTTGACCAGAAAGAGTAGTCCTTTTTCAGTTGCATGATAGAGAAATAATTCTACTTTTTGTGTAGAGCCCCTAGAGGGCAGCCAGGACCGCAAGATCAGCAATAGTTCCCATATGTTAGCATAACATGTAGACAGAGACAATTCATCCCCTAATGTTGAGGGACACCCTGGGCCAGTTGGTGTCTAGCAGATAAAATACGCCGGCTCACACACATAAGGATACCTCAGTGCCTTGTGTGTATAGTATGTATGTATATAGTAATCCATCAGACCCCATTCCCCCACCTCTCTGATCCTTCCTATCAGTGTCTGTTATTTTTATTAGTAAAGTCAGCCTAGCAAGATATAGCAGAGTAGAGACAATGTCCTCCTAGGCCTGTTTTCCTCTGCAGAACTCAGAGCCGCCACCACCTCTTAGACTTTATCTTTACTTCTCTGATTCTGTTCTGAGGGTCAGAGTTGATCTCAATTTTTAAAAATGTGTTTCGTACATCTTGTGTTCTTGTTTTATTCTCTTAAAAAGAGAGAGTTTAGCAATATAACATATGTTAATTTAGAAGTCATTTACTGTCTTGTTGGTGTTTATATAATTCTGTTCAAAGTATAATTGGGCAAATAATGGAATTGAAAGAGACTTCCTGACCTTCATGAGTCTATTATATAGTTAGAAGTTCAGACATGATTAAATAAACAGAGATAATTAAAATAAGCCTGGGATAACCTCTTGCTGACTTTGATATAAAGTCCTGTAGAAATACAAAATAGCGTTGGTCAGAATGAATTTAGAGCTCACCAGGAGATTTATTGGAGAAGATGTCTTGAAGCAGTTTTAAAGGAAGTCAGGAGTGTGAGTGGGTGGAAATTTCTACATAGCCTAGGTCAAGAATAAGCAAATGTGAGAATAAATGAAAAGGCAAGGATGATTAGAAGATTTTCAAGAGCCAAGTTCACATATAGCTTGGTTTGGATGCTTGAAAAAAATGTTAAATTTGCTTTAGCATATATATATTTTTCATTTAGTAAATACAATTTTCATTTAACTCAATACATTTCAAGCTTACTTCATAAGTGCTAAATAATCTAGTTTCAGTGATAATCATCAGGTTTCTATAATATGATTAGTATTATAGGAAAATGGTGTATCCATGTGTCTTTTTCTCTGATTTCACAAGTTGTCAGAAGAGAAATGGTACAAAAATAAGAAATTCATACCTCTTCCTCTGACCTGACCTCAGATAAAATATGAATGAGTCTTGGGGAGGAAGGATTTCCTAGCAATATACCATAGAATCGTCACAGGAAATATTCTAAAACACAGAACTTATGCAAAAGACTCTCTTGAAAGAGTGGCAGTCAAGAGTTTTAGTGGATGTCTGATGGAAATTAGTTTGGTCTAATACATGTGGGCTGTTGATGCCTTTCTCCAGTAAATCATGACCAGGGAAGAACCAAATGATAAGAATGATGGTTTTTCATGATCCTCTTTGTTACTGACTCAGAAACTCTGTGTGTTCTTAGTATTTCTAGTCCCCACCAAATGGTGAAATCATTAAAAAATGGGTAAGTCATAGAAATGCAGTTTCTGCATACAGAAGGTTTGAAAGTAGCTCTATTTAGGATATAGATTACTTACTTGATGATCTCACTCACCTTTAATAAGATATGAGCCATACAGTGTGCCTGTGAAATACACATAAAGGACTCTGAATAGGAACATCCAAACCTTCAATCATATTATTTCAAAGAGTCAGATTATTTGAGTGTTTCATTCTAAAGTGACAACATAAGAAAATATTTTAAAGTACTTATTTTTTGGTTAAACAAACAACAGGATAATAGTTTCAGCACTCAAATGTTTAAAGTGAAAAATTTTATTAAATTAGGATATGTCAGAGAAAGACAAATACTGTATATTATCACTTATATGTGGAATCAAAAAAAAATGTATATAACAAAACAGAAACAGACTTACAGATTTAGATAAAAAATGTAGTTACCAGTGGGGAGAAGGAAGGGGAAGGGGCAAGGTAGAGGTAGGGGATTAAAAGGACAAACTCCTATGTATGGAATAAATAAGATACAAGAATATATTGTACAGCACAGGGAATATAGCCAATATTTTATAACAACTTTAAATGAAGTATAATCCATAAAAGTATTGAATCACTACATTGTACACCTGAAATTAATATAATATTGTAAATCAAATATACTTCAATTAAAAATGTAAAGTAAATTCCAAAAAAATGTATTGCAAGATGAAGTTACTGCTATGTGGTTTTTCAAAATGGTTAACTTCTTACCATGTTTTCAATTTCCTTGCCCACTGCTTTAGAGACATCTGTTTATAAAGACATTTTAGAGAGTGAAAACATATTAGCATGTTATTTGCAAAAGGAAATATAATATACTTTTTTCAGGAAAAGCAAATTTTTATGAAATACTGAAAATTTAAAAAAATTAATTTGCATTGATTTCAGAAATATTTTTAATTCTGCCTTTCAAGAAATGTAAAACATTTAGGTTGAGAGGGAAGGTTTTTTTTTCACACATTTAATATAATTTATCAGGGCAAGAGAAGACATATCTGATGGTAGCTACTATCATGTTGCCTTGAAAGCTCTGAGTCCTACTGTGAAAATAATAAAAATATAATAATTTAGAGTGTGGTGCCACACTTGCCTTCAGAAAACATTATCATAGCATTAAAGTAATCAAGAATACACTTTCATTGCATTTATATTGTATCGACTATGTGTAAAATAAATACTAGAGGTTTCTCACGTTTGAAAAGCTATTTTTAATGTAAAAATTGTAAGAAAATCTATACACAAAATAAACGTCTGATTGATAAAGTCACTACTTAAGGGAAAAATTAGATATGACAGGCTTGTGATTTTTGTTCACTGATCTACCTCTAGCATCTAAAGTGTCAGAGAAGGTACTCAAAAATTATTTGTTGAATGAACATGTGATTGGGAATACTGTGATCATCTGTGTTCATTATTAAATTATTAAACAAGGAGGTCTAATAGCTAATAAACTCATATTTTTAATGCTTTTGATGTTTTTAAATAAGTAGATCTAATGAAAGATGAAATTTTATAGTCTTTATTTTAGACATTCAATTATTCAGTTACCATACTAACTTCTTTTTTCCTTACTTTTTCTTTGACTAGGTTTCTTTAGTTTTTCTGTCAGAAAGGGGCTCTTTTTACTAAACCTGGGAAGTCTAGTTCTAAGCTGTAGTTTTGTCTGAAGTAGTATGCTTTTACTAAGATTCCATTAATAAATGTCCATAGTAAGAAAAATCTTTTGACGATAGTAATTTTTCGTGTTCATTTTAAGGGAGGGCCAGAAAAGTCTGAATTTTTTTTTTTTTTTTTTGAGAATGAATTTGTAGCCATTTTAATGTTTTACAATTATAAGCTTTTGTAAAACGTGGGGCATATTTATGAACACACTGAAGACATTCAGTAGCAACCCGTACAAATAAATGTTTGTGTACATACCATGAGTTATATATTTATTCCAGGAAAAAAAATCTAATAGTTGGACTGAAGAATCTGTAAGCGACCACAGAAAAATATTTGTTGCTAAAATCCAAAAAGTGTGATAACGTCAGACTTGCTCATTTGTAGGTCCATCATGGGCCTACAAATTTACCTAATGGAGGTGAGTATTTATCAGTTGTTAACTATTCATCATTAGTTTTACAGTCATGATTTGAAAGTCCACAGGATTTAGAGGACAAAATGAAGGAATATTATTCTCTTCTATAATAAAGCATGTTGGAAAAATGTAATCAATGCACAAAGGGAAAAGTACAAATCATATTTTATTTTAAAGAAAAAGAGATGTGATGTGGACTATGGAGAGAAAATATTTGCATATTCTCATAATATACCTTGATTCTAAAGTATAAATTAAGAGAAATGTTAGCCAATTACATAGATTTCCTATAGAGGATTTCAGTCATAACCTAGTAACCAAGAATAAATCAATCATGTTTGGATATGCTGAGTTAACTAGCATTTAATCAATGACATTCATTTATTTATTTATACATGTGACAAATATCCAAGGAGTACTTATGATGTACCAAGCACTGTGCTAAAGTCCATGAGAGAGAAACCGTGTTTGATCTCATAGAATTAGGCCAGGAAGGTACACGTAAATAAATAGGCAATCACAATACAAAACGTTGAGATAAAAGCAAGGTGCTATATAAATTTCTTAAGACATATCCGTATAAGGGATTCTATAGGAGAATCCTAGAAGAAGTAGTACTTTTTAGTAGAAGTACTTAAGATGACTCTAAATGTTGAAAAGGAATTAAACAAGCAAATTGGTGGGGAGATAAGATGTTTTATGCAGACAGAGGAGTATCCACAAAAGTTCTCCTAGGGAGACAAGGAGACGCCGTGTTTTGCAAGAAGTAAACGTGGGTCAAAATGGCTGACACCTGGAGCCTAAGAAGGCCTTATGGGTAAATCTCAAATTCACCAAGAAATCTTGATGGCTGCACAACTGAGAAAGAGTGAATGTGAGGAATTAATATGCTCTTGCACCTCATAAAAAGGAAAACAATTTTCAACTGGCAGATACCTTAAAGAGGGTAATCTCTAATACAGGAAAAGTGAATACTTATTCACATGAAGAAATGTATTTCTCTAAGTAAACCCTGTTAACTATAGTTAAGGTATAACAATTATTCCATTATAAGTATTGTGTACAGGAGTATGATTAGGAAATACTTTTTAGGAAAAAAAGTATTCCCTCAGAAAGAAAACATGTATCAAACATTGAGTGAAGTGGGCAAACTTATTTATGTCTTTTTTAGTGATTTTACAGTGAATTTGATTTGCAGTACACTGGAATGCAAACATGTCAGTACAATTTAGAACCATGATCAATATTCACTCCTTCTTAAATCATTACCATTAAATCTTTCTAAACCTGTTATAGAATGACTGGATTTCAATAGGACTTTAGAGATTATCTTGTCTAACTTCATATTGTATGTTAAAAAAGAAAAGTCATTGGAAATAGTCAAACTCCATTTTTTTGGTTTCCCTCAGATTTCTTGAGGTAAAATTGACAAAAATTGAATATATTTAAAGTGCATAATTTGATGTTTTAATATATGTATACATTGTGAAATGATTACCACAATCATGTAATTAACGTGTCCATCATTTCACACAGTTACATCTTGTTTTGTTTTGTGGTGATAACACTTGAAATCTTAGTAATTTGCTCATTTTGATTTTAGGTTTGATGTTTTGATGTTTGATTTTCTAGCCAGGTAGCTCATGTATTGGAAATGAATTACTGGTGCTGTGTACATGGAAGGGGGAAAAGTATATAAAGTGTTGCAGGGAGGGCTAGAGTTTTGTTCACAAATCATAGATCAATAAGCATAAATTTCTTGGCATGAACACTAGACTGCTGATTTCACTCTTGCTCCTTCCCTAATAATAATCTGTCTTCCTGAAAAAGCATGGTTGCATTTCTCATAGTAATTACTATGAGAAATTTTAGAAAAATGTACATCCTTTACTAATGCCAAATTATACTTGGGAACCTGTCCTCATGGAGTTCATGGTCTCTAACTGGTTTTAGTGCTGATAGGACTATGGTTGGCAAAGAAATGGAGACAATTAAAACACACTGAGATAAACTGAAGTATGAACAGGGCTCTTTGAGAACACAGAAAGAGATCACTGATCAGACAAGGTTTGGAAAATGAGCAAGGGAAGGCTTCCTTGGGCAGGCCAATTGAAGATAGCAGAGAGATTGTTCATATAATACTCAACATCTCTCTTTTCATAGTATTTGACTAAATTATAATTATCTGTGTACTGTCTGTCTGCCCTTAAAAGTGAGGATCTGGATTTACCTTTGTTTTCTCAACTGTGCTATGGTACAGTGCCTAGCACTTGAAAACCTTTGATATCTCTTTGTTTGATGGGAAGAAGATAGGAAAACACTAAAAAGGGGAGAAGAATGTAAGAAGAAAGGAAAGAAAGTGAAAGAAACATGACATAATCAGGTGGAATTAGAAGCTTTTTATTTATTTATTTTATTTATTTTCAGATAACAGTCTAGTCTTCCAACCTTCAAGCATCTTGTCAGTCAGAAGTATTGCAAATATTTCCTCATTTTTCTTTTATAGTTAAATAGATTTGTGGTAAACTCTGTTTGGAGGAAAGTTTCATTGACTTTTGGTGAACAAGTTTCCTGCTGAGTTAGGGTAAAGGACCCCAGGCATCCACATAGCTGGGGATGTCTCTGAGGGAACTAACTGCATAACTGGACAAGAGATATTATTGATGTTTGCCTGGTGTTTAAAGTATGGATCCATATATAAATGAACGATTTCATTCCAGGAGGTAATAGTGGGCACTGTTTGTGGGTGGGGGTTTAGATGAAGGAGAGCCCTATAGAAGCATTTTGCTTCTCAATATCAATTCTCTCTCCCACTGGAAAGAGTTTCGCAAACTTCCTGTGACAAATCATGCCTCTAAGTCTCATCTGTGAGTAGAATTTTCTCCAACACCAGGTGTATTGGCTTAAACCAATTGGACTATCCATCTCACACTCCACAATAATTGGTTCAGTAGCACAGAACAGAGTTGGTCAAAGAAAGCATTTTCTGGGACTTCTGAAAAGGAAAAACTTTCACTGTTTTTGGAATGAGTAGTGCCAGTTTGGGAGACTGGGACTGCTGAAGTCAGTTGGTTATCCTGAAGGGAAGCAGCTTGATGATGAAACAGAGGAAAGGGTCTTAAGATAGGGATCCCCATGACCTGGTTTGAGCTTTAACTGCAGGTAAAACCAGACTTAACCATACTTTTTTCAGGTCTATGAACCAATCAATTTCTTTTTATTTTATTACAATTTGGGTCAAGATTTCCTCTAATTACAAGCAAAACAATCCTTAATGATGCAAGTAATGAACTAAGAATTATAAAACCAGTATTTGAGTCAATAATCTTGGCACTAACCAACTGCACTTGGTTGGTTAGTCACCTCTGCAGTTGAGAAACTGATTACCAAAAAAAAAAAAAAAGAAAAAAGAAAAATCTTTCCTGCCTACTTCAAAATATCATTGTGAGTCTCAATAGAGACAATGTGTGTTAAAATACTTTTTAAGTAGTACATTAATAAACAAATAAATATGAGACTATCATTAATGTTTCAAAAATGAACATTACTTTTTTTCTTCTTACTGGCAATGAAACTGAGGTATAGAAACTAGATGGTAGAAAGTTAAATCAAGATATTTCAACTTTTTATCCAACTATATCTCTGCTATTCTGTGCTGCTGGTAAAATGTAGAATAATTTGCAAAATTGTATCTCATTAATGATGGCAGTTTCTGATTAATTATTACACACATCTCCCTTGATAGTCCTGCTGCCAAAAATACCCTTATGGGCTCTGATTGCACAGACATGACCTTGTGTTTCAATGTTGTCATGTCTTCAGTTACAGACAGACATGATTTGAAGCAGCCAGATTTCCTTTTTACAACCAGTAATTCACATTTAGGCTGTTCAAAATACTCTTGGGGTTAGCACATCGAGAAGACATTATCCTAAAATTAAACACTCATAGTTGCTTGCAAAATGCTTGCAAATACTCTGCATTTGCAGGTGGCTGAATAGATGCAATTGTAGTATGCTGTGGAGATTTGGGGAAAACTTAGGAATGGAACATATTAAGAGTGATACTTTTCTTCCACTGTCTGCTAGTCTTTGTTCAGAGATAAATTTATTTCTTCCAAATGGCATCCTGCTAGAATCTTGGCTGTACTGCAAACTAAAATGTTGCCTTCAGATATTCTACTTGTGTCTGTGGTCCTTGTCTGCTCCACTGATCTACCTGTCATTCTTCACACTGAGGAGATATTTATGTGGGGAGTACTTGGAGGTCTCTATGAATAATGCCAAAGTGAGACAGGACTGTAGCCAGTGTAATTTAGGAACAAGTGATTAGTCCTTAGAGAATCCATTCTAAGGACGACAATCATGTCTGTGGGAAGACTAAGATTGAGGCAGATGACTGGGCTGATACCGCAGACGTTCATTCTTAAAATAAAGTGAGACAAGCAAGAGGACAGTATGATCTCAGAGTCTAAAACCTACATCGCATTATCAGTAGGTCATGTGTTCCTCAAGGATAAGGATGGGGTTTTATATATTCCTGTTTTTCAGAGCCAAGCATACTGTTTTACATGATAGCCTCTGTAAATTGGCTAAATAAATACATTGGTGTGGTGGTGGGTTAAGTGCTGCAGTAGAAACCCAAGACCCTGGGGTCTAATGCTTTGGTACCCTAACCTGGGACAAGGTATAAGGTAAAGTGACTGGAATCTAGGATCTCATCCCCCATATTTTGCAGGGGGTACTTGTGGTCTTAAGCCTAACATAGTTTAGGGACACAAAGGAGACTAAGGCTGTGGTTTAGATTGCTGCTAGAGTCCTTTGTGAGAGACCAGGGAGAGGTAAGGGAAATAGGGAAGGGGCCTGAACATGTGCTCCAGGAAGCTTTTCCTGAATGTTCCCTTCAAAAGTAATGTATTCCTCTATATTTTATTTGCAACATTTTTATAATATTTAACAGATTATGCCTTGTATTTCTAATGTTCATGATTTATTATTCCTGGTAGATTATAATCTCCTTGAAAATAAGATTCATGTCTCATTACAGTTATATTACCTCAACATTGTTTCTTCTAGGTAGTAAGTTTTTCCAATGAATGTTTCTTGAAAGAAAATGAGCCCAAAATAGTTACCTTGCTAGCTTTTTATGGCAATGGTATATGTAACAGAATGATCTGGAGAGATTTTAAACATGCAGATGTGGCCTATCCACCAGACATTCTGATGCATTCAATCAACTGGGGGGTTAGGACATTGTTTAATACTCCCAGATGATTCTGATATATATCCCTGACTAAATACCTGTACTTTCGTGAGTGGAAAAGAAAATGCTGTTGATTTCCAATACATGTATCCTTAAGATAAATTTCAATTTGCCCAAATTTTCTTTAACATCCTTATTCTCATTCAGTATTCCTCTCCTCCTTGTGGGCACCCTATCCTCAATATACTTTCCCATAGGAACTATCTCACTTAATTAGCTGTCTGCCAGATTGGAAAGCAATCCCTGATTAGGTGTTAGCTGATGCTTCCTATGGTGCTACATTCTGTAAAGCAATTTCAATTTAATAGGAAAATGTGAGGAACAAAATCTTAAGGGTTTAAGATATTTAATAGGGGTTTCAAGTACCAGTGTGGGAACTATTTTAGGACAGGGAGTTCTTTAAAACAGACCTATAAAATCACAACAAAACTGGCTCCCCACTTATGTGGCTGGCCCTATTTCTTCAAATATCAGACCCCAGTTATAAAGTGACATGAAAAAGTTTCTGGTGATTTCTCTCTGTTGAATGTAAAGTCCTGAATGTTAGAAAACATTTATCTGTAGATTGTTCTTTTCTATAGTATCGTTTAAAACCTATGAGACTTGTTTGTTTTTATTTCTGATATATATATATATATACATATATGTATACATATATGTGTATATATATATATATATATATATATGTATAATTATTTGTGGAACGAGATTAGCAGTGAAAGGTGGATAAATCCAAGCTATTTTCTTTCAAAGCTTACTCAAGATTTCTTTGTTTATGGGCATTTCCTACTTTCCTTGTTGTGAGGTTAAGTGGAACAAGTGAGGCAAGATTGCCACCAGAGGAGAAGCGCTACACCAGGATGTTGCAAATGCGTCTCTTTCTACTCTGGGTTTGAGTGGCATTGTTCCTTAAACTTTTTCAGTCAACTTTAATATCAATTTAGGGCAGATAAGTTAAAACTAAAGATAGGACTCTTCTACTTAAAAAAACAGTTTTGTTTTTATTTTTTAAAAGAACAAAGGCTGAGAAACGACATTTCTTATTAAAGAAACTTTGTCAGTTATTTGCTTTTTTTGTTTTAAAATTCTTCTAAAAGAATTAAAAACACACATGCACATGCTCACACATACACACACAAATATACACATATCCAACCTAAAAGACAAACAAAAAGGCCTCCTATTGGTTAAATGATACTATGTATCAGATACTCTTACATATTTATTATTTTTAATTTGCAAACTAATCCTATGAGGATAAGATATTATTTTCTTTATTTTTTTCTGCCATTACCTATCTTGATGAAAATTCCACAATGCAGGATTCAATTGTTCATTAAAAAAAAAAAAAAAAAAAACACTTTCAGTGGAAGAATGTTATTTGTATGATTAGATGAAAACAGCTATAGTTTTCCCAATAAAAGTTGGCTCAATTATAATATTTTCTCAAAAAGTGCAAATCATTAGTACCAAAAGACAGCAGAACATGCACATGTGATTCATTACATATTTTCCAAATTGACTGTTTGATATTAATTTTTTTCATGCAAACATTTATTAAACAGAAACTGTAACACCTGTATCAAACACTAGGGATTTAACAGGCATAATTTCTTTTTTTGAAGAGCTTCAGGCTAATGGGGGATACGAGAAGTAGAAAACCAATTATAATTCAAAGTGACAAGGGCAACAATGGGAATAAGAGTTTGACAGCAGAGGAGCATCTAACCCTGACAAGAGGATTGGAGGCTTCTGGAGACACACAGGGCTCACAGGTAATTTGATGAACAAAGCAGTCAATGCCCCAGTGGCTGCAATTACTTATTTTTATGAGAAAACACACAATGAAAATTACTTGTGAACATAACTTCAGCAAATTAAATATTGATTTTATATTATATCTCTTAGGGATTTAAATTCTAAACTTAACAGATGAAAGTCCTAATTAGTAGCAGCATCATTTAATAACATATTTCAAATTGGGATTTATGACCTGATATAATTTGGTCTATGGAAAATTATGTCTGGAAAATATCACAAACCATGATAGATATTGAGCTATTAACAAAGAAACACTAAATTGGAAGATAAATTTCAGTAGCAGATACAAGAGCAAATATTCTACTTCTATGGGATTAGAACCCATCATGAAGGCATATCATGTGCATGGCAGAAGCCATAATCTTAATAAACTAGGAGGTAAGATTAAAGGATAAGAATAGAAAGCATCAATACTGAAAACTGGTTTTTTAAATGGAAATATTTAGGTGAAAATTTCTATTCTAACAGGGGTTGATAATTTTTTGAATGTTGGAGAAATAGACACTCTTGTATATGTAAGCCTACAGAGTCTGATTTACAAATTCCCTTCTGAAACTTACCAAGGGTGAAAGGATAGTCTCTAAGTTTGACCAAAGAAAAAATTAGCCAGGTATTTGTGATTTTTTTTCCTGTTGCCAGGTTATTTGACATGATCACTATGTCTTTAAGATATATGCCCAGATCAAAGACATTCAAAGAGTTACTATTTAAAGACAATTTTGGAGGCATTGAAAGACCCCTGAGAGTAATAGGTGAAGCTACTTGCAGTCTTTTTTTATTTTTAATATTTGTTTATTTTTGGCTGCGTCAGTTCTTAGCTGCACACGTAGCATCTTTAGCTGGGGCGCGTGGGCTTAGTTGCCCCATGGCATGTGGAATCTTAGTTCCCCTACCAGGGATCAAACCCGCCTCCCCTGCATTAGAAGGCAGATTCTTAATCACTGGACCACCAGGGAAGTCCCTACTTGCAGTCTTTTAAATGTATACATATGATTTCTCCCAAGGCTCCTGTTGTCAAATTAATGAACTTTAACTGCCAAAACAAATAAACAAAAACATAAACTAACAATAAACTCAAACTTAAAACAAATCATGTACTTAAAAGTAGTACAAACGTAGTTTTTGTCCAAAGCTATAGCTTCACTCTCCAGAGTATTTGTTAGTCTGAAATCGACACATCAAGATTACAGCTCTCAAAAATTTCATGCAGTGATTACAACTCATACATATAAAAAAATACTTCAAGGCACTTTCTAAACATAATAAGAAGGTAATTTTTTTTTTTTTTTTTTTTTTTTTTTTTTGCTTCATATAAATTCTGTTTTCTTCTAACCAAATATTTTCCTGTCCCTGTCTCAAATTGTTCTCAAAGGGGGACATGGAAGATTGGTGTATATGTATAAATTCCTCTGCCCTGATAAATACCACAAAGCAAACAAGCATGCCAATTCTTTGTGAGATTTTCTTGGTAAGATTTACTTTTAATTACAAGTGCACTCAATAATCCAGGTCTAAGGAATAAATACTTCCTCTACAATTAGAAATTATCTATGAAAAAGATTGGCTTTATTGATCTACCTACAGTAGTTAATTTTGTAGGATGTACATCAGCAACCTGCTGAAGGACAATTTATTTCTCCCAGGACATTGGGCAGTATATTTCATCAGTTATTTTCCATTAGAATGGAAAGACCTGTTTTTTTGGTGGTCATATTTTTTTAAGATACAAGATTACTCTGTCCCAGTCTTTCCTTGTTATTTGTTGATTTAGAGCAAAACAAGTTTTCTTTTCTACTGTATTTCTTTGTATGAGATGAAAATAATCTCTTATCACACTGAAGGAAGAAATTTAAGCTCAATCCATGCAAAGTGGTCTGATGACCATCGATTTTCATAGTAACGACTATATTATCTTTTTTTAAAAAAAAATAATTTTCTTACTAGTAACCTAAACTAATATTAGCAAAATAGATGATGCATGTAAAAGTCTCTATTATGAAACCTAGTACATATTAATTGGTTGCTTACGTTAGCAGTTGATTAATAAATAGTCTCAATTTGAGTTTTTGGTCCAAATTCTAGTGAGCACTTTCCAGGTATAAGCTTTTCTTTCTTACTTCCCTGCTTTTGTTTTCACTTCCCAACTATTGAAGAAAGAAAGGTTAGTATGGCAAATATCATTCTATTAAAATGTGAGTGATTTAATATGTTTGTCAACATTTTTATTCATTTTTTTTTTTTCATTTATTTATCCAATATCTACTGGTTTTGTACAGTGTTAGGCTTTGTTACAGGGATAAAGAAAACGGATGCCAGTCCTGCTCTTAAGAAGCTCATTGTCTAGTGTGAGAGTCAGACGTGTACACACAAAAAGGGTAGAGAGAAATAAAAGCTATGGAAACCAGTGGAGGAGACATACTAGACTGAGGAGAGTATGAGGAAACTGCCTCCTTCCTCAGTACGGTATAACAGAGACAATCCAAGAGATGCGATGCAAGAAGACTCTGGGTAGGTGCGGGATGGTTGGACTTGGAGTCCTTATTCTAGGCTTTCAAATTCCTGCTTCACTTTCAAGGCCACTTACCAATTATAATTGCCAACACCTCCTTTGTTTCATGAGTAGCTCTGTTGCTAATTTCAGAGAATTAAAAGAGAATTCCTGGAAGGGTATATCTTTGAATAAAATATTGAACAAAAATCAGTATTATATAGGTGAAGTTTGAAAAAGGAGTGAAGGGAGAGACACTGGCTAAGAAGAATAGTATAATGATGCAATGGTGTAAGGTTCAGTGCTGACATGAAACTATGTTCAAAGACCAAGAGATATATCACATTCAGGTACATACATGTTGTTCAGTAGAATAGAAACAAAGTATTAAAGGGTTAGGGTGGTGAACAGAGGCCCACTTCATGGATATCACCTCTCTACCATGACCAGGAGCTTCCTCCACCCCCACTCCAGTTTTGAGGTGAAGTAGTATTTTTACTACTAGTATTTTATAAAAAGTGGGTTTTTCATAATTCCCAGAATGGGCAGCCAAATCAAAATGAGCATTGTTCTCATATATCAAAGTAAATTATATTAACTTGGTTGCAATTAGAGTGAGACTGATAAGCGGAAGTTTTCAACTCAAACCTCTGTGGAAGCTGAGTTTCTATGTTAGACTTTTAAAATTACATTATAAGAGTAATTTAAACCATGGCTTACACCTGCTATTTAGTAATGCTGATTGCAGAGTGTTTAATAAGTTTATAAATTTATCTTAAACAGTGCATCACCTTTACCAATAATATGAAAGTTCAATGATTTTAAAAGGAGAAAGGAGAGAGGTTTATGAAAAATATTAGAAACATTAAATTCAAGGTACCCAATAATTCCTGTTTTTTGATTTCCCCTTTGATTTCTTCAATGATCTCTTGGTTATTTAGTAGTGTATTATTTAGCCTCCATGTGTTTGTATTTTTTACAGATTTTTTCCTGTGAGATAGGCAGATAACATAATGGGTTGAGTTTGATGAATCTGGCTGTGTGGCTTAACTATGTTTTATAGAAATTTGGAGGTTTTGATAGTGTTGAAAGAAAACCCCAAATCTCTTTAGTCCATTTGAAAATTCACTAGGATTAAACAATCAGAGGTCAAACTATTATTGGGATATATATGTTAAACAGTATGTTTAGCTACTATATATGTATTCCCAGCATTTCCTCTCCTTCTAAGGGCCTCTTTTGCCTCTTTAAATTTGCTTAAGGGAAGATGTTTTTCTTACTCTTATTAGATAACTCTGCTGTTTTCTGAAATGTAGTGCCCAATAGAGAAAGTCTTAATATTAGCAAACATTTTTGTTAATTACAGTATCATTACAGGCATACCTCAGAGATATTGTAAACTCAGTTCCAGACCACTGGAACAAAGTAAATATCACAATAAAGCGAGTCACACACATTTTTTAGTTTTTCCAATGCATATAAAAGTTGTGTTTACACTGTACTGTAGTCTATTAAGGGTGCATTAATATTATGTCTAAAAAATAATGTATATACCTTACTTTAAAAAATGTTTTATTGCTAAAAAAATGCTAACCCTCATCTGAGCCTTCAGCGAGTAATCTTTTTGCAATTGTAACATCAAAAATCATTGATAAGAGATCACCATAACAATGAGAAAGTTTGAAATATTGTGAGAATTACCAAAATGTGACACAGAGACAGGAAGTGAGCGAATGCTGCTGGAAAAATGGCACCAATTGACTTGCTTGAGGCAAGGTTACCACAAACCTTCAATTTATAAAAAATGCAATGTCTGCAAAATGCAATAAATGGAAGCACAAATAAAAGGAGGTGTGCCTGTATTGTAAAAAGCTGACCCATCAAATTGAATAAAACTCTTTGCCAGTGTTAAGTAGCAGTCATTTGGAAAAAGATGATGGGGAAATTAAAAATAGTGACAACTGAAGAGCATGCTTTTTCACTAGCACACAATTACACCAATTTTGTATTCGCTTTTCATTTCTATAAATTAGTTATGTGACAATATTTTAAAGTAGAGTGAATAGCTAAATCAGAAACCAGAACATCGTCATGCAACATTCCCATAAGGAGAACTGATCTAAGGACCATTCTCCTATATGAAACAATAAATTAGAATAGAAGTAGTATTCTGTTATTTATCCAGGCAAGACAACTTATGATTCCAACTTACTCATGTTGAATGCTAAGATGGATCCTTTAAAACTATAACAATAAATTACATTGCATTATATTTATCTATAAGACATTTTATAAAATGATTTTAAAAGTGTAATAAACATCTTTCTTCTTCTTCGTAAAAAAGAAAATCCCTCAACCAAATTTCCTTTCCTAAAATATATGTCTGTTTCTCATATAAATAGGCAAAAAGATGTTACTTACCTATTAAAACAACAGCAGAAACAAAAATTAGTTATATTTAGTGTTGGCTATTTCATGATATAGTCAGAGTCAGTGTAGGATTAAGTTTCAAGATGATAATGGCAAAATATGACACATACATCTCAGAGTGGACAGAGATTTAAAGGGAGAAATTATCTAAGACCCACCTCAATTATCTAAGTCCTGCCAACTGTCTTAGAATTATCTAGGACCTATCAAGTCCCAACCCCATTACTGAAGGATTAGAAGTCATTAATTAAATACTTATTAAGTAGAGCAAAAAGATAAAGAAGAAATAAAAGTTCAATATATTTGATGGTGAATTTGTTTTTTTTAATTATATATAGATAGATAAATATATTTCTATTATGTACATAAAATCTTCCCAATTTCCATTATTTCTCATTCATCACTCATTCATTTATTCACCCCCTCTTTGTACAAATAATAAATACTCACTCTACTCCAAGTACTGTACTAAGTACTAGAAATCCACCTGAAGCAATACATACCTTCCAACCTCAAGGGATTTGCAATCCTATGGCAACCACAAGACAATACTAGCAGTAAGTGATTTCTGGGATAATGATCAGGGCACTGTGAATACACACAGGAGAGTAAACCAATCAACTTAGGGGGACTGCAACAGCCTTTCTGTTGCTATGGAATTCTGAGAAGAGATCTTAAAACAGGAGCTATCAGGATAAAAAAAGCAGAAAAGGGGGTAGGAAGAATTTTGGATAGACAGGACCACAATTATCAATATATACCTATAGAGCCAGAGATAATAATCAAAGGACTTAAATTAGTTCAGGAGAATTAGAACCCTGAAACCAAGATGGCAGTGGAAGGTTTTTTTGTTTGTTTTTTTTGTTGTTGTTCATTTGCAGGGTGGCTGTGGAGGAATACTATTAAAAGGGCAGGATAGAAAGGCAAACCGATGATTGAGTTTGTCCTGATCACGTGAGGGACTTTAAAACTTACCTTAGGTTAGCAAGGAGTCACTGTTAGGTTTTCAGCACAAAAATCGTATGACCAGATTTGTGCTTGAGAATCATTTTTATGGCTTAGTGTGGGGAGTGGCTTAAAAAGAGTGAAACATGAAAATGTTCACATAGGAATCTAAGAAATAATAATGTTGACCTATATTAGGATAGTGACCACCAGAAAGTAGAAAAATGTGTACATTTTTTATGGGCAAAAGGACTAATTTTTTCTCTCATCTACCACCATAATACAGAGCCCTGAAACTGGTAGATATTCAATAAGTATGTGTAGGGATCTATGAAATGTCATATAGGCCCTTCCCAGAGTATATTCTAATGAATAAATCATTTGTGAGGATTTTCAGCAGAGAAATGGTATGATCTGATACATTTTCAAAGTTCTTCTCTGTCTGCTCTATATAAACATGAGACAAAACTGTGGGAAAGTGAAGCAAGAAAAGAACAGGGAGACTCGTCAGAAACTTCTCTCAATTATCCAGGTTAAAACTTCGCCTTGAACTCAGGCAATGGTATACAAGTGGAGGAAAGTGAGGTTTGGAGATATAAACCAACTACATGTACTGATGGATGAGCTGTGAGATGAAAGAGAAAGAAATCAATGACAGTTTAAAGCATTTCAGTCTTGGAAGCCAGGTGAACTGTAGGGCCAATTCCTGAGCTGTAGGCTTTAGAACAAATTGAAGGGTCAATTATTCAACTGTAGGCAATAGAGCAAAATAAATAATAAAAAATATAAAAAGGCAGAATAGACATTAGACATGATGGAGGAAAAAATAAAGAATATAGAGAGCATTATGCCACCAAGCAAAGAAAGTGTTTTAAGAAGAATGGGCTCAGCATGATCAGATACTGGGAGGTAAAGTAAAGATGAAGATGAAGAATTGGCCAAAGAATTGGGAGAAAAGTAGTAGAGATGGTGTTTACAGATTGTTCTAGAAAAGCTTTGCTGATACAGGGAACAGAGAATGGGGAAGTGGCTGGAAAGGTGTAGAAATAAGCAGCACCCCTCCTCTTTTCCAGTAAAGACTGGAAATATTACAGCATACACATATTAATTATCCAGCTAAGAGGAAAATCTTGATGAAGGGGAAGAGACTAAGAAAACTTTCCGGTTTAGGATTTAAGTTTATTAGAAAAGATGGCATCTTGTTCATGGTTGGAGGACTGTCACTATAGAAACAAGAGAGAGGTAAGAGTAATATATAAAAGTGCAGATATAGAACATGTGGGGAGAGGATATACCTGCTCTTATCTGATTACTTCTATTTTTTGTAGTCTGGGAATAACAAGGAAAACTATGCTTACCTCCAGGACTTCTGTGAATTGGCATGAGAGAAAATAGACAAAAGAAAAACATCTGCTTCTTGAAAAGATTTCCGAGGAATCTCTTTTATCCAACTGCAGGCTGATTTCATGAAGGAGATATGCAGAGAAGAAATTGAGGGATTCTGTTGATGAGGACATACTTTATAGGCCAGAGGAAGGAGTGAGACTCAAATTAGGCTGTGTATAGCACATAATGGGGGTATGTGTTCAACTTCAAATTATTGCATTTTCTTGAGACTGGGTAGTATCATAGTTGATCATATGGGCATATTGAGGAAGAGCGATGGTCTGACCAGGAGAAAGAAGACTTTCATGGCTCTACATAGTCTTTTGGGGTCAGTGATGAGGCCTGGAGTGAGGATGAGGAGCAGTCTGAGCCTTGTGGGCTTCTTCAGTACTACAAGGGCAGTGCTGAGCAGCTGATGGTCACTTGTGAACACACTGTGCCAGGTCACATGATGTTATCACATTCAGTCATCTTAACAACCCCATGCTATAGGGACCATTAATTGGCCATTTCATAAATTAGCATGAGAGAATTTGAAGTGCCTTTACCCAAGTTTTCTGAGACAGTTTTCAATCCAAGTTTTCTGACTTTATGGTCTATACTTTTGGCAACTTTTATTTTTTTTTTTTAATTTTTATTTATTTATTTTTGGCTGTGTTCGATCTTCGTTTCTGTGCGAGGGCTCTCTCTAGTTGCGGCAAGTGGGGGCCACTCTTCATCGCGGTGTGCGGGCCTCTCACTATCGCCACCTTTTTCTTGTTGCGGAGCACAGGCTCCAGACGCACAGGCTCAGTAGTTGTGGCTCACGGGCCTAGTTGCTCCGCGGCATGTGGGATCTTCCCAGACCAGGGCTCGAACCCGTGTCCCCTGCGTTGGCAGGCAGATTCTCAACCACTGCGCCACCAGGGAAACCCCCATGGCAACTTTTAAGGAGACAAAATGAGGAGGGAATTATAAGATTTAACTTGCACATGTTTTCCAAATTCCCTTTTTGGAGTAAGTTTAGTGTCATATTTAAGGGCAAGGACACTGATTTTTATTATGTCTTCAGCAAATTACTGTGTGGCTTTGAGCAAATCACTGAAATGTTTTCAAGTGATTGATTCCTCCTTATTTATCTGTAGACAGTAAGGAACCACCGACGTAATGCAAAGTGACCCTATAGGCAAGGGGTGTAATGTAGAAAGCCAAATTATACTCAAGGTATTAGTTTAAAAATTTACTGATAAGAGGATAGAACATAAGGTCCAGCACATGGAAAGACAATGACATGCATCATTCTGTTTACTTAGCATAGAATCATGATTTTTAAAAGGGGATAATAGTATGAGTTTAAATGGTTAGTGGCATATGCATGAGATAAACTAAGGATAGTTTCATATAAAGAATAGTAGAGACAGAGAAGGCAAATCAAATTCTTGGACCAGGGTACCTCAAGGCTCAGCATAGCTATGGAATGAGCATTGCAGAGGTTCTTCTTTATGACTCTCCTCTGTATTCTATGCCCTGAAAAGCTACACCTCTTTAGAGAGATGCATTATTTCGTAGAGATGATAAATAATTTGATCAGGTTATAATCACATCCTAATGGCCTGTGAACCATCAAGTCTTTTTAAAATGCCTTTTTTTATCTTCTCTCTGATTCACTGTCTGCTGATGTCTGCATTTAATTAGCAGAAATCAGTCTTAGAGGTCTTCCCACCATAAGGGAAGATACTGAGAGTTAGCACATCACAATAAGGAATGACTAAAATTACAAGCAATGGCCATGAAATATGGGATCAGAGGACCTGAGTTCCAGTCTTGATTTGATAACTTATTCTAAGATGGGTGTTCTTATTACACCTGTTACACATTAACTATGCAAATGGAAATATTTTAGTATAGCCTCACATACTTATTTTGATAATCAACTAGTGTTCATCATATATTGCACACTCTCTACACTTAGTAAAAGTTTGTTGAATGTATAAGCAAATCAAAGTCTCAGTCGATCTTTGTGTCTTGCTGTCCTGGAAGCCACCTGTCAGAGGTTCCTGTTATGTACAACTTTCCCATGGGTAAAGTGAAGAAGAGCAATAAGAGAAGACAGTAGCAATGTACTGTCTTCTGTGCATAAATAGCCTTCTCTTATGAAATGTATATTCAGACATTGATCTCTATTGACCTTGCTGTTCAACCTTCCAGCAGCAACAATGCCACTTAATCACTTTTCTGTTCTATGTGTTGTTCAGTAAAGTGTACAGGTTGTTTGGTCTCACCAGTAAATAACTTGTTGTTAACTATGGTGCTGAAACATAAACCTCTGACAGTTTTTCTTAAACTCTCATAATCTAGTATGCATTGTTTTGGCCTATCATGAAAAACAAATTTGTAGTAAATTTTCTTGGATTTTAAGAGGATTTGAGGTTGTTCTTTTTTACCCAGGCAAAGACCATATCGTGTGTATGTGTGATTTATTCAGAAGAACTTTCACAAAATGTAGACCCTAGAGATAACCAACAATTCAGTTTTGTTGTTCTCTCTTTCCATCTCTCTCTCAGTCTCTCTCATTCTCTTCTTCCTTTCCTCCCTCTATTCCAATCCCTCTCCATTTCTCTTTATCTTTCCTCCCTTCTCCATCTATTTTTATTTAAATCATTTTATTTTCAATAAATTGTGTTTTGTAGGGCCTGGAAAATTAAGACTCAGAAATTCAAACATGCTACATTAGGCAAAGGGGAGAAAGAGTGTGGATTTTTGAGAAATATTGATAATCATGTTCTAAATAAAGAATATTGCCTTTGTGTTCTCTACTGAATACTTCTTCCACTATCAACTGATAATAAGGGTAGATGGTGTCGACTGAAGAAATGCACAACCTAAAATTTGAGAATTATGTTTTATATGGTGGACAAAACTAATGGCTTAAGCCCGGAAGGTAGCCTCTCAGATAGCTCTGAGGGACTGCTCTGAAGAGGAAAGGGAGGAACCAGGATATAGAGGAGTTTTTGCAACAAAGACCAGGTAGTTGGAACATCAAAAGATTACTGTTAATTAAAGAAAACCAGATATCTCAAGTTAAGGAATTTAGCACTTTTCTATGTATGGGCAGATACCAGGGTCTCGGCTCACTGAAATCATTCCTTTGATCTGCACCTCAGCTATCTGGGGCCAGTATCCTGTTCTTTCTTATCCTGAGTCTCCTCAGGGTGCACCTGTTGGGACTGGTTGCAGTCTGATGACTGCTAGATAGCAATCATCACGTTCCATGCTGTGTTCCTTCACGGCTCACTGTAGGGGTGGCTGTAATGTGATGGCTTGATGGCCGCAATATCCTTTGGTTACTGATATGGAAGGCAACATTGTTTCATTGACATGGCAACAACTGCAGCTAACTGCATCCTATGAATGACCATAGAGATCTGTCAACTGAAGTGAAGAAACAGGGGTGAATGCCTCCTCATCTAGAATATTCCAAGAGATCACTCACAGTAGATACTTTATAAAAATCCCTGGATCTATTCAGTTGAATGAATACTGAATAAGTGAGGATCTCTGAAGCATTAGGTTTTCATTATGCAAATGAACACTGAGAAAATACAGTGTTAATGGAAAGAGGAAATTAATATTTTAAAAGACCAAATATAAAACTTCCAATTAAAATCAGATGATACATGTAAAGACCTCAGTACATAACAGTTACTCAATAAATGCTATGTTATTTCTTATTTATGCTGACTTACAAAATATTTCTATTATAACATTTCCATCAATAGGTAAATTTTATTTAAGAAAAAAATGATTGTGGATATTTTCCTTAATGTGTCCATTATATAAATAAGCCCATTTTACAGAAGTGAAAACTGAGACATATTTTCAGTAACTTGCTCAAGATCTCACAGCCAGTCAGCAAAAGAGTCAGGACACAAACTTTTGTCAGCTGACTGAGATCCCAGAAGAAAGGTCAAGCTGTTAAGGAGCCCAGTAACTTATACATGTGCAACTCCAAAGTAATTTTCTTGCTTTTGAAAAAATATGTACTGTGGATAAACTGTCATTAGCAGGTTCAGATTTTTTTTTAACAGTAGTGATCAATTTTATCTGTACTCTCCAACATCATCTCGCCCTTGCAAAGGAACAGTTGTGTTTTAAGAAAAGTAAGAAGTTAAATTACCTATAAAGGATTGAGTTCATATTATCATATTTTAATCTGATTAAGTGGCTGAAAAGAATAGAGAAACTATATGCCAGGGTAGCTCTATGGATGGGAAGTTCCTCTGAATTTAGAAGCTTCCAAACTTTTAAATTTTCCCATGTACCTAAGTCCTAAAATTTGGCTTGAAATGCCTTGGTTTCTGGAAATTAGAGTAGTTACTTGTGAAAGCAACATCTGTTTTGGTAGTCATTTGCTACTTATCAAATCTTTTTGAGAAATAGGAAAAATAACAAATATTAATTTAAATAAATAATTCAGTTGTTTTTGAATGTTTCAAAAGTTTGAGCTTACCACACAGATTATCCAGTAGGGATTATTCCTTGTCTGTTAATAATTTAGTGATATTCAAAGGGCATCAAAAGATAGGACTTTTACATTCTCACTGGCAAGAAATGGGCTTTTCTCAGTGTCATGCTTTCCCTTTAAGGTACAATGTTTTAAATTGCTGTCCAAGGACATTTTTGCCCAGGACACAAAAGTGGCTCTCTCACTTACAGTCAGGACAAACTGTCTAGAATTTTGAACATCCAGGTATTAAAAGGTCATTTTGGTCAAAGTTGTTTCCCAACCTTTTAGTCTGATGACTGTCATTCCTATGACTTTTGACAGGAATCGTGCTATATTCTATCTGGTAAGGAGAAAGTTCAATTGTGAGGTTTCCTTGTTTTAATGACAATCCTAACACAAGTATAATCTAACCAAGATTGTTAATAAAAGATAAGAAAATCAATTTTAAAATACTATTGCTTTTTTCTTCTAGCTTCAGTTCAAGGAGAAGCAACTATGTTTGCACTTTTGTACACCACAGTCTTTGTAAAACTCTTCATTCCTTCTAAGCAAACAGACCACACATTTCAATACTTTTAAGGAAAGTCAAGCTTTTACAAACAATTATGTTTCTGTAGTATATCTTTATATTGTATACTATTCTTTTATCTCATGAGTGCTGTCTTGATTTTCTTTTTTGTTGAAGGAAATGCATGGTTTCATTTGTTTTCATTTATTCTTGAAGGAGAATGGTCTTTATGATTTTATTTTCACTTCAAAATAATGTAAATGACCTATTTTAGATCTCTTTACCCATAGCCTCTATTGCTAGAATGTTCCTTTTGGAGATTCAGGTGTGGAAATGTGACTGAAACAAGTGTAATTTTTGGATTAGTGATCTAGAGCAAGGATTGCCATGGGCAATCCCAGTATGGGTACATTGAAACGTGACTTTCTTCTCTGTGTTTTATCTATCCCTATAGAGACCAGCTTTTCTGTTCTACTTATCTGTACTCTGCAAACAGAGGGGTGTGCCCTGCCCTCTTTGTCACTGCTCGTCATAAGGAAGGGGTCTACAGCATCATGGGAAACCCTTACCAAATAGAAACTTAGCTGATTTCAGTTTAGTGTGTCCATACTCTTGCTCCTGAACTTTGCTCCAAATCAGCTGACCTGAAAATTTTTTTTTATCCACAGTGGCCAAAGGGATTCCTAGCAGAATAGTTCCATTCTTTCCCTCCAGTCCTCACCTTTCTAAATTAAGACTTGTTTGTGAGATTCTGTTCTGTTTTGTTTTTTTCTTTTTTTCCCACTTACTTAGCAGCATCTGTATTGCTATTTCAGGAAGTAAATGTTTGCTCCTTCAATAAGGTTCCATTTCAATTGAATTAAGCAGAGATCTCTTGAGGATTTCAGAATGTGGATGTCTTCCTTCCCTATTAACAGCGCTGATGCAAATTTTCTCTACTTTTATATACCTTTGTTCACTCAACTTCTAATATCAAGGGGGGGAATTTTGGTTGCCAATTCTGAAGCCATCACTATTCTCTGAAGACCCTCTATGGAATAAGCTTTTGGCCTTTGGCATTTGTAGACTATTCAGGTAAGTTGCTATATCAGAAACTATATTGTTTTGCTTCACTGCACAATATAGAAGGATTGTATAACAGAAGGCAGGATAATAAATCTCAAATATTTTCTATTTTCACCTTAAATCCCTTTTTTAACCTCACATCTGCAGTAGAAGATGGTACTTACTGATAAAAAATAATTTAAGGTTTGAGAAATAAAATACATCAGTGAGAAATAAAAGAAAGGTCTGAGGAAAAGCTTATAGGGGCTAGATTTACTGCATTTTAATAAAACATTTCTAGACTGAAGGGTCAAATAAACTAAATTTACTGTTTTCTGTCATTCATTTAACAAACATTTAACAAGTACTCAACAGTATGCAAAGCTGTATGTAGGCACTGTGGGAGCTATAAAGATGAATTAAACACAGTTCCTACCTGTGAAAATCTTTGGGAGACAAGAAATATGCATAAATAACTTGAATACAAGCTCCAAAAATGATGAAAGCCATAAGAGGAGCATAAACAAAGTCTACTGAATCCAGCAGCTGCAGAGATTACTTTCCTGCTGAAGGTAAATGTGGAATGCATATACATAGATGCATGTACATATGTGCACAGGTACACACATATGTATACATGCTTTAGAGGCTTTTTATGTGTTAATTAGCCTTTAAAATGTTAACCAGTCTCTAAAGTGGATAAATCATTTTGGTGGTTTTAATAAATAAATCAACAAAATTAAACATGCCTTGATAATAGAATCTAAATGATTCCAAACATAATTCTGAGTTTAATAACGTTCGAAGAAATGTTTCAGTAAAAATATCAATGCAAGATATGAAAGATATGAGATAATTAATAATGAGCAAAATTAGCTCCTTGTCTCTTGACTAATGTCATAGAAACACATCCATTTGTATCTAATTATTTTAAATGTAGCAAAAATTAGGAAGAAAATTGGGTCATTTTTTTTAATTTATTTATTTTTATTTTTTGACTGTGTTGGGTCTTCGTTTCTGTGCGAGGGCTTTCTCTAGTTGTGGCGAGCGGGGGCCACTCTTCATTGTGGTGCGCTGGCCTCTCACTGTCAGGGCCTCTCTTGTTGCGGAGCACAGGCTCCAGACGCGCAGGCTCAGTAGTTGTGGCTCACGGGCCTAGTTGCTCCGCGGCATGTGGGATCTTCCCAGACCAGGACTCGAACCCGTGCCCCCTGCATTGGCGGGCAGATTCTCAACCACTGCGCCACCAGGGAAGCCCGAAAATTGGGTCATTTAAGAAAAAATGTCTAAGGAGAACAACTGAGGTAGTACTGAAATGGATATTAAGTGAATACTAAAGCATCAAAACACTTTTTGAGTGTTTAAATAATTTGAAGTAAATCCTTGCCCAGTGGGCTTAAAGAATATAAATGAAGTTTTGAACATATCCCTGGTCAGCTAGTCTCATTTGTGTCTGTGTGGAGACAAAGAATAAATACATTTTAGTTTTTTTTTTTTAATTACCATTTCTTATTTATTTATTTATTTATTTATTTTTGGCTGCGTTGGGTCTTCATTGCTGTGCGCAGGCTTTCTCTAGTTGCCGCGAGAGGGGGCTACTCTTCGTTGCAGTGAACAAGCTTCTCATTGTGGTGGCTCCCCTCATTGTGGAGCACAGGCTCTAGGCGTGCGGTCTTCAGTAGTTGTGGCCCATGGGCTCAGTAGTTGTGGGTTTAGCTGCTCTGCTGAATGTGGGATCTTCCCAGACCAGGGATCGAACCCATGTCCTCTGAATTGGCAGGTGGATTCTTAACCACTGCACCACCAGGAAAGTCCCTGCATTTTAGTTTTCCAAAGACTAAGTTTCTGTTAGATTTTTAAAATTTTTAAAACAGCAACCTAACTATGATAGAAGCATCAGAACAACTTAGTAAGACTTGTCAACTTATAAAATCCTATACGTTACACACACAAAGGGACATGAGGGAAGCTGTAGTTGAGGGTCTCTTCAAGGGAATTAGTATTGTGGCATAGTCAAAACTATCTAAATTCAAGCACTGATACTCTTGGGTCTAGTTATGTGATTTCAGGTAAATTTTTAACTTTTTTGAGACTTCTTTACAAAGTAGGTAAAGCTAGGTAACATTAATATCTACCTCATTAATTTTTATATGAGCTTACACATGTGAAGTTTTAGACTAGTATTTTCTCACATATTAAATAACACTGAGTAATAAACTCTTCCCCACAAAGCAAAAACAAAAATAAGCAAGGAAGAGAGGGAGAAAACACTGATATAGGGAAAATGTTTGTCACAAATATCCTGATGATTCTTTACTTTCTGAATGAAAATCTGGAAGGAAGCCAGGGGCATTATAACAGAATAAAATTAAGTTCCTTGAATTGTTTATTTAAATCTATTTTATTTTTACACTATTAGCTTTCCTTTGCTTCAGTCTTTTCTGGTCTTAGATTTGCTTTTTCTGGTATCCTTGATTTAAAATTATGAGTTGTATTACATGAGACATAAACCTGTACTTGTGTTAGAAATTAGATAAATTCCTGAATATTGCAAAAATGCAGGTACTATATCTAATACTGTACCACAGTATGATTGTCAGATTAAATACAGGACACCTGTTTAAATTTGAATTTCAAATAAATGATGAATAATTTTTTTAGAGAAATGTCCTGAATTTACATGGGGCATATTTTATTAATAAATTATTGTATGTTTATCTAAAATTCACATTTAGCTGATCATTCTGTATTTTTATTTGATGATTTCTGGCAACCCTGGACGGTAGGAAGCTCATTAACTCCCAATGTGTCAACCTCAAAACAAATTAATCAACAAGTAATTCTGGGGCTTCCCTGGTGGCACAGTGGTTAAGAATCCACCTGCCAATGCAGGGGACACGGGTTCGAGCCCTGGTCTGGGAAGATCCCACATGCCACAGAGCAGCTGGGCCCATGAGCCACAATTACTGAGCCTGCGTGTCTGGAGCCTGTGCTCTGCAACAAGAGAGGCCGCGATAGTGTGAGGCCCGCGCACAGCGATGAAGAGTGGCCCCCGCTTGCCACAACTAGAGAAAGCCCTTGCACAGAAACAAAGACACAATACAGCCATAAATAAGTAAATAAATACATTAAAAAAAAAAAAAACAAGTAATTCTGTATATTCATCTCAGTCCCTGCCACCACCTCCTTCCTTTAGACCATAATCATTCTGATTCTAATCATTCCAACAGCCTCCTAACTGCCTCTGGTTTTATTCTCTCACTCTTCCAATCTATTCTCCACCCTGTAGCAAAGTGATTGTTCTAAAACACATATCTGATTACAGTGACTTGCCTGCTAAACATTTGTCAATGGTTCCCCAGAGCTCTCTGGATAAAATTTAAACTGCTTACTAAATAAGGTAAGGCAAAGCCCTAGGTGATCTAGGACTTGTGTTCCTCTCCAGTTTATCCACTGTAAATTAAACTTCACCTACAGTGAGCCTCATTTCATCTTGATTCCTCTGCCTTAAAAGAGCTTCTCATACATTCCCTCTTCCTCCCTTAGCTAACCCCTACTTGCCAGTCTGCTTTATGCTTTTTCCTTTATGTTGTCCCATGCTAGGTAAATGACATCCAATTATTTGTTTAAATACTGTATAGAAGTATAGGCTATAATATCTTCTTTTCGTATGTATTGAAGACAGAATGGAACTGACTAATGTGAGCTGTGAAAGAATTTCCCTACCTTTAACCAAACTCTCTTTAAAAATGATTGAATTAAAAGCTATTTTTAAGAGGTAACATACACAATGTTCAATAAGTAGAGAAAACAATGTAAAGTTATAAAACTTTCATCTGACATATTCAAGCTGTGGATTTCATGAAAATAATTTTTTTCTTAGTTTCACTGTTTCAATTGGCAATTAAGTAATTAAATATTCATTAATAAAGAATTTATAATGTCCTGATTGCAAATTTTAAGTGGGTCATGCCCTACAAAGATATGCTCCATTTCACAGTCTCAAGCTTTTAAAAATTTAAGCAGACAGCCTCTCTAAAGATTATATATTTCCTTTTGTTTACATTTTTTCTTCTGTAACATTTTTAAATTTCCCATTTTGCTAACAATCATTATACTCATTCTCAATACTCAAAAGGATTAAAAATTAAAACATGATTTATTCAAAGTATATAGAATTGGATATATTTAATAAAAATATAAACTAAATAAATCAAGATATTAACTTCTTGATACAAAAAAAATTTCCTCTAAATTATTAAAAATTATGTAGTATAATTTGTTTTGACTCTATCTAAATGTAAACCAAATTTTAAATTATGTTTATATGAAAATCGTTTTACTTAGCTTTTTTTTTTTACTTTTTGAATTTTATTTAATTTATTTTTTTATACAGCAGGTTCTTATTAGTCATCAATTTTATACACATCAGTGTATACATATCAGTCCCAATCCCCCAATTCATCACACCACCATCCCCACCCCACCACGGCTTTCCACCCTTGGTGTCCATAACTTTGTTCTCTACATCTGTTGTCTCAACTTCTGCCCTGCAAACCGGTTCATCTGTACCATTTTTCTAGGTTCCACATACATACGTTAATATATGATATTTGTTTTTCTCTGTCTGACTTACTTCACTCTGTATGACAGTCTCTAGATCCATCCACGTCTCAACAAATGACCCAATTTCGTTCCTTTTTATGGTTGAGTAATATTCCATTATATATATGTACCACATC
Organism: Balaenoptera musculus; assembly: GCF_009873245.2. Classification (NCBI taxonomy): domain Eukaryota; kingdom Metazoa; phylum Chordata; class Mammalia; order Artiodactyla; family Balaenopteridae; genus Balaenoptera; species Balaenoptera musculus. Next base: position 22,977,780 of record NC_045797.1, read on the forward strand.
TTCTTTATCCATTCGTCTGTTGATGGGCATTTAGGTTGCTTCCATGACCTGGCTATTGTAAATAGTGCTGCAGTGAACATTGGTGTGCACGTGTCTTTTCAAATTATGGTTTTCTCTGGGTATATGCCCAGGAGTGGGATTGCTGCATCATATGGTAATTCTATTTTTAGTTTTTTAAGGAACATCCATACTGTTCTCCATAGTGGTTGTATCAATTTACATTCCCACCAACAGTGCAAGAGGGTTCCCTTTTCTCTGCACCCTCTCCAGCATTTGTTGTTTGTAGATTTTCTGATGATGCCCATTCTAACTGGTGTGAGGTGATACCTCATTGCAGTTTTGATTTGCATTTCTGTAATAATTAGTGATGTTGAGCAGCTTTTCATGTGCTTCTTGGCCATCTGTATGACTTCTTTGGAGAAATGTCTATTTAGGTCTTCTGCACATTTTTGGATTGGGTTGTTTGTTTCATTAATATTGAGCTGCATGAGCTGTTTTTATATTTTGAAGATTAATCCTTTGTCGTCAATTCATTTGCAAATATTTTCTCCCATTCTGAGGGTTGTCTTTTCATCTTGCTTACGGTCCCCTTTGTTGTGCAAAAGCTTTTAAATTTCATTAGGTCCCATTTGTTGATTTTTGTTTTTATTTCCATTACTCTAGGAGGTGGATCAAAAAAGAACTTGCTGTGATTTATGTCAAAGAGTGTTCTTCCTATGTTTTCCTCTAAGAGTTTTATAGTGTCCGGTCTTACGTTTGGGTCTCTAATCTATTTTGAGTTTATTTTTGTGTATGGTGTTAAGGAGTTTTCTAATTTCATTCTTTCACATGTAGCTGTCCAATTTTCCGAGCACCACTTATTGAAGAGACTGTCTTTTCTCCACTGTATATCCTTGCCTCCTTTTTCATAGATTAGTTGACCATAGGTGCGTGGGTTTATCTCTGGGCTTTCTATCTTGTTCCATTGATCTATGTTTCTCTTTTTGTGCCAGTACCATATTGTCTTGATTACTGTAGCTTTGTAGTATAGTCTGAAGTCAGGGAGTCTGATTCCTCCAGCTCCGTTTTTTTCCTTCAAGACTGCTTTGGGTATTCGGGGTCTTTTGTGTCTCCATACAAATTTTAAGATTATTTGTTGTAGTTCCATAAAATATGCCATTGGTAATTTGATAGGGATTTCATTGAATCTGTAGATTGCTTTGGGTAGTATAGTCATTTTCACAATATTGATTCTTCCAATCCAAGAACATGGTATATCTCTCCATCTGTTGGTATCATCTTTAATTTCTTTCATCAGTATCTTATAGTTTTCTGCATAAAGGTCTTTTGTTTCCCCAGGAAGGTTTATTCCTAGGGTTGCAATGGTAAATGGGAGTGTTTCCTTAATTTATATTTCAGATTTTTCATCATCAGTGTATAGGAATGCAAGAGATTTCTGTTCATGCATTTTGCATCCTGTAACTTTGCCAAATTCATTGATTAGGTCTAGTAGTTTTCTGGTAGCATCTTTAGGAATCTCTATGTATAGTATCATGTCATCTGCAGACAGTGACAGTTTTACTTCTTTTCCAATTTGTATTCCTTTTATTTTTTTCTTCTCTGATTGCCATGGCTAAGACTTCCAAAACTATGTTGAATAATAGTGGTGAGAGTGGACATCCTTGTCTTGTTCCTGATCTTAGAGGAAATGCTTTCAGTTTTTATTTAGCTTTTTGAAAAAAATTGAATTTATAGCATATATATATTTTTTAACATCTTTATTGGAGTATAATTGCTCTACAATATTGTGCCAGCTTCTGCCATACAATGAAGTAAATCAGCCATACATATATCCGCATAGCCCCTCCCTCCTGCGTCTCCCCTCCACCCTCCCCATCCCACCTCTCTAGGTGGTCACAAAGCAGCTAACCAATCTCCCTGTGCCATGCAGATGCTTCCCACTAGCTATCCTCTTCACACTTGGTACTATACACATGTTCATGCCACTCTCTCACTTCATCCCATCCTCGCATTCCCCATTCCCATGTCCGCAGGTCCATTCTATACATCTGCTTCTTTATTCCTGTCCTGCCCCTCATTTCTTCAGAACCGTTTTTTTGTTTTTTTGTTTTTTTGTTTTTTTTTTTTTTAGATTCCATATATATGTGCTAGCATATGGTACTTGTTTTTCTCTTTCTGACTTACTTCACTCTGTATGACAGACTTTAGGTCCATCCACCTCACTACAAATAACTCAATTTCATTTCTTTTTAGGGCTGAGTAATAGTCCATTGTACACATGTGCCACATTTTCTTTATCCATTCATCTGTCAATGGACATTTAGGTTGCTTCCATGTCCTGGCTATTGTAAATGGTGCTGCAATGAACATTGTGGTACATGACTCTTTTTGAATTATGGTTTTCTCAGGGTATATGCCCAGAAGTGGGATGGTTGGGTCGTATGGAAGCTCTATTTTTTGTTTTTTAAGGAACCTCCATAGTGTTCTCCATAGTGGCTCTATCAATTTATATTCCCATCAACAGTGCAGGAGGGTTCCTTTTCTCCATACCCTCTCTACCATTTATGGTTTGTAGATTTTTTGATGATGGCCATTCTGACTGATGTGAGGTGATATCTCATTGTAGTTTTGATTTGCATTTCTCTAATGATTAGTGATGTTGAGCATTCTTTCACGTGTTTGTTGGCAATCTGTATATCTCCTTTGGAGAAATGTCTATTTAGGTCTTCTGCCCATTCCTAGATTGGGTTGTTTGTTTTTTTGATATTGAGCTACCTGAGCTACATATATATATTGGAGATTAATCCTTTGTCAGTTGCTTCATTTGCAAATATTTTCTCCAATTCTGAAGGTGGTGTTTTCGTCTTGTTTATGTTTTCCTTTGCTGTGCAAAAGCTTTTAAGTTTCACTAGGTCCCATTTGTTTATTGTTGTTTAATTTCCCTGTCTCTAGGAGGTGGATCAAAAAGGATCTGGCTGTGACTTATGTCATGGAGTGTTCTGCCTATGTTTTCCTCTAAGAGTTTTATAGTATCTGGCCTTACATTTAGGTCTTTAATCCATTTTGAGTTTATTTTTGTGTATGGTGTTAGGGAGTGTTCCAGTTTCATTCTTTTACATGTAGCTGTTGAGTATTCTCAGCACCACTTATTGAAGAGGCAGTCTTTTCTCCATTGTATATTTTTGCCTCCTTTATCAAAGATAAAGTGACCATATGTGAATGGGTTTATCTCTGGGCTTTCTATCCTGTTCCATTGATCTATATTTCTGTTTTTGTGCCAGTATCATACTGTCTTGATTACTGTAGATTTGTAATATAGTCTGAAGTCAGGGAGCCTGATTCCTGCAGCTCCGTTTTTCTTTCTCATGATTGCTCTGGCTATTCTAGGTCTTTTGTGTTTCCATAAAAATTGTGAACATTTTTGTTCTAGTTCTGTGAAAAATGCCATTGGTCATTTGAGAGGGATTGTACTGAATCTTTTGATTGCTTTAGGTAGTACAGTCATTATCACAATGTTGATTCTTTCAATCCAAGAACATGTTATGTCTCTCCATCTGTTTTTATCATCTCTAATTTCTTTCATCAGTGTCATATAGTTTTCTGCATACAGGTCTTTTGTCTCCTTAGGTAGGTTTATTCCTAGGTATTTTTTTCTTTTTCTCACAACGGTAAATGGGAGTGTTTCCTTAATTTCTCTTTCAGATTTTTCATCATTAGTGCATAGGAAAGCAAGAGATTTATGTGCATAAATTTTGTATCCTGCAACTTTACCAAATTCATTGATTAGCTCTAATAGTTTTCTGGTAGCATCTTTAGGAATCTCTATGTATAGTATCATGTCATCTGCAAAGAGTGACAGTTTTACTTCTTTCCATTTTGGATTCCTTTTATTTCTTTTTCTCCTCTGATTGCTGTGGCTAAAACTTCCAAAACTATGTTGAATAATAGTTTTGAGAGGGGACAGCCTTGTCTTTTTCCTGTTCTTAGAGGAAATGGTTTCAGTTTTTCACCATTGAGAATGATGTTGGCTGTGGTTTTGTCATATATGGACTTTATTATGTTGAGGTAAGTTCCCTCTATGCCTACTTTCTGGAGGGTTTTTATCATAAATCATTGTTGAATTTTGTCAAAATCTTTTCCTGCATCTATTGAGATGATCATATGGTTTTTCTCCTTCAATTTGTTAATATGGTGTATCACATTGATTGATTTGCTTATATTAAAGAATCTTTGCATTCCTCGGATAAACCCCACTTGATCATGGTATATGATCCTTTTAATTCTTTTTGCTAGTATTCTGTTGAGGAATTTTTCATCTATGTTCTTCATTGATTTTGGCCTGTAGTTTTCTTTCTGAGTGACATCTTTGGTTTTGGTATCAGGGTTATGGTGGCCTCGTAGAATGAGTTTGGGAGTGTTCCTCCCTCTGCTATATTTTGGAAAAATTTGAAAAGGATAGGTGTTAGCTCTTCTCTAAATGTTTGATAGAATTCACCTGTGAAGACTTCTGGTCCTGGGCTTTTGTTTGTTGGAAGATTTTTAATCACAGTCTCAATTTCAGTGTTTGTGATTGGTCTGTTTATATTTTCTATTTCTTCTTGGTTCAGTCTCAGAGGTTGTGCTTTTCTAAGAATTTGTCCATTTCTTCCCGGTTGTCCATTATATTGGCATAAGGCTTGCTTGTAGTAATCTCTCATGAGCCTTTGTATTTCTGCTGTGTCAGTTGTTACTTCTTTCTCATTTCTAATTCTATTGATTTGAGTCTTCTCCCTTTTTTTCTTGATGGGTCTGCCTAATGATTTACAGATTTGCTTATCTTCTCATAGAACCAGCTTTTAGTGTTATTGATCTTTGCTATCGTTTCCTTCATTTCTGTTTCATTTATTTCTGATCTGATCTTTATGATTTCTTTCCTTCTGCTAACTTTGGGCGTTTTTTGTTCTTCTTTCTCTATTTACTTTAGGTATAAATTTAGGTTGTTTATTTGAGATGTTTCTTGTTCTTGAGGTAGGACTGTATTGCTCTAAACTTCCCTCTTAGAACTGCTTTTGCTGTATCCCATAGGTTTTGGGTCACCGTGTTTTCAGTGTTGTTTGTTTCTAGGTATTTTTTTAATTTCCCCGTTGATTTCTTCAGTGATCTCTTGGTTATTTAGTAGTGTATTATTTAGCCTCCATGTGTTTGTATTTTTTACAGATTTTTTCCTGTAAGTGATATCTAGTCTCATAGCATTGTGGTAGGAAATATACTTGATACGATTTCAATTTTCTTAAATTTACCAAGGCTTGATTTATGACCCAAGATATGATCTATCCTGGAGAATGTTCCATGAGCACTTGAGAAGAATGTGTATTCTGTTGTTTTTGGATGGAATGTCCTATAAATATCAATGAAGTCCATCTTGTTAAATGTATCATTTAAGGCTTGTGTTTCCTTATTTATTTTCATTTTGGAAAATCTGTCCATTGGTGAAAATAGGGTGTTAAAGTCCACTACTATGTTTGTGATACTGTCGATTTCCCCTTTTATGGCTGTTAGCATTTGCCTTATGTATTGAGGTGCTCCTATGTAGGGTGCATAAATATTTACAATTGTTTTATCTTTTTCTTGGGTTGATCCCTTGATCATTATTTAGTGTCCTTCTTTGTCTCTTGCAATAGTTTATTTTAAAGTCTATTTTGTCTGATGAGAATTGCAACTCCAGCTTTCTTTTGATTTCCACTTGCATGGAATATATTTTTTCCATCCCCTCACTTTCTGTCTGTATGTGTCCCTAGGTCTGAATGGGGTCTCTTGTAGACAGCATATATACAGGTCTTATTTTTGTATGCATTCAGCCAGTCTATGTATTTTGTTTGGAGGATTTAATCCATTTACATTTAAGGTAGTTATTGATATGTATGTTCCTATTACCATTTTTTTGATTGTTTTGGGTTTGTTATTTTAGGTCTTTGCTGTCTCTTATGTTTCCTGCCTAGAGAAGTTCCTTTAGCATTTGTTGTAAAGCTGGTTTGGTGGTGCTGAATTTCTTAGCTTTTGCTTGTTTGTAAAGGTTTTAATTTCTCTGTCAAATCTGAATGAGATCTTTGCTGGGTACAGTAATCTAGATGGTAGGTTTTTCCCTTTCATCACTTTAAATATGTCCTGCCACTCCCTTCTGGCTTGCAGAGTTTCTACTGAAAGATCAGCTGTTAACCTTATAGGGATTCCCTCTTATGTTATTTGTTGTTTTTTCCCTTTCTGCTTTTAATATTTTTTCTTTGTATTCAATTTTTGATAGTTTGATTAATATGTGTCTTGCTGTGTTTCTCCTTGGATTTATCCTGAATGGGACTCTCTGCACTTCCTGGATATGATTGACTATTTCCTTTCCCATATTAGGGAAGTTTTCAACACTAATCTCTTCAAATATTTTCTCAGTCCCTTTCTTTTTATCTTCTTCCTCTGGGACCCCTATAATTTGAATGTTGGTGCATTTAATGTTGTCCCAGAAGTCTTGGAGGCTGTCCTCAATTCTTTTCATTCTTTTTTCTTTATTCTGCTCTGCAGTAGTTATTTCCAGTATTTTATCTTCCAGGTCACTTATCCGTTCTTCTGCCTCAGTTATTCTGCTATTGATTCCTTCTAGAGAATTGTTAATTTCATTTATTGTGTTGTGCATCATTGTTTGTTTGCTCCTTAGTTCTTCTAGGTCCTTGTTAAACGTTTCTTGTATTTTCTCCATTCTATTTCCAAGATTTTGGATCATCTTTACTATATCATTACTCTGAATTATTTTTCAGATAGACTGCCTATTTCTTCTTCATTTGTTTGGTCTGGTCGGTTTTTACCTTGCTCCTTCACCTGTTATATGTTTCTCTGTCTTTTCCTTTTGCTTAACTTGCTGTGTTTGGGGTCTCATTTTCGCAGACTGCATGTTCATTGTTCCCATTGTTTTTGGTGTCTGCTCCCAGTGGCTAAGGTTGGTTCAGTGCATTGTTCAGGTTTTCCTGTTGGAGACGACTGGTGCCTGTGTTCTGGTGGATGAGGCTGGATCTTGTCTTTCTGGTGGGCAGGACCGCATCCGGTGGTGTGTTTTCGGGTGTCTGTGACCTTATTATGATTTTAGGCAGCCTGTCTGCTAATGGGTGGGATTGTGTTCCTGTCTTGCTAGTTGTTTGGCATAAGGTATCCAGCACTATAGCTTGCTGGTCGTTGAGTTGAGCAGGGTCTTAGCGTTACGATGGTGAGCTCTAGGAGAGCTTTCACTGTTTGTTATTACGTGGAGCTGGGGCATTCTCTGGTGGACCAATTTCCTGAACTTGGCTCTCCCACCTCAGAGGCACATGCCTGACACCCAGCTGGAGCACCAAGACCCTGTCAGCCACACAGCTCAGAAGAAAAGGGAGAAAAAAAGAAAGAAAATATAAAATAAAATGAAATGAAATAAAGTTATAAAAATAAAAAATTATTAAAGATTAAAAAAATTAAAATGTAATAAAAAAGAAGAAAAAGGAAAAAAAGGACAGACAGAACCCTGGGACAAATGGTAAAAGCAAAGCTATACAGACATAAGCACACAAAGAAGCATACACATACACACTCACAAAAAGAGAAAAAGGAAATTATATATATATATATATATATATATATATATATATATATATATCCATATATTAAAAAAATAAGGAGGAAGAGTGCAACCAAATCAATAAACAAATCTACCAATGATAATAAACTCTAAATACTAAACTAAGATAAACATAAAATCAGAAACAAATTAGATGCAGAAAACAAACCTTAGTCTACAGTTGCTACCAAAGTCCACTGCCTCAATTTTGGGATAATTCAGGTATTCCAGGGATGCAGGGTACATCAAGTTGGTTTTGGAGATTTAATCCACTGCACCTGAGGCTGCTGGGAGAGATTTCCATTTCTCTTCTTTGTTCACACAGTTCCTGGGGTTCAACTTTGGATTTGGCCCCACCTCTGCATGTAGGTCGCCTGAGGGCATGTGTTCTTTGCTCAGAGAGGATGGGGTTAAAGTAGCAGATGATTAGGGGGCTCTGGCTCTCAGGGCGGAGGGAGGGAGTGGTACAGCATGCGGGGCAAGCCTGCGGTGGCAGAGACCAGCATGACGTTGCCACAGCCTGAGGCTGGCCGTGTGTTTTCCCAGGGAAGTTGTCCCTGGATCATGCGACCCTGGCAGTGGTGGGCTGCACAGGCTTCCAGGAGGGGAGGTGTGGATAGTGACCTGTGCTTGCACACAGGCTTCTTGGTGGCTGCAGCAGCATCCTTAGTGTTTCATGCCCATCTCTGTTGTCTGCGGTGATAGCCATGGCTTGCGCCCATCTCTGGAGCTCGTTACATGGTGCTCTGAATCCCCTCTCCTCGCGCACCACGAAACAGTGGTCTCTTGCCTCATAGGCAATTCCAGACTTTTTCCAAGACTTTCTCCTGGCTAGCTGTGGTGCACTAGCCCCCTTCAGACTGTGTTCATGCAGCCACCCCCTGTCCTCTTCCTGGGGTCTGACCTCTGAAGCCAGAGCCTCAGCTCCCAGCCCTCATCCTCCCCAGCTGATGAGCAGACCAGGCTGTCAGGCTGGTGAGTGCTGGTCTGCACCGATCCTCTGTGTGGGAATCTCTCCACTTTGCCCTCTGCACCTGTACTGCTGTGCTCTCCTCCATGGCTCTGAAGCTTCCCCTCCACCACCCTGCATCTCTGCCAGCGAAGGGGTTTCCTGGTGTGTGGAAACTTTTCTCCTTCACAGCTCCCTCCCAGAGGTGCAGGTCCTGTCCCTATTCTTTTGTCTTTGTTTTTTCTTTTTTCTTTTGTCCTACCCAGGTATGTGGGGAGTTTCTTTCCTTTTGGGAAGTCTGAGGTCTTCTGCCAGCATTTAGTAGGTTGTTCTGTAGGAGTTGTTCCACATGTAGATGTATTTCTGATGTATTTGTGGGGAGGAAGGTGATCTCCACATCTTAATCCTCTGCCATCTTGAAGGTCTCCCCATATAGCGTATTTTTATAGTAATAACACAATTTGAAATTATAGCTTTAGAGAACATAAAGAACATTCTGGTTTGCCAATGTTATGAACAGGGATCATGCTTCAGATGAATTATGTCTAAACCTTTATATATATTTATTTATGGTGATATGAATTATTTCATGTTGCAAAATGATTCTTGACTGCTGTGTGTAACTTACATGGAAATTGCACTAATGTGTGAGTACCTCTAGAAGCATAAAATGGAATACTATGGGAAAAAAATTAATGCTCCACAGTTCTGGGAAATGCTATTTCACTATGTGAGGAGCTATTGCCTTCATGCCAACTTTAAAAGTATATACATGTGTATGTATTTTCTCTTTCCTAAGCTCATCCACTGCTCAATTCTCTCCATGGTAGCCAAAGCATTGTCCATTTTTCAAAGCTGTACAGCACACAAATTTTTACAGCACTCAGACACAGTTGGCTTTGATTTAAAAGGAATAGGGCAAAAATATAAAGAGGTGTTTCCTTGGGGTTTAGACAATGTTATTGTGAAAGTGAATATTTAAGATTAAGCGTTACCATGTGCTGGCCTGATTGCTAGATTCTGAGTGACAAGATGGTCCTGTTCTTTAGTACATGTTGTGCCTGTGTGAAACACTAAGCCTCTAAAGCCCAGGACTCAGGACAGGGGACCATCTCATTCAGGTGTAGTAGCTCCAATAAAGTCAATATTGGCTGCCTTCCATAATAAGTGTTTCCATAAAGCCTCCCCATTGTATTCACAAAGCCCAGCACAGTGTCTCACACATATTAGGACCTGAAGAAATGAGAGGGAGGGAGGGAAGGAGTAATAAAGGAAGAAGGAAGGAAGGACGGAAGGATGGAAGGAAGGAAAGGAGGGAGGGAGGGAGAGAGTGAAGGAAAGAAGGAAGGTTTATAGTTTTGTTCAGGCAGATAAGAATTATTCCTGCTTGCAATGTGGTGGGATAAGTAGGGATTTGTTAGCTCAATTGGCAGTACCATCTTGAAACCGAAGTTCCTTTAATGGGAGGTAGTTTAAGTATAAGGAGATATCAATTTTCTTAAGATGATCAGTCAGGAAATAGATTTAAATTACAAATTCACTTTGGTAACTGGATAGCATTTAGGGATTTACAAATATCAAGACCTCTTAAAGTCTCTTTTGGTTTTATATCCAAGCAAAGAGCCAGTGTATAAATAATCATCTGATAATCACCTGTTTGAAATTGTCCACCTACTAGTTACTTTTGCATTTTTAACACAGTTGAGTGGTTCTAATTCATCACAAGCCTGGTTTGGCTTTATCTTTGGCCCTGGCTCTAAGAAAGGCTTCATTACTTTTTCTGCGTGTAGAATTGATATCTTATTCAGTCCCTCAGATTTTCCAAATTTCTTTTTGAAACAAAATCAAGCATTTTTCAGCCCTTTTAATTCTTAACTGTTCTTCTATAGATATATTAAAATATAGTTATAATAAAAAATACAGTTAACTTGATTTGAAATGGCAATATGATTGGCAGCTATTTAAAACCTGATAGTTTTAAAGTGAGATTGTAAAATTTTCACCTGGAACTTTTTTCATGCTCAATTACACTTTTTTTTTATAAACTTTAAAATACTTGTGAATACATATTTTAGTACAGATTATAGAAAAAGACCCCTTCATTCAATATCTAACTCTATAAAATCTGGTATATCTTTGGAATTTCTTGTTAATGGTTATATTAGATTATTTAGTACTGTATCACCCAAATTACTATTTACAAAACCTTTCCAATTATATATGGGACTTTAAACTAAAAATATATATTATAAAGTACATGTATTTATATAAAAGAGTATCTATATGCTATCTTACATATTCATTTACTCATTTATGTATTTATTTATTTTATTACTTCACTGAAATGAATTAGCGACATAATGAATTAATGACATAAAACACATTCACTAACACACCTGCCTTCGGAAATGCTGACGAAAAGACTTAGAGAAAACATCCAGCTAAGTACAAAATTTAAAATACAATTGACACTATACTAATTCATTACTATTCATAAATAGTACTCTTTCATGTATGCTATAAATTATTTGATATAAAGTGATTGTAATAGAAAGGGAGACTTTATAAATTAACCTAGGTGATAAACAATATTTATAAATCTCAAAATTTACTTGTAACTGTAACAAAATTGCATGAAAGAAAAATAATGTTCCCACTAAAGTGAAAAAAAGAAACAATGAATAAAAAAGAGAAACTCTCTCTGATTTATTTCCTCCAAATCAGGGCCTGCAGATTCCTTTTGTTTTGCTGTCACAGTTTTGAATGTCTGATGTACAGAAGTAATATGCTGGCCTTGCAGTTATGAGATCTGTGCGCCACCAACTACATGGTATGACCTTGGACAAGTGACCAAATCTCTCTAGACTTAGGCTAGATGATATTTATGGTCTGATCCAGCTTTAACATTCTATATCTAATCTAATCTTTACTGTGACGATTCAGTTCATTCACTTCTTTACACATGGGGCCTGAATGACTGTTCATTTTCAGAAACGCTTACTTTTTCTATTTTTGAAGACTGAAGTTTCTAATCTGACTTTTCCTTTCTTGAAGATGATCATGTCTCTTAGTCCTCCGTTACACTGTCAGGTAAATCAATTTACCACACCATACATCAGAGGCCTTCATCCAGTCAGGGACAAAAATCTACATCAAAAGAGTGATGTGAGCAGAAAAAGAACAAGGAACTGATCTTATCCTAGGTCCTGTGAAAACATGAAGTAGAGAATCCATTTAAATATCCTCGATCATATTTTTCACTATCAGTGAAGTGGTATATGATAAAAGCTTGAGGACATTTTAATATAATCTCTATTCAAAAAATAGAGGTAATGTGAAGTAACGGTGAAGTGATTTTATTAACTATTAGGCTTATGCTTTCCAACTCATTACTATGTCCCTAGTTTATACATACTTTTTCTCATCAGATGGAATGACTTCCCTTTAGGTAAGCTAGTCCTTGTCAAGAACTGTGAAGGGCCCAAGATGGTACCCTGCTTGCAAGCTAACAAGTTAGCCTGCCACACTTTCACAGAAGCTGGGAGAAGGTGCATGAGAACTCAAGGCACAGCAGACAGCATGAGCTTCCTGTTCACATGGCTTCTCTTGCCTCCCCAGCCCTACAAGGTGATATGGAGTTGTCCAGCTTGATGGTGAGCAACTTTGAGTTCAGGAAACCCCAGTCTTTTAGAGGACCAAACCTGCTCAACTTTGTTCCAGATGGAGATATCCTGGACAGCAAAGAAACATGCCCCTTGCTTAGAAGACATGCAGAACCATGCAGGATCCATGAAAAATTGTCTCTCAACGGTCCTCATAAACAAAGAAAAATCAAAAACAAAAAATATAGAAAATTCACCTTTATATAGAAATCTGCATGCTTATAAAAATTAGAATGTCTTCTTTCCTAAGGACATTAGGAAAGAAGACATTCTAATCAACCAAATCTAGTCATATCTAACATCTATTAAATGCCTGTCATATTCCAGGCATTTTCATATATACTTTTACTCTAATTTCTAAATCATCTCTATGAAGCATATTATATAATTCTCAATTACATATTATCTATGAAGAATATTATATAATTCTCAATTACATTCTCAATTATATAAGAATATTATATAATTCTCAATTGAGAAGGAATATTATTTCCTTCTCAGTTACAAGGAAATTTATGGTCTCACAAGGAATATTACCTGCCTCTTGGTCATAAAACCATTCCATAGAAGCAGTGGGATCTAAAACTGGTATAACACACTGAGAAATAATATGTATGAGGGCCTTATGTGAAATGAAGGTAATAATCAACTTTTGATTAAAAATTTTCTCTTTGTTTTGTTGACTTAGTAGATGCACTGAATTTATTTAACTTTGTTAGGAGGTAGTAGCATCCTTATATAAATGTGCTAATAGAGGATTAAGTAGATTTATAGGTTTATGAAATCTGTCCCTTTTGCTCATGTTAGAAAGCTTATTGATCTAATATAGCCAACACTACTCTTTCCTCTCTTTTTGGTCTTTTAAGCTTTCAAGTGCAGTTATTTTAGAACAATGATGAGGAGTTAGGCTCATCAAAAATCTTAAAAATATTTTCTTTTAGAAATAATCTATTTTCTACATCAGAACTTCTAAAATTGCACCATGTAACGTGTTTTAAGTATAATCTAGATTTTTATTCAAAAAGAAAAAAAAGAAGAAAGTCTACTTATTAGCTTAGGACATCTGGTATTATTGATGGAGTGAGAAATTCTGAGGTTCATACATTTCAAAAGTATGTTTTAAAGTAAACTTGATCATCTTAAGACTATAATAAGTCATGCTTATTCGATATGAGTTTTTGCTAGAAAACTACTCCCATTTTAAAGCTTATGATTGCCTTAAGACAACTGCCTAAGTAGTCAGTGAGTGGGTTAACTGAGGGGCAAAGAATTCCGCTACACAAACATTTTCAAAGCCAACAATAACTAAAGAGGATTTGTTCTTTACTAGTGAATCTACTTCAGAAATCTCTTTGCAACCACGGTAAATACAAATCTGTTCTCTTGTCTATTGTTAATGCTAGTGTTAGTTGACTTAATTTTGGCTAAGCCCTAAGGATAAAAGGTTTAGAAATGTACAGTTAGAATTATGGATGGAATTTATAAAATCGAATGGGTCATTAGAGTGCAATCTACTCTGATCCCTTTTGAAGAATTCCATTTTCCATTATCTCCTAATCTGTTTCTCAGCCTGCAGAGATCCTACTGTGATTGTTACCTCTTAAAATGCATTACCCAACAATGTTATTTTTCCGATTTCTAAAAGTGTTATTTTTTTACTTCAAGTTTCCTTCCTATGCATTTTTCACCGGAATTGCATTTAGAGGATTAAAAGAAGACAGTATAGATGGGAGATGATTAGATTTCTGTAAATGCTACTACTTGAGTACTATAAATTGCATAGCTTTGCTGTAGCATATATTATTTATATAAAGTGAAATTTCTTTAATAGAGATGAATTTTAGTTTATAGCAAGATAGTACCCACATATATTAACTTTAAATCTAAACTTGATCCATCTTCACCTACTGTCCTTCACAAACCTGTTGTTGTATCAAAACTGGTGTATTACTTTCCCAGAAATATTTTTTTCAAATTTCTCTTTTTAGCAACTCCTTTTCCTTTTCACTAGGGAAAGATAAAGACAGACCTTGCTCAATTTAGGCCTCATCTTTTCTTTAAACTTTTCCTTGAACACCCAAGCCCTCAGTGATCTTTCAATTTCATCAAATTATAATTAACCTCTTTTATTATTGCTGTTCATTAGTATTTTTACATAGATTGTATACTGCTAGTAGTACTACTACTAGTAATAGTAATAGTAGGAAGAGACATAGTGATAAGTAATTAACATTTATTGGAAGCTTAATATATGTTAGACATTGTCCAAAATACACACTTTCTCATTTAATTCTCATAAAAACCTAATATGTTGAGTTCTTTTAAGAAAAATTTAGCAATCAAGTATTTGAACAAATAATGGATAAAGCTGCACAAACGATATATAACTATATATGCTCTATAGAGCATTTTTAATGATCTATGTTTTTTTAATATTCTTATCTTCCTAATTATATTAAAAGCTCTTTGAGGGAAATGACAATGTCTTATACATTTCTTGCTCCCTTGTAGAACCTAATTTCATGTACACCGAAAGTTCTTAATGAATATTAAGTCATTAATTGAAGAACTGATACAGTGAATTATAAAATATGCAGTTTAACAAAATATAAATATTAAGAGTAATAATAAAGTAACCAACAATAGCCTCATTTATTCCAGCACATTTCTATCTGCAAACTCAGCTCTTGTAAAATTAAACACTGCAACAGTGCAGCTTAGTGTAGTGGTTCTCATATTTAAACTTGCATTAGAATTCCCTGGAGGGATTATCACAGCACAGATTGTTGGACCCTCAGAGGTTCTGATTCAGTAGATCTGGGGTAGTTGCAATATTTTGCATTTCTAACAAGTTCCCAGGTGATGTTAATGCTGCTATTCCAGGAACGAATCTTTGAGAACCACTGGTTAGTGATTCTAGAAGTGTGGAGCTAGAACCCCAACTCTTTAACTTTTAAGCTGTGTGAACTTGAGCAAATGATTAATATCTCTGGGCTTCAGTTTCTTCATCTATTGAAAGGGCACTTTAGAATTTTTGTGTGGATTAAATGAGATAGCATGTGTAAATTGCTTACAATAGTGCCTAGCACATACGTAAGTTCTCAGTAATTATTAACCATATTAATTTTTATATTAGCTATAATTATTAAGTTGCAAGCATTGATGTAACCAACTGTTTACTAAACTGTTTTGTGTGTGTGTGTGTTGTACTGAAAAAAGCAAAGCATTGAGAAATAGACTCAGCTGTGATTCTCAGAATAGCAGAGAAGAAGAGCTTGAGGTATAAGAAAAGCATGAGAAAAGCCTTAGTAGAAGATCGAAACAATTGTACAACGAACACAGAGAGACTCATGGGAAAAAATAAGGTATGTGAGAAGTGGAAGAAAGCAGGATGATTTAAAAAGAAGCAGAGTAGAGGTCAGAAAGTCAAGTAAGAGAGAGAGAGATCTTATTTGCAAAGCAGAAATAGAGATGCAGATGTAGAGAACAAACGTGTGGATAATAAGGAGAAAATGTTGGGGGGAATGAATTGGGAGATTGGGATTGACACATATACACTACTATGTATAAAATAGATAATTAAAGAGAACCTACTGAATAGCACAGGGAAATCTACTCGGTGCTCTGTGGTGACCTAAATGGGAAGGAAATCCAAAAAAGAAGGGATATACATATCCCTGTATCCCTGTATACATATCCCTGTATCCCTGTATACAGATGTGTACATATGGCTGAGTCACTTTGCTTTACAGCACAAACTGACACAGGAGTGTAAAGCAACTATACTCCAATAAAATTAATTAATTAATTAATTTAAAAAAAAGGAATTCAGGTAATTTTTAATTATCTGAAGTATACAAAATTCAAGATGAATGTTTTTTTTTTTTTAAAGCACTTTTTTTTTTTATAGCTACTTTATTTATTTATTTTATTTTATTTTTGGTTGTGTTGGGTCTTCGGTTCATGCGAGGGCTTTCTCTAGTTGAGGCAAGTGGGGGCCACTCTTCATCGCGGTGCAGGGACCGCTCTTCATCACGGTGCGCGGGCCTTTCACTATCGCGGCCCCTCCCGTTGCGGGGCACAGGCTCCAGACGCACAGGCTCAGTAGTTGTGGCTCACGGGCCCAGCTGCTCCGTGGCATGTGGGATCTTCCCAGACCAGGGCTCGAACCCGTGTCCCCTGCATTAGCAGGCAGATTCTCAACCACTGCGCCACCAGGGAAGCCCAAGATGAATGTTTTTAAGAATAAAATTATCATCACTATTTTATGGGTAGTTAACATGATCCATAGTTTTCTCAATCATTTTACTTTAGTTTATGAAACAGGAAATTGATATAATTTCCAAAATTTAATTTGAGGTACAAAAACACATCAAATATTTTCCTTGTTCCTTGTGAACATGCTAGCAATAAAATTGAAACTGAGGGAATTTTGCAATTTATGGAGAATATGTATTTCCATAAATTGCAAAATGGAGAATATGTATTGCAAAATGGAGAATGTATTGCAAAATTGCAAAATGGAGAATATGTATTTTTTTTAGCAACAGGATGTGCTGTACCAGGATTCCATTCAAATGAGGTTTTTACACAGCAAAAGTAACCGCATAACAGGATAATATCTAAAGATATAAAGTAAGTGGTTTAGGTATGGCTAGTACTCTACCGATTGCCCCATTTTTCAGCTTAGATCCCCTGTATACTTAGATTTCAATTTTAAAAATAATATTCCTTTCTGTTTTTAACAGGACCACTTTATTCTAATCTAAAATGATGTGAGGAAAAAATACAGCAGAGACATGATATCCAGTGTAAACAGTTTTACATAAAAGGTCATTCTGTGGCCACTGTTGTGAGAATATGCTCCTGAATATTTTTGCATACCTCATGAGGCAGATGGCAGGTTAATAGAATCAGATTAACATTGCTAGGATTTATATAAAGGACAAAGACTTTTGTTAGTGTCTCTCAGAGTGTGGTCTGTGGGTACCTGCCCCAGAATCACAGGGGATGTTGGTGAAAAATTTAGGTCTCTGGGCATCTCCCAGGACCACTGACTTATAACCTCTGGGAGTTTACTCATGAATCAATTATTTTAGATATACCACAGGCACTTTCTCCTGAACTTGTAACTATCTGATGTTGACAAGTGCAGGTTTTCTGGGAGAAATTAGGTGGTTAAAAATAAATTACATTTTCTTCCTGTAGGTTAGGAAGTGTGCAAATAAATTAAGCATGCCAATCAGGGGTAAAATACCTGTAGAGAGAACAAAGCATGTATTAGTAAATATTTTATTTTATATTTATTTATAAAATATTTATAAATATTTAGTTTGAAAAATGCTGCCATTCTCATGTATGCCAGATTACAGAAAAATCTTCAAGGAGTATATAATAAATCTGAATACTTCAGTCTTAACCATGACTTGAAAGACAGTAGAAAAGTTCTACAAAATTATTCTCTTTATACAAATATTCTTAACATGAAAATACCTAAAGAGGTATTCATATTGCATGATAACAATACAAAAACTATTCTATAGCTTGTTTATTAGTATTCCAGTGAGAAACTGAAATGCCTTATATATTTATTATATTTACATATTATATTATAAATTATATAAATTTTTCTTCTTTTGCTAAAGTCCCTGTCACAAGAAAATGAGTGGTCTCAAACATTCTTTTTCTGTGCAAAAATGTGTATGTGTGATTATATAGTAAATATCTAGAAGTGAGTTCACTGGATATTCTTTTTCAAAATACCACTAAATCACCTAACTAAAAAGGTTGTGACAATTTGCACACTCATCAAAACACTAAAATGACCAACTCCTTTCCCAAATTCCTATTCACCTTGGCTATTAATAAACTTCTTCATCTTTACCTGACATATGAATAGAAAATGGTAGGTTTTTATTATAATTTGCAGTTATTTAAATCAACTGAGATTGTACATTTGTATGCTTATTGGCTATTTATCTATTTATTGATCAATTCTGCTACTGGTCTTTTTTTTATTGATTTCTAAGAAATGTTTTATGTAAAGCACTTCACTCTCTTGCTGTCATATAGTTGCCAGGTTTTTTCTAGTTATTTGTCCTTCAGTTTGGTTTATTATATCATCTATACAAGAACTTTAAAATTTTATGTAATCAAATTCATTAATATTTCCTTTTCAGCCTTTCTTTTATGTATCACACTAAGAAAATTTTTCTATACATTTCTAAGTCTGAAATCTCTAACTTATTAATCTCCATTTTTCAGTACTCTCATAAATTAATAATAGCTAATTATACACTATGTTATAAACATCTTATTTATATCTACTTTTACTAGGTTTCTTGTGTTCCTCCCATTCAAAATAATTGATTCACCTGATCACAAGGGTGATTCACGTAAATAGCTTAGAAAGTTTAGAAAACTAAAAGAAAATTAAAAGTATTCATCATTATATTACACAAATACTGACCCTGCCACTAGTTGATATATATTATTCACTTATTTTCTTATGTTTTATCTATCTATCAATGTGTTAATCAATTAATTTGACCATATTTTTATCTCATTGTATATTTTTTTTATAAACTAATTTTTAACATGACACGTCTTTTCCCCTGAAGTTCCTTGTAAACCTTACTTTAATAGCCAGGTAAGTGTTTCATTACATAGACATGCCATAAGTTTTAAGCAGGCTAATTCCAGCTTGTTTGCTATTTTATTTAAAATTGTGTTAAGTATCTTTTTCATAGTCTTCTGAATAAAATTATCATTATGAACAATTCTTAGAAGTTAAGTTCCTGGGTAAATCTATATGAATATATTTTCGGCTTTTTTCATATGTTGACATATTACCCCAAAGGGATGTTTTACTGACTATTACCCCCTGAGTTGTGCATTATGTTTTTCCTTTAACTGAAACCTTGCCAATATTTGATAATGTTTCTAAAGTCAATCTATAACAATAAAAATCTTTAAAAATTTAATATACAAAGGATTTTTAAACTAATTTTATGTTTCAGTGGAATATTTGCCCTTGTTTTGTCTTAAGCATATTACCTAATGAGCTATAAGTATAAAGGTCTATACTATTTGAGATGATTGTTAAGAATTACAACTTCATAGTCTAAAAAAAAAAATTACCTAAAGAAATGAGACCCACATATGCCTTTTTGTTGCTTGCTATCTGCATATAAACACAGTATTATGAAACTGTAGATTATCAAACACTAAGTGAAAATTTTAAAAACAACCAGAAATAAAAATAGATTAACTACAAATCAATAATGAGATTGAGAGCAGACTTCCCAACTTCAACATAAAGGTCAGAAAACAATGACATCCTATGTTTAACTTGTTGTGAAAAATAACTGCCATTCAGGTAGCCCAATTAACTACCATGGATGAAAGGCAGAAAAATAAAAGGCAAAACTAGATAGGGTTTATTTATAAGCCTTTTCTAAGGAACTACCACAAAGGTATAATTCAAGTTAACACGGTAGAAAACACAGGGAAATAACAATTATGAGCAAAGAAACTGGTAGTCATGTAGTGAAATCTATATATAATTTACTGTAAATATCAATATTGATAGCAGGAACTAGTGAAAGAGATTAAATTTAAGATAGAGGTAAAATAAAGGACAACAATAATATACTGTATGTGAGACTAGCCACTGGAGTTAACTAATCTAAGTGTCAAATGTTATTGGAAAGAGAATGGAGTGTATAATTCTTTAGATGTTGCCATGCCAAATATTCATATTACAGATATACACACAAACATTAAAACTACATAAACATAAGGTATTACTTCCAAACCAGTGAAGATAAAGAAAGGAAATAAAAGTTAATACAGAAAATTCTATCAATGTCCAGAATCAGATGTCCAGAAAGGAGATGAGGGAGAAAGAATAAACACTGAAAATAAAAGCACAAAATATAACAAAAAAATAAATCCAAAATATTAATAATCAAAAGAGTGAAAATAAAATCTACTCTTAAAGGACAGAAATACATATTCAATGGAAATATATACATCTTTAAAACAGACACCTCTGAAAACTATAAGATTAAAATATAAGATTAAAAGCAAAAAATGAGAAAGTATACTAGAGTCACTTACAAATAAGAACAACATTAGACAAAATCAGGAAAAAAAATGAGTTTTTTAGTCACAAAGAGCACCATTATGCATAATGACAAAAGGAAGAGTTTACCAGGAAGATAAATTTCTGACCTTTTGAAATGTGAAATGGCAAACACTATGCCACCTAATACATTCCAGCCCAGCCTCTAGGTGCTTCACACACATTAATTTGCTCACGATGTATCACAACCAAACAGGAGTGTCCATTGTACACATGAGGTCACAGCAGTTGAAAGTTTAAGTACCCATTCTGAACTCACACATCTAGCTGTGGATAAAGTCAGATGTATGCAGTAAGCCTGGCTGCAAAGCCTAGGATGGTGCAGGACATACGAAGCTGCCACAATTAGAGAAAGAGACATTTACCTCACATCTGAAATAATGCAGATTGAATCCAGGCACGTGTGGGACTTTTAACAACACCTGATCAGGTTACAAACAAAGTCTAAAAAATGCCTAAAATTTGAAAATACAGAGCATGTTCTCAAAGCACTCAGTTAATTATCCAGGAAAGAATATGATAGCTCCAAAAAGGTAATATAGAGAGATTTTTTTTTTAAAAACACACATGCACACACGAGATAAAGAATTGCTCTAAGAAGAAATAATAATAAAAATAATATATATTTAAACAACAAAAATACCAGATATCTAAACATGGGGAATGAATTTAAGACAGCCTTTGAAATAAAAAATTATAATCTTAAATGTATTAGAATAAAATCAATTAAATTTATTTATCACAAGGAGAGAAGGGCAAATACTCCCCAAAAGTAGGAGAAAATGATAAAAGCAGATTTTAAAAAGTGGAAAATAAATTGAAATATTGTATAGAGAATAATTAATACCTTTAACTACTGTCATTTGAAAAATAAAACAAAATAGACACATGACAAGATTACAAAAAGAGGAAAAAAAGATTAAAAGTTAAATAAAATAACATTTAAACTACAGATATAGTTTTTAAATTATAAATGAATATCATGAATAATTGTGAAGCAGTAAATATGAAAACTTGGGCAAAATGGACTTTTATAGAACAACCTAAATTAATAAACTATTTTTAAAAGATGTAAGATTTTGATAGGAATACAGACATCAAAGAGATCAAATTAATTTTTAAAAGGTTAATAGACTGATTTTACTTTAAGGAAATAGATGCAAAATTATAAAATAAAGTCTTAGCATGTTTTACAAAGCAATGAAAAGATAAATATAATATATCCTGACTAAAAAGAGTTTAATTTCAGACAGGGAAGGAAGTCTTATTAGAAAATCTATTCGTGTAATTCATCACATAAACTGATTTAAAAGAGAAAAAAAGAATGTGATATTCTCCAGTGATTCAGAAAAGCATGTGATAATATTGAGCACCCCTATAAGATGTATTTATTTTTTTAGCAGCTTGTAGAGAGAAGATTACTTCTTTAACGTGATAAGTAGTATTATCAAAAACTTGCAGAAAACATTGCACTTTACAAAAAGTAGTAGAACATACAATTTTACATTGTTCTGGAGATGTATCCAAAAGAGTAAGATTAAAATTAAGATGAATCAATATTGTAAAATGTCAACTAACCCCAAGTAATCTATATGAAGGGTCAGAAAGCTATGACTTGTCGGCCAAATCCAGCTCATGGTCTGTTTTTGTACTGCCCCATGAGCTAAGAGGTTAGTAGTTTGTTGTTGTTGCAGTACTAATTGTCAGGCAATTTTCTAAGGTCTTTATTTGTTTCAATTTTTCTTTTTTTCTTCCCACAAACACTCCATGAAGCAATAGCCATGTTTTCCCATTTTACAGAGAAAAAAATCAAGACACACAGTCAGATAGTTACTTGCCCAACATCACAGAGCTAGGAAACAGTGGAGCACAGATTCAAACTCAAGCTGTTTCCCTCTAGTCTTTCTAAGCATTTATTGGAATGATAATGCCAACTTCCTGAGGTTGGAGAAAGAAAAAAAGCCTTGGAGGCTAGAGATCTAGCAATAAATACAATGTGAGTTTTGTTTCTTTTCTTGTTTAGATTTTTTTCCTAATTTTGCTGTGTCCTTTCTTCCAGAGAAAGCTGAAGGTAACTGTAGCAAATTACAAACAATTTCTGTTTCCTACTAACATCTACATTTATTTTTTAATCAAATTAAAAAGTTCTCTTGAGTGTGAAAAAGTTGTGATTTGAAATTTGTAAAATTTGAGTTCTCATTGAGTAATGGAAACAAGAAAAGAGTGAATGGATGTATGACATGTAAACTTTGTTTAAAAAAAATAGGTTTGACCTAATATTCAGAAGAAATTTAGGAAAAATGGAACCTGGGAAGCTGATAAAATTGTAAGAAACTGAGGAAACTGAGATATTAGTAGGATCATCCAATAATCTCTGGATGAAGTTCCAGAAATTAAAGTTTATACTAGAAAAACAATTAATACTTTTCTTTCCTTTTACTAAAGAAAACTAGAATGTCCTTCTCTACAAAATGACTTTGGAACTTAAAATTTATAGCAACTAGATCAAGAATTGCTACAACCACAGAATGTTTGATATTGCATTTATAAACTAGATATAGATAAATCTTTGAGACCAGATGGTCTCTAGTCAAGATTTTTGAAAGCAATTAAGACTGGCACTAAAGTTTCATAGTAAAAATAAATAGTCATTGAGAGTAGTCACTCTGTTAGAGTCAAAATTTACTGACATCCAAAAGAAAAGTCCCACTATAAACCCTAGAGTTACCATCTAGTGACTTTCACTTCCATATTAGAAAAGTTGGCAAGATCTGTGCAAAGTTATTAGCTTCACTCACATTTAAACAAATAATTTTAAGAAGAGAAATAGTGGGTTTTTTTGTTTGTATATTTGAGAAAATCATGTCTGTCTAATATAGAAACCATAGGGAAATGGGTACTAAGTTTTAGTTCCTGGATTATTCTTTTTAAACACCTTTGTAAATTATGGAAAGAGGAAGTTCACTGATTAATTCCCTGCAAGTCAGTTCCCTCTTCTGTCTTCAATATATTTATTCCCATTTGCTTTGAAATTCCTTCTTAGCTCCTCGATCTCACATTTTCATCACAGCTCATTTACTTTAAATTTCAGTCTTTTTTTTCTTACAGCTATTTCCTGGAGCCTCACATCTTCATGTAATCTTTTGAGTGTGCCAAACTTTCGAACGTTATATATTTTTATTCAGCAGTGGAAACTGTGGTTAGGCAGGATGAGGACATGTGCTTGCCCTCTATCTTCAGAAGTGAGTGAATAAAAGAGGGCATGTGGAAAGGTCCCTGTCCAGTTTCTCACTTCCAGTGAGACTTTGCCTTTTTGACTCTGTAGCTGAGCAGTTTCATCTCCATTTTCTACTACAGAGTGGACTTTTCATTGTACAGTGATCCAGGCTGTTTCCATTCCTGCCTAGACTTTTCTGACTCTATGTTAAAAGCAATGTTAACAGTCCTGCAAGGGACACCTCCACTTCCACTCCCACTCCATTCCTACCATATACTTCCTGACCAATTGTTTTCTATGAGTCGTATATCTGAATATAGCTTTAAAAATGAAGGGGAGGGAAAGAAGAGTGAGGAAATCCAAATAAGGTTGTTAGCTTAGTTAATAGTATGGTAACAAGTCTAATTCCTGGTTTGATGTTATATGCTTATATAAGATGTTTTCATTGAAGGAGGCTAGGCGCATGGTACCTGGGAACTCTGTACTGTTACAACTTCTTATGAACCTAATATGTTTCAAACTAAAAAGTTGAAAAAAGGAAGGAGGGAGACATGAAGCAATGAATGTTTCATATACCTCAAAACACAGTACCAATGTTGTTGAAGGACAGTGCTTCCATTTTATATTTTGTATAAACCTTGGATTTATGAGTCTAGAGACAGACAGAAATTGAAGATAAATCATTTCCTAACATATTTTTTTCACAAGTGAGTTTTATTTCCTGGTTGACTATAATGCAAACATTCATTATATTAATTGTTTACTTCTTCCGTAATCTCTTTTTTACTCTTACAGTTAGTGAAATATATTCAAAGACCCTCATTATAAGTTATCCGTAAGTGTAAGTTTTAGAAATTTTAAGAGACTATTTTTTATTCTCATACCATCCTAGTTTTTGTTGGTTTTTATTTTTAAATTTTAGTTTATTTTCTTTTATTATTTTTTGTTTTGTTTTTGAGGACTGGGAAAAGTTGCATAAAGGTCAAATGCCATTTTAAGCCAAAAGTATCCCCAATCTGGTTGATATTTCTTATGATCCTTTTCAGTAAGCCTTTTTTCTTTTTCCCCAGAAATCATTAGGTTTATTTCTGTGAGCAAGTAAATTGTGTTTGACCAGCTGTTCTACTGCACTCATTTCCAGAAGGAATTGAATTTGCTTCTGAACTCTGAACTCACAGTGGCTAAACTTGGCACAATGTGTTTTCTCATCCCTACCCCAAAAGACCAAGCACATGCAGTTATTTAATATCATGCAATTTTGAATGTGGGCTTAAAACAACATGGAGGCTTACAGCAACTACAACAGTGTATTTTTCCATGAAGTGCCATGTGTGCCTTCCAGAGTGAAGAAAGCACTGTTAATGCTGAAATATTATTTGCAACTTATTCATTTTTATTGGATCAGTACTAATATGTGTGGAGATTTTTTTACCAGATATCAATGACTAGTAATATTTCTGCAGTTTATAATGAAATGCCTACCTGTGATTTATGATTTATAATTAAGGGTTTTTAAAAATCACCATTATTCCTGAAATGTGCTGTGAGGTTCATTGTGTTTATTAAGAATTCAATTCTTCAAATCTGGTACTGTACTGTGTTCTGCAACTCTGTAACTCCCCACCTAGCAAAATGGCTATAATGTAGGCAACATTCAGTAGATTTTTTAAATTAATAAGAATATAAATAAAGACAACTTTTTGAAGATGGCATTTCTAAATGAGTTGGGACAGCTTTTGTCCCAGATTATATTTCTGCTAGAGACCATTTTGTCCCAGATTATATTTCCAAGGAGGTTTTTATAACAGAAGGCCTTGGAAGATAGGGATACTTTCTTCCTCAGCAGAGGGCAGGTTTGCTCCTGACCAGAATAACAAAGATAATGTCTTCTTCCTGCACAAAGTTGGACGAATCTGCCAGAAGCCTGCTATAATACTGGGGTTTATCTAAGTGTGGTTGGTTCCTTAGCTGTAAGATAAACCCACTGTGTACATGGTACACCCCCTTGGCCATATGCATCACTGCTGTGGGCCCTAGGGGCCCAGGCAACCAAAGTAAACATAAAGCCCATGCTTCTTGCTGTACCATGAGTAATAAAGACCTTTATCTCTTACATATGAGTTTTGTGTCTCCTGCCACTATGCATAAAACTGTGGCAGACTGAGTTGCTAGCCTTCAAGTGGAGTAAAATCTCATTCCCTTCAAGTTTCTTGAAATAACGATTTAGCTTGGAGCACATTACAACTTAGTGAGTAGCTAAGGTGAACTTGAAGCCAAAGGGAGGTATATTGGATTTGGAGGATTTAGCTCAGAGGGAGGAGCACAAAGGACAGGTTGAACATATGTAAAGGAGATATGACTGATGTAGTCAGTTCCTAGAACAGAATTGACAGGAGAATCTCAAGGCACGAGAGTAAAGCATGGCTTTGAGCAAGAGGAAGGCCACTTCATCTTGTGTGAATGGAGAAAAGAAAGAAAGAACGTTGTGGCAGTGGAAAGATTAATAAATAAAGAGGTGGAAAATTGAGGAAAATCAAGCCTGTTGGCCATAATTTTCTAGGTTGTCAGGCAATCTGCTGAGGGAGGGGGTGAGAATTGAGTACAGAGAAAGTCTGAGGAAAAGGAATAGTTCTGAAATTGTCAGTAAGAGGATGGGAGAAGTAGCTGACTAAAGACAGGTAATGGGATTGATAGGTGGTTTTGAGGGCCCAGCTGAGTTCAGAAAATACTCATCTGTAGAGTTCTTAAAATACTGTCACATAATGGTCTCTAGCAGAAGCAAGTTGCTGTGAAATAGTAGAGAAGGCCCATTTTAGAAGTTTAATTTTCCTGGTAAAGACAAAGAGTAATATCCATTGCCTGTTATTTTGGGATGAACCTTAAAGTTTCATGCCCATCACAGGTCCTAGCTAATTGTACATCCACAGATGTAGATGACCATTGAGATGATAGTTGAGTAACATCCTTTTTTTTAACATCTTTATTGGAGTAAAATTGCTTTACAATGTTGTGTTAGTTGCTGCTATATAACAAAGCAAATCAGCTATATGTATACATATACCCCCATATCCCCTCACTCTTGCATCTCCCTCCCACCCTCCCTATCCCACCCCTCTAGGTGGTCATAAAGCCCAGAGCTGATCTCCCCTTGCTATGCAGCTGCTTCCCACTAGCTATCTATTTGAGTAACATCCTTTTAACAGAAAACTCATTGTTTGATTCTCCAGTAAAAGTTGAAACTTACATACATGTTCATGTTAAAAGGTGTTAAAATGTGTTAAAAGGTGTTAACCTTTTTACTATATGATACAGTCCTCTCCCATCCAACTAATCATATTACAGATTAAATCCGCCTTGTCTTGAAATCATGTATTAATGAGGGTCCTTGGGCATGAAACTAGAGTTAATTTGCCTGGATGCCTCTGTTCTTTTTACTAGTGAAGTCTAGCCAGACCATGTCACCAAGGAGCTGTGAGTGATGGGGAGCTTCAATGAAGCACTTGGCAAATGCATGTCAGAGAAACTCTTAATAATAATAAATCCTCTGACAAGACAAGAGCACTTAAGTCTGATGGTGACAGTTTAGTTTACAGAAATAAAGCCTATGTTCTCTGCTCCATTTTCTGGGTCTGAATGGTTTTAATCGTGCTGTTTGGCAGATAGCTACATCAATCCATCTCATCATATCTAAATTCTGTCATCTTTGGTTAGTCATCCATAGACATATTTCTAAACTTCGAAAACAAAGAAAACCTCTTTTTATTTTTCATTTTCACTTAGCAGCCATAGAAGCATTCTCTCATTTACAGTTTGAAAATGAATGAATTTCCTGTGAAATGAAATGATGCTATTTCTCCAAAATTAGAAAAGTAAAGATTAGTGTCAAATCAACCTTATGTTAATGTTTCATAAAGTACCATTGCTAGGGGCTGTAGTTATTATACTTAGAAACTTGATGGGCTATATATCTACAGTCCTACATCAGATTTGTCCCCATTTTCTGACCCCCCCCCCCACCCCTTGCTTTCTCAAGCCAAGCTCAACATCTTCCCTTGCTTCTCTCCAGCCTGAGTATAGATTAGCTTTAGTGAAGAGTGTATCTCTCTAGAAATGCCATGTACATTGCCCTGACCATAGTCTTTGTGGATACTTCAACTCCAATCTATTCAAGTGTTTCTGGTAACTGTTTTATGTTGATCAGAAAGTTTGAGGATGACCTCAGTATCAGTCTTTTCTTGGGATTTTCCTATATTATACACAAAACCCTGCCTCAATATCATTAGTCTCTCTTTCTTTCCTATACCTTGACCCACAATGGATTAAAAATATATAAAAATATATATAAACCAAGGGCAATGCCTTATTTATTCTTTTATTCCCAGCTTCTAAAACAGAGACTTGTACCTTGCATATATTGTAGCATAATAGAAATGTGACATGTTTTCAATTCACATAAACCATATAGATTTGAATTTGAGCTCTATTACTTTTTATTGAACTCATTAAGCCAAAGTATCTTCATCTGTAAATAGAAATATTAAAATATACGTCATGATTTATTATGAGGATTAAATAAATGTTATTCAAGCTAGCTTATATTTTTTAAAAAGTAGCTTATGTTTAAGGATTCAAGGGTATCTCATAGTACCCCAAGGGCAAGGATAAAGAAAGGACTCAGAACAAGACTGTATGTGAATACAACCATGACTTCCATTTTCCTTCTCATACCTGGTTGATGGTAATCTGCTACCTTCTTTATTTCTTGAATCCAATTTCTCTTCCTCTCCAAAACACATGGTAGAAACAGGTGAGTTACCTGCAGATAAAATGATCTTTCTCTTCTTCAGCCCAAATTCCAAATTATTTGAGAAAAGAGAGGTTGCCCTACCTTGGGAACCTGACTACACCTGTCCCTGGGTGAAGAGGATAGTGAGTATTGGCAAGGTCATATAGTAGAAAGCTGGATCTTCTAAGCCACCTCTGGGTAGTTCAGGTAACACTCCTGGTGGCTTGGATCAGAAGAGAAGTCTAGGTTATGACAGAGGAAGAAATATTTTCCTACTACAGAGTTTTTTATTTAAAACACAGATTATCAAATAATATTGTCTAATTGAGCTTTATATGATGATGGACAAAATCACCTAAAGTATTTCCTTGCAAACCAGGAAATAATATTTGATTTTAATTAATTTAAATTTAAATAGCCATATGTGGTTACTGACTAGTATATTGGACAATGCAGCTACAAAATTTCACTGTCAACAAATGGAAGCTGTTCCTATGAGGTAATCTATCCTTGTTTAATGAATGTGTAAGTGAACGTCTTCCCTAGACAGAGAACAGTTACTGGTCATCTCTTATTACTCAATCCTGCAGCTCTTTTTATACTTTCTGTAATTTCCCCTATTCTTTAGGTACTTGGAAACAGAAGTATCCGGGGAGAGGTGTGTTACAATTGTTTAGTAAGAGTAGAGTTAGCTTCAGCCTGCTGTGGGGGTCACTGAGTTTCTAAAGATGAGGAATCGCCAGAAATTGGAAGGGGGTAGCAAAAATGGAAGAAGAGAGCAGAGGTATTAATAGTCTTTGCCTACTCCACAATTTCACATAAGATATGCTCTGTTCAAAAGTCCTTTAAACAAGTTATTCAATCCTAAACAAGTTACTACCTCAAGTAGAGAATGAGATATGTGCTCACAATTAATCATTGTCTCATGTACACATTTTCATGGCAGTAGCTGGAGTTGCAATCAAAAACAATATAGACAGGCTCCTGCTTTTGTGTAGCTTATTATCTAGTAAGTGACACTAAAAAATGAAAGAATGACACCAAGTGCAAGTGCCATGGAATCCTATGTGGGAGTGTGGAGGGGCATTGACCTAGGTTGGGAGGAAAGGAAGGCTTCTCTGTGGAAGTACCCCTTTAAATGAGAGCTGCAAAAGGATTTTGTCTTCATATAAGAGCAGTTGGAATTTATTAATAATGAGGAGGAGGAAGAGGGAGAGATAGTGATGTGACTAGACTTGTAACTTTTTAAATGTTGCTTTGGTTTTAGCTTGGAAAGACAGACGGGAGAGGGAGAAGTTAAGTGGATAATGCAGTGTCTGGGGCAGAGATGATAATAACTTGACCAAGGATGTTGTTCGAGATAGACATAAAAATGATAATAGTAAGTACAGTTCTTGAGACTGAAGAGGGTATTGGATAGTGTATATGAGTATGAAATAAACAACACTGATGACTCTGTGTTTCACTTATACTGCTGCATGGATGGTGGTACTTTTCATTGAGATAAGAGACTGGAAGTTGGAAGCGTTTGAGAGGGGTAAGAGGAATTATAGATTAATTTTTTTATGATATTGGCCTTTGAGATACCCAATGGAGATGTCAGATTAAAAGTTAATAAATTGCTTGGAGCTTTCAGGAGTGGTCAGGGCTAGAGACATAAATTTGACTTGGGGTGGAAATGAGACAATTTGGGTGAGAATATAAAGTAAGAGAAGGAAGCCATCTAGGAATAAGCCTAGAAGATTTTGAATAGTTAAAGACTAGGTGGAAAGTAATGAAGCTTAAAATGTGGAGAAGAAGTAACTAGACAAATAGGCAAGGGTATGTCTTGGAAGCCAAGGAAAAGCATGTTTCAAGGGAAAGAGAATAGTCAACTGAAGTGAATCAACTAGGAAATTAAGTTGAGTGTCATTGAGTAAATGACCATTAGATCTGGAGACCTTGGTGAGAGATGCTGTGGAGGAGGGCAGTGTAAGAAGCCAGGTTGGACTGAATGTGTGAGAAGGAGGTAAAACAATGGATGTAGAAATAATGAACAATGCTTTTAACAAAGTTGTCTGTGAAGAGAAGGTTCATTATATTTATTTTTGACTTAACTTTCAAAGTGGTACATCAACCAATCTGGCACATTTCATTTCATATATATATATATATATATATATATATATATATATATATATACACACACACACACATATGTGTGTGTGTGTGTGTGTGTGTGTGTGTGTGAATGTGTGGGTGTATAATCAAACTGTTCCATCAACAAGAAGGGATTTATTGCTTAGATTTTTAAAAAATTATTACATAGAGAAAATAAAGATGCAAATAAAAACATCCACAATCCCAACACTCTTACATGGTTTATTTGCATATATTAATAGGTAATATTTATATTAATAAGTATTAATAAAGTCACTCAAGCAAATTAATAAGTAACAAACAAATATTATTATTTACCTTCCCTTTGTTTAGGAGGAGGTCTTACAGTTTATTTTAGAGATATGCCAAATCTAAACTTATTAACCTCTATGAAAAAAAAACTGTGTCAAGAGAAAAATCATGAGAGCTTTTCTGGTTGCTTGATCACTGAATGACTGCTTAGTTTATTCATAATTTTTTCACGTAATTAAAAAAAAAGCTGAGTGTTTTCACAGAGCTGGAACACAGGCTGATAGTATTTAATTAAGTATTATGTTCTGGGGACTGACCTGAACTTTGTGGTATTTGGCAATTAACTAGATGATAACAAGACTTTTATTATTGACTCTGTAGTATTTCTTGAGAAAATCAACATTCAGTAAACATGTTCTTGGTAAATTTTATTCTACTTAAGGCTATATTTTATGTGTAAGAGTCAAAATGTAGACCTAGACTCTACCTGCATAAAGAAAACTTTCTACTCTTTTTTTTTTTTTTCTTTCTTTTAAAGATGATTAGTTCTTACATCTCACTAGTGTTCAACTTCTACCTTGAAAATAGAGGTAGAGGTTTGGGCCCTGAAAGACTTGATAGAATCCATAAAAGTGAAATCCTTCTCACTGGAAGGATCAATGTTGGTTTAAAAGTTTGATTTAAATAAATGTTGTTTGTTTATCTGCTAAGAGGTAGGATTATGTGATTATTGGGGATTTGTTCTACTCTGGTGAATCTAAAAGCAGTGATTTTCCCACACAGAAATTACTACAACAATGAAAATAGCAAAAATAATACAGGTGATTCTGGTTATTATGAATCAGAAGATCTCTATTATGATGAATCTAAGATCTCTAGGCTCATTTTACATGACTGCCTTACTGTTAAGACAGCTACTTATTGGAGTGGATTTAGTTAGACTGCTGTCTTCTTCCTTCCGGGGTAGAGGCTGCATTAAAGGCTGTTGACTCACTGAGGGTGAGGCAAACTTCCAGGAGATGGAGGATGTAGCAAAAGGAGGGAGTGAAAGGACATTATGGGAATTGCAGAGGGCACAATAGGAATTCAGATGGCTCTATAAATTCAAAGAGCAGTGTCTCCAGTTTTCATTATGGCTGCTAGACTCTTAGGGCTGTCCCTTTAAAATATATCCTGGTAGAGGTTTTGTCTGTAAGTTAACATTTGGCCCTCTCCTGGTTAACTCCTTCTTTATTGTTAGGAGTTGAATCCACAATTTCCTTTAATTCTCTAAGTCCTTTAAAATAGAATCAATTTTGTAGCTTTCTCCAAATGCATCCCTTATAATAGCAGTTAGTTTGAAGATTCAATTTTTAGTGGAATTTTAAACAAACGTGTGCTGAGGAGCAGAAGGTAAACATTCTTGTGCTTGGAAACCACTCATCCTGCTACACTGTGGCAGGTATGCTGATACTGAATGCAAATAAAAGTTCATGCACACAGAGGGAAGTAAACAAGAGGTTTTTTTTTTTTTTTGCTTGTTGTCCATGGCATTCTCTGCTTCTAAATGCATGATTTATGAGAAAGACTTTACCAACTAAATTTGCCTTTTGAGATTCAAATTGAGGTATGTTTAGAGGGAATACATGTAGCCCATTATCTTTAGTAATTTTGTAACTGTGGTAAATGTGTCAATCATATGTGGAATTATATATCACTTGTAATTGAAACTTTCCATTATACTAAGAAGTACTCGAGTTCAACTATTTTAAATGGTTTCTTTTCATTTGAGAATTCAAAGAGTTATATAATAGGTTTAGTTAAAATTGCAAAGCATTCCTCTTAATGCCTTATTGCAAAAGAGGAGATAAATCTTATATATATACTCTGTGTTCAGTTAGAGCTGTAGTCTATGTATAGAGAATGCAATTATTTGTGGTAAATTCTCCCCCTTTTATTGAGGACCTAATGTTAATGAGACAAAATTTTGAAGAGCACTTTTATTAGTCATTTACTATTTATGTCACGATTCTGAGTCAGAATGGAATTTTGGGTTGGACGCAAAGCTCAGGAAACCATTTCAGGATGACAGGACACAGAATTCATGAAATGGTGCATGGCCCTGATTCCTTAAAGAACATAAGGGAAATTACCACCACTACTTCTATTCAGTGAGATGACTGGTAATAATACCTGGCTTTGTTATTTTCCATCTCACTACTGTCATTAGGCACAAGGCTGGAGTCCGTGTCAGTTCAGGACTATATGCTATATTCTTAGGAGCACATTTTTCTTTTTCTTCTGATTTCCTACACTTTTCAGTTTCATTATTTTTCTTCTTTGCCTCCTACTTTTTTTCTTTTCAATATTCAGTGCCAAGTACTAAAGATATGTGGATAGCCCATGAGAACTACATAACATGAAATTTGAAGGCATAGCATAATGTTTTTATTATCAACCCTGATAATGTTTATTGTGGATTTTAATTATGGATATAGTATAAATTATAAAGGGACAGAATAGCATTGCTGTTAAGAACACAGACTTGGGGGACATATTGCCTAGTTTCAAGTGCCCTCTTCACACTTATTGATCTTGGGCAAGTTACTTAACCTCTTGTTGCCTCAGTCTTCCCATCTGTGGGCAGTAATAGTACCCGTATGGATTCTTATGAAGATCCTTTGTTAAACACATAATATTATACATTAAAATTAAATTAAGTTAAATTTTCTTGCTTTATAAATTAAGAAATGTGCTAATGTTGGACCAGCTTTTGTTTACAGACTGACTATTCTAGTTTTCCTACTGACTTGTTTAGTCTCAAGAAATTTATAAATTAGGCACTTAAAAGTAGGAATCATTTATATGGTTGTTATGGAGAAAAATTTTTTTTAAAAAAATGGAAGGAATAGTTATGATATCTTCTATCTTATGGCCCTGATGCCAAGGCAGAATCAGTCAGATTTTCATCATCTCATCACAGGTCAGATTTTATTCAATACTTGCCATAAAATGGGCTACTCTAGAATGATAGCTAAATTAGGCCAGTCCCCATGTTACCTCTCATGGGGTCAGTTTTAGGGTAGCATCTGTCCCTGTTTCTCATCTTTCAAACAACCTAGTTTCTCCCCCAAAGTTGTTCTACATTAGAAGTGTTGGTTTGATCTCTGATTGCTTTAGGTTTTCCCAGAGTGGTGTGAATTGAAGTTCTGTTTATGCTTACCTTACTTAGGGAGACCAGTGTTATATACTAGAATCTTCTTCTGACCAGGAAATGCTGAGCATAGGTATGAGACAGATATGTTTGATAGTTAAGAGTACGAACTCTGAAGACAGACTGCCTGGAATGAAATCTAGGAATATGCCACTTTCAGCAATTTAACTAAACTTTCTGGGTCTCAGTTTTCTTAATTATGAAATATCAATGGCTATAGTGATAGAAATGGAGAAAGAGGGATGGGTTTAAGAAATACAAGAAGTAAAATATTTGATGTTGATGTGGAATGATCCTAAGATGACACCAGATTTCAACTTATGTCACCGATCTTAAGTTTACAAAATTTTTGCCAGTTTTGTTTGTTTGTGTTTGTCTTTTATAGTTTGTTTAATGGACTGTTTAAAGGTATATCAGGCATGATTAGTTCACTGAAAAGATAAATGGTATGTCTTCTAGACATATTTTCAAGCAGTTTAGCTCTGAAGAGAATATATAGAACCATAGTTAGCAGAAGATGTGGATTTCAGGGAACATTTTCTTTTAAGATGAGATAAAATTGAGCATTATAATTTAGCTAAGGTAATAGTCAAAAAATGTAAAAGAGTGAGGATGGAGAGAATGAAGGTGTTTGAAATAACACGATATCTCAAAATGTCAGAGAAAAAGGCTTAAATTTTCATTTAGAGAAGAAACCTCCTCAACTAAAATGGGACGAATGGATGGAAGAATGCAGAGTTTGATTCATCTGCGAGTGGTAAAAAGAGGAAGTTTAGACAGTTCTTGCCTGATTGCCTTTTTTTTTTTTTTCAGTGAAGGAGGAAGGATCATTTGCTGAGAGGAGGAAGGAGGTGAGGCATATGGGATTACAGGAAATAAATCAATATGTAGAAGAATTCCTGAAGGAGTTACACTTAATAGGAACATATTGAGGAGGACCTGTCAGAGTTTAGAATCTGAATGTTTTATGAAGCTGTAACAAGATTGTGAGATTTTCTTATGCATTCAGTCAGCTGTCCAAGACCAGAAACAGAAAGCTAAATTGTTGGATTCATCACAGCCTGGGACAAAATGTGGGTAACTAACTAAGAAAGTTAAGTCCAATGGTAAGATACCGATAGAAATGGTGGCAGATGTGACAGACTCTGAGTGAACTACTGAGGGAAAATAATTAATGAACTTGGGAGAAGATTAATGTAGGAAGCTGCAATATACCTTTAAAAAATTCATAATGAAATAAGAGTATCCTGGAGGGATCAATGGCTACTAACTAATAAAAGTTAACATTCTTAATATATTTGTTGAATTTCAGTTAAGTCTATTCAGTTATATCACAGTACTTTGGACTATTAGAAAGATTCTAGAACCCCAAATCCCAGTTCTGCTCTGTTCTTCTCTAGCAAGGGGTCATTAGAGAAGTCACTTAAATCCACTGGGCTAATTTATTTATCTACAAATTATAGCACTATGTATTTTTGGTAAACATTTGATTCATATCAGGTGAATAAATTAGTAAATAGAATAGTTGGGATTTAAAGATAAAGTTTATGTAAGTTATTATAACATGTTTATACAACACTACATTTCCATTTCTCAGATATGTAAACATATATCCTATTTTTTTTAAAGACTATAGAGCAGGAAAATTCAGGTTCTATTTTAGTGACTAAGTCAGAGCTTATTAAAAAGTCCTTATCTGTAATGTCTCCTTTAACTAACTTAAATTGGCCATAATGTATTTCAAGTTAATTTACCCTGTTGAGTAGAAGTGTAGGGGAAGGTACAAAGCAAATATTATGTACCAGATAACTTTCATATCTCATTTCTCTCAACTTGCACAACCATCATTTGAGGGAAGTATCACTGCTCACATTTTATACTTGAAAATAATTAGGCTTAATGGAATCATATATAGTGGCAGATCCAGGATTCAAACCTAGGTCTATGAAAGATACCTGACAAAATCTTAGCCTTCCAGGCTTTTATATTTCTCTTAGTTTACAGAGAGATTGAAAAGTCTTCCTAATGGTAATACAGTTTATAGCAATATATTTCATAAGACCTATGTATACTATGTCATAAATACCGTCATATTTTCTCTAATTAGAAAAACTCTCAGAATAATAAGGCAATGAAAGAATGGAATTAGGGAAATATGAGATGGGAAACTTTTTTTAACTACAGGAGTTAACATAATTTATTATTAGTGAAAAATAGAATGGAAAACTCAAAGAGACCCCAAAACTTGCAAGAATTTTATATGAGAGATGATTGATTATATCAAAAATCTCATTTAAATAATTTGATTGGATTTGGGGGAAAAAAAAATTAGAAGATCCCTGCCTAACAATAAGAAAAATCAATTTAATTTAGATTAAAAGATTAAAGTTGAAAACCAACAATACAATATAATTACAAACTAAAGTAAACAGTCATCTGATTTTAGGCTGAGAAAGGTTTATGACCAAGTCCAAATGCAAAAAAAATTAAAATTTGATACATTTATTTCATAAGATTTTTAAAATTTAGTAATCAAAAGCATTAAAAAGGTAAGAAACTAGTAAAATATTGTAATTAAATGAAAAATAAATGATAATTAATACAATTGTTGAAATGCTTTCATTGATCAATAAGAAAAAGCTGAATCACCTAATGGGGAAAGGGACAAAATATCAAGAGAGGAAATTCACACACAAATAAAAGATAATTCATTAGCTAAAGTATATATTAAATATTTAATATTAAATATTTGTACCCAACCCTATTAATAATGAGCAACATTTTTAAATTAAATTAAATTTTCCATTTTTATGTTTGGAAAAATTGTAAAATTGTTAACAAATGTTCCCAAAGTCATAAGGTAGTGGGCAATCTCATTTACTGATATTGGGTATACATATTAGAAAAATCTCTCAAGAATAAAATTTGTCAATGTACATTAAAACCTCATATTTTTTAACAGAGTAATTCAACATCTAGTAATTATCTCATTAAAAATTCCAAAATGAGGAAAAATTTATGTAAGAAAATGAGTACTGTTAAAAACTGAAAATAACCACAAAATATAATTTTTTCCTGACATAAAACATTATGTTTGGGCTTCCCTGATGGCACAGTGGTTAAAGATCTACCTGCCAATGCAGAGGACATGGGTTCAATCCCTGGTCCAGGAAGATCCCACATACCATGGAGAAACTCAGCCCTTGTGCCACAACTATTGAGCCTGTCCTCTAGAGCCCACGAGGCACAACTACTGAGCCTGCATGCTTCAATTACGGAAGCCCACACGCCTAGAGCCTGTGCTCTGCAACAAGAGAAGCCACCGTAATGAGAAGCCCATGTATTGCAACAAAAGTGTAGCCCCCACTCGCTGCAACTAGAGAAAGCTCGCACACAGCAGTGAAGACCCAATGCAGTCAAACATAAATAAATAAATAAAACAAACAAACAAAAACATTATGTTTTAGAAGAAAGGTTAAGGACATGATTTCAGCATATATTAAGTGGGAGAAAAAAACTGAATTCAAAGCAGTATATAAAGTATGACCCTAACTTTCTCTAAAATATTATCTATTTCATCATACTACTCATAAACATCAAAAAAAATATATGAAGGGAATACACTAAAATAATAACATTCCCTCTGGCTGGTGAGTTATTTTTTCTTTTCATTTTCATCCCTAACTGTGTTTTTTAAGTCCCTAAAATAAACATTTGTTTTAAAAATGTTATGTGTATGTGAACTAATCTTATACTCATTAAAACTTAGAAGTGTTTTTTAATAGATATAATGCTGTTTAATGCAATAAATTGTACATTATCTTATCTTAAATTTATGTAAATTTTAGTCGTTTCCAAATTTGCTGTGGTGACACACTCTTTTAATTGTCTTTGTCTTCTTAACACCCAAAGCATTTCCAAGAATAGAGAGAACAATCAAAGTTGGTTTAGCAAATGAATGAAGTTTGTATTTATATGCATAACTCTTTGGAAGATTTGAAGCAGACATTTAAGCTAACTAGATATTTTCCATTTAATTAGTATTTAGGAGGATAAGGAATATTGGGGGAGAATTTTCCAAGCAATGATTAAAATACCAATGTTGAATGCAATATGTGGCCATGGTTCTTGATTTTCTATAGAATATTCCAGCTGTGCTAATTTGTAATGTGTTAGGGGAAATAGGAAAATGTCAGTATCATCTTTGCTCATTTTGCAACACTATAATAACACTTTTTTGTTGTAAAGTGTTCTTATTTTAGTTTTCATTTCTTTGTTTTTCTTCTTCAAAGATTTTTGAAATTAGTTTTCCCTTCCACTATCTAAACAAATAATAAAATCAACTTAAACATTTTGATGGTAAGAAAAAGGAATGTGAATATAATGCCACCATATAATAAAATATGTCAGGCAAAACACAATTTAACCTGATATTAGTTCATAACCATGAAACACAAGAGATTATAATGTACAGTATCCAAATAATACTTTAAGTCACTAAAAACTAAGGGTGTCACTGTAAACTTCCTCAAAATGAGAGGAAGAAGACATGGTGAATTACTAGGTATAGGTGTTTCATAATCATGATAGTCAAATGGCACATAATACTCTTCCAAAAAAAATTCAAATGTTTTAAATGTGTTACATTTCACCCTTAATAGCAATATAATGCCTAGAATATAGCACATACCCTCATTTTACAGATAGAAAAACTGATACAACAAAAGGTGGAATGAAAATCTAAAATCCCACAATGAATAGTCCTAGTGTTAAGACTGGATTTCAAGTTTTTGGTTTTATAATTATTTTAAGTGGACATCTGCACTTAGCCTTGCCTACTAGCCCCTGTAGTCATTATACATGTTTATGTGACTATTCTGAAATGATAGCATAGTGCCAAGGCACAGAAAACAGATGTCTTGTCTTACTGATTCCTTTTAATAGGCATTTCTCAAAACAAATTGTTCCTTATTCTCATTCTAACCAACTAAGCTGAAGACACTTTTTGCTTTTGATGTGATTTCTTTTTTTGCTGCTCTATGTTACAGAAATACATTTCTTCCTTTCTGAGCTTCAGCACATTAGAGTGATCTTTGAAGCTCCCTCCACTTAAGTTCTTCCATCTTTGTATGTTTTCTGTTATTATTTTCCTTTGAATTATCAATGTCTTTTGAAGAAATCCCACTGCCATCACACTAGTAGAGATTTTTGCAACCTCAAAACTAAAATACCTCAGGAACCTCTAAAACTGGTCTAATGTCTTTTAGAAGATTTTTCAGACCACCAGAAAAGTCAGCATCTATTAAATACTCTTAAAATGTTGCCGTGGTCATGTTACATTACTCCTCTGAGGGAAATCTTTAATTTTTCAATTACTCTATGATCTGCATTAAAAAAAAAAAATTATCCTGGCATTCAAAGCCCACCTATAATTTAATTCCAACATAAACTTCAACAGGGGTTACACTAGTGCCATGCATTGAACCAGAAGCAGTCAAACAAATTGCCATTCCTCAGCAGGCATCATTTTATAGGCCCTTTATCTCTGCTCTTTCAGACTATCTTTCCTCTTCACAGGGGTTTGATGTATTTGTTTATGTCTTATCTTTGAGTGCTTTGATACTGAGAAAAACAAACAGAATCTGTGTTTTATTTGTCCTTTGTCTGAATATGCATGTTCTCCAATGATAACCTTATTGTTCAGCAATTTATGACCATGCAAGTGATCAGGAAAACTAATGATTAGTACAGATGCATCATTCTGGCATAGCAGGTGACTCTTTCAACATTGATACTTTACTCTGAGTGGTAAGAAATTCTTAGAGAGACCCTCCAAAGGATTTTGGAAACAGAAAGCAAGATATTCAGATTTACTCTTTGTTGTCCAGTGTAAATTACATAGGAGGGAGGGGTTGACACTATAATATCCATCCTTAATTTTAAAACCACCATCCCAATTGTTATTTTCATACGAAATGGAATTAGTTAAAATTCCCAAAGATGTTATCCAACACTTTTTACCTATAAATACTTATGGTATAATAAATGGCACTTACATTCATTAGACCATAGCATAGTAAACAGTAGAAGAAAGTCATTAGGTGTTTAAGTGTTTGTAATAAAGAATCCGTGTATTAGATGACCACATTCTTTCTCATATTCAATAATACATTTCAATAAAATAGGGCATTATACAGAGTTAGGAGAGATTATACAATTGTTTACATGGTTTCTATTCATTCCATTTTTATTGTCAAGTATATTTAAAGCCAATTGAGGAAATAGTTGGCAGCTCCTGGATAACAAGAGAGACAGAGAAGTAGGCTTTGTCTGTGACCACCCAGTGCCCTGTGGATCTGTGATTCTGTTCTGAGCACTGTCACTTTTCCTGTAGGTGAAGAGAGGTGGAAAGGCTGGGAGTATATTGAGCCCATTTCTAAGAGGTCCTTAGCCGGTGGCTGACTAGTGGAAGCATGAAAGAGCAATTCCCTTGCCTAGAGCTGAGAAGAAGCTCGGAGCTCTCTCAGAAATCACTTGTACCTTGGAGACCCCTTGTGGTATCTGGCTAAACTTTAGACTCTGCCTGAAATCACATCACTGCTGGTCTTTCTCTTCTTTCCTGTCCTGTTTCCCTCATTCTCTTTCCAGTGTCTCTTGGAAGAACTTCCTTTAATAAAATACTTGCCCAAGATTCCTGGTTTCAAATTTGTTTCTGGGAAACTCACTGAGTTATATGGTTGATTAGTGAAAACAAAGTACGGAACATGCTACCCAAAGTGTAGTCCTCAAACCAACAACAGTAGCAGCATCCGGGAAGTAATTAGAAATGCAAATTCTGTGGCCTCACCCCAGATGCAGTGAATAAAATTTCTAGGAGGTATGTCAGAGAAATTTGTGTTTTAAGAAGTTCCCCAGATGGTTTTTATGCTTGCTAAAGTTTAAGAACCACTTGTCTGGAAATGTATCTCCTAACTCATAGCCCACAGCTTTTTAACATCTTTGTTTCTCTCCTCTACCCCTGTCTGTTCCTCTATCATTCTCCTCTCATTTTTTTTACCTATCTTTCCTTCCTTCCTCCTGTCCTCTCTCCCTCCCTTCCTTCCTTCATTCTTTCCTTCCTTCCTTCCAACTCTCTCTGTCCCTTCCTTCCTTCCTGTTATCTATTTATCTGTCTGTTCCTCTATCATTCTCCTCTCATTTTTTTTACCTATCATCTTTCCTTCCTTCCTCCTGTCCTCCCTCCCTTCCTTCCTTCCTTCCTTCTTTCATTCCTTCCTTCCATCTCTCTCTGTCCCTTCCTTCCTTCCTGTTATCTATTTATCTGCCTGTTATCTATCATTTATCATCATCTTGTTAACAAGACAAATAAATAAATAAAGCTATTTTTATTTATTTGCCTTTTCCTCTACCCATATTATAGGCTTGCCAATAACCTCAAAGAATTTCCTTACCCTCCTGCAGGGAAAGAAGAATGATCAGATTTTTCACCCCTGTACTCCTAAACAAATGATGAGCAGTTTAAATCATAAGTAACTGTTGCGTACTAGTTATTTGACTTCTGTTTTTTTTTTTTTTTTCCTTTAAGAATAAAAAACAATTCAAATTAGATATAGTAAGAAATGTAATCTTCTTCTAAATTTATTTTGATATAACAATTTTTGTGAAAAATATTATTTCACCAAGTGTTGAATGATTTAGCTGACTGCTAATTGGTATTAGATTGTTCATATTTACTTATTTGGCATACATTTTTGATAAATGTAATATCTTGAGAACTTGCTTTGTGCTAGGTACTGTTTTATATCACACAAATTATCTCAATTAATCCTTGCAGCAACCTTATGCATATGCATTATTATCATACTCATTTACAAAAGAGGATACTCAAGTTGAGAGGGATTAAGAAAGTTTCTCAGATTGTTTACTTTTATGCAAATTTCTTCTGGCCTGCAGACTCTAAGAAGATTTCAGACATGGCCAACTTGTGTATTCTTTAAAAATTTGTTTATAAGTTTAAAGAACTTACAATTAAAACTCCAAAGAGATTTTAAAAACTGGGAAAAGTGAGTTTAAATAACAGTTAGCAGGATAAATAGGCAAGAATATCATAGATTTTTTAAACAATAAATATGAGGAGTGACTTGCTCTGTCAGATACCTGATATATTCTAAGTCTGTAATAAGTTTAAAAATCAAAATGGAACCAGAATACAACAGTGGGTGAATTGGTCAATGGCATGTATATCCACATACGTGTGCATATATCTATGCATATACACACAATACACATTTACATATATGTGTTACAAATATACATGCACCAATATAGATACAAAAGTATACACACAGAAAGGTATGCAATACTTTTTTACATTGAAGTATCGTTGCTTACAATATTATATTAGTTTCAAGTATACAACATAGTGATTCAATACTTTTATAGATTATACTACATACAAAGTTATTCTACTATTATTGACTATATGACCTGTGTGGTACATTATGTCCCTGTGACTTATTTATTTTATAACTGGGAGTTTGTACCTCTTAATCACTTTCATCTGTTTCATCTATTTTGCCCTTCCTCCCACCTCCCTCCATTTGGCAACCACTAGTTTATTCTTTGTTTCTGTTTTGTTATATACATTTGTTTGTTTTGTTTCTTATATTCCACATATAATTGAAACCATTTGATATTTATCTTTCTCTGTCTGACTTATTTCACTTTGCATAATACTGTCCAGGTCCATACATGTTGTCGCAAATGGCAAGATTTCAGTCTTTTTTATGGCTGAGTAATATTTCAGTATATATATATATCTTCTTTATCCATTCATCTGTTGATGAACATCATCTAAATTGCTTCTCTATCTTGGCTAGTGTAAATAATTCCACCACTCAGGAGTAGAATTCCTGGATTATATTGTACTTATATTTTTAGTTTTTTGAAGAACCTCCATAATGTGTTCCATAGTGACTGCACCAATTTACATTCCCATGAATAGTGCACAAGGATTCCCTTTTCTGCACATCTTCACCAACACTTGTTATGTCTTGTCTTTTTGATGATAACCATTCTGACAGGTGTGAGGTAATACCTCACTGTAGTTTTGATTTGCATTTCCCAGATGATTAGTGATGTTGACCATCTTTTCATGTGTATTTTTTCTGTGGGAAAAAGGTTACTCAGGTCCTCTGCCCAATTCTTAAATCAAAGTTTGTTTTATTGATATTGAGTTGGATGAGTTCTTTATATATTTTAGATACTCTTTATCAAACAATCATTTGCAAACATCTTCTCCCATTCAACATTGACTTTTCCTTTTGTTGACAGTTTCTTTTGCTGTGCAAAATCTTTTTAGTTTAATGTGGTCCCATTTGCTGAGTTTTGCTTTTGGTGCCCTAGCCAAAAAATCTAAAAAATGTTGCTAAGATCTGCTTCAAAGAGCATACTGCCTATGTTTTCTTCTAAGAGTTTTATGGTTTCAGGTCTTACATTTAAGGCTTTAATCTATTTTGAGGTTTCTTTATGTTTTTTTAATATATTGTGTAAGAAAGCAGTCCAGTTACTTTTGCTTGTGGCTGTGCAATTTTTTAACACTATTTATTGAAGAGACTATTCTTTCTCCATTCTATGGCTTTGCTCCTTTGTCATAAATTAATTGTACATATATGTGTGGTTTTTCTCTGGGCCCTCTATTCACTTTCACTGACATATGTGTCTGTTTTTTCTGTGCCAGGACTGTACAGTTTTTATTACCAGAGCTTTGTAGTATAGTTTGAAATCAGGGAGCATGATAACTCCATCTTTGTTCTTTTAAGGCTTTTTTTTTTAATTTATGGCTGTGTTGGGTCTTCGTTTCTGTGCGAGGGCTTTCTCTAGCTGCGGCAAGCGGGGGCCACTCTTCATCGCGGTGCGCGGGCCTCTCATTATCACGGCCTCTCTTGTTGCAGAGCACAGGCTCCAGACGTGCAGGCTCAGTAATTGTGGCTCACGGGCCCAGTTGCTCCATGGCATGTGGGATCTTCCCAGACCAGGGCTCGAACCCATGTCCCCTGCATTGACAGGCAGATTCTCAACCACTGCACTTCCAGGAAAGGCCCCATCTTTGTTCTTTTGTCTCTAGATTACTTTGGCTATTTGGTATCATTTGTGGGTCCACACAAATTCTGGAATTTATTTTTTGTTCTGTTCTGTAAAAATGCAATTGGTATTTTAATAGAGATTGCATTGAATCTGTGGATTGCTGTGGGGAGTATGGACAATTCAACAATATTAATTCTTCCAATCCATTAAATTTCTTTCTTTAATGTTTTACAGTTTATGCAGGACAGGTCTTTCAACTCCTTGGTTAAATTTATTCCTGGAATTTTATTCTTTTTAATGCAATTGTAAATGTGATTATTTTCTTAATTTCTCTTCTTGATAATTTGTTATTAGTGTATAAAAATGCAACAGGCTTTCTGTATATTAATTGTATATCCTACAACTTTGCTGAATTCATTTGTTAGTTCTACTGGTTTTTG
This sequence comes from Balaenoptera musculus, assembly GCF_009873245.2. Taxonomy (NCBI): domain Eukaryota; kingdom Metazoa; phylum Chordata; class Mammalia; order Artiodactyla; family Balaenopteridae; genus Balaenoptera; species Balaenoptera musculus. The sequence continues at coordinate 23,022,259 of NC_045797.1, forward strand.
GTGGAGTCTTTAGGTCTTTCTATATATAGTATCATATCATGTGAACATTGACGGTTTTACATATTCTGTTCCAATGTGGATGCCTTTTACTTTTTTTTTTTTTTTTTGGTCTGATTACTGTGGATAGGACTTCTAATACTATGTTAAGTAAAAGTGGCAATAGTGGGCATCTTGGTCTTGTTCCTGATTTTAGAGGAAAGGCTTTCAGTTTTCACCTTTGAGTATGATGTTACCTGTGGGTTTGTCATAAGTGACCTTTATTTTGTGCTGTTTATATGAATTTTGCTGAGAGTTTATGTGAATGGATGTTGAATTTTCTTAAATGGTTTTTCTACATTTATTGAAGTCATAATGTGACTTTTATCCTTCATATTGTTAATGTGGTGTAACATGTTGGTTGATTTGTGGGTATTGAACCATTCTTGCATCCTTGAAATAAACCTCACTTGATCATAATGTATGATCCTTGTAATGTACTGTTGAATTCAGTTTGCTAATATTTTGTAGAGAATTTTTGCATCTAAGGTAAAATTTTAACAATTTATCAATTTTGTTTATCTGCTTTTGGTCTTTATTTTTTTTAGCTCTGATATTTGTTATTTCCTTTCTTCTACTAACTTGGGTTTTGTTTATTCTTTTTTTCTAGTTCCTTTATGTGTAAAGTTAGATGTTTTCTTGTCCCTTAAGGTAGGCCTGTATTGCTATAAACTCTCTTAGAACTGCTTTTGCTGCATCCCATAGATGTGGAAAGTGAGTTTCCATTTTCATTCATCTCAAGCTATTTTTTTTATTTTCTCTTTGGTTTCTTCATTGACCCATTGTTTTTTTATAAGTATCTTGTTTAATCCACTTATTTGTGGTTTTTTTTTCCATTTTATTTGTTTAATTAATTTATAGCTTCATATCCTTGTGATCACAAAAAAATGCTTGATATGATTACAATTTTCTTAAATTCATTGAGACTTGTTTTATGCCTTAGTATATTATCTATCCTGAAGAAAGTTCCATGTGCACTTGAAAACAATGTGTATTCTGCTACTTTGGGATGGAATGTTCTGTGGATATCTTTTTAAGTGGTTGATCCACTGCCTTCACTATATATTTGCTTTTACCAGTGAGATCGTTTCTCTCATTTATCTTTTAAATTTCTTATTATGGTTTTTTTTTTTGCTTTTTGCTTAAAAAAGACCCTTTAAAATGTCTTGTAAGGCTGGTTAATTGGTGATGAACTCTTTTAGTTTTTGCTTATCTAAGAACCTCTATCACTCCTTCAATTCTGAATGATACTTGCTGGAATAGATATCCTTGGTTGTTTTCTCCTTTCAGAACTTTAAATATATCATACTAATCCCTTCTGGCTTGCAAAGTTGCTGCTGAAAAATCAGTTGATAGTTGCTGCTGAAAAATCAGTTGATAGTCTTTCCTTGTAAGGGACTCTTTGTTTTTCACTTACTACCTTTAAAATTATCTTATTATCCTTAAATTTTGCTATTTTATTATTATATGTCCTGGCCTGGATCTCTCTGAGTTCATCTTGTTTGGGATTCTCTGTGATTCCCTGACCTGAATATCTGTTACCTTCCCCAGGTTGGGGAAGTTTTAAGCCATTATTTCATCAAATACATTTCTACCACTTTTTATCTCTCTTCTTATTTTGGGACCCTTCAAATATAAACGTTAGTATGCCTGATGTTATTCCAGAGGTACCTTAAACTATCCTGATTTGTTTTTTTTTTGTTTTTTTTTTTCTATTCTTTTTCCTTTTTCTGTGCTGTTTGGGTGATTTCCACTATTTTGTCTTCCAGGTAACTCATGTGTCCTTTGGTTTCACCTAATCTACTATTAATTCCCTGTTATGAATTTTTTTTTAATTTATTGTATTCTTCAGCTCTTTTTTTCAATTCTTTTTTATATTTCCTAATTCTTTGTTGAAGTTCTCACTGTGTTCCTCTAGTCTTCTCTTGAGTTTGGTGAGCATTTTATGGCTGTTGCTTTAAACTCTTAATCAGTTAAATTACTTATCTCCATTTCATTAGGATTTTTTCCTGGGGTTTTATCATGTTCTTTCATTTGGAACATATTCCCGTCTTCTCATTTTTTTTTGATTTTCTGTGTTTGGCTCTATGAATTAGGCAAAACAGTTACATTTCCCAGGCTTGAAGATGCATCCTTGTATAGGGCATCCCTAAGCAGACTGCAGGTACCCAATGGCTTTGACAGGAGGTCTAGGGTTAAAGAGAGCACAAGCCAATACTTTTTTGCTGGCATGCTGGGGTCACCACCTTGGCAGGGGCATCTAGAGTCGAAGGGACTAGAGCACAGGCTATGGCTTCTACAAGGATGCACTTGGGGTTGTGGCCTTGGCATGGGGGTTTGGAGCTGAATCATGTACATGCTTGAGTGCATATTGAGACTACCTTTGCAGGCTGGCTAAAGCACCATGTGCTTTTCAATCTGCTGTCTCTGTGCTGGGACTTGGAGCGAGTGAGTTTGTGCATGCACCCTTTAAATGTGTAATCTTGGGTTCCTACAGCCCTCCAACTCTCCTGCTTGTAAGCCCCACTGGTTTCCAAAACCATTTAAGGGGTTTGTCTTCTTGTTCCCAGTCCCCAAAACTGGTGTACCCAATGTGGGGCTTGAACCCCTTACTCCTCAGGGAGAACCTCTGAGTTCGTTATATCCCCTTCCTCTTTTGGGTCACTCACTGGGTTGTGGTCTTGACTAGATAGACTCTCTTCCTCTCCTACTCCTCTCAGTGTGGTTTTGTTCTTTATATCCTTGGCTGTGGAAGAGCCATTCTGCTAGCCTTCAGGATATTTTCAGAGAGAGTGGTTTTATATGTGGTTGTAGTTTTTGTGTGTCTGTCACAGGAGATGAGCTCAGGGTTTTCCTATTCCACTATCTCAATCCTGCCTCTGAAGGATACTTAATATCAGTGTGTGAGAATTGTTCAATAAGTAATATCAGTATATTTAAAAATCAATTTGGTTTAAAAATTGATACATTTTTATACCAAAATAAACTTCAAAAGGTAAAAATAATTAATAGAATTATAGAATAATTAGATGAAAATATAAATATTTTTATTACTTCAACATGGTGTCATTATCTCTACATACAAAATTCAGAAAAGATACATGTATACTGTTGTTTATTACAGTTTATATGAAGGAAAAAGTTGAAACAACCTGAATATTTTAAAAACAGGAAATACACTTTATATATTATGATTTAGCCATACAGAAGAAAACTACTTAGTCTTCAAACATAGCACTCTAAAAATTATAAACATTAAAAAATGTTTAAAAAATACAGTGAGCAACAAAGTATATATGCATTTTTATTTTTCAGAGAAAAAAGAAAATAAATCCTTGAAAGTATACATTAAAAGTTAATATCTATTAACTGAAGATGATAAAATTATAGTGATTCTTACTTGCATCTTTAAGTCCTTTAATTTTAATTTTTGCATTTTCTAATGTTGCTACATCTAACATATATATTGTAATATAAATAAAAGCATTTTTAAAGAAAATATTTTAATTCCTTTTTTAACATGTGTAAAACCAGTACTTAAAAATTTTAAAGCGTTTTATACTGCTTACCTTAAATGTTGCAGAATTCAAATTCACAGAATAAAATTAGTCATAAAGTTTAATTACTTAAACCTATTAATAAGAATATAAAAATTAGTTATAGCTACTTGTTTTGATGTGTTTAATATTACCAATTAGGCTCTTTGCTAAAAATTGTGCAATTGACTTCCTACTCTGTATGTTCTTGTTTCTCCATCAGTCAACTTACACTGAAAAGGCACTTGTAATAGCTTGCACCAAGGAACAAAACAACAACAACAACAACAAACTGTTTTCTTGTTTGTTTGTTTTTATTCTCCTTAACTCCTCTAAGTTTCCACTCCAGGTTGCAATAAAATCTTAGCCTGGTTTGGAAGATGGAATTGTTGCAAGGCTTAAGGGATCTCTGTACTGTCACATTTAGATCAATAACTCATGTTAAATATAGCTCTATTAAGCAGGGACAAATCTGGTCTCTCCTCAAATGTAAAACACCTAGAACAATGAGAACTTTTGATTACATCTAGTTTGAAGCAATTTAAATAAGATGGGTCATACATAACATTAATTGCAATTCCTGGAGTTTCCATAAAGATCCAAGGGTGCTGCAGATCACTTAATAATTGCCACAGTAATCTGTCTTCACTGTTAGGTCACTGAGGGAGAGGTTGAATTTACTCTTCATTGCAGTCAAATGTAGGAAACTAACACATTTTCTGTTGGCCATCTGGTGAATTGTACATCAAATCAGTAATATGACTTCACTCCTAAAATCTAATTATTATTCAAACATTGGTAAAGAGAACTAAACAAATAGCTTTAAACTTCTATTCCATAAAGGAAGGTCAGGCTCAGCATCAAGAGGAGAGTGAATTGCTTCTCATTAATGCTAAGCAGAGGAAAAGAAAAGTTGTCCTGAATCTTCCCTCATTCCCAATTGATTGACTAGGAATTATGTGATTGACTAGGAATTATGACATGAAACTTGATCTTTCATTTCCCATTTTAATTTACACTGTCACATATTTCAAACATGTAATAAAGGTGACTTTGTTAATAAAATTATACAAAAGAAACAAAGAGTATACTCAGAGGAATGTAGACAAGAAATAGCAGCTGTTCCTAAATGTATTTTATAGTAATCCTTATTTTGTTTTAAAATTGTTTTTACAAACACAAAGTACAGACACACATCCACACACACACACACTCATGAAGGAATTCTATTGTCTTATATATTCTTTTTTTCACATTTTTTCTTCTTGTTGCTATTTTGTGGTAGTATGATCCTCTTTTTGTTCCTAATTTGTTTGGTTTCTGCCTCTTCATTGCACACATTAAACATCAAGTAGTCTGAGTTAATGACTCAATATGAATCCTTCCATATTTTTCTCTATATTCATGTGTGTGTGTATGTGTGTGTGTGCAAACTTATAAATTCACATATATAAGGGTTTGCCATTCATTCATGAAAGTATATTATATTTTGCATCTTGCTTTTATCATTCAAATATGTTGCATAGAAATGTTTACAAATCATTTGGCTTAGTTCTGCTTATCCTTTAATATTCCATGGTACAGAAGTACCTCAAGATCATTAGCCATCCAACTACTGATGAGAATTCAATTTGTTTCAAGTCTTTTACAATTATACGGTGATAAATACTTCAATAAACATCATTCCACTTGCATCATTCAATATAATTGTTATTTACAAGAAAAAGAATACTTGAATTGGGGACATCTTGTCAAAGAAAATATGCATTTCAGTACTTTATAGATTTTGACCACTTGATATCAAAATGCACTGTAACAATTTATATTTTCACCAGTAAAGGTTTTGTTTGGTTATTAAGCTTTACATTTTTTTAGCAGTAAGCTCAAAATGAAATTTTACTAAATGAAATAATTTTATACACTGTGTATTCTTGAGTACTGATGAGTCTGAACAGCTTCATATATGTTTTTGGATTATCTTGTAGTTATTAATATTCTGCTTGCTGGTGGAAATAAGTCTTTGCAACTCTATTGTATGTACCTTTAATTTGTCTATGGTATTTCTACAAACTATTTTAAATTATTTTTATAATTAAATATATCTCCATTTGTTTCATAGTTTTAGGTTTCAAGTCTTGGTTATCCTTTAATATGCATTATGCATATAAGTTCAGAGAAATGTTAAAGAATTTTTTAACACTTAAATATTTATTTACTCCAAATTATTATATTTTCTCAAATTATTCTAAATTCATTCTTTGAAATCTCAGCATTATCAACTTCTCTGTGAGAAAAATTTATGAGAGGAAAAATTGAAGTTTCTGAAGTTAAGGTTCCCGTTCTTGAAGAGTCTGAACCTAGTTCTAGGGGAATAATTGGGAATTTATTTTGTATGTGGTGTAAAACAGGAGAATAATTTTATATTCTTCTAGTTAGCCATGTAGCATTCCTGATGACAATAATTTATAGTCCGTTTTTACCTACTGCGTTGGAATAACACAACTTTCTTAACTTACGTTATCATAAACATTGGAACTTTATTTTTATGAATTTCCTATTTTGCTCCATGGATTTTTTTTTTACAGTTTCCATATAAGTTTTATTGCATAAATTTATAGATTTTCTAATATCTGGCAAAGCATGTCCCTTTTTTCCATTGTTCTTTTGCAAAAAATATCTTTGGTTTTTATTCATTTATTCTTTCTTATAATCTTTAAGGTCATCTTATCTCCACCCCACCTTCCACCCCAACAACAACAAAAAACACATCAACAACAAAAATGTCACAAGTCATCTGCTTTCATAATTATTTTAAATGTACAGTAAATTTTGAGAATATAAGCCTCTGGTTAAGAGCATAGTATCACTTTCCATTTGTTGAAATCTTATGTCCTTCAAAAAGATTATTAGAGTTTTCTTTATCAATTCTTCTGGACCATTCTTACAAAAATTTCTATCAGCTTTTCCAGTAACTACTGCTGGAATAGAAAAGAGCTAGGGTTTTATTTTTTAATGTATTTACCTTGCATGCAGCCAACATACGAAAGTCGATCATTAACTTTAATGGCTTTTCACTAGTCTTTAATATTCTAAGCATAAATAGGGTATTGTCTTTATTTTTCTGATGTTATTTCATTTTCTTATTGCATTCACTAGATCATCCAAAAGATTATTGATTTTAAAAATGGAGCTAGCCAGTAGCCCTGTCCATCTCCTCATATTACTGAAATGCTTTTAGTGGTTTGACATTTATAATCATGTTTGCTGTCAGTTTTAATGGTCTTCTATTTTTGTTTTCTTTGGAGTTTTTATTTTAAGCGGCTGCTGTACTTTATCAAATGCCTTTTCATTTTTTTAATTAATTTGTGGATGTGAGATTATGTTGATAGATTTTTTTTTTATCTAACCACCTCTGCATTCATGTACTACATTCTACTTAAACATAATCTTTTTATATTAATGTCTTCTATTTGCTATTATTTTTGTATACTTTTTGTAACTATGTTCATAAAGTTTTATCTGTATGTGTTTATCTTTTAAATTTCAAACTATGGGTTCATTGACAATATTTGAAGATTGTTTATTAGCAAAAGGATAAAATAAAATGATAATCTCAGTAACAGAAATAACAACTTTAACATAATATTTTTTATATTTTTCCAGACAAATATTCTTTAAATTTCGACATTCTGTTTTGCATACTTGTAAGTTATATTTCACTTAGCTAAATATTTCTATCTTTCCATGACATTACATATGCTTCTACAATTTTATTTTAGGGTTGGCTTTGTGTTCTATTTTGATTTTATGAAAGCATTTTAAACTCTTCCTTTTGATTGGATCTTTATTTGATTTTTCCAGTTTTTCTTGTGAATAATACTGTTAAGCTTAATTGTCAGGTCAAAAAATATGCTCATTTAAACATGTAGATAGTTTCTGCCTATCTGTACTGTACAGTATAGATACTGCCCCAAGCAGTATATGAGAGAGCCATATTCTCTGAAACTTTAGCAGTAAGAGACTGTGTATATGTTTGTGTATATTCTGCATTTTGTTACTGATTTTTTTAATGTTCATTCATATATTTATCAAATATTTATTAAGTACCTGATAGGTGACAAGGCACTGTTTTGGTATCATTAACTATACCTATGTATAGCTAGATAGATATAGATATAAATAGATAAAATATATGGCTATAGATACAGATAGAGATACAGGTATCTTCTTGATCATATTTTAGACCAACGTTACAAAAATTGTGGTCTGCAAACAGATGTAGGTACACAAACATAAATTAAAATATTTAGAAATGTTTATAGCAACTTAACAGAATAATTTTATGTCTCCTGAATTTAAATATAAAAGATGTGGCTTGTATATGTATTTTTAATTTAATTTTTTATAATTACCTTCATTATATTTTATAAAACTTTATATTCATGACAGATTAAAAAACAAGTAATCTCTCACAATAAGTAGTTTGACAAACATTATTGTAGTAAATTACATTTTTTTCCTTTTGTAGTTACAAAAATCCACACAATACACATAACAGTAAATAACACACAAAACACATGCATAGAAGTAAATCCACATAAAAGTAATATAAATAAATAAATACTTTTCCATAGCAAGGGATAACTTCTGCTAATGTTTTAGTGAAGGTAATGTTCAGGATCCTGGCAGGAAATACCTAGTATAAAGTGAGCTGATTATTGACAGAATTTAACAAATAAACTACTTACAAAGGCTTCAGGTTAATGACAAAGGGAAGCTGAAAAACTCCAGGGTTGAGACCAGTGTGAAACCATCATATCTCCTGAGTCTGAATAGGAGGCAGTGGTTACTGGAAGTCTGTGTAAACTCTGGGTATAGGGTTTAACCACTTGACAGGAGTTATGGCCTTTGGTCAAGTCATGTAACTACTATCCAATCATAGTCTTCAAGGAGAGAGCTGAGGAATAAACACTTTCAATCTTCCCCCTCCTTTCCAATTTAGTCAGTGTCTTAGATTGGCCCAACCAGCTGGAAGCCAGGGTGTAAGGGAGCCCATTGATGTAGTCCCACGGCAGGGAGGAGAGGGTGGAGAGTGGATCTGTAGAGAAGAGTGAAAGATATAACACCTAATGCACATAATTTGTACTATTTGGGGTAGTGTACAAATTAAGAAATATATAAATAATATTTAGAAAATATTATCAAAATGTCTTTATATTCTGTAACTAATTTTTTAAAAATCTGTTATGGTGATTATTTCCTTTTAAGTAAATATATTTCTCAACATCATTTCAATAGCTGCTTGTATTATTATTACTATTTAATCAAACCTCTATTAATGGTTATTTAAATGTTATTAAATTATTCAATATTATAAGTAACTCCACAGTTGAAAATCCCAAAGCTACATTTTTGTCTATGTTGATGATTAGACAAAATTTGATTTCCAGAAGTAGAGTTCCTTTACTTTTTTGAAAATATTTAAAGTTTATCATAAATATTCCAAGGACTATTGTACCAATTTAAAATTCCTACTGACAACATATATGTGTCTATTTTTCCACATTTCGATTGCTCACGTCCACAGATAAGTACATAGATTCCTCCACACAGAAACACGCATATATGCACTTGTACACATCTATATCTGTCTGTCATTTTGTTAGCCATACTTCTCACACTTCTTAAATGTATGCTTATTTGATCGCAAATTAAAACATTTTTCATATCATATTAACCATTTGTATTTCTATTTCCTGTGAATGGCCTTAATATGGTTTTAACCATTTTTTTTTTTTAATTTTATTTTTGGCTGTGTTGGGTCTTCGTTTCTGCGTGAGGGCTTTCTCCAGTTGCGGCAAGCGGGGGCCACTCTTCATCGTGGTGCGCAGGCCTCTCACTATCGTGGCCTCTCTTGTTGAGGAGCACAGGCTCCAGACGCGCAGGCTCAGTAGTTGTGGCTCACGGGCCTAGTTGCTCCGCGGCATGTGGGATCTTCCCAGACCAGGGCTCGAACCCGTGTCCCCTGCATTGGCAGGCAGATTCTTAACCACTGCGCCAACAGGGAAGCCCTTAACCATTTTTTAATTTGGGTATCAATTTTTTAAAAAATGAATTGGCAAGAGCTCTTCATAACTTAGGGTTAATTAAAACTGTTATATTCACGTTCTTTGCAAAATTTCCCGTCAGGTATAACCTGCTTGCACTTTTTTGCATTTATTTATCTCTAAACACTTTAATTTTCTTTCAAATCCATATTTTTCTAGCACAATTTATGCCTGAGTATAAACTTGAAAAAGTACAGCCAAACAAACTTTCTCATATTCTTCATTTTTTTTTTATTTTCAGTAAAACTGAATTTTTTTTTTTTTGTTTACCACTCTGTGAATTTTAACACATGGTTAGATCCATGTAACTACTATCATAATTGGGATATAAAACAGTTCTATCACCTTACCTAGTACTACTCCTTCGTACTCAAACTCCTCTGTGCCTAACCCCTAGCAACCACTGATCTGTTCTCTGTTCCTACAGTTTGCCATTTTCAGAATGTAATGTAAAGGAATCATACATTAAATAACCTTTTGAGAATCTCTTCTTTTACTCAGCATAATATCCTTGAGATTTGCACAGGTTGTTGTGTGTAACTATAGTTCATTCCTTTTTATTGGTGAGGAGTAGTTCATTGTACAAAAGCACCAGTTTGTTTATCCATTCATTCAGTAAAGGACATTTGGATTTTATTGTTATCAATGTAACTTCTATAAACATAATGTACAAATATTGTGTGAATGTAAGCTTTCATCTTTATGGTAAATATCTAGGAATGATATCACAAATTCTTACGGTAAATGCATATCTAACTTTAAAAGAAAATGCCAAACTGTTTTCCATGGTAACTCTATCACATGGCATTCTCACCAATAATGTTTGGCTTTCTAATTGCTGCAGATCCTCACCAGCAAATGGTATTGTCAGAGCGTTGTTGTCATTATTGTTTCATTCAAGTTGGTATTTGGTGATATCTCATGATATTTTGATATTTTAATTTGCATTACCCTGTGGATTGTCTTTTCCTACTCTTATCATTGCATTTCTCAGAGAAAAAACAATTAACTTCAATAAAGGCTAACTTATCATTTTAAAAATGTATTCTCACAGTCTGTTTTTCATTTTAATTAATATGATTACACAATTTATATTTAATATGGCTATTAGACTGTTTGGATTTTACTTTTTGTTTTCTATTTTTCCCTTTATTTTACAATTGTTTTCTGGTTCTTTCTTTCTTTGAATTGCCTGCATATTTTTATTATTTCATTTAGCTTTTTATTGAGTGTTTTATTATTTGTATGATGTGTTTAGTAGTTGTTCTAGAGTGTTCTGCCTTTAGTTTTCAGCAGTTTGATTGAAATATACCCTAACACAGATTTCTTTGATTTAATACTGTTTGAGGTTCTCTGAGCTTCTTAAATTTGTGAATTCATCACTTTCACAAAGTTTGGAAGTTTTCTTCACCACACTCTTCTTTTCTTCTGGTAGTATAATAATACAAATATTAAACTTTGGTATTGCCCATAAGTCCCTAATGCTTTGTGTTCATTTTTTTCCTCAACTTTTTCCTCCCTGTTATTCAGATTGGATAATTTCTATTGCTATATCTTCAGGTTCACTCACATTTTTTGGATGTAAAAGTCCCATTCTTCTATGAAGCCTAATCCATTATTTTTCATTCTAAAACTTACCTTTACTTCTCCTATATTTCTCTGCCAGGACTTGGTGTGTCTTAATTCATTTGACATGTTTGCTCTTATTTATATATATATATATTTTCATTATTTATTTTTATTTATTTATTTATATATGGCTGTGCTGGGTCTTCATTTCTGTGCGAGGGCTTTCTCCAGTTGCAGCAAGTGGGGGCCACTCTTCATCGCGATGTGCGGGCCTCTCACTATCGCGGCTTCTCTTGTTGCGGAGCACAGGCTCCAGATGCGCAGGCTCAGTAATTGTGGCTCACGGGCCTAGCTGCTCTGCGGCATGTGGGATCTTCCCAGACCAGGGCTCGAACCCGTGTCCCCTGCATTGGCAGGCAGATTCTCAACCACTGCGCCACCAGGGAAGCCCTATATTGGTTCTTTATAGTCTTTGTCAGATAATTTCAACATCTATGTAGCTCAGAATTAATTAGTATCTGTTAATCATCTTTTTATTATGACATGCCAATAGGATATCTTATGATATATATTTAATATGATTTATTATGATAATGTCTTTTGTATGTAGAGTAATTTTGGTTTGTATTCTGAATAGTTTATTATGTTATGGAACACTAAGTCCTGCTTATGTCTTATAGAGAATGCTGATTTTTTTTTGCTTTCTCACTTGCTCGTTTGTTTGTTTTAGAAGGCTCGTGTGAATACCACTTAATGGTCAGAATGACACAAATTTTAAAATTTATTATTTATTTTGTATCCAGTTTTCCCATGCTTTTTTCTAGCCGCCCCATCCTTTCTTCTATTTCACCAGTGCAACAATCTAATTCCCTAAGGACTTTTGTATCAAGTATTTGAATTTCTTGATGTACTCTTCCTGCAATTCTACCTGCCTAACTTCCCCACTTTCAGATAGCAGCTTTAATCTTCTTTCTTCAGAAAAGCCTTCCCTGACTACTTGCATACAGGTGTACCTCATTTTATTGTGCTTCACAGATATCACGTTTTTTACAATTGAAGGTTTGTGGCAACCCTGCATCAAGCAAGTCTATCAGAGACATTTTTCCAAAAGCATTTGCTCATTTTGTGACTCTGTGTCACATTTTGGTAACTCTCCCAGTATTTCTAACTTTTTCAATATTATCATATTTTTATAGTGATCTGTGAGCAGTAACCTTTGATGTTATTATTGAAAAAAGATTATAACTCACTGAAGACTCACATGATGGTTAGCATTTTTTTAGCAATTAAGTATTTTTTTAATTAAGGTATGTACATTTTTTTTAGACATAATGCTATTCCACACTTAACAGATTACAAATATAGTGTAAACATAACTTTTATATGCACTGGGAAACAAAAACATTCAAGTGACTCACTTTATTGCAATGTTTGCTTTATTATGGTGGTCTGGAACTGAACCCACAATCTCCCCGAGGTATGCCTGTACTTATATTTATATCACAATTTCTTATTACCTCATGGTACAAAAATACAAGGGTTTTACCTCATTATTTGTCTTCATCATTAAGGTAAACTTATCAGTTTTTCAACATAGTAACTGGAACATAGTAGTCACATACCTAATAAACAAATCTGATATATATAGCTAAAAATTGTTTTATTATTCTACATTTAGAGTATATAATAGTTATAGTCATAATATTTTCAACTTTAATTTTTTTTTTTTTTTTTTTTTTTGCTTTACCAGACTTTTTTTGGGAAAGTCAGTACAAGTTACGCAAGTACTACTAGCCTTATATGACTAAAATTAGAAACTAAATTTTTAAAATAGAGTGAAAGATTATTATTACCACAGGTTTGAGATCTACTGGTCTTGAAAAGTTAATATACATTGGATGAAATCCCATAACTAACTTATGGTTAAGGAATCCTTAATATTTTAATTCAATAATATTATTTGCATTAATTTCTATGAAACATTTCATATTTTTCTCCTAAGGCAATCTATTTTATGATGAAGTCAAGACAGTTACATAGGATAACCCTATTATAATGTATGTTAGAAAACAGGAGAACTCTCCATTTCCTACAGAATGAATAATAATTGTATCTGTGTATTTCAGGACTCTTTGGGTTGCAAGTGACAGACACCCAGTGAGCTAACTAAATAAAAATAGAAGCTTTTGTTACCTCAAATGATGGTAGAAGCTTCAGAGATGATTGGATACAGAGCTTAAATTCAGTCTTTCCATCTACACCTCTTATATTTGCTTTCTGCTCAATACCAGCTTTAAATTCTTTTACTGTAAAAGAGTTTTAGTCATATCCAATATAACTGTAGCTCAATCTCTTGACAAGGGAACAAGATTGTTATTTTTTATCAAGTTTGGAATCCTTGAGAAAGGCATTAATGTCCTGGTTTGGATCATCTGCTCATTCTCAGGATTCTAATTGTGGCTACTGGCACAGGGTCCTAAGTTTGAACCAGCTTGAGGCACAACATACTGGTATGTCCCTGGAGTAGAGTTTGCAGAAAAAGTAGGATTCCCAAGTGTGCACTAAACAGCCAAGCAAATAAACAACACCATCTAGCTATCACGGTTTTCATCTATTAAATGACTGTTCTAATGGCAGATTATCCCACTGTACAATTTCATACACACTATTTTTCTTCAAACATTTACCCTCAAAATTAATTTCATTTCTATTTTTCCAGTGAAGAATCTGAGGCCTAGTCAGATTAAATAATTTAAAATTCAACAGTTAAGCAACAAAATGGAGACTTCAAGTCCTCTCTGAATCCACAATGGTTGCTTTTTCTACTCCACTAGATTTTCTCAAGTTTGACACTATTGATATTATGGGCTGAATAATTCTTTGTTATGGGGGCTGTCTTGAGCATTGCAGGATATTTAGCAGCATCTTTGGCTTTGACTCAGTAGAAATCAGTAGCAACTCCTAACCTGAACAGTTGTGACAACCCAAAATATCTCCAGACAATGCCAAATGTCCTCTGGGGTAAAAAAATAAACCTACCCCAGTTAAGAACCTTGAACTACACTACTGATTCCCAGAATGTGTTTTGTGTATGTACATTCTTCATGATGCTCTGTGGAAAAGAGAAGTTCTTCTTAGATAAATATGTTAAGGACACTCTTTATAAACTATAAACTTCATGGTAAAGTCCATTATGTAGTACATTGGTATAGCAAATAGCTCTGAGAAATCCTACAATAATGAAACCTGTATAAATTTTATTTAACTTAACTGTTCTTTTCTTTCTGAATCACCCAATAGTTGACACAGAACTTCTGTGATACTGTGATGCTTCATCCATCTTGATCCCAATGCCTTTACATATTATACTAAGCCTTTTACAATCTGTCTTTCACAAACTATTATTCTCTACAAGGAAGTTTTCCAATTCAAACTTGGAAAAGATCCTTTGGACTTTAAAAATGCTTTCTTTCTGTCTATAAATGCCCTTCTCCTTAATCCTGCCTGATAAACTCCTATTAGAGCCTTAAGAGCCTCATGAAAGAGTCACTATTCAATATAAACTCTCTAGTCTTCCCAGAAAATAAATTATTTTATCTTAGTAGCCTCTCAGCATTTAACCCAAATTGTCAGGACACATTTGGTTTTTCATTCATTCAACATATATTTATTGAGTAGAGTCTCTTGTGATGAATGAAAGCCTATGTACTTCTTCTCCTCATAGAGCATAGAAGCTAGTAGGGGAGAGAAAGTTAACATGCTATTATCAATAAAACTGTGATAAACATTATTCTAGGACAGGGTCCGCTGGGCCGAAGACAGCAGGAGGAGAGCAGCAAGTGAGCAAAGCTTCATCTGCCACTCCCCATGGCTCGCATTACAGCCTGAACCATCCACCCCCCCCACCACCACCACCACCAATCCGTAGAAAAATTGTCTTCCATGCAGACGGTCCCTGGTGCCAAAAAGTTTGGGGACTGCTGTTCTAGGAAGTATGGATTGTTCTATATAACCATAGCAGCTGAAATAACCTCCAGGTTTCCAAGAAGGAGTGATATCTCGTCTGAAACCTCAAAGCTAAGCAGGGTCTACCAGGACAACAAAAAGAGTAGCAGTATAGAGGAGCATCACAGGCAGAAGGAAAACATGAACAAAGGCTCAGAGGCAAAAGAGAACATGTTTCATTCATAGAACTGGAACAACAACAAAAATCCTAGGAGGAATTTATCTTAGATTTTGAGCGTGGGAAGGGTAATTTAGTACAGATGTGGATGTACTTCTCAACCTGGTTATGTTCAGCCAGATATTAAGGACTGTGTCCTAGTCTTCACATCTGCCCATGTGGCTAGCAAAGTGTTAGTTATTCACAAAATATTTTTGAGTAAATGGACCATTTTAGTCTTGATAACCCATAGGATGGTAGGAGATATGTATGTATGTCATTGTGCCTATGAAGGATTTCATTTCTCTGGCAGAACACCTGAAATTGGAATTTCAAAATGCTTTATGTCAGGATTTTATGCTGCTTGAATGTTCTCTTACTCAGAGGTATTTTATGAGGTTGTGTGATATGCACTGTTAAATTTCCTCTCTATACTCTGACCAAGTAACTTTTTTAGACTTCTTTTACTTTGAAATGTAGATCATGCTCTCTGAACAAGTTGCATATATTTATTCTATTAAGCAACTTGTAGAGTCAAATGCCTGAAAAGAATATTGAAATCATGAATCATGAATGCCAAATATTTAAATCATGAATCATGAAGGCCAAATTAAAATAATTTCTGGTCTCAATAAATGATAAATCAAGGCACTACACACACAGTGACACCATAATTTCTTTTATTTTTACATTAATTAGAATTCTTGACTCATAATTCCACCCCTACCAATTCTTCTCCAAATATAAGCACTCCTCATTTTCTACATGTGACAATGAAAGTGTTTAAAAAGTCAACAATCTGTGTAGAGCTTTACTGTGGTTAATTTAGTGTTATTTCTGCATTTATGTAGGCATTTGATTATTTGAACAGGAATACGTAACCTTCAGTAAGGATTTACAATGTGTCACGTAGTGTACTAAACTCATTACACGTATTGAGTTGTGTAATCTAATTGAAGATACCAATTTAAAATGGTTGTTTTGCCTAATATCTGTGACTTCATAAATTATGGATTTATACCCTTCTGATTCCAAAGCCACATTCTTCACCACTGCTCTATGCTACCACCTCTAAGAATGCATGGCTGAGGGTATATCTTTAACATTTATATTTTAGTGAAACCAAACAGATGCATACTAAGTTATCTGGCAAGAATAAAGTATACTCTATGACACCTATCCTCTTCAGGATGCACTAATAATGTTAATCAATTTCTTAAAAATCTATCAGAATATGGTGCATCACATTTCTTATGAAATTTGTTTTAAACTAGCATTCCTTTAAATCCATGTAAACTCATATTCAGACTATAGATTTATAGCCTCTAAGTGTTTGCCCATTTCTTTGGTCACAATCATCAATGTGTATCATTCTAGTTAGGAAATAAAGCAACATTCATTGGAGAGAATAAAAACAAGTGTGAGGGTTAAGAGTGCATAAGTTTCCCTGGCAGAAATCTTTCCTCTGCTTAAGAGATGAGTCTATTCTTCTCCTCCACTTGTCACACTATTCCCAGCCTCTGGGAGAGGAGATACAGCTCTAACTTTTTCTTGCCTTCTATCCAGTCTCCATATATCTGCCTCTGACCCATCTCAGGTTGGGGAGGATAAGGCAGCATAGTAAAGTGAGAGTCTTTAAGGAATAAGAGTCTGAAACCTTAATAAGGAGCTATATGGTCTCAAACACTCATTTATGCAAAAAGAGTCTCATTTTTCTCATTTCTAATTTAGGGCACTAATACACACATCTCCAATAGACAAGGTTTATCTAATTATTCATTTAACAAATATTTATTAAGCACTTGCTATATGGCCATGCTGCCCTAATGGAATTAAATGAGGAAGACAAATAGTAAACAAGTAAATAAATATGTAAACATACTATCAAATAGTGATAATTGCTTTTGATAAAATAAAGCAAGAAAAAAAAAAGGGGGGGGGGAATGGAGAGTGATGGGGAAACAGGAGAGGATACTTTAGGTAGGACTGACAGGGAAGATTTTCCTGAGAAGTTGGGCTTTGAATGAGCCATAAATGAAATGATACAGCAAGGCATAGCTTTCTGAATGTGAAGTGTTATGTTAATATTTTATTTGTTAAGTCTCTTCAAATTTATTCAGAGTGTGGGTCTCAGAGGAAGGAAATAGGCCAATTTCCTGGAATAATGAGATAGGTAAGGCAGAAAACATTAGGGTGAACAATGGCTATCAGAGACCTCCAGTTCATCCAGGCATAGGCACAAGGCCTTCTAATGCCTATAAATACCTGTGGTGCTTTTATAATATCTATTTAGTTATGTGAATCATTGGGCACTTGTAAGTTGATGGCACAATTAAATTTTGGCATGACAAATAATTTCACAGAGCCATTTCAAGGCAGTGTCTTATTAGTTTTATGTCAGCTATTTCTTAAATGGGCTACTAGTTAAAAGGAATATGAAATGGATTGGTAAAATGTCCTTGCAGTCACAGAAGCATTCTAAGTCTTTCCCTTAAAAAGATGGGTGACTACAAATTTAGACCATGTTTAAACAGTATGAACTTCGATTATGACCACATTGATAGGACATTATTTTTTGACCTAGTTGTTAAAGTAGTTTTTGTAAGAGAAGATTTATTTAGTTTAGTCAAAAAACTTTAAAACTATTTTAAACTATTTAAAGCTTAAAAACAATTTTAAGCTTTAAAGCAAAGAAACAGATGTACTAGACCTGGCTACAGCTGCAAGCCGGGACAGATCATGAGAGATCCTTGTGTGAACCACTTTACAAAGATCAGTGACCTTCGATAACCTCCAATATACTGATGTCAGAGAGAGAAAAAAACTGTTTATCCTAACACTATTAATTTTAGAGAAGATAATTAGATAAAAATATTTAAAATATATTGTGAAAAGTAATTTGAAGAAACGCTTGAGATTATTTTGGTATATCTTAAAAGGAGTTGTAGGAAACAGTTTATAGTTTTGGTCAAAAACTCATTTATGAGCTAACTGTTGAAAATCCAAGGCTTTCATAAGGTATTGTGAGGTAGTGTCTCTTTTTTTTTTTTTTTTTCCTCTCTCTCTTTTGTTTATTTTTTAGAAATAATTTCACAAAAGAACCGTACAATCACTAGAGTAAGGAGCAGCAAATTATGGCCTGCAGACCAAATCCAGCCCACTGCCTGTTTTTTATAAGTGAAATTTTATTGGAAGTAAGACACACCCATTCATTTATGTATTGTTTACAGCTACTATTGTGCTACACCAGCAGCACTGAGTTACTGTGACAGAGACTGTATAGTTCAGGAAGCCTAAAATATTTATTGTCTGCTTCTTTACGGAACAAGTTTGCTCACCCCTGCACTAAACCCTAACTTCTTGAGTGCAAAGACTGTTAGACATGACAAATTAACAAGGGATACTTTGCAAGAAGCTCCAAAATTACTTCTATTTGAAAACTCCTGACTGAAGTAGAGATGACTCAGTTCTGAAGGGTGTGCCAAGGAAATATGGACCCATTCACTACATTCTGCAGTGCTAGGTCAACAAATGCCTCTTTATGCCAAGGACATGTACTGAGGATTACTGTGTAGGGGGCATCACATTAAGTGTTTTATTGCAGTACCTCACTCAACCTCACAATTCACATGAGCAAAGTACTATGCTATTCCTATTTAAAGATGAGAAAACTGGAGTTAGAGCATTTAAGACCAAATAACTAGTGAATGTCAGAATTTGTGTAAATACCCAAGCTTGCCAGACCTCAAAGTCCGTGTTCTTTTTAGTACTAGTATTAAACAATATTGTCTACAATGAAATATATTTTTATACATTGTACTGAAAAAATATATAATTAAATACATTAATATGTAAATGATTATAAATCCAAGTAAATGCAAAAACCAGTTGTAATAAATTTAGGAATGTTGGGGCATTTTTATATTATTACTGAGAAAAATACTTGGAACTATAATCTGACCCTTCTGTCATTGTTTTCTAAGAATGAATATGATTAACAACGTTTTCTTAAAGCCTATTTAAAAACAGAAGTCAGGTAGAATTTGATATATGGTTTGGCCAAGGGAAGAAATCCTTACAATCAATTATTATACCATCACTATACACATATGAACCCCTTTGTTAGACCATTAATAATTTTTTTTTGTATTAGAGAAAAACCAAGTTCATAATTGTGGAGGACTCTTCTAAAATGTTTACTAAAAATTGGGGTTATTATTTACTTATTATGCAGCTCCTGATTCTTCTATTTTTTTGACTCTCACCAGAAGTTCCCAAACATCCAACTATTGTCCTTTGTGGCCTGCCGTATTTATTGTTTGGCTTATTTATAAGTCAAAATTCCAATTGTCCAAGTCTTATTGGAGGGATGAGTTCAAGTAAATCTAAAAAGATTTGTTTGTGTATTTTTTGTTTTGTTTTGTTTTGTTTTTATCAGATTGCAATATTTATGATAGCCCTTGCGTTTTGAAGAAGTTCAATTCTAGAATTTAGCCAGTTTCCAATATGTAATAGTTTTTCCTAGAAAACTAGGAATGCAAAGTTTTCCTAGGAAACAAATTGGCATTTTTATTATTTATGACAATATCTGTTGCTTTGCCCTGATAATAAAATTGGTCTTATTTAGTGAAAATACACTTTCTGTCCTTCTACATAAGTTTTTCAATACATATCTGGTTTCAGAGAGTTTTCATAAAAATAATTTACTTGTGTATGCCTATTTATTTGTTTAGGGAACTATCCCAGTTCCTTTCCATATGGTTTTGGCAGGGCTTAACACAAAGGACTGGTTGTCAATTGTATGTGCAAAAATTAAAGATCTTTCTCAGTATCAACTGTATTAAAATTTCTAGGAGTACAAGTAACCACAGGGTAGAATCACAGTTGGGAAAACTCTGAAACCTCAAAGACCATTTCTCAGATCTTTTCTTGCCACATTCAGGCCCAGATTAACATAAGAGGTTCTTACTCATTCTGTGCAATCACATAACTTACAGACTACAAGTCAATTTGATCATGCAACCTCTCCATTTTCACTTATATAGGTTCATAACCTTTGTGCCCTTTCTCTCCTAAGGACAACACCCAATAAAAGGAGAGAAGAGATTGAAGGACCTGCTACTTAATTATTTACTATACACTTTCAATTATGGTATTTTTTTCCCTCTCCAAATTTTAAAAGTAGGACTGGGCAATCATCGTCCCTCATCCCATTGCCCTAGTTATAATGACTAGTACAATGAAGGGTATGCAAATCAAACAGGGTCAGTGAATCTTCCTTGGAATTGCTATATTAATCTTAGGAGATTGATTTATTTTTCCCTACTGGAATGGATAAACGTGTACCATGGAAAGAATACATGTCTGAAGTAAGAGAGAATAATCTCAGCAAGAAGAAGAAAGCAAATTTGGAAAGAGAACTGTAGAGAAAGAGAATGAGACAAATCAAGATAAAAATATTGTTTGAGTACTGAGTTAGATCCCTAAGGTCTTGTTTTCTTTGAATCTTTAGATCCATCCAACCAGTTGCATGTTTTGTCTTTCAAATTACATAAACCAGTGTTTAACAAATAGATTATTGCCGGCTTCCAAAGAGCCTTAATGAACAAAAATAAATAAATAAATCTTTAATTGAGTCACACTGCTTTATTTTGATAATGGATAAAGCACCATTTTGATATTTTGACAACTTAATCATTTCCTTTTCCCATAATATAAAAAGCACTGTGAAGTACTGGGCTTTGAATTTGATTCCACCATTGAGCAGAATTAAATACATGAAACTTCCTAAATTTTATTTTTTCAAATAAGTAGTTTGACTAAAAGAAAGTTTAGAACAAGTTTGTTTGTTTGTTTTATAACATAGATGAGTATAAAAGAAAAAAAGAACCCCAATATCCAATTATTTAAAGACAGCAACTATTAAATGTCATATTTTATTTGTATGTGTGTATATATATATATATATATATATATATATATATATATATATGATACACACACACACATATACATACATATAAAATAGAAACCAGATTTTTTTTCATTTTCTTTCACATGTTGTAGGAATTTCCTTACATCATTAAAATTCTTTGTAAACATAGTTTGAGATGGCAGCTTATCAACTTATTATTCTTCACTTAGTGTAGGATGACAGCCTTTGAAGGACCAATTTTCTCCCCACTTAGCAAAGCATAAACAATTAATAGTATTTTAAATATCACTATTTAGATTGTAATCAGCACCTCTGAATAAAGCATTATTAATTGGATGCATGTGAGTTCATTTTGTGGAAAGTTAGCAAGTGATTTGAACCATGTGGGCACATTATAAGTAACCAAGTCTAGGAAAGCAAACAATTAAATAACAAAACAACTCCCAAACTTTAATGCATGCCTAATCTATAATGAGCAAGTGGTCTCCCCACCTACAGCCCTGCCCCTCTGGATCATCCCCCTCCAAGTGACATTTACCAAGTGGCATTTCTAAAATACAAACTTGAGTCAGTCCCTCTGCCATCCAAGGTTCCAAATCAGTCCAGTCTGATGTTTAGAGGGGAGAAAGCTGAGTGATCTGATCCCGCCTTCCTTGCTCTTCCTGCCTCCTCTCTCATCCTCTAGTCAAGCCCGAGTCAGTTTCCATTCTTTCAGTTTCCTGACTCCTCCTTGCCTAGCTGAATAGGGATATTTTGTTTATTCTAATAATAATGGAATTATTATCTACTCCCATAACACCTTCATCCTGGTTAATCAGGTCATCTGGAAAAATTCTATACACTCTCAAGACCCCAAACAAATGCCAACTCCTTCTATGAAATTTTTCTTAATTTTTTTCTCTGCCTCACACACATTACAGTCAGAAGTAAATATCCTCCCCACTTCCCTCCCACGTGCTCCTGTGCATCCTGTTGTGAGGAGATCTAAGGCCCATGCATCATATTTGTTGATTTCCCTGACACCCTCATTAACCTGACCACCTTCAGGCCAGGGACCATGGTATAGGCAGCTTTAGAGTTTCAGTCAAATGCAGTCCAGGGAACCTTCCTTGGCTTTATTTTTTCTTTAACATTTAGCACTGTTAAACAAACTATAGGTTTTACTGGTACATCTCTTTTTTTTCTTTCCAGTTGCCAGTCACCCGTAGAATTTAAACTCCTGAGTATAAGATTCTGTTTCCATGTGTTCATGCCAGTA
Source organism: Balaenoptera musculus (assembly GCF_009873245.2). Lineage (NCBI taxonomy): Eukaryota > Metazoa > Chordata > Mammalia > Artiodactyla > Balaenopteridae > Balaenoptera > Balaenoptera musculus. The sequence continues at coordinate 23,044,862 of NC_045797.1, forward strand.
TTTCCCACCTAGAAGAATTCCCAGACCAGCACACATATTAGATGCTCACTTAAATATCTATTGAATGAAAACCTATATTTGATTAAAAAGTAAAAGGACACAGAGGTAAAGATATAACTTTACATGAGCAATTTTCTGGTAAGTTGGACTGAGTTCTGTAAAGTTACTCATAGCTAAATGTATTTTAACCAGTCAGTGGAGTACCACAGCCACTTCTGTGATGTTAGAGCACTTAGGACAAGCTACCTAAATTCTCTAACATCAAAAGAAGACACTCTGTTGATGTTAACATTTAATGGCCATCTCATCTGGGATTCACAAAATCCTGGCTATTCTCTAAACATTACAAGTGAGAAAACTCAATTCAGAAACATCAAAGATACCTGGTCAAGGTTCCCAGGTAGCTGATGGACCATTTGACCTGTTGCTGTCTCACTTAGCTCTTAAGAGATCTCTGCTGAAGGGATTCTATACCTAGAGCATTCACAATGCCTTTTGTGAGCATCAGTGCTGAAGTATAGAAGCCGTTCATCAGCTTATTTCAATTTATGTGCCTATGGTGCAGCCTGAAATCCCTAAATAGAAATAAATCACTTGCCAAGTTACATGAAGACTCCTGTGTAACTTCTCCCAACGACAGCACTTGTAAACCATATATCATAGCTCACTGCACTGTCCCCCAGGGCTTCACATTTTGCTATGAATGTATAATATTTCTAGAAAGTTATAGTTTTAGAAACTGTCATTGTACAGTTCCAATCCTTATACCCTCAAACTGTGGCCTGAATATGTTCTAACGGAATAGTTGTGATCAAGGAAAAAAAGAGGATGAGAGAATGAGGGAGAAGGAAGGAAAGAAGAAAGAGAGTGAGGGTGAAGAAAAATGACACCAGTTCCCATTACTGGAAATTTCCCTCTTCAACCACGTAGTTGTAAAAATGTCAACCCACACAGCAAGCTTCAGGATTCTCCATGGAAAAATCAGCCAGCTCTCTGACAGCAATCACATCTGAAGGGATGAGGTTACTATGACTGCCAGAGCAGGGGTTTTACGAGGCTGGGGTTTTGCAAAGAGCTATTATAGCAACCTTCACCTACACCTTTGAGCTCATTTGGACTTTAAATTTAACTTAATCTCAAGTTATATCAAGCAGGTTATGGAGTTAATGGATAAAACCTATTTGCTGAAATTATAACTTTTATTACCAAAATTAAGAGGTCACCAAGGGCTTAGCACAGTATGTAGTAAGAAATGCAATGCCATGTGTCTTAACACATGTATTTTGATAAAAGGCAGATTCTGGATATAAATCTGTGAAATAAAAAAAATCTGTCAAGTAGCCTTTCCTCCCCTGTATGTTTTCACCTCTCTTCTTTGTTCTCCTCCCCTGTCTCTTTCCTCTGACTCTCCTATCCCCACTCCCTTTTAAATTTCTCTCTTCTTTTCCCTCCTCCTTACTTCTTCCTTTCCTTTACTCTTTCCATTCTTGTTGAATTCTTATTTTCCTTCTTTCTGTTTTTCCCATTTTATTAATATTCCATTCTATTTCTCTTTACCTTTTTCCTTCTACATTCTAGTTATTGAGATTATTATTTTTTTTAAATTTTATTTATTTATTTATTTATTTATTTATGGCTGTGTTGGATCTTCGTTTCTGTGCGAGGGCTTTCTCTAGTTGCGGCAAGTGGGGGCCACTCTTCATCGCGGTGCACGGGCCTCTCACTATCGCGGCCTCTCTTGTTGCAGAGCACAGGCTCCAGATGCGCAGGCTCAGCAATTGTGGCTCACGGGCCTAGTCGCTCCTCGGCATGTGGGATCCTCCCAGACCAGGGGTCGAGCCCGTGTCCCCTGCATTGACAGGAAGACTGTCAACAACTGCACCACCAGGGAAGCCCTGAGATTATTTTTGAAGGAGATAACTATGTGAATATTACTGGGCTCCCTATTCCCCCCAAAACATACTACCTAGAGAAGATAGGCTTGCTTAAAATTAAACTAAGGAAAAATATAAAGCAAATGATAGATTACATCAGTCCAAAATGCTGAAATTACATAGAAGAATAAAGGATCACTGGTATAGAGAGGATGGGAGGGAGATGCAAGAGGGAGGAGATATGGGGATATATGTATATGTATAGCTGATTCACTTTGTTATAAAGCAGAAACTAACACACCATTCTAAAGCAATTATACTCCAGTAAAGATATTTTTTTAAAAAAAAGGATCCCTCAACTCCTCTCTCCTTTGTCCCTACCTGCCCAACTTATAATCTAGTGTTCTTCATTCCTTCTGTTACCTATAGAGAAGTTAAATTACTTTTTCAAATACAAAGTGTACCATGATTTAGGAGAAGTTTTACATAAGTCTTTATTATATATAGCCAAATAGCTCTTTATTGTTATTGATATTTTACTAATTACAATGGAAAAAAGAGCTCTACATCCACTGAAGTAGTGTATAATATTAGGGAGCTGTAGGAGGTGAGAGTCTTGAAATTATATAAAAACTATTTGTATCACATTCTCAGGTTACCCCAGTTTTCAATCTGTTATAACTTTTTAATATTTTGTACAATGTGCTTAGACCAACACATTACTTGATTCACATAGTGTTACCCTTTAGTTCCAGAGTGTATATAAATAGTTTAATATAATGAATTAACTGATCTCCATCCTTGCATCCATGTGATGAGATGTCCTCTACATTTAACTTAGGAAGAAATTCTTTCCCCTACTCCTTTGCTGTATCCACTTTAGAGAAGAGAACCACAGATGAAAAAAAACAAAATGGAACAAATCTTCCTTTTGCCTAAGACATGTCTTGCAGCAGAGACAGCTCAGGTCCAGGTTTAGGGAACGTTTTGCATTCTGGAATTAATACAGGCAGGAGAGGGAAATGGAAGCTCATATGCAAAATCAGGGAAAACAATTTTGTCAAATGATAGTTTCAAACTTGCACGAAGTAAGCATGACACTTTTGTGACAAGATGGTAACAGAGAAAGGGAAACTAGTCCAGTAGTATGAAATGCAGTATCTTTCATTCCATTGGCTGGAAATAAGGTTAGAGCCTATAGATTCTATTTAATGTAGAGATGGACAGAGTGGTGATCTATTTGGACAATAAAAAGTTAAACTATGAGAGGTTTGAACATGACATATAATATTTCTACTGCCAGAATCAACTCCAGATAAAGCTGATTCACTGCCTAAGGAAAAAAGCTTTCACAACAATTTTTACCAATACAAAGTACAAAGAGCTTAAAGCTGCAAAAATAGTTGGTATCACTTCAGAAATAGTGCCGTCACCAAAACAAACAAAAAGGGTAAATTTCCCAAGCCTCAACATGAAAGGGGACCTCAGAGAAGAAGTGGAGAAAATTCTGTTAGCAAATGGCTCACTGTAATTCCAAATCTTTGAGGGGAGGCTTGACCTTTTTCTCATGCTATTCTCTCTCTCATTCCCAAGCTGCATTTATTTTTTATGACATCTATACAATCGAATTTTATTTCCCTTCCTTTCTGAGGTCCAGAAAGCACAAGTTCCCTCCTTCAGCTAAAAAACAACTTGACATCTCTACACGGTTGGCTCATATGGGTCTCAAGCCCTTAATGTCTCCAAATGAACTTGCATATAACCTCCATACTCAGCTCTATCTCCAGTGCATTTCAAAGTTTCTTTGGCCAGAAGGATGAGAATCATGCTAGGAATATTTTATCCTTTGCTAACTCTCTGGCTATCTTATTTCCAGTTCCCTAGAAGAGACTGAGACAGGAATTTGGATACACAAGATATTCTGTATCAAGAGAGACAGTCCTTTAGAGACTGACAGTCATTGGCTTGGGGTGTGAGTATGAGGGATGAAGATAGGTATCTAACTTCTGAGCAGGTTTTGAATTTCTCTGTTAAAGGGATTAGGTGTAAGCCTAGCAACCTACTTAAACAGCAGCTGGTCCAGTAGAGGGGATTTGAGTAGGTCACCACAGCATCTACTCCAGCGACTATATCTAGTGTATCACCAAGTCTCATTAATTTTTAAATAATTATTGATTCAGCTATTTTCCTCTATCATTCTACCATTACCCTGTTCAAGGTAATAGCTTCGCTTTTCAAAACCACTAATATATTCTCCTAATTATTCTTCACAAATCCATTTGTATGCCTCTCTCATCTATCCTCCACAAAACAGTCAATGACTTCTTTAAGAAACAAAATGAAACCACTCCACTACCTTACTTAAGACTCATAGGATGAATTCACAAGTCTATAAAATGGTCTACAAAATGCAGTATGATCTGTATTGTGTCAACCTCTCCAGCCACTTCCCTAACTGTATGTCCCCTGACTCTAATTTAGCTACTAGAGGATGTTAAATTTCCTAAAAGCATGAAGTTGCTTCCTGCTTCGTGGCTGTTGTTCATGCTGTCCTCTCTTCTAAACACTTTTCTCCAGATGAAGCTAGTTCTAGACAAAAATCTTATTCACAGAGGACCATCCTCTTGCTTCCTGGAATAGATTTGAGTCTCCATTTAACTGCTCTCACAGTACACTACACTTTACTTTTGTAGCACTTTTGTCAGAAATGTATTTTTGTGTGTGGGTTTACCTATTTAAGTGTCTATCTCCTACACAGTCCACAAGACTGTTAAGCTACATGAAAGTAAAAATCTTATCTGCTTTATGTTTGCTACTCTGTTCCCTTTCTCCAAAACTCTGAAACACAAGCTAAATGCTAATAAATATATGTTGGGGAAAAAAATCAATAAGGTCAAATACATGTGGAATAAGAAGACAAAACCAGAAATACTACAGTCATTCTTATCTGAGCTCTATGATAACCCTACATTTCCAGCTGAGATTTATTTAGGTCTGTTTTTAGGCAGGGATGATGTGCCTAAAGAATCTGTATTCTGTTGTTTAGGAAACCTAATCTGAAAATGTTTCCATGAAAACTAATAAATGCAAGCCTAGTGCCAAGTGGCTAAAACAATTTAGTAACGAGTTTGATGTCTCCCTTGAGTACAATGGGTTGGGGGAATACAGTACCTCACAAGCAGTGGAGCACTATTCCTGAGGGATCTGGGGCAAGAGCCAGCTTTACAGAGGTTAGAAGAGGCAACATGGAAGCAGAGCATGATGGTCTAGGAGGTCGGGGATTTCCTTAGAAGGTGAGCAGGTCCTGCTTTCTAGGGTACGGAGAGCTTGAGAAAGATTAGTTGGAGGATTGTGATTGGTGCATATTAGGTTTCCTTGACAGGTGTTTAGATTTAAGTGTAGGCTGACTTAGGTTTAGATTTGTGATGTGCACCAGGACACAGGGACAGCCTCCATTTTGTGGGTCCTAATACACAAATTAACTTTATCACTAGTAATTATAATAAAAGCTAGTATTTTTTGAGTGATTATTATTACATAGGTACATTTCTAAGCACTTCATATGTTTTAACTCCTTTAATATTCATATAAGTTAGGAACTATTATTTTCCCAAAATTATGTTTGAAGAAATTGAGATCCAATGAGGTTAAATAACTTGCCCAAGGTCACGCAACTAACAATGGTGAAGCCAGTAATTAAGTCCAAGATTACTTTTCTTAACAGCCATGCTCTCAATCAGGGTTCCTATAGTGTAGACTTTGGGAAAGCCATTTGAATTGTAGCTCTGACAATTTAGCAGATGTGTGATCTTTAGCTAGTCATTTAACTTCTTCAAATTTGTTTCCTTATTTATGAAATGGAGGCAATAAAAGCCTTTGCCTCCCAGGCAGCATTTAACACAAAGCCTTTCAATTAGGAAACACTCAAATAATAATAACTACCACCATTGCCACTATATTGTGATTATGTGTTTGTTTGCAAGTAGCAGAAAGCCTGCATTAAACTGGCATAAACAGTAAAGGAAAATGATTGGCTCATACAGCTGAAAAGTCCAGTGTAAGATGGACTCCAGGCAAGGTTAGAGCAATGTGACCGAGGACTCAGGCTTTTTCCAACTCTCTGTTCTTCTGGTGTAGCAGCTTTATTTAAAGGCTAGATTCCTTCATGTTCTCAGGATGGTGGCAGACAATGTAAGTACTGGCTTCTTTCTGGTTTAGAGTAAGAGCATGTTTCCTCCAACCACCAAACAAATTCTGGGAAAGGAAGTTCTGGGATTTACTCTGTTCAGAATAACTTTGGTCAGGAAGCAAAGTGAACAGGAGATTGACATGAGACAATTGCAAATATCTGGGCGACTGCTCATTGGGGAATGATAAGTAGAGCAGATGCTGGTGTTTGATAATCAGAGCTCTCCCCAGAAGCCAATGCCACCCCAACCTTTTGTCTTTGAACAATGGAAAAAGGGTCGTTCTCCCAAGGAACTTCTGGATGCTATGGGAGACAATGATGTTGAATAGACAAGCAATGAATTTTCACTAAAAATTATTACCTTTATAGTATTTTTGTTTTTAATATAAATATCTATGTAACAGATATTTATTGTTGATGTTTCTGTTTTATACAACTGTTTATATGGAACAGAGCATTAGAGAGAGAGAGAAAGAGAGAGGGAGAGGGAGCTCATGTAGTTCCAAAGTCCCAACTCTGTCTTGGACCTTCTCTGGCATATGTATACCAAAATCAGAGGGATTTTGTAAAATTTGTGTGGATTCTAGTTGTTTCACTTTTTTAAACTAATTTTGACACCTGTTTGATGAAGATCTCTTATTTATATTTGGATCTGTGAAGGTTATTTTTACCCTAGATCTACGTAAGTGTTCCTGACAGAAGCAGTTTTTTCTCCCTAGAGCCATACCAAGCACTCTTTTTTTTTTTTTTTTTTTTTAAATAGTCAACCTACAGAGTTTGTATGAATGCATTTTTTCTCCTCATTGAATTCAGAAATGTTTCAACATTTGGGAGAGTATCTGTTGAATGAATTGTTAAATTTGCCCTATCATTTAGTGAAAGCAGAATCATTTTCAGTTTAACTGTACTAAGACGGGATCACATCTTGAAACACTGAGAGTTTAGTCTCAAAGTGTTTAGAAGAGCCAGATGCATAGGAAATGTTCTTAATGTCAATTTGTTTTACTTAAAGAGGTATATTTGGATCACATAAGAAGATGGAAAAGTAGCATCCTAGTGAAGCTTAGAGGAGATTACCCATTTATACGGTAAGCATATTCACTCTCAGCTACCCAGCCACTCCCACCTCCCAGGAAACTGTACTGGTATAATTAAGCTCCTTCTTCACAAATCTGAAAAAAAATTCTTTTGTAAACAAAGGGCCTGAATTCAAATGTCAACTCTATCAACTCTACTTTTGTGATGTGACTTTACCTTGATTACCATTGAAACTCAATTTCTCCATCTGTAATGGGGAGAAATTAATTTAAAAATAAAACAAACTTTTCCCTCCTGAAACTCAAAATTTCATATCTTAAATTTCAATTTGAAATAATCCATTTAATCCTCTCAAGAAAATGTAGAAAATGAGTTCTATTGAATTTACAGCAAAGCTATGTAGCAACAGAAGAATTTTTTGTTTTGTGTTTATAATCCATTAGGTCAAATGCTCATACTAAAAGTCTTTTCAATATCCCAGAAATAATACCTTGCTACATTTTTGAAATATCAAAAAATTCTAAATTTATTCTTTTCATGATGATCTTGCTTTAAAAATAAAATGCTTCACTCTTCCCTTGTTAAATTCACACATCAAATTTTGTCATGGTTAAAATTAACTGTCTAATGAATATAAAATATGAGGGTTCCCCCCCTTTAATCTTATCTCACATTCTTTTCAGAGTAAGAATGTGTTTTTCCTTTCTTCATTCATCCAATACTTATTTAGAACCTACTGTGGGCTAGAATCAGGCTACAGGCTGGGCAAGTTAAAACACTTCAGTTCAGATGTTGTACCGTCTCCTGTGGGGGAGGCCTTTGCACTTACTGAACTAACAATTGCCTTTTGGTTATGTAAGACTTATTTAGAAGAGAAAATACTCTCACTTATATACCTAAGGTTTCCAATAAAAGGCAAGCTGAAAAATTGATTTCCATTGCACACACACAAACACACATAGACTAAAACATTTTACCAGTAAAATCTACCTCCTGTTTCTCTAGGCTTCAATATGCAGAGGAGAAAGTGTGCAGGCCTGCAAGAGAGAAATGTGTTTCTATTCTTTTATCAGAGGATCTGAAGACAGACAGATTGAAATACATCAGTTTCTAGTAACCAGTAGATGGTGCTTTTAGTAATAAATTTATGAGGTTACTTGAATATCCTTTCTGTAGATTTTTTTTTAATGAAACTAACCAGAAATGAGAGAAGGTAATATTTTGCCATGACATGAAACAGTCTATATATTTTTTTGTTGTTATTAACATATTAACTTACAAAGCTCAGCATGGTTTTTCCAATATTCCTATCAGGTCTCTGTCAAATAATGAGAGGTGAAATATCAAAGAAGCTAAAGTTAATATAAGTCTTATAACACAATAATTTATTTAAATGCTGAATGCTTATGGAATTGGAGTAATCTAACAGCCAGCATTAACTCCAATTACAGATAAACTCACATGTATTGTTTTAACTCATGCTGACTTGGTAACATTTTTGTATGTGTGTATAATATTTTTCAATATTAAAAATTAAAACTTTACATGGCTCGTATAGGAAAAATTGCCATGAATTTAAGCTTTTTGACCTCTTAAACTATATTCGCATTTGCTCTTGGCATGTTTTATTTGACCTCTTTCTTTGGTTGTGGACTTCATTTATCTTATATCAACCTAATTGTATTATGCTCTTCCAGTCTTGGCTACCACATTTTAAAGAAATAAATGTCATCTCAAGTTTACCAAGGGAATCTGCTTCTTAAATTGGGCGGGGGTAACTTCCAATAGTAAGAGTAATAGTAAAATTTAAAATAGTAAAAACATTTCCATTTACCCTAATACCTGATTTTTATATTTCATTTGAACAAGCATCATAGGCATAAATATGAATTATTCGGTGTGAACATTTTGGGATAGTGACCAAGTGTTACTTCTATGATATTTTCAAGGATGTAACCTACTCTGAGAAGCAAGGATAAAATAAGTCAGAATAATATCATATACCTCATGATAGGAAGCACTGAGAAAGGCTCTGTACTATTCTTACCATAATTTCAATCTAGTCATGAGAAAATGTCAGATAAACCCAAATTGAGGGACATTCTACAAAATAATTGACCAGCATTCATCAAAATCATCAGAATCATAAAGCAGAAGGAAGTTTGAGGAATTGTCACAGATTGGAGGAACCTAAGGAGAATTGACCACTATGGGCAATGTAGGAGGCTGGATTGGATTCTGTACCTAAAAACTAATATAGGTGGGAAAACTGGCAAATTTCAAAGAATATCAGTAAGTCATTTTAAAATATTGTATTAATGTAATTTCCTAGCTTCTATCATTGTTCTGTAGTCATATAAACTGTTAACGATAGAGGAATCTGGGTGAAAGTATAAAGACACTCTGTGCTATTTTTGCAACTTTTCTGTAAGTCTGACATTATTTCAAGATAAATAATAAAGACTGAGCAGATGGGTATATAAATAATCCATAATGCTCAGAATTTTACAGAAGTCTAACAGGTTTAACTTAGCTTTCAAGTCTTCTTTCTTACAAATCTTTATATTAGTCTAGCTCCAAATGAGAGTTGGTGATGCCACATAAATAAATTGATACCACCTGTTCCTTTACCCAAATTCGATTAACTATCCTATTTCAAGCCAAAAAGATATTAAGTAAGGAGTTTATTAGATTTCAGATCTGGCCCTTGAAAAGAGTAGTTATATTTTCCAGGTGTCATTTTAATTTTCAGCTAAAGGTAACGTGATCTGCAGCAGTTCTATGGAAGTATTGGTCTGAGTTTTCTTTCCCATGGTGCTTTTAAGTTCATAAATATGTAGTTTGAGTTTCCTGTGTGTCTCCACATGAGTCACATGTAACAATTTAACAATATGTCATTCATGTCAAGAGACTTACCATATAAACATGCTTTAAATAAAACTGAGTGTTAGAAATTTAAATGAAAATGTTGATTTGGAGAGGAAAACAATAATACAGTTATAACTATAGTTATATTATAACTATAATACACTAGTTTTATGTATTCTGAACAAAAAAAATTCTCCATATGAGTCTTTATTAACATCATTACCAACCCATGGTGAGTCCACATTATTTTGGAGTTCTTAGAGGAGAGTTTTTTTCTTTTTCAATAAACAACATGCAGGCAGTGGTTTTAAGTTTTATCTATGTGGAGAACAGAAATAAAGTCCCATGTATTTATTAAAAGAGTCAAACAGAAAAAGATGGCCTTCCAGCCTCCTACTAGTTCCCACTACATCAGTGGACTGTCTGAACTGACTGGTGGTTTACTAACTCTCTGGGAGTGATACATAGCATTATCTAATTTTAAGAATACCACTTGACAACTAAAAGAGGAAAATATGTAAGAAAAAAATGTCTATTTGGGACATGGGATAGTCTTACAAATATAAAACTATAGAGGAAACTATTATATTAATTTGGAGATAACAAAATTTACTATAGACCTATAGATAGGAGTTAATGAGAGTTCATAGGAAAAAAGTCAAAAAAGCTAAAAGAAAGCAGTCAAGGGTGTCTAAAAAGAAGACATCAAACAATATAGAAATATTTATTTTAATTTCTTCTAGAAAAATAATGACCTAGAAGAAACTCTTGCTTTTTAACTAGCAGATGAATACCAAAGTTGATTACTTTGGTCATTTTTATATATTTTGTGATTAGTTATGAAATGGCAGAAAACTGCAAAGATGATCCATCACAGTTAATGTTTTTTATTATGCATTTTAGACTGCTAACTAGCCCCCTTGATAGAGAAGTTACGGATTACGATGTATAAATTGTTGTACTTTTTTTTCACTTCACATTTATCATGAAAATTTTCTCAAACTATAAAAGGTTCTTAAATGTGATTCTAAACGTTTATATAGTTGTATAATGCTTCATTTAAGTTATCTCCTATAATTTGGTTTCTCAGGGTTGATTCCAATAATAAAAATAATGATATAATAATATTAAAAATAGAGTTGGGTTAAACATCAGTGCTGATTAATATTTGCTGATGTTGAACAATTTCTTAGCCTTAAAAGTAGGCACAATATATATTTTTTTTAATATTTAATGTCATATTGCCCTCCAGAAATATAATAGCAATTTATATTTTCACCCCTGGCATATGAGAATATTTACTTTGCCAAATATTTGCCAACACTGCAGAGACATTTTTTTTTTTAATTTATGTCACTTTGATTGCTAGAAACTAACATTTTACTGTTTCAACTTCCAGTAAAAAAAAAAAACTGACATGAAAAATTTTTTAGGTGTTAATTAGCAGATTATTTTTGTAATTGCTTATTTAAACCCTTAGAGTATCATTTCTAACTTTTACTGAGCACTTCTTATGCATCATTCTGTAAAACACTTTACCTACTACGTTATCTCCTTTGACCCTAACAACCATCTTGCTTGGGAGGTGCTGTAAACTCCTATTTACAAATCAAAAGTTGAAGTTTAACCATTAAACTTGCCCCAAATTATAGAACAAGAAATAAAAATCCAGCTCTATTTCTTGATGTTTTCGTGTCAAAGAGAAGTTTCTCAGATCCTCGAGAAAGACAATTCTGGCTTGTGAAACTGGCAGGAGGCTTTGGGTAGAAAAAGGATTTACAATTACTTTGCCCTCACAATTAAATTACTCTCAGAAATGGGAATTTAGAGGCCTAGAGTCAGGAAGAAACATGTCTAAAGTTTAGCCAAGCTGAGGTGAATTTTAGACTGTCTTGGTCATTCAAATAATCTTTGATATTCAAAGAAATTAACTCTCCATTAGTCATACTTATTGCAAATAATTTTCAACAACTGTATTTCACTTTATAATTTAGTAAATGTTATAGCAATAGCAATCTATATTTGTTATAGAAAAATGAGAAACAACTGAGTGGCAGGAAACCTATATTTAGACTATTTATTTAAATATGTTATGCAAATGAGTTACCTACTTTTTCTAATTAACAATGTATTTTGAAAGTTGTTCTTTGTAAATAACAACACTCTAGAATAGCATTCTAAATTTCTATTTGACATTTTACTGTTTAAGCAAACCCCTGCTATTTCATATAGATTGTTTGCAACCTAATAATAAAAATGTGTACATGCCATACACTACTACAGAAAAAAAAAATTTATCTGTTCCTAATAATACAGATGGTCCCCGACTTACAATATTTTGACTTTATGATGGTGTGCAAGTGTTATACATTCAGTAGAAACTGTACTTTGAATTTTGAATTTTGATCTTTTCCCAGTCTAGTGATATGGAGTATAATACTCTCTCATGATGTTGGGCAGCAGCAGTGACCTGCAGGCAGCCACAGGGTCATGAAGCTGAACAACTGATACACGTACAGCCATTCTGGACCCAGACAATCATTCTGTTTTTCACTTTCAATACAGTATATCAATAAACTATATGAGACATTCAACACATTATTGTAAAATCGGTTTTTTGTTAGATGATTTTGCCCAACTGTAGGTTAATGTAAGTGTTCTGAGCACTTTTAAGGTGGGCTAGACTAAGGTATGCTGTCCATAGCTTTATGTATTAAGTGCATTTTCAGCTTATGCTATTTTCAACTTAGGATGGGATTACTGAGACATAACCCAATGGGCAAGTTGAGGAAGATATGTAATAACATGTTGTTATTATTAGTTTATAGTACATACTATATTTTCTAAGGACTTTGCATTTAATCTTCTCAAGAGCCCTAAGAGGAAGGTACAGTTTTCATTTCTGTATTTCAGACAAGAATATTTAATCAGAGAGATGCTAAGTTACTCCCCTAGGGTCACACAGCTAGTAAATAATCTTGCAGAATAACTTTTAATTAGTAAACCTCCCAAACATAGAGCATATGCATATAACACTGAGTGAAAAAATGTTGATTGAAAAGAAGTAAATATGTTATGCTCCTATTCTTAGAAAACTGGTATAGATATATGTATAAAATTTACAAAAGGCTATAAAACAAGATCTGAACAGTGCTTACCTCTCTTTGATAGGATTAATTTTATTTTCTTATTTTTGTTAGTTAATATTTAAGCATGGATTGCATTGATAATATTACATAATAAATATTTATTTTCAAAAGTTATGATTGTTGAATCTTTGTTCATTGAACATTAAAGCACAGCAAAATATAAAACAAACAGAATATACCTAGAATATGAGAAGAACTATAATTGTAGAAACTCTATTACAATTTGATCATCCAAGAAAAACAAGTGAATAAAAATTATGTCTGACTATAAATAAGCTTGAACTGAAACATGTGAAAATTTATTTCCTACGATCATCTGAAATGTCCACATCTTCCAAAAATTACCTATTTGGTCACAGAGGATAAGTTACATTATCAACATTTAGAGATAACAGAGGAACTTTGGTTCAAAATTGAGAATAGCAATTTCCACTGAAATTTTTTTTTCATTTTACTGTAGACTTTTGTAATAAAAAATGAATAACAAACTTTGTTCTAAGAGGAGGGCAATAAGTCATTAAAATATTTTGATTTTGAGTGGAGCATAGCTTCCTAAGTAATTTGGATGTTACTAGGTAGCCTTTGGGGAATTATTGAAGTTTAAGGGTATTTTTTGTATTCAAAGAGAAATCCGTTGGCATTACTTGTTTTAGGAAGAACACTGTCAACAGTATGTGGGATAAACCAAAATGAAGGAGAGACTGGGGATAAGAATACCACACAGATGATTAGGATAGTAATAAAGAAACAAGAGGGTGCTAAGCCTTTTAAGAAGATGAAAAAGAATATGGAACAAAAGAACATCAGGAAGGATGCTCATGGATGTCAGGATGAAGAGAAAAGTTAGAGAGGGATAACACAGCAACAGCTTCCAGGAGGCTCTTTAGTCACTGAAGGTGGATTTTGACTTGAAAAGTCAGAAAATCCACCTCTGTGATATGGATTAGATCTTCCTAACAATGGAAGGAAATGAAACAACCTACAGAGATGATGCCTACTTTTTCTATAAATTTACTTATAATTTTATGCAGGCACCCTTGTCTTTCTCAAGAGCTTTTCCCTTCATTTCCAGAACTCTAATCAATGCAGAGTCTTTGGTACTGACTCATTTGACCTTATTCATGTGACTTCAACATCTACTCAAAATTCTCCCTTAACATTTGATGATTCTAAAAGGGCCACATCAAACCTCTATTCCAGTTTTTGAGTTATTTGAGCTAGTGTCTGTTTAATTTTGTTTTTCCTTTTTCAGAGTAGGTTAGGCTTATTAGTTGATGAATTTCCATTTACTTAGATAAGATTTTAGAAAGAACTTAAGGTTTAAGCCACATTATGAAAGTGTGTATGTGTGTATATGCCTGTGTCTATGTGTGTATATCTGTGTGTGTGCTTTAAGAACCACATAGGTAATTATGCAGAGCTGAAACATTTGAAGTATGGGTTTTGTAAATCATAGTGAAATAAACAAGAATACTTATATATTATCTAAAAAAAATATTTAAAGTGAGAAATATTTCTGTCTTCAAACTTTAGATTTTTAATTTGAGGTTCAAAGTGGATAATTAAGCCTCAATTATCTAAAATTATCTGGTAGTGCCCACAAAATAAAATCACATCTATATAATTGTGTTGATAACTTGTTGATGGGATTTAATAACAGCATTTTTCACTACTGAAACAATCACAGTCCAGAAGAGGTTGAAATACAACATGAGTAAACAGGTCAGTTTCACATCATTAAGAAGATTTAAGTGATATCTAATTAACTCTGAGGAATAATATACATTTGTAGAATGGAACACACTACTGAGAAATAATGGGAGAAATTCATATTAATGACAGAAATATGTGGGCAGTGAAATGGATTAAAGTCAAACAACCTTTAAAACATGGATCACATGTTTCAATAGCTTGGGTGTCCAAGGTGGGGGTTTGGGTTATGGGTGGAGTTATAGGAACTCACCAACACTCTAAGAGTGAGGAATGATAAAAAAGCAAAATGTACTGTGCTTGCTGATCATTTGTGGAATATACAGAGAAAAAAAAAAAAAATCAGAGTCCACTGTCCCCTGCTTGGATTGCCTCATATTCATTTGGAATGGCCAGGGTAAGAGTAAAACAAAATTTGCTTACATTTCTCCTGACAACTCAATATTTTGTTAGACTCTCTTAATTTTTAGTCATCATATTTTCTACCAAAGCCAGAATTCTCCATAGTCTTTTCCCGTCTGGAATTTTTAAAAATCTGTGTCTGACTAAGCCCTGAGCCTGCAACCAAACTCATCTTCCCTTCCTAAGCGTTTCTTCATTCATGCTCACTCTTTCTAGTGACTTTACATTGGCAGCTCATTATGACCTACCAAATAAACTTCACACTCGTCATCATTTACTTAACCAGCACATAATACACACAGTCCTTGATATATGCCATCTACTGTGCTAAACGCTTTACAACAATTAGACCATTTGCTTGTGAAAATAACTTTATGAGAGAGACAGGCAGTAGTATAATTGCCTACACTCTAAGGATAAGCAAACTGAGGGCTTTAAACTTGCCCAATTTTACACAGCCAGTAAGCAGAATTCAATCCCAATTATCCCGTCTCCAGAGGTTATGCTGTTAACCTGGGTACTTTGTTTTCTCCCACATAAACACTCACCTCTTAGGTTCTGTAAATTAAGTAATTCTTTCTGACCCCCAGATTTCATCTACATTCTTCTTTGTAGCCAGCAGAAAATGGGAGAGTTTTAATAAATCAAATATGATATACAGAGAACAGTATTTAAAAGGCCAGGTCTTTTAAAGTTCATCAGATTTCTACATTGCACCTTAATTTGTTAATCTTGGGCACAAATCTTGGGCAAGATTTGTTCATCTTGTTTTACAGTTACATTTGAATTCAACTCAATTTTTGCAAAAAAACCTTAGTACTGTCAAATAATTTCGGGTTATTCTGTGACAATATTTGCAAACTTGTACTGGACAATGAAAAGCCAACTTTGCCATCCAAGGCTTAAATTCATACTGAAAATTAAAACCATGAATTATTAGAGATATTTCAAATATATTATTATATTCTTCCTTTAAGAATGAGTCTATTTTTGTCAAATGGCAGGCTCAACATGATTTAAATAAATAAATATGTACATTTATATATATATAAATAAAATATGTATATATAATATACACACTGCCATGATTATTATTCCCAATGCTGCAATGTTTATTGTCATTAAAAAAATTGATTAATCATGGAAGTCTGGTACAGTATCGACATATTGGTTGTACTTGTCTGATCTCCTTTTCTGTAGCAGCTGCTGGGCTCTTAGATCAAGAGACACCTTTGCTGCCACATCAGACAACAGTCTTGTGACAGATGTTCTGTGTTCAGCTGAAGGAGCACAGAGGAAAATTACAGTCTCTCCATGCTTGTGAGACCACAGTTGAAAATGAGCAGTTGTCCCCCTTCCAGACAACTGTTATCAAACTCATAGAACCTTGACATAATTTGCAGCTGCCCCGCTCTAGAATGAGGCCTACATAGTACTTGAGGCTGGCAGGCTCCACACTATTGAAACACAAGTAGGGTCCGTTTTCCTCTTCTGAAAATTCAGCTGTTAGAAACAATGATTGCACAGCCAATGATAAAGACTGCCCCAAAGATTTTGCTCATTTTCTTTTAAAAAATATCTTTTTGTGAGTTATGTGTGTAATTTCTTTATGGAAAAAATTTTAAAATGCATAATAATGACAAAATGGAAGTCCCTAATAATCTTTTCTCATAACCATAACCATCACTAACATGATGTTTATCCTTCCTATACACTAACAAATGAACACATACACATTAACACACATACACATTTTTAGGTACACAAAAATATAAGCTTAGCATACATAGTTTTATAATTTCCTTTTCCACTTAATATTATCTCACAAAAATGTTACCATGTTCATAAATATACCTCTTTCTTACCAAGAGTAAGAAAACTTTCTGTAAACAGCAAGATAACAAATAATTTAAACTTTGCTGGCCAAATGATCTCTGTTGCAACTAATCAACTCTGCCATTGTAGCTTAAAAGCAGCCATAAACAATAGCTACATAAATGTGTGTCTTTGTTACAATAAAACTTTATTTACAAAAGAAGGAAATGTGCCAGAATTGACCCGTGGATCATAATTGCCCATCTGTGACCTACACTACATATTAAAATATTATTTTAATATTGGCAGAAGCTTCCATGATATGGGTATAGTATGGTTTATTTAAGCCTTTTGCTCCCATGGGGTATGTGCTTTCAGCCTTCTGTTATTATAAAAGCTCTTGCACTGGCAAGGATTCCACTGCAGGCATGCCTCTCAGTGCTGTGATTAGCATACCTGGGAGCTAGCTTTCCTATCAGTTAATAACTCCCCCAGCCTGACTGTACTTCCAGGGCTTCTCCTTCCCAGCCAGATGGCCTCAGTGAACTTTGGAATTCCTCCACTATGTTGTCTCAGGTGTGTCCTATTTTATCAGCAAGGTTAATTACAAGAGAACATTTGATGGACATGCTGTTTTACTATAGTCATGCCTGCACGTCAATACATCCCACAACATTTTCAGCATTTGGATGGTTTTTTAACATAGCTTGGAAGATCAGCGAAGTTTTCACATTTCCTAAGTCCAAAAGCAAGGAAGGAGAGAGTCAGACTTTTGTCATTATGACCTTCCAGAGTGACCTGTCCATTTGATTTTTCAGGACATGTTGCTATTTTAATGTCATTTAAAAGTGTGTTATTTGAACTGTACTCCAGTTTCTGCCTCTCTGAATTGGAAATGGCAAACAAAGAACAACATTAAGTGGGTTTATTTCTGCCCTTTTGATCTCGGCTGGCCTTGGCCTGCAGCAGCTTGAAGCAGGGTTTTAGTTCCTGGCCAGAGATTGAGGTTGAGCTGCAGCAGTGAGGGCACTGAATCCTAGCCACTAGACCACCAGGGACCAGTGGTGAGTGACAAGGCCCTGGCCCTTTGGCTTTGTGGAAAAGAATTCCCATGAAGACAGAAAGTAGAGAAACAAGTAAAGTGTTTATTAGGAGGAAAAAGAGGATGTGTGGATAGACACATGGGTGGACTCAGAGAGAGAGAGTCATGCCCTTGTGGTAGTTTGAATCACTTTTATGGGGCATTTCTTCTGGGTTTCCTTTAGCCAATCATTTTTCTTTGCCTTGTTCTGAGTCCATATTTGGTACATCTCAGGATCCTCCCATATGTGTGCACATCTTTTAGCCAAGATGGATTCCAGCGAAGAGGCCTATGGGTAGGTTGACATCACCTACGATGGGGTGGCACCCCCTCCTTTTTTGACCTTCAAGGAGCTTTATAGTCGGGAAGGTCTCCTTGACTTCCAGAATGAGAAATATGTGGTCTCTATCTTTTACCTGGGTAGGGCTCAGCCTCACCTATCTTCATTTTTGAGTTCAAACTCCAGCTGCTCATCCTGGGGCCCATCTGTCTACTGCCATAAATCTCCCCTGAGAGACGTAGACCCCAAGAAATCTTTATTGGGAAGATGAAGGGTGAAGGTCTGTCTTCTGTAGCTTCTCCAGGCTGGCAAGGGGCTTGTAGACCCTACCTAGCTGGGGTCACAGAGCTCTTGCCCTGTCTCATTATGGGGCCCCAGGGTGACTTCCATTGTTATTTCGGCAGGATCTGCTTTGGGGAGTAGCTTGATTCCCTGCATCACCATTGTCCTGTGATGCTGTAGAGAAAGCAAACTAAGTAATTAGATTAGAGAAGCTGGAGCTAAAGACTAGAAAATGACTATTATAATCAGACACTCAAGCAAGGGTAAGAATCTGGTTATACAAGGACAGCATAATTTTGTTAATCTCAGGCTTAAAATTTAGTATATTGCTGTATTCCTAAAATGGAAGGTCTGAACCTGTTAGCCCCAGGCCTCCTTCTTGGACAAAAAGATCTTAGTTGCAGAAGCACAACAGTAAGGAACACTAGGCAAAATAAAATATAAATCATTATGGCTGAAAAGAGGAAGTTTATGAAAAAATGGAAACATCCCATCAGAAAGTTTTTAATACCTTATGGGATCCAGGAGAACAAGCTGGAGAACCAGTTTTCAATTTCTGCACCCATATTGAATAGTGAGGATTGGTGGTTAATTGTCTGCTGAAGCCAGGTGGCTTGTTATCTAATTTTCTCAATGTTGGTCTCTACCTGGGAAGAAGTGTTAATGTATGTGCAACAAGTAGTATTGGCAACTGCACATACCCCTCCTTGTACTGTCAACAGATAATCTAGGGCCAGTTGGTTGTCAAGGACCACCTTGGTCAGTGAATCTAGAGACTTCTGTAAATTAGTGAGAGAGTTAGTGGTACTGTTAGCTATGGCAGTAAGAGTATGAGATAAGTTTCGATGGACATGTTGGTGGGTGGTTACTCCCCACCATAGTAACAAGGTGTACCGAAAGAAATAGGCGTCTCCATCTGAGATGCCACCATGTAAATATCGAGTTAATCGAGTGAATAGTTTTAATGAACTAGCCCAGTGCTTGGATTCATTTAAGGAGTGGATTGAGAAAGAGGTAATCAAGGTTCCCAGCATACACTGTATAGGCGTGGAGTTATTGCATAGGCAATTAGTGGCCTGTGGTTTTTTATCTACTTGGCATATGAAACGTATCCTGGTGAGGCACAATAGAATAACTCACCCAAGATTTTAAAGCCTAGCCATCCAATTCTATTGTTATGGAAATGTTCTCCAGCTACAAACCCAACACACTACATGCACGTCCATCCTGATATCTGCTTCTTCAGTGTGGATCCTTCTTCCATTGTGTAGCGAGTTAGAGTTTGAGCACAAATAGGTAACTGGAGTTCTGGCTTGGAGGGGGCCATTATAAAGCATTGGGGTGCTTTAGTACCAGTTCTTCCTCCTCCCAGCTTGACTTTGTAAGCAAGCAGGACCCTTTGGGGCCTTCCCAGGACAGGTCTTCCCCCATATATTCTGCTTATCTCCTCTCTGAAGTACCTAGATAATGGTATTTGATGCACATTTCCTGAGTTGGTTTGCAGATGTGACTCTCCCCCCAACAAATGGAAGATGTTAACTACTTCACAACCATGAGCACATAGCCCCAGGCCTCCTGGAGCCTGAGGACTAATAATGTTAACCCTTGTGACACCACCCTGCTCCCCCACCATCAGCCAATCAGAGAACTGTGCACAAGCAGATCACATACCCTGCGACCCTCCTCCTCACCTGGCTTTTAAAAGTGCTTTGCCAAAACCCTTCAGGGAGCTGGGGGCTTTTTAGGGCATGAGCCACCTCGTCTCCTTGCATGGCCTTGCAGTAAACCTTTCTCTACTCCAAACTCCCAACATTTCAGTTTGTTTGGCCTCACTGTGCTTTGGGCACATGAACTTGAGATAACAACTTCTCTTTCATTCTTACAGAAATTTAGGGCTTTGTTTTCTTTCTTTTTATGTATATTTTTGTTTGTTTTTGCAATTTGTGTTATCAATGCCAGAAGGCTCAGAATTTAAAATTAGGTTCTTTTTGTGATTTTACACTTATTGTTAGGTTTTGTTTTTATTTTATTTTTTTGAATTTGTGCATTCTACTGAGCTTTAGGATGAGCTTAACCCATATCTCAAATGCCAGAATACAGCATAATTTGATAGACACTGCTGCAGAAGATAATAGTTTGGACTTGCCAACTGAAAAAATTGCACAACCTAAAAGTTGAGAGTTATATTTTTTTGGCAGACTTTCTGAGGACTTAAGCCCAGAAGATAGCCTCTCAGATAACTCTGATGGACTGCTCTGAAGATGTAAGGGAGGAGCCAGGATATATACACGTTTTTGCAACAAAAACCAGGTAGTCAGAACATCAAAAGGCTACTGTTAACTAAAGAAAACCAGACATCTCAAGTTAATGAATTTAACACTTTTTATGCATGGGAAGATGCAAAAGTCTGGGCTCATTGAAATCATTCCTTTGATATGCACCATCCTCCACCTTTCCTACAGAACTTAAAGGTATTGTAATGTATATTCCTTGAGGAGGGGTGCTTTATCACTGAACTATTGTTCTTGACTACTCCTCCTTAGTTTCTGCATTCCCTCTCTTTGCTGACAAGCAAATGTTTGAATCTGCCCTTTGGAATTCAGGGAGGGTCAAGGAGGCTGAATGAAGCATATTTTCTAAAAACAAGAAACAGGGGCGGAGTGGTGGGGACGGACACAGAAAGGATTTGTACCCGGGAGGGTCCACAGGGTCCTGCTCCATTTTGAATTTATACTGCATATTATTAATAATAAAAGAAACATCCCCTTTAAAGTCAAATATTTCATTATAGGCTTTCATGCTTTTTAACCTTTTCCCAATACAGAAGCAAATAACATGACAAAATTGTATACATTTGTGTATGTGTAATAGAAGTGGCATATGTGTGTACATATATAATTGAATTATAAAATTTTAAAATAAATACAAATTATAAACATTATATCATATACAGAAAAAAGTCTATCTCTCATTTTTAATAAATGAAATCTGAAATTAAGATACTGGGTGCATAGATATAAGAAGAAGAAGCACAGCTAAGAAACAAAAAGTAACTAGTAATTCATGTATCAGAGAAAATTTCAGGTTGATCTCTAACCCTTTTATATTTTATTCTGTAGGATTTTAGTACTCAAACTAGACCTCAAAAATATATAAAAGCAGAATATGAATATAGCTACTATTTTAGAAACTATATGAAATGACAGTTTTTAATTTTACTATTTAAATGATTAAGAACATTAGAGCTTTCATCTCATCAGTTGCAGTTCACTGTTTGACATCTGACTTTTTTTTCTATTTCATTATTTTATAACCCGAAAAAAAAAATTCTTTGAAAAATGGGTCACATGTATTGAACTATTCTCCAAATATAGTTGTTTCTCATACCCTTAACCTGGGATAGGTAACTGCACCACAGAAAATTGCATTAAAATGATCCTTAATCGGCCTTAGGTTAACTGATTTGGGGAGGAGAGGAGAAAAGAGATTTTAAAGATTTATCAGCTGCAAAAGTTGAATAGTTATTTGAATACTAGTATTGACACATTTGCATACCATTTTGGGATATGTCTGCTCCCAATGCCTCAGGTGTGACTTAATGGAAACTATCAGGTTTAAGGTTTTGCAACAGGAGGCCCATCAGAAATATCTGAAAGCTATGGTAAATTGCAGTAGAGCAATTGCAAGGAGGTTACACACCATGCTGATGTGAGCTATTGTCTCTGCAACTTGTCATTGTTGAGTGACATGTCAGATGCTGCAGGATGCAAAAGGGCACAGAATTTGATTTCTGTTATTAAACTACAAAGGCCATACGTATTAAAATTCTTTTTAAAAAATTATAACTTTAATGTGGCAATTTCACTTAAAATAATTTATCTTATGTATATAGTTAGAAAATTACAGAATTGATGACAAAATGGAAAAAAAAACCTGAAACTAATTGCATATATATCCAAATATATGGGATTGAATAAACAAATTATTATGCATCCAGACAATGTATAATATGCAGCCTTTAAGGAGAAGTTATAGATGTAGACACATGGTCATAATGCCTAAGTGTAAGGAAAATACAGATTTCGAATGATGTGATCCATTTTGTACACACAAACATGCACATACTTTTATTTTGTCTTATCTAAATTTTCAGAATAAAATATATTGAATCAGTAGTAATGATTTTATAGATTTTTTTTAGAAGCTTGAAATGTTCAGGGTTGTTATTTTATTATGAGAACATAAAAGAGATAATTCTGGTTATACTATTTCAGCATATCACTTTGCACAACTTTCAGAAAACACAACATCAACCTTTTTTTACTTTATAATTTTAGGGTAGCATATGAAAAGGCCATCTTGCCAACTTTTAGTAGCATAACAAAGCAATGATTTTAAGAGTTCAGCAATAACGCATGGCTATGAAATGAAAATTTTAAAACATGCACAGACTGTTAAAACTATGTCTGTTGAATATTAAACACCTGAAATTGCTAGTGCCTAAAACACTTCATTTAGCATAATGTATATCAACTTTGGAACTATTTTCAGACACCAGCTTTTAATAAATGAAGTGCAAGGTTGAGAAGAAAGTTTACTACAAAATATTTTGTTTACAATGGAATATTACTCAGACATAAAAGGAAATGAAATTGAGTTATTTGTAGTGAGGTGGGTGGACCTAGAGTCTGTCATACAGAGTGAAGTAAGTCAGAAAGAGAAAAATAAATACCGTATACTAACACATATATATGGAATCTAAAAAAAAAAAAGGTTCTGAAGAACCTAGGGGCAGGACATGAATAAAGACGCAGACATAGAGAATGGACTTGAGGAAACGGAGAGGGGGAAGGGTAAGCTGGGATGAAGTGAGAGAGTGGCATGGACATATATACACTACCAAATATAAAATAGATAGCTATTGGGAAGCAGCCGCATAGCACAGGGGGATCAGCTTAGTGCTTTATGACCACCTAGAGTGGTGGGATAGGAAGGTTGAGAGAGAGATGCAAGAGGGAGGGGATATGGGGATATATGTATACATATAGCTGATTCACTTTGTTATACAGCAAACACTAACACAACAATGTATAGCAATTATACTCCAATAAAGATGTTTAAAAAAAATAATTTTGTTTTATAATCATTTATTTTAGGTATTACTCATATTGAATCTTTGTAAGACATGTGAAGTTAGAGAAAAGGTTTAAAATGGGGTTAATATTTGAACATTTTGATAATTTAAATTAAGCTCAAGCATGCTTTTAAACATGTTCCCAAGAATAACAATATTGTTTACAATTCAATTTTTTTGTAGTATGTATACAGGATTGGCATTTATAACATTAAAAAAATAAGAAATTTGACAAGAGGTAAACAAAATAACCTGATTCGTATGTAAGTCAATGAAGAAAACTAGACAATCTATGTTGTATTGGTGTTGAATTAACTAGTTCTGAGTTTCAAAACAATAATTAAATAATAATCTCAGGTAACTGAGTTTTATGTGTATCTTTTCAACCTTACTTTATATTGGTCCAATGTTCTCAGAGACTGATGTGCATTAACAATGTTCCTTCATTTCATATATATGCATGACATGATGTTCCTAATATGAAGAATTAATCCACAATGAATGAATAAAATGATTGGTTAATTTACACAGCATAATTATTGGTATATTACATAGGGATCTTAAAATATATTGTTTTAAAAAAATTTGGTATGCCATCCTAAGAAGATATGGAGTCAGAAAGGTGTTCATTTGCATTCTGGTCACACTATGTACTGTGTGATCTAGGATAGTAATTAATCACTCTGAGCCTAGTTTACATATATGTGAAATGGACACAATACTACTGTTACCAATCCAAGCTCAGTCTGCTCACCACACAACAGGCCAATAAATCAGGAGACGAGGTGTTGAGGCAAGGAACAGTGACTTTATTCAGAAAGCCGGGCATCAGAGAAGATGGTGGACTAATGTCCTAGAGTATCATCTTATCGGGGTTTGGATACTAGTTTCTTTTATAGAACAGAGAGGGGGAGGAGATGAGGAGGTAAAGTAAAAAGGCCATAAGTCTTGCAAAATAACTCCTGGTTTTGGACAGCTTTGGGGAGGGGATGTGTTAATTTCTTCTTTTCTGTAGCCATTCATGGGTGTGCAAGGTCAGGGTGTTTCCCTGTGAGCTGAACAAAGTCACTTTAGTTTAACATTCAGGCAGAGAGG
This sequence comes from Balaenoptera musculus, assembly GCF_009873245.2. Classification (NCBI taxonomy): domain Eukaryota; kingdom Metazoa; phylum Chordata; class Mammalia; order Artiodactyla; family Balaenopteridae; genus Balaenoptera; species Balaenoptera musculus. The sequence goes on from NC_045797.1 coordinate 23,069,779, forward strand.
CATGGTTCCCCGTGGCAGGCCATAAATGGTTATAACTATAGACAGAACAAAAGCAACGGAAAGCAAAGGTCAAGGTAAAAGAAACAGATCCAACATGGAGTCAGATTTTGTTCTTCCCTGTTACAATACCATTTCTTTGAAGGTTCTTTTAAAGAGTAAACGAGATAATGTCAGGTAAGCACTGATCATAATGCCTGATCACATACTAGTTGCCCAATACATGGTCGTTACTACATTAACACAATTATTGGTTGTTCTGGTACTAGTACACTTAGTCTGGTAACCATTGTAATAAACCGAGAGGCAAGAGCTATTCCCTTCTAGTTTTTCTGTCTGACTTCTAATTCATATTAACCCTCAAGTATTTTTTTTTCAGGTGCATCATTTGACTATTTTTTTTTCATTCATTTCAGATCATTTCTTGGATAAAATTAGTTCCACAAAAGTAGTTTAGATGATGACCACTTGCCACTTAATTCTACACTTCTTCTTCTGAGTTCAGGAACTTGGCATTCATTTCTCCTCAGGAGAACTCCTTTCACTCATTCAAGAAATTTTTGTTGAGTGTTTACCACGTGATCAGCACTGTGGAAAGAGGTGTTGAAGTTAGAGTGGTGTGGGATTCAGGACACTAATGTGTGTGATAAAATCTGTGCCACAGTCAGACTCTGCTAGGGTCCCACCGTGACAGTGGACATGCTTGTTCTAATTAATCACTTTCCCTATCAAAATAAGTATATAGAAGCCTTTGTCTTCTTGGAAATATTAACTACAACTCCCCTCTCTACTAAAATTTGCTGGTTGCAGTTAAATCTACTTTCAAATACCTACCAATAAACTTGTGACAATTACACTTTTTCCTGATGAAGAATGAAAGACATGGTAGTTTTGAGCAGGTGATTAAAACTTTCAGCTTTATATTTTAGAAAAATTTACCTGGGGCAGGTAAAGTAAAGAAGGGGCAGGATAGATATATAGAATTGCAATCATCCAGGAAAACAAAAAACTCTTAGGGCTTTGCCAACTGAAAAAAAACCATTACAACCTAAAAGATGGGAGTTATGTATCGTTTGGGGAACTTACTGAAGACTACAGCCCAGGCAACAGCCTCTCAGATAGCTCTGAGGAACTGTTCTGGAAATGTAAGGAAGGAGACAGGATATGTAGGAGTTTTGTTGAAAAAAAAAAAAAAAGGAAAAATGGTGGTTGAACATCAGAAGATTACTGCTAATCACACACACATAAAATAACAACAACAAACAAACAAACAAACAACACATCTCTCATCTTCAAGGAATTCATGGAAAAGACTCTGACAAGTACAGGTTTCTGGTAACTGACTATACTGCTGAACTGAATGAATAAGCATTTTCAGAACTCTAATGGAAAACTGATGAATTCATAAAAGTGCTAACGAAAGATCAAGATGGAAAAAAAAAATTAATTACATGGGACTGAGTGAACTGATGAGGATGATTATAATTTTTGTGACTTTCTGTTTGAATAAAAAAAAAACACGTCTCAAGTTAATGATTTTAGTGCTTTTCTTTGTATGGGAAGTTGCAAGAATGTGGACTCATTGAAATTATTCCTTTGATCTGCATTTTAACTATCTAGGGTTGATATCCTGTTTTTCTCCATCCTGAATTCCCCTCAGGGCACACATCAGGGTGGCTGCAGTGTCTGAGGGCTTGAAAGTAGACAGTATTTGTTTTTTATCAAAAAGGCAGGAAACATTCTTTGTTTACCAAAATGGCAGGCAACATTTTTTTTTTGGCCATGGCCTGAACAGTGACAGAGTCTAGCATATATACCCTAACCTACTCAGAACCTAGACACTTCAGCCTGCTGATCTGAGTTGTTTCCTCATTTTATCATCCCACCCCTTCCATGCATAGTGGTTTCAATCAAAAGCTAGATTATATTAAGACAGATTGTCTTACATTATCTAACATTATCTCTACACAAAGTGGCTCTGTCTCCTCCCTCCCCTAATACTGTCTGGTAGTAATTTCCTCAAATTCATTCCTCAGACCCAGGAAAGGGTGTGTGTATAAACATTTCACTCAAAACTGCTGCAGAAATCTCACTGAAGGTGTTGTAGTAGTTTATAGCACCTCCATCTACTATTGCCAACATAAGTCCCCTCTACTACTGTAAGAATTTCCATGGGATTTTACAAATTAGAGTAAGAGTGAGCAAATATTTATTGAAAACACCTCCCTTCTCCCATAAAATAGGGACTGTGTTAAATAACATTATTTACATGTTTTATTTAATCCTCACAACAACACTGATAGGCATATTCTGACTTCAAACTCCATGATTTCTTTTTGCATTCTATCACAGCTGCCTTAGAGGAAATCTTGAATCCCACTATTAATGCTATTGAGAGCCATTTGCAAAAAAGTCAACATGTTCAGTGATTAAAAATAAACATATATTTAATATAACAAAACTTTAAATTTTAAAATGAAGGGCAGATTTATCTACTATTTCTTAAAATAATAAGAGCTAGAAATGATCTCATGGATGCCACTTTGAAGCAAGACTGAATAGTATTGTGACACAATTCTTTATTTTTATATTAGATTTATATTTTACTACTTTAAATTTGGAACTCATTTTTTATTATTTCTGTTGAAAATTTTACTGCCCTGATGTGAGTTTGCAGTGATGACTAGAAGAGTATGTCTTTATTTCTCCCTACTCCTCTATTGCTCCTCTGATGCATGGAAAATGAGCCCATTTCTGCTTAGCTCTCTTTTTCCACCTAGATGACTTAGAAACTATGTCTAAAATAGTTTTTAAATGATTTCACCTGTTCTCATTTCTGGTGAGTCTTCCATAGCTTTCATTTTTTGAGGTGTTGCTAGGCAATGTCTAAACTATCCTTTATTTCTTGTGATTCCTTAGCTTCTCTATGTTACAGAATAAGTTTTGAGTAGAGGTCACAGACACACAATATGCCATTTCTACCCTGTGTTTGAATCTCTCTTGGCCCAAGAATAACCAAGCTTAATATGAAGGGAATATAGGATACTACTTATTTTAAGTTTTATTAGCAAAAATTCTGCCTAACAGTTCAAACATAGGGAGAAATATAATTACATGAGTATATTGTCAGCAGCCTCCTGCACTCCTATGTGTCTCATGGGGCAAAATAAAAATGACAGCAATTATAGTTCAAATCTCAGAGGGACACTAATGTAATAGTTTTAGCAATAGCTTTCTTATTTATTTATTTTTATTTGTTTATTTATTTATGGCTGTGTTGGGTCTTCGTTTCTGTGCGAGGGCTTCCTCCAGTTGCGGCAAGTGGGGGCCACTCTTCATCGTGGTGCGCGGGCCCACTCTTTATCGCGGTGTGCGGGCCTCTCACTATTGCTGCCTCTCTTGTTGCGGAGCACAGGCTCCAGATGTGCAGGCTCAGTAATCTTATTTTTTATAAAGTTGTGTTAATAACTGCGGTAATTAGTGCAATATTACATTTTGTTAGCAGTAATTACCACTTAATATAATCTATGTGACATAATGACATAAAAAAACTTCCTGAGACATATACTATTTCAGGGTAAAACCTCATGAAATATCATTCTTATTTATTGAATATTTTCTGATAATATTTTATCTGGTAGTATCTACTTAAATTTTTAGCAATAATTTATTTCTTTAGCTATGGCATTATATTTTTCAAATTTAATTACTTTATTGTATAAACTTAAAATTAGAAATTATCAACATTCAATGGTTATATGATTTCAGAGCATAAAAATTATCCATTTTCTTACAAACCTGTTTAAATACATAAAGTTAAACAGAAAAGCAATCATAAAAATTTCATGAAGTGTTTATTTCAGAGTATATTAAAAATGTGTAGTGTGATTTTTTATAAAGATTTATATCTTTTCTGTTAATCCTAGACAAACCACAGAGTTCAATTAACTTTAAAAGAGACATGGCCTTGTATGTATGGCCCTGTATCCTGTTAAAAAAAAAAAAAAAGAAAAGAAAAGTCTATCTCTTTAGAGACGTTTAAAGTGTTTTTCAATTTACTGCAACTGGAATTTTAGTATGATTTACACCTTTCTTTTAATTTAGTATGTATTACTATTTTTAAATGTGAAGGCATAGAAAACCCAGGATATCACAGAATGCCAGTTGTTATCCTAATCAGATAGATAAGGATAATTGATAAACACAAAATGAACATACAAATGTGCACATTAAATATATCTCTCAAATCCTCATATCAGAAGTAGTAGTTAATTGATAAATGACACACATGCATGTTGTATTTGATTTACAGATAGCAACAGTAGCTACCAGTTATTGAGCACTTGATGTCAAAAGCTCAGCCTCTCTGTACCACCAGTGCCAAATTGAATCTTGGAGACAGAGTTTTGGGTGACGTAGAAAAGGATAGCTTTATTGCTTTGCCAGGCAAATGGGGACAGAATGGGCTCCTGCACTGAAAAGCTACATGTCCCAACCAGGGAGGATTTGATGAGGAGTTTTATAGCAACAGTTCAAGGGTGGAAGTTGCTGACAAGATTAGGGTATGTGCAGGGTCTCAGGTGGTTGGTCTCCTAATCTTGGTGAGCTTCTCTGGTCCCTTTAATCTTGCCTCAGATGGTTTCTTGGCTGCTCCTCCCATGATTAGCAACTGTTTGAATCTGCCCTTTGGAACTCAGGGAAGGTCATGGAGGCTGGAGTCTTGCCTACAGAAACAGGGGACATAAAATGCTTCCGTGCCCAGTAGCCCCACAATGTCCTCCTCGGTTTCACACTTCCTTTGTGCTAGACACTGTATTAAATGGTATGCATAGTTATTATAGTTTATTCTTCACTCCAACTTTATGCGTTGTTTATTATAAAATCTATATTACAGTTGAAGAATTGAGCCACATATTAGGTAAACTAGCCCACAGTTGCCCATCTAATCTTTGTTAGAACTCATCCATAATCATAGGTTGTAATGCTGAATTGTCTTAACACTTAACTATTTTGTCCTCTGACTTTTATGTAAAAATACTTTAAGAATCTCACGAAAGTTTAAAATATCTCTATTTTTCACTTAAACGGTATCACCAAAAGATTAGCACAAGTCTTCCAGCTATGATGACAGTTCTGATTAAATAAGATGACTTGTGAATAATCATTTCTACAAATTAGACATAAAATATCCCCACATTTTCTAGAAGACATCACTTTTATGTACTCTATTAGAATTCACGGGCCTCAAACAAACTTTAAAAAAACTCATTATCACTTCATATCCTCACACTTGGTGACAATGTGTTGTTATGTCTCCATATGTCTGTCAACATGTTTTCTTTGAAAGGTTAAAGTGTTTCTTTTCAATAAGGTATAATGGATTAACTTCTCCTTTTCAATAAGGTATAATGGATTAACTTCTCTACATTTCTTATCCACCTTTTAGAGACTCAGTGTATCTCACAATGGATAATGTAGCAGTTTTACTTAGGCTTTTATTTTTCTTGCACTCGATTTTAGAAATAGATGGCTAAAAGTAGCAAATATTCTGCTTCCACATGAAAAGGAAACAATGTTCCAGTTCCTCTAGTCATGAGACTGAATTTTGAAGAGTCTATTTCTTAGTTCAGGAATCTTCTTGAATTCCTCTAAAGTTGAAATTCATTATATTTCACCACTCATAATGTGGTAATGAAGAAAACATAATTGTGAGATATATATGTATCAGTTATATATCCTGTGAGATATGTATATTGTGACAAGTCGGAAGAACTATTGTGCATTTCTCTTCCTTCTCAAGAAAGCCTATCTGCATTATTGCAAACAACCATGTAGAGTGTCACATTAAAAATTTAATGGTTATTACTATCTTTGTTTTCTTAATTTGCACTTCAGCCAGATTGTAAATTTCTATTTCATTAAAAGGAGAATATTTTTATACATTGTATGAACATTTATGTATAATGTTTTATATAAACCTTTTTATTCATCATCTTCTATACATTTTAGAAACCATGTTAGGTGCTTCTCATAGACTTTAATCATTAACAAGTATTTATCACTATTAAGTTAGAGTTATGATTAGTAGTAAGGCAAGATAATTTAATGTGCCAACAAAATTCCATTTTTTGGTTGGAAAATGAATACAATAATGGCATTGTTTTTATTCAAGGTATTTTTCCTCTGGAATGGTAGCAGCAGGACACTTTCTGATGAATGCAAGATTAATTAATCAATTGTAAACTTCATGACATTAAATTGTAGACAGGATTGGTTAACACATACTTAGTGCATTATTTTGGTTCATCAACTATCATAGTGGTTTTCAACTCTGGCTTTGCATAAAAAGCACCTCTAGAATTTTCAGAAAATACCTGTTCTTGGATTACAACATTTGAGATATTAACTCTGGAGTGAGATCTGGGAATTGATTTTAAAATTTCCTCTAGTGGTTCTCATATGAAATAATTTTTATAATCACTTGTCTATCTTAATTAGATTGTCTTTATTTGAGAATAGATCCACAGAGGACACAAGGTGATACTACTCCTGGTAACTGATTAATCCACTTGTTTATTGATCTTGGATTATTGAAAGGCAGCATTTACTCTCTTCTTATGAGTTTCTTACAGATCACATGCTCATTCATCATACTTAATGCCCAAGTGTTCTGTGTAGAATTAGAAATATAAATCATATCACTTGATTTGGAGAATGATGAAAGATTTTTTTCAAAGAAGAAGAAGAAGAGGAGGAAGCAGCTCATTTTCTTTCTAAGTGGGTAAGCCTTTGACCACATGATGTTGTGTCAGTCCTAAAGTAGCATTGTAATCAGAAGGTATTGTTAATTTAGAGAACATAAAATTGATGAACTAAGAGCAGGGGGATCACCACGGGGGAAAACTTCTCTCATTACATTATTTTTTTTTTTTTAAGGTCTATTTTCTTGACTCTGTTATTAAGGCAAAAAAATCTGAGAATTCTGGTATGGCTGCCTTCAGGGACAGCACCTAGGGGTTTCTGAAAAAGACTATAACCAAGCTTGGTAGGAGAAGTACCCCTAGGTATAACTAGACCAAAGAACAAACCAGGCTTACTTAATCTCTGGGTCCCAAAGTGTAAACAAAGAGAAGTAAACACTAATTATTTCATGCCTGAGGAGAGTCCCTAAGATCAACCTACTGAAGTATGTTTGTAGTTTTCCCTCTCCCCTATCTCTCACTGTATAGATAGTGCCCCTAGAGAGAAGGTACTAACCTCATCAGGTATACAGTAAAATGGGGTGACTATGGAATAACTAGAATGCTCTCAGTGAGTCAAATAATCATTCTCATTACATCTTAGCCAACTTTTTTTTTTTTTTAAGCCAGCATTTTATTTACTTATTTATTTTTGGCTGTGTTGGGTCTTTGTTTCTGTGCGAAGGCTTTCTCTAGTTGCGGCAAGTGGGGCCACTCTTCATCGTGGTGCACGGGCCTTTCACCATCGCGGCCTCTCTTGTTGCGGGGCACAGACTCCAAATGTGCAGGCTCAGTAGTTGTGTCTCACGGGCCCAGTTGCTCCGTGGCATATAGGATCTTCCCAGACCAGGGCGCGAACCCGCGTCCCCTGCATTGGCAGGCAGACTCTCAACCACTGCGCCACCAGGGAAGACATAAATAGGTCAGACAATCTATTCTTTTTATTTACGATGATGTAAAACTCATATAACAGAGACATTTTTAAAATAGTGAAAGATAGAAAAGAGTTTCTGCAACCCCCTTAAGGCAGCTAAAATGTTTGAAGAAAATCTCCAGATAGATGCAAAAGAAATATGTGGAAAAAAAACAAAACCAAAAAAACAAGATTTACTAATAATGGAATGCCAAAATACTAGCGAAATCTATATTCATTACCTGATGGAGCTGTGATGAGGACTTGGGGGCAGAGAACTCTCTCTTCTGTGTTGATTCCAGGTCTCACCTAATGAAACAGGAACAGACCTGGAACAGACTCTTCCCTCACAGCACTCAGAAGGATCCAACTCTGCCAACACCTTGATCTTGGACTTCTAGCATCCAGAACTCTTAGAAAATAAATTTCTGTGATTTAAGTCACCTAATCTGTGGTACTAGCTATGGCAGCCCTAGCAAATTAATCCAATATGGTCAGGTCAAATAATTGAATACATTAATATATCAATATTATTGGAAGTGTAATTTGCCTGAACCTGCTAACATGGACTGGAAAGTACTGATCAAAATACAATCTCCTAACTAACTCCTTTTTAAAAATGTAGACTTTAAAGTTTAAGTAAAATATATACCTTAGTACGAAAAATTATAAGTAGCAGAAAGTTTTCTGATTAAAAAAGATAAGCTCTTTTTTTTAGGGAATTTTTTTTTTTTTAAGGGAAAAACAATTGCTAAGAAATAAGCTACTTCTGTATCTAATGTAATATAAGAGGATACTGCAGCTATGTTCTTAAAATAATATGTAAAATAAATCACACTTGCTTTAAATTAAACACTTAAAAAAGGATGATGATATCTTCAATGCTAGAAATACTTGATTAAATTTGTAACAAGTGACAGCAATATAAGTACAGCACTATGGCTAGAAATTCTAGTATTATTACAAATATATAAAGTTGACAGTACCCTAGAAATAAGATGATTTTGATCACCTGGAATCATTTTAAGTTTATAAATTTTTCATGATGATTAAATAAGTGTACTTTAATTACATTGAAATGTTACTTAAATGGAACACACGGATGAAATATACAAAATAATTGTATATAGTGAATGTCTGTTTTGATTTTTCCAGTTTTAAAATATAGACGATGTTAAAATATAAATCCTGTGTGCATTTATATAATCCATTTATAATCCACTGCAACTGAGCTCAATTCTTTTCTAGTGTCATTTCGAGTTCCCTGTTGCCATAGTTGCTGCTAAGAAAATGCATTTTTCTAAAAGATTTATAAATAATGATTGCAATGTTTTTAGCTCTTTGTAGTGAAATACCATATCCAATGCCTCTGAGAAGAATATAAATTTAAGCACTAGGGAGCCATTCAGGTCACACTTGAGTCTTGTTACAAGTAGGGCAAGAAAAGTGTCTCACTGGTATCCATTAATGTTTACTCTCCTGCCCACTCAAAAGATAAATTCCATGTAGTTAGGTTCCGAAGACATATACAAGACTGTCTTTAAGCTTTATATTTGCTTATATTACTCTAATATCTTGTGGAACAGAAAAAGGTTGCATTTTTTAACCCCTCTCTTTTCTAACATTGCTTACTCTCATCATTCTTCTAAATACTAAATTAAAATATTTAGTTTATATGAACATGTTTTGCCAAATGCATGCCTTCTTAATATCTCTGAAAATTAGGTAAATTCTAATTTTTATTGTGACAAGGAATCAAAGTTATCTATATTTGATAAACTGATTTTAATTATGGCTCTTGATATGAGATGAAAATCAATATTTAAAAGTCATTTCCTTCTCTTCAGATCAGCCACTATTTACTAATTGGATAATTGTTTAAGTTATTCCACATACAGTGCATGCTACCTGAAATAAAAAAAATGTACCAAAAAAACAAAACCCAGAAAACAGAGAATGAGGATAAAATAACATAAATATCTACCATCCAGGAATAAGGAAAAATTGAATATTTCTGATACACACACACATAAATACACAGGTCTGATATACATGTCGGTGGTATATACACATGTATTACTTGGCTAGTCTAGATTATGATGCAGTAACAAAACCAAATTTCTATGGGTTGAAAAAACAAAGGTTTGTTTCTTCCTCACGCTTATGCTCAACACTATTCAATGGAAGGGTTTGCTTTCCTTAGTCACTCAGGGACCCTAAGATGGCAGAAGTTCCACCATCTTATGACATCTCTATCTCATCATGAGGTTTCAGGGTTTACCATGGCAGGGGAGGAGAGGGCTAGTGCTGCAGGCTCCCACACCAGCAATTAAATGCTTTGGCAATAGTACATTACCCACAGTTAGTCACATGACCTTGATTAATTGCAGATGATGGAGAAGTATATTCCTCCCATATGTCCAAATAGAGGGAAATGTCTATTGATAAGCATTGGAAAGATTAACCACAATGTTCTGCACAACTCTTCATTCTCTTCTTCCTTCTTATTCTTTCTTTTTTATGCTTTATATATATCCTAGTCAATAGAGAATGTCAATAATAATGTTACCATTTTTATGTTAATAAATAAATACCTATATCATCATTTTAGTGGTTCCCTGATTTTCCATTATATGGATTTATGAAAAAATGTTCCATTTTATCCACTCACCCCCTTCCCTGTTTTTTCTTTTAATCAGTTAACTATGGGTCACAGTGCTTGGCACATAATGTGTCTAATGAATCATATGGTTTAAAATTCTCCTTCCAGTCTTGTATATTTTTCATATGGCACACCCTAAGTTCTCAACAAATGTTAGCTCTTATTACTTTTGGTGATAATCACCACTTTTTCTCATTTGAATTCCATTTTTAGTATATACTGTGAAAATTCCTCAATTTCTTATTTGACATTTTTCCTCCTGATTTTACATTTTAGTTTTACTTCCCCAAAGTGTCATATTTTCCTATAGATTTCCATGATAATTTGAAAAGGAAAGGAATTAAGTACACAAGTTCATAGTGTCTTGATACAAAAATAAAAATTTTCCTCTTGACAAAATGTGGTATATTTTAAAAGCATACTGGACTTAAAGGCATGTGATCTGGATTTAGTTTCCAATTCTGCTAATAACTAGGGATATGTTTTAAAGAAATAATCTATTAGAGTTGAATTTTTATTTAACCATTAAAATAAATGGGTGAGTAACAAAAATGGCTAAGACTTATTAAATAGAAAAATATAGACCACATGCTAAAATATAATGGTCCCTCAATACAGGTTTGTTCGTTTATTTTCTTCTTTTCCCAAAACTTTCTCTTATCTGAAATTCTGAAGCACACAGAAACTCTGCTAAATATTTATATGTGAATAGTGTTATACAGCTTTTAAGTTTTTGATCTTTACTGGCAATCACTTAAGTTGATATCATTGGAAGTAAATAAGACACAGTTATGTAAATACAAAGGAAATTTTAATTTTATCACTTCTTACATTTTGAAGTTTATTTTTTCTTTTAAATAAACTTTATTTTTAGAACAGTTTTAGATTTACAGAAAAGTTAAGAAGATAGTACTGAGAGTTCCCATATACCCTGCACCCAGTTTCCTCTATTGTTAACTTCTTATATTAGTATGGTACATTGGTTACAATTAATAGATCAATATTGATACATTAGTATTAACTAAATTCGTACTTTATTTAGATTTCCTTAGTTTTCACTTAATGTCCTTTTTCTGTTCCAGGATCCCATCCAAGGTAGCACATTACATTTAGTCATCATGTCTTATTCAGCTCCTCTCATATCTGCTTTACAAAACAAAATCAAAGCTCCTCCATGGCTCCTGGTAAATTAGTTTCTTCTGCTTCCAATCTTTGCTTCCTGGACCCATGCACAACAGAAAGTTTAATTTTTAAGGCATACTTCTTGATGCTGTTCTTCGTAAGATTAGAAAATTATAAGAATAATATTCTAACACTCAAAAATCCAGAGCACTAATGTAGGTGCTACATACATATTTTACCAAGTTTATATAACAATCCAATGAGGTAATGTGTACGGAGTCTGCAGAAGCCGCAATTATTTATTTATTTATTTATTATTTTTTTGATAGAAGCAGGCATGCTCCCTTGCTGTTTTGGTACTCCAAGTTTCTTTGGTGACTCAAGTTTAACCAAAGCAATGTAAGAGAAAAATATTAGGTAAGGCTTCCAGGAAAGTTTATATAATACACAAACCCTCTTGGCACCTCACTTTGCCCTTTGTCATTTGCCCTACCCCATGATTTTTATGTGGAATATCAAAACTCATTTTGATTAATAGAAGGACAGAAGCTATCTTAGTATCTTGTGGATGAAAGTCCAAAGCTAAATTGGAATAAGAAGACAGAAGGAACAATGACCCTTTTTGAAATTTTTGCAGCTTGTACAAGCCCCAAACAGCCTAACTCCAGAATTTTTGTGTTAAAAAAATAATCTTCTCATTTATGCCAGCACTAGTCAATTATGAGACTGTTGCCATTAACTAAAATCCTAGTTGACATTCTAGATTAAATCTTGAGCATAATGCCTGGTACAGGTACTCTGATATTTTTATTAGATACTGTTATGAAGACATCTACCAGTTCAGAAAATTAAAGCTACCAAACAAAATATAAACACCCAGAATATATTAAAATTTAGTTTTCCTTAATAACACATATTTACATTAAATATTTTTGCACATAATGAAAAAAGTGGGTCATCAGCCATTTCCGCCTATATTTCACAGAAAGAGAAAAGCTGCTATCTCCAGGAGAATAGTAGCTCACAGGCCAAAATACAAGATAATGGAAGAAGAGAAGTACTTCAAAAGAAAAACAGAAACTGAACAATACATATCAACTAAGAATAATTATTGAAGCAGTGAACGAATAATTTAAAATAAGCATAATAAGTATATTTAACAAGAAGAAGGAAAGTATTACCATGTTAGATGTGAATGAAATGAAGAACACAATGGGAGAGATAAAATGTGGGATGGAAACAGTAAAAAATGAATTTGTGAGTTGAATTGGGGTAAATTGCACAGATGTTGAGAGTAAAGTGATATAGAAAACAAAAGCAAATTTAAGGAATATAGAGAAAAAGCATAAATATCCCAATTATATGGATATCTTAAAGAGAAAAAGTAGAAAGGAGGAACTACTGCAGTAATAATGGAGTAAAAATTTCCCAGATTCAAATAAATTTGATAGACCTTAGACTAAATGGTTCATAGAGTCCCTGCTAGGTGAGAGAAGGAAAAACTTAACCTAAATACATAGTAAAACTTTAATACACTGATTACAAATAGACAATTCTTAACCTTATTTTTAACCATACAAAGATATTACAATATAATTAACTATACTCCTCACCCCCTGCCCCAGCAACCACTTGTTTGTTCTTATATATGAATCTGTTTCATTTTGTTATGCTTGTTCATTCGTTATTTTTAGATTCCACACTATTGAGTATGGCACTGTCCCTACCTTATTCACTAGAACAGAATGTGAAGCTCCCTATGGGCTATGAGAACAGAAAAGGGGCATATAGCCCAGCAATAATGCACTTCCACATGAAGTGTGTCTTAAACTGAGATAGAAAGATTCCCGAGCTGACTGTTCACTAGGAACTCAGGGCTCATAGATGTTTCAGGAAGCAGATGCAGCATGGAAGAACACAAATTCCAAGAACTTTAAGTAACTGAGTGTGGCTGCAGCATTTAAAAAATCCTGAAGCTGTAGGGAAGGCAAGAAGAAAAGGAAGCTAGAATTATAGGTAGGGCCATATTGTGAAGGGACTTAGATGGTAATACTAGAGTTTGGACTTTGAAAGTTACGGGACAGCATTGGAGATGAATTCAAACATGCGAGGAAAATTGTCAAGTACATGTTAACCTCTCTTGAATAAATACTATATGACAACTGGGAAAGATATTGCCTAGTAGTTACTGCTACTGATGATATTAGCATCCATATTTGTGTAGACTAGGATTTTTATGTTCCACCATGTCTAATGAATCACACAGACTCTCCTTCCAGTCTTTTATATGTTTTCATTAATTTTCACCCTGTTTTAGTTCACAAAACATTTAAGGATGCTTACAAGTCATTAAAAAATTAACAGAGCAGGCTTCCCTGGTGGCGCAGTGGTTGAGAATCTGCCTGCCAATGCAGGGGACATGGGTTCGAGCCCTGGTCTGGGAAGATCCCACATGCCACGGAGCAACTAGGCCCGTGAGCCACAACTACTGAGCCTGCACGTCTGGAGCCTGTGCTCTGCAACAAGAGAGGCCGCGACAGTGAGAGGCACGCGCACCGCGATGAAGAGTGGCCCCCGCTCGCCGCAACTAGAGAAAGCCCTCGCACAGAAATGAAGACCCAACACAGCCAAAAATAGATAAATAAATAAATACATAAATAATTTTTTAAAAAAATTAACAGAGCAAAGTCAACTGATGAAGAAGCAAAACCCTTCTTAATATTACAAAGAGATAATAGTTCCTTCTGGATATCTTTCATGAGTTTTCCCTGATGGATTAAGAGCCAAATTAACTGGGAGCAAGTGGCCAAGAAAAAGAATGAAGGAACACTATTTTGAGAAATATGAAAAATGGCAGAAGAGATGAATAATGTGTGGTTTTTCTTATTAAAGAAAGATTCACCTCAGAGATTTTAAACATTGAGATGTTACTATTTCAAACAGAAATGAATAGACAAAAATCTTATCACATACTCATTGATTATGAAATTCAATTAACATGCCTACTTTAGAGACAGAAATAGGCCTGAGTACAAGCCCCAGAGTCTAAGTTTTCAGTATTAACCCAGGTTGGCCTCCAAAGACCAACTCCTAAAAATACAAACATATCTTCATGATTTTGTATGTGTCATTATTGGCATGAGATAAAATAATAGTGTCTTTGTCAACTGTGCATTAGGAAGCCCATGGTTAATATAAATGTTAATCAGGGTTATGATAGTAACTCCAGGGATGATGGTAATTGTGTAGCATATAATGCAAGCATGATGTCTCAATTCATGTGTAAATATGTAGTTAATGAAGGATACAATCACTTAAGAAACCATTTTCATACTCACAGTTTTGAAATTTTGGGGCTATAAAACCATTAACTTTCAAATTTTCCTTTTGAAAATAGAAACACCCATTTTATATTGAAGCCTAAATTAAGACATGTTATTGTGACAAGGGGAAAAAAAAGAACTGAATTAAGAAAGAAAGTAAAAAAAAAATATGCATAATGCTATCACTGTGCACCCCTTCCACAACATGTTGGTGATTCCAGGCAATGTCTAGTTCATGCATAGAGTATTGGTTTTAATAAAAGAATACAACTATACATACAAAATTGTATATTAAAAACAAAAAAAACCCTCTAACACTATATTATAAAAAGTATTTGACTATCAGAAAACAACTATTCATTTTCAAAATACTTTAAATGGCAAACAATTTTCCATTATATGGGTGAACACTAAACTAATCAATTGTCTCCTTACTGTTTTTATTTCCGAATGTTTAGTGATAAGTGATATGCTAGTAATGCCTTGCAACATTATTTTTGTGGCTCCATCCCATCTGGCTTCTTTTGAGCTATCACTGGGCAGAAATATGACACAAGTACACCTAGCTGGAAGAATGTGTAGGAAAGTGGGAAACATGATAGTCAAGATGAATTTGAAACAATTATAGTACAAAAATCTAAAATCTATATAGATACTATTTCATTTTTTTTTCTAAACATTAATGTTTGCAGTGTACAACTTTGAGATAGAAAAATTTTTATTCCTTTGTATTTATTTTTTCCCTGCCTATGTGCTTTATAACTCAAAGACATTGCAATGGTGTTACCAAACTCAGGTTCAGCTGCTTGCCACTCAAAAGCCAATACTCAAGAGGCAAGTGTTGGTAGAAAGTTGCTTTAATCAAAAGCTGTCAATATGGGGAGAAGATGGACTCATGTCCCAAAACCAACCCCAAAGATTCTGCTGAGCCTTGACAGTTTTTATAGGAAAAAATTGGGAAAGAATCTTAGTGAATCATCAAGGCAGGAGGTCAAGATCTGTGTCATTTTCCATTGCATGCAGGCTGGCTGACCCCTCGTTATCTTCCTTCAGATATTATCTTGTCTCATGGTCTGCCTGCAGGATTGCTAAGGGGGCTCCTGGTAGTAGAGAGCTAGTTAGTCTTTAGCTACTTAATTCTTTATTCCTACTTCTTTCAATCTAGGAAGAGAATCAAAAGGTAGGGCAAGGCATTGTGTGCATTTAGTACAGCATAAATCAGGAGTTAGGTTAAAGGTTACCTAGTGATTTCATTTGTATAATTAAGGTTTAAGGGAGATAGAAATAAGCAAACAGGAATGGGACAAAAGAGCTGATTACAAATCCCCACTTGTCCAACATCATTCTGTTTCTATGGGATTGGGGCAAAGGTCCGTCTTCTGTAACTTCATGCTGACATAGGGTTCTATATTTTCAGAGTGGAAGATGCCAACATGGGTCTGTAGCGTATCTTTGATGACAATTTTAGTTGCCCACTTACGTACATTGGCAGAGCAAGCTACAATTAATTTGATGCCCACAAATATACAGATTATTATGAAAAATAGTGTTAATCCCATTCTCTTGAGTCCAGTTCTAGGAACTGTGCTAGCCATAGACTCAGTACTGCTCAAGGTGGAGCAGCTTATGTCATGGCTGGAGTCTGGTCATCATGCAGTTAGCTTTTTCCCTCTAGTGGCAGTTACAGTATCTGTAAAACAACTCAGAAATGTGCATCAGACACTGAAAGATTCTTTGACTCTATTGTCCTAATCATTAACTGCCTAAGCCTGCTCTTTTGTGACTCAGAGAGGCTTGGGAAACTTCAGCTTTTCTACAAACAAAAGGCAGGAGATGTGGAGGGGCCTTCGCACTTAGGGGGGTCCCCTGCAGTGTTCTGCTCAGTTTCAATGGTATGTTGATATATTAGACAAACTATCCTGGAGAATAATGGGTTTTTAAAACTAGTATATGTATAATATTTTTCATAATTTATAAATATTATTTTCTAATACAGCATTGCTTTTTTACTTCTGTTCCTTTTATTTTTCATCTTTTCCTTTGGAAACATTAGCTTTTGGTATATTGTTCTCTTTAGCATGTCTAACTTACTCCATCTCATTAACCTAATTTATTTTTACTTTTTTAAAAACAAGTTTGCTTATCCATATCATTTTTCTTCAATATTATGTTTGTTATTTGTCTCCAAATTGTATTGTAATTCCATTTTTGTTACTGTTGTTTACTTTCTTCACTATTCTTCCTTTTTAGTTTCCCTTTTAAATTTATTACTTAATCTAATTGTCTTAATTAGTCTATTTTCTCTATTTTATGCTCTGCTTCTGATTCAGGGGGACAAGGCTGTATTATCATCTATTTGGTATATCAGTTTTCTGTGTTTTCCTTCTGAAGTTTCTATTGGGTCATATTCAGAGATAAGATCACCCCCCAAATCATGAAGACATTTTTATTTTCCTCTTTTTGTAACCACAGAACCAATGTTGTAGCTTGCTCTCTTGTTTGTTTTTCCTCATCCTTAAAGAATGTCCAGACAACAAATTTGTCCAATGCTTTAGTATGAATGGATTGCCCTTTTTTGTGCACTTGTGCTTTGGATAAGGTAAAGGATGAGTAGGTATGAAGAGCACCCTGTCTGTACTAGATATTCACTATAATTCTTTTGTTTTTTGGGGCATTTCTCAGGGTGTAAAACAAACAAGTCAAAAACAAACTACAGTTCCCTTCTTGAATTTCTATAATACCTTCCCCTTTCTTCTAGTCTCCTGGGTAACCTACATAGCCTAACCCATGCAGGGATGCTGCATTATATAACCAGCACCAATTCACTCAATGGTCCAGTGGTGCCTTGTTTTGGGATGGCAGCCATGAACACAACACTCTCCTTGATTTTCCCTATCAAATTTCTCCACTCGTTCAAACATGGAGAGTCTGATATAGGATTGGGCAAGAAAAATTAATAAGATTAATTTTGAATAGGTTTTTCCTTCAGGTAGCATACAAGCATCAATTACTATCATTTTCCCCTTTAAATATGACAATTCTTAAATATTTCTTTGGTTATATTTTTTTCCATTTACTTAATGAGCATTTTTATAAAATCTGGTCTAGGCTAAATTAGGAACTCCTACTGAGATACCAGTTTAAAATAGAAGCCTTCTTCTTAACTTCTTCTGTTTGTCTTAAATATCACAGTGTGGTTTCTACAACGTGATTTTCTTTCTTGCTAGAGGATTTTTCCTATATATATATTTTTGTTGGTGGTGATTTATAGTGGAAGGAAAACTGCCAATCGAGGGAAAAAGTCATTTGCATTTTATAATGTTAAAATAGCAGATGCTTAAAGACCAGAATGTTAGTTAACATTTAGTATGTTTTTAATCAATTATGATTTTAAATCATTTTTGGAATTAGATTAAAAGTATGATAATTAATAATTAAAAATTATTTTCTAACACGTATTTCCACAATCAATATCATTTAAATGGCTTAGAATGATTTATTAATGTAAACTTTGACTACCTTGTATTTTATGTATTTAAAAACACACTTTCAGTTTACTGAATTATTCACCAAGATAAGTATGAAGAATAATCTTAACATCTTCAAATTCTAGATTTCAATCTGCATACCCAAGCTGAATTTATAAGATTTAAGCAGGTCCTCAAAACAATCCATCCAGAGCATTCTTTCAGCTCTGTAAATAGCAGGAAACATACAAGTTTACCATATATAAGATTATAAGGTTCCCAATGTTTATTAGATTGTGCTTGTTAATTGAAATAAACCTAGGAGGCAATAATAAAGCAGGAAACATTTATTTGAGATCAAAGAATTGCAATCCCTGGCACACAGATTAGGGTAGAAGCCCAAATATAGTCCTGCTAGGGGAGTAAAAGTCAGGGGTTTTTAAAGGCAAAGAAGGGAGATTTGCATTGTAAAGAATTTTAATTGGAGTTGGAGGCAGAAGTTAGTCTTGGCTAAATAAGATTGAGTGCTAAGGCTATCACTAGAGGGAAGGAAAGAATTTGTTGCTGTGACAAGTTACAGCTGTTCTTGCAGAGTCCTTGGAATATTTGTCGTTTGAGAAGTTCCAAAGTTCATGGTTCCACCTGGTGAGGATGTGTACAAGGTCCACTCCATAATGGCCTCTCAGCTTCATCTTAAAACCCCTTAACAAAAGTGACTTCATTTTTTATCTCACATTCACATCATCTTTCCATCAGCCACACCCAATACAGTTTAACAGGCCATGAAATATAAGGTTAGACATCTATAATTACGTATAAGAAAAAGTTCTTAATATTTAAGGAAAGTATTTTGTTTTATCATTTTTGTCTGGTAGTGCAGCATTTTACATTATTTCTTTAAGCTTAGATTTACATTCATTTTACAGTGTTACCACTTAATATGGCTTATCTTATCCTACATCTTGAAGTCAGAAATATCTCTAACTGGCAAAATTTGGAAGGCATGAAATATCTAAAAATTTGTGTTACTTGTCCTCTTCTGTTTTAGACTATCAGGATCTATTATTAATATTTCTTTCTTAAGGAATTTCTGTAATGCTTTCTTGCAGTTACTCATGCTATTGAATTTTTGTATTTCTATTGGTCAAATAAAATTTATAAAAATTTTGTGTTGGGGTACTGAATTAGTTCCTCTTACTGCAAGTTGAAAATACCCTCATTGTTTTTTAAAGAGAATTTGTGCTAAAATGAGGTCCTGGGGTTTTTGTGTTTTTGGTGTGTGTGTTTTTTTGTTTGTTTTTTTTTTCCTACTGCCAGAAATAAAAGGGCAGGAAAAAAACAGAAAATATTATTAGACTAAAGTTTTTTAGCCCAGTTTTGCACCTATCAGAGGTTTATATCATTTGACCTTTAGTTTAATACTCTGAGCCTCCAGGAATAAAGGCTCTACAGTAGCATTAAGCATTATTGCTCTTATCTTCATCATCTAAATACAATCTTTACTTAAGATTCACCTCTCACTGTTGGACACTTGCTTTAATACCTCTGTAATTGTAAAGAGGACTTTAATGAGAGTATTAAGGTTTCCCCAGCTTCTGAGTGAATTGCCTATTTAATAGTAGATAAGCAGACTTCAAGAACTATTGAGATTATCGACATTCAGTTTCCTCCGATTCCTTCATTTTCTAATTTATTTAAAATTCATCTCTTCCTCACTACTGTGAAATCATACAAGCAAATACGAGGATAAGGTGGAAGACAGAATGACTTAGGAAATAAATTCCATTTTTAACTCCATCATTAACTTTGAGTAAGATCTTGAGAAAAATTACTGCAGAATGGGGGGATAGCCCCAGAGACCATCTGAGTTGGAATATTGGGATTATTCTAGAATGTGTTTAATGCCTCTTATGTATCTAATTATCTTTTCAGTGATTTACTGACACTTAAGAGTAAATATGTCACCTGTCCATGTGGAATTTTAGATATAGTTTTTTTTTTCTTTTCTTTTTAAATTACTTTCTGTATTTAAGAAAAATGCATTAGATAGAAAGAGAAAATAAAATGTAATTTCAACCTGTTTAGATAAATTTGAATTTTTTAGTATGTGTTGTCATCTGACTTTAATATTAATAGAATATTATTTTCTGAGACAATGAGTACACTATGAGAATTATCACTAACAGACCATGTGTGCATATTTGATACATGCACTACTGTAAGTGTAGATACTTCCCCTGTGAAACTCAGCCCAAAGAAAGACTTGGGCAATAAGTAGTCCTTATTTTTTAACTCCCAAATGAGGAATGAGCTTCACTTGTTGCACAAAGAAAGGAATACAGCAGCACAATTTTAAAATCCACCTAAGTAATCTCAAGGCAGTATTTTTAGATATTCAGGAAACAATACAGGGAAAAAGTACTTTATTAAAAACAGATAAACAAAAAAGGAAAGAAAAGTAGTTTAACCAGAAGCTGTTGGATATGTCACCTGCATTTTATTTTTAATTATTTTATGACGCATGATGGAAGTCAGAGAACTGACTCAGTCTAAGAGGTCAAGCTTCCTCTTTGTGAACTCTTTCTATACTTGGCTGTTTTTGTGATTAGTTTGCATGTTTTCCTTAACACATTTACTTAAGTCAAGGCTTCTATGTAACCCATCAGCATATACCTGTCCACCACTGAAAGGCTGAAACTGTTTGGATATGTATAATACATATCATTTCTGTCATGCTAATTTTTTTCCTCCTAAGAATGAGGCACATTAGGAACAGTTGCAAATTGATAGCCCTATTACCTAAATCACAAATCAGATCAGTCCTTTCTTTTATTATCAAAGCTGAACTGCAAGAAGTTGATATGTGAAAAATGTCCTATTTCACCTCTACTAATTTTAAATTTACTTTTATCATTTGTTTAAGAAATAAATTGATATTTCAGTCATGGTGACTCACAGTTCTTCAGTAGATGTTTGGAGATAGCATAAGAATAGGCACTAGTGTCACTCAAATGATGATATATTGAAGCTCCAGTTAAGAAACAAATCTAGAATGTAATATGGTGCAGCTGTAATGGAAAACAGTATGGAGATCCCTCAAAAAATTAAAAATAGATGTACCATGTGATCCAGCAATTCTACATCTGGATATTTATCTAAAATAATTTAAAGTAGAATCTTGAATAGATATCTGCACTCCCATGTTTGTTGAAGGCTTATTCACAATAGTCAAGATCTGAAAACAGCTTAAGTGTCCCTTGATGGATGAATGATAAAGGAAATGTGATATATGTATGCAACAGAATGTTATTCAGCCATGAAAAGGAAAGAAATCCTGCCATTTACAACAACATAGGTGAAACTTATGCAAAGTGGGTACTATGCCAAGTGAAATAAGTCAGACAGAAGAAAACAAGTACTACATAATGTTCACTTATATGTAGAATCTAAAAAGGCTAAACTCATACAAACAGAGAGTAGATTAGCGATTAACAGAGCTGGGAATTTAGGGAAATGAGGAGATTTTGGTCAAAGGGTACAAACTTCCAGATATAAGAGGAATAAGTTCTGGGAATGTAATATACAGCGTGGTAACTATAGTCAAAAATACTGTTTATGTATCTGAAAGTTGCTAAGAGAGTAGATTTAAAATATTCTCACCATAACAACAGTAAAAAAAAATAAAATAGTAATTATGTGAGATGAAAGATGTATTTACTAACCTTTTTGTGGTAACCATCTAGCAATATACAATTGACCTTTAAACAACTGGGGGTTGGGGCACACACACTTGAGCATTCAAAAATCCAGGTAGGTTCGTCTCTTGGTAACCACAGGGAATTGGTTCCAGGACACTCCATGATCCACGGAAGCTCAAGTCCCACAGTTGGCCCTCTGAATCCATGGTTCCACAACCATGAATTCAACCAACTGCAGATCTTAAAGTATTGCATTTTTTTGAAAAAAGATCTGTATATAAGTGGACCTGTGCAGTTCAAACACATGTTGTTCAAGGGTCAACTGTGTACATGTATCAAATCATCACATTGTACACCTTAAAATTTACATAGTTATATTTCAATTGTATATCAATAAAGCTGGGGGAAAAAAAAGTAAAACTAAATTACAGATAAGGAAATATGGTATATGCATACCATGGAATATTAATCACCTTAAAAAAGAAAAGTTTGCTCATATGCTACATAAATGAACCTTGAGTACATAAGCCAGTCACAGAAGGGCAAATACTGCATGATTCCACTTATCTGAAGTATCTAAAGTAGTCAAACTCCGGAAGCAGAGAGTAAAACTGTGCGTGGTTGCCAGGGACAAGGGGAAGGAAGGTTGGAGAATTGCAGTTCAATGGGCTTAGAGGTTCAGACACAAAAGATGAAACAGTTCTAGTGATCTGCTTGCAACATGTGCACATAGTTAACAATACTGTACTCTGGTAAGAATTTTAAAAGGTCAATTTCATGTTTCATGTTATGTGTTAATAACAATTTTTTTAAAGCCTTGAGAAATAAATGGAAGTGACTTATGTGTTTCAGAAGCTGGTCCCATTTCTGATTCAGAGCCTTGTAACTTTGGGAAGGTGAAGGGAGGGCTGGAAAAATGGAAGACCCTAGATACAGAAGCTCGGCTGGTTGCTAACTTTCTCACTGAAAATCTTTCCTATTAATATATTAAAACCTTTAAAAAATCTAGAAATTATAAACTCTGGAAACATTGTTATAATCTCCAGAAATTATAGATAATATGAGGTTCTGGAACCCTGAGAATGACCTTTCCCAAACTGTAAGCTGTTTATAAACTTTCACAATATTTTATATCACAAGAAATACTACGCATAGGTTTCTGGAACGAAACAACTTAGAAAAGAGTAGGGTATTGGACAAACATTAGCCAAATGAGGTTGACATTGATTTCAGATGAAATTCTTGAACTAATTTTAAAAAGAAATTATTAGTGAATACCTGAAAGAAAGAACACATACCACTCAGCTACAGTATGGGTTCACACAGATAGTCATCTCAGACTAATTCAATTTCTTCTTTTAATAGGGTTAGTAGCTTAATTGATTGGGTGATATTAGAGACACTGTAGACAGGGTCTGGATTTCAGCC
Source organism: Balaenoptera musculus (assembly GCF_009873245.2). Classification (NCBI taxonomy): domain Eukaryota; kingdom Metazoa; phylum Chordata; class Mammalia; order Artiodactyla; family Balaenopteridae; genus Balaenoptera; species Balaenoptera musculus. Next base: position 23,093,129 of record NC_045797.1, read on the forward strand.
AGGTATTTGATAAGTCTTCTGATGTCTTGCTTGCTGACAAGATAAAATGAACTGGATTTAAGAGCAATTTCTGCTTGAAGAAAACATGATAATGTGTAAATAATTTTAAAACATTAAACTAATGACAATTATTTATTTATAACTCTTTATGTAGAAGCCACTACTGTGTGCTTTACATACCTGCTCTAATATTCTTAACCCTCATAATCTATGAAATATACACATCCTTCAAGTTAGAAAAATGAAGCAAAGGGAAGTTTAGTACTTTGTATTATATTTAGGTCATGTGGTTTATAACTGGCAAAGCCATAATATAAACCCAGTACGTGTGACTTCAAAATCATACCCTTAATCACTATGTGATAACCACTTGACTTGTTCTGTACTTTTACACAATTAATTACAGCAATGAAGCTATAGATGACATATTCATCAGTTTTGGCATAACCTGTATCTGAAATATTTTGGATGATGTAATAATTAACATTAGAGTTTGCCTCTTTGAATTAGAGCTTTCCATGGCCATGGTAACAAATTCCCATAAACTTAATGGCTTAAAACAACTTTAATTTATTATCTTATAGTTCTGTAGGCTTGAAGTCCAACATGGGTCTCACTGGGCTAAAGTTAAGGTGTCAGCAAAGCTACTTTCTTTCTGGAGGCTCTAGGGGAAAATCTGTTTTCTTGCCTTTTCCAGCTTCTATAGACTGCCTGCATTCTTTGGCTTATGGCCCCATTACATCTCCAAAGCTAGCAATATTGCATTTCTCTGTGCCTATCTTCCATAGCTACATATTCCTGACTCTCTCCCTCTGTCCCCCTAATCCACATTTGTGATTATTACATTAGATTCACCCAAATAATCTAGAATATTCTCCCTATTTTAAGGTCAGCTGATTAACAACCTTAATTCCATCTGCAGACTTAACTCCCTTTACCATGTAACCTAGCAGAGTCATACATTCTGGGGATTAGGAGGATGTAGACATCTTTGGGTCGACCATTGTTCTAACAGTTTTTCTAATTCATTCTCTATAGAAAGAGTGAAATCTCTAAGGCATATACATGGTTTTGTCATTTGGTGAGCATTGTTTTTTCTTCCCACAGCCACTCGCATGAGCTTCTTAGTGCAATTTCTAGTTTAAAATATCCTGCTTAAAACCTTTTATTATCTCTTCATTACTTTATAGATAACCTTCAACCAACTTCATGGCTTATAAAATCGATAATATTCTGGAAGTTGAGAATTATTGAAGCTGGGTGATGAATATATGGGGTATTTACTATATTAGTCTACTTTTGTATATATTTAAATTTTTAATAATAAAAATTTAAAAATAAACTTAGAGATTTTATTAAACTCTATAATAATCAGTCATATAATGAGAACAATCTAAAAGCTGATGCAATACGTACTAAAATAGTAGAATTTTAATATATAGAACAAGAGAGCAAGTATTCCACAGTATATAATGGATAAACAACCATTGATTTATGATATCCACTTTTGATTACTACAATAGAAAGAAATGTAGACAAACTGGATCATATTCATAGGAGAGTGGCTAAAATGATACATGGATAGCAATCTACATAAATTTTGTTGAAGAAATACTTTACCTTGGTCAAAAAAAAAAAAGTGCTGGCATAATATTATCAAGTATTTAAAGATCATTACGGTAAAACAGAAGTAAGTTTATTTTCCCTGGCCCCTGATAAGATGAATATTTAGCGACTTCCCTGGCAGTCTAGTGGTTAAGACTCCGTGCTTCCACTGAAGGGGTTGTGGGTTTGATCCCTGGTCAGGGAACTAAGATCCCACATGCCAGGCAGCACGGGCAAAAAAACCCAAGAAAACAAAAAAAAAACCCAACAATATTTAGTAGATCCATGGGAAGAATTATGGAAATAATCTTGGTTATCTATATAATTTGAGTTATCCAAAGGCGAAAGAGCTGTTTTGAATGACAGTGAGTTAGATGACCTCATGAAGAGGATCCAAACAGTAGTTTGTTGGACTTCAAAAGGTTTGTAATTTCTTCTAACCTAGACTTAAAATTTGGTAATGGATGAAACTTTGACCCTTTTAGTTTGTAATAATCTCTAAAACCATACAACACATTCTACTTGATTTCTCAGTTTTACAGAGTAACAGTTGTCTATTATAATCACACTGAAGTGTTTGGAAAAGACAAGTGAAATCTCATTGCTTTGAGCCAACTTACAAAGGGCACAGTATGCATCTTACTTGATTGAGGGCAGAGGGATTTATACTGCTGTAAGTACTAAAATACCAAGCCCATGAGGGTGCTTATGGGAGGAAAAATCCTATACTTGCCAAATGATATTAGGCCAGAAATTGGTGAAGTCCATATGGAATACACTACCTCCTAACCTGACCTCTACAAACTGGTGAAGTAAGATACTGTGGGTGGGGAATCTATATCCTCCCCATGTACCTGAGTCTTTCCTCCTCAGCTATATTGGTATAAGTGTCCCCTTGGCTCCCGCTAGACATACCCTGAGACTCATAGTTTTGGCTTTTTAATTTTCTTGCCAACTTTTCTCATATACCTTTATGCAATTTAGGGAAAATCTTTTTTTAAGTGACATTTAGTGCTCTACCACTGTGATTTTTCAAAGCAATCTCAGTCTATTGCTAGGAGATGCTTAATGAATGAAAAACATATTTCAGGAATGCCAGTCAAGCATGCACAAACATACATATGGTGAATTTTTAAGTTCCTTCCAGCTGTCATAAGACAGTATTACATGCAAAGAAGATATTTTTCATTTAATAATGTTTAAATTCCTCATTTGTATATAAACTTAATATTTTTCTAAATGTTTGTCAGATATAATCTCTTTTGATCCCTATAAGTACTGTTAAAAAAGAAAGGTGTCATGAGGAAACTGAGATCTAAGTGTCTTTGCTCAAGGTCACATTGCTGGTTAAAGGTCAGAAAGGCTTTAGAGGTGCAATTACTATAACATACTCATCCCTCTAGACAGGAGGAAAACCAGGCTTTGATCCTTAGACTTCTAATTATAAGTTCAGTGCTCTTTTCACTATGCTATATGACCTTTCCAAGTAAAATGCCTCAGCTTTCCAACATGGTAATTAGCTTTCAGTGTGGCTTTGAGGCTTTCATTGCTACTTCTAGGGGAGAGAGAGAGAGAGAGAGAGAGAGAGAGAGAGAGAGAGAGAGAAATCCCAAGTGAAAAACTTTCGTTAACCCTAGTAAATGAATTTGATTTATTTTTCTTATGGGTCTAATCAGAGTTGGAATTAATCTGAAACGAATAGCTACAGTTTTCTCATCTTTAGTTTGCCATATAGAGCTACTTTAAAAAGTACTCAGTGACATTTTAGAGTAAATATGTCAAACAAATGTAAATGTAATTACACAAGTCATATATGGTGTGAGTCATTTGTAAAGTTCACTAGGAATGAGCTATATTGCACAGAATCCATTTGTCACTTAAGAAAATGAGATCATCTGCTTTTACATATGAAGGAAGAAATTTAACAGTGCATTAAACCCAGTCTAAGACAGAAAATATCCAAATTAACATTCTCCAATGGTTTGGGTTCAAATAATCTAACCATGAGGATATTCCCCATTAACTCCTTTCCTGGCAAAGGCTGGTAGAGAAAAGGAATAGAAAATCTGAAGAATATGTATATAACTTTTAATTTTTTGTGTGTTTGAAAGGGGACCTGAATAAAAGACAGATGTATGTCTCTTATGTTTAACCTCTTCATTATTTTATGTCTCTATACTGTACATTTTCATAATATACAATTTCTAATTTTCTGTGGGATAATATCCAATTACCAAAACAATGATTTTCTTTATGATATAATTGGCCAGATCAGAGAAAGATAGGTTAAACTTATAATGAACTAAAACAAAGTATTTTCCATTGCTATACAGATGTACTAAAAGCTGAAAATAGTAAAATTTATTTTCTCAGAAAATATGCTCTCTGTGCTACTGTTGCTGTCTGTAATTGGCTTTGAGTATAATTTTTCCAAAAAGTGAAACTATGGAACAATGAGGTACATGCCACCTTTTAGAAAATTATTTCAAAATGTACATTTTGAATTGTTCCTTCTGCCCTGCCACATGCTTTGTAGTTGTAAGTTGCTGGCCTTGTCTACTACATTTTAAAGAATAAACATCCTAGAGCACAGAATACTGATAGAGGGTGTGAAGCCATTATCTCAAGAACAAAGTTCAATAAGGTGACTGAGGTGACTTCCCACACCTCACCCTCTACCCCTAAACTCTAAATTTGGCCTCTTCTCCTCATGATTTTTGTTTGGTCTTGTTGATCCCCTTCATCCTTTACAGAGAGAGCTCTCCTATCTCCTCAATGCTGGAAGACAAGGGTTATTTCAATCCCCCATGTTCCTTCTTGCTTCTTTTTTCCTTTCATGAGTTACTCCAGCAGCCAGTGTTTAGGACCCCCTCACAAAAAAAATATATATATATATACACACACACACAAACACACATACAAATCTATATGTATGTGTGTGTATATATATAATATATATATATAGTTTTAAATTTTACAGTACAGTCCTGGAAGATTGGTTCCAGAATCCCCTGCGACTACCAAACTCCACAGATGCTCAAATCCCTTATATAAAATGGCATAGTGTTTGCATATAACCTACGCACTTCCTCCTGCATACTTTAAATCATCTCTAGATTACTTATAATAGAGAATACAATGTAAATGCTACATAAATAGTTGCTATGTGGCAAATTCAAGTTTTGCTTTTTGCAACTTTCTGGAATTTTTTTTCAAATATTTTTGATCCGTGGTTGGTTGAATCCGAAGATGTGGAGCCTGCAGATATGGAGGGCAGCCTGTAGTTATATGTCTATATATACTTCCTATGACAAGATTCCATCTTCCTTTCTTCCCTCCCTCCCTCCCTCCCTCCCTTCCTTCCTTCCTTTCTATCTATCTTTCTTCTAGGTTTTAGCATGTTATATATTTTTATGGTGTAACGTTTCTTTGAGACTCTGAAGTAGTCAATTTGGGAGATTTTCAGCAAATAAAAACATTTTTTAAAACCACTGGCTTGTTTTTAATGATTAGAATTATAATTTAATGATAAGCCTAGCGGATACTATGGAGCAGTAGTTGAAGATACATTTAATACTTTTTTTGTACTTTGTTTGGTTGTTTTGCCTGTACCCCATATATTTAAGTCGGTTAACTCTTCTCTACTTAATGACGCATGTACTTCCAATTTAACGCTCAATTTTTGAAAATCAGTTCTTTCCTGAAGCCTTAAAAGGAAGAGGATTGTTATCTTAAGTGTGGGGACTCCAAAGAAAGCTCATCCCAAAAGTTGAATACATGTAATCATTTTTTTCCAAGGCAGAACCTCCAAGAAAATCTCCCATTATCTTATTTATCTCTTTATCTGTCTCTTTGATTTGGTGTCATGTTAACTTTGAGAGTCCTGGAACTTTCTAATGTCTGCATATAATAACAATCTTCAAGCTATGCACTATCACTCAGGTCGAGTAAATGTGAGCACTGTTGAGGTCCAGCATAGAGAGAAACACATTTGTAGATGCCTAGAGGCCTATGTCTTTTTATAGAACTGCTGAAGCCCCGCAAGAGATACAATAGTTTTTAAAGGTCTACTACTATTTATATAGTAGTAAGCCCCTTAAATCAATTTATATGCTCCTGATTTTACTTTCTGGAGCATTTTTTGCATGGTAACATAGCCTACAGAATAATTTTGCCTGATTATCAATTATATTTTTAAAGTATATTCAAGAACATTTACTGAGCTTCTATTGATTGCATCAGGCTATATTTGCTTCCATAACAAATTCAACAAATATTACCTTAGTGGCAATTATGGAGGAGACTGATCAATGCCTTGGAGGGAGAGGAGAATCAAAACATTATAAAGTATTACTCTCATTTTGCAGGATTTTATAACCTAACTTAAAAGTTGTAAAGAAATTTCTGCAGGAACAATGCAAATCAGTGTAGGTGGGTACTAAATGTGTGGCACAGAGAAGTGCTATGGAAGTTTTAAGGGAAGAGATTATTTATAGGCAGCCAGAGCTGCTTTTGCATATGTCAGGATGGGTTTAAATGGTCCATAGCAACCATTTTCTTTCCCATTCCCTTCCCTTCCTTTCCCCTCCCCTTTTTTACTTTTAAGACTTAAACTTTGTCTTTTGGATAGGTTGTGATTTTTGTCATGGTAAGGATTTTATTGTTTTTGCACATTCTTGATAATCTCTGTTTTCTCAGTGGCCCTCACAGAGCCTGACACATGCAGTGATACCCATGGTTAGGTGAATGGAAGTCATACACAGTGAAAGCCACCAAAAGCTTGTTACTCTTTTTTCCTTTCCAACTACACACACTGTCAAACTACCTAGATTTTGGAATTTTAGGGAAGAAAGAAGGACCTAATGACAGTTGTTCTTGTTAACTCATCTATGGCCCCCTTTACATATGTTTTAACAATTAGATACCTAGGGCTTTGGTGGATATTATAAATGGGTCATTATTGCTCCATTAAAACTCCAAAAGCTAATTTTATGAAAGTAACATAGCTAAAATACTCTAAGATCATGCATTTAATATAATAGCTATATTAGGTATTCTTTGCCAAAATCTTCTGACACATTGTTATTTGGGTTCACTAATGTCACTTGGAAATTATTGATTATCTAAATTTTGTTTTTAGATACACTAGAAAAAAAAATCACAGAGACATAAAGTATTTCCCAAGACCAACTTGGAAGTATTTATGTTGATTCTTAAAAAAAGTTCTATGCATAAAAAAAAATATGGATAGTTAAATGAGCACATTTATTATCCAGACACCATGACATTTATTGTACCTGTAGTTTCTCCATGCTCCTCTGAAGTCTGAGATATTTTTCCACAGGAACAGATACAGAAGGAAGCCAAGACGGCATTTAAAATCACCAAATGAACATTAAAACCCTTGGGTTGCATCTCATCTAGATGCTCATTAACCTTTTTGTGATAGATTATTTGGTCTTCTAATATATAGAATGGGCAACAGAAAAGTTACCTGCTTGATTGCCAGCAAGCTTCAATGTTGTGTTGTGTGTGTGTGTGTGTGTGTGTGTGTGTGTGTGTGTCTGTGTGTGTGCATTCACATATGAAAGAAAGAAATAAAGCAAAAGAGAACAAGAGTATGAGGGCTTTGGAAATAAAAAATTACCATTATTTCACCAGAGTGAACATACATGCTGCCAGAGTAATGAAATTAATGAGTCTCAAGCATTGTTAGCCTCTATTTTTAGGAGAGACTCAAAAAACATATTTTGTGAGGGTCACTTCCTAAGAATTTTCTTATTACTGAAATAAGTAAGAAATAGGCATCTTGCATTTACCCTACCAGAAAAAAAAAAAAAAGTGCTGGTTTCAGAGCATATATATATATATATATATATATATGTCCATATATATTCTGAATATATATGGACATATATTCAGATATATGTCCATATATTTTGTAAAATCAATGCATTATATATATATATATATATATATATATATAATCAGCAGTTTAAGAATCTCAAAAGTTGTGTCTATTTCTAAATGCCATCAGATATCAAAAGCAAAGCAGAAAACCATAAAAAAACTTTAAAAATTCCTACTGCTTATTTTATATATTGGTCTTGTTATTTTGTTTCTAAAGAGAATGCATAAAATTAGAACAGAACATTTTGCTTTTTATCCCTTTTAAACATTTTAAAAACCTTACATCTAATTCCCTGGAATGTCTTAATTCACTATTCATCTCACAGTTTTCTTAAATAATGACTCCCACCTAAAGTCTACACAAATCCCTGGCTAGGTGTGTGAGTGAAGGTGTTGTCCACATGAGACCCATATGCTTCCTTCTGCTAAATCCTTATCCAAGTAAAAATAGGGTTTAGTGACTAACATTTTTGCCATAGTGATTATAATTCTAGTGTAATAGACAACAGAGGGTAGAGGTCTGTTTTCTTCAGACTGCTTGTTCACTGCATAAGAGAATCTAAACTGTTGAAAATAAAACAGTTGCTCTGAAAATTATCAGGCTTGTATTTAATTTATGCAGTTTTCCCATTAATAGCATTATCTATTTAACACATCCATTACACATTCTCAGCGTTAATTTAGACAGAAAAAAATGTAACAGCTTCAAAAGGAAATCCTCCATTAAATTAAAGATATTGACTTTAATGGATGTCCCAAATAGACATAGAAATTAACAGGATGAAAAAACAAGTTGATTAAAAGTGGTCCCATTATAATTTGTTATGCCACATAGAATGAAAATATTAAGACAGAATTCACTAAAAAAAATAGTGCCATAGAAAGCTCTTTGTACTTTAAAAGCTGTCAAATCATAGAATCTTATGTAAAAATATGGCTTTCTACTGTTCTAAATAAATGTATATCTTGCAAAAAAAAAAAAAAAATTGGTATTTATGAGGTTCACTTTGTTTTGATGGTCAAGGAGTTGGAAGTAGTGATCAGCATGCTTGTTTAATGACCTCGTTTCAAAGAAACTCTGTACCTTCTCAGGGCAGGCAGGGTGAATTGCTGCTTCTTTCCCTTCCCCCTTTCTCCTCTTTCTGCATCCCACAGTTCACAAATAGCTATTATTATGTTCATTAGATTGCTTGAAATCCCTTTTAATGATTCATTCTTTTGGACCTTAAAATCTTTCAGTTTTTTGATCCTATTAAAGTGTCAATATACCTGAGTCATCATGGAACAAACAAGTCAATAAAAGTCCCAGGCAGTAAGGATTATGCAACTGGGGGGGGGGGCAAGGAATGGGGTGGGGGGAAGAAAAATCAAAGACCAATGAGAACAGGCTCAATATATGACGTGGGGTGAAGAAAGGGGTTTAATAGGGTGAAAGGGAAGGTGAGTGGGGACAAACTATTCCTTCTTTACTATGTTATGTCTAGTTTAGAAATTTAACTGATAACCTTTTTTCATCCACTGATTCATCTGTTCAAACTGATTTATTGTATGCTTATAATCACACTGGCCTTGTGTAGGCACTGCAAATATAAATATAAGAGAGTCCCAGTTCAGTCTAATGTATAAGGGACTATAAATGTAAATTATTATATTGTAATGAATTTTAAATTATTCATTTACAATATACTTGCTGAGGGTCTTCCCCACGCAGGGTAGGAACTTAGAAAAGGAGGATGGGAATGGTATCAGAAATGTAAATGGTCAACTACCAATGAGGAAGAAGAATAACATGGGTTATGAAATGCGGATCCTTGATAGGCTCCTGAAAAGAAGCAGACATTTCTTCCAGAAAATGTCCTAGTAAATTTTAATTCCACAGAGTCTTTTATCGTACGTTTATTATTACACCAAATTAGAATTATCTTTTTCATTGAAAAAGATATTTGGAGGACAACAAAGCAAGGGTGACCTTATTTTCACACCAGTCATCATGGGTAGACCTCGGTCTAAATAATATCCCTTTTGGGCTTGAAGAAAATGCAAAAGGATGCAATTTCACAACCTTCCTTGGCAAACTGAGAGCAGGACCTACTACCTTTTCTATCTTTTTCTTCCAATTAAGCCCTAACTTTTCAATTTTCTAGGTCATTTTTCTAAGCTGTCCCTTTCTTTCTTAAAATCAGTGACCCAAATACATAACTTATTAAGATAGAGGATTTTACTTTTGCCCAAGCCTCTACAGAGGGATGCAGATGAACAACTGCTGCCTGATCAGTCAATCCAGACATTTGCCCCAGTTCAGGTCTTAAATCGTCTTCCACTTTAGTGCATGCCTGTGGCCAGATGACCATAACTTCTATGTCTTTCAACAATCACAGGTAGGAAAGACACAGCTAAATGGGTGTTGAAAGCATGGTCTTTCTTGAAGCCCCATGTTACTTAGTAACCAAGCAAAAAATTCAGAATTTAAGGAACCAGGGCTTCAGGAATTTAGTTCAAGCTTTTTCCAATATATCGCTGTTCCCAAAGATAAAACACTTAACTATTCATTCTTTCATTGTTTGATTTTTGTTGAATGTTATACAAAATTTTATATAAAAGAGGTGCAAAACAAGTGCAGATTGAATAAAATGTCTTGTGCTTTGAAAGAAAAAGAAATTAAGGGGAAAAAAAATCTTAACAAAGGTCCTTGTTTACAAGTGAGCTCTGTATAATCATACGCTGTATAACCAAGCACATTTTTCTCTCATTAAGTGATTATCAGCAATTGGTATATTTGAATTTCATTTATATTTGTAAATGGTACTGACTTAGAATGTCTAACAGACACTTTGATTCAGTAAGTTTTATATAATGACATATAATCTATTGTCTTACTTAGATCAGTGAATGCTTGTCATTAACAATGCAGTGTGCTAATTGGCTTCATTTACCTTATTGTTTCACCACCATTTCATCTCTATGTTTACCATATTCACAGTAAGCTGGTAATACTTATTGAGCTTCTTTTATGTGCCACCATTCTTGATAAATTATGAGTCAATCAATCAGATCCAGGGCCTCCTGTTTTGCAAAGTCTAGATAGACATTTAATCAACTAATCACACAAATATATAATAACACATTTTAATAGTTGGTTTGAATGATAAATGCAGGAAGCTGTGAGAGCTTATTACAAGAAAATCTAATCTAGACGTAGGGGAAGATGAAGCATCAGGAAAAATGCCCCAGAAGAAATAAAACTTGATTTGAAATATAGAAAACAAATAAAAAGTAAGGAAACGGGAGGAGGGAAATAATTACAAATGAAGAAATCAGCATGTGGAAAAGTTTAGTGGATCTCAAGCTTTAGAGTGCATCAGAATTACCTGGAGGGCTTGTTAAAACACACAGTTCTGGGCTTCCCTGGTGGCACAGTGGTTGAGGGTCTGCCTGCTAATGCGGGGGACGCGGGTTCGAGCCCTGGTCTGGGAGGATCCCACATGCCGTGGAGTGGCTGGGCCCGTGAGCCATAACTACTGAGCCTGCGCGTGTGGAGCCTGTGCTCCGCAACAAAAGAGGCCACGATAGTGAGAGGCCCGTGCACCGCAATGAAGAGTGGCCCCTGCTTGCCGCAACTAGAGGAAGCCCTCGCACAGAGACGAAGACCCAACACAGCCAAATAAAATTTAAAAAAACAAAGAAAAACACACAGTTCTGAGCCCCATCCTAGAGCTTATGATTCAGTAGGGCTGGGGCAGTGTCCAAGAATTTACACCAAGTGAATTTCTAACAAGTCCTCAGATGCTGCTGCTGTTGCTGGTCTGGAGAATGTGCTTTGAGAACCATTGGATTAGAGAAATTGAAGGAAGATCATTATGGTTAGTCCACTGTGACTATGGAACAAGGGATTGAGGAGACAGAAATGTAGAGAGAAGACAGATTATTTAAGGCTTTATAAGATTTTTTTCATAGTTTTAAGAACAATTGGTATACCTTAGTGGATTTTAAGTGAGTAACTGATTTGATCACATTTGTCTGTTAAAAAGATCACTGGGTTTATACTGTGCAGAAAGAATTGGAAAGGAAGTGAGAAGAATACATGGTAGAAGAGAAGTTAGGAGCTTATTCTGGGAGTTCAGAGGAGAGCAATGGCAGGGTGACAGGAGTGACAATGCAGAGACTGAGTGACATACAAGGGATATATAGGAGGGAAAATCAATAAGACATGGAAATAAGAAACAAGAAAATAAGAAATAAGAAAATCAATATAAGAGTATTGGAGAGGGATGAGTCAAGATGACTCCAAGAATTCTGCCTTCTAATACCTGGATGGTCCTTTATGGTACCATCCAGGGGAAAATATTTCTGGAAGAGGGCCAGGTTGGAGGTGGAAGTGATGAAAGGAATAGTAGAATTAGGATATTGAGGGGTTTTTTGTTTGTTTGTTTTAGTAGAAATGTCAAATGGACATTTGGATATCTTTTGACCTGGAGCTCAGATGAAAAGTATGTGCCCAAAATACAAATTTGAAAGTCATTGACCTATTGATGGATTTGAAGTTTTGTGTGTGGATCAAATCACCTAAGATTAAAGTATACAGTGAGAACATGAAAAGACCTAGAACTGAGTTTAAGGAAATAAAACTTGACAGAAAAAAAGAGAAAAAGAGCTGATAAAGAAAGTTGAGAGGTTGTAGGAGGAAAAAAAATAAAATTGCTGTTTCAGATGCCTAATTATTTTCCTATGGACTTTACTGGGACTGACCAGGGCAAACTGGAATATATTGTCTCTCTACATTAGTGATATGTTAGATCTTCTGGATTAATATTTTAAGTTTTCTGCCCTTTTATTTTCAATCATTTCTGGGGAATTTCTTTGAGAGTAATTAAATTAAGCACTAAAGAGCTTATTGGAAGATTTATATGGGGACAATTGTTTCCTGGTGGCTTTACTGTACAGAGATCTCGAGGAAAACAGGGCATGACATTTGGTGTAGGGAACTCTCCTTTCACCAAATACCATTCCTTCAATGGTTTTGCTTGTTTGTTTTCTCTGGATAGTGCTTTACTGAACAATCTTCAAGTTTCCAACCTATTTTCAGGGAGTAGGTTGAGAGAGGAGGGAGAAGTCTCTGAGTTCAACATGTCAACTTACCCCATGTTTCAGCCTGATGCCTTGTCTCTGTACTTGACTGGGTCTGGTGTCCTCCACATTCAGAGACTCTGTAGCTCTACTGATCTGTAAAATTGTCCCTTTGCTTCCTGCTGTCAGAAGAACTAGGCCTTTCAAACATAATTTTAGTCTCCCACTATCCACTATAATTCCGCTGGACCCTCTCAGGAGATGGGTGGGACAAATCAACACTTTTCTTATCAGAATGCCCTCTGTAGACCCTTGGAGTGTCATTTCCTCCACTCTACTAAATCATTTACAACTCCTTTATCATCTTTATTGTCCAAAAATCTGTTGGAATATTATTTTGGTCCTAATGTCTGCTTACATTTAAATCTTATTCAACTTGAAATTAAATTTGGAATACAACATTAAGTAAGATTCCTCATTTTCTTTCTGCTAAAATAATCATTTGTTATAATATAATATATTTAATTATTCATTATTTTCTTATCACTTTGTGATTCTAAGTTTTTATAGACTAAAGATTTATCTTCACTTCTTTGGGTTTGAAAAGCCTTTTCTCAAGGTTCCACATGCATTAAATGAAATGTAATTATATATAAAACTATGTAACACATTGATTTGAACATGTTACTAATGCAGAAGATATTACTGTACTGTTTCCTTCTCAAATATGGTAATTAGAGTAGTTAAAATACAACTTTATAAGTATGCTGAGTGAGTAGCAAGTAGAGGAAAGCTTTACATCTTATATCATTGTTTCATTTGTTCTCTGTTGTATTAAGCAGAACCTCTCTTTTGTCCTTTTCTTAACATATTATGATGACATGACTTCCCTTTTGATTTTAAGGCTTTCTCAACTTATAAAAGCCATTCACTGTGACTTCTCTTGGTGAATGGCTCATCATATTTTCCTGTTGTTTTACCATCTTTGAAAACAAATAAAAATGACACTTCTAAACACTCCACTAAAACAAATTAGATTTATTCTGAAGAGTTCACTGAACAGCATTTTGAATGAGATCCATAATGGGTTTTTTAATTAAATGAATATAGTCATTTCATAGAGGCAGTTCTCATTAGCAGAGCAGTATTAAGATGACCATTTCATTCTAATTGTGCTGTGTGTTTATATAAGGGGGCTTATTTTAGGGTTGGTTTGAATAGATTTATATCTACTCATGTCTGGATGCCTAGTGCACATTTGAAAGATAAATATTATTGCTTTCCCAAAGACAGTAGTCAAATAGTCTCAATAAAAACAAAACATTTTTCCCAGTAATTTGCTGTTATTTTATTTGTATTGGGTAATAGAGAAATTAGATTTTATATATTGTCTTTTATTAAACCCTTGGCTTTCATTTTATTTCTTTACCTTAAGTTATGTGTCTTCCAAGTGTGTCTCCTAAAAATTCATATGTTGAAACCTGAATCCCCAGTGTGGCTGAATTTTGCAATGGGCCTATAGGATATAATTAAGGTTAAATGAAGTCATAAGGGTGGACTGATCTGATATAGTTAGGGTCCTTATTAGAAGAGACACCAGAGACCTCATTCATTCTCTCTTTCTTCACATGAATGGACTGAAGTAAGGCTGTGGGAGGGAAAGGCTGTGATCTACAAGCCAGGAAGAGAGTCCTCATCAACCATATAGGCATCCTGATCTCAGACTTCCAACTTTCAGAACTATGAGAAAATTAATTTTTGTTGTGTAAGCTACCTAGTCTGGTATTTTTATGGCAGCCTGAGCACATTAATATACCTCTCTTTATGTAATTCTAAAATGTTAATATTCTGAGTTGCTATCAGAGTAGGTATGTAAGTATTATGATGAAATTTCATAGCAAAATGTTAAAGAAGCATGAGCTTAACATATCTTGCTACAAGTTAAAACCTTCATTACCCGAAGGTCTTCCTTTGCATAGATACCATTAAGACAAGGTACCAAGAAATATTGGAACATTCTATAAGTGGAGCATGAGATTCCAGGAAGAATTATCTAAGTCTAAAAATGTGTATGCAAGGGACTTCCTTCTTTAGGGTATAGTATAAAATGGTACGGTAAGGAATAAGTTTACAGTGGGGAAAACCTAACAAACACTACTTCAGTCAGGTAATTAAGGATGAAATCATCAGTGATAAGTCATTTTAATAGTAGGTACTCTTGGTGTGATGTGATATTCCTGCCCAAAATCCATAACTACAGTCTGTGAGAAAAATATCAGACAAATTCAAATTGAAAGATAGTCTACAGAATACCTAATGAGTACTCCTCAAAATTGCAAAGGTCATCAAAAGCAAGGAAAGTCTGAGAAACTGTCACAGTCTAGCAGAGTCTAAGGAGACATGAAAAATAAATGACATTGTATTCTAGATGGGATTATGGAACAGGAAAAAGGATATTAGGTAAAACCTAAAGAAATGCAAATAAAGTATGAACTTTAATTAATAATAATGTATTAATGATTGTTTATTAGTTATGACAAATGTACCATACTAATGTAAGATGTTAACAATCAGGGAAATTGGGTAAGGGGTATATGGGAACTCTGAACAATATTGAAGCTTTTTAGTACATCTGAAAGCCCTTGAAAAAAAAGTTTATTTTAAAACTGTAAGTGTATGAAAGGGATGCTATTTTTTTAACTTGTTTTTACCCAAAGTCAGTAAGACCCAAAAACCAGGATAGAGAGCCTTCCCTCTCCAAGGATCAGTAATCCTAATACTGTTTGGAATCCTTCACAGACTCATTTATCCAGTTTGCCTCATAGGATCCTGTACCAGGCACCATGTGTATTAATCAGGAGAGACTGGGCTTGGATATTTTTAAAAAGTGGATTAAAGTAATCCAGCTTTATTTCTTTCTCATGTTTCAATTCCAGTTTGGGACACCAAGGGGATCTGCTTACTCAGAGACCAAGGCGAAAGGGAACTTTGTATAACAGCACCAACTCAAACAAGATTTCCAGGTTCACCAGAACAAGGAAGGGTATCCTGTATATCTACTTTTTACTGCCTTAGTCCAGAAATGATGCCTGTTACTTTTCCTCACAGTCCATTGATTAGAATTTTTCATATGGCAGTTGCCAGCTGCAAGGAAATTGGGAAATGCATGGAACAAGTGGAATATTTGGTCATCAGTAAATTTACCACTCATTCTTATTTCCTCATTCTTTACCACTCCTTGCTTACTTTTATCCAATTTCTTTTCTTTTTTTAATTAGTACTTCCAAAATATTTGGGAACTCTTTTTATGAAACTGCTTAATCTTCAATACTCACAGTACTCTCAGTTCATTCTCTAGAGGAACTGGGAACCCCAGTTAGATCCCAGTTTTCCACCATCTCCTATAGACTAAACACAAAACTCATGCTTCCTCCAATTTGTGCTTGTTTAATACTTACAAATGGAAATAAGAAGAAACATGGAATTAGTATATGTGTGAATATAGGAGATGATTATTTTAAAGTTATTGCCTAGTGATAGGGAAAAGTACAAATTACTCTATGGTTCATCTCCTGAAATCATTACTCTAAGATTGTCTCCAATTCCAGTATCATAAATTAGTATAAGGTCCCCAAGTGCATTTTGATCAGGCTTGGTGAGGCTTTATTTTCATAAGGAAATTGTCTTCTTGCCTTCTAAATTGGATAATTATAATTCTAAAAATCCACTCAGAAATGTAAATGCCCAATCACCTATGAAAATGTTATGTTTTGACTTGCATTTATTGCATCTGTGCTTACGAGTTTAGTTGAATTAATTTTGCATCTTGGTACAAGCTCAGTTTGTATTTTCCTTTCTTAATAGCATCAAGAACTGAATGATAACAAATTAGAATCTATTTTATAATGTGGTAGTTAATGATTAATAGAATAATATTTTGGCAGATTTTGGCAAGAAATGGTTTGATATCTAAATGCTGCTATCTATTTGTGTAGTGGTGTGTTATGAATCACAACTATCCTGTAGAAATTCACTTCTGTAGAATATTATTCTGACCCCTAATATACAGATAACACTGCACTCTACACTGAAAACAACACTTCAACTAACCAAACACACACACACACACACACACACACACAATTTCTTGGCAGTTCTAATCTCTTTTAATGATAGGTCAAGAGTTAGGGAAAATCTAATGTAGGAAACCTGGAGGGAACTTTCATATTCACTTGTGCTCTGTTCATGTTTTTGATCTCTTCAACCTCTTCTGTGCAATTTCAGATGAGCATATTCTTTACCTCCATAACCTGTGCTGTGACCCATAACTTTGTAAAGCTGAATAGAAATTTAATTCTCTGTTAAAAATCACACAGACTGTTTCCCAAATCTCTTCATACAGAATTTTCTCCTGCTAGTACCAAAAGAAACCTTATGATCTATTAGGCTGATCTTCTTTTAATTCACATCTTAAACCTCCTGACACTCAGCTTTTGCTTGCTTCACCACTCTCCAAATAGAATGCCCTCTCCTTTCCTTTCTGTGTTTCTCCTTCGATTCACAATAATTAACTGAAGAGTTATGACTCTATTTTGACCTACAAAGGCTCTTGACATGGGCTGTTCTATTGAACTTCTTTGTTCATCAAACCTGTAGGTGTTATACATGGAAGGGATGAAAAGTCAACTGATTACATTAACTTCAAATAAATTATTTCCTCTCAGTCTTGCAAATGATGTGAAACATGTATTAAAACTTGCTACATGTTGGGCACTCAGCATATCATATGCATTGTCTCAATACTCATATCTCTTTTTAAAAGCAATATTAATCCTGACTACTTTACAAGTATCTTAGATACATTTTTGAGAGGTTAAATAATTCACTCAGTGTCACACAGCTAGATAATGTGAGAGCCAGGATTTGCATCTAAGCTTACTTGATTCCTAAACCCATATTCTTGGCTCCTGGCATATTCTGTCACTAACATTTTGAGGACTAACACTTTAAAGGACATTACCTTCTTTTTAAAAATTTTGTTTGTTTTTGGACTTTCTAATTAGTGCCAAATATCTCTGTGTTAATTTCTGGTCAATAATGTACAAATTTAGTTATAGTAATTTTATTATATATTTTGATGTCTCTCTAGTACAAGTTGATCTTCCCTGCTACTCCAGGCCTCCTCCAAATCCCTGCTGCCACACATTAGTTTTGTTTTTTTTTCCTGCCCCAAATCTTCTTGAGCATGTTGCTCATATTATTCTTCTAGGCAAACCTTAAGAGAATTTGGTCTTATTCCAACAAAAACCCACTGAGATTTTTATTTGAGTTGTGGAACTTATATATTAAAAATGAGGATAGTGGGGACATGCAACCATCAATTTGCTCTATATTCAAGTGTTTTAATCATTTTCCTTAATACTGTATAAACAATGATTTAATAGTAACACAAAAGTTTACTAGTTTACTAACTCAATGCCCTGTATTTATTTTATTTAATTATTTTTGGTCAATTTTTTTTGTTATTGCTGATCTCTTATTTTCAAATAATTATAGAGTAAGAGAAAGTTGCAAAGATAGCACAGAGATTTTTCAGATACCATTCATCCAATTTCCCCATAGATTATATATTATACAGCTACTGCACAATAGCAAAATCAGGAAAATGATAGCACCGTAAAATGTGAATATAGTTCTGTCATTTTATCACATATGAATATTCATTAAACCACCACTGCAATACACAATCAAGATACAGAACTACTTCATTACCATAAAGATCTCCATTGTGCTACCTCTTTATGGTCATGCCCAAACCCCTTCCTATACCTAAACTCTGGCAAGCATTAATCAGTTTTCCGTCTCTATAAGTTTGTCATTTTAAAAATGTTACAAAATGGAAACAGACAGCATGTGATCCTTAGAGATTAGCTTTTTTCACTCAGCACCATGCTGTTGAGAACTATCCATGTTGCTGTATAAATAGATTTTTTTGTTCCTTTTTATTGATTAATAGTACTCCTTGATATGGAGACACCACACTTTGTTTAACATTTCATGCTTAAAAGTAACACTTTTGTTGCTTTCAGTTTCTGGCTGTTATAAATAAAATTGCTGTGAAAAATCAGGTATAGGTTGTTGTGTGGATAGAAGTTTTTATTTCTCTGGGATATATTCCCAGAAGTACAATTGATCTGTTGTATGGTAATGTATAGTTTAGTTTTCAAAGAAATTGCCCAGCTGTTTTATTATAGTGACTCTACCATTGTACCTTCCCATCAGCAATGTGTGAGAGATTGAATTTCTTCACGTTCTCTCCAGCATTTGGTATTGTCACTATGTTTAATTTTCTAATAGACGTGAATGGCATCTCATTGTGGTCTTAATCTGTATTTTCCTAGTGGCTATTGATATTAAACATCTTCTCACATACCATTCATGAATTCTCCCACTATTGTGCATATTTTTTAATTAGATTTTTTTCTTGTTGAGTTGTGTGAGTTCATTATGAATTCTTGATCGAAGTCCTTTGTCAGATATATGGTTTGCAAATATTTTCTCCCAGTCTAGAGCTTATTTTTTCATTCTCTTTACAGGGTCCTACTCAAAACAGAAGTTTTTAATTTTGACAAAATCCAGTTTATCTTTTTTCTTTTCTTATATGGATATCTCTCTGTTGTCATGTTTAAGAATTCTTCACCAAGGCTGAAGTCTCAAAGATTTTCTCCTACGTTTACAAAAAGTTTTGTAATTTTTTGTTTTTTATTTAAGTCAACAGTCCATTTTGATTTAAATTGTGTAAGTTTTGAGATTTAGGTTATTTATTTATTTTTTTACCTATAGGTATCATATTACTCCAGTACAATTTATTGAAAAAACTATTCTTCTTCCTTTGAATAGTTTTTGTCCCTTTGTCAAAAATGTGTTGGCTGTACTTCTGTAGGTCTGTTTCTGGATTATCTTATTCTGTTGATCTTTGTGTCTAACCCTTCGCTAATATCAAATAGTCCTTCTTACTGCAGCTTTAAAATTAGTCTTAAAATCAGATAGACTGATAATTTTTACATTTTTTAATTTTTTAAGAAATGTTATCTATTTTATTTCTTTTGCCATTCCATATAAATTTTAGAATAATCTTGTATATGTCTACAAAATAGCTTGCTAGGATTTTGATAGAAGTTCTGTTAACTGTCTATTTCAATTTACAGAAAATTTGTCTTTCATACGTTGTCTTCCAATTCATGACCATGTTATGCTTTCCATTTACTTAGATGATCTTCCATTTTATCAGAATTTTATAATTTACAACATATAAAGGTTGTACATATTTTTTAGATGTGATATAAGTATTTCTCTTTTTTGAGGGTTTGTAACTGGTATAGTCTTTTCATTTTTAACTTTCACGTATTCATTGCTAGCACGTAGAAATGTAACTGATTTTTTTATGTTTATCATACACTCTGAGACATTTCTGAACTCACCTATAAATTCTAAAGAGGATTTTGCATAATTTTGAGGAGGTTTTCTAAGTAGACAATCAAATCTTCTGCATATAGAAATTATTTCTTCCTTTCCAGTATATATACCTTTTTTTTCCTTTTCTTACCATATCTTGTTTGCTAGATCTTCCATTTCTATGTTAAACTGCAGTGGAGAAACTGCATTGCTTTGCCGTATTCCTAATCTTTGAGGAAAATACATTCTGTCTTTCATCATTAAATATGATGTTAGCTATAGATTATTTTGTAGATTTTTTAATCAAAATGGAGAAGTCCTTCACTCCTAGTTCTCTGAGAATTATTATAATGAATTGGTGTTGAAATTTGTCAAATGATTTTTCTGCATCGATTGTTAAGATTATACATAATTTTTTTTAGCCTATTAATATTGCTGGTTATATTTCTTTCTTTTTTTTTAGTTGAAGTGTAGTTGACATAATATTGTGTTAGTTTCAGGTGTACAGCAAAGTGATTCAGAGATGTATATATATATATATATATATATATACACACACACACACAAACATATGTGTATATATTATGTATACCCTATATTATTTTTTCTCACTCTCTTCCTTTATAGTTTATTACAAGTTATTGAATACAGTTCCCTGTGTTATACAGTAAAACTATTTTTTTTAAGATGGCTAAAGTCTTTTATTATTTGTGCAGAAGACTTTTAGTTTTTTCTTTTTTAACATCTTTATTGGAGTATAATAGCTTTACAATGGTGTGTTAGTTTCTGCTTTATAACAAAGTGAATCAGCTATATATATATATATATGCCCATATCTCCTCCCTCTTGTGTCTCCCTCCCACACTCCCTATCCCACCACTCTAGGTGGTCACAAAACACTAAGCTGATCTCCCTGTGCTATGCAGCGGCTTCCCACTAGCTATTTTACATTTGGTAGTATTTATAAGTCCATGCCATTCTCTCACTTTGTCCCAGAAGTCCATTCTCTACGTCTGCATCTTTATTCCTGTCCTGCTGCTAGACTCTTCAGAACCTTTTTTTTTTTGGATTCCATATGTATGTGTTAGCACACGGTATTTGTATTTCTCTTTCTGACTTATTTCACTCTGTATGACAGACTCTAGGTCCACCCACTTCACTAAAAATAACTCAATTTCCTTTCTTTTCATGGCTGAGTAACATTCCATTGTATATATGTGCTACATCTTCTTTATCCATTCATCTGTTGATGGACATTTAAGTTGCTTCCATATCCTGGCAATTGTAAATAGAGCTGCAATGAACGTTGTGGTACATGACTCTTTTTGAATTATGGTTTTCTCAGGGTATATGCCCAGTGGTGGGATTGCTGGCTCGTATGATACTTCTATTTTTAGTTTTTTAAGGAACCTCCATACTGTTCTCCATAGAGGCTGTATCAATTTACATTCCCACCAACAGTGCAAGAGGGTTCCCTTTTCTCCACACCCTCTCCAGGATTTATTGTTTGTAGACTTTTTGATGATGGACATTCTGACTGGTGTGAGGTGGTACCTCATTGTAGTTTTGATTTGCATTTCTCTAATGGTTAATGATGGTGAGCATTTTTTCATGTGTTTGTTGGCAATCTCTATATCTTCTTTGTAGAAATGTCTACTTAGGTCTTTTGTCCATTTTTGGACTGGGTTGTTTGTTTTTTTGATATTGAGCTGCATGAGTTGCTTGTAAATTTTAGAGGTTAATCCTTTGTCATTTGCTTCATTTGCAAATATTTTCTCCCATTCTGAGGGTTGTCTTTTCGTCTTGTTTATGGTTTGCTTTGTTCTGCAAAAAATTTTTTGTTCTAGTTCTGTGAAAAATGCCAGTGGTAGTTTGATAGGGAGTGCATTGAATCTGTAGATTGCTTTGGGTAGTATAGTCATTTTCACAATATTGATTCTTCCAATCCAAGAACATGGTATATCTCTCCATCTGTTTGTATCATCTTTAATTTCTTTCATCAGTGTCTTATAGTTTTCTGCATAGAGGTCTATTGTCTCCTTAGGTAGATTTATTTCTAGGTATTTTATTATTTTTGTTGCAATGGTAAATGGGAGTGTTTCTTTGATTTCTCTTTCAGATTTTTCATCATTAGTGTATAGGGATGCAAGAGATTTCTTTGCATTAATTTTGTATCCTTCAACTTTACCAAATTCATTGATTAGCTCTAGTAGTTTTCTGGTAGCATCTTAAGGACTCTCTATGTATAGTATCATGTCATCTGCAAACAGTGACAGCTTTATTTCTTCATTTCTGATTTGGATTCTTTTTATTTCTTTTTCTTCTCTGATTACTGTGGCTAAAACTTCCAAAACTATGTCGAATAATAGTGTTGAGAGTGGACAACCTTGTCTTGTTCCTAATCTTAGTGGAAATGGTTTCAACTTTTCACCATTGAGGACGATGTTGGCTGTGGGTTTTTCATATGTGGACTTTATTTTATTGAGGTAATTTCCCTCTATGTCTACTTTCTGGAGGGTTTTTATCATAAATGGGTATTGAATTTTGTCAAAAGCTTTTTCTGCATCTATTGAGATGATCATATGGTTTTTCTCCTTCTTTTGTTAATATAGTTTATCACATTGATTGACTTGCGTGTATTGAAGAATACTTGCATTCCAGGGGTTAAACCCCACTTGATCATGTGTATGATGCTTTTAATGCACTGTTGCATTCTGTTTGCTAGAATTTTGTTGAGGATTTTTGCATCTATATTCATCAGTGATATTGGCCTGTAGGTTTCTTTCTTTGTGACATCTTTGTCTGGTTTTGGTGTCAGGGTGATGGTGGCCTCGTAGAATCAGTTTGGAAGTGTTCCTCCCTCTGCTATATTTTAGAAGAGTTTGAGAAGGATAGGTGATAGCTCTTCTTTAAATGTTTGATACAATTCACCTGTGAAGCCATCTGGTCCTGGGCTTTTTTTTGTTGGAAGATTTTTAATCACAGTCTCAATTTCAGTGCTTGTGATGTGTCTGTTTTTATTTTCTATTACTTCCTGGTTCAGTCTCAGAAGGTTGTGCTTTTCTAAGAATTTGTCCAATTCTTCCAGGTTGTCCATTTTATTGGCATAGAGTTGCTTGTAGTAATCTCTCATGATCCTTTGTATTTCTGCAGTGTCAGTTGTTACTTCTCCTTTTTCATTTCTAATTCTATTGATTTGAATCTTCTCCCTTTTCTTCTTAATGAGACTGGCTAATGGTTTATCTATTTTGTTTATATTCCCAAAGAACCAGCTTTTAGTTTTATTGATCTTTGTTATTGTTTCCTCCATTTCTTTTTCATTTATATCTGATCTGATCTTTATGATTTCTTTCCTTCTACTAACCTGGGTTATTTTTTTTTTTTCTTCTTTCTCTAATTGCTTTAGGTGTAAGGTTAGATTGTTTATTTGAGATGTTTCTTGTTTCTTGTGGTAGTAGTGTATTGCCAAAAAATTCCCTCTTAGAACTGCTTTTGCTGCATCCCATAGGTTTTGGGTCATCGTGTTTCCATTGTCATTTGATTCTAGGTATTTTTTGATTTCATCTTGATTTCTTCAGTAATCTCTTGGTTTTTAAGTAGTGTATTGTTTAGCCTCAATATGTTTGTATTTTTTACGGATATTTTACTGTAACTGGTTTGTGGTCTCATAGCGTTGGGGTTGGATAAGATACTTGATACTATTTCAATTTTCTTAAATTTACCAAGGCTTGATTTGTTTTCCAGGAAATGATCTATCCTGGAGAATGTTCCATGAGCACTTGAGTAGAAAGTGTATTCTGTTGTTTTGGGATGGCATGTCCTAGAAATATCAATTAAGTCCATCTTGTTTAATGTATCGTGTAATGCTTGTGTTTCCTTATTTATTTTCATTTTGGTTGATCTGTCCATTGGTGAAAGTGGGGTGTTCAAGTCCCCTACTATGATTGTGTTACTGTCGATTTCCCCATTTATGGCTGTTAGCATTTGCCTTATGTATTGAGGTGCTCCAATATCGTGTGCATAAATATTTACAATTGTTATATCTTCTTCTTGGGTTCACCCCTTGATTATTATGTAGTGTCCTTCTTTGTCTCTTGTAATAGTCTTTATTTTAAGATCTATTTTGTCTGATATGATAATTCCTACTCCAGCTTTCTTTTGATTTCCCTTTGCAAATAATATCTTTTTCCCTCCCCTCACTCTCAGTCTGTATGTGTCCCTAGGTCTGAAGGGAATTTCTTGTAGACAGCATATATACACGTCTTTTTTTGTTGTTGTTGTTGGTTTTTGTTTTAATTTTTCACATGAGAACATGGTTTCTTTTATTTATTTATTTTTTATTTTTGGTTATGTTGGGTCTTCGTTTCTGTGCGAGGGCTTTCTCTAGTTGCAGCAAGCGGGGGTCACTCTTCATCCCGGTGCGCGGGCCTCTCACTATCGTGGCCTCTCTTGTTATTGAGCACAGCCTCCAGATGCACAGGCTCAGTAGTTGTGGCTCACGGACCTAGTTGCTCCACGGCATGTGGGATCTTCCCAGACCAGGGCTCGAACCCGTGTCCCCTGCATTGGCAGGCAGATTCTCAACCACTGTGCCACCAGGGAAGCCCCCCAGGTCTTGTTTTTGTATCCATTCAGCAAGCCTGTGTCTTTTCGTTGGAGCATTTAATCCATTTACATTTAAGGTAATTATCTATATGTATGCTCCTATTACCATTTTCTTAATTGTTTTGGGGTTGTTATTGTTGGTCTTCTCCTTCTCTTCTGTTTCATGTCTAGAGAAGTTCCTTTAGCATTTCTTGTAAAGCTTTTTTGATGGTGCTGAAATCTCTTAGCTTTTGTTTGTCCATAAAGGTTTTAATTTCTCCATCAAACTGAATGAGATACTTGCTGGGTAGAGTAATCTCGGTTATAGTTTTTTCACTTTCATCACTTTAAATATGTCCTGCCACTCCCTTCTGGCTTGCAAAGTTTCTGCTGAAAGATCAGCTGTTAACCTTATGGGGATTCCCTTGTATGTTATTTGTTGTTTTCCCTTGCTGCTTTTAATATTTTTTCTTTGAATTTAATATTTGATAGTTTGATTAATATATGTGTCGGCGTGTTTCTCCATGGATTTATCCTCTGTGGTACTCTCTGCACTTCCTGGATTTGACTGACTATTTCCTTTCCCATATTAGGGATGTTTTCAACCATAATCTCTTCAAATACTTTCCCAGTCCCTCTCTTTTTCTCTTCTTCTTCTGGGACCTCTATAATTTGAATGTTGGTGCATTTAATGTTTTCCCAGAAGTCTCTGAGACTGTCCTCAGTTCTTTCATTCTTTTTACTTTATTCTGCTCTACAGTAGTTATTTCCATTATTTTATCTTCCAGGTCACTTATCCATTCTTCTGCCTCAGTTATTCTGCTATTGATTCCTTCTAGAGAATTTTAAATTTTATTTATTGTGTTGTTCATCATTGTTTGTTTGCTCTTTAGTTCTTCTAGGTTTTTTTAAATGTTTATTTTGTTTTCTCCATTCTATTTCCAAGATATTGGATCACATTTCCTATCATTAGTCTGAATTCTTTTTCAGGTAGACTCCCTATTTCCTCTTCATTTGTTTGGTCTGGTGGGTGTTTACCTTGCTCCTTCATCTGCTGTGTGTTTCTCTGTCTTCTCCTTTTGCTTAACTTACTGTATTTGGGGTCTCCTTTTCACAGGCTGCAGGTTTGTAATTCTGGTTGTTTTTGGTGTCTGGCCCCAGTGGCTAAGGTTGGTTCAGTGGGTTGTGTAGGCTTCCTGGTGGAGGGGACACCAGGAAGATGTAGATGAGGCTGGATCTTCTCTTTCTGGTGAGCAGGACTACATCTGCTGGTGTGTTTTGGGGTGTGTGTGACCTTATTATGATTTTGGCCATCTTCTCTACCAACGGGCGGGGTTGTGTTCCTTTTGTGCTAGTTGTTTGGCACAGGATGTCCAGCACTGTATCTTGTTAGTCACTGATTGGAGCTGGGTGCTAACATTGAGATGCAGATCTCTGGGAGAGCTTTCGCCATTTGATATTACGTGGAGCCAGGAGGTCTCCGGTGGAACAATACCCTGAACTCAGCTCTCCCACCTCAGAGGCACAGGCCTGACACCCGACCGGAGCACCAAGCCCCAGTCAGTCACACAGCTCAGAAGAAAAGGGAGAATAAATAGAAAAAAAGAAAGAAAGAGAAGAAAATGAGTTATTAAAATAAAAAATAATTATTAAAAATTTTTAAAAATTAAAAAGTAATTAAAAAAAGAAAGAAAGAAAGAAGAGAGCAACCAAAGCAAAAAACAAATCCACCAATGATAACAAGCGCTAAAAACTCTACTGAAACAAACAAACAAACAGAAAAAACGGACAGACAGAACCTTAGGACAAATGGTAAAAGCAAAGCTATACAGACATAAGCACACAAAGAAGCATACACATACACACTCACAAAACAAGAAAAAGGAAAAAAAAATACATATATACATATTAAAAAAAAAAAGGAGGAAGACAGCAACCAAATCAATAAACAAATCTACCAAAGATAATAAAGTCTAAATACTAAACTAAGATAAACATAAAACTAGGAACAAATTAGATGCAGAAAGCAAACCCCAAGTCTACAGTTTGCTCCCAAAGTCTACTGCCTCAATTTTGGGGTGATTCAGTATCTATTGAGGTATTCCACGGATGCAAGGTACATCAAGTTGATTGTGGAAATATAATCCGCTGCTGCTGAGGCTGCTGGGAGAAATTTCCCTTTCTCATCTTTGTTTGCACAGCTCCTGGGTTTCAAGTTTGGTTTTGGCCCCGCCTCTGTGTGTAGGTCACCTGAGGGTGTCTGTTCTTTGCTCGGACAGAATAGGGTTAAAATTGCAGCTGATTAGGGGATTTGGGCTCACTCAGGCCTTGAGGAGGGAGGGGTAGACAATGGGGGGTGACCCTGAAGCAGCAGAGATGGGCACAACATTGCAACATCCTGAGGCATGCTGTGTGTTCTCCCGGGGAAGTTGTCCCTGGATCTTGGGACCCTGGCAGTGGTGGGCTGCACAGGCTCCTGGGATGGGAGGTGTGGATAGTGACCTGTGCTTGCACACAGGCTTCTTGGTGGCTGCAGCAGCAACTTTAGTGTTTCATTACCGTCTCTGGTGTCTGTGCTGACAGCCATGTCTTGCGCCTATTTCTCGAGCTTGTTTAGGCAGTGTTCTGAATCCCCTCTCCTCACACACGCCGAAACAATGCTCTTTTGCCTCTTAGGCAGGTCCAGACTTTTCCCAGACTCCTTCCCGGCTAGCTGTGACTCACTAACCCCCTTCAGGGTGTGTTCACCCAGCCAACCCCAGTCCTCTCCCTGGGATCTGACCTCCAAAGCCAGAGCCTCAGTTCCCAGCCCTAACCCATTCAGCTGGGTGAGTAGACAAGCCTCTTGGGCTGGTGAGGGCTGGTTGACACCAATCCTCTGTGCCAGAATCTCTCTGCTTTGCCCTCTGCACCCCTGTTCCTGTGCTCTTCTCTGTGGCTCCTAAGCTTCACCCCCACCACCCTCTGTCTCTGCCAGTGAAAGGGATTACTAGTGTGTGGAAACTTTTCCTCCTTCACAGCTCCCTCCCAGAGGTGCAGGTGCCATCCCTATTCTTTTGTCTCTGATTTTTTTTTTTTTTCTTTTGCCTTACCCAGGTATGTGGGGAGTTTCTTGCCTTTGAAGAAGTCTGAGGTCTTCTGCCAGCGTTCAGTAGGTGTTCTGTAGGAGTTGTTCCACATGTAGATGTATTTATGATGTATTTGTGGGGAAGGAGGTGATCTCCATGTCTTACTCCTCCACCATCTTGAATGTCTCCTACACAGTAAAACTTTTTGTTTATCTGTTCTATATATGGTAATGTGCATCTCTTAATCCCATACTCCCAGTTTATCTGAGCTCATTATATTTTTTGATTCTAGAATATTGATCCAGCCTTTCATCCCTAGAGTAAATCCCAGTTAGTCATAGTGTATCTTTTTATATCCCTGAATTCTATTTGCTAATATTTTGTTAAGTAATTTTGGGTCTGTTTGAGAGATTTTGATCTCTAGTTTTCTTTTCTTTCTTTTCTTTCTTTTTCTCCTTTTTTTTCTTTTAGCTATCTTGGGAAGTCTTCACTCCTCTTCTATTTTTTATATAAGCTTGTTTAAAATTGTTAATTCTTCTTCAAATGTTTGGTGTAATTTTCCAATGAAACTCTGAGCCTGAAGATTTCTTTTTCAGGATTTTTAAACTAAGTTTAATTGAAGAGTTATAGGGCTATTTACATTATCTATTTAATGATGATTGAGTAATGATAATTTGTGTTTCTAAGAACTGGTCCATTTCATATATGTTGTCCAATTAATTTTTGTAGAATTATTGTATTATTCCTTTATTATCCCTTTGAGGTCTGTGGAGGCTTAGAGGTATCCCCTATTTCATCATGACATTGATGTTTTCCTTTATTTTCTTGTCTGTTATGCTAGAGGCTTGTCATTAATTGATCTTATCAGAGAACTAGATTTTGTTACACGGATTTTCTCCATTGTTTCTGTTTCTCACTTCATTAATTTCTGTTTGTGTTTTTGTTATTTCTTTACTTCTGCAAATATTGGGTTTATTTTTACTCACTTTTTTCTAGTTCCTTAATATGGGAGGTTAGATTATTAGGTTGAGGTTTTTCTTTTTTGCTAATGTAGGCATTTTAGTGAGATACATTTCCCTTCTTCACTACTTTAGCTACACCCCACATATATTGAGAGATGGTAAGTTTATTTTCATTCAGAGAAATGTATTTTTCTATTTCCCTTCAGACTTTCTTTCTGACCCATGAATTATTTAGAAGCTAGTGTTTAGTTTTCAAGTGTTTGAAGATTGTCCTGTTATTATTATATTATTGATTTCTACTCTGATGTCACTGTGGTCAGAGACTACACTCTGTATGATTTAAATTCTTTTGAAGATTCTGAGTTTGTTTCATGGTTTAAATATGGTCTATTTTGATATATATTTTTAACTTTTTATTTGTTTGTTTTTGGCTGTGTTTGGTCTTCATTTCTGTGTGTGGGCTTTCTGTAGTTGCAATGAGTGGGGGTTGCTCTTCATTGCAGTGAGCATACTCCTTATTGTGGTGGCTTCTCTTGTTGTGGAGCAGAGGCTGTAGGTATGAGGGCTTCAGTAGTTGTGGTGTATGGGCTCAGTAGTTGTGACTCATGGGCTCTAGGGCACAGGCTCAGTAGTTGTGGCTCCCGGGCTTAGTTGCTCTGTGGCATGTGGGATCATCCTGGACCAGGGATTGAACCAGCGTCCCCTGCATTGGTAGGTGGATTCTTAACCACTATGCCACCAGGGAAGCCCTTGATATATGTTTTATAGAAATAATGTGTAATCTGCTGTTGGTAGGTGAAGTATCCTATAAAGGTCTATAGATCCTATTGGTTTATAATGACGCAGACTTCTTTTACAATCTTGCCAATTTTCTGTCCAGTTTTCTATCACTTTTTGAGAGGTTAGTGTGGAAAAGTTAACTATAATTGTAGATTGATCTATTTCTTCTTTCAGTGTATCAGTTTTGCTTCACATATTTTGCAGTTCCGTTGTTTGATGCATACACATTTAGTATTACTGTCTTATTGGCAGACTGATCCTTTTATCACTGTACAATGAACCACTCTTTTACTGGTAATTTTCTTTGCTGTGAAATCTACTTTGCCTGGTATATTAATATAGCCTCTCCTGCCTTCTTTTGGTTATTTGAATATTCTTTATAAATATTTTCACTTCACCTACATGTATCGTTATATTTTAAGTGAGTTTCTTGCTATTTGCAATCCACTCTTTTTCAATCCACTCTATTTTTTCTTCTATTTTATTGCAATCCTTTTTTTATTAATCCGTCATCAATTTTATACACATCAGTGTATATATGTCAATCCCAATCGCCCAATTCAGCACACCACCATCCCCACCCCACCACGGTGTTCCCCCCTTGGTGCCCATACGTTTGTTCTCTACATCTGTGTCTCAACTTCTGCCCTGCAAACCGGTTCATCTGTACCATTTTGCTAGGTTCCACATACATGTGTTAATATACGATATTTGTTTTTCCCTTTCTGACATACTTCACTCTGTATGACAGTCTCTAGATCCATCCACGTCTCAACAAATGACTCAATTTCATTCCTTTTTATGGCTGAGTAAAATTCCATTGTATATATGTACCACAACTTCTTTATCCATTCGTCTGTTGATGGGCATTTAGGTTGCTTCCATGACCTGGCCATTGTAAATAGTGCTGCAATGAACATTCGGGTGCATGTGTCTTTTTGAATTACGATTCTCTCTGGGTATATGCCCAGTAGTGGGATTGCTGGGTCATATGGTAAGTCTATTTTTAGTTTTCTAAGGAACCTCCATATTGTTCTCCATAGTGGCTGTATCAATTTACATTCCCACCAACAGTGCAAGAGGGTTCCCTTTTCTCCACACCCTCTCCAGCATTTGTTGTTTGTAGATTTTCTGATGATGCCCATTCTAACTGGTGTGAGGTGATACCTCATTGTAGTTTTGATTTGCATTTGTCTAATAATTAGTGATGTTGAGGATCTTTTCATGTGCTTCTTGGCCATCTGTATGTCTTCTTTGGAGAAATGTCTATTTAGGTCTTGTGCCCATTTTTGGATTGAGTTGTTTGTTTCTTTAATATTGAGCTGCATGAGATGTTTATATATTTTGGAGATTAATCCTTTGTCCGTTGATTCGTTTGCAAATATTCTCTCCCATTCTGAGGGTCGGCTTTTTGTCTTGTTTATAGTTTCCTTTGCTGTGGAAAAGATTTTAAGTTTCATTAGGTCCCACTTGTTTATTTTTGTTTTTATTTCCATTACTCTAGGAGGTGGATCAAAAAAGATCTTGCTGTGATTTAGTTCAAAGAGTGTTCTTCCTATGTTTTCCTCTAAGAGTTTTATAGTGTCCGGTTTTACATTTAGGTCTCGAATGCATTTTGAGTTTATTTTTGTGTATGGTGTTAGGGAGTATTCTAATTTCATTCTTTTACATGTGGCTGTCCAGTTTTCCCAGCACCACTTATTGAAGAGACTGTCTTTTCTCCATTCTATATCTTTGCCTCCTTTGTCATATATTAGTTGACCACAGGTGCGTGGGTTTATCTGTGTGTTTTCTATCTTGTTCCATTGATCTATGTTTCTGTTTTTGTGCCAGTACTATATTGTCTTGATTACTGTAGCTTTGTAGTATAGTCTGAAGTCAGGGAGTCCGATTCCTCCAGCTCCGTTTTTTTCCCTCAAGACTGCTTTGACTATTCGGGTTCTTTTGTGTCTCCCTACAATTTTTACAATGATTTATTCTAGCTCTGTAAAAAATGCCATTGGTAATTTAATAGGGATTGCATTGAATCTGTAGATTGCTTTGGGTACTAGAGTCATTTTCACAATATTGATTCTTCCAATCCAAGAACATGGTATATCTCTCCATCTGTTGGTATCATCTTTAATTTCTTTCATCAGTGTCTTATAGTTATCTGCCTACAGGTCTTTTGTCTCCCTAGGTAGGTTTATTCCTAGGTATTTTATTCTTTTTGTTGCAATGGTAAATGGGATTGTTTCCATAATTTCTCTTTCAGATATTTCATCATTAGTGTATAGGAATGCAAGAGATTTCTGTGCATTAATTTTGTATCCTGCAACTTTGCCAGATTCATTGATTAGGTCTAGTAGATTTCTGGTGGCATTTTTAGGATTCTCTATGTATAGTATCATGTCATCTGCAAACAGTGACAGTTTTACTTCTTCTTTTCCAATTTGTATTCCTTTTATTTCTTTTTATTCTCTGATTGCCATGGCTAGGACTTCCAAAACTATGTTGAATAATAGTGGTGAGAGTGGATATCCTTGTCTCGTTCCTGATCTTAGAGGAAATGCTTTCAGTTTTTCACCATTGAGATTGATGTTTGCTGTGGGTTTGTCCTATATGGCCTTTATTATGTTGAGGTAGGTTCCCTCTATGCCCACTTTCTGGAGAGTTTTTATCATAAATCGGTGTTGAATTTTGTCAAAAGCTTTTTCTGCACCTATTGAGATGATCATATGGTTTTTCTTCTTCAATTTGTTAATATGGTGTATCACATTGATTGATTTGCGTATATTGAAGAATCCTTGCATCCCTGGGATAAATCCCACTTGATCATGGTGTATGAGCCTTTTAATCTGTTGTTGGATTCTGTTTGCTAGTATTTTGTTGAGGATTGTCGCATCTATATTCATTAGTGATATTGGTCTGTAATATTCTTTTTTTGTAGTATCTTTGTCTGGTTTTGGTATCAGGGTGATGGTGGCCTCATAGAAAGAGTTTGGGAGTGTTCCTTCCTCTGCAATTTTTTGGAAGAGTTTTGAGAAGGATGGGTGTTAGCTCTTCTCTAAATGTTTGATAGAATTCACCTGTGAAGCCATCTGGTCCTGGACTTTTGTTTGTTGGAAGATTTTTAATCACAGTTTCAATTTCATTACTTGTGATTGGTCTGTTCATATTTTCTGTTTCTTCCTGGTTCAGTCTTGGAAGGTTATACCTTTCTAAGAATTTGTCCATTTCTTTCAGGTTGTCCATTTTATTGGCATAGAGTTGCTTGTAGTAGTCTCTTAGGATACTTTGTATTTCTGTGGTGTCTGTTGTAACTTCTCCTTTTTCATTTCTAATTTTATTGATTTGAGTCCTCTCCCTCTTTTTCTTGATGAGTCTGGCTAATGGCTTATCAATTTTGTTTATCTTCTCAAAGAACCAGCTTTTAGTTTTATTGATCTTTGCTATTGTTTTCTTTGTTTCTATTTCATTTATTTCCGCTCTGATCTTTATGATTTCTTTCCTTCTGCTAACTTTGGGTTTTGCTTGTTTTTCTTTCTCTAGTTCCTTTAAGTGTAAGGTTAGATTGTTTACTTGAGATTTTTCTTGTTTCTTGAGGTAGGCTTGTATAGCTATAAACTTCCCTCTTAGAACTGCTTTTGCTGCATCCCATAGGTTTTGTGTCATCGTATTTTCATTGTCATTTTTCTCTAGGTATTTTTTGATTTCTTCTTTGATTTCTTCAGTGATCTCTTGGTTATTTAGTAACGTGTTGTTTAGCCTCCATGTGTTTGTGCTTTTCACGTTTTTTTCCCTGTAATTCATTTCTAATCTCATAGCATTGTGGTCAGAAAAGATGCTTGATATGATTTTAATTTTCTTAAATTTACTGAGGCTTGCTTTGTGACCCACGATGTGATCTATCCTGGAGAATATTCCGTGTGCACTTGAGAAGAAAGTGTAATCTGCTCTTTTTGGATGGAATGTCCTATAAATATCAATTAAATCTATCTGGTCTATTTTGTCATTTAAAGCTTCTGTTTCCTTATTTATTTTCATTTTGGATGATCTGTCCATTGGTGTAAATGAGGTGTTAAAGTCCCCCACTATTATCATGTTACTGTCGATTTCCTCTTTTATAGCTGTTAGCAGCAGTTGCCTTATGTATTGAGGTGCTCCTATGTTGGGTGCATATATATTTATAATTGTTATATCTTCTTCTTGGGTTGATCCCTTGATCATTGTGTAGTGTCCTTCCTTGTCTCTTGTAACATTATTTTAAAGTCTATTTTATCTGATATTAGTATAGCTACTACAGCTTTCTTTTGATTTCCATTTGCATGGAATGTCTTCTTCCATCCCCTCACTTTCAGTCTGTATGTGTCCCTAGGTCTGAAGTGGGTCTCTTGTAGGCAGCATATATATGGGTCTTGTTTTTGTATCCATTCAGCAAGCCTGTGTCTTTTGGTTGGAGCATTTAATCCATTCCCGTTTAAGGTAATTATCGATATGTATGTTCCTATGACCATTTTCTTAATTGTTTTGGTTTGTTTTTGTAGGTCCTTTTCTTCTCTTGTGTTTCCCACTTAGAGAAGTTCCTTTAGCATTTGTTGTAGAGCTGGTTTGGTGGTGCTGAATTCTCGTAGCTTTTGCTTGTCTGTAAAGCTTTTGATTTCTCCATCAAATCTAAATGAGATCTTTGCTGGGTAGAGTAATCTTGGTTGTAGGTTCTTCCCTTTCATAACTTGAATTATATCATGCCACTCCCTTCTGGCTTGTAGAGTTTCTGCTGAGAAATCAGCTGTTAACCTTATGGGAGTTTCCTTGTTTTTTATTTGTCGTTTCTCCCTTGCTGCTTTCAATAATTTTTCTTTGTCTTTAGTTTTTGCCAATTTGATTACTATGTGTCTCGGCGTGTTTCTCCTTGGGTTTATCCTGTATGGGACTCTCTGCACTTCCTGGACTTGGGTGGCTATTTCCTTTCCCATGTTAGGGAAGTTTTCGACTATAATCTCTTCAAATATTTTCTCTGGTCCTTTCTCTCTCTCTCTCCTTCTGGGACCCCTATAATGCAAATGTTGTTGCATTTAATGTTGTCCCAGAGGTCTCTTAGGCTGTCTTCATTTCTTTTCATTCTTTTTTCTTTAGTCTGTTCCGCAGCAATGAACTCCACCATTCTGTCTTCCAGGTCACTTATCCGTTCTTCTGCCTCAGTTATTCTGTTATTGATTCCTTCTTGTGTAGTTTTCATTTCAGTTATTGTATTGGTCATCTCTGTTTGTTTGTTCTTTAATTTTTCTAGGTCTTTGTTAAGCATTTCTTGCATCTTGTCGATCTTTGCCTCCATTCTTATTCCGAGGTCCTGGATCATCTTCACTATCATTATTCTGAATTCTTTTTCTGGAAGGCTGCCTATCTCCACTTCATTTAATTGTTTTTCTGGGGTTTTATCTTGTTCCTTCATCTGGTATATAGCCCTCTGCCTTTTCATCTTGCCTATCTTTCTGTGAATGTGGTTTTTGTTCCACAGGCTGAAGGATTGTAGTTTTTCTTGCTTCTGTTGTCTGCCCTCTTGTGTTTGAGGCTATATAAGAGGCTTGATG
The DNA here is from genome assembly GCF_009873245.2 of Balaenoptera musculus. NCBI lineage: Eukaryota > Metazoa > Chordata > Mammalia > Artiodactyla > Balaenopteridae > Balaenoptera > Balaenoptera musculus. Next base: position 23,128,127 of record NC_045797.1, read on the forward strand.
GGAGGCTCTGGTGGTGGGTAGAGCTGACTGTTGCTGTGGTGGTCAGATCTCCGTAAAACTTTAATCCACTTGACTGTTGATGGGTGGGGCTGGGTTCCCTCCCTGTTGGTTGCTTTACCTGAGGCAGCCCAACACTGGAGCCTACCTGGGCTCTTTGGTGGGGCTAATGACAGACTCTGGGAGGGCTCACGCCAAGGAGTACTTCCCAGAACTTCTGCTGCCAGTGTCCTTGTCCCCACGGTGAAACAGAGCCACCCCCACCTCTGCAGGAGACCTTCCAACACTAGCAGGTAGGTCTGGTTCAGTCTCCCCCAGGGTCACTGCTCCTTCCCCAGGGTCCCGAAGCACACACTATTTTGTGTGTGCCCTCCAAGAGTGGGGTATCTGTTTCCCCCAGTCCTGTCGAAGTCCTGCAATCAATTCCCACTAGGCTTCAAAGTCTGATTCTCTAGGAATTCCTCCTCCCGTTGCCGGACCCCCAGGTTGGGAAGCCTGACATGGGGCTCAGAACCTTCACTCCAGTGGGTAGACTTCTGTGGTATAAGTGTTCAGCAGTCTGTGAGTCACCCACCCAGCAGTTATGGGATTTGACTTTACTCTGATTGCATCCCTCCTACCATCTCATTGTGGCTTCTCCTTTGTCTTTGGATGTGGGGTATCTTTTTTGGTGAGTTCCAGTGTCTTCCTGTCGATGATTTTTCAGCAGCTAGTTGTAATTCTGGTGTTCTCGCAAGAGGGAGTGAGAGCACATCCTTCTACTCCGCCATCTTTGTTCTCAATCCACTCTTTTAGTCTGTATTTGAATTGTTGAATTCAGCTAGTTTACCTATAATGTAATTATTGGTATGTTAGGGCTTATGATTGTCATTTTGTTTTTTGTTTACTCTTGTTTCCTATGTTTTTTACTTTTCTGTTTTATTTTTTTCTCTTCCTGTGGGTTACTTGAGCATCATTTAGAATTTCATTTTAATTTATCTATGATGTCCTTAAATGTATCTCTTTGTATAGAATTTAAACATATTTGCTCTAGGCATTGAATTATATATACATTACTTATAACATTCTACTGGTGTCAACATTTTACCAGTTGAGTAAAGTGTAGAAAAATTCTCTCCCTTTACATATCTCTATCTTCCTTCAATTATAATATGTTTGTCTTAAATATTTTATCTGTATTCATTGAGAGCTATAATAGATGGTGTTATAGTTTTTGCTTTAATCATCAGATATAATTTAGAAACTCAATAGGCAAAGGAAAGACTATTGTACTTAGCAATAGTTTTGCTTTTTGTTCTTTTCCTTTCTTCCTGATGTGCCAAAATGTGTTCTTTTATCATTTCTTTTCTGTTTACATAACTTCCTTAAGCCATTCTTTCATGGTATGTTGTCTGGTAACAATTCTCTTTGGTTGTTGTTGTTTCTCTTTTGTTTCTTTTGTTTTGTTTTCCATCATCTGAGACTGTCTTGATTTCCCCTTTATTTCTGAAGGATATCTTTGTTGGATACAGATTCTGAAATGACAGCTCTTTTATTTTAGTACTTAAAGAATGTGCCACTTAATTTTAGCTTCCATGGATTCTGAAGAAAAATTTATTGCCACTCAATTTTTTTTCTCCTATAGGCAAGGTGTTGTTTCTCTCTGTCTTCATTCAAAAATTGTTTTTCTTTAGTTTTTAAAATTCACTTATATGTCTTGGCATGAATTTCATTGAGCCTATCCTGTTTGTGATTTGCTCAGTTTCTTGAATCCATAAGTTAATGTCTTTTGCCTATTTGAGGAATTTTTCAACATTGACTTATTTGAATACGTTTTTCCTCTCTACCCTTTTCTTTTTTCTCCTGACACTCTGATAACATGAATGTTAGATCTTTTGTAACAGTTTCAATGATCCCTGAGACTCCGTTTTTGTGTTACTTTTGCAGATTTATTTTTCCTGTCCAAATTGCATGATTTCTTTTGTTCTCTCTCACAGTTCTTCTTTATATCTTCTGTTTCTTTGCAGAGATTTTCTTTTTTAAAAAAATTGTATCAAGTGTCTTTATAATTGTTTGTTTTATTTATGGATGATTTAAAAGTCTTCTCAGATATTTTTAACCTCCGTATGATCTAGCTGTTGGCACCTGTTGGTTACTTTTTCTCATTCAAGTTGATATATTTCTGTTTCTTTTTATGTCAAGAGATTTTAAAAGAGGTTTTTTTTTTTAACCCTGGATATTTTGGAGACTATGTATGGGACTCCTCCTCTCATTTAAATCTTGTTTTAGTTGGCCTTCTTTGACTCTGCTCTGGCAGGAGAAGGGGGAATGTTAGGAGAGAGTGGAAGTTCATTTTCCCCCACTCAGTCTCCTTTGACACTGGAGAGGAGGAGGGACTTCTTTTTACCATTGAGTAGTGATGAAGTCCTGACTCTCTACTAGGCCCACTCTGATACCACCTCAGTCAAGAGTAAGAAGGGTTACCTTGTTACTCTTAGGTGGGAATGGATTCCCACTTGTTCTGCAAGGCTGAAAGTTCTGGCTCACCACTTAGATTTCTTTGATCCACTCTCATTGAGAGCAGGTTTGGGCAACTTTTTATAACCAGTAGATGGTGGAAGTCAGAGCTCTACTCTAGGTGTTTGCTGATGTGGGTGGAAATGGGGTCACAATTTTGTGTGTGATTTGGATGGAGCAAAGTGGCTGTTTTCTGAAAGTATTTTATCTTGCTAGAATGTCTTTTTTTTTTTGGTCCTTTTACTAGAGAGGAGCAGGCTTTTTTGGGCTTCTTTTTAGTCTGTGTCCATTTGATGTTTACAAGTTATTGCCTTTTGCAGCAAGAAGTCTACAATATATGAAGAAAAGAGAAAACCCATAGAATTCACCATTGGATGCCAAGGTCCCTTGCCAGTCTGCTTTCTTCTTTCTGGTGTTTTTCAATGTAGTTAGCAGGAAGAGTAGAGAATGTCTTCTACTCCATCTTTTAGGAAACAGAGGTTTTTGTTTGTCTATTTTAACTTTATTACTGATGCTTTAATGTGATTAATTTCTTAGTCATCTGGAGTACATCCTTAAGAGGTTTTAAAAATTTTATATTGCATTTTGAAAATTTTATATTTCTGGCAATATCCATTTGGTGCCATGATTTATGTATTATAGATTGAAGGATTTTAAATAAATAAATAAATAAGCACATACATGCATACATATATATGCATAGCTATATAAATATATACGTATATATACATACATGTACATGTCCCTCTACATTATCTTATAGCTCTCTGACATTACTGATGCAGATGATAAGTGTGCCACCAACATAAAACATTTTTTAGCATGGATTGGATTTGTGCTTGTTTCTCTGAAAATACTTAGAAAATTTTATTTATTTTCTTTAACTTTGACAATTAAGATTTCCTACAGGGCTAGGTACCAAGTTGTGGCCCTCTATATATTTATTTGCATGGTAGTTTTTAAGCCATCTTGATCTCAAATATTCCTTCATCCCAGAAAGATTAATTTTATTAATTCTTGATCATTGATTTTCATCTTGTTCTTAACTGCAATCTGGACAACTGATCATATTTCAGGGTACAATTTCCTGTACCTTCCTTACTGTCATAATTTTTGTTCTCTTTTCCTTTTTCTTAGGTATTGTGTGAAATATTTCTGAAAATTGACATCTAGTACTCATGTGGGTTTCTACAATATCCAACATTCTGTACGCTCCCTGTGTTACAGTTTTTATATCAGTTATATCATGTTTTTCATCTGAGGTGAAACATTTATTTCTCTGAACAGCTGGTACAAGAATTCCTGTTAGAGAGAAGATTATATTGGAAACATATTTCGCTTATGGATAAGAAGCTAAGGGAATGCTCAAGAACCAAGAATGATTGCTGAATCACGTGTGAGGAAAGAGGTAGAGAGAGTCAGGGAGGTTATGAAAGTTCTGATATGCTCACCATGACCCCTGTGGTGGGGCTCCAACGTATTTTCAACATACAAATGTTTGGTTAATGAATTTGATTAATTTTTATGTGTGTGAAAGGGACGGACTAAGTGTCATGTTTTATGTTAGGGGCAATGTGTTAGGGTCAGTAAATAATGTAAGAGACAGAAAGCAAGGAGAATGTAATCTCCTTAGCATTAGCATAGATACTTGAGAAACCCTTGGACTTCCAAGAGCTATGAAATTTGTGGAGAGGATAATGCAATCAGGCACAGAAAGGAATTCAAGACAATTTTACAAAGTTTCAAAAGCCAGACACAGAACACACAGAGGGAAGATCATGTGAAGACATAGGGATAAGATGACCACCTACAAGCCAAGGAGAAAGGCTTCAGAAGAAACAACACTGCCAGAACTTTGATCTTTGACTTCTAGTATCCAGAATTGTGAGAAAACAAATTTCTCTTTAAGCCACTTCCCTACACCCACCCTTCCAAACAAACAAACCAAAGTCAGAGATGTTCCTAGCTAAGATGCAGGTAACAATTTTTTTTTTTTTTCTTGTTCTCAATTCTTTCCCCTCTTTATGGTTGACTGTCTACTTTTAGTTTCTGTGATGGCTTTTTCCTTGCTAAACTGGTGTGCTTGTGCTTCATTGAAATTTCATCATGGTCATCTCAGAGACTGGATTTGTTTTGGTTTGAATCATTTAAACTCAAATGAAGTAGGAAGCAAAATGTGGTCTGTCTCCATTTTAGTTGTGTCATTAGAAGTTGATTAGGGAACTGGTCTCATTCTCAGCTCACTTTACCTAATTTACTAGAAAGACAAACAAACAAAATACTAAATCTCTTTGTCTAGCCAGTCCAGCTCCTCCAGGTATAAGCAGGGAACACTATGTGCCAACACTGGATCCCTACTGTGTCATCTCAGGCATCTGTGACCTTCCTCGGGATCATAGTTGGATCAAGACATACCTCCCTCTGCTCCAGCAGCTTCCCTATCTCTGAAGCCAGACATTCTGAAACAAGAATGCTGATTTTGGGGAATATGCTTCACATATTTGAGGTCTATGGTTGCTTGAATTTGGTGAATGGTGGGTTTCTTGGCCTTTCATCAGATCTAGTCCTTTCTGTATTCTATCTTACTTAATCCTCAAAGTTTCTTGCACACTATTTTCTGTCTGAAAATGTGTGAGAATATTGATATTTTTTAAATTTTTGTTTTAAATTAACTTAATTATGCCTCTGAGCATCCATGCCACCAGACCGGTAGAAAATTCAGTTTCAGAAATGCACATACTCTAACAACAACCACGTACTCAAATATCATCACCTTTAAAGAGACAAATTCTCATGGGGCTTTATTTAGTGCCACAACAGTGAGAACTTTGTCAACCAGACATCATGTAAGTGAAGCTTATAACCATAAGCAGTGAAAGCGTACAGTGGGTGAGTGCAAAGGCAGTGGAGCAAAGAAGCTCTGAATAGAGTACTGTCTCTACTTTTGTTGTGTGGCATTGCATACTAAATAACTTCCCTTTGCCTCAGCCTTTTCAGCTGTAAAATGTAAATTATAATACTTGGTCTCAAAGATTTTTGTGAGGATTAAATGAATAAATGCAGGTGAAGTTCTCAAAACGGTGCTTTGCACACAGCAAGCTCTACACATGTTTTTGAATTATGCTTCTCTGAGCTCCTGCCTTCTCCCTGGGGTGCTGTGGGTTCCCAAGGACACAGATTAGTGAGCCTCCTTCTCAATCTCAGTCCTTCCCATCTAACTACTTCTTAATTCTCTTCTTCCTCCATTTCCTTGGAAATCCTAGGAATCCTCTTTGCTGAGCTTAAAATTGCACCAAAAGAGAGGAAGTGCTTTTAATTATTTTCTTGTCATTCAAAATCTGTGGCAAATTAAAAACAAAACAAAAAACAAAGAACAGAGCCCAGCTACTTTCTAGAAACAGGAGAAGTTACACACAAGGACAACATACAAATATTCAGGCACCCATGCTCTATGGCCTTTAATCACTTCACTGGGAATGTTGGAGAGAACTAGAATTTAAATGCATTTGCTGAAGTATTTATTTTTCTGAAAAGCTTTCATAATTTTTTTTACCTATTTTTCCTAACTGAGATCCTATAGAATTTATGATCTATTCAAAATTATAGAGAAATTGTTTTCGCTATGCATACATTAAGATAATATTAATAAAATTATAGCAATACAGATTGAAAAAGGGCATACTCCCTTGGTAGCCATGTATGTGGAGATAGAGTATACAACCTACTCACATAAAACAAGACAAAAAAAATCAAGCTTTCACCTTGGATTTACCCTTTCACTGTTAAATGTATCTTTAATTGCATATTACTTGTGATTTTCTGTTAATAGTACTTATACAGTTAGAGTTATATAAAGTTTGCACTCCAGCTTACCTCATGGCTTTCAGGCTCAAATCGCACTTAAAATTGATTTTCTATGAAGTATGATTTTGGTAACATAGAAATTCATCATTTTTATTCAAATTTGATAGGTTCTATAATAATTATATTTATTTGGTATCAATATTTTATGTCTATGCTTTACTTTGAAGCAATATAAATATGTATTGATCTTGTGCCCATATTTTTAATTAGCAAATGAATATATATAAATACACATATACACTTAAACATACTTATTTGGTGCCTATGTTTTATTTTGTAAATCAATGCATACATGTATATATTTATATATTTATAAAACACTTAAGATTTATGTATATAGAAATTCATGTATAGATATTATATTTACATAATGTGTATATAAAATGTGTCAGCAATTTTTAAAAATTATATTTAGATGTCTAATGATAATTGTTTCTTGTGCCCCAGAATAACCAAAATTCAGTCTCCGACATTAAAATTATATGCCAATAACATATTGAATAATACAATTAATATTATATCATAACATTATATTATCTTATATTAATCAATGGGTTAAATCATATTAGTATAATTTGCATTATACTAATATATACATTTTATTAGTACATTAGTTTATACTTATTAAAAATTATGGTAACATAATAATATAAATACTCATATAAAAATAACCAATTGCTCTTCCAGGAAATACTGAACATAACAGCACAATTTCAAAATATTAATTAATCTTACCTTCTGTGGGCACCATTCTTAATTACAGATGTAAACATAATTTTTTTTTTTTAGTGTTACCCATGCACATTTTATTGGAGGAATATCTCATCCTGACAGTTTTGTGTTGCTTAAATTTTCTCTCCAACTTCTTAGGGATCACAAAATGTTGACAGAGTAATAAGAGCACTGAGAGATGTGGTGAGCACCTAAGTTATAAAAAATCAGAGCCTACATAGAGTTATAAAGGAGCTTGTAATTTTCAGGAACAGTATCTTCAAAACAGCTATGGATTCTGCAAAGTACTTTCTGTTCTGAGTGCTATATAAGAAGAACAAATAGACCTATTATTCCTAAATACCTATCTGAAAGATACCATTGCTAGAAACTAGAAAACAGATGGAAGATTTTTCAGGTCTCTAAATAAAAAGAAAAAGGAATATTTCAATAAGTCATATACTGGTGTGATTTTATAATCATTCAATTCACCTACATCAAGTTTTAAGTGAATAGAAATTGCAGGTCCTCAGTTTTGTACATGACATATTTTCCACCCCTTGTGAAGTTATATTTTGTTTTTATTGTAGTTGTCATTAATATTCATTAATTTAAAATTATTTATTAATTTAAAATAGGTTTTCAAGTGATTATCATATTATTAAAGACAATGTATGACACACGTGCACTTTTGTTAATCAAAATGTTTTGTAAATACCAATCAATATAATTTAAAAATCTTATCCTATTAGAAGAAGGATATTTATTTAGAAAATGAAGTAAAATTATATGGATTACAATGGTAAAAATATGATTTTAAAAATATTAAACATAGTAATATATGAATGTAATTATAAAACATCTCATTTTTCAAATACGTTTAGGTAAGCTGGAATGTTTACCTCTGAGAAGAGTCCTATAAATTCATCCAGAGGTTTCATATTTTCATTGATAAAAATGAATCAAAACAATGAAAACAACAACAATGATAATAATATGCTGTTATAAATACAAAGAGCTTTTACACTCATTTTCACATTTGATCATCCTACTTATACTGTGAAGTAGACAGGGATTTTCATCTTCATTTTAAAGATGGGAAAATCAAAGAGGATGATGTTGAAAGAAGTTTGTATAATAGAAATTTCTATGATAATGATAACGTTCTATACCTGTGCTGTACAGTTCAGTAACCACTAAACTCTTATTGCTATTGAGAACTTAAAATATGTTTAGTGTGACTGAGGAGTGAAATATTTAATTTAATTTAATTTCAATAGTCACTCATGACAATGTTTAACAACTTGTGCCTTCCATCATGCTGACCACATTGTAGAGCCAGTGAAATACCTTATTTAATTCACAACTTGTGAGGAAGCACAGATTAGAAGACACATTCAGATGTAGGTGTCTTTTACTTGCTAAGAAATTAGGTTGTAGAATATAAACTGTTGATCAGTCACTAAATCTAGTGAAATAACTTATTTTGTCACTTGCAAATATTTATATCTAGTATCACACACATTCAAATGAAAAGTAGCTTTGCCTACTTATCACTAGAGTCAGCTAGTCAAACAGGCATTGGAAAAACCAGAGAAGATAAGTAATTCAGCTAAGGATTTACAGAGAATTTTCTGGCATTTAAGATTAATGGAACTGACTGATTATGTTATATGGTTGATCAATGTAGATTTCTGGTGATTAGCAAGGACCAAATTTTCTCTTGTGAGATCCAGGTATAAAATTCATGCAGTTCAAATGTTGCTTCACACTCCCAGTGTTCATTCAGAAACTGGAAGTGGATATCTCTACTAATGATTGAGAAAGCTGCTTCATTCTTTTCCATTCCTTCTTATTCCATTGCTTCAAAACCCCCAACACACGTGTTATATGTGTAGAAAACTTTAGGAACATGCTGAGTTCCAACCTTTAGGGTATTATTTCTGCCAGTCTTCTTGGAGATCATTGTCTTCTTTGAACTTTCTTCTAATTCTTTTACATATTTTTTTTCTGTCTCACTCAATGTCATTTGTCATAGTCATTACCTATTTTCGTCTAACAAAACATCCCAAAATTTAGTGGCATGAAAAACCATAATCTCAGAATTTAAGTGGGTCAGGAAGCTGGGCTTGTCCTGATTGGGTCTTCTAGGTCTCAGGATCTCTCATAAGAGCTCAGAGTGTTGGCCAAGGCATGAGTCATATCAAGGCTCTACTGAGAAAGGATCCCCTTCCAAGGTTACTCATGTGGGCATTGGCAGGATGTGATTCTTTGCGGGCTTTGGGTTGAGGGTCTTCATTCTTTGCTGGCTTCCTTCAGATTTTGCCTGTGGCCCTCTTCATGGAGCAACTGAGAACATAGCGACATGCTTCATCATGGTGATCAAGTGTGAAGAGGCAGAGAGAGAGGCCTTGAGAGAGAATGAGAACAAGAGGGGAGTTACAGTATGACTTAATCTTAAAAATTCCATAATATCACTTTTGCTATATTCCATTAATTATGAGCCTCTAGGTCCAGACTACACTCAAGAAGAGGAGATGATATGAGGCTATGAACATCAAGATGGAGGGCATAATTAAAGTCATTTCAGAAACTGCCCTGTCATAACCTCTATTTTTAGGTATCTACCAATCTCCCTATATTTGCTCCCATTCTAGTGCTGCTAATTTCCTTTAAAACATGTAGATATAAATGTCTGTTATTCATGATGATATTAAAATATTGTTAAAAAAACTGAAAACAGATGTGCATTACTTTAAGGGATAATATATCAATTGTCATTTTAAAAATAAAATTTTAGTTGTAGTAAAAAACACATAACATAAAATTTACCATTTATCCATTTTTAAGTATATAGTTCAGTAAAGTTAAGTACATTTGCATTGTTGTGCAACCAATTTCTAGAACTCTATTCATCTTGCAAAACTAACTTTATACCCAGTAATCAACAACTCCTATTCCCCACTTCCTAACAAATGCTGGCAACCACAGTTCTCCATTCTGTCTTATGAATTTTAGTACTCTAGTTAATTCACATAAGTGGTATAGTGCAGTATTTGTCTTTTTGTGACTGGCTTATTTCACTTAGCAAAATGTTCTCAAGATTCATCCTTGTTGTAGAATGTGTCAGAATTTCCTTCCTTTTTAAGGCTGAGTATGATTCCAAAGTATAGACCACATTTTTTAATCATTCATTCATTGATAGACACTTGGATTGATTCCACCTTTTGGCTATTATGAATAATGCTGCTATAAACATGGGTGTACAAATATATCTTTAAGACCCTTCCTAAAATATTTTGGGTTTATAGTCAGAAGTGGTAATTCAATTTTTAATTTTTTTGAAGAACCACCATACTGTTTTTCATAACAGTGAAATTATTTTACTTTCCAATGAACAGTGTATAGGGGTTCCAATTTCTGCATATCCTCACCAACACATTATTTTCTCTGTTTATTTTGTTTTGGATAGTAGCCACCATAATGGATTGTGAGGTGGTGTCTCATTGTGGTTTTGATTTACATTTCCCTAATGCTTACTGATATTGAGCATCTTTTCATGTGCTTATTGCCCATTTGCATTTTTCTTTGAAGAAATGTCTATTCAAGTAATTTTCCCATTTTAATCAGGTGTTTGCTTTTTTGTTGTAGACTTGTAGTTCTCTGTATATTCTGCATTTTAACCCTTTATCAGATATATGATTCACAAATATGCTCTTCCATTCCATAGGTTGCCTTTTCACTCAGTTGATTGTGTCCTTCGACACAGAGAAGTATTTAATTTTCATGTAGCCCAGTTTACCTATATTTGCCTTTATTGCTTGTGGTGTCATATCTAGAAACTCATTGCCACTTAATATTGTTAATATGTCAGTACTATCCAAAGCAGTCTAAGTTTCAGTGCACTCTCTATCAAAATTCATGGGTTTTTTTCAGAAACAGAATAGTTCATCCTAAAATTAATATGGACTCTTAAGCAACCTGGACTAGCCAAAATAATTTTGAAAAAGAACAAATTTGAAAACCACACACTTCAAATTTCCAAATTTATAAAGTAACAGTAATCAAAACAGTGTGGTACTGGTGTAAAGGTATACATATAGGCCAATTGCCTTAAAATAACAGCTATCTTGGCATCCCTTAGCCCAGTCAAGCTGACACATAAAATTAACATACATACAAATATGTATAAATATATAATACATATTTATATCACTAGTTTTTCCATCTGTGTCTTTTAGTCATGCATATTGAAAAAGAAATGGCATCTTCCACAACTTATACCTTACGCCTCACCTCTATATGGTAACAGTCCATGTGCACTGGAAAAGAAACATGTATTCTGCTGTTATTCAGTGGATTTTTCCTTAAATCAGGGGTCCCCAACCCCTGGGCCGTGGACGGGTATTGGTCTGGGACCTGTGCCTGTTAGGTACTGGGCCTCACAGCAGGAGGTGAGCAGTGGGTGAGCAAGTGAAGCTTTATTTGCTGCTCCCCATCACTCCCCAGTGCTCATATTACCACTTGAACCATCCCAAACCCCCAACCCACCACCCCGTCTGTGGAAAATTGTGTTCCATGAAACCTGTCCCTGGTGCCAAAAAGGTTGGGGACCCTGCCTTAAATGACAATTAGGTGAAATAGGTTGACTTGCCTTAATAGATTGAAGAACAAATAGTATTCTCTAGGTCTTTTCTGTTTGTATTACCTACCTTATTCTAACATTACTGAGAGAGAAGCATTTAAAATCTTCAACCAAATTTCTTAATTTTTTAATCTGCTTTCAGTTCTATTAGCTTTTGCTCTATGAATTCTGAAGTCCTGTTAGTAGGTGAAAAAATGTTTACAATTATTATATCTTCTGAATGGATTGAACTCTTTATCATTCTGGAATGACCTCCATTATCCTGATGATTTCCTAAATCTTTAATATAGTTAATCAAGCTCTTCTTAGATTAATATTTGTGAGGTGTATGTCCCCCATCCTTTTGCTTTCAATCCACTGATAACTTTATATTTAAAGTGACTTTTGTGTTGACAGCATATAGTTGGGTCTAGTTTTTATATCCAATCTGATAATCTATTTCTTAATTGCTGTGTTTAGGACAATTTGCATTTTACACTATTGATATGGTTGGTTCAAAATCTAGCAAGTTGCTAGCATTTTCTATTTGTCCCATATCTTCTTTGTTCTAGTTTCCTCTTTACTGCCTGCTTTAGAATAATTGGGTATATTTTTTATTGTTCCATTTTAACTACAATATTGACTTCTTATTTATTTTCTTATCACAATCTACATCTGGATAGTGCTATACAATTTTGTGCAGTATACACAAGTATACACAGCAGTATACTTACATTTCCTCCCTCTCCTTTTTGTATTATTATTGTCAGATATTTTATTTTTACATATGCAATACATCTACAATGCATTGTTACTATTTTTGTTTGGACAGTCAATTATATTTAGAGTGATTAAAAATAGGAATAAAAATATTTTCTCTATCTTTATTTAGACCATTGAGACCGTTTAGAAACTCTTTCTTATTTCACATTTATTCTGATATATTCCTTCTCTCTGAAGAATTTCTTTAACATTTTTATAGTGCAAGTATGCTGGTAATGAATTTTCTTAGCACTGGTTCCTCTGAAAACTTTTATTTTAATGAAAAAAACTTATTTTTGCTGATATAATATCCCTGGTTTTGACTTTTTGTTTTTGTTTGTTTCAGTACTTTAATGATGTCAGTTTTTTTTTTTTTTTTTTGTATCTAGTTGCATAGTTTCTGACAGGAAATCTGCTCTAATTCTTGCCTTTGATCCTCTATCAGCATATTATATTTCTTTTTTTAATGGCTGCCGACAAAATTGACTCTGTATCTTTGATTTTAAGCAGTTTAAATATAATGTATCTAATAGTGTTTTATTTTTGTTTTGATTTTTAATATTCGTTCTGCTTGGATTTCTGCATATGATTTTCCTTCTCCCAACAATAGATTGCTATTGCTTGTTACTTGGTTCTTGCTAGCATGGTTTGAGATGAGGGAACATAGGGGAAGAGGGACAGATCTCTGTTTTTCATGATGGACTTTCAGCATTAGGCAAGCACTGTATGCCTTGTGTCTTTGCAATGGTACTTTTCTTTGCAGTATCTCCTATGTGTAGCAGACAGACTATGTCTTCTTTCTTTGGTATTCTTGAGAGAGAATGTCCTGCTCTCCTCCAAAGTTAAGAGACTTCCAAATGTGTTGCTTTAGGTTTTTGCACCCAAACTTTCTCCACCCATAGTGTTAGGGTTTTTATTATTATTTTTCTTTTGCTCTTCACTCAGTCACAATGGTTCTTACCTGTGCCCTGGGGCAAGTGTTTGCTGCTCCTTCCAGGCAGCCTAGAGCTTTTGAATAGTAGACAAGAAGGGTCTGGATGGAGCTCTGTGTCTTTCCTCTTGTAGTGGCAGTCTCCTCCTCCAGATTTACCCCACCAAATGAGGCTCTCTGCAGTCTCCCATTCTGTTCCCAACCTAATAAATGAGAACTTGATGGAGGTTCATGAAGAAGAGCCCCAGAGTAAGTGTAAATTCCCCTGTGTCTGTAGCTCCCAGTGATTCTGTACTCTCATTGTGATCCACTCTCAAACTTCAGAAGTTCATTAAAATTTTAGGGTGAAGTCTTCTTTCTTGCCAGTAGGACATTTTCTGTCTCTTCGCCTCATGCTCTGCAGTAAGTTAACAGTGCTTGCAAAAAGTTCTTAAATTTTAAGCTATGTTGTAGCCATGTGAGTTCAGCAATCTGGGTGTAAGAAAGTTATAATTTTTGTAGCCTGTCTGATTTTTCTTGTTGGGAGTTAGGCTTTTAACAGATTTTTGTGTCTTTGGGGAAAACAGAACTCCTGCATCAGTACTAAACATATAACAATAATGACAATAAAAGCTTCCCAGGTATATCTAATACACAACTACAGTTGAGAACCCCAGAAACTTGAGCACCATGCATAACTTCTAATGCCATGGCTTTCAACACTGGGTCCTGATAAAAATCAATGGGGACATTTTTAATAAATATTGATGCCCAAGTCCCAAGCTTCAGAGATTCTTAATTAATTGGTATGAGCAGAGCCCCAGGCATGGGTATTTATTAAAATCTACCTAAGTGATTCTAATGTGTAGTCAAGGTTAAGATCACTGCTCTGATCATTCTAAATGGTCCTGTAAGTGTGTGAAATAACAAATCTTTTCATATGATCCATAATATTCTTAAATCTATTATAATCACACATTTATTTGAAGGTATTCATTTTTTAATCTTACCTCCTTCAGTGAAACCAACCAAGGTCATTTTTTTTACACTTGTAGATACATATTCTACCTGAGGCCACATCCAAGCTGTAGTCACAGATTATTTGAAATCATTACAGTGATTTGTTTTTGTGAGCTAAGGAGAGAGGTGTCTTTTCCAAGGGGTTAAATCAGTCCCATTGGACTCTTCTGTTATCATGGTTGGGTAAGCTATTAATTGAGGTTCTTTTGAGTCTGCACAGAATATTAGAAAATATGAAGGGGGTATAGAAACAACAAGAACATATATGTCTTTTGGATGATTTGTTTTTCATGATCCAGTTCAATAGATGTGACCATTATATTGTCAGATATATCATGTACTGTATAACTGGCACATACATGCTACTCAGAAAACATGCTACTTAGACAAATGTCAGATAGTTAGAAGAAAATTTTCATGAACAGAAAATATCCTCTGAGTTTTTGATTTACAAAAAAAGTTTTAAATAAAAGTTCTTAATTGTTAAAACATCAAATTATTTATGAATTTATTAGTGAGCAAAAACATTGACATTTTGTCAACAGAGAGAATTTGAGATATAGAGAAATTGAAATATAAAACTTGTGATGCAGAAAAATAAAAGACCAAAATATTACATCATAAATATAAACAGAAACATCAAAAATAAATAAGTATAGGTATAAACATGATTCAAAGATATTCCAGAATTCATAATATTAAAGAAAAAAATTAAGAAATGTCAAGTCTCAATTTTATAGAGATATCTTTAATATTTTAACATTTCTGCTTTAACCGAGCTGGGGGTGAGGAGTCTCTCAGAAGCCCAGATATAAGTTGTTTCATAAAGCAGCTGTAAAACCAGTCTCCCAGTTAGGAACTTGCCAAGGAAGATTAAAGAATGGTTAGAAAGGAGAGCAAATTGATAGGTTTTAACATTTTTAAACCTTTTTAACAAGGTCCAAGCTTCCAAGTACTTCATAAACACTACTTCATTTCTACAAAAAAACTAAATTTTTAAGATATTAATTTGTTGTAAGATTTGTGACCCCCCAAAAGGTAGATTTCCTAGCTGTGATTCATCCTAGAAACTAAAAAGTCTCAAGTAATGCAATCTCTTTATGTATCACCTATCTATCAATCTATATTGTGTATGTTTAATTTTATTTTAAAGATTTTTTTCTTGTTATAGTTTTGTCATACTTTCTAAAGACAAATAATTGAGTTCATCAATTCATCTGACAGTTAAACTCAGAACTTAAACATTTTCACTCAACTGCAAACATACTATGAGAAAAAATATGATTTTAAAATATAAACGTATTCTACACCTTGAAGAACCATTTACCTTAGGCATATTTTAATTTTTTCTATTAAATGTTTGACTTAGCAGTGGGAAAGACCCTATCATGTAATTAGTGATTGTTTGGGACCATATATTCATGTTGCTTTTACAAAGCTTTAAGATTATTTCACATTTCTGCCATTGGCAAAATAATAGGGAGAGTTCAGAGATTTCCTCTCTATGTTCAATCCATATCTATAGAGTAAAAGGTTAGATAAAACCAAATATATAAGATCCTATTGCAGCTATACAATTTGGCATAGGTGCCTGGGGAAGGAGATTTAGACTTAGACTTCGTTCTAAAGATGCAAAGGAAACCATGAGGCTCATAGAAGCCAGTTCTGCCAAACATGGCAATATTTGGATCAGTCTTTGAAGAGTCTCTCAGAAGTTGCTCTGTGGAGAATTCCCAGGTGGTCCAGTGGTTAGGACTCAGCACTTTCACTGCAGGGGCCTGGGTTCGATCCCTGGTTGGGGAACTAAGATCTTGTAAGTCACAGGGTGCAGCCAAAACAACAACAAAAGAGTTGCTCTGTGGAGAACATGTCTTTCATGAATGACATGAAAAGGTGTGTAGTAAGTAGAGTTCAAGGACTCAAATTCTGTTCCTAGGCAGAAATGTTAATGTTGTATAAGTAACAAATTCTTCTACTTTAATATTAACTTTTAAAGAAATATAAGAGTAGATGACTTGGGAAAATATGTTGGCTATAAATAAAGACAAAGGTCAGATCTGAAGAGTATTGGGCAATAATAGCTACCATCACACTCACAAGCAGAGTAGATTTGGCGGGTCTGGCCACTTGAGTGTTTTTCCCCATTCATCTTTCACCACTCAACATATGCCATGCTGGAACTTGCCTTTTAGATAAAGTTAAGTTGATTTGGAAGATAATGAGGACTCTTCGATGCTTAATATACATGTAACATATTGCCTTGCTAGGAATTTCTTTGAAAACTCTGAACGAAGGAATAATCTGAAGAAAAACAAAAGTTATATGAAAAGTAAATTTTGAATTAAGTATTTAAAATGCCAGGTACTAAACATAAAAAAAGAAATCAGAAAATAGGTTTTCATTCTTGGCAGGGCTGAATTACTAGTGTTATAAATACTTACTTGTTTTATAAAAAGTCAGAATACCTAACCTTTAGAATCATTTGTGTGCATAATGCTCTATACTTTCACATAAATTATTTCAATGCTCAATGATTTATTTCAGTGCTTATTTAATTTAATGCATTTCTCTCAAAAATTATTTACTGAATGAATGAATGACAAATGCGTCCTTCCTCTATTCATGAGTTGGCATACTTTCTCTATAAAGGGCCAGATAATAAATATTTTAAGATTTGTGGACCATATAAGTTCTCTTGCACATTATTCTTTGCATATGATCCCTAATATTCTTAAATCTATTATAATCACACATTTATTTGTGATTATTTGTGATTATCACACAGAGCAACTTCTGAGAGACTCTTCAAAGATTAATTACAAATATTGCCCTGTTGGCAGAACTGGCTTCTTATGAGCCTCATGGTTTTCTCTTACATCTTTAGAACAAAGTCTAAAAGTCTCCTTCCCCAGGCACCTATGCCAAATTGTACAGCCACAATAGGATCTTATATATTTGGTTTTATCTAACCATTTACTCTATGGATATGGGTTAGAAATTGAATTTAATTTTAGAAATTAAAATACAAAATACAGAAATGTAAAAAAATTATTAGCTTGAGGGCTATGACAAAGAAGCCATAGGTGAGATTTTGCTCACAGACCTTAGACTGCAGATCACTTCTCTATACATTAAACGGATGTTAATTTGATTCTAAGACTCCTCCTAGTTTTCTGAGTTCCCTTTCAATGGTATATCAGAGCTTGCCCTTACCAGCTCAATAGATGAAATTGGCAAACATGGCAATAAGACCTCTGCTTGCATATGTATGTATATGTGTATGCATGTGTGTGTGTATGTATGTGTGTGATGAGCCTGTTTATCAGCATGCTGCTTTTTAAATTAAAAAATAAAAGAAGATATTGTATTTAGAGTTGACAGATTAAATTCAGGCATGCCAGTTAAAGTTGAAATTCAGCTTAAATTTATTTTTTTAAGTATAAACATGTCCCATGTAATATTTGGGACATACTTATATAGACATTTAGTTTTATTTATCTGAAATTCAAACTTAACAGGGAACCTTGTGTTTTTATTTGCTAAATCTGGCAAACTCTACCTGCATTAATTAGAAATTTTGTGACAAACAGTAGAAAACTACTAAGTATGTTGTTAATATACAAAAATGACCATTACATAATAGGAAATATTTTGTGTTTTTTTTCAAATAGTTTTGGGTCTTTTTCTTATTCTTAAAGTTACAGCTATTTCTTTTAAAAATACATATAAAAGTTAAGCCTACCATTGTACAGCTAACATCATTCATGCTGTTTATTTAGCCTGTATTGTCCTTACTATTATAATAATAATTGAAAACTTATTATGTGCAGGCACTAGGTTATATGTTTTATGAACTTTTTTTTCATTTAATATGCATAAAATTCCCTGTTATATAGATGAAGAAACTAAATATCAGAGAATTAAAACAAAATATCAATAAAAATTTAAGGAAAAAATTTCAAATATCATTTACTATAATTAGTAAGTAATGGAATTGCTATTTCTTCTCAATCTTTTTATATTTAAATTACATAAAGACCCAGTTCAATGGCCAGCTATGAAGCAAAGCTTTCTACTACTGTTCTTTGTCTTTCTAGGAATAATTTCTCTTTGGAACATTCTTCGATTGCAATCTTTATATCTTTTTCTCTCTGATGATGCTTATAGTTTTTCTATAGTTTTTCTATAGTTTTTAAGGGAAACAATGGATCTTATTTATATATGTATTCCCAGTACTATTTAGCACAGTGTTTTATGTGTATATGGGTTTAAAAGTATACTTGGTGAATAATTTATCAGCATTGAATAATTAATAGTATAAATTAATATTTATGTGATTGCTTAGTGTACAAGTTGAATGAATGCAAAGAGTGTGACTCTTTTATATTAAAATCCTTTATTTTGAAACTAAATTTACAGCACGATACTAAAAACTCTAAAGGAAGTCACTTTTATGAGCAGTCAAACAGACCTAAGCACTGAGAAATTAGAAATAGTGAAATAGTCCTGCTCTCTTGTAGTGTATATTTTTCTGGGGAAAACAGACAGACAGAATATTTCCTGTGGTAGTAAACTAAGTGAAGAAATATAAAGCAAGTTGAGTGGATAAAAAGTTATTGTGAGGGATGTGATATTTTATAGGAGAATTTTTTAAAAAGACAACACTGATAAGGTGATATGTGAGCAGAGATTTGAAGACAATAAGAAAGCAGCCATTCAACTGTTTAAGACAATAGCATTCTAGGCAGCAGAAACATCTATTGCAAAAACCTTGAGCAGATGTGTACTTGAGATACTCAAGGAAGGCTCATGAGACTAATGACACATATGCAGCAAAGTGACATCCATATTGTTCTCAGAACTCTCATTCTGCTGCTGCTGTCTGGAGAATATTCACTAGAAGGGCCAGAGCAAAAGCACAGAGAATTGATAGGAAGCTATTGTTAAGTTCAGGCATGAGATGATGGTGCCTTGGACTGTGGATGCACAGCAGATGTGGGGAGCAGAAATTGTGTTTTGGATATATTTCAGAACAACTGTCCACATAATTTGCTGATGGCTTAGATGTGGAGTACTAGAGAAGGAGGGATATCAGAAGGGATGTAAGTGAATGAGCCTTACTATCTGGAAAAATGTGGTTACCATTCAATGATAATGGGAAGACTGAGGAAGAAGCAAGTTTAGGGGCTGGCAAATTTAGACTCATTAAACTTGAAGTACTAATTAGTAATCTAGGTAAAGATTTCCTTAAAGACCAAAGAAATTTAGAACTCACTTGCTTATGACCTTCTTACAAAGTTGAGAGGTAAGTTGGATAAAGCAATTTGTGACTTAGAGAAGAGTTTGAAGCTAGAAAATAAAGTTGTCACTCATTGATTATAGGTGATGTTCAAAGTCAAGGAGAAGTATGAGGTCATCTGGGCAATGAGTATAGAGAAATATAGAGAAGGACAAAACACTAGGACACTCTAATTTACAATTTGTGAATTCAAATATAATCCAACAAAGGAGAATGAGGCGGAGTCACTAGTAAGACAGAGAAAGAACCAAGAATATGGTATTCCAGAAAACTAGTTAAGAAAGTGTTTCAAATGGTCATGATCATGCTGTCAAATTCTGCTGCTAGGGTGAATAGTGTAAGGATAGAAATGTGATTACTTGATTGGAAACGTGGAGGTGGGCCAGCTCTTTTGCTGGATAATTGGGGATTTTCATTAAAAACTGAAGGGAGTTAAGTGGTCAAGAGCACATTCATTCATCCCCCCATTCACTGGGAGAAAACTCATGGACATAGGAGAAGTAGCAGATATATGGATCCTTTGATGCACATTCATTCTAGGGTAACCCCCAGGTATCCAGCAAGAATGAACATGAGATTACAAGTGAGGAAGTCTGGCTTTGGGAACCTTAAGCTGATTTAAGTAATCACTAGGTCTTCTCCTGGTATGAAAAAGGTCAGGACACAACAGAATACATTTTGGCAGAACCTTTGCTGCAGCCCAAACTACTAACTCAGACTGAATAGCTGCGAGCAGTACCAGCTCTTTCCCTGGGGTGATCAGTGGGCTAGTGTCCAAGCTTTGAGTTTGTAGCTGTGTAAGGCAAAACACTGGCAGCAAGATTTCCCACATAAGAATGTTTGGTTGGAAACTCATCAGACCCTCTTCTGGCATGAACAGGTGAGCTGAGTCTCAGCCTTATTCACTGAACTCTATCCAGTTTCTGTAGAGCTTTCCAGAAAGTCTATCTTTTTTTCTGAGTGACCAGTCTGCAGAAGATCAATCTAGGATAAGATGGGGCAAAACAGTGTAATGGATTCAAGAGAGAAGGAGAAGACAGGAAATAGAGTTAAAGAGTATAGATAGAAATTAACAATGTAAATATTAATTATTATGTGAAAAAAATAAACTTTAGTGGAAGATCATGTATTTGGACAGCATCCACTATTATTAAAATCTTAGAACAGTTATGGATCATGAGCAAAAATTGAATCTCTTTGATTCTCAGTTTCTTCAGATTTCTCAGCTCAGGCTTACATTGCACTATAAGACTTTATAATTGTGTGCTATTTCAAAACCAAGGTAATATTAGACTTAATAATAATATCTTTGTGACACCAATATTTTATTTTGCCTCATAAGCTCTACATAATACTGATAAATTAATTACTATTTAAATAGTGATAATAGGAAGAAATGAAATAGTCCTATGATAGCTCAATTTGAAAGAAGCAATAATAATGTAAGCATATGCATAAGATAAAAATTGGAAAGTACAATCATATTGTAAAGCCTAGAAAATATGCTCCTTTTAACATTTCTTATTGTAAAATAATAATTTTAATTTAAAATACAACAACTATGGTTAACTAATTCATTAATTTAACTGTAAACATTAGTTGCCAGACCACACTATATGATCTTTATTTAAACACTGTAAGGTAAAACAGGATAGAAATATAGATTAGAAAGATACCAACATATGTAAATCCTACTATGTCCCAGGCCCTGTTAGTTTAATTAATTTAATCAAATAACTATTCTATGCATGTTTATAATTAAATTGACTTAACTTTGTCATTGTACAACACTGTCTTTGTGATGTTGAAAAGAAACAACTCCTTGATTAATTGCTAATATAAAAATCTTAATTGCTTCCACCTATTTATTTTTTGTCTCATTGTTTCCTCATGGTTTCCCTCCTGCTCAATGACTCCTCAGCTTCTTAGAGTCATTTTTGTAGAGATTACATTGAATCATTTATTAAATTATGTTTTTAAACTTTCAAATATGCTCATTAGTGCTAAATTTATTGCACTCCGCAAACCATTGGCAGTGATATTAAAATAAAATAAACATTGAATGTGAGCTATGGCAATTTGGAAATTCATAAAAGTACAATTTCCTCTCCTTTTGTATCTCAGAGGCTACACATTAAATTCTTAAGCAGATTGCTGCTAACACTCATAAAACCGGGTTGGGGGGCAGAAAAAAGTGATGTTGGCATTACTCTAGTATGGCAGATATTAGCAACAACTAGCACTGAGAACTAGAAGACCAGGTTGCAGTGCTATTGACCCAATTTCAGCTTGTCCCTAGATATGGCTGGGAATAACTGTCAATGGAAAACACATTCATTAACATTCCATCCAGTAGAGTATAAGGCAGAACATTGAAAATACAATGTGGAGCAAAGGGAAAGAGATATTGGATGTTGAATGGGAGGATTTAGTTCAGATCTTAGAGGCATAGCATATGCACTCTGTCTAAATCCATCACCTTCCTAAAATTACTCATTATTAGTACATTCTCCCTTGTGCCTGTGCAAATAATTCTATTTCAGAATATTAGTCTACCCCAATTGTGTTCCTACTTAAGGATTCAAAACATGTCAAAAGAAAGATTTATAGAATGTATATTTGCCTTGAGAGGAAAACCTATACCTGAGAACAAATGTTTTATTTTTTAAGCTCAACAAATGAGTTTTTTAAGTGCAGTTTTTGAGAAAATTTTACATCATTTAGCAAGCTTTTCTTAAAGAACTATTAAGTATCAGAAATTGTTTTGAGCATTTGCATGATATATGTCATCCTATCAGTAATAAACTATCAGTAGAAATATTAAATGATAGAAAACAAATGCTAACAACAGCAAGAACTGGGAGCTTATTCATTTTAATTGGGGAAATGAAGCGTAAATGAACCTTTATATATTTCTATTCTCTAATTACAAAGACATTGAACTATTATTATAAAAATTAAAAAGGGATAGAAGTCATATCTGATTGTTTGTAATTTTTATTTTTGCTTTGTGATCTCTAATCCTACCTGAGCTTATTTTATCCAGGGTAGGAAAAGGAGCGAGCGAAAGAATTCTCTGGCAGATGTAGGTTAAGGTATTGCCTTGTTCAAATCATTTTACATAAAATATTGGATAGGAAAATTTCAGTTGATCTTTAAATTTTAGTCTTTATAATTTGAGAGTGATCTAAATTATCTGAAAATAAATGTTTAAACATTTATAAATTTTAAATAAATGTTAAAAACAAATATATTTTAAAATAAAATAAAAATTTTAAAATTCATAACTTCACACATTTTAAAAAATAAAATTTTAAAATATTAAACATGTACATATTTTTTACATTGTTTATTTGTACTGTCATGCAGTAAGAACGAATTGCTTATCAGACATAATAGCTACTTACTGTTCATTTCCAAAGATAAACTTTTAGATGTCTTCTCTGTAGATGGAAATGTCTATCTCTGTTTCTCTCTGTAAAATATTGTATTGTAATGAACTAATTTCTACTAAAAGCAAAGACAAAATGATGTAAGCAACTCAAATCAGTTTTCAGGTACATTTTAACTTTTCTCCTTAGATAAAGCTATTCAAGGGCATGGCCATGTTATCTATTTCATCTGTTTTCACCATAGCATATATAGGTCTAGGCCAAATAGTAATTATTTATTTATGTACAGTGTATAATTAAAATGTGTATAAGCATTATTAATTAATTAACTCAGTAAACATTTATGGAGAATTGTGAGACTAACAAGGCCCCATAGATAGTAAGTTCTCTATTTACCTAGCAAGTACTCAATAAATATTTGTCGTGGAAGAGAAGAAGTGAAGTACTTAGAGGAGTGCAGCACACACCATAGGCAATTTAGAAACATTAGCTACTGTTATTGTCATTAAAGTGAGTTCCTTGAAGTCACACAGCTGCTGAGTGGCGAAGATGTATCTCAAATTCTCAAGTTCTTTTCAGAAATTTTCAGTACTGTGAACAAGGGTACTGAGTATTTGTTTACCATATATATGCACGTGTTAAATCATGGTCCTGTTTTTAATCCTAGGACTTCCTGACTGTGAGGGAGTGCACTATGAATTCAGGATCCTAGGGGAGGGGTATTGAGGCCTTCTGATATCTTTCATTCCAGTGACTTGACAGGTTATGCTATTTGACCAATAATTCCAGATGGTGACCAGAACAAACTCATTATGTATGCAAAGTAAATACAAAGAGGATCTGATGATGCAAACCCTGCTTTTTTTATGGTTCTCCTATTGTTCTTATCACAGAATCAGCTCTCCCAAACCCATATACATTGAGAGAAATACAGCTGAAGCTCCTCCCCATCTAAAGAATTCAAGGAAGTGTCAGGCTGAAAGTTATAGGATTCCTCCTGCCTCTTTTATAATATTTTCAGGAGGGAGGAAGCAATTTGCACCATGCCTAGTTATTTATTAAGAAAGAATCTGTGGTTAAAAAATCTGATTTTAACATTATTCAGAGGAATTTCAACACTCTAACATTCTGTGGTACTCTAACAATGCCCAGCAGTTATCAGAAGCATTGTTTTATTTGTTTACATTTTCTTCTCCACTTTATTTTGAGCCCTTTGTGGCAGGGGTTTAGTGTTTTTTTTTTTGTTTTTTTTTAATCTCAGTATCAATAATGCTTTGCTTAGCAGAAGACCTACATAGACATTTCTCCAAAGAAAACATACAGATAACCAATAGGCATATGAAAAGATGTTCAACATCACTATTAGAAAAATGCAAATCAAAACTATCAATACAACTAGGTACTACCTCACACTGGTCAGATGGCCATCACTAAAAAGTCTACAAATAACAAATGCTGGAGAGGGTGTGGAGAAAAGGAAATCTTCCTACACTGTTGGTGGGAATGCAAATTGATGTAGTCACTATGGAAAACAGTATGGAGGGTCCTCAACAAACTAGAGTTTCCATATGATCCAGCAGTCCCATTCCTGGACATATATCTGGATACATGCACTGCTATGTTCATAGCAGCACTATTCACAATAGCCAAGACATGAAAGCAAAGTGAATGTCCATCGACAGAAGAGTGGATAAAGAAGATGTGGTACATACATACAATGGAATACTGCTCAACCATAAAAAAGAATGAAATAATGCCTTTTCCAGCAACATAGATGGACCTAGAAATTATCATAGTAAGTGAAGTAAGCCAGATGAAAAAGACAAATACCATATGACATAACTTACATGTGGAATCTAAAATATGATACAAATGAACCTATCTACAAAACAGAAATAGACTCACAGAAATAAAGAACAGACATGTCGTTGCCAAGGGGGTGGGAGAGGGGGTGGATTAGGAGTTTGGGGTTAGCAGATGCAAACTATTATATACAAAATGGATAAACAACAAGGTCTTACTGTATAGCACAGGAAACTATATTCAATATCCTGTGATAAACCATAATGGAAAAAATATGAAAAAAGAATGTCTATATATGTATAACTGAATCACTTTGCTATACAGTAGAAATTAACACAACATTGTAATTCAACTATACTTCAATAAAATTTTTTTTTAATTAATGCTTTGCCTCATATATGGCACTTTTTATTCAATAAAGGAATCACAAATTTTACACAAACAGTGTTGCAAAAAGCCACATTATCCAAGCTTACTGAAATTGTTTCTCATGTGAAGCTGGATATGTAGCATTAAATGCTTCGGTGGCTATAGCTAAGAGACATGTTTGATAATTCCACCAGGGAAGGGTCATGGACCCAAGGGTTTCAGATATTGGGGATATATCTGAAATATCCCCAAAGTCTTTTTCAACTTGGAAACTGTTTATTCTTCATTAAATATCTGACGGTTCTTAAAAACATTTCTAATATCATAGCACTAATAATAAAAAAAAAAAACACACAAAAAAGAAGAATACAGAGCAGAACTTCAGAGAATTAAAAGAGATGTAATTTCTGGGGTAAGAGACAGCCATTTTTCCCCCCACTCTTTTTGTTTTTTCCTTGCAGAAAGATCACATTGAAGATAAAATATCTGAATGCATATCAAAAATAACTCAAATCTGAGCAATAGTTTTAGGAAAAGTAAAGCTCAATTTTGTTTAATTAACATTTATTGAACCTCTATCATGTGTTAGGTGCTGATAGTGGGTATAGTACCCAACAAAGGAGACACAGCTTCTAATATAATGACACTTCTACTGTATTTATTTGGGAATCAAGGTCTTTAACATATTAATGTTCCATGCTGTCATTAGCAATCAAGGCTAAAGAAGATTACCATATGAAAGTGGGACTGGTGAAGACTATGTTACAAGTACTAATTAAGCCTTATAATTTATCTGTAATTGGTATAAAAACATTTAGAAAGGAAAGAAAACATCTCAAAATAGATGTGGGACACGGAACACTACATCAGAACAATAAATGGAGCAGGACCAACATGACCCAAAAAACAGTTATGTTTGCCTTGATACTTCTAGCTCTAGCTTAGGTGAGGAGTAATTTGAACTCAATTCTAGAAACACAATTTCTATTATTTGTATATTATCTTCAAATTAAAGGCTTAAAAAAAATAGGTAGTTCATTCTGTTATGCAGCCCAAGTCATTCTCAATTAACATAAAGTTAGTGACTATATATAAATCAGTTAGGTATTATTAAATATTAATATCTCTAATAGGCTGACCTCAAAATTCTGGTACCTAGAGTAAGCAGACTAAATAAACAAAACTCTCAATAGAAGGATAAAATATGCAACAACGATAGTTGTACATCAAAGTTGTATGAATAATTTTTTAAAAAAGAGAGTGTCAACTTAAAGAAAAATACAGCATAAGAACTGTGAGTTTAATTTTTACTCAGGGTCTTGCTGAGGACTATCGTACAGGAGACAGCCACCCAGTAAGCCCTGAGGAAACTGCTCCGAAGAGGTAGGGGAGGAGCCCGTTAATATATGATGCAGTGAAGCATATATCTTGGTAAAAGATTACTGTTAGTCACAAAGAAGATATATCTCAAAGATTTTAGTGCTTTTCTATGTATGGAAGATGGGAGTCTGGGGTCACTGAAATTCTTTCTGAGGTATGCATCTAACTCTAAATACCTGCTAGTGCAAAGCACAGAATGTCTCATTCTGTTTTTCATCATGAAATACTTTCAGAGTGCACTGTCAGTCAGTGACTGTGTGGGTTACAACTTAACCCTTGTAGAACTTGGTGGTGAACAATGCTCTTTGGCTTAGCCATCTTAAATTTTTCTTCTTTCACAAAAGCAATCAATGCCTGGATACCAGTCCAGAACTATCCCTGGAAATCCTGATTCATTGACCTAGGATGCACCCTCCTATGTGATCAAAAGTATCCTCATGTGATCCTGATGCACACATAAGTTTGCAAAACTCTGAAACATATCTGCATTAATGAGGTTTATTTCTGTGCTTATGTCACATGTTACCCTTTCAAATAGAAACCACAGATTTAGGGGACTCCGTTATACCTGCTTAGGTGAACAAGCCATCTTCAAGGGAGAAATTTTAAGTAAATACTGCTATTTACAAATACATCATATATTTCCTAAAGTAAGCTCATTTTTATTTCTTCTAAAAAACGCTTTATGAGCATTGCATTCGAGTTACTATATGCACTAAAATTGGAAAATTTCTATTATTTTTCTGAAATCTCAGAAATGCTTTATACATCATGCTTTCGAGTTTATTCAAATCCTAGTTGTATTACTGTGGGAGGGCTTTTCAAAGCATCATAGTCCTCAGCTTTTCTACAAGGGATAGAAGCTTCCCCTCTTTATTCCTATACCAGCTCTAGCAGCCTACCTGTGACATAGCAAGCAATAGGAACATGGATCAAATGATGTATGGGGGGAGGGGATCCTATAGTTGACAAATAATTTGCTGATGTTGTCGTTAGCAATAATAATTCTAAAGAAAAATCATATTTATAAATATATATAAATAATTTCAAACTTTTCACTAATAAAAACTGCATGAGCATCGAAAATCTACAAGGTTCTAGGATAACTGACATTGTTCAGTTGTGGCAATTAAAATCAGCCATTCCGAAGAAACTAGACTGACCAAAGTTCAACTAAACTGTAAAAGAAAGGAAAGTCTGAAACAGTTCTCTGAATAAAAAAAGTGCCTCATAGCCATTTCAAATGAAAATGATAGGAGCTAAGCGTCAACCTCTCACTCCAAAAGTAAGGCTTCAATTCATCTGTGCTCTAAGTATGATAGAATAAGCCAATTTGTGTTTAATGAGGAGATACCAAGAATAGTTGAAGAAAAAAAAATTCGGCATAATTCCACCCTGTTAAATATAGTGTTAGACTACCTCTTAATTAGCCTGTGACAGTTTCTTATAGGCAAGTGATGCATCTGGGCATAGAAGTGTCCAATTGTACCATGTAACTTTGAAGCATATTTTGGCTAAGTTACTCTTCTCATTAATGAAGCATCTAAAATACCTTTCAATAAGTGGTGCTGGGAAAACTGGACAGCTACATGTAAAAGAATGAAATTAGAATACTCCCTAACACCATACACAAAAATAAACTCAAAATCGATTAGAGACCTAAATATAAGACTGGACACTATAAAACTCTTAGAGGAAAACATAGGAAGAACACTCTTTGACATAAATCACAGCAAGATCTTTTTTGATCCACCTCCTAGAGTAATGGAAATAAAAACAAAAATAAACAAGTGGGACCTAATGAAACTTAAAAGCTTTTGCACAGCAAAGGAAACCATAAACAAGAAGAAAAGACAACCCTCAGAATGGGAGAAAATATTTGCAAACGAATCAACGGACAAAGGATTAATCTCCAAAATATATAAACAGCTCATTCAGCTCAATATTAAAGAAACAAACACCCCAATCCAAAAATGGGCAGAAGACCTAAATAGACATTTCTCCAAAGAAGACATACAGACGGCCACGAAGCACATGAAAAGATGCTCAACATCACTAATTATTAGAGAAATGCAAATCAAAACTACAATGAGGTATCACCTCACTCCTGTTAGAATGGGCATCATCCGAAAATCTACAAACAACAAATGCTGGAGAGGGTGTGGAGAAAAGGGAACCCTCTTGCACTGTTGGTGGGAATGTAAATTGATACAGCCACTATGGAGAACAATATGGAGGTTCCTTAAAAAACTAAAAATAGAATTACCATATGACCCAGCAATCCCACTACTGGGCATATACCCAGAGAAAACCGTAATTCAAAAGACACATGCACCCGAATGTTCATTGCAGCACTATTTACAATAGCCAGGTCATGGAAGCAACCTAAATGCCCATCAACAGACGAATGGATAAAGAAGTTGTGGTACATATATACAATGGAATATTACTCAGCCATAAAAACGAACAAAATTGAGTCATTTGTTGAGACGTGGATGGATCTAGAGACTGTCATACAGAGTGAAGTAAGTCAGAAAGAGAAAAACAAATATCGTATATTAATGCATGTATGTGGAACCTAGAAAAATGGTACAGATGAACCGGTTTGCAGGGCAGAAGTTGAGACACAGATGTAGAGAATGGACATATGGACACCAAGGGGGGAAAACTGCGGTGGGGTGGGGATGGTGGTGTGCTGAATTGGGCGATTGGGATTGACATGTATACACTGATGTGTATAAAATTGATGCCTAATAAGAACCTGCAGTATAAAAAAACAAACAAAACAACTAATACTAAACTTTCATTGGGTTATTTGTATGGAAATATATTAATATAAATGTTTCAGACATTACATGAAATTTCTAAAAATCTTACATGTTCTGGTATAATGTTATAAGTAATAATCCTAATTATTACTTATAATGTATATCTCAGAAATAACTAATTTTCTTGTCAACTGCATTATTATGAACTTTCATCAAATCTTTAACCGTGGTCATTTTTAAGTCTTTTGTCATTTACAGACAGTTCTGGGTGTACTCTGATGATTTTGCAAATATGTTACTATAAAAGGGTTTCATCTTCAAGAAATTCATGGAAAAGACTCTGACAAGTACAGGTTTCTGGTAACTGACTGTACTGCTGAACTGAATGAATAAGCATTTTCAGAACTCTAATGAAAAACTGATGAACTCATAAAAGTGCTAACAAAAGATCAAGATGAAAAAAAAAATTAATTACATGGGACTGAGTGAACTGATGAGGATGAGTAAAATTTTTGTGACTTTCTGTCTGAATTAAAAAAAAAAAATCCCACAAGGACTCAGAGGCAAAGAATATACAAATCAATTTTCACTGCAAAGTAAAGGAGCTGTTACATTGGAGGATTACTGGACTGAATGTCAATATTATGACATAGTATGAGTGTGTTTCATGTTTGGTAATTGCAATCATTGTTGCTTTTGTTGTGGTCATCCATGTACCATGCTTGGTGTCAGTCTATTTATCTCTTGTAAAAATAAAATGCAGTGTGTGTGTGTATGAAAAAATAAATAAATAAATAAATAAATAAAATACCTTTCAATTCATGAAGGCCACAGGTTTTAAGAGTGGTTCCTTTTCTCCCTGAACTTTTTCCCTTCAAAACCATCTTCCACAATCTTTTCTTGTTCTTTTTTCCTGTTCCCTAGCATTTTTCCCCTCTTAAAATATGTCTTCTGGTACATAACTAATTGTAATTGAAATTCTAAGGCTCTTATTGTTAAATGAAGGAATCTTATTGTTAAAACGAAGGTTTGCATATGTTCACTGATAAAAGAGTAGCCAGCCAAAATTGACTACATTAAGCCACATCTGGAATATATATATAGTCCTTATCAGTTTACTAAAAACAGATATTTGGAAAGTTACTAAGTATAATATAAGCCAATTAAATTATATAAGAACTTTGATTTTATTTAATCTGAAGAAAGCAGACTCTAGACTATTTAGTGAAAGAAAAGATTAGAAGCGATCTCACAGAAAACTAAGTCACCCTGGAATAAAGATGAGAGAATGCTTCTTTAGGATGCTAAACACCACTGTATCTGTTCAATTTAAAGAGGGACTGTATTCTGATAGAATTATAAATAAATATTTTTACAGAGAAAAGAGTTAACCGATGGCTGGAGATGATGGTCCATATCAGTGAATTAGCAATGGTAAAAAAAAAAAGTTCTATAAAAAGTTAGTAGTTTTACTATTTACTTCTTTTTCATATTATACTTAAGGGAAGGTTTACCAATACAAGCATGGCATGTACCATGAATAATGATGAATTCAATAAGCTAAATCTTCACATAGCTATCTTTTCTATTGAAAATGGCAAAGTACCATTTTGGAGTCAAATTATGTAAGCATGAATTAAGTTTTGCCATTGTACAGAATAATTGTCATTGCACTGAAGACAAACTAATAAAGTAACAGCCTCGTTTGTGAACCTGCTGTGCGTCCGGCATAAAACTGAGCAATCTCTACAGTATATAATTTAATAATTATTAATATTTATGCAAAGAAATATTATCATTACTGCTGTAAAATAGAGTCTAAATGACAGTCAAAGACAGTAAGGATAGGCAGTATATAGCCTTTTATAAAGGAGCTGAATGGCTGATGACATTTTGCTTTCACATTCATTTCATATCTTTTCCATATCTGCCCTACTACTAGGATAGGTGAAGTAAAACACTTTTCTCTCCGCTGGAGTTCCATCAAACAAAAATCAATTATACCCTCCCAGCAACCTGTAAGACTCTCTAGCACATCTGAGCTGAAGCTAGCTGGCAGATAAGAGAAGATGCCAGCTCAACCTATTCCTTTAGTCCCACATGGGTTGTGAGAGTCTGAGGTTGGGTTTTATAGACCTCAGCATCCACCAGGAAAGGAAAGCTTGTGAAGAAGTCAATCTTGTCTTTTGCTGTTGGAAGATAATGTAAGGCCTGGTTTCAAATTCTTGTATGGTATAATGATAGCAGATAACTTTGTTGAAAGTGTGCTGTGTGCCAGGTACTCCTCTATGTGCTTAACACATATTAATTCATTTGTTCTTAATGACAACCCTATGGGATAGGTGTTATTATCACGATGACCATTTTGTAGATGAGGAAACTGAGGCCAAGAACAGTCAAGGGACATGACCAGGTAACACAATGAGTTGAGAAGCTGGTTGAGATTCAAATCCAGTCCATCTAGTTCAGAAGTTCCTGATTTTCACCACTAGTCTGCATTCCCCAGTTCCTAGACAGAAGAGTGGCCTCAGGTGTTTGGCAAGACAGCATGTCCCTACTTTACAAGCTAAAGTTGATGTTAACAGTATTTAAAACAAATTGAAAATTATATTTAAGAATAGCATTCTTGACAGAATGACCTACCAGTGTCTTTTGTTTCTCTATCTCATTTGCAGGTGTTAACTGGTGTTAATGAGAGTTGCTATGCTACTAATTCAGAACAATTAACTTTGATTAGTAGATCGATTTGCAAACTTGAAATAAAGTTTTGACAGAAAAAATCTTCAAATAGTATATATTTTGTATTTTTGTGAAGTTCATTATGTGAACAGTGGGTACAAAATAAGATTTCTTGTGTGGACTCTAGAGCTCATTCCTAAAATGTTTCATCTCTATTTTCAAAGACTAAGTACACGAAATAAATACTACACTTTTTTTTTTTTAACCAAGAAAAAGATTGTATAAACAGATTTACTAAAAATAAATTATACCTGGTATAGGGTATACATTACCACCTTAGAGTTTTTGTATAAGACACAGCAGTGAGGAGCAGATACAGTCAAATAAAGTAATAAATTAGAGTCCTCAAACTAATGCTATAATTTAGAAGTTATTTTATATAAGGAAGTTTGCTTAAATTTTTGTACCTCTATTTTTCTCAGCTCTAAAATAGGAATACACATAGTTATCACATGAGTTAGTTATCAGAATTACATTAAGAAAATATAAAACAATTAATATTCATTTAATAATAGCTCCACAAATTCCAAAGTAAATTAACATTTTCATAGAAACTCTTCTGTGTAATATATCATTATTAACATTATAATAACTATTAGTATTTTGTTAAGTAATCAACCTAGAATAGTGAGTTTTTTTCTAAACATTCTGAACCTAATGATATCACTTTGTCATTTCAGTAATGCTTTATGGTGTCTTTGTTCCTATACATTTAGGTCATCCCACACACTGTGCGTTTTGATGTATATGTATGGTAAGCAAAAAAGGAGGTATATTTCATTAACCCTGAAATTCATCACTATATGCACAGTATTGGATCAGGTGCCATTGGCACTGACATATTACTCATTGTTTCTATCCACAAAGAGTTTATTACTAGGTTGGAAAGAAAAGTTTCATGAAGAATTAATGAACATGATACTACGTAATAAACTTTTAATTGCATAGGAAAATTGGGGAATACAACTGCATGTAATAATGTAAGAATTAAATTTTACTCATATTACACTTAATATAAAGATTGGTGAAAGATCTGAATTATCTAGAGAACACCTAAAGGAAATTTAACATAAATATCTTCTTCAGAAGGTTTTAAAGTGTTGAGAGACATAGCTATGTGAATGGAGTCTTTCTGACAGCCTCACTGGCATTAAATTGATCCCATGGTTAGTTAAAGTGAATTCATTTACCCACTTAATTTAGCTGAAAAGACTTGTGGTAGAGTTAGAATGATCTATAATAATTATTAGAACCAGGTGGAAATATACCTTTGGATATTATTGAACAATGATAATAAGTATTTGATTTCCTTTGAATACTTTATCTTCAGAATCAAATTGTGAATAATTTGCAGTTGGGTCAATCACTTGCCCATTTTCTCTCAAACACATTTCCCTTTCTGTTCCCTTGCTCCATAGTTTCCTATTACTTTCAGTGTAGGCAGTCAGGAGACTGAGGATAAAAGAATGGGAGAAGCCTGCATATTTCTCATTCTCTCCCCCTGCTTTTGTGCTGATTCAGGCAGTACCTGCCTTCTCTTTCATGATTCTAGTACTTATTGGGTATCCCCTCTCTATCATTGCACTCTTGCATGTTGGCCCTAACACTTAGTTTCTGGTTTCAATTATTGTCTTTCTAGCTCTAGAGCTGAGGGTACTTTCTATATGTATTTCACTTTGGGTTGTCACACCTTCATTAGTGTTCAGGTTTTGCAATACATCTGTGTCTAGTTCCCCAGATTGAATTATTCTATAGAATTACCTGGGCTCTCTTTTAATGGATGGACCTTGAGCACAAGAGGGCTTCAGAGAGACTTTTTATCTGATGGATTCCTTAGGGCAGGGTGACTATTCTTTTACATCCATTACACCTTTCAGGCAATGGGTGGGCTAACACATCTGTTACTCTGTAGCTCAGAGCAGTTTCCTGTACTTATTGGGCAGTAGAGACAGTGCTGTCAGTCTCTCTCCATGTGCTGTGTGTCCTTCATGCACCTACATATTTGGGGACTAGAATAAACTTGCCTGATAGAAGATATAATTTTTCAGTACAGGGAAATGATTAGCTGAATGTCTTCAGGTCAAACCTCTAAACAAGCTCTCTATTTCTGTTGCAATTTCAAAGACATCATCAGACACTGAAAATGCAGGGAGTGGGGCAGGGTATGAGGAATGGCAAACTAGGAGTCAAACTGAACTTGATTAAAGTATTATTTCCACCATTAACCAGTGGTGTGACCTAAGGTTATTGGGAGAGAGGTAAAAATTTTGGAGAAAGGAGATTCAATTGACAAGATATATAAAATTATTTATGAATATGACACAAAGACAAAAACAAAGCAAAATAATACATGTTTTATCAGTGCGGTAAATTTTCCTCTTTGTTTCCTAAATTTTTAAATTTCTTTAGTGACTTTTTCTAAGAATTTTAATTTATTTTTAAAGGATTCTATTCTTTCCAGATGTTAGCTAGTTAAAAGAAAGCTTTATGAGGGGAGGGGGAAGAAAATTCAGGGAAAGAGAGAACTTCCAGAACTACAGATTTCCAGAAAAGGTGGGACTGGATGAGTTTTGTGTTACTATAAAATAAGAAGCAAAGATGCTATTACTAACGGGATTGAGAATAAAAAAGGCAGCATAAGGCCCAGAGGTGATAGGGAGAAGCTAAACCTATTTTGCTTCTGATCTTTCCTTCAAATGCCTAGTCAATCCCTTGGCATGTTAGAAATCATCAGCAACAAAATTAGTTACTATTTCTGTAAATAAAATATAACTTGGTATATTTGTGGTGGATTCATATAGTGTCTAACACATCCTAATGACAAGTGTAATGCCCACCGAAGCCAGGTAGATGGCTATATTATTGTATTCTGGGTTGAGAACAGAAAGTTTTGAAACCAGGAGTCAAAGAGTTACTCTGTGAAGAACAAGAATTGTAGAATGTGAGGTAGATTTAATAGGGCTTACTTCTGTAGTCCTGCTGAGTTACTATTATCCAAAACACACAAAAGCTATTTTCACCTTGTTCAGTTTCTCCTAATGGCTTTTTCCAAATAAAAGTATTCTCAATATGTGATTATTGAGGTCAGAGCATTGTTTCAATGTAATTGTTTTGTTGCCTTTTATTCCTTTTAGAAAATGGCATAAGAAGATTAGAGTTCAGTAGAAATATCACTTTTTTTCTTTTTTTTTGCTAAATAAATGCATGTAAATGATCAGATTGAAAACATGTTTAAGTGTTTCAACAAATGAACTTTATTTAAATTGCACCATTGTTGATAATGCTTAGTTCTAAAACATTATCTGTGCTTTAAGGAAATTGACCTTGCCATTGCAAGAGGAAGAACTATTGTGATGTTTGTGCTTTTGCAGTTTGGTATCAAATTGCCCAATTTTCTTCTTAAGTACAAAAGCTTTGCAAGCACACTATTCTCTTGAGTATCATCTAGGTACTAACATTTGGTTGTTACAGCTGCACATTAAAATCACCTGGAGAATTTCCCAAAACACCAATGACCAGTTCCCACTTCCAGGGAATTCTGGTTTAGTGTTTCATTGTGGAGACAAGGCAAAAGTATGTTTTAAGCTACAGCTTGGTTGAGAATTCTTCTGTAGAGGAAAGAAAAAGGAAAAAAAAATGTACAGCAAGATTTCCCTTCTATAATGAGTTTATAATCTTGATAATTTGATAACCATTCAAAGACTTAAAGTCCTATTGAAAATTGAGATGGAGGGAGCCCTGTGAGAACAAAGATCTGGTGACGAGGTAGGTTGAATATTTTAGACATGGGAGGAAAAGCCTCCATAGGAAGGCTGAGTAGAGGGAAGAATTAGGGTGGAAGTTAGATATGGAGTGAAATTTCAGATGGAGAAATTTCATTTTTGTGAATTTTTAGCGCTGAACCATAGAATCACTGACATCTCTAAAACACAGGAGACTTTCTAAAAATACTATTTTACTCGTGTGATGCAAATAGCCAACTATGTTAAATCATCCCCAGATATAATTGTTTTAGTATATAACTACTTTTCCACCAAAACTTTCAGGCCCTTGACCTTGACATTTTCTAATAAACTATTAACGTGCATATGACTTAATTTTCCAGGCTAAACCTCTGGTCTTCTACTTCCCACATTGACCGAACAAGCAGTCATCCTTCTCCCCTGCAGTAAAATAACCTAATCTCATACTTCCTGAGATAACTTCCAACTTCTCCAACAGTTGACCAGTATCTCTACCTATAACCTTTCCTTTCCCCTTCTGATTCAGTGAGTGGAAGTAGTCTTCCTCCTGCAGTCTCACATTTGCTCTAGATCCCCAATCCTGCTTGTCTCCCCATGTATGGAAGGAATTCCTTCTTCACATAATTATTCTGTTTATCCTTCAAAGTCTTGTTGAAGTTTCACCTCATGGGGGGAGGCTCCATCCCTTACAGCATCTAATTCTTACATGTAACATGTAATTGTTGATTAAATTGTAGTCTTCCCTACTATGCTCTATACCCCTTAAAAGAAGCAACTATGTCTTAGTCAATATTCACTAACAAGTATCTAGCACAGAACAGAGAATACAGAAACACTTCCATATAGAGAGGAAAAAATTGAACATGATTTATTTTAAATAATTTATGGAACATATAATACATAGTTTATATACAAGCTGAAAATATTAAGGAGAAACTAGAGGCCTGCTAAAATCTCCACATCACACAGAATTGTCAATGATTACTACAGGCATTTAAAGGTAATAGCGTGATGAGACATCAAGGACACAAACTTGCAAAACTTTGTATGAATTTATAACAAGTGGCCAAATGCTGTGAGCTTAACTCTGCAGTGGACAATAAGTCACAGTCTGCTTGAGTGTCAGCATCAATTATAACCTCTACCTGATGACATGCTACAAGGAGAAGAGAAGGGAACATCTAAGTGCATCCTAAAAGTTTTCTGATGAGAAAACAAAATGAAATTAGGAAAAACATAATTTTTAAGTTTTTTTCAATCTGGTCAGAAACAAAAGAAAAACTGGCAAGTCACATTTTTCATGAAATGAAATGGGGAATTGTCCTTGCCACCTCTGTGGGATGATTTGAGCAATGGAGCTACAGTAAACTGCAGTTAGCATAGGAGACTTTTCCAAAGTTTGGTAATTTTTGGTCCCAATTTAAATTAGCTGTCTTTGATGTTAAATGTGACCCGCACTGCATTAATTAAGGCTGTTTATATTGATATGTCAACAAAATCATTTTGGGGATGTTGGAGAATAGAGAACAGTTAGACTGTAGTGTTCAGCCAGAAGGATTTTGAAATCTTTATGTAGCACTGAAAAGAGGCAAAAGCTCTAGCAACATCATTATTAATGATGTCTGAAGTTTATACACAATGTGTTCATTCAGCATTCATGACAGAATAGATACCTTCTTCTTATAATAGCCATGATGGTTTATTATAACCTTACTGATGCTGAAAACACCTCATGGATTTCCACTGGAGTCAGAATAACATCCAAATTGTCATGGTGTGCAAATCCTTTAGGATCTAATGTCTCCTCCTCTTCTGACCTTGTCTAACTCCACTCTCCCTCTTGCTCTTTATGCTCTAGGCTCCTTTTCTCTCCTGGTCCTTTGCTCACATCACACATACTCCCTTCTGAGAGCCTTTACCCATGTTG
Source organism: Balaenoptera musculus (assembly GCF_009873245.2). Classification (NCBI taxonomy): domain Eukaryota; kingdom Metazoa; phylum Chordata; class Mammalia; order Artiodactyla; family Balaenopteridae; genus Balaenoptera; species Balaenoptera musculus. The sequence continues at coordinate 23,165,931 of NC_045797.1, forward strand.
TTTCTTTTACCTGGAATAGTGTCCCCCATATCTTTTCAGCACTAGTAAATTCTTGTTCATATCTGAAGAAGTCACTTCCTTCAAGAAGCCATCCACCACTATCTAATCTAAAATAGACCATTTAGTACTTCCCCTTCCTCTGAATTCATTACCCAATATATATTTTTCCCCATGGTGCCTTTCAATATCTGATATTATCTCATTTGCTTGGATTCTTGTTTCTTTGTTTTCTCTATTCCTCTCTTGAATATAATCTCCATGAAAACAAAGGACCATCTTTATCACGTTCACTGTTGCATTCCCCAAACCTAGGATAAGAGCTATTCAAATAGCTGCTATTTAAATGAATATTTGAGTGCTGTAATGTATTGCATTTATACATTGCCTTATTCCAGGACTGGAAATTATTCATAGCCTTCCAATGGCTTAAATAGTCACACTTCTGCTGGGGAATTATAAATCTCTCAAGTTAGCTCTGGACTTTATAATACCAACAGCCTTATACTTTGATGTCATAATAATTTCACATCAGACAAAAGTTGTAAATTATCACAGTTCTAGATGTTCCTGGTTTTCTTTTATTTTTATTTTTTACATATTTATTGGAGTATAATTGCTTTACAATGGTGTGTTAGTTTCTGCTTTATAACAAAGTGAATCAGCTATACATAAACATATATCACCATATCTCCTCCCTCTTGCATTTCCCTCCCATCCTCCCTATCCCACCCTTCTAGGTGGTCACAAAGCACTAGCTAATCTCCTTGTGCTAAGCAGCTGCTTCCCTCTACCTATCTATTTTACATTTGGTAGTGTATATATGTCCATGCCACTCTCTCATTTCGCCCCAGCTTACCCTTCCCCCACCCTGTTTCCTCAAGTCCATGTTCTACGTCTGCATCTTTTTCATGTCCTGTTCTTAGGTTCTTCAGAACCTTTTTTTCTCTTTTTTTAGATTCCATATATATGTGTTAGCATATGGTATTTGTTTGTATCTTTCTGACTTTCTTCACTCTGTATGACAGACTCTAGGTTCATCCACCTCACTACAAATTACTCACTTTCATTTATTTTTATGCCTGAGTAATATTCCATTGTATATATGTGCCACATCTTCTTTCTCCATTCATCTGTCGATGGGCGTTTAGGTTGCTTGCATGTCCTGGCTATCGTAAATAGTGCTGTCTTGTCTATGTCTTTTGGTTGGAGCATTTAATCCATTTACATTTAAGGTAGTTATCGATAGGTATGTTCTTATTACCATTTTCTTAATTGTTTTGTGTTTGTTATTGTAGGTCTTTTCCTTTCTTGTGTTTCCTGCCTAGAAAAGTTCCTTTAGCATTTTTTGTAAAGCTGGTTTGGTGGTGTTGAATTCTCTTAGCTTTTGCTTTTCTGTAGAGGTTTTAATTTCTACATCAAGTCTGAATGACATCCTTGCTGCATAGAGTAATCTTGGTTGTAGGTTTTTCCCTTTCATCACTTTAAATATGTCCTGCCACTCCCTTCTGGCTTGTAGAGTTTCTGCTGAAAGATCAGCTCTTAACCTTATGGAGATTCCATTGTATGTTATTTGTTGCTTTTCCCTTGCTGCTTTTAATATTTTTTTCTTTGTATTTAATTTTTGATAGTTTGAATAATATGTGTCTTGGTGTGTTTCTCCTTGGATTTATCCTGTATGGGACTCTCTGTGCTTCCTGGACTTAATTGACTATTTCCTTTCCCATATTAGGGAAGTTTTCAACTCTAATCTCTTCAAATATTTTCTCAGTCCCTTTCTTTTTCTCTTCCTCTTCTGGGACCCCTATAATTGAATGTTGGTGCATTTAATGTTATTGCAGAGGTGTCTGAGACTGTCCTCAATTCTTTTTATTCTTTTTTCTTTATTCTGCTTTGTGGTAGTTATTTCCACTATTTTATCTTCCAGGTCACTTATTCGTTCTTCTGCCTCAGTTACTCTGCTATTGATTCCTTCTAGAGAACTTTTCATTTCATTTATTGTGTTGTTCATCATTGTTTGTTTGCTCGTTAGCTCTTCTAGGTCCTTGTTAATGTTTCTTATATTTTGTCCATTCTATTTCCAAGATTTTAGATCATCTTTACTATGATTACTCTGAATTCTTTTTCATGTAGACTGCCTATTTCCTCTTCATTTATTAGGTCTGGTGGGTTTTTACCTTGCTCCTTCATCTGCTGTGTGTTTCTCTGTCTTCTCATTTTGCTTAACTTACTGTGTTTGTGGTCTCCTTTTTGAAGGCTGCAGATTCGTAGTTCCTGTTGTTTTTGGTGTTGCCCCCAGTGGCTAAGGTTGGTTCAGTGGTTTGTGTAGGCTTCCTGGTGGAGGGACTGGTGCCTGTGTTCTGGTGGATGAGGCTGGATCTTGTCTTTCTGGTGGGCAGGACCAGGTCTGGTATTGTGTTTTCGGGTGTCTGGGACCTTATTATGATTTTAGGCAGCCTCTCTGCTAATTGGTGGGGTTGTATTCCCATCTTGCTAGTGGTTTGGCATAGGGTGTCCAGCACTGTAGTTTGCTGGCCGTTGTGTGGAGCTGGGTCTTAACGTTGATATGGAGATCTCTGGGGGAGCTTTTGCCATTTGATATTACATGGAGCTGGGAGGTCTCTGGTGGACTGATGTCCTGAACTCGGCTCTCCCACCTCAGAGGCACAGTCATGACACCCGGCTGTAGCACCAAGACCCTGTCAGCCACACAGCTCAGAAGAAAAGGGAGAAAAAAAGGAAAGAAAGAAAGAAGAGAACAAACAAACCACAAAACAAATCCACCAATGATAACAAGCACGAAAAACTATACAACAAAAATAACAAACAAACAAACAAAAACTGACACACAGAACCCTAGGACAAACAGTAGAGGCAAAGCTATACAGACAAATATCACACAAAGAAGCATACACAGGCACACTCACAGAAATAGAAAAAGGAAAAATATATATCTTTATATAAAAAAAATGGAAGAGAGAAACCAAATTACTAAACAAATCTACCAATGATAATAAACTCTAAATTTTAAAGTAAGATAAGCATAAAACCAGAAACAAATTAGATGCAGAAAGAAAACCCCAAGTCTACAGTTGTTTCCAATGTCCACCACCACAAATTTGGGATGAGTTGTTGTCTCTTCAGGTATTCCACAGATGCCGGGTACATCAAGTTGACTGTGGAGATTTAATCCACTGCTCCTGAGGCTGCTGGGAGAAATTTCCCTTTGTCTTCTTTGTTCGCACAGCTCCTGGGGCTCAGCTTTGGATTTGGCTCTGCCCCTGTGTGTAGGTCGCCTGAGGGCATCTGTTCTTCTCTCAGACATGATGGGGTTAAAATAGCAGCTGATTAGGGAGCTCTGGCTCACTCAGGCCGGGGGTAGGGAGAGGTACAGAATGCAGAGCAAGCCTACGGCAGCAGAGACTGATGTGACATTGCAACAGCCTGAGGTGTGCCATGTGTTCTCCCAGGGAAGTTGTCCTGGGATCATGGGACCTTGGCAGTGGCAAGCTGCACAGGCTCCTGGGAGGGGTGGTGTGGATAGTGACCTGTGCTTGCACACAGGCTTCTTGGTGGCTGCTGCAGCAGCCTTAGTGTTTCATGCCAGTCTCTGGTGTCCGTGTTGATAGCTATGGCTCGTGCCCATCTCTGGAGCTCGTTTAGGCAGTGCTCTGAATCCCCACTCCTCATGCACCCTGAAACAATGGTCTCTTGCCTCTTAGGGAGTTCCAGACTTTTTCCTGGACTCCATCCCTGCTAGCTGTGGCCCACTAGCCCCCTTCAGGCTGTGTTCACGCAGCCAACCCCAGTCCTCTCCCTGGGATATGACCTCCGAAGCCCGAGCCTCAGCTCCCAGCCCCCACCTGACCCGGCGGGTGAGCAGACAAGCCTCTCAGGCTGGTGATTGCTGGTCGGCACTGGTCCTCTGTGGGGAATCTCTCCGCTTTGCCCTCTGCACCTCTCTTGCTGCACTCTCCTCCATGGCTCTGAAGCTTGACCCCCGCCAACCACTGTCTCCACCAGTAAAGGGGTTTCCTAGTGTGTGGCAACTTTTCCTCCTTCACAGCTCACTCCCAGAGGGGCAGGTCCTGTCCCTATTCTTCTGTCTTTGTTTATTCTTTTTTCTTTTACCCTACCCAGATATGTGGAGAGTTTCTTGCCTTTCAGAAGTCTGAGGTCTTCTGCCAGTGTTAAGTAGGTGTTCTGTGGGAGTTGTTCCACATGTAGTTGTATTTCTGATGTATTTGTGGGGAGGAAGGTGATCTCCACGTCTTACTCCTCTGCCATCTTGAGGGTCTCTGATGCTCCTGGTTTTATATCTGATTTTTTTTTTTTTTTATGGCACTCTTACCCAAGTTGAGGGATGTGTGGGTAGGTATACTATGGCAATTGATAGATTAATTTATTTATTTAGGAAGTATTTATTGAGCACTTCTTAATCTGCTCAGTGCTGTGCTTTGTATAGGGCATAAATTGGAATGGCCCCAACTTTCATGGAGTTTACAGTTTACTGAGGACAGAGAGCAGGCAACTAAACAGTTCCACACAATGAATCACAAAAAGTGCTTCTCCCTGTGATGTCTGCCTTGGACTCAGTTTTGCTAGGCAGATGCCCTCTTTCGTTGATGCCCTCTTTGTTCCCATGTCGGTATAGACAAAGGGCATGGCTTAATGCCCAGGTCTCCATATCTGACAGTGACCTTGTAAACTCCAGGACATTTCAGATAATGGCACCTGACACATCAAGTAGCTGTAGTTCAGGTCTCTGGTTGCTATAGTGACTTTCTCTGTGACCTAGAAAGAGGCAAAAAGTCTTCTACCTCAGATTGTAGACTAAAAGTCATTGCTACCTGGAGTTTTATGTCTTTTCAACATATCTTGGTGGAGCAGCATGTTTCTTTAACTTAACCTTACAATAGAACATTTTGAGCATAACATCTCTGAACAGAGGGAGTTACCATGCACTGGCTGTACCAGAAATATATATCTCTTATTAAGACTACCCACTGCCTTTGAATGAACCTTTTGTACTTGAATCTGTTCTGTATTCCACAGCTTAAAAAGCTTTATCATCAGAATAAGTAATTAGTGGTGTTTTCTAAGTCAACACTATGGAGCTCCATCCCAGAATACACAATTATTGGAGACCAGACTCAAAGTCTCTGCATCCATTCTCATTGTCACCAGCAGGAATGTGTCCTTGAAACCCGGCCCTGTAAGCTAGACCCCCACTGCCAGATTCCAAACACAAGTCTTGACCTAAGGCAGTGAATAGCAAAGAAGTCTACTGGAATTTGATTTTAAACTATATGTGCTGTTCTTCAATAATGACAGTGTGATATAGTTCTTGAAATCCTTTTCTTTCATTGTTTATCATTCCTTGTCCATCTCCAGGAGCTTCAAGTTGTATAACTTAGCATTTACCTGGGCCCTTGTCCTTGTTGGCTGTTGAGTAATCTGTCTATTTCTCTCCTGACAATGGAAATCTGCTTTTGTCTTTAGATAAAACTTTGTCTAAATTTTTGTCTCTAGGCAAAATTTCTAAAATTGGAAATTTTAAAAGGAAACACTGAGAAGACAAAAAATAAAATTAAACAGAAAACTAAAATAAAACAATGACCGTAACAACTCTCTGAACTGCCCTAAGCCTCTCAGCTTACACCAAAGGCTAACATAATTCCAGTTCTATTCATTTGGAATACTGCAGTCAGCTATAAAATTTTGAGCAACTTCTCTTAGACCTTTCCTTGCCTAGAGAAAATAATTTTCCAAATTCTGATATAAATTGGCAACCCTATTTTGCTTGACCACTTCCAGAGACAATTAAGTTGTAGACATTTATGGATATACACATTAAAACTATGTAGTACACTTATAGTAGTATTGGTACTACTGCTACTAATAATAGTAATTAGTAGTAACATCATTTATAAGGAGTTGTCAGACATGGAGATGTCAGGGCCAAAATCTCCAGATTGACGTGTTTGGGTTTTTTCCTATTTCAGCTAATCTGAATAAGTTTGTCACTTCACTTTCTATGTAATGAAAGTGTAATCATCAGTAGAAGTGATGATTTTAAAGCATACCTGGGGGGAAAACGAAACAACTCAGGATTTCCAAAGAGATTGATAAGTTTACAGAAGTCACTTTCTACACTATCTGGGCCACTTCTATTTCTAGCACCCTTTTACTGTTACTGACAACATTACCAGTTGAACTGAATAATTTACTCTCTCACCTGACAGTGGTTGTCATTATAAAAATTGCTAAGCCAATTCAGAGAGCATCTGCACAATGGGGGGACTTAAACTTTTAAACAACCTTCAAGAAAGCCTAGACTCATCACCGCTTCTTGTCAGCTTGTACATGAGCTCAGCTTTTAGTCTCAAAAATTTGGCAGATGAGAAGATTATATATGATAGATCTGAAATAAGCATCCATGACATCCTTCCCTAGTAGTACCCCTGAAAAGAAGTATAATGAAAAATCATATTTAGAAATTGGTAAGTACTTTACAAAATGAAGGAGATTATGTTTATGGCTATTTATAATCCACTCCATTTATCTGTAATAAAACCCTAGAAATCTGTGATTTTTAATATAACAAGGTGATTTATCAGAAATTCTATGGAATGTTACTACTTCTTGGCATATATTAGATTTTTGCTATTATGCCCATTTTATTTATTCCACTAGGAGCTTGGTAAAACATAAGCCTTTTCTTTTCAGTATAGTCCTATCTGCTTAAAAAACTTGTCTCTTTCTTTGCATTCTGTTTCTTGGTTTGAATTATACTGACATATATATATATATATGCCATGTATATATATATACATACACACACAGCTTCTTAAAAATATTTGTCAGATAAACTGTTCTTTTAAGTGGAAGTTATTTCTTTTTCCAAAAATTCAGTCAATTAACACATATACAGCTTCCAACGTCCAGGGATCAGCATTACATAACATGGGCTTAAACTAATTTTAGGCAAAACCAAGAAAATGTAGCAGTATAGTTTTTTTGGGCACTCTTAGAGATGACTCCCATTTTGGTTTCTGAATCTCTAAAATATACTTTGCAGACCCCTCTTACTATCTGTGTAGTCAACCTCTAAGAATCCAAGTTCTCAGCCACTACCTTGGAGTCCTATTTGAAGAATTTTTAATCTCTTTTTTTTTTTTTTTTTTGTTCATACTTTGAATGTTTACTTTTTCTTTTCTTCTTTTGAAACCCATTGATTCTGAGCCTTGACAATATAAAGAATAACTCTCCTCAATCATTGTTTTGCTAAAAGTTAAAGGTGGTGTTACATATTAAACTGTGATGTGCTTATTTACATCTGCCTTGGCTGATTTAGAAAGGATTTTGCTTCAGGTTTTCTATATGTGCGTATAGATGATTTTTGGCTAGTGGGTGGGAATAGGAAGGCAGTTGTGGAAAGTAGAGTTTAAAATCCCAAACTCATATTTTATAAGTAGTTGGTCATAAATAACTTAGGATTTTATCCAGCTCTCCTTTACCAGTTTAATGAGGTAAAGAAGAAACAGTCATCATATTAAATTATGTCAGTTTTTCTGGGAACCAGGTGACAGAACAAATCGTTTCAAACTTCCCCATTCTACATTCTAAGAATCCACTGAGGACTGCAACTGTTGACCTTTATAGCAGACAGTTGTAGCCTGGGGAGAAAAAATAAGTGAAGATAACATTTCACTGAAACATTTTTACCCTACCTAGCATGAGTCTTTCCAACCCCTACCCTTATCAAACATTCTTCTGAGAACATGGATATATTCATTAAAGAGAGTTTTCCAGTATGGATATTCATGTAGTTCATAAACATTTTAGAAAGGTAATTACTTTGTCAATTGAGTTTGTATTTTGTTATATATATAAAATATAACAATAATTATACATATATATATATATATATATATATAGGAGAAGATGTATGTACACATACAGATTTAATACTTTTTGGCAGCATATATCAGGCCCCAGAGAAATTAAACTTTTGATCAGAAAGTTACATTATTAAGAGAGCTAAAATATTATTGTTTCTTTAAAGTTCTTGGGACATTTAAAATGAACCCACTGTTTTTTATGTCATATTCCCTTAACTCCAAAAATCAGTGTTCCTAAAGCTTGTTTCACACAAGATACTTCAAGAGAGAAGTAGGGTTTCCATAGTAAGTTGGAAAGTCTGTTCCTTCTAAGAGAAGTATATGATTCTATCATCATAGGAAAAGATTCTAAGAAATTTGCCTAATCTAAATTTCTTACAATGTATTTGACTATGAAAATTGATTCCATATCTAACAGCTTCTTGAAGACATTGAAGTGCTTAAAAAAGAAGCACTTAGAAGTTTTGAACTTTAGAGAAATTTGTGATATATTTATAAGTGGTTGCCTCAATGCCTTTGACTCCAACTTTCTCTTGGTGTGTAACATGTGACACTTCCACTTATCTTGGGCATGCCATTCTTGAAACTAACTTATGTTTGCTATTCATTAATTACAATGAGTGAACCTCCTTTATTAAACAGCTATAAATTTTCCTTGTCTTTGAGGTATAATAAACATGACAAGCATAAGACAGCACAGGGCATTACAAATGAAATTTGTGTCACCTCTGTCAGTTATATCTGAGTAGAAATCGTGAAGATTCTTTGTATCCAAAAGTTTGCAATTTAAAACCATTGCCATTACCTTACTCTTAGATACATGAAATGGAAAGTGGGATCTGAGGATCATTTGTTCTCAATTGTTTTTTTTTTTATTTTTTACAAAAGGGGGAAAAAAAAAACAAAAACTGGGAAAATGATTACTCCAACATAGCTTAATGAGTAAAATCACAGGCTCTCGAGTCAGACTATCTGAGGTTGAATTTGGCTCTACCACTTATTAGCCATTTGATCTTGGGCCAATTGTTCACTCTTTGTGTTTTTAATTCCTTCATGTGTAAAATGAGCATAACAATAGCATCTGCCTCAAAAGGTTATTGTTTGGGGCCAAATGAACTAAAATACATAAAACTTCATTATCTGGTGTGTAGCAAGTGCTAGATAAGTATTTGCTATTATTATTACCATTAGAATTCAAGCCTCTGATTTCTAGCTGTGTCTTCAGAAGAGAAATTTATTTAATGCTCTTATGTGGAATACTTTAATAATATTTAATGATTTAGCATCCAATAAGTACTCTCAAGACAATACTGGAAGGTTTGTGATCAAGGGCCAAAGTTCCAAAGCAGAGCTACAGACACCAAAGACACAGAGGAATTGAAAAGGCAATCATTGTGTGGTAGGCTCCAAAGACTAACATGGCAGATGGTGTCCCTGACCATGTGTATTTTACAGTCTGAGGAGAGTAGCAATCAAAAGTAAGAAGAAAAAAAATTGTATGTAGGACACATAATGAACACTCAGAAGATAGTAAACAGGATGCTTAGAGAGATCATTCTGTGCCTATGTTCTACTGAATAACCAAAGTGAATTAGATTAGTTCTAGTAGAGAAGGCTCTACAAAGAATGGTAGATTTGTTGCTGTAGTGTAAAAATGAAGATTATTCAGTAGCTTAGGAAAGTCAATGATTGGAATCAAATGACTAAGTTCACTGGCTTTATAGCTAAATGATTATTTAAAAAATTGGTTATAATTTCTGTGCCAGATATCTAGGTTTTTGTTTTTAATTCTCTCTGAACTCTCACCCCTGCTTACTTCCAAATAATATATTTTCAGTTTAGTTTGATTGAATTACAACCAGTTTTAATTTTAACAATCTGTCTAATGTAACCAAACGGCTAGAATCACTCAACAAGCTTGACAATGTTGCATCTGAAAACTAATGGAAGCAAACATATTTATAATTTCTGAGCAAACAGATGCCTAATGTGAACTTTTTAGAGGTGCGTCTGATATCCAGGTCTTCTTCTTCTGACTAAACCTGACATAGGAAAGCTGAAACTTCTGAGCCCTGTGTGGTAAGATGGGGTGTTATTTCTAGTCAGTGAGTGGTGTAGGGAATGGCATGTGTCACTACTTGGCCAGAGCCTCAGTTTGTGCCAGACCCCTCAGAGGCCCTTTCCCACTAAGGCAGTGAACTGAGAGGCTGTCAAGATGAAGTCTCAGTTGCCCTTGGTCCTAGAGAATGTGCAATGAACAAGCAATCCTCAGTGTGCAAGTTACATGAGGAAGAAACAAATGTTTGTTGTGTCAACTGTTAAGGTTTTGAGAGTTTTTTGTACTACAATATAATCTAGTCTAACCTAACTAAAACTCATAGCTGTCAACATAAAATCATGTTTATGTGTGTGTATTTCTTTCTCTCTTACGATTGAAAAATAAAACTTAAATGAAAATAGAATTTAACATAATATCTCTCCTGGTTGATATAATGCATGCAAAGCAATAGAACTAGAACTTTGTCTATGTTTTTGGAAGACATCAAGTTTTCAATAAATGAAAGAAAAATAGTTAACTTATTATCATTCCCTATATAATGATATACTAGGCAAATGGATGGGGAAAATGAACATGGCACAAGAGATACTTACTGTACAGATGGAATAACTGGAGTTCAGCTGTAATGAATTAATTTCCCAAGCGAGTTCTCATTAAAAAATAGTTGCAAACTCACAAAGTATGCCTCACTGAGGCCTTATCCCAGGTGCTGCCTCCCAGTTCATTACATTTTTCATGTGATTTATTGTTTAAATATTAAAAAATTTTAGAGGGTATAATAGATTGGCACCTGTTATTTCAAATATTAGCATTTATATTAAAGTGTTTGAATAAGAAGTTGCAGGAGGAGTATATCTTCTTTAAGTCTAATAGTCTCCAAAACAATCAGCATTGATGCTGTTCCTCATTTGCATAATACAGATATATGGAAAACTAATGCCAATTTACTATTCTCTTTTATTTTGTGGTGTGTGGTAGACTATAAAGAGTAAACAGTATGTCGGGTTCATTTTCCGTTTTTCTGCATGACCTCAATATTCTCAAAAGTAATTTCCTCAGAACACATTTATTTTAAGATATTTTAATTTATTTCCATTACATAATGGGAAAACTATAGAGAGATTTCCACTAAGATTAAGAACGGCAAGGATGGCCACCGTTTCCACTTCTATTCAACATTGTAGTCGAGGTACAAATTTAGGATGACTTAGTTTAATTAAGGTAGGCCTATTAATGTCAAAGAGAAAAAAACACTGCCAAATTTTACCAATAGATTTAGTAATTGGGATTCATGAAGTCAATGGAGGAGACCAAGAAAATTTTGGATGAAAAAAAAGAAAAAAACCTTGGTATGCACTCAAAACCGGAATAAAGAAATCTGCGATGCTAGAGTTCTTTATTAAATTATTCTAAAATTTCAGCCAATTCTTTTAAAATGGTTTCTCTCTCATATTTTTGTTTTTCTTGTATTAAGTATTCATACTTATTTTCTTACTCTTAAATTCATTTTCATAAATCTTAGGTTCAACTTTACTTAAAGTTGTTAAGTAACAGTTTGTCTTTCCTCTCTTCCCCTGTCCTATTTTGATGTCCTGTGTATATCCAGGGTTCTCATGTTGTCCTCTAACTAAGATCTCTGCTTAATTCTAGCCGATGGTATCTCCTTATTAAAAATATAAACTTCTCTTCACTGCTACAAAATTTTGGAAATGACAATAACTGAAAAAATACATCATTATTTCTAATGTATTAATGACTGTTAAATGTCTTCATCCTCCAAAGTAATGTATTTGGGTTTTAATATGTGTTCAAGAGCCATCATGAAAGGGACTGATTTCTTCTTGTCCTGGAAAGTTAATGACTTTTCTACACACGTGGAAGTTTTCCTACAACATTCAATCTTCAAGATCCATTTTAAATAGCGCCTCTTCTATGAAGTCATTTCCTATCCACATAGTGGCCATATATTCTTGTTTGAACCTGGGAACTCAGGTTCAAACTGAGAACTCATCATAATTAACAGCACCCACTATGCTCTCTCAACAGAATTTTCATGACCTATTTGGGTGGTAAATTATATGGTCACCCAACTACCTTAGAAATTAAAAAACTAGAACTGAAGTTAATTTTTACTTTTTATTTTTGTATTATATTATTAATGTTTATATTTTGGAATTTATTAAATTTGGAATTTGGACTGTTACAGTTTCATTATGCATACATATATACTATATATAACCTACTATATATATTATATATATATAGTCTTCATCATATTAGGTTAAATGCAGAAATTTGACATTATCTACATTTACAATTTTATTTGCATAAAGTGCATTGAAATGCAGCCAGCACTTATTTGATAAATTTTGAATAAATAATCTTAGCTTTAAATACAGTTCTTTAGAGTAGGTGCTAAGTTTTCCTATTTGTTGTTATTAAAGGTTTTAAAATATGTGTAAAATAGTCTTGTTTATTTAAGTTATAAATGTCTAGCTTTTAAAGTTTTTCATTTTCCAGTATTTACCTGTTGTGCATTTGTATGGAACAATGCCTAAGAAAATATTTATAAAGATTAATAGTGTTAATAATTTATTAAGCATTTTCAAGATGCAAATTATTCCTAATATAATTTCAGAAGCATGTCATTGTAACAAAAGCAAGTAGGATAAAAAATTAATTCCTCCCACCCAATAAACTTCTTAAAATATAACACATGTTTATTTTGAATAATTTAGAAAATACAGGTGAATACATAATAAACATATAAAAACAAATTTAATATTATTGAATTTAATTCATGTTGTATCAAGGGATCTTTTCCATCATGGATTGTCAAATATTTATAGCTTCAGCATATTGTATGTAAAGAAAACACTGTGACATTTAAATATTTTAATTTTATAACTATGTTAGACATTCTTAAAAAATAAATTGTCACTTATTTTTCCTTCACTTAATTTGAATACTTCTAGTGCTCTGATGGGGCACTTTTTCCTGCAAATGAAAGAAAACCCAAACATGTTGAATTGTCTGCAGTCAACTTGCAATATGGCAACCTCCATGTACACTCTCTCTTGTGGGTCCCAAAGAGCAGCATCCAAGACATGTTACCCAGGGTCGCCTTCCGCACAGGTTACAGGTCAGATTCTTCTAATGAGAGGCTGCTGTGCGAGGTTTAGAAGCTGAAAAGGAACAAAGGCTTTTGTTCTCTGAAGGCAGTATAGCCAGATGAATGGATAGGCAGGACATTTCCAGTCATTTACCACTAAGCTCTTGAGGACATCTGATTTGTTGATGCTATCTAGGCACTCGGTGGAAACTTCTACAGATTCTTGAGAATTGTGGCAACTGCCCTGTGAATGCTAAGAACCTCACATTTCAGCTTTTCAGATTGATATGTTAAACTGTGACTTCCTAGACTTCCATTTCCCACGTATTTAAATGCTTTTGTAATTTCTACATTAAATTCTTTATTCCTGAAATACAGAAAGCAGTTTCTGACTTGCTCTTCAAATCCTGACTGATATGCTAACTAAACGTGGCCTAAATCAATGGACTTTTAGTTTCTCACATAAGAATTCTGGAGGTAGGTATGTTCTGGAGGTGATTATTTCAGGGGCTCGATGACATCATCAAAGACCCAATTCTCTCTATTTCTTTTAATGTTTCATCTTCAAGATAATGGCATTTTCTCTTAGATTCCTCATTACTACTCCAAGACCTGGGCAAGAGGGTACCCATGACACAAACATCACTCAGTATCATTGAGACATTTCTCTACACCTCTCACTCTAATGCTCAAAACAAAAGGTGACTATAGACGAATGCCCCTAAGGTGTGTGAATTTCACCACTGTCCACTACAGAACAATAAAATTTTAAGCAACAGAAGGGCTTAGATGAATTAACTTGCTATATCCTTTCTCTTAGAGAGCATGAGTACTATAGATTCTGGCATAATCACTTCCCAGAGGGGCAAGTTTCCATCTTCTTGCTTCTCTATGTGTTCCTCATATACACGTCAGTGTGTCCTAATAGTGTTCAACAGTGGACATGGTGACTGAAAGATATTCTGTGATATTAAAAACTCATATTTTTCTCAAATTTGTATATATGTATTCTACAAGTAACAGGAGTAAGGCATGATACCAATTTTTATATTGCAACTAGATAGATTCTTAAATACAAGAACTGTGAATTATTTTATTTTATAAAAATTATTTAACATTTAAGTTTTTTCCAAAAATTTTTCAAAAAATAAAAACTTTAGCTTTATTTGAACAGTTTAAGTATTGTCAAGAACAAAGAAAAAATGTACAAGCTAGACTTTTGACTGAAAATCAAATGCTTTATTTTTCCATGTACAATCTATTGTTTGTGCTACTGAGCTAATAGCAATGATATTCTTTGAAAAATTCAAATATTATACATGATGCTTTTGGAATCTGCCCAAAGATGAAATATCTTGTGAAGCACATACAAAATTTTACCTTTAAACTGCTCTTGGACACACAATGGTAATGGTATGTAAATTCTGTAGAAAAAAATTGATTTAATATAATGTATATGTTGCAAGATATACTAGAAGTCAATTGTGATCTTTGGCAGAAAATCAAATTAATTTTGAACTTGTGCTATCTACAATTTTCTGGCATGGCTTACAAAAAAATGAAAGCAAACTAATTTAAGTCTAGCTATTTCACTTTGGAGAAGATAAAATTTTTTAGAAAAATAATTTTTCTAAATTTCAAAAGAAGAGTGATATTAGTCAACTGAAAAACATGTTGCTATTTTTAGGTTTTGTTTCCCTTTTTTTGGGGTATTATGTCACACACTGAAAAACTTGGAAAAAGGAAAGAAAAATTAAGTACCATAGTTATAATTTCATTAAAAAGTAAAAATTTGAGGAATATAATAGCAATTTATAATAAAAAATTTTAAAAAATAACCAAGAACTACAATACCTCAAGAAATGTTGTCTTGTTTAATATCAAGGTCAGTACATTTATGTGAAAATCTTGACTTAAACAGTCTAACTAGAGAATTTGCTGAAATGGAAGCAACAGTCATAAATATATGAAGTAAAAATCATATAGGTTTTTTAAAAAATGTAAAATTTGGCCTTTATTATTTTATTTTTCTTATAAATACTGCACCATCAACACCCAGCATGTACAGTATCAATTTCAATTGTCTGGATATTTTGCCAATTTTCAGTTATAGAACATTCTAGTTTCATGTACCTATATTAGAAAGTTTATCTGTTGTGGGTAGAGGTATACCATATCTTATTTTCTAGTTGGCTATCTTTATTTTTATCTTTTACATATTTAAACATATAGTTAGCAGAGAGGACTTGATTTGTACTATTGTTTCTGTCCTGTTAAGTTAGGAATCGGCCTGTCCCCTCATATTCCCCAAATCATAATTATAGTTCCCAGGTGATAGATATGTAGAAAAAATACTTTTAACTACTCTAAAAATTTTAATCTTTCTCAGAATTTTTTCAACAAATGTTTCACACGGCGATTTTATTTATCCAAATTTCTACTTCTTGAGATAAATAAGTCAAATTGCTTTTTATCAAGAAACACTGCTATTTTATAAACATTTCTTAAAAAACTTCTAGCATATATGTAATGTTTCCTATCATTTTAATCTTCTTAGTACTTATCATTAGAGTTTTAATTTTAAATTTCCATTGGTATTAGTGATTTTTTTTCTTTTTTTTTTTTTGCAGGTTCTTATTAGGCATCAATTTTATACACATCAGTGTATACCTGTCAATCCCAATCGCCCAATTCAGCACACCACCATCCCCACCCCACCACAGTTTTCCCCCCTTGGTGTCAATATGTCCATTCTCTACATCTGTGTCTCAACTTCTGCCCTGCAAACCGGCTCATCTGTACCATTTTTCTAGGTTCCACATACATGCATTAATATACGATATTTGTTTTTCTCTTTCTGACTTACTTCACTCTGTATGACAGTCTCTAGATCCATCCACGTCTCAACAAATGACTCAATTTCGTTCCTTTTTATGGCTGAGTAATATTCCATTGTATATATGTACCACAACTTCTTTATCCATTCGTCTGTTGATGGGCATTTAGGTTGTTTTCATGACCTGGCTATTGTAAATAGTGCTGCAATGAACATTCGGGTGCATGTGTCTTTTTGAATTGCGGTTTTCCCTGGGTATATGCTCAGTAGTGGGATTGCTGGGTCATATGGTAATTCTATTTTTAGTTTTTAAGGAACCTCCATATTGTTCTCCATAGTGGCTGTATCAATGTACATTCCCACCAACAGTGCAAGAGGGTTCCCTTTTCTCCACACCCTCTCCAGCATTTGTTGTTTGTAGATTTTCTGATGATGCCCATTCTAACAGGAGTGAGGTGATACCTCATTGTAGTTTTGATTTGCATTTCTCTAATAATTAGTGATGTTGAGCATCTTTTCATGTGCTTCGTGGCCGTCTGTATGTCTTCTTTGGAGAAATGTCTATTTAGGTCTTCTGCCCATTTTTGGATTGGGGTGTTTGTTTCTTTAATATTGAGCTGAATGAGCTGTTTATATATTTTGGAGATTAATCCTTTGTCCGTTGATTCGTTTGCAAATATTTTCTCCCATTCTGAGGGTTGTCTTTTCTTCTTGTTTATGGTTTCCTTTGCTGTGCAAAAGCTTTGAAGTTTCATTAGGTCCCATTTGTTTATTTTTGTTTTTATTTCCATTACTCTAGGAGGTGGATCAAAAAAGATCTTGCTGTGGTTTATGTCAAAGAGTGTTCTTCCTATGTTTTCCTCTAAGAGTTTTATAGTGTCCAGTCTTATATTTAGGTCTCTAATCCATTTTGAGTTTATTTTTGTGTATGGTGTTAGGGAGTATTCTAATTTCATTCTTTACATGTAGCTGTCCAGTTTTCCCAGCACCACTTATTGAAGAGACTGTCTTTTCTCCTTTGTATATCTTTGCCTCCTTTGTCATAGGTTAGTTGACCATAGGTGCGTGGGTTAATCTCTGGGCTTTCTGTCTTGTTCCATTGATCTATGTTTCTGTTTTTGTGCCAGTACCATATTGTCTTGATTACTGTAGCTTTGTAGTATAGTCTGAAGTCAGGGAGTCTGATGCCTCCAGCTCCATTTTTTTCCCTCAAGACTGCTTTGGCTATTCGGGGTCTTTTGTGTCTCCATACAAATTTTAAGATGATTTGTTCTAGCTCCGTAAAAAATGCCATTGGTAATTTGATAGGGATTGCATTGAATCTGTATATTGCTTTGGGTAGTATACTCATTTCACAATGTTGGTTCTTCCCAATCCAAGAACATGGTATATCTCTCCATCTGTTGGTATCATCTTTAATTTCTTTCATCAGTGTCTTATAGTTTTCTGCATACAGGTCTTTTGTCTCCCTAGGTAGGTTTATTCCTAGGTATTTATATTCTTTTTGTTGCAATGGTAATGGGAGTGTTTCCATAATTTCTCTTTCAGATTTTTCATCATTAGTGTATAGGAATGCAAGAGATTTCTGTGCATTATTTTGTATCCTGCAACTTTACCATATTCATTAATTAGCTCTAGCAGTTTTCTGTGGCAGTTTAGGATTCTCTATGTATAGTATCATGTCATCTGCAAACAGTGACAGTTTTATTTCTTCTTTTCCAATTTGTATTCCTTTTATTTCTTTTTCTTCTCTGATTGCCGTGGCTTAGGACTTCCAGAACTATGTTTGAATAATAGTGGTGAGAGTGGACAATCCTTGTCTCGTTCCTGATCTTAGAGGAAATGCTTTCAGTTTTTTCACCATTGAGAATGATGTTTTGCTGTGGGGTTTGTCATATATGGCCTTATTATGTTGAGGTAGGTTCCCTCTATGCCACTTTCTGAGAGTTTTTATCATAAGTGGGTGTTGAATTTTGTCAAGCTTTTTCTGCATCTATTGAGATGATCATATGGTTTTTATTCTTCAATTTGGTTAATATGGGTTATCACATTGATTGATTTGCGTATATTGAAGAATCCTTGCATCCCTGGGATAAATCCCACTTGATCGTGGTGTATGTTCCTTTTAATGTGTTGTTGGATTCTGTTTGCTAGTATTTTGTTGAGGATTTTTGCATCTATATTCATCAGTGATATTGGTCTGTAATTTTCTTTTTTTGTAGTGTCTTTGTCTGGTTTTGGTATCATTGTGATGGTGGCCTCATAGAATGAGTTTGGGAGTGTTTCCTTCCTCTGCAATTTTTTGGAAGAGTTTGAGAAGGATAGGTGTTAGCTCTTCTCTAAATGTTTGATAGAATTCACCTGTGAAGCCATCTGGTCCTGGACTTTTGTTTGTTGGAAGATTTTTAATCACAGTTTCAATTTCATTACTTGTGATTGTCTGTTCATATTTTCTGTTTCTTCCTGGTTCAGTCTTGGAAGGTTATACCTTTCTAAAAATTTGTCCATTTCTTCCAGGTTGTCCATTTTATTGGCATAAAGTTGCTTGTAGTAGTCTCTTAGGATGCTTTGTATTTCTGTGGTGTCTGTTGTAACTTCTCCTTTTTCATTTCTGATTTTATTGATTTGAGTCCTCTCCCTCTTTTTCTTGATGAGTCTGGCTAATGGCTTATCAATTTTGTTTATCTTCTCAAAGAACCAACTTTTAGTTTTATTGATCTTTGCTATTTTCTTTGTTTCTATTTCATTTATTTCTGCTCTGATCTTTATGATTGCTTTCCTTCTGCTAACTTTGGGTTTTGTTTGTTCTTCTTTCTCTAGTTTCTTTAGGTGTAAGGTTAGATTGTTTACTTGAGATTTTTCTTGTTTCTTGAGATAGGCTTGTATAGCTATAAACTTCCCTCTTAGAACTGCTTTTGCTGCACCCCATAGGTTTTGGGTCATTGTGTTTTCATTGTCATTTGTCTCTAGGTATTTTTTGATTTCCTCTCTGATTTCTTCAGTGATCTCTTGGTTATTTAGTAACGTATTGTTTAGCCTCCATGTGTTTGTCTGTTTTACGTTTTTTTTCCCTGTAATTCATTTCTAATCTCATAGCGTTGTGATCCGAAAAGATGCTTGATATGATTTCAGTTTTCTTAAATTTACTGAGGCTTGATTTGTGACCCAAGATGTGATCTATCCTGGAGAATCTTCCGTGTGCACTTGAGAAGAACGTGTAATCTGCTGTTTTTGGATGGAATGTCCTATATATATCAATTAAATCTAACTGGTCTATTGTGTCATTTAAAGCTTCTGTTTCCTTATTCATTTTCATTTTGGATGATCTGTCCATTGGTGTAAGTGAGGTGTTAAAATCCCCCACTATTATTGTGTTACTGTCGATCTCCTCTTTTATAGCTGTTAGCAGTTGCCTTATGTATTGAGGTGCTCCTATGTTGGGTGCATATATATTTATAATTGTTATATCTTCTTCTTGGATTGATCCCTTGATCATTATGTAGTGTCCTTCCTTGTCTCTTGTAACATTCTTTATTTTAAAGTCTATTTTATCTGATATGAGTATAGCTACTCAGCTTTCTTTTGATTTCCATTTGCATGGAATATCTTTTTCCATCCCCTCACTTTCAGTCTGTATGTGTCCCTAGGTCTAAAGTGGGTCTCTTGTAGACAGCACATATATGGGTCTTGTTTTTGTATCCATTCAGCCAGTCTATGTCTTTTGGTTGGGGCATTTAATCTATTCCCGTTTAAGGTAATTATCGATATGTATGTTCCTATGACCATTTTCTTAATTGTTTTGGGTTTGTTTTTGTAGGTCCTTTTCTTCTCTTGTGTTTCCCACTTAGAGAAGTTCCTTTAGCATTTGTTGTAGAGCTGGTTTGGTGGTGCTGAATTCTCGTAGCTTTTGCTTGTCTGTAAAGCTTTTGATTTCTCCATCAAATCTAAATGACATCCTTGCCGGGTAGAGTAATCTTGGTTGTAGGTTCTTCCCTTTCATCACTTTAAGTATATCATGCTACTCCCTTCTGGCTTGTAGAGTTTCTGGTGAGAAATCAGCTGTTAACCTTATGGGAGTTCCCTTGTATGCTATTTGTCGTTTTTCCTTGCTGCTTTCAATAATTTTTCTTTGTCTTTAATTTTTGCCACTTTGATTACTATGTGTCTCGGCGTGTTTCTCCTTGGGTTTATCCTGTATGGGACTCTCTGCGCTTCCTGGACTTGGGTGGCTATTTTCTTTCCCATGTTAGGGAAGTTTTCGACTATAATCTCTTCAAATATTTTCTCTGGTCCTTTCTCTCTCTCTTCTCCTTCTGGGACCCCTATAATGCGAATGTTGTTGCATTTAATGTTTCCCAGAGGTCTCTTAGGCTGTCTTCATTTCTTTTCATTCTTTTTTCTTTATTCCTTTCCACAGCAGTGAATTCCACCATTCTGTCTTCCAGGTCACTTATCCGTTCTTCTGCCTCAGTTATTCTGCTATTGATTCCTTCTAGTGTAGTTTTCATTTCAGTTATTGTATCGGTCATCTCTGTTTGTTTGTTCTTTAATTCTTCTAGGTCTTTGTTAATCATTTCTTGCATCTTCTCAATCTTTGCCTCCATTCTTATTCCGAGGTCCTGGATCATCTTCACTATCATTATTCTGAATTCTTTTTCTGGAAGGTTGCCTATCTCCACTTCATTTAGTTGTTTTTCTGGGGTTTTTTCTTGCTCCTTCATCTGGTACATAGCCCTCTGCCTTTTCATCTTGTCTATCTTTCTGTAACTGTGGTTTTTGGTCCACAGGCTGCAGGATTGTAGTTTTTCTTGCTTCTGGTATTAGTGATTTTTAACCTAGTAAAATTTTAAAAATGTCTACATTTCAGTGGTCTACTGAGATTATTTTTAATCATATTTTTGCTTTTCTGGTAAGAATATATCCTATGTGTATATTTGGAAACCTACTGAGACTTTATTTGTTGCTTTTGAAAAAAATAATCAAGTTTAAAAATTCACAAGGCTATAAATGCTGTAATTTCTACTTTTTAAGTACAAAGTTTGATATACTTTTATTAAGTTAACCTTATTAATTAATTTCAATATTGCACAAATAAGTTTAAATAGAACTTCCTCTGGAAAGCATTCCATGAACCGTGCCTGACCCCATACTAGATAATTATGCCATAGTATCTTAAATTATTTACTTTTTACTTTTTATTTTATATTGGACTATAGGTGATTTACAATGTTGTGTTAGTTTCAGATGTACGGCAAAGTGAATCAGTTATACATAAACATATATCTATTCTTTTTCAAATTCTTTTCCCATTTAGGTTATTACAGAATATTGAGCAGAGTTCCCTGTGCTATACAGTAGGTCCATGTTGGTTATCTATTTTAAATATAGATTCCTCATATAAGCGACATCGTATATTTGTCTTTCTCTGTCTGACTTCACTTAGTATGATAATCTCCAGGTCCATCCATGTTACTGCAAATGGCATTAATTCACTTTTTTAATGGCTGAGTAATATTTCATTGTATATATGTACCACATCTTCTTTATCCATTCATCTGTCAATGGACATTTAGGTTGCTTCCATGTCTTGGCTATTGCAAGCAGCACTGCAATGAACATTAGGCACTTTTGAACGATGTTTTTCTCCAGATATATGCCCAGGAGTGGGATTGATGAATCTTATGATAGCTTTATTTTTAGTTTTTTAAGGAATCTCCATACTGTTCTCTATAGTGGCTGTACCAATTTATATTCCCACCAACAGTGTAGGAAGGTTCCCTTTTCTCCACACCCTCTTCAGCATTGTTTGTAGATATTTTGATGGTGGCCATTCTGACTGGTGTGAGGTGATATCTTATTGTAGTTTTGATTTGCATTTCTCTAATAATTTGTGACACTGAACATCTTTTCAAGTACCTCTTGGCCATCTGTATGTCTTCTTTGGAGAAATGTCTATTTAGGTCTTCTGCCCATTTTTGATTGGGTTGTTTATTTTTTTGATATTGAGCTGCATGAGCTGTTTGTATATTTTGGTGATGAATCCCTTGTCGGTAGCATTGTTTACATTCTGTGGGTTGTCTTTTTGTTTTGTTTATGATTTCCTTTGTTGTGCAAAAGCTTTTCAGTTTAATTAGGTCCCATTTATATATTTTTGTTTTTATTTCCATTACTCTAGGAGATGGGTTGAAAAAGATATTGCTGCAATTTATGTCAAAGAGTGTTCTGCCTATGTTCCTCTAAGAGTTTTAGAGTATCCAGTCTTACGTTTTGGTCTTTAATCCACTTTGAGTTTATTTTTTTGTATGGAGTTAGAGAATATTCTACTTTTATTCTTTTACATGTAGATGTCCAGTTTTCCCATTTATTGAAGAGAATGTCTTTTCTTCATTGTATAGTCTGGCCCCTTTGTCATAGATTAATTGACCATAGGTGCGTGGGTTTATTTCTGAACTTTCTATCCTGTTCCATTGATCTATATTTCTGTTTCTGTGCCAGTACCGTATGTTTTGATTACTGTAGATTTCTAGTAGAGTCTGAAGTCAGGGAGCCAGATTCCTCTAGCTCTGTTTCTCTTTCTCAAGTATCCTTTAGTTCTTCTACTTAGCACTTTTTAAACTAATGGTGACTATATATAATACTGTTTTCCCATATTAAACTCTAAATCTCAATGAGGCCAGAGACCCTATTTATCTTGCATGTATTCATTAGTTTTGTATGTTGATTATGTATTGTGTCTACATGTATGGCATGTATATGTACTACTTAGTATAGTGTCTAGCATATGTCTGTGAGGTGTGGTGTTAGGCAGAGTAGATTTCAGTGTAGATAGATCATATTTGAAATGAGGGTGAAGCATCTAAAGGGAGATGCCAATAGGATCTGAATATTTGAGTCTAGTGATAAGAAAAGCAGATTGTGCTAGAAATGTACATTTAAAAAGTGGAAACAGGAGGAAAAACCATAATTATTCTTTTAAAAAGTGAAGAAGTATGTATGGAAAAATCAGGAACACGTTATGTCCAAGAGGCTAAGATCAGAGAGCAAGAATTTGAAGAAGTAACTGACTGGGTCTAATGAGACGTGCAGAGAGACAGAGAAGTAACTGGATGAAACTTTGGACCAGTGAGGGTCTTCTGGTATCATATTTTTCATAAATGGGAAAAACCATGGTAATAATCATTTGAGATTGAAGATGCAGCAGAAAAAATAAGAGTGTAGTCCCTGAAAAGGTAAGAAAGAATGAACCTCAGAGTACATGTAGAGACACTGGCGTTTGGTAGGAGAAGCACACTTCTTCCTTGGTTACAGAGAGGAAGTGTAGAAAGTGCTGATACAAGCAGGTTGAACATTTCAGGGAGTAAACTATCAATATATTCAAAGCCATCAGGCCAACATTTTTAAGAATAAAAGCTGAATATAAATGTGATATGTAGTAACAATTTTTTAAAATTATTTTTCCAGTACATTTTTTTTACATCATATCCAATTATTTAATAAATTTCCTAAAGCACAGTCTCTTTTCTATTACCACATACCTGTAGTAAAAACAATAGCTAACATTTTGATGGTTTTTAACATCATGGGCTATACAGTGTATCAAGAATTTTACATGTTTTAACTCTTCTAATTTTCGTCACAACTTTATAAGGCAGGTACCATTATTATCCCCATTTTATATATGAGAAAACTGAGTACATACAGAGAGCAATTATTCAAACATAAGCAAACTATTATGATACTCTGAGCATTCATAGGCAATCACTTGAGTCATTTAACATGAATAATTGATCATATTCCAGTATATTTTATTTCATTATTATTATTATTTTAATAGGTCTTTATTGGAGTATAATTGTTTTACAATGCTGTGTAAGTTTCTGTTGTACACCAAAGTGAATCAGCCATATGCATACATATGTCCCCATATCCCCTCGCTCTTGAGCCTCCCTCCCACCTCCCTATCCCACCCTTCTAGGTCATCGCAAAGCACCGAGCTGATCTCCCTGTGCTATGCTGCTGCTTCCCACTAGCTAATTATTTTACATTCGGTAGTGTATATATGTCGATGCTACTCTCACTTCGCCCCAGATTACCTTTCCCTCTCCCAGTGTCCTCAAGTACATTCTTTATGTCTAAATCTTTATTCCTGCCACGCACCTAGGTTCTACAGTACCATTTTTTTTTTTTAGATTCCATATATATGTGTTAACATATGGTATTTGTTTATCTCTTTCTGACTTACTTTACTCTGTATGACAGACACTAGATCCATCCACCTCACTACAAATGACTCAATTTTGTTTCCTTTTATGGCTGAGTAATATTCCATTGTATATATGTGCCACACCTCCTTGATCCATTCATCTGTCAATGCACACTTAGGTTGCTTCCATATCCTGGCTACCGTAAACAGTGCTGCAATGAACATTGTGGTGCATGACTCTTTTGAATTATAGTTTTCTCAGGGCATATGCCCAGTAGTGGGAATGCTGGGTAATATGGTAGTTCTATTTTAGTTTTTAAGGAATCTCCATACTGTTCTCCATAGTGGCTGTGTCAATTTACATTCTCACCAACAGTGCAAGAGCGTTCCCTTTTTCACCACACCCTTTACAACATTTACACTTTCTAGATTTTTTGATAATGGCCATTCTGACCAGCGTGAGGTGATACCTCATTGTAGTTTTGATTTGCATTTCTCTAATAATTAGTGATGTTGACCATCTTTTCATGTGTCTCTAGGCCATCTGTATGTCTCCCTGGGTAAAATGTCTATTTAGGTCTTCCACACACATTTTAATTGGATTGTTTGTTTTTTGATATTGAGCTCCATGAGCTGTTTGTATAGTTTGGAGACTAATACTTTGTCTGTTGTTTCATTTGCAAATATTTTCTTCCATTCTGAGTGTGGTCTTTTTGTCTTGTTCATGGTTTCCTTTGCTGTGTGAAAGCTTTTAAGTCCCATTTTCTTTATTTTGTTTTTATTTCTGTTACTATAGGAGGTGGGTCAAAAAAGATCTTACTGTGGTTTATGTCAAAAAGTGTTTTTCCTATGTTTCCCTCTAAGAATTTTGTAGAGTCTGGTCTTACATTTAGGTCTTTAATCATTTGGAGTTTTTTTTTTTTTTTTTTACCTTTTTTATGAATTTTTTTTTTTTTTTTTACAGCAAGTTCTTATTAGTTATCCATTTTATACATATTAATGTATACATGTCAATCCCAATCTCCCAATTCATCACACCACCGCCCCCCATGCCACTTTCCCCCCTTGGTGTCCATAGGTTTGTTCTGTACATCTGTGTCTCAACTTCTGCCCTGCAAACTGGTTCATCTGTACCATTTTTCTAGGTTCCACATATATGCATTAATATATGATATTTGTTTTTCTCTTCGGGCTTACTTCACTCTGTATGACAGTCTCTATATCCATCCACGTCTCAACAAATGACTCAATTTCGTTCCTTTTTATGGCTGAGTAATATTCCATTTTATATATGTACCACAACTTCTTTATCCATTTGTCTGTCGATGGGCATATAGGTTGCTTCTGTGTCCTGGCTAATGTAAATAGTGCTGCAATGAACATTGGGGTGCATGTGTCTTTTTGAATTATGGTTTTCTTTGGGTATATGCCCAGTAGTGGGATTGCTGGTTCATAGGGTAATTCTATTCTTAGTTTTTTAAGGAACCTCCATACTGTTCTCCATAGTGGCTGTATAAATTTACTTTCCCACCAACAGTGCAAGAAGGTTCCCTTTTCTCCACACCCTCTCTAACATTTGTTGTTTGTAGATTTTCTGATGATGCCCATTCTAACTGGTGTGAGGTGATATCTCATTGTAGTTTTGATTTGCATTTCTTTAATAATTAGTGATGTTGAGCAGCTTTTCCTGTGCTTCTTGGTCACCTGAATGTCTTCTTTGGAGAAATATCTATTTAGGTCTTCTGCCCATTTTTGGATTGAGTGGTTTGTTTTTTTAATATTGAGCTGCATGAGCTGTTTATATATTTTGGAGATTAATCGTTTGTCCATTGATTCATTTGCAAATATTTTCTCCCATTCTGAGGGTTGTCTTTTCATCTTGTTTGTAGTTTCCTTTGCTTTGCAAAAGCTTTTAAGTTTCAGTAGGTCCCTTTTGTTTTTATTTCCAATACTCTAGAAGGTGGATCAAAAAAGATCTTGCTGTGATTTATGTCAAAGAGTGTTCTTCCTATGTTTTCCTCTAAGAGATTTATAGTGTGCGGTCTTACATTTAGGTCTCTAATCCATTGTGAGTTTATTTTTGTGTATGGTGACAGGGAGTGTTCTAATTTGATTCTTTTACATGGGGCTGTCCAGTTTTCCCAGCACCACTTATTGAAGAGACGGTCTTTTCTCCATTGTATATCCTTGCCCCTTTTGTCATAGATTAGTTGACCATAGGTACGTGGATTTATCTCTGGGCTTTCCATCCTATTTCTTTGATCTATATTTCTGTTTTTATGCCAGTACCATATTGTCTTGATTACTGTAGCTTCGGAGTATAGCCTGAAGTCAGGGAGTCTGATTCCTCCAGCTCCATTTATTCCCTCAAAACCACTTTGGCTATTCGAGGTCTTTTGTGTCTCCATACAAATTTTAAGATTTTTTGTTCTAGTTCTGTAAAAAGTGGCATTGGTAATTTGATAGGGATTGCCTTGAATCTGTAGATTGCTTTGGGTAGTATAGTCATTTTCACAATATTGATTCTTCCAGTCCAAGAACATGGTATATCTCTCCATCTGTTTGTATCATCTTTAATTTCATTCAGCAATGTTTTACACTTTTCTGCCTGCAGGTCTTTTGTCTCCCTAGGTAGTTTTATTCCTGGTATTTTATTATTTTTGTTTCAGTGGTAAATGGGAGTGTTTCCTTAATTTCTGTTTAAGATTTTTCATCATTAGTGTAGAGGAATGCAAGAGATTTCCATGCATTAATTTTGTATCTGGCAACTTTACCAAATTCATTGCTTAGCTCTAGTAGTTTTCTGGTTGCATCTTTAGGATTCTCTATGTATAGTATCATGTCATCTGCAAACAGTGACAGTTTTACTTCTTCTTTTCCAATTTGTATTCCTTTTATTTCTTTTTCTTCTCTGATTGCCATGACTAGGACTTCCAAAACTATGTTGAATAAGAAGAATCCTTGTATCCATGGGATAAATCCCACTTGATCATGGTGTATGAGCCTTTTAATGTATTGTTGGATTCTGCTTGCTAGTATTTTGTTGAGGATTTTGCGTCTATGCCTCAGCAGTGATATTGGTTTGTAATGTTCTTTTTTTGTAGTATCTTCCTCTGGTTTTGGTGTCAGGGTGATGGTGACCTCATAGAATAAGTTTGGGAGTGTTCCTTCCTCTGCAATTTTTTGGAAGAGTTTGAGAAAGATGGGTGTTAGCTCTTCTCTAAATGTTTCATAGAATTCACGTGTGGTGCCAGCTGGTCCTGGACTTTTGTTTGTTGGAAGATTTTTAATCACAGTTTCAATTTCAATACTTGTGATTGGTCTGTTCATATTTCTGTTTCAGCAGTTAGTTGTGATTCTGGTGCGCTCACAAGAGGGAGTGAGAGCACGTTCTTCTACTCCACCATCTTGAACCAATCCCCCCTGTAGTTTACTTTTTTGTATGGTGTTAGGTAGTGTTCAAATTTCATTCTTTACATGTAGCTGTTCAGTTTTACCAGACCCACTTATTGAAGAGGCTGTCTTTTCTCCATGTATGTTTCTTGCTCCTTTGTCATAAATTAGGTGACCATGTGTCCGTGGGTTTGTCTCTGGGCATTCTATTCCTGTTACCATTGACCTATATTTCTGTTTTGTGCCAGTACATACTCTCTTGATTACTGTAGCTTTGTGGTACAGTTTGAAGTTGGGGAGCCTATTCCTCCAACTCCATTTTTCTTTCTCAAGATTGCTTTGGCTATTTGGGAACTTCTGTGTTTCCATTCTATTGTAAAATTTTTAATTCATATTCTGTGAAGAATGCCATTGGTAGTTTGATAAGGATTGCATTGAATCTGTAGGTTGCTTTGGGTCTTACAGTCATTTTCACAATATTGATTTTTCCAATCCAAGAACATGGTACACTCTCCATCTGTTTATGTCATCTTTGATTTCTTTCATCAGTGTCTTATACTTTGCTGCATACAGGTCTTTTATGTCCTTACATAGGTTTATTCCTAGGTATTTTATTCTTTTTGTTGCAATAGTAAGGGAGTGTTCCTTATTTCTCTTTCTTATTTTTCTTTGTTGGTGTATAGGAATGCCAGAGATATCTGTGAATTAATTTTGTATCCTTCAAACTTTACCAATTCACTGATTAGTTTTTAGTAGTTTTCTAGTGTCATCTTTAGGATTTTCTGTGTATAGTATCATGTCATCTGCAAACAGTGACAGTTTTTACTTCTGTGCCAATTTGTATTCCTTTTATTTCTTTTTCTTCTCTGAATGCTGTGTCTAGGTCTTCCAATACTATGTTGAATAAGAGTGGTGAGAGTGGACATCCTTGTCTTGTTCCTTATCTTAGTGAAAATTCTTTCAGTTTTTCACCATGAGTATATGCTTGCTGTGAGTTTATCATATATGGCCTTTTTTATGTGGAGGTAGGTTCCCTCTATGACCATTTTCTGGAGAGTTTTTATCATAAACTGGTGTTGAATTCTGTCAAAAGTTTTTCTGCATCTATTGAGATGATCATACGGTTTTTTATTCCTGAATTTGTTAATGTGGTGTATCACATTGATTGAACTGTGTATATTGAAGAATCCTTGCATCCCTGGGATAAACCCTACTTGATCATGGTGTATGATCCTTTTAATGTGCTGTTAGATTCTATTTGCTAGTATTTTGTAGGAGATTTTTGCATCTATGTTCATCAGTGATATTGGTCTATAATTACCTTTATATGTAGTATCTTATTCTGGTTTTGGTATCAGGGTGATGGGGGCTTCGTAGAATGAATTTGGGAGTGTTTCTCCTTCTGAAATTTTTTGGAAGAGTTTGAGAAAGATAAGTGTTAGCTCTTCTCTAAATAAAAAAATACTTGAAGAGATTGTAGTTGAAAACTTCCCTAACATGGGAAAGGAATCTTCACCCCAGTCCAGGAAACAGAGAGTCCCATACAGGATAAACCCTAGGAAAACACACCAAGACACATATTAATCATATAACAAAAGTGAAATTCAAAGAAAAAATATTAAAAGCAGCAAGGGAAAAACAAAAAATAGCTTACAAAGGAATTCCCATAAGGTTATAGGCTGATTTTTCAGCAGAAACTCTGCACGCCAGAAGGGAGTGCCAGGACATACAAAGAGTGATAAAACAGATCAACCTACAACCAGATTACTCTATGCCTATGAAGGCCATGTCTCCCTGGACTTTCGGTTTGCTGGAAGATTTTTAATTACGTTTCAATTTCATTACTTGTGATAAGTCTTTTTATATTTTCTAATTCTTCCTGGTTCAGTCTTGGAAAATTGTACCTTTCCAAGAATTTGTCCATTTCTTCATGGTTGTCCATTTTATTGGCATATAGTTGTTTAGTAGTAGTGTCTTATAAACCTTTGTATTTCTGCAGTGTCAGTTGTGATTTCTCCTTTTTCATTTCTAATTTTTTTGATTTGCGTCCACTCTCTTTTTCTCTTGATGAGTCTGGCTAAAAGTTTGTCAATTTTGTTTATCTTCTCAATGAACTAGCTTTTAGTTTTATTGATCTTTGCTATTTTTTCTTCATTTCTATTTCATTTATTTCTGCTCTGATCTGTATGATTTCTTTCATTATACTGACTTTGGGTTTTCTTTGTTTTTCTTTCTCTAGTTTTTTTTAAGTATAAGGTAGGTTGTTCATCTGAGATTTTTCTTGTTTCTTGAGGTGAAAATGAATTGCTATAAACTTCCCTGTTAGAACTGCTTTTTGTGCCCCATAGGTTTTGGGTCATCATGTTTTCATTGTCATTTGTTTCTATGTATTTTTAAATTTCTTCTTTGATTTCTTTAGTGATCTCTTGGTTATTTAGTAGTGCACTGTTTAGCCTCCATTTATTTGTGTTTTTTACAGTTTTTTTCCCTGTAACTGATTCCCAATCTCATAGCATTGTGGTCAGAAAAGATGCTTGATACAATTTCAATTTCTTAAATTTTCCGAACCTTGATTTGTGACCCACCATGTGATCTATCCCGGAGAATGTTCTGTGTGCCCTTGAGCGGAAAGTGTATTCTGCCACTTTTGGGTGGAATGTTTCTAAAATATCAATTAAATCTACTGGTCTATCATGTTATTTAAAGCTTTGTGTTTTCTTATTTATATTGTTTGGATGCTCTGTCCATTGGGTAAGTGGGGTGTTAAAGTCCCCTACTTTAACATTATTGTGTTACTGTCAATTTCTCCTTTCATGGTCGTTAGCATTTGCCTTATGTATTGAGGTGCTCCTACGTTGGGTGCATAAACATTTATAATTGTTACATCTTCTTCTTGGATTGATCCTTTGATCATTATGTTGTGTCCCTCATCTCTTTTAACAGTCTTCTTTTTAAAGTCTATTTTATCTAATACAAGTATTGCTACTCCAGCTTTCTTTTGATTTCCATTTACATGGAATATCTTTTTCCTTCCCTTCACTTTCAGTCTGTATGTGTCCCTAGGTCTGAAATGAGTCTCTTGTAGACAGCATATATATGGGTCATGTTTTTGTATCCATTCAGCCAGTCTGTGTCTTTTGGTTGGGGCATTTAATCCATTTACATTCAAGGTTATTATCGATATGTATGTTCGTATTACCATTTTCTTAATTTTTTTGGGTTTGTTTTTGTGGGTCTTTTTCTTCTCTTGTGTTTCCCTCTTAGAGAAGTTTCTTTAGCATTTGTTGTAAAGTTGGTTTGGTGGTGCTGAATTCTCTTAGCTTTTGTTTGTCTAAAAAGCTTTTAATTTCTCTGTTGAATCTGAATGAGATCCTTGCTGGATAAAGTAATCTTTTTTTTTTTTTTTAAAGCATGATCTTGGACAGGTTCTCCAGGAGGTGAGTCTGGGAAGAGGAGGAAAGATGGGCCGGGGAAGAGGGAGGGACTTGTGACGGAATCTGGGGCTTTTTATTTTTAATTTTTATTTATTTACTTATTATTTTTGGCTGTGTTGGGTCTTCGTTTCTGTGCAAGGGCTTTCTCTAGTTGCGGCAAGCGGGGGACACTCTTCATCGTGGTGCGCAGGCCTCTCATTGTCACGGCCTCTCTTGTTGCGGAGCACAGGCTTCAGACGCACAGGCTCAGTAGTTGTGGCTCATGGGTTTAGTTGCTCCATGGCATGTGGGATCTTCCCAAACCAGGGCTCAAACCCGTGTCCCTGCATTGGCAGGCAGATTCTCAACCACTGCGCCACCAGGGAAGCCCTGGATAGAGTAATCTTGGTTGTAGGTTTTTCTCTTTCATCACTTTAAGTATATTCTGCCACTCCGTTCTGGCCTGCAGAATTTCTACTGAAAAATCAGCTGATAATGTTATGGGGATTCTTTGTATGTTATTTTTTTGTTTTTCCCTTGCTGCTTTTAATATTTTTTCTTTGAACTTGATTTTTGTTAGTTTGATTAATATGTGCCTTGGTGTGTTTTTCCTAGGGTTTATCATGTATGGGACTCTCTGTGCTTCCTGGACTTGGATGACTATTTCCTTTCCAATGTTAGGGAAATTTTCGACTATAATCTCTTCAAATATTTTCTCAGACCCTTTCTTCTTCTCTTCTTCTTCTGGGATCCTTGTAATTTGAATGTTGGTGCATTTAGTGTTGTCTCAGAGGTCTCTGAAATTGTCTTCAATTCTTTTCATTCTTTTTCCTTTATTCTGTTCCTCGGCAGGTATTTCTACCATTTTGTCTTCCAGATCACTTATTCGTCTTCTGCTTCAGTTATTCTGTTATTGATTCCTTCTAGTGTATTTTTCATGTCAGTTATTTTGTTGCGCATCTCTGTTTGTTCTTTAGTTCTTCTAGGTCTTTGTTAATCTTTTCTTGTATTTTCTCAATCCATGCCTCCATTTTATTTCTGAGATTCTGGATCATCTTTACTATTATTACTCTGAATTCTTTTTTACGAAGATTTCCTATTTCTTCTTCATTTATTTGGTCTTGTAGATTTTTACATTTCTCCTTCATCTGTGACATAATTTTTTGCTGTCTCTTTTTTTTTTTTTTTTTTTTTTTATGAGTGGGATTGTGTTCTTGTCTTACTGGTTGTTTGGCCTGAGGCTTCCAACACTGGAGTTTGTAGGCTCTTTGGTAGAGCTGGGTCTTGTTGCTGAGGTGAGGACCTCAATGAGACCTCTCTCTGATGAATATTCCCTGGGGTCTAAGGTTCTGTGTTAGTCCAGTGGTTCAGACTAGGTGCTCCCACCACAGGAGCTTCAGCCTGACTCCTGGCTCGTGAACCAAGATACAGCAAGCTGCATGGGTGGGAAAAAAAAAAAAGAACAATAACAAAGTAAAAAATAAAATTAGACTAGGAAACTAACAGATATGTTAGAAAGAATATAAAAATAAAAATATAGATGAATAAACAACCAGAAGGTACTACAGTACCACAATAATAAAAAAAGATGAGGAGGGGAAAAAAAGGGGAGGGGAAAGGCCTTAGCTGTGGAGGGCAGGGCCTAAGCAAGGGTGAGGTTTGTGTGGTGGGCGGGGCCTATGCTTAGGACCCACAGGGCTGGAAAAGGCCCTGGGGGCTGTAGGGGTGGGGCTTAGTCTCAATGGAACAGAAGGGGCCCAGGCGTTCCCCCAACCCCTGGTCTCAGAGGATGGGGAACCTCATCTGGGAGTCCAACAGGCTTCCTGGGCTCAAGTGGGCAGGAGAAATCTCTCCTCTACTCTCCTGCTCCTCCAGTCCTGGAGGTCCCCTCATGCTTGCCTCTCTTGTTCTCCCCTTGGCCTCCTTCCTATGCCCCCCAAGACCAATGTTGCCAGGGGGGAGAGGGGCCTTGGAGGGCAGGGGACAGGCCTGGGAGCTCAGCAAGCTCTCTGGGCCTGAGTGCATGGGGCAAACACCCTCCACTCCTCTCCCGTTCCTCTCAGAGGGCCCCTCCCACCTGCCACTCCTGATGTCCCCTGCCTCCCTCCTATGCCCTG
The DNA here is from genome assembly GCF_009873245.2 of Balaenoptera musculus. Lineage (NCBI taxonomy): Eukaryota > Metazoa > Chordata > Mammalia > Artiodactyla > Balaenopteridae > Balaenoptera > Balaenoptera musculus. The sequence continues at coordinate 23,198,965 of NC_045797.1, forward strand.
GTGTGGGAAGATGCCGAGTTAGCATCTCCCCACAACTAGGACACCTGCCAGCCACTGGTGGGGGTTCATGATGCCCAAGGAGATTGGAGGAACCCCCAGGTGAACCAGTAGGACATGGGGGGACTGAGAGGGGAGGAGAAGTGGAGGCCAGACATGATTGGCACCCCCGAGACCAGGGAGGTCAGGAGAGGCAGGTGGGAGGGACCTTCCAGGAGGAGCCAGAAATATGTAGTACAATTTAAATCTAATAAAAACTATTAAAAAGACAAAGAAAATACAATATTTAGAAAAACACAGTACTTGCAACTCATATTTTAGAAAATTATCTTGTGTATTTATATATTTTCATTAGAGGTATGGAATAATACTTAATTAAAAGAAAATATTTTAAACTGATTTACTCTTCTCCCTGTGACTTTTCTCCAAAAGCTTTTAATTTGCATGTTTGTATGGAGAACATATTTGTTTTTACTCATTTCAGTGGTGATGCTAAAAATAGTTACAGCTTTTGCTTGTTAAGGGATGGGGAATTAAAAAATAAAATAAAATAAAAATAAATATCTAGGTTCAATGATCTCACAGGGAAATCTGACTCTTAAATGGCACCTCAGCTATCCCATCTCTAGGCAAGGGGCCTGGGTTCTTAACATACTAACCTCGGTCAGTCATTGGCTACAGGTCTCAATTCCTACCCTGGGCATTTCTGAGTATGATGACCCCTGATATAGAAAAGGTACATCTCTGATCATTTTAGCAGCCATGGAGAGGTACATCTGCAGTAAATTGGAGCTGGATGAGGCAACTGCATTTCTACTACCATGGACAATGAAAAAAGACTTGTCCTGGGACGTCAGAGTCCTTATTCTGCTTTTAATCAGGACAAGAATCCCTTTCTTCATAGTGAAAAAAACCGTTGGATTAAATAACTTCTGAAGTTATTTTCAGCAATGTGTTTTGGTAGAAAGACCATGTACTTTTTAGTGAAAAGTCTGTTCAAATTGTTGTCCACCAGTAATTAGCTTACTTCTGGTTTCAATTTTTTTAATAATATAAAATATGAATGGTAATTCCTAAACCAAATTATCTGGATTTATCTAATAAACCCCTTGGTGTAGTCATCATTAATAAGTGATTATTTGTTGAGATAAATAATTCACATGTTACCTCCTTATATAACTTTGGTTCTGTGGTTCAGATAAAAATCCCACCATTTAAAGCTACTGGTATGCTTTGATTATATGTGTGTTTCTAAGACCATTTTTAGTTCTTCAACAAATTAGAAGGGTTTATACATCTCTTGCCTTCTTCTTGGGCTCAGTCCTTGAATATGGATCTAAAGAAATCCACAGAATTCAGTACAGTTAAAGTATTCTAAAAGAAATGAAAAGAATTTGTCCAAGTGGGAGTGCAGTAATTGCCACATTTTGTTCTTTGGGTGAAGAGAAAGGTATTCAAAGTCTATAATCTCTGTAATACTCACTATTCTTTTTCTACTATTTTCAAAAAAAAAAAAAAAAAAAAAACCTGCTTCACTCTATATTCCTCAAATACCACTCAGCAGATCAACCTATTGTATTGAGTGTTGACTTCTATTATGATGTAATTTAATCAGTATCAGCAAGATTCTTTGCCTAAATCCCCGTGACACTGAATATATACTTACCTATTGTTGATACTTCTAATAAAACTTCACTAGCAAAATAGGCAGCCATTTTATGGGCCATGGTTTGCTGATCTGATTTTTTTAATATTGTATAAACATAGTATTTATCTTGATCACTGTGTTTTTTGTTTTTCCTGAAATTTTGTATGGGGGATGAATACTTCAGTTACCTTACACTAGTCCTAGCTCTATTCAGGAGAACAGGATGTAGTCTATGAAAATAAACTGCTAATAATCAGCCTTCCTCTATGCAGAGTGATAGTATCAAATGTAGATCTTAGTTTAGAAAATAGAAAAAAGATAAAGATAAAAATATCATCTAAAGCCTGAGATTAATGTCTTCCTTGCAAGAAGTATGAATCAAGTATCTTCTCTAAACCTAAAATTTAATGTAATGCTAACTGTAGCATTAAATGTTTCATGCATTAATTTATGCATTTAATTCATGAAACTATCTTATTATTTATAATTATGTCATTATCAATGTGAATTAAATTTATATATTATCAATCTAACCATAAGTTTGGATCAAAAAAGGCTAGACTAAATGTTATATTAAACGTGTGTTGGTACTGGTTTGATATTATTTAGGAAGCTACATAGGGAGGAAGGAATATAATAGCTTTTTAAAGGCAAATCTATCAGCCCTTGACAATAGGTCTATATATTATTCTATTTTCAATCTTCATAATGTAATACGTTTTTAAAATAGCTCTTATTATGGCTCCAAAACTTATCAGTAGCCCTTGGGGTTTTGTCGTGGGAGTTAGCAACAGCGTGCGAAAAAGTTTTCCTTGACTCATAGCTGGATATTGAGCATTAATTGCCCCATATAAATCTCTCTATAAAACAGTCGGAGGGATTGTATAATTTTTTTTTTTTTAACAAAGGTAAAACAAAATATTTATTTATTTATTTATTTACAACATGCCTTAAATCAGGGGTAAAAACTGGCAGCCTGAAGATACGGCTTTGTCCCCCAACAAAATGTTCACAAATTTTTCAATTTTAAATGGCTTTAGGTGGGCTTGTAGCCTCCAGTTTGTCACAGGTGCCTCCAATCCTCTTACATTATATCCTACATTCATTTACGCATTTAACTCCCTACTCCAATAGGTACTTGAGTTTGCCAATCCCTACTTTAGGTGTATAAACCAAAATTAACAAATGAATAATTTCTTCCTATTTGCAGAAAACTTCTGACTATCTTCCAAAATGACTTCTAAAATGAGTAATGGACTTTTCTCCAAGACAATTAAATTTTTGCCATGTTGGCTTAAAAATTGGGAGCTGGCCTTTTGTCAGTAATAGTCTCTTCTAGAGAAAATAGAATGTGGTGTCATGCCTCTGATTTACTTGACTAAACTGTGTTCACGGCCACACTGAGTGATCTGCATTATCAAATTATGCATACTTTATACTTACATGGTTACTTTCAACTGCATATTTGAAAATATATTTTAAAAGACTAAAATGCCTACAAGGAATATTAATAATTTATATATAAATTTCCATTCCTTCGTTTAAAAAATCTCAGAACACTTTAAAATATTTTACAGACAATTTACAAAACATTCTTTTTTTATGTAGTTAAAAAAAAAATCCACACGGTCTCACAGAACAACAGAGGAAATTCACACTCACTATCTAGGGTAGTAAGTCTTCAAGACTACATTCTTTTCTTAAAAAAATTGATCTTTATTAATGTTAAGAACTTTCCGTTTAATACTTTGGGAAATAGTTGTGCAATACTTTAAACGAATGGAAGAATGTGAGAACTTTAAAAGAAGTGTTAAGTACTTCTTATTTCTCCCATTTTTTTTCAGGTAAACACTGCCTCATAGACCATTTGTATACTATCACGTTTACCAATTGTTTGGGTTTATTAGAGCTCTCCTTAGCCAAAATAATAGTGAGTTACCTATGTTTATATTCACTGCCTTCCTGTCAGCCCCTAATAGTTTGCTATTATGATACTATGAATATTTTTTTCTTTAATTTCCATCTGTACTCCCAGTCCTAGTTTGGTATGTTTTTATTTTATCTTCCTTTTTTAATCTAGTAAGCAAGCACTAATTTGTAAAGGGCATGCAGAGTAATACAAGATGACCTTCTAAGGATTTTTCCGACTCCAACATTCCTTCAGCAAGTCTTAAAATCTTGTCAGTGTCATACCATTATGGTTTATTCTAATATGTATTCTTTTTTTTTTTTTTTTCTTTTTCTTCTCTGATTGCTGTGGCTAAAACTTCCAAAACTATGTTGAATAATAGTGGTGAGAGTGGGCACCCTTGTCTTGTCCCTGATTTTAGATGAAATGGTTTCAGTTTTTCACCATTGAGATGATGTTGGCTGTGGGTTTGTCATATATGGCCTTTATTATGTTGAGGTAAGTTCTCTCTATGCCTACTTTCTGGAGAGTTTTTATCTAAATGGGTGTTGAATTTTGTCGAGCTTTTTCTGTGTCTATTGAGATAATCATATGGCTTTTATCCTTCAGTTTGTTAATATGGTGTATCACATTGATTGATTCGCATATAATGAAGAATCCTTGCATTCCTGGGATAAACCCCACTTGATCATGGTGTATGATTCATTTAATGTGCTGTTGGATTCTGTTTGTTGGTATTTTTTTTTTTAATCAGTCATCAATTTTATACACATCAGTGTATACATGTCAATCCCAATCGCCCAATTCAGCCCACCACCATCCCTACCCCACCGTGGTTTTCCCCCCTTGGTGTCCATACGTTTGTTCTCTACATCTGTGTCTCAACTTCTGCCCTGCAAACCGGTTCATCTGTACCATTTCTCTAGGTTCCACATACATGCGTTAATATACGATATTTGTTTTTCTCTTTCTGGCTTACTTCACTCTGTATGACAGTCTCTAGATCCATCCACGTCTCAACAAATGACTCAATTTCGTTCCTTTTTATGGCTGAGTAATATCCCATTGTATATATGTACCACAACTTCTTTATCCATTCGTCTGTCGATGGGCATTTAGGTTGCTTCCATGACCTGGCTATTGTAAAGAGTGCTGCAATGAACATTGGGGTGCATGTGTCTTTTTGAATTATGGTTTTCTCTGCGTATATGCCCAGTAGTGGGATTGCTGGATCATCTGGTAATTCTATTTTTAATTTGTAAGGAACGTCCATACTGTTCTCCATAGTGGCCATATCAATTTACATTCCCACCAACAGTGCAAGAGGGTTCCCTTTTCTCCATACCCTCTGCAGAATTTGTTGTTTGTAGATTTTCGGATGATGCCCATTCTAACTGGTGTGAGGTGATACCACATTGTAGTTTTGATTTGCATTTCTCTAATAATTAGTGATGTTGAGCAGCTTTTCATGTGCTTCTTGGCCACCTGTATGTCTTCTTTGGAGAAATATCTATTTAGGTCTTCTGCCCATTTTTGGATTGGGTTGTTTGTTTCTTTAATATTGAGCTGCAAGAGCTGTTTATATATTTGGCAGATTAATCCTTTGTCCATTGATTAGTTTGCAAATATTTTCTCCCATTCTGAGGGTTGTCTTTTCGTCTTGTTTATGGTTTCCTTTGCTGTGCAAAAGCTTTTAAGTTTCATTAGGTCCCATTTGTTTATTTTTTTTTTATTTCCATTAATCTAGGAGGTGGATCAAAAAAGATCTTGCTGTGATTTATGTCAAACACATAACATTTATGTGTTATGTCTTCCTATGTTTTCCTGTAAGAGTTTTATAGTGTCCGGTCTTACATTTAGGTCTCGAATGCATTTTGAGTTTATTTTTGTGTATGGTGTCAGGGAGTATTCTAATTTCATTCTTTTACATGTAGCTGTCCAGTTTTCCCAGCACCACTTATTGAAGAGACTGTATAATTGATACCTGGCTATAACAGAAGCACCTATTGGGTTTAAAGTTATTTCATGCCGATTAATTTTCACCCTAGAGAATTATTTCCTTTTTATATGAGACCTATAGCATTTTATTTGAATTTGACTTTGTCATTGTTTCTACAATCTCATTATTTCAAGTTTTTGAGAAATACAGTGCTTTCTAAGTGAATATTAGGTTCTCTGATTTATTTTTTATTTGGCCACACTTATTAAGTGCTTATTCTATATAAAGTAATACACTAAACAAAGAAATAAGACTGCTACCCAGGGACATAAAATCCAGCAAGGTAACTAAAAGATATTCACAATTTATTTCAACCCAAGGAAATCTCTGATTAGTACCACATGGAAGTGCAAGCTATATTCGTTATGAAAGAGTAAGCACCTTCTGATGACCTTGGAGAGCTTCATGTAAGAGATAAAATCTTATAACATTAGAACTGATAAATATCAGAAAAGAATATGTGAAGGATGCAAGGCACCAAATCTCAATCTGAAAACCTGGGAACTAATCGGACTGAAGTTCATGGGAATGAAGGTGGGTGTAATGTTGAAGAATATTAAAACCAATTGATATTTCTTCCTTTCTGTTACCTTGCAGCCTTGTGATAGTAAGCACATTACCTATTTTTTCTCTAGGTGTCAGGTCTTCATTACAAAATAATGATAATAATAGCTAATATCTGTTGATTACTATATGCCAAACACTGTGTTGAAGGTTTTACAAGCATTGTCTCACATAATGCTCATGCAAAGCTCATAAGGTGAGTTCTCATTTTATCCAGCTAAAGCTTGAAGAGGTTCAGTAACTTGCTTAAACTCACACCACTTGTAAATGGCTGAGCAGGAATTAAAACTAAGCGTGTTTGACTTCAATTTCCATGGTCCTAACTGACAAACACCTGCTGCACCTAACTCTTTGGGTGAAGGTTAGTTTTAAAAGATGTATGTGACTCTTGGTCACCTACTTAATCTTGAATGAGAAACAACCTCAGTGTGTAATTTAAAGTCTGTTTCTTGTTTGTACCTTAGCTTGATTTCTCCACCTCTACCAGCAACCCTAACACCCATGATCACCCCAAACATGCATTCACACACTTGTTGTGGGACTCTGGTCACTTAGCTCTCAGTTGTGAAAGTAAAGTAAAATGGAAATTATACTCTCAAGTTGTGCAGGAAGGGGGTAGTGTATAAATAACAGCCCCTCTGCTCATCCATTTCCAGATCCAATAGAGTAATAAAGGCATGAACCTGATGGATCAAGATATGACCTTTATCACTGATACAGCTATTGTGAAAATTACTTTAGATCTGTGGACAATGAGCATGCTAATAATTCATCTCATCAGCACTGGAAAAGGGTAGATTTTCCCATCAGGAGTGACCCCCTTATCACAAGACAGAGAACAGACCAGAACATGTGGATCTGAGGATATGCTGGCTTCTAAGAAAGCTGTCACTAAGTCAGGCATGCTCAGTTCCTTCTCCAAAGATTACTAAATATAAAGTTTATTCTTCTTCCCATGGGCAAGAATGATTGACGAGTGGGGAGTGGGAAGGTAAAGGACAGAAGTGTTAGTTTAGGTCCATGGATTTCATCCCTGGGTGTACAGTGTGCAGTATATAGAAACCACCACCAAAGAGATTTTTTTTTTTTAATCAATCTGATGTGAGGCTCAGGCCCTAGTAATTCCTCCATATGAAAAATAAAGGACACAAGAAGTGAATATCCCCCCATATCAATGTTATCTTATTTCCCAAATACATTGATATAAGATGTAAAGTCACATAATACTTTTCCAGTTTTCAATTTTATTAACAAGGAAGCAAATATTAGAATACATCTCTTGATGGAAATAATGATTACCACTTTTACATAAGGAGATACAAATTTAACATTTACACAGAAATCAATATCTCCCTCTTCTGCTTGTTTTATTTATGGCTGGAATAAGAGGGAACTAGAAGGAAGTGGAACTCCACCTGGAACCATTCCAAGGACAAACTTTTAAAGGAAACTTTATTGGGAAAAGTTTTATATGTAATTCTAATAGTCTGAGCATTACTGTTGGTATTGCCTAGCTATACCAGTAATATTTGGGAGGCAGGACAGGAACAATAATTCAGCTTTCCTTGTAGTGTTTATTTTTAAAAATATAGCTAGACATCAACTGATTATAAATCAATTGTTCAAAGATATTTTCATCAGAATATAATTTTTATGTGAAATCCCTCATCAGTTTTCAATTCTCTCTGTGGAGACTTTGTGAGAGGTAAATAATGCGCATGAGTCTCAGTGCTGCCACTTCCTTCCCTATGAATCCTAGGGCAAGTCAGCGTTATTCTTTTCGTGGCTGTGTTTTCCCATCTTAAAAGAGGAGATAATAATTCATATTTTGGAAAGACGTAAATGTTTTTTAAAGTAATGCATGTAAAGTTTGCTTAGTTGTGTGTGTGTGTGAAAGAGAAAGAGGATATGAATAAGATAAATTTGAATAAGGTAAATTTCTAATAAACTCATTCACATTGAAGAATTATGGATCATGATTTTCTAGCTCCAAGGAAAAGCAGACTACGTTTTTCATGAGTGAATTAAGGGGAATGAGGTACAATGTATTAATAATACTTGTAAACATTCAAGGAGAATACTAAAAGCTTTAGGCATTAATAAAATTGTAGTGCTTTATTAGTCTGTGTGCTATGAAAGTGACTTTAATTTTTTATTTAGATTTGTAGTTTATTTTAATATATTTTCATAACTTTCATTAAAATTTTTAACAAAATACTTTTTGATGGAAGAAAAATTTAATGCACAAATGGAGAAAAGGAAAATAACATTAATTCTACAATCTTTATGTAGCCATATGTAATTTTGGTTGCTCATACTACATTTGGGACAATTCAAATCTTTTTGCAATTGTTTCTTCTGTGGTTTCAAGATAGCTTGTCATTGCTTTAACTTTTTATTCCAATTTTATTACTTCTTTTTAAAAGCACTTTTTATTCATTTACCTTGGCTAGTACTTTCATAACACGGGATAAGTCAGATATCTTTTTCTTTCTTTGATTTTAATGAGAAGGCCTCCATTATGTAGGATTTTAGCTTTTCTTTGTGATAGATAATCAATCTTTACCATGGTATTAACTTATCCTTCAATTTCTATTTAGTAAAAGTGTTGTATTTAGTTAAAAACCATCAACATACGTTGAAATTTATCAGATGCTTTTTAGGGGCATCATTCCAGATTATATTTTTTTTCACTATAAATCTCTTAAAGTGATGCATTTTTATTATCACATTTCTAATACTGGACCACTATCAGAATTTTGGAGTTAAAGATTTTTGTTTTCTCTCTTTTTTTGTCCCCTCTGGTGATTTGGAAGATATATATCCTAAGATCATTAGAATATTTGTTATGTTATAATAAAATCAAAATGCTGAACCTAATTATTTCAGCTGAAATCATAAGTAATTGAATTGTTTACTTTTCTGATGTAAAATGAAAACTTCTGGCATATTTTTACACTTCTCCAACCATTTAAACATCACATAATGATGGTGAGAAACCATAGATTTTAGCTCTAGATGATAATGGCTCTTGAAACAAAACATTTCTTTCACTTCAGTGTGCTTCCATTGATTGTGTTTTATAGCCATGTTACCAGTAATTATTTAAATATTAAATATGAATACGACTGGTTTTTATTATGAAAAATCATTCTTTATATCACATTTTGTTATAATTTGATATCAAATTTTCTTTTATAAACTTGTGATTTTTCTTGTTTGTTGATGTTTATTATAGGTGTTTCTGTCTATTTCTGTATTGGTACTACAATTTAATTGTTGAAATTTTTTCCATTGTATTTTGTAGTAAGGCTGGTACCCCATATTATTATTTTTCTAATCTTTGCTAGATATCCTTTGATTAATTTTTCCATGTGTACTTTGAAATAATCTTATTAAATTGCCACTCCCTCCCCCCCAAAAAAAACCCTGTTGCTTTTTTTGTTTGTATCACATTAAATTTATTAGTTAACATAGAAAGAATTAACATCTTATTTAACAGTATTAACTGACTGTTCATCTGTTCTTATACTGTTTTATTTGGGAATATTTAAATAGCATTCCTACTATGGCTCATTTTTTAAAAAATGTATGCCTGGGTAAGTTATTTCTGTTGTTGTTGTTTGCTATTTTTATGAGAAGTTTTACTTTTGTATCTAAAATTTTGTATTCCTTTTCTGGGTGTCAGCAAAATGGTAGTTAATTCTGTCCTGACTGGCACCATTGCCTTTCTCTTGAATCTGTTTTAAGCCATTGTTCTTTTTTTTTTACCACAAGCCGGTCAGTCAAATGCAAATCTTTGGCACTGGGATGATAATGATCTGTGTTGTCTCGGGTGTCTGGCCACTTCTTTAAGTCTTTAGTAATTTGTTTAACTATTCCATTTCCCTTTCTGCATCTGTTTCACCACCAGCCACAAATTGCTAGTCTAAGTTAAGTTTGTCCATGGGTCTTTTGGACACCCTTCCCAATATACCCGTGTGAGATTTTTCTTTCAAGCAGTAAATCACAGGTCCTGCCCTCAACTCAGTCTAACCTGCAGTGTAATCTACAGATTTTTTAAAAATTTATTTATTTATTTTTATTTATGGCTGTGTTGGGTCTTGGTTTCTGTGCGAGGGCTTTCTCTAGTTGTGGCAAACGGGGGCCACTCTTCATCGCGGTGCGCGGGCCTCTCACTATCACGGCCTCTCTTGTTGCGGAGCACAGGCTCCAGACGCGCAGGCTCAGTAATTGTGGCTCACGGGCCCAGTTGCTCCATGGCATGTGGGATCTTCCCAGATCAGGGCTCGAACCCATGTCCCCTGCATTGGCAGCCAGATTCTCAACCACTGCGCCACCAAGGAAGCCCCGACAGATATTTTTTAAAACATCTGTCTGCCTTATTCTATCCTGCTAGAAACAATTTCTACTCATTACTATATTTCTTTTGTAAAATCATTTGGGATTAGGAATGAACAGATTAATCCATGGGTTCAAAACATAGTTTCCACTCCTCATGCCTGTTTAGTTTTTAATTCTTTTAAAGATAAAAGATTAGAGAGCTTTAACATAAAAGGATTAAACATAAACTACAGAGGGTAGAATTTATATAGGAAATGAAAGTGCACTGAAATTTCACATTAATTCAGTGTTTATTATCCATGCCTGACTCTGAGAATATGTACATTACATCTTCAGAGATTGAAACAGAGTGTTCCATAATCCCCAAATTCACTATTTTTTTAAACAGTTTGCGTGATATCCTTTTGGCATAGCTTTTATGACAAATGGATATCATCAATATACAGTACAGTGGCATAATAAGCCAATCAAAATTTTCTTCCAAATACAAATTGAAGTGAAACTAACATTCAACATCATGACACTAAAAAAATATTTTCATGATTTTCACAAACTTTCTGGAGAAAAAAATAATTAAAATTATGTTTTATTGGAATTGATCCCAGGGGGCCTCGGCCTGCAGCAGCTTGAAGCAACGCTTCGGTTCCTGGCCAGTGATTGAGGTTGAGTTGTGACCAAATCTTAGCCACTAGACCAGTGGTCAGTGACAAGGCACTGGCCCTATGGCTTTGCATAAAAATAATTCCCACAAAGATGGAAAATAGTGAAACAAATAAAGTATTTATTAAGAGAATAAAAGAGTACAGTACATGTGGATAGACACACGGGCGGGTTCAGAGAGAATCGCGCACTTGTGACAGTTTAAATATGGGGCATTTTGATTTGCCTTGTTCAGAGTCCATATTTGGTGTATCTCAGGATTTTCCCACGTGTGCGCGTGCATTTCTTAGCCGAGATGGATTCTACCACAGAGGCCTATAGGTTGGTTTGGCCACTTGGCATCACTCCCCTTTTGACTTCCAAGAAGCCTTTTTGCGCATGTGTAGTTGGGGAGGTCTCCTGACTTAGAGAATGAGTATGTGGTCTTTTATCTTCTATCTGGGCAGGGCCCAGCCTCCTCTCTCAATTGTCCTGTTATTCCCATCTTGGAATATCTGTCCACAAGAAACGAATGCAAACATTGTGCCCGGGGGTCCCATCTATCCCCTGCATCAGAATGAGTGTTTTACATGAATTTCTGTACAAGTCCATGAAGTAGGAAGAACTAAATCTCCATTTTATTTTGGGGGAAATTGAAACAAAGAGAGGTTAAACTACTAATACAAGTCACACAACTAACTACTGGAAGAGCCAGGATTTAAAGCTATAATTTGTAATATATTAATAACGCGATAATTAGGCAGGTCAACCAGTGTCTCATTTGGCCATGAACTAATATTCTCCATTTTTAAGAGATAGAATATCTTAGTAGATGAATGTACAGGGACTCAGAATCAGGCAGAATCAGTGTATCAGTGTACTGACATTTCTGTCTGGTGCTGTTAAAGTTGTAATTTCTGTTCTATGCAAGAGACTATAACAGTCCTACAAGATTCTCAGAAAACTCTCCTGTATTCTTACAGCATTTCTGACGGGGTTTCAGATGCTAATTTCTTATACTTTGGCATCTAAGACAAGAGCTAATCTGATAAGCAATTATAATAATTTGTCTTATTTTTTTTAGCTAATCACTTTCTTATAATAATTCTATTCAGCTCTTCAACATAAGAAGTTCAATAGTTCAATATAAGAACTATTCAGTTCTTGAACAAAACATTTAATTTTGTTATAACGTTATATAATATGTTTAGATATTTCTGATCAACAACTTTGTTTGTTGGTCAATTTTTGTTTCCTAAAGATCGGAGAAACTTGTTATTTAAAAGAACTGGTTTTCTATGTCTATGGCTACAACACTTTTCAACTTCAACTACATTGAGATCTGCAACCTGGAAGTAAGGTGATTATGCTGATAAGAAATCAGTCTTGTCTTAGTAATAAAATGAGTTGGCTCTTAGTCTCATTTTTTCTATCCTCCAGCTGAAGCCCGAATCGTCCTTATTAGAAAAATTTTATGGTCTAATTTTTAATAGAGTAAAACCTGACATGTCAATGGAAAATCGAACATTAAACCCCTAAACATTATGTGACTTACTCTAGATTTAACCTCAGTCGTTTTGAAATACTGATGAATGACAAGTAATTACTCACCGTAATGCTTGTCAATCAACTGAACAAACAATTACTAAATCTCGCATCATATTATTCAGCAAAAGTCTCAAGCAACCCACAGGGGAAAAAGTTAAATATTTCAAGGACCACTGACTCAGTACATCTGTAAGTACCTTTATTCTGACTTTGTTTATTGACTTCTTTGACTTACTTTACGTTCAAAGCCAAATTAGATTTCCTAAAATAGAGTAAATGATCCTAGCTACTGCCACTATATTTCAGGAAATTTGCTTATTGACATGTTAATTTTGCTTGCTAAAATGGAAAGAATTCCAGGCATGGCATTCAAAGACCTAGGTTTTGCTTTGTTACCTCTTGCTGAATGGGTCGTCTATCTTAAGATTGCCATAGGACTTCTGTCCCTTAATTATCCATATCCTATCTTCACCACAGAAATATAAAAATATTTTGAATTATGCAAAAATTCCTCAAAAAGAATGTTAAAAAAAAACAGTTAAAAAGCTAAAATACAATTATAGATAAAGATTAAATTAATAGTTATATATTTACATATATATGGATATCTTCATCCATTTATAAGGATTTGGGAGAATGTAGGAAATTTGGCACTCTACAGGTGAAAGGAAATTGGCCAGAATTTTTTAGATTAGTGTTACAATATGAATCACATTTTAAAAATTGTATCCTTTGGCCCAAAAATGCACCTTCAGAATTTGATCTTAAGGTAATAATACTTTGCTGAAAAGTTTTGGTCAAAGATATCAACACCCAAATTTGTTCAAAATAATAAAACTTTAGGAAAAGCTGATGTTCATTATTAAGGAATTCATTAATTATACCATTTTACAGCTACCTGATGGAAGACTACACAGTCATTAAGTGAATATATAAAATAGTGAAACAGTAAAAACAAAGAGCTTTAAATTCTCTACAGAGAATAATTTCAAATGTACAAATATTATCTGAGAAGAATAATTCTCTGAGCAGAATGATTCCAGATAACTTTTATATTTTTCTACATTCAATTTCTATGTTTTTAATGTCCTTGAACTATTTATATATTAAGAAAACATTAATTCATTGTAATATAGTATTAAGATATACCAGGTAATAGCTGACATTTTTTGAGCACTTGCTATGTGCCAGGCACTCTCCTATGTGCTTTACATGTATTAACTTATTCAGTATGAATAAGCTTGTTGATATTGCTATGCATATGGAATAATCTTTCTCTTTTGGGTCTCTCACTGTAGTAAAAGTCTCCCAAAGGAATTTTGTTAATGATAACTGACTCTAATTCTTCTCCAGAGTTTTGAAGACATCTGACTGGAAGGGAACAAAGGAGTGTCAGTGGAGTCAACTTACTTCACGTATGGAGAGAGGATAAATTCATGCCTAATGTTTTAACTGGAAAGAATCAAGTACTTAAAAAATATCCAGTTCCAGGGTCCCCTGGGGCCTGGGGCTTCTTATGCTTATTTGAAAACTAGGACTTCAATGTGAAAGTTCTTTAGACAATGGAAGTCATAAGAAACCATTCTGGTTTGGCAGGTTTATCTTTAAGAAGCCCCACTTGATGGGGCTGGGTAGACTTCTGAATAAGAATGCTTTTGTTAAAAGGGATAGATTTCTTCACCTTGATAATTTTAAGAGAATGGAGAAATCTTTGAAGTACTTGGAAGGTAGAAGACACTTAGGGACATAGTGGGAAATGGGAAAGCAATTTGTGAAGCACTTCCATGGATTCCTTCTGCACAATTTGAATGAAGAGGGTATTTTGCTTTCTAAATAAGGTTCTAAGACACAGTTCCAAGAAACATATTAAATAATTTGCTATTGTCTATTTGTGCATCAAGAATCTAATTCAGTTAACTTGGTTTGTGGTAGTTGAAACAGTGGGATGACGAAAATAACATAAAAACACCATATTAAATAAATTTCCTAATCATCTCAATTCATAGTGTAGTTTAAGAGGAATCTATTAATTTTTTTATGACCTTGGTGCTGACAATCCAAGTGTAAGTGATTTAAATTGATTGTTCCCCATTCCATCACCCTCTTGCTCCCTATTGAATCAGTCATTAGCACCTTTTCCAGAGGAATTACCAGAAAAAAGAGAAAGAGATTGAAACCAGATCTAGAAGTAAATGTTTTCCTGTGGTGGTTGATAATGAACAGAGCAATTTATATGATGAGGGGTAATCAAATCATCTCAGTTTGCATAGGTCTTGCCTAGTTTTAGCAGTGAAAGTCAGGTATCGTGGGAGCCCTCTTAGTTTCAGGCAAAGTGGGATTTTTGGTCTTCCTAATTGTATGATCTGCATAAATACCTCAACACAGGTACAGAATTATAACCAGAGTGATACGTGACAAATGTGAAGAGGCCTTGACAAACTGGAAGGCAGTCTCACGTGTCTAGAAAACATTAACCTGATGGCTGACTTTAACCATCTGAGGAAATTTCATATCAAATAGGAAGAAAGCAATCTGTCACAACAGCAGAGAACTCAGTGGAGGCACAATGAGCTGAAATAATAAAGACCATTCAGCCCCCCAGTTTGCCTACCACCCACTGTCCCCAAGCTTCAGGGCTCAGGTAGGTAACTTTCTATTATTATTCAGGAGTATTGTATAGAAGATATTAGAATTGAGAGTTAGATCCTAAGATCCTGCCTAACTCTGACAGTCTATGAGGAGATCAGGAAATGGAAAGTAAAATGGAAGCATTTTCTTCCTTTGAATTTAAACTGACTACTTTCTTGGGATGGTATTTTACTCATTTTTCATTCATTCAACAATATTAATTCAGTTTCTTTATGATCTGACAAAAGAGAGGAAATCATGATCAAATTGAATTTTAGATCCTGTAAGTTCAATTGAGACACTGCTGTTACCTATTGATCCCTGGGTTTATTTATGATTATTTCCATGGCAAAGTCTTCACTCTAGGTTATTAAGATTGTATCTTCCTTTTTGCAGTACTGTCTTTATTGAGCAAGTTGCCCATCATTCCCAGAAGATATCATTCCTTGCTTTACAGAGACTTTTAGGATTTCTAATAAGAAATCCCGTATTTATTGTACTTCTTATCTAACATACTTATCTCTTTACCTTATCTTCTCAGCCTTTCTTCCCATTTTATTTATTTATTTATTTTTATTTTATTTTTGGCTGTGTTGGGTCTTTGTTGCTGCATGCGGGCTTTCTCTAGTTGCATGAGCAGGGGGCTACTCTTCTTTATGGTTTGCAGGCTTCTCATTGTGGTGGTGTCTCTGTTGTGGAGTACGGGCTCTAGGCACGTGGGCTTCAGTAGTGGCAGCACATGGGCTTAGTAGTTGTGGCTCGCGGGCTCTAGAGCACAGGCTCAGTAGTTGTGGTGCACGGGATTAGTTGCTCCGTGGCATGTGTGATCTTCCCAGAGCAGGGATTGAACCCATGTCCCCTGCATTGGCAGGCAGATTCTTAACCTCTGTGCCACTGGGAAAATCCCTCTTCCCATTTTAGATGAGAAAGTTATTACCCTCTTTCAACCCTTATAAACTCTCTTTATAACCCCTTTCCAGGACTTAAGAAAACTGAACAAAATTTGTACTAATTTTCTTCTATTTGAAGTATCTCTGCCTTTAGAACACTTCTCTTTGCCTTCAATGTGTTCAGCTCTCTTCATCTAGAATAAAAATGGTTCTATTTGATCTTACTGCCCTGTCCTCCTATGATATTTCTTTCTATTCCTTTTACTAAAAAGTGTATGAATGAACAGTTTACTCTTTAAGAAATAAAAAGTCAAAAAAGATGGGCTTCCCTGGTGGTGCAGTGGTTGAGAATCTGCCTGCCAATGCAGGGGACACGGGTTTGAGCCCTGGTCTGGGAAGATCCCACGTGCCGCTGAGCAGCTAGACCCGTGAGCCACAATTACTGAGCCTGCGCGTCTGGGGCCTGTGCTCCCCAACAAGAGAGGTCGCGATAGTGAGAGGCCCGTGCACCGTGATGAAGAGTGGCCCCCGCTTGCCACAACTAGAGAAAGCCCTTGCACAGAAACGAAGACCCAACACAGCCATAAATAAATAAATAAACAAGTACTTAAAAAAAAAAAAGTATTATAATCCAATTAGTTCACAATCTAGGTCTCCATTACGATTAAAAAAAAAAAAAAGGTAAGATTACTGTATCTTCTGTTTCCTCTTTCCTCTCAAAGGCCTTCAATCTCTGTCCCTAGATTTCTCTTTGTAAGCAAGACACCTAATACATTCATAGGTAAATTGTATTCAAGTTTATTGTACAAGTATCTGAAAAGTATTCTCCTTTCTTTCCTTAGATAGTTGGAGATATGTGTTGTATGATGGAAAAAGAGGAAGATGAAGGGGGGAGGAGGTCTAGAGAACATGAACCATGACTGAAGGCAGGGCTTTGAAGACACCTTCATTTTCCAAATAATATTGCTGTGTTGCTTAAAAACAAGCACTATGATAGCCTTGTTTTTCTTCAAGAATATTCTCATGTCTCCTCAAATCCTTACATGTTAAGTGACAAAAAAAGTTTGTGGAATACATTTCTGGCCATGCACTGAATATAACTATACTTCTTCTTGCCTCTAGACAAGTGTCTAAACCTCTTTTATTATTTTTCTACTTTTAAAGTTGTTTTTTGGATTAAATAGTTAAGCTTTATTTAAATATTCAAATGTATCCTTCAAGTTTTGTAATGTCCTTTCAAAGTTCTTTCATAAAATTGAACATTTGTTGAATCACTGATCTCAGCTAAAAATGTTAGAAGAAACCAATATGAAATTAAATCAGTGCTCAATTGGTCTTATTTCTTGGGTATTTTTTTTTGAAAAGTAGAAAATATCTTAAGACATAACTTTACTTCCACCATAGCTTGGTGACATAGCTGGACTTGTAATGTTTCTAGTTCTACTCCATAAAGTTGGGGAGACAGAAATGAAAAAACAGAAAAGAAAATCAAATGTTGAGTAAGAGTAAGGGGAGGAGGAAAAGCCAACATTTTGTAACATTCTTTCACAGTGAAATGTCACATCCTAACTGAATAAGAAATAAAATAATTGTTGAAAATAAAGTATACTTTATGATGCTAAAAATTTTGAAACAACCTGTGGTAATGAAGTGTTTGGGGGGAAGTATCTAAGATGTTTGTTTGTTTGTTTGTTTTACTTCCTTGGTTATTATCACTTGAAAAATCTTATTTTCTATCACAGATTACTGTGCTAAATATTATTGCTCTTTATTGATATGTAGTTTCCTTCTACACTCAGGGATACAGGAAGACCAGACTCTCCCTCTCTTAGAGTTAGGCAAGGACATGAGAACTGATCAATGAAATATGGATAGAGGTGATCTGTTGAATTAAGCATTTAACTGGTGCTCAATTCTCCACTTTCTCTTCCCCTTGTTGTCTTGACTATCAGCATTCTGGTTGAGGTAGCCTCTGTTAGCCTGAGACACAACGTGAGGAAGACATGGGGCAGAAAACCTCATTAATATACATGGAAATGTACCATGCCTTAGAAGTAAACTTTTTGTTTTTTTAAGCTACTAATATTCGGGGTTTATTTGTTACCAAACCATAACCCTCTCTATCCTCACTGATATATCATAGGGAGATCATGACCGAACTGGAATAGGATAAATATCAAACAGATATTTATCACATAGAGATCACATATTTTGGGGAAAGGGTATGCAAATTTTGTTCTGTGATGGGTAGTTACATTAAGTTTGGCGAAAGAATACTGTTGTTTGTATATAGCATTTAGATATTTAAATGAGGTTAGAAGGATGTCTATGGATGTTGAGTAAACAGGTAGTGCGCTGTGCTGAGTTATCAACTGTAAATATTACATCAACTCAACTCTAATGTGCATATTTTCTGGAAGCCTGGAACTACATTATCTAGTATCGCCTTATATTTATGGGTCCAGATGAGAGATTATCGGTGAAGCCCATCCCTGTCAAATTTTGAAAGTGTGAGAGAAGGAAAGAAGTTATTTCCTAGTAACACTCCCTGACAAATATGCAGGAAGACACCAAGTTCTGAAAATTGCCAGCTGAGGTTGGTAGCAGTGGCACTGCCTGTGATTCTCAAGTTTCACTGTGGTTACTGCATAAGCACCTATGAATCACCCATTTGTGGCTGTGCCTTCATAGAATTTTTCAAACTACTATACACCTAATAACAGTTTTAAAATACATGATTTAAAATGTGATGTATCTGCAAAGAGAACTTTAAAAATCCATTGTCTTGGGCTTCCCTGGTGGCGCAGTGGTTGAGAATCTGCCTGCTAATGCAGGGGACATGGGTTCGAGCCCTGGTCTGGGAAGATCCCACATGCCGTGGAGCAGCTAGGCCCGTGAGCCACAACTGCTGAGCCTGTGCGTCTGGAGCCTGTGCTCCACAACAAAAGAGGCCACGGTAGTGAGAGGCCCGTGCACCGTGATGAAGAGTGGCCCCCTCTTGCCGCAACTAGAGAAAACCCTTGCACAGAAACGAAGACCCAACACAGCCAAAAATAAATAAATAAATAAATAAAATTAAAAAAAAATCCACTGTCTTAATGGGAGATTCAAACATCAATCTCTTAATATAGATAGAGGAGGTAGATAAAAATTCAGTAAGGTGGCAGGAATTTTACATCACAGGCTTATCCCTAATCAGATGTAGAATGCTGTTCCACTCTGATCACAAAGATATCAAGTTAAACATCAGTATCAACAAGGTAACAGTACCTATACATTTGGGAAAAGGTTATTTTATAAATGCATCAAATATCAACATATAATGATCAAACAGAAACATTAATTTTGAAGTCAAGAATAAGACAAACAAGGCCATTATTATGATTTCTTAACACCATATTTACATGTGTTCATGTTTTTAGTTCTAAAAATTCTCTTCTTGGCCTTTTGGGATATTCATATTCTATTGAAATTTATATTAGTAATATGACCCTTCATATATTCTTAACATCTTATTGACAGACCCCACCCAACATCATTACCTTCTTCCTTTTTTTCTCCCTTTGTTAATATGTATAAACTCCATACTATAGCTTAGACTTTATTATGCAGTTGTGAAAATACAATTTAGATTTTCTAATGTTAAGTAACCCTCTTTTTGGATATACCTTTTAGTTCATACATTATCTTTTAAAAGTGTTCAATTATTATTATTTGATTCTTGCAAAATATTTCAAAACACAAAATGTATAAAGAGTAATACACCTACTAAATAACCTGGAAAGAAAAAAAGCATTAGTAAGCAGTAAAGGCCTTAATGTGTCCCTTTCCAGTTCCCATCTCTTCTGTCCATCCTGAATTTCATGTTTAAATGCATTTGTTGACACTGATTCTACACATGTATTTCTAAGTAATATATGTCATTGTTTTCAATGTTTTTAATTTTGTATTAATGAAACTATACTGAAATATCTATCACTTTTACCCAATGTCCCTTTTAATTCATAAAGCTTGGATTGATTCATTTTTACTTCTGTCCAAATTTCCATTGTTTGAATATACTCTAATTTACTTAACCATTCTCCTGTGACTAGACATTAATTTAAAATACTTTCTTTTTCATTTTTTGGTGCCCTTTTCTTTCTTCATAATAGTTTTCCCAACCTGTATTTCCTAAATTATTTTAAAATTCTAATCTTATACTCTTTTGCTCTACTATGTCCTAATTGTGTTTCCTGTTTGCTAAACCTGCTCCTGTTATGGAACTACAGTTTTTTCATGTTGCTTATAAATTATAATTCTTTTTATTTGACTGCTCATTTTTAATACAACTTTCCTCCTTTATTTATTTATTTACCAGATAAATAAATTTTATTTTTATGAGAGATGCATGGCATTTACTTCCAAGAACTCAGTCAGTTTCTTCCTGAATCACAATTTTGCCACATGGGGGCTCTGCTGTGAGCCACAGGAGATTCCTAAGCATTCCCCATACTCTTAAGGGAAGTAATTTTCAATCAGGATTAAAGTATTTATGTTACAGAGAAGGGTTCTCCAGCCCAGTTTAAGAAAGTCCCCAAATAGACTGAAATATTTTTGTGGAACATAAGGACCCTTATTCGCTGCTACTACACTGCCAACCTACGTAAAATTTCTTTTTTTTCTTTTAAGAATTTCTTTTCCATCAGAAGTTTAAAATCTCTTAGGTCTCCAGCATACAACCAAAAAACAATAGACATTGTTTCAGAAACAAAAATAGAACTAACCAATGGAATATTATGCTTTTTTATCCAAATCAAGATTTCTATCATCTTTCTCCACCTGGGGATCAGGGGATTTAACTCTTTTTTTCTTTTTTCTTTAATTTTTAATTTAATTTTATTTATTTTTTATACAGCAGGTTCTTATAGTCATCAATTTTATACATATCAGTCTATACATGTCAATCCCAATCCCCCAATTCATCACACCCACCATCCCCAACCCCCGCGGCTTCCCCCCTTGATGTCCATACATTTGTTCTCTACATCTGTGTCTCAACTTCTGCCCTGCAAACCGGTTCATCTGTACCATTTTTCTAGGTTCCAAATACATGCGTTAATATACGATGTTTGTTTTTCTCTGTCTGACTTACTTCACTCTGTATGACAGTCTCTAGATCCATCCACGTCTCAACAAATGACCCAATTTCGTTCCTTTTTATGGCTGAGTAATATTACATTGTATACATGTACCACAACTTCTTTATCCATTCATCTGTCGATGGGCATTTAGGTTGCTTCCATGACCAGGCTATTGTAAATAGTGCTTCAATGAACATTGGGGTGCATGTGTCTTTTTGAATTATGGTTTTCTCTGTGTATATGCCCAGTAGTGGGATTGCTGGATCATCTGGTAATTCTATTTTTAATTTGTAAGGAACGTCCATACTGTTCTCCATAGTGGCCATATCAATTTACATTCCCACCAACAGTGCAAGAGGGTTCTCTTTTCTCCACACCCTCTGCAGAATTTGTTGTTTGTAGATTTTCGGATGATGCCCATTCTAACTGGTGTGAGGTGATACCACATTGTAGTTTTGATTTGCATTTCTCTAATAATTAGTGATGTTGAGCAGCTTTTCATGTGCTTCTTGGCCACCTGTATGTCTTCCTTGGAGAAATATCTATTTAGGTCTTCTGCCCATTTTTGGATTGGGTTGTTTGTTTCTTTAATATTGAGCTGCAAGAGCTGTTTATATATTTGGCAGATTAATCCTTTGTCCATTGATTCGTTTGCAAATATTTTCTCCCATTCTGAGGGTTGTCTTTTCTTCTTGTTTATGGTTTCCTTTGCTGTGCAAAAGCTTTGAAGTTTCATTAGGTCGCATTTGTTTTTTTTTTTGTTTTTATTTCCAATACTCTAGGAGGTGGATCAAAAAAGATCTGCTGTGATTTATGTCAAAGAGTGTTCTTCCTATGCTTTCCTGTAAGAGTTTTATAGTGTCCGGTCTTACATTTAGGTCTCGAATCCACGTTTAGTTTATTTTTGTGTATGGTGTTAGGGAGTGTTCTAATTTCATTCTTTTACATGTAGCTGCCCAGTTTTCCCAGCACCACTTATTGAAGAGACTGTCTTTTCTCCGTTGTATATCTTTGTGTCCTTTGTCATAGATTAGTTGACCATAGGTGTGTGGGTTTATCTCTGGGCTTTCTATCCTGTTTCATTGATCTATTTCCCTTTGTGTGCCAGTACCATATTGTCTTCATTACTGTAGCTTTGTAGTATAGTCTGAAGTCAGGGAGTCTGATTCCTCCAGCTCCGTTTCTTTCCCTCAAGAGTGCTTTGGCTATTCGGGGTCTTTTTTGTCCCCATACAAATTTGAAGATGATTTGTTCTAGTTCCATAAAAAATGCCATTGGTAATTTGATAGGGATTGCATTGAATCTGTAGATTGCTTTGGGTAGTATAGTCATTTTCACGATATTGATTCTTCCAATCCAATAGCATGGTATATCTCTCCATCTGTTTGTATCATCTTTAATTTCTTTCATCAGTGTCTTATAGTTTTCTGCATAGAGGTCTTTTGTCTCCCTAGGTAAGTTTATTCCTAGGTATTTTATTCTTTTTGTTGCGATGGTAAATGGGAGTGTTTCCATAATTTCTCTATCGGAGTTTTCATCATTAGTGTATAGGAATGCAAGAGATTTCTGTGCATTAATTTTGTATCCTGCTACTTTACCAAATTGATTGATTAGCTCTAGTAGTTTTCTGGTGGCATTTTTAAGAGTTTCTATGTATAGTATCATGTCATCTGCAAACAGTGACAGTTTTACTTCTCCTTCCAATTTGTTTTCCTTTATTTCTTTTTCTTCTCTGATTGCCGTGGCTAGGACTTCAAAAACTATGTTGAATAATAGTGGTGACAATGGACATTGTTGCCTCATTCCTTATCTTAGAGGAAATGCTTTTAGGTTTTCACCATTGAGAATGATGTTTGCTGTGGGTTTGTTGTATATGACCTTAATTATGTTGAGGTAGGTTCCCTCTGTGCCCACTTTCTGGAGAGTTTTTTATCATAAAGGGTTGTTGAATTTTGTCAAAAGCTTTTTCTGCATATATTAAGATGATCATATGGTTTTTCTTCTTCAGTTTGTTAATATGATGTATCACATTGATTGATTTGCGTATATTGAAGAATCCTTGTATCCCTGGGATAAATCCCACTTGATCGTGGTGTATGATCCTTTTAATGTGTTTTTGGATTCTGTTTGCTAGTATTTTGTTGAAGATTTTTGCATCTATATTCATTAGTGATATTGATCTGTAATTTTCTTTTTTTGTAGTATCTTTGTCTGGTTTTGGTATCAGGGTGATGGTGGCCTCATAGAATGAGTTTGGGAGTGTTCCTTCCTCTGCAATTTTTTGGAAGAGTTTGAGAAGGATGTGTGTTAGCTGTTCTCTAAATGTTTGATAGAATTCACCTGTGAAGCCAACTGGTCCTGGACTTTTGTTTGTTGGAAGATTTTTAATCAGAGTTTCAGTTTCATTACTTGTGATTGGTCTGTTCATATTTTCTGTTTTTTCCTGGTTCAGTCTTGGAAGGTTATACCTTTCTAAGAATTTGTCCATTTCTTCCAGGTTGCCCATTTTATTGGCATAGAGTTGCTTGTAGTAGTCTCTTAGGATGCTTTGTATTTCTGTGGTGTCTGTTGTACCTTCTCCTTTTTCATTTCTAATTTTATTGATTTGAGTCCTCTCCCTCTTTTTCTTGATGAGTCTGGCTAGTGGTTTATCAATTTTGTTTATCTTCCCAAAGAACCAGCTTTTAGTTTTATTGATCTTTGCTCTTGTTTTGTTTGTTTCTATTTCATTTATTTCTGCTCTGATCTTTATGATTTCTTTCCTTCTGCTAACTTTGGGTTTCATTTGTTCTTCTTTCTGTAGTTCCTTTAGGTGTACAGTTTGATTGTGTATTTGAGATTTTTCTTGTTTCTTGAGGTAGGCTTTTATGGCTATAAACTTCCCTCTTAGAACTGCTTTTGCTGCATCCCATAGGTTTTGTATTGTCGTGTTTTCATTGTCATTTGTCTCTAGGTATTTTTTGATTTCCTCTTCGATTTCTTCAATGATCTCTTGGTTATTTAGTACGTATTGTTTAGCCTCCATGTGTTTGTGCTTTTACATTTTTCTCCCATAATTCATTTCTAATCTCATAACGTTGTGGTCAGAAAAATTTCTTGATAAGATTTCAGTTTTCTTAAATTTACTGAGGCTTGATTTGTGACCCAAGATGTGATCTATTCTGGAGAATGTTTCTTGTGCTCTTGAGGAGAAAGTGTAACCTGCTGTTTTTGGATGGAATGTCCTATAAATATCAATAAAATCCATCTGGTCTATCGTGTCATTTAAAGCTTCTGTTTCCATATTTATTTTCATTTTGGATGATCTGTCCATTGGTGTAAGTGAGCTGTTAAAGTCCGCCACTATCATTGTGTTACTGTCGATTTCCTCTTTTAGAGCTGTTAGCCATTGCCTTATGTATTGAGGTGCTCCTATGTTGCATGCATATATATTTATAATTGTTATATCTTCTTGGATTGATCCCTTGATCATTATGTAGTGTCCTTTCTTGTCTCTTGTAACATTCTTTATTTTAAAATCTATTTTATCTGATATGAGTACTGCTACTCCAGCTTTCTTTTGATTTCCATTTGCATGGAATATCTTTTCCATCCCCTCACTTTCAGTCTGTATGTGTCCCTAGGTCTGAAGTGGGTCTCTTGTAGACAGCATATACATGAGTCTTGTTTTTGTATCCATTCAGCAAGCCTGTGTCTTTTAGTTGGAGCATTTAATCCATTCACATTTAAGGTAATTATAAATATGTATGTTCCTATGACCATTTTCTTAATTGTTTTGGGTTTGTTTTTGTAGGTCCTTTTCTTCTCTTGTTTTTCCCACTTACAGAAGTTCCTTTAGCATTTGTTGTAGAGATGGTTTGGTGGTGCTAAATTCTCTTAGCTTTTGCTTGTCTGTAAAACTTTTGATTTCTCCATCGAATCTGAATGAGATCCTTGCCAGGTAGAGTAATCTTGGTTGTAGGTTCTTCCCTTTCATCACTTTAAGTATATCATGCCACTCCCTTCTGGCTTGTAGAGTTTCTGCTGAGAAATCAGCTCTTAACCTTATGGGAGTTCCCTTGTATATTATTTGTCATTTTTCCCTTGCTGCTTTCAATAATTTTTCTTTGTCTTTGATTTTTTCCAAATTGATTACTATGTGTCTCGGCGTGTTTCTCCTTGGGTTTTTCCTGTATGGGATCTCTGCGCTTCGTGGACTTGGGTGGCTATTCCTTTCCCATGTTAGGGAACTTTTCAACTATAAGCTCTTCAAATATTTTCTCTGGTCCTTTCTCTCTCTCTTCTTCCTCTGGCACCCCTATAATGTGAATGTTGTTGCATTTAATATTGTCCCAGAGGTCTCTTAGGCTGTCTTCATTTCTTTTCATTATTTTTTCTTTATTCCTTTCCACAGCAGTGAATTCCACCATTCTGTCTTCCAGGTCACTTATCCATTCTTCTGCCCCATTTATTCTGCTATTGATTCCTTCTAGTGTAATTTTCATTTCAGTTATTGTATTGTTCATCTCTGTTTGTTTGTCCTTTAATTCTTCTAGGTCTTTGTTAAACATTTATTGCATCTTCTCAATCTTTGCTTCCATTCTCTTTCTGAGGTCCTGGATCATCTTCACTATCATTATTCTTAATTCTTTTTCTGGAACGTTGCCTATCTCCACTTCATTTAGTTGTTTTTATGGGGTTTTATCTTGTTCCTTCATCTGGTACATAGCCCTCTGCCTTTTCATCTTGTCTATCTTTCTGTGAATGTGTTTTTTTGTTCCACAGGCTACAGGATTGTAGTTGGTCTTCCTTCTGCTGTCTTCCTTCTAGTGAATGAGGCTATCTAAGAGGCTTGTGCAAGTTTCCTGATGGGAGGCACTGGTGGTGGGTAGAGCTGACTGTTGCTCTGGTGGGCAGAGCTCAGTAAAACTTTTATCCGTTTGATTGCTGATGGGTGGGGCTGGGTTCCCTCCCTGTTGGTTGTTTGGCCTGAGGCAACCCAACACTGGAGCCTACCTGGGCTCTTTGGTGAGGCTAATGGCAGACTCTGGGAGGGCTCACACCAAGGAGTACTTCCCAGAACTTCTTCTGCCAGTGTCCTTGTACTCACGGTGAGCCACAGCCTCCGCCGCCTCTGCAGGAGACCCTCCAACACTAGCAGGTAGGTCTGGTTCATTCTCCTCTGGCTCCACTGCTCCTTCCCCTGGGTCCCGATGCGCACACTACTTTGTGTTTGCCCTACAAGTGTGGAGTCCCTGTTTCCCCCAGTCCTGTTGAAGTCCTGCAATCAAATCCCACTAGATTTCAAAGTCTGATTCTCTAGGAATTCGTACTCCCATTGTTGGACCCCTACGTTGGGAAGCCTGATGTGGGGCTCAGAACCTTCACTCCAGTGGGTGGACTTCTTTGGTATAAGTGTTCTCCAGTCTGAGTCACCCACCCAGCAGTTATGGGATTTGATTTTACTGTGATTGCGCCCCTCCTACTGTCTCATTGTGGCTTCTCCTTTGTGTTTGGATGTGGGGTATCATTTTGGTGAGTTCCAGTGTCTTCCTGTTCATGATTGTCCAGCAGCTATTTGTGATTCTGGTGTTCTCGCAAGAGGGAGTGAGAGCATGTCCTTCTACTCCACCATCTTGGTTCAGGCCCTCCTTTATTTTATTTTTATGTTTTTACCTTTAAAAAATGTTTATTGTTATATTATAACATATACATAAAATTAAATTTACCTTTTTAACCACTTTTATTTTCTAAATTTGAGTATATTTGATTTATAATGTTGTGTTAGTTTCAAGTGAACAGCAAAGTGTTTCAGTTATACATACATATATATCCATTTTTTTCAGGTTATTTCCCCTTATTACAAAATATTGATATAGTTCCCTGTGCTATACAGTAGGTTCTTGTTGGTTATCTATTTTATATAGATAGTATATATTTACTGTGTATATGTTAATCCTAAACTCCTAATCCCTCCCTTTCCCTTTGGTAACCAGAAGTTTCTATGTCTGTGGATCTATTTCTCTTTTGTATATAAGTTCACTTGTATCTTTTTTTTTTTTTGTAGATTCCACATATAAGTGATGTCATATGATGTTTGTCTTTCTCTGTCTGACTTATTTCACTTAGTATCTTAATCTCTATGTCCATCCATGTTGTTGCAAATGACATTATTTCATTCTTTGTTATGGCTGAGTAATATTCCTTTGCATATATGTACTATATTTTCTTTAACCATTCACCTGTCGATGGACATTTAGGTTGCTTCCAATTGGTACAACCCCTATGGAGAACAGTATGGAGGTTCCTTAAAAAACTAAAAATAGAGCCACCATATGATCCTGCAATCCTACTCCTGGGCATATATCTGGAGAAAACCATAATTCAAAAAGGTATATGCATCCTAATGTTCATTGAAGTACTATTTACAGCTCTCCTCTTTTAAACTCCCCCCACACTCTTCAGGGAGTCCTCTGTGTACTCAGAGGGACACTGGGGTTCTATTTCTTTAGAAGCTAAGCTTCCTGTGGGTAAAGAAAGGAATTTTTTTCTAGTCCTCTCTTCAAAGATGAATCAGCTTTTCAAAACTTTCTTCTCTACACAGGGGCTCAATTTCAGCCCCATCATCTGGTACATGGAGATACCTTCAATGTGGACATCATTGAACACAGCCCACAGGGCCTATGTGCAAATACTACATCTTGGTTTCAGATCCCACTTCTGTACTTGCTTTCCATTCTTACTGCATTTATGGCACCTGCTCCCCTTCACCAGATCAGTTCTGTATTAAAAGACATATTTAACAGTATTTAAAATTTTCATGTGTTTATAGCCAAATTTGGAATCATTTTGATTTATCATAATCCCCATGTTGTCCAAAAATCTAAAAAAAAATATTATTTGTTTGATTCTATCCCTGGTTATTTCTCAAACTACATAAATACAATTTGTATTAGAAAATATATACCTTATCTTTTAGACACTTCATTGCAATTAAGTATAATTTAAAATTCTATTTTTTTTAAATCCCATGAATATCAGATTTTTACTCAACTTTAGGCTTGCATACGACTTAGCAAAGAGTAAATTTTTTTCTAAAAGTTAAACAATAATTTGTGAAATCATAGAAAGCTAGAATATATAAAGAATTTATATGCAGATGTTTCATTCTCCTTCCCTATTTATAGGTAAAATAAAATTTTACGTTAATGTTGCTCTGCTGCTATGTAACTTTTAGCTGTTTTTAAATTCAGCAATTAATTAAGAATTACCTCCCATGTTAGTTGACCTAGCTTTGCACCATCATTGTTAATGGATGCCTAGGAGTGCCCATCATGTAGATTTACATTAAAACTGAGAGTTAAGAGTTCAAGGCACAATACAAATCATATCTTACTTACTTCTCACAAAAAATTTCTGATAACAATCTGATACCATGATTATACCCATTTTAAAGGGTCAGAAACTGAGTTTTATAGTGGTTAAAATTTTTTCATAAGAAAATTTTGCTATGAAATTTCAGAGTCCTGAACTGAAACAGTTCTCTGATTTCAAATCCCATGTCCCTAACTCTTATTATGCTGTGCAGAGTCCCATCAACATTCATATAACTAATCTTCTATTCTTTAATATTTGTTTATATACTTCATATTTTTTCTCTTATGAACAGCTATGATAAACATTCTTAAGTATAAATGTAAACCACCTTTGTAAATATGTCTATTGTCTTAGTATAAATTCTTAGAAGACAGAGTGTTGAATTAAATGGCTAATTGTATTGCTTTTAATGCATCTTGGCAAGTTACTATCCATAAAGTTTTTACTAATATACACACTTGCTTCAGCAGTTTAAGAAAGTGCCTGTTTTCCTATGTTCATGCCAATGTGAATTCTAATCAGCCTTTTTTCTTTGCCAATCACCAATTACACTGTCAAAACCCAGAGTTTATGAAATGCACTTTTAAAATAAAATTATTTCATTATTGTTTAGGTTGGCCATTTATTAATTGTTCAATTGCAATTTGTAAAATTCTTCTTGTTATTGAGGGATCAAGTGCACAGAAGGTTGATTAAGAAAAGAAATTACACTCTAAATAGTTTGTCTCTAGGATGGATCATAAAGCATATTTAGGTTAAGTCTGCAATTGTTCAACATGGAAACTAAAAAGAGAAGAAAGTTACATAGCTCTGCTAATATCACAACTTTCACAGGAGGGCCAGAAATGGAAATAAGTCCTCATAAAGCCAATTCAGAACACTTTCCACTATCTTACAACTCCTTTGAATTTCATGTGAATTGTTGTTGATCAGATTTTAGTAATTAGAAAGTTTATAATTGAGAAATATAGCAATTTATTTTAACCTTCTGTGAAATAATTCTGAAAGTTCTAAGATTTTTTTCTTAAGCAGAGTATCTTACAGTATATTTGGAGTGATGAATTAAACTGGATGTCAACTGTGAACCATAAGCTTTTAATAATTAAATGTTTCCTTTGTCACTAGGGACAGAAAAAGTGCACTCTTTAAATCAAGAGAATAATTATTTTTCCTGACAAGACTTCACTGTGCTTGATTGAGATTTTAGAATGCATATGTATGAATTGACAGTTTGCATTTGCTGTGTTTTCCCTTAGGTGATATCTAAAAGTGTTTGTAAGCTTTAGTTTTAATGAGAACAGAGCCCATTAACCCTAAAAATGTTCTTTTTGCTCAAAGAAATATTCCACCTGGAAAACCAATATAAAAATATCTCATCATGAAATGAAAATTCAGCTTTTAAATAAGGCACGTGGGTCTTTAATTTGAGACATAGTAAAATAGCGATTTCTGCATCCCTATTCATGGTTAAAAACTATATTTTTCTTGGCCTTTAAAGAGAGAGAAAATGGCTCAATTTTTTTTGTATTAAATTTACATGAGTTAGTATTTCTCAGATTTTTAAACTTAGAAGCTGTACGAAATACTCAGAGAATTAACTTCACTGAAGACTATATACTTACGAAGCAAGGTGACCATCCTTTTAAGTATGTGAAAAACTGTTACAGAAAATGTGGGCAGGGAGGCATTCTCCCCTCATCTTCAGACAACACAGTCATAGCATATTGACGACTGCAGAGTACAGCACTAATCTTCAGTACCTCTTTCCCCAGAAGGCTCAGTATTGCTTCTAATGGGGAGGAGGTCCTCTGTGAGCATTAACGGTATTAAGAAGCCACCTCGGTGCAAATTTGAAGACAGGGGAATCTTAGAGTAAATATCAAAAAAGAAGGATGGAGTTTGAATAGGAGAAAAATAATGAAAAATTGGCACTTATTGAGTAGTTACTCATTATTCTCATTATTATATGTGTCTCTCATGAATTGGCCCATTTAAATCACACAGCAAGCCCTTGATGTGTAATTGCTATCTCTATTCTGTGAATGAATAAACTAAGATATAAAAAGTGAGGAGCTATGTCCAAAGTTCCAGGTCACGTATGTGGTGTACCTGGGCAATGAGGCTCTGGAGTAAGCAAGGAAGTGCTCTTAACACCGTGCTCTGCTGGGATCAAATGGCAGCCCCACATGACGTCCTTAAGGATACCAGTTAAGCGTCTCTGTAGGCCCAAATTAGACACCCTTTAGGAATTTTGACAATTCACAAAAGGAATAGAGGTGAACAAGGTGGTATGAAGCCAGGACATCAATTAAGAAATTTAAGCAGAGAAACCTGAGTTACATCAAATTTCTTATTTTTTCTTTGCATTTTCCAGATGTTGGTTAAATTTTAGATCCATTTGCTTACCTGCTTATCCCTTTAAGATACCCAATTGGGTAAGATTCCATGAAAAGCATTACTGAGATAAATGTCTTCCTGTTTCAAAAATATTAAACTAATCAACCTTAATCTAAGAAAATACTGAGTAGGATACAAAGCCTTTATACAAATTGATTGATGGGTTAGAGTCAAATAAGAAAGCAAAACCTTTCTGTTTCTAAATGTACTTACAATACCTAAGGAATTACAATCTGCTTTCCATTATATGATATTTTTAAAGTGTGTAAGGTGTTCAACTTGTTGAATAAATGGGAGGTGAGACAAAGAGAAAACTAACTTAGAAATGATGGAGAAAACTCCAAAAAGAAAGATTAGAGCAATAGAAGAGGATGTAGCAGTTGCGGGGTGGTGGTGGGAGGAAAAAATATGACACACTGATTTGACTTAAAAATATGATTTTTACATTTATTTTTGAATAATATAAAGATATGGTATACATTTAAAAGATGAAATGGCATCCAGCCACACACTCTGTTCCTGAGCCAGTCAAGCTGTCTTTTAACAGGCAAACTCTTATATTATTTTCTTACATATTCTTCTTCAGTCACATAGGAAAACATTATATATAAAAAGATGTATGTATATAGGTGTCTAGTTGAACCTAGAGTAACACTAGTTTGAACTGCACTGCATGGGTCCACTTACAGGTAGACTTTTTTCACTAAATCCGTACTGCAATACTACATGATCCATGGTTGCTTGAATCTGCAGATACTGAGGAACCTCCTAAACAGAGGGCCAAACTATAAATTATACATGATTTTTGACTGTGCAGGGGGTCAGTGCCCCTAATGGCCCCCGCTCCCTGACGTTGTCAAGGGTTAAACTTACATGTTTTTCACACCATGTTTTTCTGAGTCTAGAATCAAGAGTTGTATTAGTAAGTACTGTAGCCCCTAGACACAAAGGTAGTGAACATTTGAAATACAGCCAGTATGAATTGAGATGTGCTGTAAGGGAAAAAATACACACTGGAGTTCACAAATTTAATATGAAAAAAATGTAAAATATCTCAATTATTTTTACTGTAGTAAAATATGGTTTTAATTTTTAAAAAATTTGTTCAATGTGGCTACTGGAAAATTTAAAATTCCATATGTGGCTCACATGTATCTCTCCCATTGTATTTTTATTGAATAGCATTCATCTAGATCTTTCATTAACTTCACAGATTCCCTGGTCTATTAAAGAAGAGCCAGAGACTCACAGGGTCTCTTCATGTAAAGAAAGAGTGTGTGTTCTATTGTGGATTCTTGCAGATACATACTTACAGAATGTATCTGATCTGTGAAAAATGTGAAAACCATGTTGTCCAGAGGCATAAAAACCTGTTTGAATTTTCATTAAGGAGATTGATTTCTAATGTACCATGCTTCTAGGAGACTTTAAAGGAGAAAGAATGTGAGAACTTCTGAATGTGACTCTGTGGACAGGCACTCATTAGGGGCTGCCTGCCTCATTGGTGAGCCCTGAGAACCTACCTGCCAGAGTCTCACACCTCACTGAACTTGGACTCCCAGGCAGTCACACCAATCATTTTCTGCCTCACTCCCCCTCCTGCTTGATAGAGCTCTCTCTCCTTGGATTTGCCAGGGAGGCCATATAGCCTCACTTACATACATTATTGATGTGATGAAGACAAACAATGCGGTCCTTTGGGACTATTTTTTTTCTCTAAATGAGGTTGAAAATTTGTATTTATTACCAGTTAATTTGTACATTAATTAACTAAGTACATTAATTCAGCCTGTACTATGTTCATGATCTGCAGTTGGTTGAATCCCCAGAAGCTGAAACCCGGGGAACCCGAGGACTGAAGGGAGGGATTTCAACATCCTCTGTATTTTTGTAAGGGGGTGTTTGTCCTGGAGCCAGTTCCCTGGGGATACTGAGAGATGATTGTATTAGGAATATCTGCTGTAAGACTGCTACACTTTACTTCCTACCCTTTGTTTCCTCATTGGATTTTGACCGTAGAAAATCCTTGATGCGAGTTCACTAACAGCTTGTGAATTGCTGCAACTGTGTACTCAAAACTGAGTTTTGAACCATCAATTGCAGCTGATTTTTCTTTACCTTTTTTCTAGTTCCAAACCAACCCTTCTCTCCTCTCCTGTCACCTGTTTGTCTTTCTAGGTGCCTGATTCCTATGTTACAGCACTGCAACTAGTTGACCTTTCACTTCATTTCCATTATTCAAATGCAACAGAATTACCATTTACAAAAGTAAGTTGACTAATGTGTGTTTTGGACATTGACAACTAGATGTATATGTTGTTTTTTTAAAAAAAGAAGAAAAATAAGATGTGGAGAGGTTAAATTCCTCACATTCTTAGTGTAGCAATTTAAATAAAAGTCACACATATTTATTTCCCTATTCATTTTCCACCATCATTTCAAGGTATGCCAAATAATTTTCATTTTGCAAGACCGCCAAGGCCAAGCCATTCTCAGGATGCATTTGCCAGGCTGAAATCAATAGCAACCCAAGGAACAGCTAATTGCACATGTTCATGAGGTACAAGTTAGAAAGGAAGGTAGATTCTATAAAGTAAGTGGTTGCATGCCAAGAGGTGGAGCCATAGAGTTGGTGCCAAAGCATGTTAACCATTTTCTAAAAATGGCTAATAAAAATCATTTATATTGAGTGCAAAGTACTATATAAATTAGGGGAAATCTTCAATTTAGAAGCCCTCAAAGTTTAAACAAAATTTTAAAGGTAAAAAAAACTATTCTATCCATAATTAGATTAGTATTTCCATTTTATTTACACAGTTGGCACATTCTTGTGTATGCCTCCTTACAAATTATCCAATTCATATCAATGTTCTTTTTTTAAATTTCTATTTATTTTTTTGAATATTCTCAGTTGAGTTTAAGGGAGAGCTTTAACTGAAGACATCAGTGCTTGCAAATAACTTTTAAGTAATGTTTGCAACAGTACAACAGAATGACTAGATGAAATTTGGGAAAAATAAAAAGAAGTTTAATGGTAGGTGGGAAAGTACTGAAGCCAAGGAAGAAAAAGTTGTCTGAGTGAGAAAGCAAACCCAAATTAAGAGAGTCCTGGTAACAGGATAAAAAGGTGATGATATAATGTACGTGACAGATTTTTCTAATCACATGAAAACAAACCACTCAGAGCCCACAGAGAAACACTGTGCCATTAATTTTGCTCTGCTGTCTTGCACACTAACAGTTCCTGTCTTAATTAAATGTGCTCCCAGAACATATGTTTTATTGTCTGAGCTGGGCCATTAGATTTGATATACAGTACTTGTGACTCTTGTCATCTGGGATGGGAAATCCTTCTTGCAGGAGTCTTCCCTGAGTATAGCATAGCAAAGTATCATATTTTATTGGCAATAAACAGCAGGTGTAAATATAGAAACCAACAACATTGAAACCATTCCTTTGAACTTTGTATGCTTAAAGATATGGTGGAAAAGAAATATATGTGTAGAAAATAATACGTTTAAGTTCACCCATCCTTACATTAATGCAGTAGTCTTTTTATTCTCTGGAAAAGTTGTATAGTTTTTTTAAATTGAAAATTTTATTAATTATTATGAAATCAGATACTGTCATCTAATGACTACTTTTATTATTAAATTAATTTCAATTAGTTTGTCAGATAAACTGCCTCCTTCTATTTTTTCTGTATGGAATAAGGTATTGCTCAAGTAATCTTTGTCAAGAAAGGAGAAGAATGTGTGAAAGAGGAAAGATTCTTAGTTTTTTATACTGTCTGAATAAGTGGCTTAACTGGATAAAGGAAGTTATTTAGGACTGATTTAATGCTTGGAAATTTGAATTGGTTCCACTCTAAAACAGAAAGTGTCCTTTAAGGTGAAATTACAAAATATTAGTGAAACGTATTTTATTTTCTAGAATCTCTGTGTTCTACCTCATAGAAATCTCTGGCTTTTAAAGGAACTAAAGGAAAACATGACAGCAATGGTAAAAGAAAATTTCAATTGTTGTTAACCTAGTCTAAAACTTGAGGGTCTTCCATTCCTAATTCTCAATGACCCTGAGTTGGAACAGGGTCCTTTGTTTCATAGAAGTCCTTATAGTTCAGCATCTCAGCTTAGTTTTTTTCAGTTCTAAGGTTAAAAGAGGATGAACATGGCAGCATGTCTCTAGCATCTATGCTGTGCTCTGCCCACAAGCAGATGTAAGCACTCTTGATCCTGAAACACTTTTTAAGCTGGAGTTGAAATTGTTTGTTGAAAATACAAAGTATTATAAGAGTTTGTGTTTATATCCTCATTAAAATTAGACATGAAACCCTTTACTATTGTAATTCTGTTGCCAGTCCTTAGATTCTTAATTGTTGCAGAATAATATGGAGAACAGGATCTTATATTTGTAGGGATAAAGGTGCCCAATTATGTAGTGCTTAAAGGTTAAAAGTAGGGTCCAAAAATAAATAAGTAAATATACACTGAAACAGGAGGTTAAATATATACCATCAACTAAGAAGGTCTGAATATAGATTTTAAAAGGCCACATTTTTTTTTTCCTCTCTCTAGTTTCTATTTATTTATTTATTTATTATTTTTGGCTGTGTTGGGTCTTCGTTTCTGCGCGAGGGCTTTCTCTAGTTGTGGCGAGTGGGGACCACTCTTCACTGCGGTGTGTGGGCCTCTCACTGTCACGGCCTCTCCTGTTGTGGAGCACAGGCTCCAGACGTGCAGGCTCAGTAATTGTGGCTCACGGGCCCAGTTGCTCCGTGGCATGTGGGATCTTCCCAGACCAGGGTTCGAACCCATGTCCCCTGCTTTGGCAGGCAGATTCTCAACCACTGCACCACCAGGGAAGCCCCAAGGCCACATTTTTAATATTGTTTACACACTTCAAGCAGATGGAGGACTGTAGATTAAAGGTGATGGGATTTGAAAATCTTTGGTCTTAAATTTTCTTGGCAGAAGGATAGTCTTTGAAACAGTAATAAGACTGCAAGAATGCATAAGCAATGCTCTCAGGATATTATCTTCTCTTACCCAAGGACACATGCACATTTTATGAGAAAAACTCTGGTGACAACTAAGGTTTCAATTCTTTGAAATATTCTTCTCTATATCATTCACTGCTTTTGTCATGAAATTAATACAAATGTACTATATCACATTATAAAATGTAGATGAGGGGAAAAATAAAAACCACAAGGCTTTCTCATGTTCAAAGACTGTTTTTGTTTGTTTTTACTACTCTTTGTCAATTTCTCTGCTCTTTACTTTTGGACTTTCTATTCCATGAATATGGCACCTTTCCTAGCTTTTTACTCTCTGCCTGTTATCTTTATCATTTCCTATTAATGTTGCCAGTCTTTCTTGCTGGAATTAATATGTTTAGACATTCTTTTCAAGGCCATAAATTGGTTTTCTACACATTTTATTTGTTGCACATTATTTGCATTATTTCATGTTTAAAATTCTTCCAATCATATTTTCATATCAGAGCACATATTTCCAATCTTACTCTTTCTGAAGTTAATAAATCCAAAGTCTTCTCAAATCTCCCTGAGAATGACAGTTTTCTAGTGGTCCTTCCAGCAAATCTATTGCTTTGAAATATATCTGCTTTTCTTCCCCAGATATTTTCTCTTTAGAATTACTAAATCTCTTTATATGACTTGTGCTATTTTTTCTCTTTGATTGTCTCTCAATATGATAGTCTATAGACTATCATAGTTTGGAAGCTAAGGGGAATTCTACATATGTATAACTCTCTATTCTAATTTCACAGTCATGTAAAAAAGAAGGGAAAAGCTTAGCTCTTCTGAAGTGTTATTTTTCTAGCACTGAAGTCCTATTGCTTCTATCAGCAGAGTTCAGTAGAACTGTAGATGAAGGCAACTGCGGCAGACAGTCTTATCTGTGGACCAGTTTCTCTTCTTTGTAATTCATGTCTGGCTCTATGTTTCCTTCTCTACCCAGCATAACTATTCTCATCAGAAACTGGTGTTATTTTTGTTCTTGGGTAAGTGTGGTGAACACTTTGATGTGCTCCCAAGTCTCATTTCAAGGAAGGACCTGTAGCCTGTTTGTTGGGGGTATTGTCAGAAAGCAGCCTTCATGTATCAGCTCATTCAGGAAGTGACTTAATTGTAGAAAGCCACATTGTCCAAAGTCACAACCCTTCCCAGGATGATCCACATGCAGTGACCAATTGATGTAAGGTCATAAAGGCCTGGACATTTTGGCTCACTTCAGGACAACTCAGAAGGACAATTTATATCCAGGCCTTCCCACTGAGTTGGCCAAACCTATAACTGGACCTTCATAACAACTTAACTTCTCCCAATGCTACACTGTTGTTCTTTTCCTCCTTTCCAAGGGCATTTCATAATAAAGATCCTAAATATTAAGCTCTGTTCCTGAATCTGCTTCCAGAGGAACCCACCCTGCAACAGTTAGTTATGTGAAATGACCACAGGTATTTTAACTATGTGTGAATGCACAAACCTAGTGAATTTATGGGAAATACATTCAGTATCTAGATCTAGTCGCAGCTGATTGTCCAAATTCTTCCTTACAATTTCACACTTTGCTTCTAAAGCTAGCAGTTGGCAATGAAAATCCTTTAACAGTTTTGTCCCTTTGTTTTCCCTCTGGGCTCTTATTTTACACATTGTGAACAATGAATTGTTTGGCCCTTCCCTAAATCCAGCTTCTCCTTTATATCTTGCAGAAATTCTGAAAAGCTTCTGGCTTGTGGATGATAAAATTGTCCTAGAATCTTATAGTTTTATAGTTTGCTTTCTCTGTTTTTCTTTACCACTGATTATTTTCATTGAAGTTTTTGAGAGAAGGGGAAAGCTATAAGCATGAGCTCAGATCACCCATCTCTAAGCAAATGCCACCGACATATTCTTGGTATAAAAATTTATATGTCTTTTTCCACCACAGAGAGCACTGGAATTCCCTGAAACAAAAATGAATAAATATCACAGTGTTTTTCCTATACATGCTAATGCTATTTAAAGGTTAAATTAAGATATAATTATTATATTAAAATCATTTTAATTGTAAAGATATACTAGTTCAAATAAGAGAACTGACAAAAATGTTCTAATTAAGGTTGCTTTACTCAGAATAGTTACAATTGGAATTAGAAGAAGCATAGATTTAAAAATCATCCAGTCTGGATTTGAATCCCCATCATTCCTATATTTGCCTCATTATTAGTGGTGTTGGTGTCGGTGCTAATATTGTTTGAGTGTGGGGACAGAGAACTCAAATATAAGGAAAATGTAATTATTTGATGCAATATGATTTCCTGAACTAAAAGCTTAGATTCATACTATGGCTTTGTCACAAGAGGAGTGGGACCTTAAGAAATATTTTTAATAGCCCTTTCATTGAGTTTTCTTATTTATAAGTACAAATAAAAAAATGGTATATTACAATGGTTAGAGACTATGTGTTATAAGAATCAGATTAGAGTATATATATAAAACTGTCTTACAAACATGTTAATATTGTAAACATGTAAGATATCATCACTGCCATTCCCTTCTTCAATCCATCTTTATCAATATCCTTTCCCAAAGTTTATGAAAGGTTCTCACCATGGGGTTCAGGGGTCAAGGACCATCTTTGTTATTATACTAAAACTGCTTTGCTTGACTGATTTATTAAGGACAAACATCTAGAATGTGATATAATTAACCTTTGAATTCAAAAATTAATTATTAATTTACTTAGGGCATTAAAATAAAAAGTGGATATTACCTTTTATACTTATCAATAGAACTATCAACTTTTTCTTTAATTAGTGAAGCTTTGAGAGGCACGCAGAGACTGTCTGTGTGTGTGTGAAGATGGTGACAAGAAGCAACAAAAAGCAAACTGGCTCATTAGGGTTTTTGATCTAGTCTAGTCCTTGGACTAAACATCCCAGGAAACCATGGAAACAGGAACAAGAACTCAGACACAGGGTACAACATAGAGGATTTTCATCTAAAAAGTCTTGTCAAAAATTTGTGGTGAAAAAGTGCAAAACAATTTGATGCTGTAAATGTTCTCATACATTTCAGGGGTATTAATTCTAAAAGTTCAGATCACTGAGGAAGACCTCTAGCAATCATTTTCTAGAACTATCAAGCCTGTGGCTAAACTATAAAACCTGCTGTCTTTAGTGTGGAGTACATTTCTTACTTGTGATTTTGTATATACTTCAATGTGTTGTCAACTGCAGATTTTTCAGTCTATTTCAGCTCTGGCTCTAGCACAGATAGTAAATATGAACTCTAGAGATGAATGTAATTAGCAAAGAGTAGAACTGTGATTTAGATAAGAGACTTTGGAGTTGAAGGCCTGGGTTTGTATCCTCTCCGTTACCTACATGAAATGCAACTTGTTTCTGTTTACACAGCTGTTGAGTGCCGATACATACAACCTCAGAGCCATTGTGTCCTCATATAAACATAATATTAACCATTAGATGAGATATATAATAGTCAAAAAAAAGATGTATAACGATAATAACATTAGGAGCCTCTAACAAATGTCAAATGAGTTTGGCAACCCACTTCAGAAAATAAAATTTTATTTATTCATTCATTTTGCTATATTAATTCTTTTTACATTGAATTGCTACTTATATCCTTGTAGTTCTCATATTTGTTGTGGTTACTTTCAAGGCACTAACTTCTAAATTTTATACATATATATGTAAAGGCCTTCAAAAGTAATACTGAAAAAAAAATCAAAGAATATTCACAACAGTAGACTTCACCATAATCAACTGTTTACTGAGAATTTTCAGAAGTGAAGATTAATCAGAATGTGTTGTTGTAATGAGAAACTATAGCATTTATTTTCTAGATCAAGTTCTGCCATAACCCATTTTATTGTATATATGTGGTGCTGTCACTGACCACATTGATATCTAATCCATACATTGCAGGGATTTTGTAATCCCAGAAGACCCTTCTGACTAGGATGGAGAACTCCTCACTGATGACTGTGTACCCTGGCTATGATGAAGACAGAAGTAAGCATGTGCCATTGGACATAATGAATGCCCCTCATAGGAAGAATGCTCTATCTGTCTGAAAAGGGACACATGGGCCGGCCTCATGCAAAGAAAGCTCTGACGTCCTTTAGCACTAATTAAGACTTTGACTAGTGATGTAAGCCCTGCACATTGGCCAGTGTTTGCCAGGACACTGGTTCTGTAGGAGATGTGGGACTGTTACAGATCCAGGGTTTTGAAAATTTGGATGGAATGTTTTTACCAGTCCATTTTTATTCAGATTTTTGTTTCACTTATAATTTTCAGTCAGCATAATTTCAGGATTTCTATCTGTAGTACCTTTCAAATAAATGTTATTGATGCTTCTGAAAGTTTTGAATGTTAAGGGTCTCACTCCCTTTCTGTAGAACTAAACTTTTACTGTTATTGATTTCATCTTTAAATGGGAATACATTACAATACATTTAGTGCATCTATACTCAGGTTTACATTGTAACCTGAGCATAGATACAGTAAATAAAGAACATATGCTCATTTAATTCACTTTGTGATTGATTATTTATATGATGAGAAAGATATTCTCATGAGTTTTCTTCACCTAAAAGACATTTAGTATTTGACATGTTATTAGGGCTCTGTTATAGTAAGACTTCAGTACACTTTTCCTTTAGAAATGATATTTTCAAATGTACAAAGACGAGTGTACAAATAAGAATATAAGAACTAAAATTCTAAAAGGAAAATAACTGAAAATAAAAGGAAAAAAATCACTATACTTGTGAGTTACAAGAAATTTGACATATTTAGTCATGTGTAAATTGAAGCATTAAGTCCAAGTTTTTGGTGTCCCTTAGTAGGAGAACAAATTCCATATTTAGCACAAATATATTTAACATATTTTAAAATAACAAATGTCTCCTGAACCTTGAACTTCTTGTGGTCAATGTAAAGCTAATGAAAAGTATTTTTCTAATGGAAAAAATGTGCATGAAAATATTGGACAAAGTCATCAGTCTAAAAACAATTGTTTTAAGCTGGGCACTTCAAGCTGTAAGCCACCTGCTAGCACACCTTTTGCATGTCTTTATCATAAACAAGCCATGACAATATAAGATCTAAATTCCTTATAAATTTTATTTGGTCAACTTTGAAGTGCTAGCTTTAAAAAAAGGTGTTAATTTTTATCTTTACTCTCTCTTGATCCTAGACATTTATGGATTTTTACTCAAAATAGATAGGTATGGTATATTTTATATTTATATTTAATAGAATTTTGTCTAGTGCTATTAAATCTTTGCTGTTTTCAATGTTAGCTACCAAGACAGAGTATATAACATTGATTTTTGGACTTGGCAGGTATAGCTCATTTTTTAAATCTCTTCTTATTGTTTCAAATAATAAGTGGTTTATAATTCCTCAAATATACATGAGGAAAGCAAAACAAAACAAAGTGTAACCACATACTTTTAATCCCATCTAACTGTGGTAACCCAAGCCTCAAGTAACAGGATGACATTTAATGACAGAGTGGTAATATTGTGAGGAGGTAATTATCACTGTGCCAGTTTTTTTCATGGTATATACCCAGTACCAGGGTGCATGCATATCCGTGCAGAGAAATAGTTTGTTTCACTTGACATCTAAATCTAAATTAGTATGTCTTAACTACACGACAGAACTGAGGTTTGTGACACTAAAACCAAAAAATCATTGGTTCATTAGCGTACTCATCGATGAAGTGTAATGTCATCATCCCCAATTTTCCCTTAGTAAAAGTTAATTTCACACTAAGTGTACTTGATGTTTATCTCGGTTACTACTGAGCTGGCTGGTCTCTGTCTTAGATATTTGCCAAGCTGCCAACACTAGCTTAGCTCCATTTCTAAACAAATAAAACCCAACACAGACATAATTTATACTCAAAATGCTTATTTTACCATTGGCTCTGCTCAATAACTTGAAGTACATTCTCTGTGAAGCTGCAGGATTCACTCCAGGCAAAGGAACATCAGGTAATAGTGGCTTAATGTTTATACTCATCTGCATTTTATCCCTCTTCCTCCTCCTCCACCTCCTACTCCACTTCCTCCACATCCTCTTTCTTCTTCTAATTTCTCTTTACCTTTCCTTCTCTTTTTCTTAAAATTCTTCTTCTGGGTCCTTCAGGGATGTTTCCTCCTAAGTATTTACTAGTCAGTTATATTCACAGAAAATTTATTGAGAAGTGGGAGGCTTTTAGATCCTACCTTTGGAAACATGACTCTATCAATTCCTCCCCCATGCTCTCACCACTGACATCCTCTTGAGAGTGTGCAGTCCAGATTAGGCTGAGAAATTTACATTTGGCCTTTCTCTAGCTTCCCATGCAATATACCACTCTTTTAAAATAAATTATGTTCTGACAGTGCACTACATATTATGAACCACGATTTTGGTTCAGTTAAGATCCCAAACCTAGGTATTTATATTACTGAGCAAAAGACAAGCTAACTCCATCAGATTAGTTTTATGTATTTAACATACCAGATTGTCACGGCCAATTAGCGATGGAAATACTGGTGTTAAAAGAGTTGGGATTTCCAGAGAGTTGATGTTTCATTCCAGTTTTGATACCCACAAGGGAAGTGATCTTGTTTAGTTTAACTTCTCTGAATCTTAATTACTTTGTCAGTAAAATGAGTAGAATGGGAATAACACTAATAACTACCCCATAGGTTGCTGTGATGATTAAATACCTATAAAATATTTACTTGCAGCTTTGTTTAGCACACATTTATGTATTACACTTTGCCCCTTTGTGTGATACATAGGGAAATAAAATAATAAAAGATAAATTAAACACAAATATTATATGTTATAGTATAGTGCCTGGCACCCAAAATAATAACTGTTATTATTTTACTCTGGAAATCTCCTCAACACTTTCCACGTTTTACAGATGATGATCAAAAAGAAAAAAAAACAAAACAAAACAAATAAATAACTCTCCTTCTGTCACAGCCTTAAGTAATCCAAATAATGACTGGAAGACTAATAACTTTTCACCAGCCTTGAGGAAAGGATATTGACCTCTGGAAAACCTGAAAAATTGAATGATGCCCACTTGCTAATAAAGTTGGATTTACACCAAGTGAATAATACATTCAATTATACTCATGTTTTTGTGAAATTCAATAAGTCTTTCCCTCTAACTAATCTTCCTAGTAATAAATCCATTACAAAGCACTGATACTCATTAAAAACAGCTCTGACAAATAACTCACGTTCTTGGCCTTAAGCCACACTTCAAACTTCTGTGTTCTTTTCCACAGTCTTTGGATAATAAACATGGATTAACTCATATATCATGAACTGAAAGTTGCACTGAGCAATATTTTGGGGCATAGAATACAAGTCACTCAAGAGAAAAAAAATAAATTAATTTTCATTGGTAATTTTATGCATCTCTTTCTCTCTCTTACCCATCACACACACACATACACACACACACATACACACTCCTGAATATGAAGAAACAAAGGTCTCTTTTTCTTACCTTTGTAACAATCCAGTTATTTGTGATGTTCCTAAATTTATACCTTTCATGGTAGAGATTCAGATTAAAGAACAATGAGGTAGGCATATATGAGGAAGCCAGAGAGTGATTTAAGGAGAAATTAATTGTGAACACACCATGTGGGTCTGAAACATAAGGTGAATGGAAAGGCTTCTCCACTTATTTCCAGAACAAATGCAAATTGAAGACTTCTGGATGAAAGCATCTGAGCCTTGTTTCTCATTTTTTTCATTCTCATTTGTTAAGTAGAGGCAATTATCTTAATTAAATTAGAAAATAGTGTGCATTTTCTCACATATCCAATATATGACACTTAAAAAAACTGATGGGGATAGAATAAGGCATATTATAGAGATTCTGGTAACTACCTTTTCTGAAGGAAGGTGATTAGTAGATTCAAGGAACTTATAGAGAAAGAATACAAAGATAGATATATCCTAATAAATAAGAACCTCCAATATGTGATATTAGAACTTTTTTGGAGGAAGACTATGTGATAGGTACATCTCTGTTACTACTTATGTTATTGCTATTTGAAGTGTAACCTTAACATTTCAGGATGTTTGAAATCGTTGATGACCCACCATTCTGGGTTGCTAATAGTTGCTTTCCTTAACCAAGGCCTTATCCCAAAGGAGAAACAATTGCGTTTCACTTAGCAGTAGAGAGTGACAATTCTGTGAAAGGCCTTATGGTCATGCCATGCAGGCAGTCATTTACTTAAAATATACAAGGCTCCATGGTGCTGCCAATCAGGTTTATACA
Organism: Balaenoptera musculus; assembly: GCF_009873245.2. NCBI lineage: Eukaryota > Metazoa > Chordata > Mammalia > Artiodactyla > Balaenopteridae > Balaenoptera > Balaenoptera musculus. The sequence goes on from NC_045797.1 coordinate 23,243,355, forward strand.
GAGATTTCCTGGAAACTTTGTGTAACTAGGATTATGATATCTGCGGAGAACACTTTATTCTTCATTTTATTTAAGATGATGTTTGGCAAGGTTTGATTCTTGCCACAAAGGAATAACTGCAGCACTTTATTGAGGCATGTCAGTGAAGCCAGAAACCCAAGTTAGGCCAAGCAGGCTTTGGGTCAGACAACGTCTATCAAAAATAGTAAAAGTTTGGAGAACCAGCTTGAAATATGAAGAAAACTTAGGCTAAATAAAACAAGAGGGCTCATGTCCACTCACCCAAAGGGGCCCTTTGTGCATATACTTCACATAGTTCTGCACTGTCCCAGACCTAATCAGTTTCTTCTTCCTTGCAGGAGTTGCCTAGTCATTTAAGACACCTACCTCTGCATTATTAGCATTTGTTTGTACAGAGGATATAAAAGGGTTTTGCTTTCCTCACACTTACCCACAAGAGTGCTTAGTATCAGCATTTAGTGAAAATCTTGTTTACTCATTATGTGAGACCACTGGATGATCAAGAGATAAGTCAGTCTTATAGGTTATGGAGGGGAGTGAACTGCTGTTTTTTTCACTACTTGCTTTATCCCCTAGGTTAAATCAATGTTCTCAGGCCATGGCTATGCGGCTAGATCCCTGAAAACACGCCTTGGGAATAAAAAGCCCAAGAAAACAAAGGAGATACAAAGACAGAAATATGTTTTCTTTGATTGGGAGCATCTGTCTGCAAGGACAAAGTGGAAAATCAAACATGGCACAAACAATATGAAAAATATCTTTTTCAGTACAATTTTCAAGTATAAAAATTTAGGCATGATTCTCCTTTCTCCTTATAATACACGATGGAATTGTTCTTTTGACTATAAGAAAGAAGCAAAAGGTTGGATAGGTTTTATATAGTGCTACAAAATGGGACTTCATGGAGTGATTAATCTACTAAGGTACCATGCTTGTTGTGAGATTTAGTCTTAAATTTGAGGACACACTGCTTAGCATGTGTTTGTAACTTACAGCATTTCATATTTGGTGTGCTTTCATGGTTATCTTATACTTCTAAACCCAGATGTCAAACTTTTGGTGAAGAAAACATCCAAAACTTATTAATTGCTTACAATGGGTATTTATTATGTACATGTGTTTTTGGTTTTGGGGATTTTCCCTCTGAAATAATTCATTTGTATTAGCCCAAAAGTTGGCAGTTTAAAACAACAAACACTTATTGTCTCACATAGTTTCTGAGGCTTAGAAATCTGGAGGTAACTTAGCTGTGTGGTTCTGGCTCAGGGTCTCTTCTGAGATTGTAGTCAAACTTTCCATCAAGGCTACTATCATCTCTTATGACTAAACTGAGGTTGGAAGATTGGCTCCAAGATCATTCATGTGCTTTTTTGTAGGAGACTTCTGTTCTTGCTACCTGGGCTTTTCTATATGGTTGCTTATAACATTACTTCCCACAGAGCAAATAATTAGAGAGAGAAAGAATGATCAAAATGGAAGCTTCAGTCATTTATAACCTTATCTCAAATATGACCTACAACCATTTTTATGTTCTATTGGTCTCACAAACCAATTCTTGTATAATGTGGAAGGGAGCTACACACTAGGTGAGTATCAAAAGCTGAGTACACTTCGGGCTATCCTGGAGATTAGCTGGAATATAATGTATTAGTTTATTGATTTATATGATTAATGCAATTTAAATTAAGTAATTTTGATTAGTTTACTCACTGAATATTTGTTAAGTGCATGTGATGAGCCATAAAGAACTCATAAGGACAGCATGTAGCAGAAGATTAAAAAAAAAGTGAAAAAAGCTGGGTTGGGTTCAGGATTCTTTGAGATTACTAGAGCTTGGGTGGCCAGGGAAGTCAGACATCTGAGTAATTGACATCTAAACTGTGGAGGAGAGAAGTCAAATAAAAATTTTGGAGAGGAAAGAAATCATGGCATATCATGTAAGTTTTCAGTGTATTTAGAGGATAATAAAAGATTAAGGGGGAAAATGGGGAAAAGATGGATTTGTACATAAAGGAAGTATAGAAACCTTCAGAACACCAGTAGCAGAATCAAAAATAAATTCCAGGACCTCTCACTAATCCTTGGCTTTGCATGTTATAATTACCAGCCAGTGACGCAAACACCTTCCAAGGATTAAATGCCTGATTTTCCTTTTATCATCTTGGTATCCTTCATCTACTTTGTTCTTCCATTTTAGATGTAACTAAATCAACTCCAGGAGGACCCCCTTAATAGCTCCAAATCTTTCTAGGAATGACCTGACAAGACCCCTATGTCATTTCACAATTTCTGTCTACATCCTACATTTTACTTGTAAGATGAGAGAAATCCTTATAAAGTGAGCTTAGAGAATTGATTTCCCATGAAGGGAATCTATCTTTCTTACTTAAATAGCCTCTTTTATAATGGAATCACCATTTTACTTACCTTTGGGGTACCAGATGCAGAACCTTTTCCTTTCATTGCACAAGGAGAAATATGCCATACTAGAAGCAAGGAGAAGATATAATAAACAATACAGAAACCTAGAACAATAATCTGCCCACTTCTATCTCTCAAACCTTTTCCCTGCTTCTCTTCATCATATACCTAGGGTCCCAATATGAAATATCTATAATTATTCCCTCATTAACTTGTCATTGTTAATGATTCTTAAGTGTAATCTTTTGTCTGTCCAATTTTTAGTTTATCTCCCAGAGTACTATTTATTAATGTATTCCTTTATTGGATTATGCCACTTTGAAATAAACAACAATCCAGGCAAGTTAGCTTTACAACATAAAGGTGTTCAAAATAAAAGCAACTGAATGATGTAAACTACTAAGAATTCCATAAATATAGTTTATTTGCTTATATAGAGACTATAATAGTTATTTTACTTCCCTATTGCAGATGAGTAGTTTATTTTTACTCAGCATGTACACACATATGTATATATGTAAATATATAACCCAGAATTTATATGTTTATATATGATCCAGTGTGTATATATATACAAATACACATTTATATACACACATGTATATGTATGTATACACATACATGTGTGTATGTGTGTGCAATCACTACTTGTTTAAGTCACTTGATTCAAAGCTCTGTTACTAGCTTCAAGTGAAATTTCTATTATGCATAATAATTTTTTAAAGCATATAAACTAGAAATGATGATCTCATAGTTTTCGGTGTAAAGGTTTAAAATGTCCATATCTTCATATCTTTCTTAAATCATGCACACACACATTAAGGACACACAAGAATGCATACAGTTCCATTTTATTGGTTATGTAGACAATAAAAAAACATTAAATGTCAAAAAAGGAGGATTCAGGGAATTATACTAACTATGGTAAACTCATTAGTGCAGGACAGTCCTGGTTTACATGTAATTATCAATAACCTCAACCCAAATGATAAAGAAGGTTCAAGGTGAGTGGGGCTTTTAGGATGGAAAATAATACAAGATGAAAAGCAAAGCCTGGTCTACCAAATGTGTGCCAGTCCCCTGTGAGAGGGGATTGAAAGTCAGCTCTTGGGGGGACTGTATTCACATGCTCCTCTCTCTCCAATGGAAACTTTTGTGGACTATCTTTTTCATCTCCATATCATATCATATCATCTAAAATTATAGAAATAGTGTTTATAGAAACTTTAAATGTCATCTTAAGACCAATGGATACTGTTTCACAGATGATATCCAAAATATGGCTTTGTATTCTGAAGGTCAAAACTTATAATACACTCAGTCAGAGCTCCAGCAAATTTTGTGTACCTGTGGCCAAAAATTTTAACAGGAAATCCTACTAAGGTCTTTTCATGATGGCATCAACAATAATTTTGGATCCTTATCAATCAGATTCCCATCTCAATCTGAAGAGTCATTTATTTTTATGGATTTTGGGAGCTTTAAATTGGAAGATAAGAAAGGAGCAGATGACACACCCTTGTTGCTTATTCAAAACATGTCCTGCTCAACCAGGCCCAGAATTATATGCAAGCTACATGTTTCTGCTTGCTGATTCCTATTCCCTTCAGACATATCTGCAAGACATGCTATACAATAGAAATGTTTTTAAAGAATCAGCACAATGTTATGTATTGACCTGAAGAAGATAGATGTCATGAGCTACATCATGGTCAAAAGACAGTACAGTCAGCAGAATATCTTACTGCCGTGTTCCATTGTCTGGAAAACATGATACGTACATCTGTGCTGATGGCCAGAGGAGTACAAAACTCAATCAAAATTATTAACATTCCCTCCAGGAAGCCGGAAATAGAGAGTGACTCCAATGTTGCCAATTTAATCAAAGGTTGACAAGGAGTTACAGAGGTAGCATGGATTATCTGGTGAGGTCTGTAACTTGGACAGGAAAGAGATCTCCATCCTACCTTATTGAAAGCTTTCTTCTAGAAAAAAAATTGGTGAATTAACACTCAATTTTTGTTTTAAAGTTCTGAGCCAGTCCTACTCTGTGCCCAAATTTATGACCAATTTTGTCTCAAAGTAGGGGAATTTAAAACATTACTTTCTTTGTCTTTAATGTCACAGCACAGAGAGAATCATGTCATTCTGATTCTACTTTGACACTGTCCTGAAAGTCTTTAACTTGGCTGTTAGTCTTGTTGCTCTGTACAAGCCCCAGGCACATTCTGTCACTTTGCCCCTTTATTCTTCCTTGTCTTCATGTTTTGGTTCTCTTTATCTTCCACCCCCAGTTCCCTCACATAAAAGACCCTGATTCTAACTTGCCCATTTTTCTTACGGTTAAAGTTCTGCCTCTGAGCTCTAATGCTGTGGCTTCATTTTCCTTGATGTCAGACATCCCTGAGGCTGGGTCTAGACAATCAGGTAAATCACTATTTTACTTGCCAATGGCATTCCTTATCCTTGGCCTCTAATACTCTTTACTTTAGCCCATAGTGGAAATCTTTCCTCACTGCACCAATTTCTAGATCTCCCTTGTTTCCAGGCTTACAGCCTGCAGTGCCACATAGGTGTGATATTTTCTCATTCCGTCCCAAAAATTCTAGGAAGACATACTTAGATTGCTATTACTTATTGTCAAGGCAGAGAGGGTAACAGGTGAAGTCTCGTGCTACTGTTTTAATTGGAATACTGGTGTGGCCTGCCCTGGAAATCACTTGTGGTGCCACTCAACATGCATTAGCATAGCAAATAACTCCTGATGTGAAAACAATATTAAAAACTATATTCTGTGTTAGCAAGAATAGTTTTTTTCATTGTTCCTTTAGAAGGAGAAAGAAAATGAGATGGAATTAGAAGTTTCTAAAAAAAATAAATAAATTTAAACCTCTTTTTCATCCAGATTTCACTCTAAAAATGTGTATTACTTCATCACTGTATTGAATATGATATTCAACATAAAGGATTAGATATTGGATTCATGATCTTATACCATTATGGATACTTTCTGCCTACATATGTTTCTTAATATCACTGTTCCTTCCAAAGTCTTAGTCCCACACAAAATGTGCAGAAACTAATGAACATGGAAGAAATACTGCAGCATTGCCATTCAAGGTTTATACATGATTCAGTTGGGGCTTCCTTTTCTTTTTATTTACCTTAGGCTGCAAGCCAGAAAACAGAAAAAAAAAATTAATTAAATGGAGTTCATCAGGAAAGTTAATTTACTTTACTGTGAGAATATGAAAAGTCTGCCAAAACATGAAGTAAAAAGAGTGAATTATGAATTACATTTCTCCTCCGTCCTTTCCTCCTTCCCACCTCTCTCTCTCTCTCTCTCACTATCTCTCACTCTCCAGGTGGAATTGGGATTGTATATAAGGAGGAAATTTTTTTTCTTTGTTTGCTTATGTTGTTTTTCTCCTCAGCTTGTGCATTTGCTCCCATGACTGGTTCCCACTATGTAAATTAATTTGGATATTCAGTGTTAGAAAAAAGAAAACATTTTTCACATATTTGAATTGATTCTAATTCATTGTTTGTTGTTCTTAACACATTGAGCCATGCCATTAATTTTTATTACAGGGTCTCATCATTTTTCTGACTCTTAGAGTGGACACATATAAATTTGACATGTCTTACATAAATAAAAGCCTTGAGGCAAACTGAGGGACTGCTGAATTACTTGGAGTGATAAAATCACACAAATACTATTTTCAAAATTAATTACTTTTCACTCATCACAGATTGCTGGATTTTCTGAGTTTTGCCTCTCCTTGATATTATTGTCCTTTATTACTTGAGAGAAGCTTTTTACTTGGATGATTTTCTATCATTTATTCAGTTAAGTCTGTGAGCATACTGCTATGGGGAAAAGTACATTCATGGATGATGGATGGCAGAGCTTTAGAATGGAATATTAACATTCGATTGCCCAATATCAGACTTTCTGTGTTACCCATACGCAAATTGCAAGAATGGTGTTTGCCTGTCTGAAATATGTTCTTTCAGATACATATATAGAGAATGAATCCTGCATCATGAAAACTTCCTGTGATGTAAGATACTTAAAAAGGAAACTGAACACAATAACGTATATGAGAACTTATCACACATTGTTATAGTACAAAAAATATTTTTAATGTACTTGGCATGGCACTAAGATTTGTTAACGTGATTCCTTTATAGTATCTGATGTAAATAGTTCCCATTGAACTCAATCATTTCTCTCAGGGAATGTTTGTGCAAGTTGTTGTTTTTTTTAAATTTTTACTGGAGTATAGTTGATTTACAATGTTGTGTTAGTTTCAAGTGTACAGTAAAGTGAATCAGTTATACATATACATATATCCACTCATTTTTAGATTCTTTTCCCATATAGGTCATTACTCTCATAGAGTATTGAGTAGAGTTCCCTGTGCTATAGAGTAGGTTCTTATTAGTTATCTATTTTATATACAGTAGTCTGTATGGTCATTCCCAATCTTATATGTGGAATCTAAAAAAAAAGAGAAGGTACAAGTAAGCTTATTTACAAGACAGAAATAGAGTCACAGGGAATTCCCTGGCAGTCCAGTGGTTAGGACTTGGTGCTTTTATTGCTGTAGGCCAGGTTCAATCCCTGGTAGGGGAAAAAATATCCTGCAAGCCACACAGAGTGGCCAAAAAAAAATTTTGAGTAACAGATATAGAAAATAAACTTATGGTTACCGGGGTGGGGGAGGGGAGGGGAGGGATAAATTGTGCAAGTTCTTTTTATGAAACAGTTAAATCTCTAGTTTTTAATGTGAACTTAGTTAAACAAATATATTTTTATATTTAGTTGTTTATAAAATAATATATACTATATAAGACACATATTTATACATAGACATATAAATATTGTGCATGTCTGTACATTCCAAAACAAAAACTACTCTGTCAACATATTAAGCAATTACTGATAACTATATTGCAATTTTTTGCAAAATTGCATAATTTATCGATTATTAATAAATCAATCTTCTGGAGTATTCCAAAATGTAAATTTTAAATAGATTTATGCTAAATTCTTACATCTGAGGATTTCACGTTAGTAGTGGGAGCCCACCAAAGGGTAGCCTAAATCATTGCTTCCTTCTGTCTTCACCAGAAAGACGGTAACCTGAAACATCATCTCAATTAGTTATAGCAAATGGTAGAAAAGTGCTTGCTTAGCTAATATCATCTACCCAGGGAAAATGGACTAAAATTATCCATCAAATTAAAGAAGAAATCTACATAGTCATTATGAATCCCTAATTGTACAATAAAACTTCTGCTGTTTTTTCTATGGAAATTTGTTTCCATAAGAATAGTCTATTATCTTCTAAACTATTTTATTTTTTTTAATTTCCGTGGCATAAAAATCTTATTTATTTTTAAATAATTCTTGTTCACTTTGTAAAATCAAACTTTACAGAATTTTCCAAAGCAAGCATCTTGGCTTTCAAATTTTTGTGGTGTGTGTTTTTCTAAATGTTAAGCATCAAAAGAAATATATATTTTCTTAACACTTTGTTTTTGCCTTAAATTGAGGATGCACAACACCATGTATCCCCTGAGAGAGGTAATTTATTGTGCTATGTTCTTAATTAGGTGCAGTTCAGTTTCATTTTAAAAATGTTCATATTGATATTAAGATGAGGAGCTGATGATAAAATCATTATATACAGTTTAGTCTTTAAAATTCAGACATTTATTTTCATGTCAAACAAAATTTAGTGTGATACAGCTGTTGGAAACATGAAATGAAATGGTGAGTTGGTAATTTGCCTTTTCACATTCTCCCTGCCCCCATTTCCAAAAAAACTAATTTTTTCACCTAGACATGAGGCTTGACACTAAAACTCTGTCTCTTGTCTTGTTTATCTCTCTTGTCATTATCTTCCAAACAGTGCACCTACACACAAACAACCCACACATAGACACATACAGCTCCTGTGTTTCTTTTTCAAGATCTGCTTCAAAATCATTCTGAACACTTGAGGTTCTGCACTGTAGAACTGTAGACTGCAGTTGAAAGTCAAATCAAATTATATTTTCTCAGACTGTCAGAGAATAAGATGTGTTGATAGAAAAAAAAAAAGTTTCCTTCATTGACACAAATACCATGCATCAGTGAAGTGAATGCAATGTTTGGCTCTATCACAGATGCCAAAGACATTCTTTCAATGTGCAGATTTTGTTTTTCTACCAAGATAAATATTGTCCTTTATCCAAAAAAATATATTTTCCAGCACTCTCAAGTCATTTATCAATGGACTTGTGTCTAAGAAAGTGAGCTTATGAAAGAGAGATGCTTCAATATGGTTTTGAAAATGAAGCATCAGAAGCCTGAAATTACATTATTGGCCTAGAAAATTAATGAAGTATTTGAAAACCTTGTGTACCTCAAGTTTCTGAATGCTTTTAAATGATCCATTTTAATATTCCATTTCATATTTTTGAATTAATATTGGGGAAGAGCTCTGCTTTAAGTAGTTTTGATAACTTTCTTTCTGAAACATTTCTTCATACTTTAATAAAGCATGTCTTGGGGACTTCCCTGGTGGTCCAATGGTTAAGACTTCACCTTCTAATTCAGGGAGTGTGGGTTCAATCCCTGGTCGGGGAGTTAAGTCCCACATGCCTTGCGGACAAAAAACCAAACATAAAACAGAAGAAATATTGTAACGAATTCAATAAAGACCTTAAAAAATTGGTCCACATCAAAAAAAAAATCTTTTTTAAAAAAATAAAGTACATCTTTTGAAATTCTCACCACTATCCTTCATCTCAATTTCTGCTCAAATCCTAAACTGAATTTAACTATAGTGCCACTCCTGTTAACCCACTCTCCATGTGATAATACATCCATGCAGATGATACATTTGCTGCTGGTTGAATATCTATATGCCCCCACACATATTCCAGCCCTCTTGCAACTACCCAAGGCCAATGGGTTATGAGCAGAAGTAATGTGAAACCAATTTGGACTAAAGCTATTTTTCAACGTCTAACACCTCTCTTCCTTTTTGGCAATGACTGTGGAAGCCAGTGTAGAGATGGTATGTTCATAAGATAGAAATATCTTGGATCACCGAATGACCATCTGGAAGCTGTTCTAGAGGTATGCCCAACTAGTAGCAAAATTTCCATGAATAAAGAGTAGGCATTTACTTGTTAAGTAATTGAGATTTGGGGGGTTATACATAAATGTAGGTTACCCTTACTTATGCGAGTCCCAGCTCTTCAGACACAGTAGATCCTAGATAAACCCCAGAATATCTTCATATTTCAGCTCCAGTCTTGATCTGAATAGTAGAAAAGAAGCATAGAAGAGAGGAATAAGTTACCCAGAGCAGTGATATTTAAAATTCTAGAGATCGAATCCAAGCTTCATTTGGAAATTCTGCTACAGAAGCAGATTTACACCATTGGTTACCTCCTTTTACGCACTACTATACATAAAATATATAACCAACAAGGACCTACTGTATAGCACAGGAAACTATACTTGATATTTTGAAGTAACCTATAAGGGAAAAGAATCTGAAAAGAATATATATATCTATATATCTATATCTGAATCACTTTGCTGTACACCTGAAACTAATGCAACATTGTAAATCAACTATACTTCAATAAAAAATTTTAAAAAAGTAAAAAAATAAAGTTACCTAAACAATGTCCCTTGAGTGTATTTTTAGAAAGGAAGCTCCAAGAGACAAGGACTATCTCCTCTTTGCTCTATCTACAGCATCTGCTCCAGTACTTGGAGTAGAGTAGGCAAAGTACACATGACTTACTTACACGAATTAATGGTTACTTCATAGCTATGCCTATGAGCAAATTTCCTAGGACAATGCTTGGGTTGAATTTTCATGTTAGTTGCTCTTAGATCAAAATATTTTAAAAGGGGATTTGATTTTCAAACATCAGGCAAATAGATAAAATTTAAAATTGTACTAATCTTCACTTGCATTACTTGAAACTTTACCAGGTGTCAAGCACTGAGCTAAGGGTGCTTTACATAAAATAATCATGTGCACATCTTACTCAGGAAATCTTGCTTTATGTGTGTTATCCCACTGTAATTATTAATAGGTCCCCTCTTCAAAGTGTCCTGATGAGAACAAAAACTTCTGTGGTTTACCTAGCCTTACGGATTTTCTCATTTGATCTTCAAAGAATCTCTATGCCATTATTATCTGTGTTTGAGAGGTGAGAAAACCAAAGTCTAAAAAGTTGAGTAACTTGTTCCTAGCTCTCATATAATTAATAATAAGTCAGGTAGCATGGCTCAATAACGCATGTTTTTAACCAGTTAACCTTACCACCCTCCGCTTTCCAGGAATATGTCTATTGTGTTCAGTGATGAACATTCACCTAGATTGATTCAGTTTTTCTAGATTCCAAAATTATACTTTGTTAAAAGCTGAAGAGTCTCAGAAATAAATGTGTGTAATGATGACTCAGCAATGTTGCATACTCTATCCATCACTGAAAGATTTTGAGCATTAATAATGAGCAAGCAGGATTGAAAGAAACTATGTGTCTCTGTCAACTCATAAACCACAGCAAACCATGAAAATGGAGTTAGTGACTTACCACTGCACTGACATTATTAATGAGTATACAACTTTCCTTCATGAAGAAAGTAGATACTCTTCCTAGTTTGAGGTTATAATTTTTTCTAGACATTACATCAATATTAGTACTCAGTGTTCCTAAACCAAGCTATAATTTAATAATATTTACAAATAAGACTAACACTTTATTTTTTAAGGATACTTTATCAGTTTTGTTTCTAACCAAGATGACATGAAATGGGCTTCTCTCCCAGTGACAGCATCTCTACAAAACGTGCCCAATTTCTAGCAGTGACAGTCTTTGTTAGAAGGTCTGGCCTTATGTAAATAAATGAGGTCAGTGCGATGAGGAGGAACATTTTCTGAAGACAGCAAATTTATTTTTTGTTGTAATTTCTAAATTATTGAATTTAGAACATGGGAAGTAGTAATTTAGTTGTGAAACTACATTTTAACAATAAAAAATGCTCTGGGTACAACACAGAAATTTTGAACTTCACAATGCTGGAGTTTTGCAGATGGAAATTACCTTCTATAGTGCTAGAGTCACATCTCTTCAAACAACATGCAGTTAGACACAATTAACTCTTGAAGTCTTAAGGCAGTAGTAAGCTCCAGAACCTAGAACAGGTCTTGGCTCCATAATTATTTTTAGAATGTTTGAATAAATTAGACCACTTAAAAGTTTTTTTAAAAAATACATAACAAAAATGTATATTTATACATGTGTGCATACCATTTGTGGATTTCCCATATGACTAAAACTTTTTTAAATTGGATCAGCTGATTTTATTTTTTGCATCAACTTCACTGCATACATTTTGGCTTGGCAGTACTACTTATTTATTTGGTCATTGCTGATATAGAGAAAAAGGTACTTCTCATATATTTGCCATTCCCATAGGAGCAGATGATTTATGGTAAAAAGGGAAAGATGTCACTCCAGGAAAAATTAACATATGAATTTATAATTGAGTATTAGATATAGTGTATAATGTATTTCCTCAATTCTGATGAAGACAAATGGATGCATGTATTATTAAGACATGTAGGAGAAAATATTTAAACAGCTTTTCCAAATTTTACAATGAAAAAGAGTACCCTTTTTGGACTCTATTGAATCACTCTAAAATTGTACATTTTCCAAGTTTTTTTAATCTTAATTTCAATTCCTTAAAATTACACAGATATTTGAAAACATGTCCAGGCAGAGACTTGTACATGGATATTCACAGCAGCATTATTCATGAGAGGAAAAAATCTTCAATGTCCATCAACTGATGGATAGATAAAATGAGCCATATCCATACAATGGAATCTTATTCAGCAGTTAAAAAGAATAAACTATGGATATGTGCTACAGCATGGATGGACTTCGAAACATCATACTCTTGAAAAAAATCCATACATAACAGACCATATATTATTGATTATATTTATATGATATGTCCAGAAAGGGCAAATCTATGAAGAAAGTGGTTGTCTGGGATAGTTGTGTGTGTGTGTGTTAACAGTATAAATGCATGAGGGATTTTACTGGGGTGATGAAAATATGCTAAAAGTGATTTATAGTGATGGTTGCACAACTTGATAAATTTACTAAAATATCATTGATTTTTTCACTTTAAATTAGTCAATTATATGATATATAAAAACCTTCATTTATTTTGAAAACAGAAAAAGATGTTGAGTACATAGGGGAGCAGAAAACAGCATTTATATTTTGTATAAAAACATTTTTAAAAGGAAAAGTGTTCACTGTATAAGAAATAGAGTACAGAATCTCGTTAGGCTTTGGAGGACTGTATTATCAGCCATTGCAATTCTCCTGATACTCTGAACAAAAGTTAGTGCATTATGCTGTGCTACATATAGGTTAAAGGAGATGAAGGATGGTTGACTGTTTTCCTCATGGTTAGAAAGTAAGTGGACAATAATGCTCAGTTTGAAGTATTAATTTAGTAAAAATAACCTTCAAGCTTTTATGATTAGCTCTCCCTGAACTGTAAAAAAAAATATATATGAAATAATTATACATTCAATAAATATTTAGGTTCTTTTTTTATGTTTCTCTACATGGACTACTTTAGTGTTAAATTGGAGTTGATTCTTATACTTCTGCTTTTAGAAATATTAGAGGATAAAGTCAGTGTTCTAGATTGATCAGGTTATACTACCTTAAAAAAAATTTTTAAGTGACATCTTCCAATCTGTCTAATAAATCATATTGTCACTGAATCCTCACTGTGTTATACTTTGGAATCTCAGAGTCCACATATCTATGCCCCTTCATCTCTAGCCAGTAGACATTACCTCAGAAAAAGCATATTACACACCCTATCTGTTTAAATCTTTCATCAGTGATTCTTGAGCATTGTACTTTAAAATCAATATAATGTTTTGTGTAACATTGAAAAACTACAGATTTATCAATTGCAAAAGCCATATAAAAGGGAAAATACTATTTTAACTTCAAGAATGACTTTTCAGTATGATATCTATGCCTAGAATTGTATTCATATATGAAGTCATTTTAAGTAAAAATGGTAATAAAACACCACATATTTTGGCTACTTCCTAATCTATTTATAATCTCCATGGAAACTTGTAGCTTAATTTCTTTCTTGGTCATTCAAGAAAATAGTCCGTTACAAGCTCTATTTGCAAGAAGAACTTAAATAAATAGAATTATACAGTAGTAATCACCAAATATAACATTTACTAAAAATCAGTATTCATATTCTTACATTGCAGACATCTAAATAAGTGATCAGATCTTGAGATTAGTTAGAATATACACTGTTGCCTTAGAAACAGCCTTGGATTCCCCTGGATATCCTTTTCACCTCTTGTTTTCCTCCTCCTGCCTCACATTTTCTAACTTAAACATGTGAGACTAAAGGTCATGGTCCAATGTAGAAAAACTCTCTCAATAGTTCCTTCACTCATGAGCTCATAAAAGCAGCTGTTTCATGCTCCTACATGTCTTGTTCGAATTCTATGTGTTCACAATTTCAGAAACTGAGGCCATATTTATACCCAAAGATAGCATTTATTTTTGATAATATTTCTTCTGAGTACAAAAGCAAATGCTTACTGTAGAAATAATTTTAAAATATAGTCAGGCACAAAAAAGCAATTTGAAAGTACTCACAATTCCATTGCCAGAGATAACTAATTTTAATATTTTGGATGATATGTCTCCAGTAATATTTCAACAAAATTGTATTCAAACTCTATATAATAGTGTAGACCACTTTTGAAAATAATATACCTTTGATACACATCCATGCTTTTAGACAGATGTCTCTCTACAAACACATGATTAGTGATGGTATAATATTTCAATATTTTACAAGTTCCATCTTATTGGGGATCTGATTTCAAAAACTTTCTTGTAGGCAAATATTTGCACATATCCATGACAAAATTATTAGGACAAAACTTATAAATAAGGAATTTCTGGTGCAAAGGATGTAAATCTTAAAGTTTTTTTAATGTATAATAGCAATTTATGTTTGTATCAGCTTAAACTTCCATCCTTATTGGATTCAATGTTATTTGCCATAAGTAATATCTTACAGGACCTAGTTCAGCAAAACTCTGCTGGTAGATTTTGATTTTGATTTGTCTGAAGATGTTATTTTTATTTGATTTGGTTATTTTTTTGGTTTTTACACGATAGTTTGGCTGAGTATAAATTCTAAGTTGCCAGCTATTTTCTCCCAGTATTTTAAGGAGTCAGTACAGTTGTCTTTTCTTTGTAAGTGCTTAGTTGTTTCCCACTGATCAATCGTACCCATCAATTTAGTGCTCGGGAGATTGACTCTGGTGTGACTAGATGTGGAGTTTGCCTTCTTTATGCTATTTCTTTTGTGTGTGGGTGTGATGTCTGCATCTAATTATTCATATCTTTATTCAATTATGAAAAATGTGAAGTCATATCACTTTGCATGTATCTCTCCCTCATTTTCCCTGTTCTCTATTTCTTACACTGCAATTAGATATTATTTTTAATTATTTATATAAATATGTATTTAAATCTCTTTAGTGGCTTGTGCTGTACTGTATGTATTTAAATCTCTTTAGTGGCTTGTGCTGTACTGTGGGTAATTTCTTCACATCTATCTTGCCATTTACTGATTCTGTCTTCAGTTCTTTAGAACATATATTTTGCTTTTTATTTTAGTTATTTTTTCAACTCAAAAATTTCTATTATTTTATTTCTCAGATTTCCCTGGCTTCTTTTTTGTTCTCCTGTTTTGAACCTTCTTTGCTGTCTTTAACAGTTTTATGCATGTTTGTTTATATCCTTTATCTGCTATTCTGCTTATGTGAAGGGAACAGTGGCTAGTTGAGTCCGTCACTCAGCTCTGAGTTGGACTGGGTTAAACTCACCTCTTTCTCAGCTGCCTCACCAAGCTTTCCAGTGAGGACTCCTTGACTATTTGGGGATTATTTTCTTTTCAGTTTTCTTTGATCCTGTGCTTTCTTCTGCACAAATGCTGATAAATCTGTATCTTTAGCTCTTAGCAGTTTTTCACCACCTGATTATATTTTGAGGTTTGTAGGAATATGTTAACATTTAGTTCTGTTGTAGATATTGTGTGTGAGTTTGTGGTTTTGCTATCCTTGTCCCATATGTTTTTAAGGCAGTACTCATAAAAAAACTACCCCACCACTGCCTTCAAATTCCTACAGTTTATTTTTATAGAGGGAAGTAATTTAAGGATTCTGGTAGGAAAGTGGTATGAACTGATTTACATTTTTAAAAGCTCACTCTGCTTGCCACGTGGAGAATGGATTCATGAGGGACAGAAGTGGAAGCAGGGAAGCCTGCAAGGAGGCTTTCATATCAGTACAGGTGAGTGAAAATGTTGACCTGGACCAGGGAGGTAGAGGTGGAGGGAACACTCAGAAGATGATATTGATTTAGAGATAAGTGTGGCAGAATGTGCTGGTGGATTTCTCATGGGGTGAAAGAAAGAAAGGAATCAACAACTTGTAGATTTTGGCCTTGAGCGACTGTAGGAAGGTGATGTTAACTAAGATGAACGCTACTGTAAGAGAAGGTTTGAGTGATAGAAATAAAGGATTTTGTTTTGATCTTGTTAAATTTGAGATCCCTATTAGATATTCAAGTGAAATTGTCAAATGAGCAGTGAATCTTCCAGTCTGGAATTCCAGGGACAGTTAATGGACAGAGAGCTGTCTAATTATCTTCACTCTTTCTCTTATTTGAATCTTATTTTTATCTAAATTCTAGGGGAATTTCTTTAATTAATTAATAGTTGCATTTCCTGCAATTTGTGATTTGCTTTGACTGCCTCCACTGTATTTTTAAAATAGGACAACCTTTCCCTCTGGATCAGTTTTCCCTCACTCAGAGTATTGCCTTGTCATGACTGCCTATTCTGTTGTAATATATATTATGCCCTCCTGAATTATGTTGAGTGTCAATTACAGACACCACAGCGTTTTAGTGTCTCACATTGTAGATCTATTTCTAAATGTTAATACAGAGTTCAAATATTGGTTCCCCTCTTTTTCAACTGATAAATCTAATTCATATGCCCAGTGAACAAATGGTTTCTTATTCTTACAGATGGATGGCTATTTTTTACACTTGAGAATTCTCTTGCAGATTGCATTGAGTTGTTGAATCTTTAATGACATGAGAGGTAGAAAAAGTTTAGATTCCATTTGCTAATTTAAATCTTCAATTGTCTGTGCTAACTTTCTTGTATCTGTGATAACCCTGAAGGACAAAATGCTCCTTTTATTTTCTGTGGTTTAACACAATTTATTTTTATTTTTATTTTTATTTTTGTGATATCTTCCCTTTCCGGATGTCATGACTTCTCTCATTAGCAGCTACTTATGACAGTGGCCTTCACCTCTGATGGTCAGCCTACTGCCCCTGGCCTCAAATGAAACCTGTAGTGAATGAAATGATTCAATTTCTTATCTGTGTGAATTCTTGCACCAACTATAATATTTGGAATTAATGTTGGTGTTAAACTTTGTTCAATACAAATAACACTGTATTTTACTCTTGGATCTACTGTCTACCCTACTGGCAAACTTTTTCAATAAAGGGCTAAATGGTAAATATTTTAGGCTTTTTAGGTCATATGATCTCTGTCACAATTATTCACCTCTATCTTTATAGACAATACATGAATGAATAAATGTGACTGTACAACTTTATTTATAAAAACAGACAACAGATTTCTTTGTCACACCAGCCATAGTTTGCTGACCTCTATTATGTAATATTACAGGAATTCCACTGGAAAGCATTCCCTCTGCATTCAGAGTTTCCTGAGTAAGCCCAAGAACTCCAGAATTTCAAATTATTTTTAACCCTTCCTCCACGCCTTTTCCTGCACCCAAAATATTACCCCAAAAATCTTGATTTAGAGCTAACAGTATTTGCCAACCACCCTTTCCAAGTATTACATTCCTTTGATCATTTGAAAAATAATTTTATATTATAGAAGATTTAACTATGTACTAAGATCCCTATCTTAAAATGTGTTTCACTTGAGTCTAGCCCGAAAAACATATTACATATTTCAAACAAAGGAGGTCTGTTTACCTTGATGTTAGAAGTTTGAAAGATCAGAAAAGAACTCTGAAGTAACCTAGAAATTTATAACTGCCCAAAGCAGCCATCACTTCTAGAACGAGTGAAAAAAGTGGAAATATATGGAATTAACCAAACCTAGGAGCAGCAAAATACATATCCACTAGTGCAGTGCTTTGATTGCTGGTAGAGGGCCGGGCATGGGATGCAACACTTAATAGGTGCTTGGGCTTCTGAGGAAAGAGCAAGGCCTGACTGGTAATTGGGCCACATGGCCAGTGCATGGGAGCCTGCAGCGTGTCTGGTGTACTAATTGCCACGAGGACATGGCAAACCTGGGGTTTGAGGGTTGAAAGAAGCTGCAAGCTCGAGTCAGTTGTCGTCTGCTGCTGGAACAATATAGGTAGTAATTACTAGAAAGCAGGAAGGAAGTCCCTTTACGTGCGCTAAAATCTCTGCTTCGTTCCTGCCATTAGCATCATCTACTAGAATGCCAACAGACTAAGGAAATGTGGGAAATGTAGTTTGCAGAATCACATAAAAAGGAGGTTCTAAAGGAGGCTTTTGGCTATAAGACAATCTAGCACAAACTAGTTTTAGATATATTTGACTCAAGGTTTTAGTAGGCTAACTATGAGGCTTGGGTGTAGGGTAGGGGCATAGTACACATGTCACATTTACAAATATTGCTTATCAGAATTTATACAAAAATCAAAACCTTTACTATTACTCTAACAACTTTGCTTCATTTTTGGGTGTTTTTTTTTAACACCCTTATTGGAATATAATTGTTTTACAATATTGTGTTAGTTTCTGCTGTATAACAATGTGAATCAACTATATGTATACATATATCCCCATAAGCCCTCCCTCTTGAGCCTCCCTTCCACCCTCCTTAACCCACCACTCTAGGTGGTCACAAAGCACCTAACTGATCTCTCTGTACTATGTAGCTGCTTCCCACTAGCTATCTTTTTTACATTTGGTAGTGTATATATGTCAGTGCTACTCTCTGACTTTGTCCCAGCTTACCCTTCCTCCTCCCCGTGTCCTCAAGTCCATTCTCTACATCTGCATCTTTATTCCTGTCCTGCCCCTAGGTTCATCAGAACCTTTTTTTTTTTAGATTCCATATATATGTGTTAGCATATGGTATTTGTTTTTCTCTTTCTGACTTACTTCACTCTGTATGACAGACTCTAGGTCCATTCACCTCACAACAAATAACACAATTTTGTTTCTTTTTATGGCTGAGTAATATTCCATTGTATATATGTGCCACACCTTCTTTATCCATTCATCTGTCAGTGGACACTTAGGTTGCTTCCATGTTCTGGCTATTGTAAATAGTGCTGCAATGGACACTGTGGTACATGTCTCTTTTTGAATTATGGTTTTCTCAGGGTGTATACCCAGTAGTGGGATTGCTGGGTCATATGGTAGTTCTAATTTTTGTTTTTTAAGGAACCGCCATACTGTTTTCCATAGTGGCTGTATCAATTTACATTCCCACCAGCAGTGCAGGAGGATTCCCTTTTCTCCACACCCTCTCCAACATTTATTGTTTCTAGATTTTTTGATGATGGCCATTCTGACTGTGTGAGGTGATACATCATTGTGGTTTTGGTTTGCATTTCTCTAATGATTAGTGATGATTAGCATTCTTTCATCTGTTTGTTGGCAATCTGTATATCTTCTTTGGAGAAATGTCTGTTTAGGTCTTCCACCCATTTTTGGATTGAGTTGTTTGTTTTTTTGATATTGAGCTGCATGATCTGCTTGTATATTTTGGAGATTAATCCTTTGTCAGTTGCTTCGTTTGCAAATATTTTCTCCCATTCTAAGGGTTGTCTTTTCGTCTTGTTTATGGTTTCCTTTGCTGTGCAAAAGCTGTTTCATTAAGTCCCATTTGTTTATTTTTGTTTTTATTTCCATTACTCTAGGAGGGGGGTCAAAAAGGATCTTGCTGTGATTTATGTCATAGACTGGTCTGCCTATGTTTTCCTGTAAGAGTTTTATAGTGTCTGGCCTTACACTTAGGTCTTTAATCCATTTTGAGTTTATTTTTGTTTGTTCATTTAATAAGATAAACAAAAATATCTCCATAGTATCTAATACCCTGTCCATAGTCTCCTTTTCTTGATTACCTCAATGATTTTTTCCCAACATTTTATTTATTTTAAACTAAACCAAACACAGCTGCTCATTGCATTTGAATATTACATCTCTTAAGAGGTTTTAAGAAACTCTGCCTTTCATTTTTTATGATACTTTTCACTGGAGAAGCCAGGCTATGTGTCCTGTAGAATGTTACACATGCTGGATTTGGTTGATTGCTTCCCTGTGGTGAGGTTTGACCTGACCTTCTATCCTTGCTTTTTCTTATAAACTAGTGTTAAAGCTAAAGGTATAATTCAACTCAGCAACATTGCTTTTGCAGCAAGAACACTTCATGTGTGATGCTGTGCATTTTCTGCTACATTACATTAAATTTTACAATATTAGTGACTGGTCATTTAAGATGTCCAGTGTGAAGTTTAGTTCTTAGAAAAGCATGTCGGGGTATTGTGAGTATGATCTGATGAAGTGCTTAATGATATAAAATAAATTCTTAACCCAAGTTAGCATAAATTCCTGAAAAAGTGATGGATACTTCCTCTTTTATCACAGTCAACATTATTAATGTAATGTGTCAAAAAAGTGCAATGAGGCTGAGAAGGAGGTTAATGTGTAAATGTTACAGAAATGACAGAAAATTCATTGCATGTTAGTCAAAGGAACAAGAGGACACCAAAGGATACAAAACAAAACAAAAACAATGAGTAGCTAAAGGAAAGAGAAGAATAATTTTTGGTAAAGGATGATTCAACTGTTTATAGAACAATTATGTTACTTATAAAATACCCATAAGTTATGGTCTTCAGGAAGTTGTACAGCTGCATTTATGTACTGTACATTCATGAAAACATAAGTGACAGTGAATAATATATTAATATTTATTTTAAAAATTATGTTCAGATGAATGTTAAATTTAAATAAATTTTATTATACTAAAATACTTTGAATGTTATCCAGATTCCTTAGCTTTCACTTAATTTTAATATTCAATCCAAACAACTGTTTCTTTAATTTCTTGACTTAAGCAGATATTTATACATGTTGATCTGATTGTTCTCCCTATTGGTTAACATTCATTTTAAATTATTTCTGATATATAAAAAGCATAAAGAACAACATTCATGTGACCAATATACACCTATAAAACATTTTAAGTTCTATTGGAGTCTCCTGGCTAACACTCCCAATTGCATCCAGTTCTCTTTCCTCTGAGGGTATTCATTTAAAGTATATGTAAGTATATATATCCATAGAATATATATGTATCTCCCTAAACCATGTGCAATATTAATACACACATTTTAATATATATGTAAATAAACTCAGAATATATGCATTATTCTCCAACTTTTATGTATAACAATATATTTGTGCAATTCATTCATTTTGACATATATAGGTCTAATTCATTCATTTTCACTGCTATACAATAGATAATCATGAAAATATCACAATTTATTTTTCCTTATGTATAGAGGGACAGTATTTTACCTAATTATTCTGCTATGAGAAATAATACTTCTACTGTAAATATTCTTGTCTGTGTCCCCTGTGCAAAAGTTTTCCTAGATTATACCTAGGAGTTTACATATTTATTAGATATTCCAAATTTTTCCCTAAAATGGTCTTAATCAATTTAAATTACCACCAGAATGTATGAGCTTCCATTGTTCTACCTACTAGCCATCTTTTGACATTATCAGATTTTCATATTATTGTCAACCTAGTAGGTGTGAAATGTTATGTCATTATAGTTTTGTTTTGTTTTGTTTTTTATTGAAGTATAGTTGATTTACAATGTTGTGTTAGCTTTAGGTGTACAGCAAAGTGGTTCAGTTATACTTATATAGATATAGATGTATTCTTTTTAAGATTCTTTTCCCTTAGAGGTTATTACAAAATATTGAATATTGTCCCCTGTGCTATACAGTAGGTCCTTGTTGGTTATCTACTTTATGTATAGATATGTATTTAGATTCACGTATATGTAAATCCCAAACTCCTAATTTATTCCTGTGCCCACTTTCCCTTTGGTAACCATAAGTTTGTTTTCTATATCTGTGGGTCTATTGTCATTGTGGTTTTAATATTAATTTAAAAACATATTTTTAACTTTCTTAATATGTTTAGTTATCTTTTTCTTATTTATGTCTATTCATTATATCATGGTCATTGAATATTATCTGTATGACATGACATTTTAAAATGTGTTCAACACTCCTTTATAGTTTTCCATAAGCTTTATTCCAACTGAAGAAGAATGTGTATTTTTTAATTAAGGGATGCAAAGTTCTATAAATAACTACAAATAAGTTATGATAATCAGATTCTTCAAATTTTTTATTCTTACAATTACTTAAACATCCTATTTTTAACATTGAAATTCTCAAATAATGGTGGATTGGTCAATACCTCATTATAATTCAGATAGTTTTGCCTTATGAATGATTTGTCAATGTCAATAAGTACATAAAATATGAGAATTTTACTATCTTTTAGCTGAGTGGTCACATATATTTTATGTAATAATTCTCCTTATGTGTAGTATGTTTTTAACCTTATTTTTTCTTAATATTACTGTAGCTCTACTAGCTTGCTATTGATTAGTGTTCCCCTGCCATATATTTTCACCTCTGCTTTCAAATATTCTATAATCCTATATTTTAACTGTGTTCTTTATAAATTCTATAATAATATATATGGAAATAAGTTGGCATATAAATTTTATATTTTGAATGAGGCCTTAAAATCACTACTATTAACTGAAGAGTTTAGTCCAATTATCTTAAATTGATAATATCTATTTGGAATTATTTCTGTCACTTAATATAAGCTTTCTTTTTACTCTGACTTTCTGAGCTTTATTTTACATTTAAAAATTCTTCCTCCTTTTGGATAATAATTTATCTAATTTTTCCCAGTAATAGAAATTCTATAGTCTATTTTTTTAGTGTTTGTACTTACTCTCAAACATGCAAACATTTGTATTTGATTTGACAATACTTATATCTATTATCTCTACCCCAGTCTAATTCAGAAAATATACAGTATTTTAGCTTTTATCAATCCCTTCCATTGTATTTGATGTTGTAATTAGGCATTTAACTTCAATTTTGTCTTTTGCCCCATATTCTTATTACAGCTATTTTTATTATTGTTCTGTGCACTCTGTTTTTGTTTATATTTACTCATCTGTTAATCCATATTTTTGCTCACTATTCTTACATCACAATATTTTCTTATAATTTTTTTTTTTTCTTATTCGTGGAGAACACCCTTTTATAGTTCCTGCAAATCTCTTATTGGTAAACTTTCTTTTTTTGACTATGTCATTTTTTTCTCATAACTTTATGATATATGAATGTATTTCAACTCTAAGTTGAGAGGTTCTCATTCAACATTTTGAAGGCAATATTCCTTAACTTCCCCATTCTGCTATTGCCATTGAGAAATCTTCTGATTCTCTAATTTTACATCATTCCTTAATTCTAAAGTTATTTAGTCATTATCTTTTTTACCATTACCTCTCTTCCATTCTCTATGTTATATTCACCTGTGACATCAATTAGATTATCGTTAGACTTCATTTTTCCTCTAACACAGGGCGTATTTCTGGATATTAATTTGCAAGAGACAGTTCATAGGCAGCTAGATTCAGTATGTGCTTTCCCTCACTATCTGGTCCAAAGGCTCTGTAGATGGTTTGTGCTGCTTCTTTCTCTGTCCTGGAGCCAGGTCACTATGACCAACATCCTTACAGCCTGAAGGATCTTCTGAAGCTTCTGCTCCTAAGCCCTTCTGCCACTAAATGATTCAACCCATAATATCAAGTGGTACTAACATCATGCCTGTCACTTCTCCCTCTTGTCTTCACCTCAGGGCTTCCAGTGGCTTCTGAGGTATGAGACTCTGTAGGACCTATTTGATATCTGTACATCTGCAACTGGAAAGTAAATGGACTTAACTCCTTAGGTCATAAACTTTGACAAATAGAAGAAATCCAGTGGGCAAAATCAATTCTCATCTCTTTCTCTTCCTGTTTCAGGCAAGATTAATCATTCACCTTGTCATGAAGTTGTAGCTTGCTCAGCAACCCACTCTATCTCTTATCTCTGCTTCCCTGCTTCACTTCCCATTTTCACTCTCTTATGCTTCCCTAGTATTACACTTCCCAATGAAGTGTTTGCATATGATATTTTGCCTCAGGAAGAAGGAACTGGGCAAAGAAATATATTGACATGCTGTCATATTTCTATTACTTTATTCTCTGCACATATTTTCTAACAGTTCATTAATTCTCTCTCCTTTGTTATTTAACTTAGCACAACTATTGATTTTTAAATTAAATGATTATATATTTCTTTTGTATATATTTTTTCACAGCTGCTCATTCTCTTTTAATAATACTATATGCCTTTCTGTTGTTCTCAGTTCTATCTTTAAACATAGTCATTTTTACATTCTTCATCCAATTATTTTATTATCTTTACCCTATGCTATTGGTGTTTGAGTTCTTTTCTAAATGTTCCTGATAGTTCTTACTCAGTGTGGCTTGTGTCTTCATGTATTTAGTAATTTTAAATGGTGAGCTCAGGTTTCCCAAGATTTAGTTTGTGAGACTTCTATGAAGACTGGTTGAGGATCTGCACATCAGAAGAGTACTGAGGCTTAATTCAGCCAGGCATTCTAGATTACTGTCAACCTGGGAATTTTTTTTTTTTTTTTTTTTTTTAACCTGGGAAATTTTAAGTGAACTTGTTGACTGTCATTTTTCTGGACCAATTGTAAAATCAGATTCCTAACTGCTGAGAGAAGGCTGTGACTGTGAATTTTTATGGGAGAGATTTTTTCCTACCAGACCTTAGGCCAAGATAAGCTAATTAGCTTGTGGGTTTTGCCATTGCCAGCAGGAACTGTTTTTTTAGTTCACTTAGGATGAAAACTTCTGAGAGTTCAATTTCCTCTGTGTGTGTGTGTGTGTGTGTGTGTGTGTATGTGTGTGCCCATCTCCTTGATGCTATTTAGCCTAAGGTCTTTTTTCTGGTCTCCAGAGCCACTATTAAAACCCAAGTTGCCAGCAAACAAGCCTTTTGCTTAATAAGCTCAGCAGCAATGCACTGGTTGCTTTAGTTTTAGTATTAACTTGCCATTCTTATTTCTAACTCCCTTTTCTTTTTAGCCTCTGGTAGTCTATAATATTATATTGTGACTTCAGCTACAATGTTAATAAAAGATTGTAGTTTTACATTTTACCTAGAATGTCTAGGTGTGCTTTGTCAGTTGTTTCTTCAGGTTATTTAGATAACATTGCTGCTAGAGACAGAAGTTAGTTCTCTGACATTTAATTGTGGAGTAAATTCACTGTACTAGGGCTTACCAGGCTTGCACCACGGTTTTTGTTTTTTTTTAAATATTATTATGATGTATGGCCTTTAATATCAACTTCTTAAAAACAAACATCAATAAATGATTTAAAAATTAGAAAAAATGCAACATTTAAGAGGCAACAAAGTATGTTAGTGGAAAACATAAACATTAGAGACAGACCACTTGAGCTTGACTTCTGGCTCCCACACCTCTATAATGTTAGAACTTAGTCCAGCTGCCATTCTCCTTGAGTCACTTTTCTCATCTAAAAAATGGGCACACAAATAACAGTATCTATTTCTTTGGATGGCTGTGATGATTAAATGAATGCATATAGAAAAAGGGTGATGAACAGCTACTGGAATATTAAAATGTTCTATGAATACTTTCTATTATTATTACTGCTTTTTCCTGCCCACCTTCAGTGTAATTCCAAATTACTTAATCTATATGATCTGTCACAGGATTTTTTTGACCTGAATTTAACTCACATGTTTTCCCCCCTTTTCAAAAATTGGCTTACATTATAGGGTAATGACAATAGCATAAAAGAACTTGTTCCTTTTGGCTCTTCATTATCTGCATACATTTTGTGAGGATAAGAACATTCATGCAAACAAGAAATACTTAAAAAATTTAGGAACTGAGAACATTTAGAAACCATTTTAATCTCATATATTTTACATTGGTTAATCAGTTCGTGGTAAGAAGCTGTCTTTAAACAAGCAGAAAATCATTATGTGATATACAAAGTACTGAAAATAGATAAAGAAAATATGGTATCAATTTGAAATAAAAATCATTTGATTGTTCTCTTTAGTTGAACACATTTTTCTTGGTAAAAACTAAAGGAATTTTGTCAGACAGAAAATTGTGTTTCATATAGTATTTGCTGAAAATGAATAAATAGCACATTGGCAATTAGTTTTCCATAGAATGCAAAGGCAGACTACAATTCTTTCTTAATACATAATTCTGTGTTAAAAAGAGAATAGGAAATTATATAAATCTTTAATAATTTCTAGTTAAAGTTAATCTATCTTTTACTGAGAGAATTAGGTAAGACTCAAATCTCCCCCAAAATTTACAAGTAATATCCTTAAAAGAGAAAATATGTTTGTATGTGTGTATATATATATATATATATATATATATATATATATATATATATATGTATTTATGTGAGTGTGTGTGAGGAGAGGGGTGCTTTTTCTTTCAACTCTTCAATGGTTCTTGAGCTATTGTTAGTATATAATACTTTTAGGTAAAGAAATGTCCAAAAATAAAAAACTGACTATGAAAATACTTTCATGTATCACTGAAAAATTTTATGTGATTTGTTAACTATGTATATACGTATATTAAAAATAATAAATGTGATATTAAAGAAAAGATAGTCCCATAAACTATTTCTTCATAAGCTTAAGTACATCTAAAATTCTTAAAATTAGCTCTTTTAACATATAAAAATTTTTTTTCCAACAATAGAAAGGTTTGCTTTTAAAATTATAGTGTTAAATCAGATTAGCTTTAGTTGATATACAGGCATTCATTGTTACACTACAGGCATTCTAAAATTTTACTTATAGAAAAGATAGCTTTGACTTTTACAATAGATATTTTGGAATTAAATTTTATTGTGTATGTGTGGGCATATGTGTGTGTATAGAATTATCATAACCACTATTAAGTATTAAACTCTAGCCTATATTAATGTTCCAGTACTTGTTCTACAGCTCATAATTAAAAAACATACAACTGTAAATTTATACATACATATATCTATAATACTTAATATGTGTTCTCAACTAAGATAAGCTCCTGTATATAATATCAAAATTATTTCTCATGACAATAATAAGTAGTAAGTACTATTATTATTACTATCTATGATTAAACTAGCTGAGGCTTGTTTATATAACTTGAAAATATATCTTGTAAATGGCAAAATCAAAGTCACTCAAGCCCCGGAGCCCATGCTCATAACCATTACTTCTAAGTATACAATAAATGATGTAGGTAATTGGTAAAACACCCACGAAGCAGAAAAATAAACGAAGTAGTTCACCAAAAACAATATCAAGGTAAATTTGGAAATATTAAGTGTAATAATTAGAATTAGGTCGACTGAAATAACCAAATTAAACATAATTAAACCAAATTAAACATAATTAAACGAGAGGCACTTGTTTCTCATATAAAATTCTGAATGCTGCTATGGAAATTATTTTCACAAAGTCCTGGCTATGTGGGCATATTTCAGCTTGCCACCTATCAAGCTTGGTGGTCTTTATCTTCGGGGTTAAGATGGTTGCTAGTAGTTCAGTCATTACATCTCATATCACAGACATCGGAATGTAAAACTAGTTGAAGATGGGCAAAAGACAAAGTTACTTTTCTGCTCATTGGAACTTTCTCATGTACTCTTTTGTTTTTATATCATTCATGAGAAATTAATCACATTTTTATAAAAAAACATTGTTTCCAGTTAAAAATTGGGAAGTTCTAGTACTATGAAAGAAAGAAGGGAGAATTGCTACTGGGATTCAGTCAACACTCAATAACAGAGTGAGTAAGAGGAATATTATAGTTATTGTTCTTTACTAAATATTCATTAAGAAGTAGAAAAGAGAATAGGAACTTATAGACTATCTAATATTTGCCAGGATTAGCTTCCTATGTTATGTGTCTGTTTCATTAGCTTTGACTGTCTTTCTGGCTTTCACTGTTGAAATAAATGGTTGGTGAAATGTGTGGTAGATTTTCTACTTGCTACAACTTTTGTCTATGTGGGCAAACTCTTCGGAGTCTCTTAGGATTTGGTATTTTAAGGAAGTGTAAACACTCCTCCAAACCCCTAGCATGGCATCCTTTGCCCCACAGGGTGGCTAACTGGGTACCTGGGGAACTGGGCCACATCCTTACCTTAATATGTGTTTTTTCATGCACCATGCAATTCCCACCATGCTGCCTTTCATTTTATGGAAAATTAAAGGGCTCGGGATTTTCCAATCAGCTCATAAATAAAATAAGGAATAAATCTGTACATATTTACCAAAATCACAGATGTACAAATATAGCATTTTTATATCAATCAGATAGGTATATTGGTATACTTTAAAAAGTTATAAATTAATAAACAATAATCCTCAGTATATCTGCTGATGTTTTTTCCTTCTTGAGGATGTATAAAGGCTTGGAGTTATTCCAAATATATGAGTCATAACAAGCTGATCTCCTAATAGAACAGAAAATAATTAATTAAAATGACAAAATATTGTTTGTATTGTGTATATAGTATTTGTGACAGGGCATTTGTGTTTCTTCTTTAAGAGCAAATGTGCAACATAGTGTAAGAATGTGTAGTTCTTATAAGAAAAAGATAAACGTTCAAAATAGATTTTTTTCCCTGGTATTAATGTCAGAACTAAAGAGGGGGGTTTTTCATTTTATTTTTCTCTACCTCATATTGATTTTTTTTAAATCAGAGGAGAAATACAAATAGTGCATATATATGTGTTCACATCTGGTTTATCTTTACCATTTCTCAACTTATTAAGCCAACATCAATTTTCTGCACTGACCTATGTACTATGTATGAATCATGCCCTTTTGAATAGGCCATTTTAAAATTAAGCTGTCTTTAAATAAAGTTGTAACATTGTCTTCAACTGAGGAAGCTGTGAAAACTCACTATAAACATTAATTTTAAAAAATATATTTGAATTTAATAACTATTTCTATGACAAGACTCATGAAAAGAAGGAAATCAAGCAAGATAGTAAAGTCTTTGAGTTTGGGCATCTGGGTCCCTCTAAGCATGTGGGCCAATATTAATCACATCATAGGTGTTTGATGAATAAAATTGTAGTAAAAAATTGAATCAACCAAGCAATTGGGAAAAACAAGAATGAGCTGTACCTCAGGCTCAAACTCAAAATGATACATTAATATTCCTGGAATTTAACATGAAGCATAAAAATAAGTAGAAATTAGGACAGAAAAGTCGATGAGAAAAGGCATGCAAGAGAAGAGGTTTTCTTCTGGGGTCTACTTATCTTCCTGAAATATAGCAAGGAGTAAATAAACAACAAAATAAAAATACAAAGAGAGGTATATATAAGTGTAACTAAAGTTAACAACTTCAAATCTTTCTAAGAATATGTGTGCATTGCAAAATAGTGACAGCATTAGGATGGAATTTAGATAACAATTTTCATTTATTTATTTTAAAATAAAAACCAAAAAGCTGACTAAATGTGTCTTTGTAAATTTTCTAATTGATTTGTAGCTGTCACTATTGGAGTATTGCTTCCAGAAGTTGAGTATATCTAATTGGTCTAGGAAGATATTTAGTTGACTCAGCAATCGCCCATGGCAAGAAAGTTGAACAGTTTTTCAGGGTGCAGCATTGTCAGAAAATTAAGTCTAAAACATTTTTTAAAACCTATCCAGAGTACATTTCCAAACTGATAAACTGCTATTGAAATGTAAGATTTGAGAAAAATATATAGAATCCCTAACTTCAAAATGTACCTGGAATTTATTAGGAAAAAAGTCACTTCTCTAGAGTAAAATGTTTGAAAGTGATGAAAGCCTGAATGCTTCTTGCGTGAGTAGCAGGTAGAGATTTTGTCTATATGTGCACACACATGTGTGTTAATTTCTTATATATATATATGTGTGTGTGTATATATATATATATATATATATATATATATATATATATATATATAGTTGTCAGATTTTCAGCTACTATTTTAGGCAGTAGAAATGCATCAGGGCACAAACAAGATCACTTTTCTCATGTGGCTTATTTTCCATGCAAGGGAGAGATAATTTAAAAAAAGAAACATAATTATGAAGTAAATTATAGATTATGACAGAAGATAACAAATGCAATTAATAAAAGAAAAAGTAGAGTAAGATGGTAAGGATCTGCTATATGAGCAGGGTGGGAGTCCTTGAGACATTTCTACTAAAGCAAGGCTTGAAGGAATTAAGGAAGTTACCTACCTTATAGCTGGGGATGTGGACAGAGAGAAGGGCAAACACAAAAGCCCTGAAGCTGGGGAGTGCTCCATTTAACTGTAGAACTTGAAGGAGACAGTTTGGTAAAGAGGAGTGAAATGGGGGCAAAGTAATCATAAAGGAGGCCTGTATAAGCATTGTAAGTACCTTGCAGAAAACAGATGATGATTCAGATCAGGGTCTTAGCTGTATTGGTGGTAAAATCTGTAAGGCTTAAGTTCTGGACATAAATTGAAGGTGGAATTACCATGATTTGTTAAAATGGGCTGTGAGAGAAAGAGAGAAGTCAAGGATGACTTCAAAGTTTTAGGCTTGAACCACTGGAAACATGGCGTTTCCATTAACTGAGATGAAACGGATGCTGGTCAAGTCAATTTGGGCTAGAACATTGATCGTGAGTTCAATTTTGCGCAGGTCAAACTTGAGATGTCTGTTAGACTTCCAAGTAGAGGTGTCAAGAAGCTAAGATACATGCTTCTGGTGTTGCAGAACGATCCAAGAATATATATTTTAGAGTTGTTTACATATAGATGGGGCTAACAGCCAGAGATGGGATATGCACAAGAGAGTGAGTGTAGACTGGGAAAGGTGATCAAGGACTGAAGCCTAGGGCAAAAATCCACAGTTAAGAGGAGATTGGAAAAAAGAGGAAGTTTGGCAAAAGAGATTGAAAACAAGCAACCAGTTATGTAGGGGTAAACAGGAGAAGATAGAATTCTGAAAGTCACCTGCAGAAAGCATTTCGGGGGGAAAGAGTGATTAACCCTTTTAAATACTGCTAATAGGTCAAGTAAAACAAGAAGTGAATATTGAATTCAGTAATGTAGGGTCATTGAAGAAACTGAGGGCAATTTTAAAGTAATCATGGGGGTGAGATCATGATGGGAATGAGTTTAGAAAGACTGGGAATTTTAAAAATGGGAGACGAATATAAATAACTCTTTTGAGGAATTTTGCTGAAAAGAGAGCAAAGAAATATGATAGTTGTTAAAAGTGCATTTGAAAATATATTCTTATGTAAAATGCATATTTAAAATAAAATTAAGTGTAAAATGTGTTTTCATTATAGGAATTAGATGTAACATTCCAAGAAATTTGGAACATAGAGATAACTAGAAAGAAGAAAGTAAAAGAATGGAAATAAAAACCACCATTATTCTATCAATCAGTAAATAAATAGTACTTACCTATCTTTTAATTAATAATTATTAAAATTCATGGCACAGTAAGACAAGGAGTCAGAAAATTTTGTCTTTAACAGAGACCACAGTAGTTTAAGTTTGTAGGTCATACAGTTTTGGCTTTGATTACTCAATTCTGCAGTTGCATGGTGAAAGCAGCCACAGATAATATGTAAATCAATAAGCAGAGCTGTGTTCCCATAAAATCATATTTATAAAAATAAACATTGAGCTCTCTTTGGCCTGCAGGCCATAGTTTGCCAGTCACTATGCAAAACTATCATGGCATTTAAGATTCCAGACCCTAGATTTAACTCCATAAAAAAAAGAGGTGAAATGTTTGATTTGTAAAGTCCAAATCCATTATTCACAGAAAAGACAGTTTTCCTTTTGTCAATGTGTTTCTCTTTATTTATAATGTATTTTAAAGCATTTCCCTGGACAAGTGTTGACGACAATGTGGAGAAAAGGGAATTCTTATGCACTGATGGTGGAAATATAAATTGTTGCAGCCACTATGGAGAACAATATGGAGGTTCTTCAAAAAATTAAAAATAGAACTACTATATGATCCAGCTATCCCACATCTGGGTATATATCCAAAGGAATTAAAATCTGGATCTTGAAAGATATGTGCACCTGCAGCATTATTGACAGTAGCCAAGATATAGAAATAACCTAACTATACATTGAAAGATGAATGAATAAAGAAAATGTATTATATCTATACATTAGAATGTCATTCAGCTTTAAAAAAGAAGGAAATTCTGCCATCTGTGGCAACATAGGTGAGCCCAGAGGACATTATGCTAAGTGAAATAGGCCAGATGAAGAAAGATACTGTGTTATCTCACTTATATGTGGAATCTAAAATAGTCAAACACATAGAAGCGGAGAATGGTGGTGGCCAGGGACTTGGGTGAAGTGGAAATGGGGATGTGGTAGTCAAAGGGTATAAAGTTTCATTATGCAAACTAAATAAGTTCTGGATATCTCCTATACAACATAAGGCCTATGGTTAATAATACTCTATTGCATACTTAAAATTTTCTTGAGTATACATTTTATATTAAGCGATCTTACCACAAAAGAAAAAACAACCAAAAAAAAAAAACCAGGAGGGCTGTAGGTTGAAGGAGACTTTTGAATGTAATAGGTAAGTTTATGGCATTGATTGAGATAATGGTTTCACAACATATACTTATGTCTAAATACATCATATTGTATACATTAAATATCTACAGCTTTTTGTATGTCAATCAGATCTAAATAGAGCAGTTAAATTTTATTTCTCTAACTACAGACAATGTTAACAGAAGTCTGTATGTGTTTTCCATAGCCTTTTGCTTGTTGTACAAGGTTTGCCACTGTAGTATACAGGTATCAGATAATCAAATTTTTGCCAAAGGCCCTAAAGATAAATAGCTCTTCAAAATAATGGCAATTATTCTGTCATATATCATGACAGCTCTTCTATACAAAAGACTTTCTGACTTGCTAAGTTGATAAAATACTGATTAGAAAAAATATTATAAACATAATAAAGAACAAGGCCCTCTCAGACAAGGTTATTATATTATTCTGCTTTGTTGCTATACATATATTCTTCAATAAGAAAAGTTTCTTTCCTTGTTCTTTTTGTTTTAGAAGAAACTGGATGTGAAAAGAAAATACTAATAAAATAAGC
The DNA here is from genome assembly GCF_009873245.2 of Balaenoptera musculus. Lineage (NCBI taxonomy): Eukaryota > Metazoa > Chordata > Mammalia > Artiodactyla > Balaenopteridae > Balaenoptera > Balaenoptera musculus. The sequence goes on from NC_045797.1 coordinate 23,276,367, forward strand.
TTACACTTAGATACAATTCAACACTGCCAATCCCTATTGGATTAGTTTGTGGCAGATAGAGATATAAGATGACAGAATTATTAAAGAAATCTCAGATGGCTCTTGGGGATACATAACAACAACAACAAAAAGTTAATCTCCATGTTGCTTATCGCTTTATAGCAAAAGGTAAAACCATAAAACCACAAGGAAAATCTTGCTTTCAGGCAGTTGAAAGAGTAGCTCAACTACTTCAGAAAGGGAGTGAAATCTGGTTCACTAAAAATATTGGGGAAATGGGATTAGAAAGCTCCAGAGGAAAATGGAAGGAAGCACACAATTTTACTTCTCTCTGTCTTCATTTAAAAATGCAAGGCTACTTTTATTAGAGAGGGCTATGAAGATTAATTATTTGACAAATACTAAGTATTGTGAATTTTCTCCTTATAACTCATTAACCAAAATGCAAGCTCCTTCAATCTTGGTCAACATGCTGTTTCCAGATGCTACTGAGTATATTCTACACATATAAAAACAGACCAAAAGATTGTTTCTTATTCCCGTAAAACATACTTTGGATTTTTATTAGGCTAGTCACTCCCAGTCCTTATAAACTCACAGGAACCGTGTTTATGCTACTGGTAGTCCTTCTGGATCTTGCACACTGGAGTGGTCTCAGCAAGTTCCAAGAGCATGGGCTGTGATTAGGAAATAGAGGTGAGAGACATCATCTATAGCTCCAGCCAATTGGGTTTCCACTCTGGTCCACAGGCTGTTCTGAAGAGTTGAAAATGTCTAATGTCATATCAGAATTTTTCAAAGTTTCTGACCTAATTCCAAATGGTTCCTGAAAGAACTGGAAAATATCTCTGATATGTCTCATCTGTGGTATCTTTTAGGATGTAGTAACACATTATGTTCATAGACTGGAAATAAGCTAGTATTGGTCAAGGTTCCTAATCTCACATTTTTAGGTTGATCATAGATATTCAAGAAGTGTATGGATTTAAGACAGTGAAATCTGTGGCATAATTTATTGATGCTTCTGTTATAAGTGAGAAGGTGACTTATTACGTGTTTGAAGAGAAGTCTTTATTATGCACGTAAATCAATATGGAGCTATCCTTTTTTCTATTTCTATGTAATTTTTCATACTGTGTACATACTAATGCATAGGAAATGAATTTTGCTTTTCAGACCTTCTAGGTACTAGATAAGAATTGATTGCAACAGTTGCAGTACCCATCTTAGAGTTGTTACATTTTGTTTTTCTTGTTGTTGTTAAACCTAATTGCTATTAGGGTAAATAGAGAGGAAAGAAAAAATGTTTCTTGACAAAGGGATAAATTGATGCAAATTTTGGTGCTCACAAGTCTGGCATAGATCTAGTAGTAAGAAAGCACTCACAGTCTGTTTTCTCAAAGGCTACTTTTGCAAATAAATTAGCCATTCATGAATAATTTTAACAATGAAAGAGTTATCTCAAAATCACACAACTTAAAACTAGCAAAAATGGATAACAAAAAAATTATGTTCATTTGTATGACGTTTATCCTATTTTTTCTATAATATAACATTTTAGGGTAATTTAGACACACATTCAATGACATTACCCATATTTCATGTAAATATAGCAAAAAGAATGAACACTATTCCCCCAAAAAACACAGGAAGATATTCATGCTCATTTATTATAAATAAACAAAAACACTACAGTGTATCCTTCTCTTTATCATGACAGTTGTTACTACAATATCTGTTTTTTATGCACTGCTTGTTTTATTTTCCAGCTGTACTTCAAGCATTAGGAGAGTGATGGGGGCTGAAACCATTATCCCATTTTTAACTTGTGAATTAAATTACATTCCATTAAGGGATCATTTGGTGGAATATTCTTTAAAGTATTTAAAATATGCAAATACATTGCAGCCTGTGTATAATATGTATTGCTACAAATTAAAGTAGTTAACTTCTCAAGTTAAACTCAAGCACTGAAGGAATTTTTCTAACTTCCAAGGACAGTGTGAGTTCTGCTAAGTATTGTAACTCAGTGACAAGCCATTTACATTAGAAGTAAATCTAATTAATGTTTTCCCTAAGCTGCAGCATCTTTCTCTTCGAAGAATGGCTCTGAGAGAATGAAAATGCCTTTTACTTTATGTAACTGTCAGAAGCCTCACTGATCAACATAGTGCTAGGAAAAAAAAAAAAATCTGAAATAAATGGAAACAGTTCTTGGAAAGGAATCTACATCAGACTTTAGAATGACCCTATAAGAAACCAGCTTAACTGCTCATCCCACTCCATTTAAAACAAAGTCAAAAATTAGTTTTAAATTTGGATTCTTATTATCAAATTTGAATCCTACTTGCATGTATGAGAGAACAATATACAACTTATTTTATGACAAGTTTATAAAGAGATCTTAAGTAGTGTTTAGTGTTATTGCCACCATAGCTATATCGTCTTAATCGCTGTGAAGCATGTCACAAATTTTGTGAAATAAAAATATAATCCCAAACTCAACTTAGTCTGAAGAAATTTAAAGCAATTTAACTGCTGATTTCTTTACTAAGATTAATAAACTAACAGAGAGTCCAGGTTATTTTTTATTAAATCTAACTTTTACAAGTAGAAAAAATAATAATCAAATAATTCACTTCTTAAGACACTATTCCTTCAAAACTCAATCTCTGGATAAGTTTTGGAAGGATACACTATCTATATTTCTTGTTAGTCTTTTTCAACTTCAGATTTAGCATATATTGGAGGGAGCATCTCACCTACTATTTACTCTGTGGGAAAAACTCACTGAAGATCATACCATAAAATAAAATAAATCTTAATGTTGATACAAGAATGTTGGTGTGGTTTACATGACCCAGAGATAGTTTCTGGCTTGAATTGATAGCTAGTTAGCAGTCTGTATATGCTGTCACCCACATTCCCACTGAAATATTTATTAAAATATAGCAAACAGCAAAATATCATTATGTTCTGAAAAAAGTCAATCTTAAGTCAAACTTCTGCTGGTGTACCTGGTTTTCCTTTAAACATAAGTTGAGGGAACTTATTTGATTAACTCAAATGCTGGCACCCCTCTGCAATGCCAACTAGGAACTATAGGAAAACCTATTCTCAGTTTTGCCACCTCTTAGTTTAGAAAGTCCAGATCTGTTACCATTGACCTGATGTCATTCTAATGTTTAGGGCTAATTTCTAAAATAGTCCTTCTTTCCTCTGTTCCAAATCAGGACTTTTCTTTCAACTTCCTATTGGTGACTGTAATTCACAGCCATAAAGTCCATCCATCCAGATATAGAAGGCTAGATAGATGATAGAGATAGATATAGATTGATTAGATAGATGATAGTTATCAACTGAATAGGAAAAATTCAGGAGAGTGCAATCTTGGTAATTCAGTCACTAAAAATAGAGTGTTGTAGGCTTAATAACAGAAATAAAGAATCCAGGAATGCTGAATGTTTAACCTTGAGTTTCTATAATTCCAAACAGGAGTGAAAAGAAAACAGAACATGTCATTTTATTACTGTTATTTCCCACATGATAAAGTCAACTTCAACAGTGAAAAGTATTTATGAGACTGTGGACAAAAATGTACTTTATGTTGCAAATTTGAAGATGCTGATCAACTAGGTCCAAGGACACAGGTTGTATGAAAAAAGGCAATTCACACACCCACACTATTAGCAAAGACTGATTAGAAATAGATCACTTATGTTTGAGAATAATATAAAGATATAAAGGTTGAGATAATAGGATAAAATTAAAGGAGAAATAGATAAAGGTGAATTTGGGGCAATTAAAATATCCATTAAAAATTTAAATTGCATTGAAGATAATGAAACATAAACTAGACATTGCAATATCGAGTCATTGATACAAAGGTCAAACTTGCAAAGGTTTTCAGAATGCAGAAGAAAAGTACAAATGTACACAAGGATGAAATATTCATAAGAAAAATATATAGAGCTAATTAAGAATATATTTTTCATAAATACAAATGGTAAAATCATATAGATTTTATAAAATGCCCTCAGCTGAAAAGAAAACCAGGAATAATAATAATAATAAATGTTTACCACATTCCTAGAAAAAAAAATCATTGCTGAAATTTACACATTTAACCATAGCTATCTTTAAATTATTATAAAAAGCAAAAATATATACAAATACCCAGGCAGAGAAAGACAAATTATCTATAAAGAAGGAAAGATCAGATTTTCCCTTGTAACACGAAATTAGAATTGGTATTCTATTTTCCATAATAATACACGTTTGCTCCTTTATACCCTTCTTTTATGGTGTATTTGAAGATCAACAACAAAAAAAATGTAAATTAAATAATTAAAAATGGATAATTTTGTGGTTAAAAAAACTCATTTCCTAAGATTCAATTTTTTTTTTAAGGGGTCATTTTATATTTATTTTGCATAGAAAATAAAACTGTATTACCACATTCATGGCATGATTTTATAATTGCCAGATTTGATTTCTCATGAAATTCAGCTTGTCTAAGATAAAAAGTTTTTGTGGGTTTTCTTGAGCGTCATCATCTGACCTATGTATAGCGCCGTGTCAAAAAGTTCAAGTGGAGAGAGCAGACTTGGAGCATCTCCAAAGGACAGATCGGGCCCCTGCTCATGTCTCTTATAGTTGCGATTTATCTTTTTCTTTTTTTTTTTTTTTTCACACACACACACACTGTATTTTATTTTTACAAGAGATAAATAGACTGATTCTTAAGATTCAATCTTAAGAAGACCATTTTACAATGCTAATGATTTATGGAACATAATATTGAGAACATGTTTACAGGAGGTACTATAACATAGAGATGAAACATTATGACAAGAAAAGTGTCACTGAAATAAGCCTGTTGCAAGACTTTACATACTATATAATTCCATATTCTATGTATAATATGCAAGAATATATTAATAATGGTTGAAGCAATGTGCATCAAAATTTTATACTAATGATAAGAATCAGGTTGTTTTCAATTTCTGCTCTATTTTGCTACATTTTTGAAAAAGGCATGTCATATTTAATAATAAAATTAGAAAACAATATCGATAACTTCTAATGATATAAGAAATATTTATAATATAGTATTATAAAATTGTATGAATATATAAACTATAACATATTGGAGGAGAAAAACCACTTGTGTACCCACAAAAATTTCAATAGTGGCTGCCTCTATATTAGTGTTTCTCAAGCCATAACATGTACATAAATCACCTGGGGATTTTGTTTAAAAACAAATTCTGATATTGCTGTCTGGGATGTAGACTGGTTTTCTGCATATCTAAAAATCTCTCAGGTAATGGGGATGAAGCTGATCCGAGCCCCACACTTTGGGAAGCAAGGGTCTATAGATTCTGCTAGAGGATAATATTTCTGTTTCTTTATGCTTTTCTGCATTATCAAAAATGTCAGTAACAAATAATTTATACTTGTATTTTATATATTAAATTTATATATAAGTTCTATATTTATGATGAATTTATTATGTTATCAAAAATGATTACATGATAAAATTTAAACCAGAATATTTGCAATCCATTTTCTTGTCCCTCCTCTAAAATCTTTAGTGCAAACTAGAAAAACTCTTTCTGTCCTGATAAACCGTGATCTTCCAAAGCCTTCTATTGTGATCTGACAGATACAATAGAAGGCTTTGGAAAAAGTAGCTGGAGAACTGCGAAAATCATATATACTTTGGGGATTGTGGAAAAGTTTGATAAGGCATTCTTGGGTGAGCCATGTGGGATGCTTGAATCTTAAAAATCATATGTCCCAAATCTTTGGCTTCACCTACAATTAATTCTTGAACAATGTGGGGGTTAGGGGTGCTGGTATTTCTCTATGCAGTAGAAAATCCACTCACAATTTTACAGTTGGCCCTCCTAATCCATCATTCTGCATGTGTGGATTCAACCAATCACAGATCAGGTAGTACCATAGTACATATTTAGTGAAAAAAATGTGCATATAAGTGGACCTGCACAGTTGAAACCCATGTTTGTTCAAGGGTCCACTGAATTTTGAAATCAAATATATTTATGTGTTTGGGCTATTAATTTTATTCAGCAAAATAATGCCTCAAATATAATGAAAAACTTGTTGAATAGTTTATAACTATGGCAAAATGAATCAGCTGGGTGCTCAGCTAAAGACCACCGAATTAGAAGAGACTAACCTATAAATTTTAAATACAGTCAGCATTGTAAACAGCTGATTTAATTTTCTTCTATTGTTATGCTGTTGACAGGCACCATTAGTTCTCATTCTTATGTTTTTAAATTGACAGCATGGAATGTAAAGTTTTGAATCTTTAATAACATTCCTACAATTCTGAGTTTTTGAGATAGAAAATCATATATGTATATATAGCAATATATAGTAATAATAAATATGATTATGTGTATATATATAAATAAAAATAATGTATATTTTCTATTAGACAAAGTCAAGTGAAAACTTTTGACAGATTAGAGAGAGTAGAAAAACTGTTGGAGATTTCAGTGACATGAAATAAAATGAGAAAATCCTACCAAGTCAAAATTTTGAACATCTGTCAGCTTTCATGTTCTGTACCACCAACCAACTTAATGCTGCCTGGGTTGTAGTATAGGAGTATATACATAAAGTTTAAACACTAGTCCCCTCAACTTTCCTCTCCAAATGCTAGACTGTGGAGTCTGTTTGAAGATTTTTCTTTATCAACAACAAATACTGTATTCTTAAATTTTACTATTTGTAAGAGTCTATATAGCACACTTAGCCATGAACGGGAATGCATTCTATGGTACATAGTTTTAAACAAAATAAAAACAATTAATTTTGGATTTGTTTTACCTGTTCATAATTTTTATAATGGTTACAACTTGAGATTTTTAACAATTTTTTTTCCAGGTTTAACTCATGTTGTAGGAATAAAACTCTGCTTCTCTTTTCTTCCACTATGACCCATATTTATAACTGACTTCATATTTCTCATATTCCTTGCCTTGAAGAGAATTCAGGAGAAAAATTCTAATACAGAAAACCCCATTACACTTAAAATATTAAAGATTGAGTCACAATGGCTAAATGATTATTTGAAATACTAGACAGCTGTCTTGGTATGCATGAATTCTCCATTTTCATTGAATTTTATTAAAATAATATAGGTCAGAAATGTAATAGACATTTGTTAGTCTCTAGAAAATCACTGCAGTGTACAAATATACCAGTAACAGTTTAGGTTAAGGAAAATTTTTGTTGTTGGGGCATTCTGATCCACCAAAAAAAATTAAAATTCAAGTTATGTAAGTATTATGTAGATTCTAAAGTTCACACTAGAATTTTATATGTCATCTTTACCTCCTTCATGAAGATTTTGGTGGTTTGTTTTTGGCACTGAAGATATGGATCTCGAGAACTTTTTGTGAAATGTTCTTTATGTTCCTGTATTTACCTATGTACACCATTTTCAAAGTATATGTGACCTCTAGAGTTAAAAAGAATAAAATATGAGACATGCACAGAAAGTAAAACCTAGGCTCTGGATAGGATTGAAACTACAAGATTCTGAAGGAATATAGTCATTTGATTTTAAAACTGTTCTTTAAAAAGTGTATTATTTACTAATTTAAAAAGATGCTGTTGTATAATTTTGTAGAAATTTTAGAAAGTAAAACCAGAAAAATGAGTAAATAAAAAACACTTGTCAAAATTCTGGTGATAAATTAAACAATATTATTACTTTAGTTTACTTTTCTGCATAGTAGAAAGGGTGAATATTTTTGAAATGTAGTTTGGTCATTTACATTTTATCATTTAATTATTCTATATAGAGTGACATCAGTGAAAATGGCAGAGTAAAGGTCTCCATAAAATTTTTCCTCCATAAAATCAACACAAAACCTGCAAACAATTGTTCAAAACCATAACTCTTGAAATTAACCAAAGACATGCAGCAACCCATAGAGCATTTATTTTCAAAAAATGGCTGACTCTCAGTAATAACAGTGTGTTTTGTGGCATTTTATCTTGTCCTAGTCCCATTCCCTGTTCTTAAATTTGACAGGACTCTTGATAAAAAAATGGTCTGTATATCAGGAACTGGAAGGAGAAGAAAAAAGCAGAAGCTTTTTCCAAGCCTCATTCCCAAATAATTGTTATTATCTGAAAAGTCTGGTAGTTACCTAGAAGTTTCTACTCAAAAAGTTTGTATTTAATTGACCTGACTCCAGTTTGTGAAGGCTAAAACTTCTCCCACAGGGTGTATCAAAAAACATTTGCAGGCAATTGTTTTGAACTTTGCAACTGCCTGGGACAATGGCATTTTGTTGGGGCAAAGACTAGATTAACCAAAAAAAGCATTCCTCACAGAAATAGAAGAAACAATCCTAAAATCTGTGTGGAATCACAAAAGTTCCTGAATAGCCAAAGTAAATCAGAGGAAAAAAAAAAAAAAAAAAAAAGAACAAAGCTAGTTTCATCACACTTACAGATTTCAAACTATATTATAAAGCCATAGTAATAAGAACAGTGTGGTACTGGCACAAAAATAGACACATTGACCAATGGAACAGAATAGAAAGCTCAGAATTAAACCCCAGTATACACAATCAACAAATATTTGACTTGGGAATCAAGAATACCCAATGGGGAGAGGGTAGTATCTTCAACAAATGGTGCTGGGAAAATTGGAGAAACACACGCAGAACAGTAAAATTGGACCACTATCTCACACCACTCATTTAAACATAAGGCCTGAAACCATAAAACTCTTAGAAGAAAACATAGGGAAGAAGTCTTGGCAATGATTTGTTGAACATGATGCCAAGAGTGCAGACAACAAAAGCAAAAATCAACAAATGGGACTATGCCAAAATCAAAAGATTCTGCACAGCAAAAGAAAGAATTAACAAAAGTAAAAACCCTACAGGATGGGAGAACATTTTTACAAATGATTTATCAGATAAAAAGGGTTAATATCAAAAATATATAAATGACTCAGTCAACTTAACAAAAAAAAATCCCATTAAAAACGGGTGAAAAGGGCTTCCCTGGTGGTGCAGTTGTTAAGAATCCACCTGCCAATGCAGGGGACAAAGGTTTGAACCCTGGTCCGGGAGGATCCCACATGCCGTGGAGCAGCTGAGCCCATACACCACAACTACTGAGCCTGTGCTCTAGGGCCTGTGTGCCACAGCTACTGAGCCCACGAGCTACAAATACTGAAACCTGTGTGCCTAGAGCCCATGCTCCACAACAAGAGAAGCCGCTGCAATGAGAAGCCTGGGCACCACAACGAAGACTAGCTCCTGCTTACCACAACTAGAGAAAGCCTGAGGGCAGCAACAAAGACCCATCGCAGCCAAAAGAAATAAATAAAATAAATTTATAAAAATTAAATTTATAAAAAAAAATGGGTGAAAGAACTAAATAGATATTTTTGCAAAGAGGACATCAAAATGGCCAATAGACATGTGAAAAGATGCTCAACAACACTAATCATCAGGGAAATGCAAATCAAAACCACAATGAGAGATCACCTCACACCTGTTAGAATGGGTATCAAGAAGAAAAGACAGGACAGGTGCTGGGGAGAATGTGGTGAAAGGCAACCCCTATGCATTGTTGATGGGAATGTAATTTGCTCTAACCACTATGGGAGACAATATGGAGGTTCCTCAATAAATTAAAAATAGACCTACCATATGATCCAGCAGTACCACTCAGGGTATGTACCCAAAGGAAATGAAAACAGAATTTCAACTATATATATGTGCACTCCCATGTTTATTGTAGCATTACTCACAATAGATATGGAAACAACCCAAATGTCCATCAACAAATGAATGGATAAAGAAGATGTGGTATATATATACAGTGGAATAATTATTGAGCCATGAGAAAGGAGAATATCTTTCCACTTGTGACAACAGGGATAGACCTTGAGCACTCTATGTTAAGCAAGATAAATCAGACAGAGAAAAACAAGTACTACATGATATTACTTATATGAGGAATCTAAAAAAAGTTAAACCTGTAAAAAAACAGAAAGTAAACTGGTGGTTACCAGTGGATAGGGGTGGAAAGGATAAGAGTGATGGTGTTTAAGTGTTTACATCTGTAACAAGTAATAAATAAGCCATAGGGATTGAATGGCAACATAATGAATATAGACAATAATATTGTACTATAATTATATAATGTGAAAATAGTTAAATATCACTACATTGGCAAACATATTACAAGATATAAGTGTATCAAAGTAACATGCTGTACACCATAAACTTACACAATGCTACATGTCAAATTTATGCCAAAGAAAAGGAAAATGGGGGAAAAGAAACATAAAATTTGTAAAAGCACAAAAGAAAAAGCCAAGGTAATGCTCATAGGAACTTTGAAAAACTACTCCATTTTCTTGTAAACCTAGAAAGCACCCATTTGTATAGAATTGTGAACATGCTCCAGAAAGACTTAAAGAGACTCTAGGTTCTCACTGCTGGTTGACTATGAGGTTCTGAACTAGGCTGGCTGAGAGTTGAAGGCAAACTCCAACAAGCAACAGAGAGCAAGGCAAAGACTGGGAATTTTACTGGTTGGGGCTTTTAAGAAAATCTCTCTCCATTCATTAGATAACCAATACACAGAGTAGAAATAATAGTGGCCATATATGACAGAAAATAGACTTTACAGAATTAGTACAGAAAAGTCACTAAATAAACAACTGCAACAAGCAGCAACAACAAACCCTGTTATATCAAAAAGATATAGCAATTGTAAACACATATTCAGCTTGCCACAGAGTCTTCAAAATGCCTGAAACAAGAACTAACAGATTGATGTAACAAATAAAAAAGTAATAAGAGACACTTTATTAACAGATCTTCAGCAATGAAGAGAACATCTAGACAGAAGATCAACAAGAAACAGAAAACTTGACAAACACTAAACCCAACTAGACTTAACAGACACTCCACCTATCTTTTCTGACTACTATGGTATGAATTAGGAATCTACTACAGAAAGGAAAATGGGAAAAGAACAAATACGTGTAGAATAAACAACATGTTAATAAAAAAGCAATGGTTCAAGGATGAATCAAATAAGAAATCAGAAAATACCTCGAGACAAACAAAATGAAAGCACAACATTACAAAACCTATGGGATGCAGCAAAAGCAGGTTCTAAGATAGAAAATTCACAATGATACAGGCTTTCCTCAAGAAACAGAAATACCTTAAATAAAAAAACCTAAACTACTACCTAAAATAATTATATAAAGAAGAACAAACAAAGCCCAAGTTAGCAAAAGAAGGAAATAATAAATATTAGAGAGAAAATAAAGTAGACTTCAAAAAAAAAAAAAATAGAAAAAGATCAATGAAACCAAGAGCTGTTTTTTTTTAAAGATAAACAAAATTGAGAAACCTTTTGTGAGACTCACCAAGAAGAGACAGATACCAAATACACAAAATAAGAAATGAAAGAACAGAACTAACTAATACCACAGAGATACAAAACATCACAAGAGAACAATATGAACAGTTATAGGCCAACACATTGGATAACCTAGAAGAAATGGACAAATTTCTAGAAACATACAGCCTGCCAAGACTGAGTCAAGAAGAAACAGACAATTTGAACAGACTGATCACTGGAAATGAAATATAAAACTCTAATAAAAACTCCCTGCAAACAAAAGTCCAGGACTGAATGGCTTCACTGGGGAATTTCACCAAACATATAAAAAAGAACTTCTATCTATTCTTCTCATGCTATTCCAAAAAACTGGAGAGGAGGGAACACTCCCAAATTCATTCTACAAGCCATCATTACCCAGATACAAAAGCCAGACAAGACACTCCAATAAAAAAATATATAGGCCAATATATTTGATAAATATAGACACACAAATCCTCAACAAAATATTACTAAACTGAATTCAACAACACATAAAAAAATCATACACCACAATTAACTTGGATTTACTCCAGGGTCACAAGGATGGTTCACCATATGCAAATCAATCAATGTGATACACCACATTAACAAAAGGAAAGACAAAAACCACATGATAATCTTAATAAGCACAGAAAAAGCCTTTGAGAAAAATCAATATTTATTCAAGATAAAAAACTCTCATCAAAGTAGGTATGGAGAGAACATATCTCAACATAACAAAAGCCATTTATGACAGACCCACAGCCAACATGATACTCAACAGTGAAATGCTGAAAGCCTTTCTGTTAAATTCAGTGATAAGACAAGGATGCCCACTCATATCATTTCTCTTTAACATAGTATTGGAAGTCCTAACCATAGCAATCAGACAAGAAAAAGAAATAAAAAGTATACAAATGAAAAGCAAAGAGGTAAAACTTTTATTATTTGTAAATGACATGATATTCTGTGTAGAGAACCCTAAAGTCTCCACCCAAAAACTATTAGAACTAATAAATGAGTTCAGAAATGTAGCAGGATACAAAATTAATACATAAAATTGTTGCATTTGTATACACTAGTAATGAAATATCAGAAAGAGATTAAAATAAAAAATCCCATTTAAAATTGTATCAAAAAACATCTGGGAATAAACTTATCCAAGGATGTGAAAAACTTATACACTAAAATTTATCAAACATTGATAAAGAAAATTGAAGATGGCTCAAAGGAATGAAAAGATAGACGTTTTCTTGGACTGGAAGAATCAATAGTCTTAAAATGTTCATACTACCCAAAGCACTCTACAGATTTAATATACAATTCCTATTAAAGTACCAAGGACATTTTTCACAGAAATAGAACAAATAATCCTAAAATGTATACGAAACTGTAAAAACTCCAAATTGCCAAAGCAGTCCTGAGAAAAAAGAACAAAGCTGGAAATATAACCCTCCCAGACTTCAGAATATAATACAAAGCTACAGTAATCAAAACAGTATGGTACCGAAACAAAAAGAGACAGATCAATGGAACAGGATAGAAAACTCAGAAACAAACCACACATTTATGGTCAATTAATTTATGACAAAAGGGGGCAAGAATATACAATGAGGAAAAGACAGTATCTTCAATAAGATGTGCTGGGAAAACTGAACAGCTTCATGTAAAATAATAAAATTAGAACATCCTCTAACACCAAATATGAAAATAAACTGAAAATGGATTAAATACCTAAATGTGACTCTGGATACTATCAAACTCCTAGAGGAAAATGTAGGCAGAACACTCTTTGACATAAATTGCAGCAATCTTTTTTTTGGATTTGTCTCTTACAGTAATGGAAATAAAAGCAAAAATAAATTAATGGACCTAATTAAACTTAAACAAAACAAAAAGATAACTTATGGAATGGGAGAAAATATTTGCAAGTGATGCAACTGACAAGGGATTAATTTCCAAAATATGCAAACAGCCCAATATCAAACAAACAAACAACAAGCAAAAAAATGGGCAGAAGACCTAGACAGACATTCCTCCAAAGAAAACCTACAGATGGCCAACAGGCACATGAAAAGATGTTCAACATCAGTAATTATCAGAGAAATGCAAATCAAAACTACAATGAGGTATCACCTCACACTGGTCAGAATGGTCATCATCAAAATGTCTACAAATAAGTGCTGGAGAAATGTGGAGAAAAGGAAACCCTCCTACACTGTTGGTGGAAATGCAAATTGGTGCAGCTACTATGGAGAACAATATGGAGGTTCCTTAAAGAACTGAAAATAGAGTTACAATATGATCCAGCAATCCAACTCCTGGGCATATATCCAGAAAAGACAAAGACTCTAATAGAAAAAGATATATGCACCCCAATGTTCATAGCAGCAATATTTGCAAAGGCCAAGACATGGAATTAACCTAAGCGTCTATTGACAGAGGAGTGGATAAAGAAGATGTGGTGTGTGTGTGTGTGTGTGTGTGTGTGTGTGTATATATACATATATATATATGTATATATATATGATATTATGATATATATAATATTACTCCGTCATAAAAAGTGAAATAATGCCATTTTTAGCAATCTGGATGGACCTAGAAATTATCATACTAAGTGAAGTAAGTCAGACAGAGAAAGACAAGTATCATATAATTTATATGTGGAATTAAAAAATAATGTAAATGAACTTATTTACAAAGCAGAAATACACTTATGGCCATAAAAAACAACCTTATGGTTATCAAAGGGGAAAGGAGGGAGACAGGTAAATTAGGAGCTTGGATTAATAGATACACCCAACTATATATAAAATTGATAAATAACAAGGAACCTACTATATAGCACAGGAAACTATATTCACTATCTTGTAATAACCTATAATGACAAAGAATATATATACATTTATATAAAAGTCATATAACTGAATCACTTTGCTGTAAACCTGAAGCTAACACAACATTGTAAATCAGCTATACTTCAATGAAAAATAAAATAAAATAAAATAAATAATATTTTAATAAAAATAAAAAAGATCTCCAGTCAATAACCTAATCTTCTACCTTAAGAAAGAAAAAAAAGTGTAGCAAACAGCACTCAAAGTAAATAGTAGGAAAGAAACAATAAAATTAGAGCAAAAAGTGATAATATAAAAACAATAGTGAAATCAATAAAACCATAAGCTGGTTCTTTGAAGAGATCCACAAAATTGATAACCTTTAGTTAGACTGACCAAGAAAAAAAAATGAGAGACTAGAATCAAATTATAAAAAATCAGACATGAAATAGAAGACATAACCACCAACTTTAGAGGATTTTTTCTAAAAGATTATAAAGAATACTATGAATACTTGCATAAGAACAAATTAGGCAATCTAGTGATATGGAGAAATCTCTTGAAAGATGCAAACTACCAAAACTACCCCATGAAGTAATAGACAATCTAAATATACCTATAACAAGTAAAGAAACTGAGTTTGTAATCAGAAGAGTTCCCACAGTAAAAAACACAGATCCAGATGGTTTCACTGGGGAATTCTACCAAATGTTTAAAGAAGAACTAACATCAATCCTTCTCAAACTCTACAAAAATAAACCCTTCAAAAATAGTACAATAATAATACACACCAATACCCCTTAGATGCAAAGTCACAACCCAATACTAGCAAACCAAATCCATCAGTGTGTAAAAAGGATTATATAGCATGATCAAGTATGATTTATCCCAAGAATTCAAGATTTGTCAAATAAATAAAAATTTAATTAATGTAATGTACCATTTTAATAGAACACAGGACAAAGCCACATGATCATCACAATAGATGCAGAAGAATTATTTGACATAATCCAACACCATGTCTATTCACATTTTTTCATAACACTCAACAACCTGATAAAACACATCTACAAAAAACACACAGTTAATATCATACTTAATGATGAAAGACTGGATGCTTTTTCCCCTAAAATCAGGAACAAAACAAGGTGCCTATTTTCTAATTTGTACTAGAGGTTTTAGCCAAGGAAGTTAGGCAAAATAACAAAATAAAAGGGATCTATTTGGAAAGGAAGAGGTAAAACCACCTCTATTTGCAGATGACATGATCTTATATATAGAAAACCCTTAAAGAATCCACAAAAAATTTATTTGATCAAAAAAATGAATTTAGGGGGTTTCCCTGGTGGCGCAGTGGTTGAGAATCTGCCTGCCAATGCAGGGGACACAGGTTCGAGCCCTGGTCTGGGAGGATCCCACATGCCGTGGAGCGACTGGGCCCATGAGCCACAACTACTGAGCCTGTGCATCTGGAGCCTGTGCTCCGCAACAAGAAAGGCCGTGACAGTGAGAGGCCTGCGCACCGCGATGAAGAGTGGCCCCCGCTCGCCGCAACTAGAGAAAGCCCTCGCACAGAAGCGAAGACCCAACACAGCCATAAATAAATAAATAAATAAATATTAAAAAAAAAAATGAATTTAGCAAGCTTGAAGAATACAAGATGGAGATACAAAAATCAATTGTTATTCTATACATCAGCAATGAACAATCTGAAAATGAATTAAGGGAATCAATTCCATTTATAACAGCATTAAAATATATAAAATACTTGGGAATAAATTTAATCAAACAAGTGAAAGTCTTGTTCATTGAAAAGTACAAACTATGTTGAAATAAATTAAGGAAAATTTAAATAACTGTAAAAACATCCCATGATCATAGAGAAGAAGACTTGATATTGTTAAGATTCAATATTCCCTAAATTTATATACACATTCAATACAATGTCAAAATTTCAACTCTGTTTTGCATAACTGGACAGGCTGATCTTATGTCACATGGAAATGCAAGGGACATAGAATAATCAAAACAATTTTGAAAAAACTAAGAACAATTTCAAATTTGGAGGGCTCATGCTACTCCAAAGCTACAATAATCAAGAAAGGGAAATATTTGCAAATTATATATCTGATAAGTGTCTAATATCCAGAATATATCAAGTACTCTTATAGTACAATAATAAAAAAAAAGACAAACAACTTAATTGAAAAATGGGCAACAATTTTGAATTGGCATTTATCCAAAGAAGATATAAATATGGCCAATAAACACATTAAAAGATACTCAACACCATTAGTTATTAGAGAAAAGCAAATCAAAAACACAAAGAAATACCACTTCATACCCATTATGATGGCTATAATTTTAAAAATTGAAAATAACAAGCGTTAGCCAGGATGTGGAGAAATTGGACCCCTAATACATTGTTGGTGGGAACGCAAAATGGTGCAGCCATTGTGGAAAACAGTTGCCCGGTCCTCAAAAAGTTAAACATAGTTACCATATGACTCAGCAAGTCCACTCCTAGCTATACACTTCAGAACATTTAAAAATATATCCACACAAAACATATACGTGTATGTTAATAACAGTATTATTCATAATAGCCAAAAGTGGAAACAGCTCAAAAGTCCATCAATTGAATGATGGAAAACAAAATGTACTACGGCCATACATTGGATTATTATTCAGCATAAAAAGAAATGAAGTACAGGTGCATGCTATAAAATGCATGACCCATGAAAACTTTCTACTAGTAAAAGAAGCCAGATACAAAATTTCACATACTGTTTGATTTCACCTATATGAATATCCAGAATAGGCAGATTTATGGAGATAGAAAGTAGATTAGTAGTTTCCAAGGCCTGGGAGAGGAGGGGAATGATGAATGAATGCTAATAGGTTTGAGGTTTCTCTTTGGCGTGATGAAAATATTCTGAAATTAGATAGTGATGATTGCATGACTGTGATTATACTAAAACCCACTGAATTGTACACTTTAAAAGGCTGACTTTTATGGTATGTGAATTATATCTCAATTTTAAAAAACAAACAAGCAAAAAACTGAAGCATTGAGAATCAAAGTGAAATAATCACCCAGTTTCTGACTAGCAGATGTTCCTTTTTTTCATTTTAGAGACAGAATTCTTTAAGAAACAAGAAGTTATATATGAAAAAATATGAAATTTGTGCTCTTATTTCCACAACAGATTATACGCAACCTAGAGTCTATACTCCTAAACAAAAAACAAAAAAAAAACCCAAGAAACAAAAATGAAACAAAAGCCTCCATATTTTTCTTGTCTGCATTCATCTCTAGTGTGAATATATTTTTTATTAATAAAAGTATATTAATTTGTAAGAACACTTCGTATACATATTCATATTTCTTCCCTATATGTTGACACTCTGTATCCAAATTTGTCATTTTATTTCAATTTATTTTATGATACTTTAAACAAATACAATAAAAACCTATCAGTATATTTCTTTTTCTTTTTTGACACGCATCAAGATTAGTATATATTTATATTTCTACTTATATATTTCTTTTCATTAATTTTGACTGTACTCAGTAAGAGATTTCTCTCTAAAATGAGGCTAACTTTGGGCTCAAATATAATATATCTTATGGCGTACTGGTTTATGGCTCCCTCAATTTCTGTTTTCCTTATTCTTTCTGAAATTCTGATTTCGTATATACGTGCCTTTGAAAGTCGACCATCCTAGTTCTCTTTATGGCTTTCTCATAATATTTATCTCCTAATCTCTCCCCAAGTTCTGGCGAAATTTGTATTCTTACCTTCGAATTCATTGATCTTTTTTCTACAGTATTCCATTTTATCTTTAAAAGATGCTTTAAAACTTTAGTTAGTTGTATCAAAATATAACCCATTACCCCCACTTCTCCATTGCCTACTTTGAGGCCCTTCTTATTGTTAGGCCAATGATCCTAATCAGAAATTGTCATTGACTTATTTTAGTGCCAGGTTTTAATACCTAAGGGTACTTTTCTCTAATTTGAAATATACGATGAGGTCATCCGCCATTCCCACTGTCCTGTCTCACCTGTCTTTTACCTTTTAGAAATTCCTCTAGCTATCAGGATTCTTTCTTAAGTTTTGTAAATGATTTAAACGTTCTCTTTTGTTTTCTTCCTTCCATCATTTTAATAGGAATTAAGAAAATACGGTGTCAAATTCAGACTGTCTCCTGACAGATATTCACTTTGCTTACTTCCCATTATTATGGTGCAAAAGGCAGTGAAAAGCATCATTAGGATATATTTTCAATTCCATTAATGCCAAATTATAATTATAATGGAATCACACATCTGATGTGTCTAATATCCAGAATTAAGAACTCTTATTTTTTACCAGAAAGGCCTTTTAATAATTAATTAATGTTGAGGTATAACTGATATATAACATTGTATTAGTTTTAGGTGCACAAAATAATGATTCACTATATGTATATATTGTGAAATGATCACTACTATAAGCCTAGTTAACAACTGTCACCACACATAATTACCATTTCTTTTTCTTGTGATGGGAACTTTTAAGATCTACTCTCTTAGAAACTTGCAAATATTCAATACAGTATTATTAACTTTACTGACCATGCTGTACATTACATCCATTGACTTACTCATTTTATAACTGGAAATTTGTATCTTAGATCCCCTTACCTATTTTGCCCTAGTCCCACCCAATCCAGCTCTAGCAACAATCAATCTGTTCTCTGCATTATTGTCTTTCTCCATTTAACTTATTTCATTTAGCACAATGTCCTCAAGATCCATCCATGTTTTTGCAAATGGCAAGATTTCATTCTTTTTTATGGCTAAACAATGTACTATTTTGAATATATATACCACAATTTCTTTATCCATTCATCCATCAATGGACATTTAGGTTGTCTCTGTATCTTGGCTATTATAAAAAAATGCTGCAATGAACATGGGAGCGTAAGAACTCTTATTAATACAATAATAAAAAAGACAAGCAGCCCAATTGAAAAACAGGCAAAGGATTTGAATCAACAAGTATCAAAAGAACCTAGAGTCTGTCATACAGAGTGAAGCAAGTAAGAAAGAGAAAAACAAATTCGTATATTAACACATATATGTGGAATCTAGAAAAATGGTACAGATGAACCGTTTTGCAAGGCAGAAACAGAGACACAGATGTAGAAAAAAAATGTATGGACACCAAGAGGGGAAGGGTGCGGTGGATGAATTAGGAGATTGAGACTGACATATATACACTAATACGTATAAAATAGATAACTAATGAGAACCTGCTGTACAGCACAGGGAAATCTACTTCAGTTCGCTGTACAGTAGAAACTAACACAACATTGTAAAACAACTACACCTCAATAAAAGCAAACAAACAAACAAAAAAGAAGATAAATACATGGCCAAGAAACACATGAAAAGATGCTAACATCATTAGTTATAAGAGAAATCCAAATCAAAACCTCAAACACCACTTCACACCCACTGTGATGGCAATAATAAAATAATGTAAACAAGTGTTGACTAGGATATGAAGAAACTGAAACTCACATATGCTGCTGGTAGGAATGCAAAATGGTGCAGCCACTGCAGGAAAGTATGACAGGTCCTTAAAAAATTAAACAAAGTTAACAGATGACACAGCAGTTGGAGCAATTGTCCCCTATCTCCCAATATATTGTCTTTGAGTAAACTTGGAATTTGGCAGTCTCCCCAGAAGAACTGGGCAATGTTCATAGGTTTGTGATTAGATTAGATCATGGGCTGGAATTCAGCAGCCAACTCATCTGTCAGCCATACATTTGTGCTGGACATACCATGCACAGCATTCATTACTAGTCATCCTTGTTTTAGGGAACTCCTAGTAATTCTTCAAGATTCAACCTAAATGTCACATCTTCTTTAATTCATCTTTCATAAAATGCTAATCTTCAGTGGGCTCATAATGTTTAAATATTTTATATGTTCCTTTTGTATATATTTACTTATGTAGCTGTCTACATATCAAGCTCCTCTATGACAAGAAGAGTCTTCCATTTTTTTGTGTGTGTTGCATTAATCACAGAAGATGCTCCAAAAAAGGGAAACTGCTGAGCTTTCACATTAAGCTCCTGATTTCTAGCTATTACTTTACTTCTTTTAAGCTGTAGTGACCCTTATGCTTTCAGTCTTTTGCTCTAAAGCTTGAGCTTTAAAATGAATTGAGTAAGAGAATTTGAACTTCTGAGCATGAATCTATGACTACAATTGGCTGTCTCCACAGAGATGATGCCCTTTAGTCTCCTTTTTTAAAGGTGTTTACTGTACTGTTCTAAGCCCCATCCTTGTTCTATTCATTTAATTCAACAGACTGGGCAGGTCCAGTACTACTAGTGACCTCCTTTTATAGATGGTGGGACTGAGGCATATAAAAACTTAAAGAACATATTGAAAGTCACAAAATAGCAATTAATAAAGGCAGGATTGGGAAAAGGCAATCTAGCTCAGCATCAGAGCTCTTAACCAGTATGCTGTTCTGTGTCTTTCACTAATGAAAGTTGTTACTATTAGCATTTGAGGAATCCAAGAGAGAAAGGTAGAGTATATCATTTTTCTTCACTGTAAAACTGTGCAGCTTCTTTACACCATCCTGGATTTATTTGAGACATTGCCAGAGTGTATAGGAAGGATCTATTAGATCCCATTTCACATAAACAAACATTTATTAAGCACAAACTATGTACCTGGAGCTGTAGTTGGTATCTCACACATATGATTTAATTTATATGAAATGAATAAGGCTAGCATCATTTTTTCTTTTTTACAGATGTAAAAAATGGAGGCTCAGAGCTAATGACAACCATGCAAATGGTTGAAATGGGTAAATTGGGAATACACTCCATTCTGTTATTATATGGGAGAAACATCAAATGACAAGATTAACAGAGACTCTTAGCTTTGGACCAGGAATTTACTCTGCCAAATGTTTTGTTCCCACGTTACACCTCCCTTCTTGATATTGAGTATGCTTCACCTGAATCACAGCCCCAGGGTTTTCCAGCATTCCATGCAGCTTCAGGTTATGTAATCCAGAATGTTATTCTGTCAAACTCAGTTGTTACAGAATGTGATTTAGTAGCATTTACTCACCCATTCAACAAACATGTATTTAGCATCCTTTATGGGAAAGTTGAGATGTTGAAGATATTAAGACCCCCAAAAATGGTCAAAAAAGAGTGGGACATGACTTAATTTTACATTGTATTTAAAATATATTTTTCAAAATTAATTTCCATAATTATGTGTGAGTTCTCTGAGGGCAAGGTCTGTGACTATTATCTCTGTAACTTCTGGGTCCATTACTGCAAATTAATAAAAAGATGGAAAGAATTACGCCTCTAAGTCCAGTAGATCTGTGTACAAAAGCAGTTCTGCCACCCAATTAGCAGTAGGAAAATAATAGCTAAGTTCCTTGTTGAATGGGAGTAGTAATACTTGAAATGACTTTGATGAAAATTAAAAGAAATAATACTTACAAATCGTTCACTGTAATACTTGACTCATAATACTTTTTCAATAAAATACTAATATTATTAATTATTATTATAGGTATTAAATCAATATGTGAATGAACCACAGTTGAATGCAATAGGTGTTAAATAACATTAATCAACATTAATTATAAAGATTTATCAGATCATAGAATATCTAGGGACTAGTTGTGCTTGTATGGGTAGGCTTCAGAATGTAAGTGATATCTTATTTAGGTTCCCCAAGAATAGGTTAAATCTGCCAATCAGAAAGGGTGACTAGGGGGAAGGAGGTACGAAAAAACACCATTGCTCAGATAGAATATTCAAAAGTTCTCTCTATGTTAAAAGATTTTTCCAAAATGCTGAATAATTTTATGGGCATATAGTCCTTAGAGAATATGAAGAAACTGTATCAAGCAAATACAAGATGTCGTTTCATCTTGTGAGAGAAATGTGCAGAATGATTAATTTCTGGCCTGAGTGACCAAGGGTAAACTTGCTTGGAGATAAGACCATCTCCGCTAAGGTATGCACATACTTCCCTGGCCTGAAGAATGTAGCTGATAGTTGTTCTTTGAAATTATTTTTTGGCAGATGTCTTTAAAGGATCTATATCTGTGTCTTCTGTCACAACTTGCCTGAAACTCTCAGTGAGGGAAAAAATGTCAACTTTGAAATCTACTTTTAAATTAAGTTCTTAAGATACCCTTCCTTAGCTTCCTCTGTAGCCCTCAATGTTTTATCTACACTATATATATTGCAGTAAATGCGGGCAATTATCAGGTTGCCCACTGAAGGCCTATTTTAAATAATACATAGTCATACTGTTGCAAGACCTCATTTTACAATTATCACTTTCTTAAGCTTATACAATAGTACCTTGGGTGGGAGTACCTACTGAATAAAATTAGAGTTCCCCAAACCTTTTTTTTAAACCAAAGCTAAATTGGTTTTGAGATGAAAATATTAACTTTTTTTCCCAACGGATTCTTTTGAATTATGTTTCCACATTTCATGAGTACATTAAGGAAAGTAAGAAACAAATTATAATCTTCCTTGAAAGTCATGCTGTAAGTATACATACACATACATGCACACACAACTTAATCTTTCCTCCTACTCATACTTTTACTTTTGAATCTACTTCCCAAATAGGCTTTGTCTCCTTCAGAAAAATAATAATCCAGACCATCAATAATCTTTATTTTAGTAACATGCGGTAGACTTCCAGTAACTATAGAATAGAGTTGATTTAATTGAGTAGAACACAATGCGGAAGGATTAAACTTGTTATAGATTCAGAATTGTAGTTTATTATAATAAGCCTTTGACATTGTGTGCAGTATTTGAAATGGAATGTTTCCTTCCAAAACCTGCTCAATTTAATTTTGACCAAAAATAATGGACGACTTTTAATGTTATTGAAATTTCAGATGTTATAAAGTGGGTTCCTTTGATTTTGAACTTGAATGGTGTTTGCCCTTTATGTTCAATTGCATTTTTTAAAGACTTTTGGAAAAAAGCATAATTTGGAAAAGACTACACATAGATCTTCTGCTGACAGCACAATTATCACCAAAAAAAAGCACTATTTTCCTGTTCTATATTTTTTCTTTCTGGATAGTAGTTGTACATATAATTTTGTGGAAACATAGAGGCAGATTATATAATGGCCCCATGGTTAGCAAATACACAGGCTAAGGAGGCAGCATTACATTATTCTAAACAGAATGAACTCAACAGGTGTAAAACAAGTCTTTGGAGACCTTACTGTGATTTAAAATGTGAATACAGCAATGACCAGAAAGTTAAGCTACCGTAAAAAGGACAAGGGGAACAAAACACTGAAGAAAAAGTTATCAGAAGAATGTTCAAGACATAAAATTTGCACTGACAACAATTAAGGCCCACCTCTACCTTCCTGTATCTGTGCTGCAGAACATTGTATCTTGTGCCGATATTACAGAATGCTGAAGAATGTTTAAACTTTGGAGAACTATAAGCCACCTGCCCCAGCTGCACTTTATTGGAGGCAAGAATAAGACATCATGAAAGATCCAAGACTATGCTGTGTTGCTGAGAGAGGGAGAGAGAGAGAGAGAAAGAGAGAATGAATACCTGAATTACCATCTGAGCCTTACCTCAACCCCTGGTTTTTATTTATTTATTTTTATTTTATTTTATTTTTTAACAGGAGAAAAAGGAAAAAAAAATTAATTCATGAACATGGAGGTTCCATAGAAATGCGACCTAAGAAGTGGCCAAAGCAGGCAGCTTTTATGCTTTTTAAACAAAGAAACTTAGGTTTTGGGTCCCCAGTTAGTGAAGAATCTAAATAGAGTTTGGGTTGGGATAGTAAATTAAAGAAGTAAGGTTTGTTTATAAAACCTTCTCAGCCCAGAATTCCCTGTCTTTGATAATGATGTTCTTCTACCACCAAATGCAGGGAGTGCACCTTCCACAGGAGAGATTTATTTCCTGCTTTCAAGGAGACAGAAAGGTGAGTCAGAGTGTCCCTCTTATGGTGACCATTTCTTCTGTACCTTTAATTCAAAATAATCAGTATGCCATTGGGGCAGAGCTTTGGGTGGCCTACCCTGGACCCCAACACTGTGAAAACAAGTCCTGGAGAGAATAAAGCTCGAGGTACAGGCAGTCGCCTAAATCATGGCCACGCATACATTTGACAATAGGTATTTGTAACATAAGTATAAATACGAATCATGCATCAACACAAATGTAAAACAGCTGCCAAATAGTTTTTAAAAGAAATAATTGTCAAACATTAAATTTTTTTAGACATCTTATTCACAAAATCAAATCTTAAATTAATATTTTAAACAAAAATTTTTTTAACTAAATGAAAAGGTCACAGATGAAATTTTCAAAAATTAAATCTCAACTAAATTTCCAAAACTTATATTTGCAAAGTTAAATTACATTTTCAAAACTTAAAATATTAAAATCTCTAAGTTAATTTTGAAAAATAATGAAACTTCAAACTTAATTAATTAAAAAATTGAAATTTAAGTAACCTTTAAAAGTTGAGTCATCCCCCAACCTGAGTCGCACCCGAGTCCCTTGGGTAAAATGCTATTTGACTGCTAGAACACAAAGAAACCTCCCCTCACTCCCAAAATAGTTCTCCAAAATTTCCGGAAGAGCCTGCCTCATCCTGTCCTTTTGCATCTCACCAAGGAGTGCTATAGGGTAAGTTATACTTGGGGCTCTACCTCTCTGCTTCTGCCTCCAGCTCAAGTGCTCTCATGCTTTTCAACCCCTGGTTTTTAAAGTATCAGCATAATCTCTATGCATATTGAGTAGACAGAAGAACCTGGTCATTTCCCAGAGAGAGCTTTGTCAAGTTCGAAAACTTGAAATAATCACCAGATCAGGTTACTCATCATTTAAACACTGATTAAAATTATTATTAGCTTTAAATTGATTACACTAAGTTGCAAGTATAAGTTATTTTTAAATCTTGAGTTTTATCATTTTTCTGCAGAGACTGAAATTCTACTGTTATGTAGGGTTCTAGCATTTTAAATGGAGAAATTCTTATCTGTTTTTCTTCCTACCAGGTGCTCTTTGATTAATCTGGTTTAGAAGCTAAAATAAATTGCAAACACTGATGTTGCCATTTTTTTTAGATCTTGGAGTTACTGCCTAATGCGAGCAGAAATTTACCAGACTGGAGGTTTGTCCAACAATGTAAATATGCAGAACGTATGCAGGAAAAGAAAATGAGGGTTTTTCAAGGGTTAACTCAAGCCAGAGTTGATCAATGAGACAAATGCCTCACCTCTCACCTTTCTATTCCCCTCACACATCTTTCACAAGCATATCCCAGAACATTAGCTATTTTCACTGTACCATGCTTTATAAGGTCACTTGTGCTTTACACATTCTCAAGGAGCCTGCATAAAATATTTTGTTTAATTGGCTCTTTAACAGCTATCAACTATTAAGTACTGTGTAGATGACTTTGAAAGTATTCAACTGGGGTTCAATTAAACAGAGAAAGAGAGAGAGAGAGAAGGCTAGTTCAATTAACAATTAACTCATGATTGTTCACACTAATGAATCATAAATTCATAGAATTTAATGGTTCAAAGTTGTGAGGTAGATCACTCAGAGTAGAGGATAATGGAAAGTCACATTTGGGAGTTGGTTTGCTATATATAAGAACATGATATTTTATACTAATCTGGGAAGTGGCGATGCTGCAAACAAAGGCGGGTTAATCATGTTCATCTGGCTTCCATACCGAGCTCTCTTCCTGGAGGGAGGCTAGAATGTTTGTCATAAACCTTCAGACTAATGCAGTAAACCAGCCTAAAGCAGAACTGATTTCACTTTGAAAGCTTCTGCATAACATTAAGTGAAGAAGTAATTGACATTCTGGCTCTCAGAATCTCAGCAGGTTTATTCTTTTGATTTTGAAGACAACTTTTTTTCAGATACTGGTAGACTAAATTAGGGAACAGATGAGAGCAGCCTTAAAACCCTGGACTTAACATTTATTTCATTTACTGCTATTAGCAATATGAACTTACTTTTAAGATTTGCCAAGTATAATCATTATAATTAAAATTGCTACTACTGTCTGTAATCTAAAGGATATTGCCTTATCTAATTTGCTTTTCACTGACATTGTGATATAAGAAGGACAACTGATATGTACTGATTGTATAGATTTAAAGAAACTAAACTTAAAAGAAATCTAATGTCATCTCCAAAGTTATAAATCAAGGAAGTGGCAAGACTAGGACTTGAGATGATATTTTTGATTCTATGTGACATGCTCTTATAATTTTCTAGTAAACTATTGTTTACTTCTTAACGATTTAACTTTCTGATTTGCTATTGTTTCTATTTCACACTTGAAAAACAGACACACACATAGAAATAATAAATTTATATAAATTGTGTTGAATGATAATTAAGCATTTATGTTCCAGGCAGTCATTGTGCTAAAATCTTTCCATGATTTATCCGACTTAGCACTCAAAACATCCCTGTTAAGAAAATACTGTATTTTCCCTGATTTTTGATAAAAAGAAATCAACTGCATTTTAGATAAATTACAATTACCCAAGGTAAGCGCTGTTAAATTGCATAAGCCAAATTTGAATCATAAACAAACTCTAGATCTAGAGCTGTATAACATTTATAATAGTGTGTATAACATATATAGATATTCCCTTTCCTTAATATTGGACTTTACATATTTTACCATGAACTTAAAATAATTGTTAAATTATCTAGTATAATTCTACATTTTTATGTATGGTTTTTTTGATACAAATAAGAATATATACAGCTAAGTTGCTTTAATACTTTTAAAATTCCAAATACATATTTACCTAAATCTTTTTTCCCAAAGATGCTAATCCATTTTCTCCAAGGACATTTGATCTGAACTCTTCCCATTTACTGCTTAATATTTTCCATAGCATATTTATATTATAAAATAATTACATATTTACCACAGAAACTTTTGCAAATGTCCCGTCTCAAAAAAAATCACATGGGAAAAAGAAAAAGTCATTAGTAATTTTTCCACTGAAAACCACAATTAACATCTAGGCATATGCTTTCATAGGTTTTTTTTCTAAGCATATATGCTGTGAGGTAGTTAAGGCATAGGGAGATTGCATAACTGGCCCAAGGTAATTTAGCTAAACCAAGATGCCTTCCAGACAAAATGACTCCAGTGTTCCCTATCATATCATAGATTGCAAATGTCTACCTGTAGAATACACTCTTAGCTCAAGGGCCATACACAGAGAGCCATATTGGGCCCATGGGCCATAGTTTGCCAGCCTCTGCTCTTCACCTTTACTCTACCTTGCCTCTCACAAAGAAAACAAAAGAAACAGAGCAAAGACCTTTACTTTGACTGTGTTATTCCTCGAGATGCCTGTTCCACAACCAATTGGAGATATCAAATCTGGGGTTCTTGAGAAGAACTGGCAAAATGATTCAGGGTATAATAGAACAGCATGAGGCAGAAAAAAGATGCATTTAATATAAAAAGTGACTTTAAGATGTGAGCAAAATGTTTTTTGCTTTACTTTTCAACTCCTCCCAAAAGAGGACAGGTACAGATCATTAATGAAAAATGTATTGCCTTTTATGATTGCCTGCCACTGTGTAAGAATCAATCACTTGGTATAGAACATGCCCATAAAAGAAGTGTTATTCAGATTTAAGAGATTGCCTATAACTCATTTGAAAAGGAAACAAAATTATTGAGTCTCTTACCACGGACTTGATTCTAAACAAATCATGCTGCTCAGGCATATGAAATGTGTTTCAAATTATGACTGAGGAGGAACCGGCACCTCACTTACAGAGCTTGTGTTGATTCTATGCCAAAACATAAGCCATTATATTTAGTTTCTTGCTATTTTATTATAATATCTAAGTGCTGAAGCTACCCAAGTGAAAAAAAAAAGAAAAAGAAAAAGGCTTGGGAATATTTAGACAACTCTACTAAAGGAATTATTATCCACTGCGACACGATAATAGTTTATTACTGAAAGAAAAATGGCCTTCCAAATCCCAAGACATTTGTCAGGAAATTAAAAAATTGAGACAAACACAATATATTTGTTTTGAAGTACATTGTTTTATGGTGATCATCTAGTTCTCTTGATTCAAGTATGCTAAATAACCCTGTATAAAAGAATAAATTTAGCTGCAGATTCAGAAAGCCATTGCCAAGCTTAGGAAATAAAAAGAAGACTGACAAGTTTAGTGGGAGAAGAAAAAGACTTTGTTTTCAAAAATGACAACTTTTGACTGACCTAAGTAATGAAGAAATTTATAAAAGTTACTTAGAAAATAGTTATTTCAAGGCTTACTAAATCAGAAAATTCTCATTCCTAAATATATTTATAAGCATTGAATGAAAAATATTGTTATAAAATCCAGGACTTGAGATTCAAAGGAACTAACTGTTCAGTATTACCTATATTGAATTGATAAAAAGACAACAATCCTCTTTAAAATAATTATCTAAATCTGATTTTTTGGGTCATATGTCTAATGTGGAGAACCAAAAAAAAAAAAAAATTCTTGCTTTGTTAGACATTTTACTCTAATTTTCATTAGTGACTTGTATATTAAAACTATTTAAAATTTCTTATAATAGTACATGTTTTAATCAAGAAAATTAATATTCTCACAACATTGTAAAGTAACTATACTCCAATAAAAATTAATTAAAAAAAGAAAACTAAATATTCTAATGCCACTTGTAATATATTAGAAATATAAATTTGGTTACAGGGTATTTTACTTTGTTTAGAGAGAACAGAAGAATAAATCAAAGAAAAAGTAAAAGGTAGGGAAAAGACAATACTGAGTGAGGAAGGCCTTTTTGGGCACTAGCTATAACTAACATTAACCGGTTTCACTCTGGCCCTAGCAGTTTTTTTAATTGAGATATAATTGACATATAATATTTTATTAGTTTCAAGTGTGGAACATAATGACTTGAAATTTATACATTTTTCAAAGTGATCACCACAGTAAGTCCATCACCACACAGAGTTACATTTTTTTTTCTTGTGATGAGAACTTTTAAGATCTACTCTCTCAGCAACTTTCATACATACAATACAGTGTTATTACCTATTGTTACCATGTAGTAGGTTATACCCACAGGACTTATTTATATATAGAAGTTTGTACCTTTTGACCATCTTTGCCCATTTTGCCCACCTTCAACAGCTGTCTCGGTCACAACCAATGTGTTTTTCTTTTCTAGGAGTTTGATTTTTTGTTTTGTTTTTTAGATTCTACATATATGTGAGATCATACAATATTTGTCTTTCTCTGAATTACTTCACTTAGCTTAATGTCCTCAAGGTCCATCCATGTTTTTGTAAATGGCAAATTTTCTTCTTTTTATGGCTGAATAATATCCCATTGCATACATATACCTCAATTTCTTTATCTATTCCTCTATTCATTGACTGATGGACACTTAGGTTGCTTAAATAATGCTGCAGTGAACATAGGGGTGAATATTTCTTTCTGAGGGGTGCATTTTTCATTTCCTTTGAATAAAGACCCAGAAGTAGAATTGCCTCCACATGGTAGCTCTATTTTTAGTTTTTTGAGTGCACAAGAGTTTCCTTTTCTCCACATCCTCACCAGCACTTGTTTTTTTTGTCTGTTTAACAATAGCCATTCTAACAGAAGTAATGTGATATTTCAATGTGCTTTTGATTTGCATTTCCCTGAGATTAATGATGTTGCACACCTTTCATATTCCTGTTGGCTGGCCCTTTTTAATTTATTCCCCTTCATCCAGAAACACTTGTTACAGGAGCAAAGACAGACAATTGAAAAGAATACCCAGTAACTAACAACCTCTGTTCTATGAAACAATCAGCTATGAAATATAAACAGTGAAAAAGACTACCCTACCTTGAGATTTTTAGTTGGTTAGATTAAGTTAAAAATAAATACTGGAGTAATTAGGTATAGGAAAATAAAAAGATTACTGTAAAATTTGCCATAATTTGGAATTGATGCCAGAGATCCATGAAAACTCCAAACTATTGACCAAAAATTTATGGGGACATAGAAACTGAAGAAGGCAATTGGTAACAGACTATGGAAAAGCTGATGCGAGAAGTGGGAGTGAGTCATGTTTATGTGTGTTTATACTCTTGTGGGAACTTTCTCAGTTCAAAAAACCATGAATCCCTGGGCTAGTATGAATCTTAGTCTTAGCTTCCCATGAAATTTAACTCTCCAGTCCATATCCACCCAAAATACAGTTTCCTTTTATTTATATGTTTATTTCAATAGCTCATGTTTCTTGAACCTGGCTGCACATTAGAAGCATGTGGTGAGTTTTTGAAAATTAACAAGAGGTATAATTTAATGGGTCTGGGATATGGAAAGGGCACTTGGTATTTTGTTTGAAGGCTCTCCAGGTGACTATAATGTGCAGCCAGGATAAGAACCACTGGACTAACTTGGTTGGTTCTCAGTTCCTTGAAATCAAAACAGCCAGACTAAAATTCATGTTATTAATAGTAAGGAAAAGTAAAATTAACCATGCTTGCTCTATGATTTAAAAACTAAACTGTATGTTAGTATACTGTGAACTAGTTATTACTCTAATTAATGGTCTTCTTGTGCCTAATGATAATCCAATTAATTTGTTTACCTTGTTCCAGGGTTCAAAGCATTTTCACACACATTATCACAATTGCTTTCAACAGTAAGTGTATATTATACTGTTAGCCTATTCTGTTCCAGAAAAATTTTATATATACATAGGTTTCATAATAATGTCACAGTTATTTACACTTTATCCCATGTTTTACAGGATTTTCCCCAAACTTATTTTATATAACATCTTCATAGGAAAAATAAATGTGTGGCAATCTTTCTGAATCATTATATACCCTTTTGATCAGAGGTTTTACAAATTTTGTATCAGGGATTGGCATAGTTTTTGTGTAAAAAGCCAGATGGTAAATATTTAAGACTTTGCAGGCTATACAGTCTCTATTGTAATTATTCTGTCGTAGTCTGAAAACATCCA
The DNA here is from genome assembly GCF_009873245.2 of Balaenoptera musculus. NCBI lineage: Eukaryota > Metazoa > Chordata > Mammalia > Artiodactyla > Balaenopteridae > Balaenoptera > Balaenoptera musculus. The sequence goes on from NC_045797.1 coordinate 23,307,765, forward strand.
TATGCAACATGTAAATGAATGGACGTGGCTATGTTACAGTAAAACTTTATTTACACAGGTGGTGGGCCAGGTTTGGCACATAAGCTGTAGTCTGCCAAATCTCATATGGTACGAACTAAAGTTTGGCTATAGTTCTTGCTCTACAATTATTATCTTTCAAAACTTTGTACATGTTGGATCTTGTCTTTAGATATTTAGAGTATGAAGGGAAATTAGATAACAGATGTTTTCTTGGAAATAGGCAACCATAGGGGGTGGGGGTGGGAACTGATTTTTTTCTTATATCATTATGCTTTTAAAACTTAGCCACTAATATACCTAAGTATATAAACTTTTGCCTAGTTCACATTACTGTGAAATCTTTATTTCTACAGTGAATGACATTTTTAAACATCTTTATTGGAGTATAAATGCTTTACAATGTGTGTTAGTTTATTCTGTACAACAAAGTGAATCATCTATATGTATACATATATATCCATATCCCCTCCCTCTTGAGACTCCCTTCCACCCTCCCTATCCCACCCCTCTAGGTCATCAGAAAGCATCGAGTTGATCTCCCTGTGCTATGCTGCAGCTTCCCATTAGCCATCCCTTTTACATTTGGTAGTGTATATATGTCAGTGCTACTCTCTCACTTAGTCCCAGCTTCCCCATCACCCACTGTGCTCTCAAGTCTGTTCTCTACGTCTGCATCTTTATTCCTGCCCTACCCCTAGGCTCACCAGTAACAGTTTTTTAGATTCCATATATATACGTTAGCATACAGTATTTGTTTTACTCTTTCTGACTTACTTCACTCTGTATGACAGACTCTAGGTCCATCCACCTCACTACAAATAACTCACTTTCTTTATTTTTATGCCTGAGTAATATTCCATTGTATATATGTGCCACGTCTTCTTTCTCCATTCATCTGTCGATGGGCGTTTAGGTTGCTTGCATGTCCTGGCTATCGTAAATAGTGCTGCAATAAACATTGTGGTACATGTCTCTTTTTGAATTATGGTTTTCTCAGCGTATATGCCCAGTAGTGGGATTCCTGGGTCATACGGCAGTTCTGTTTTTAGATTTTTAAGGAACCTTCATACTGTTCTCCATAGTGGCTGTATCAATTTACATTCCCACCAACAGTGCAAGAGGGTTCCCTTTTCTCCACACCCACTCCAGCATTTACTGTTTCTAGATTTTTTGATGATGACCATTCTGACCTGTGTGAGGTGATACCTCATTGTGGTTTTCATTTGCATTTCTCTGATGATTAGTGATGTTGAGCATCTTTTCATGTGTTTGTTGGCAATCTGTATGTCTCCTTTGGAGAAATGTCTATTTAGGTCTTCTGCCCATGTTTAGATTGGGTTGTTTGTTTTTTTTTGATAATGAGCTGCTTGTATACTTTTGAGATAATCCTTTGTCAGTTGCTTCATTTGCAAATATTTTCTCCCATTCTGAGGGTTGTTTTTTCATCTTGTTTATGGTTCCCTTTCCTGTGCAAAAGCTTTTAAGTTTCATTGGATCCTATTTGGTTATTTTTGTTTTTATTTCCATTACTCTAGGAGGTGGGTCAAAAAGGATCTTGCTGTGATTTATGTCATAGAGTGTTCTGCCTATGTTTTCCTCTAAGAGTTTTATAGTGTCTGGCCTTACATTTATTTCTTTAATCCATTTTGAGTTTATTTTTGTGTATGGTGTTAGGAAGTGTTCTAATTTCATTCTTCTACATGTAGCTGTCCAGTTTTCCCAGCACCAGTTATTGAAGAGGTTGTCTTTTCTTCATTGTATATTCTTGCCTCCTTTGTCAAAGATAAGGTGACAATATGTGCATGGGTTAATCTCTGGGCTTTCTATCCTGTTCCATTGATCTATATTGCTGTTTTCATGACAGTACCATACTGTCTTGATTACTGTAGCTTTGTAGTATAGTCTGAAGTCAGGTAGCCTGATTCCTCCAGCTCTGTTTTTCTTTCTCAAGATTGCTTTGGCTATTCCAGGTCTTTTGCATTTCCATATTAAATGTAAAATTTCTTGTTCTAGTTCTGTGGAAAATGCCAGTGGTAGTTTGATAGGGATTGCATTGAATCTGTAGATTGCTTTGGGTATTATAGTCATTTTCACAATGTTGATTCTTCCAATCTAAGAGCATAGTATATCTCTCCATCTGTTTGTATCATTTTTTATTTCTTTCTTCAGTGTCTTATTTTCTGCATACAGGGCTTTTGCCTTCTTAGGTAAGTTTATTCCTAGTTATTTTATTCTTTTTGTTGCAATGGTAAATGGGAATGTTTCCATAATTTCTCTTTCTGATTTTTCATTGTTAGTGTAGAGGAATGCAAGATATTTCTGTGCATGAATTTTGTATCCTGCGACTTAACCAAATTCATTGATTAGCTGTAGTAGTTTTCTCGTGGCATCTTTAGGATTTTCTATGTATAGTATCATGTCATCTGTAAACAGTGACAGTTTTACTTCTTCTTTTCCAATTTGTATTCCTTTTACTTATTTTTCTTCTCTAATTGCTGTGGATAAAACTCCCAAAACTATGTGGAATAATAGTGGTAGCAGTGGGCACCCTTGTCTTGTTCCTGACCTTAGAGGAAATGCTTTCAGCTTTTCACCACTGATATAATGTTGGCTGTGGGTTACTCATATATGGCTTTTATTATGTTGAAGTAGGTTCCCTCTATGCCCACATTCTGGAGAGTTTTTATCATAAATGGGTGTTGAATTTTGTCAAAAGCTTTTTCTGCATTTATTGAGATGATCATATGGTTTTTATTCTTCAGTTTTTTAAAATGGTATATCACATTGATTGATTTGTGTATATTGAAGAATCCTTGCATTCCTGGGATAAATCCCACTTGACCATGGTGTATGATCCTTTTAATATGCTGTTGGATTCTGTTTGCTTGTATTATTTGAGGATGTTTGCATCTATGTTCATCAGTGATATTGGCCTGTAATTTTCTTTTTTTGTGATATCTTGGTCTGGTTTTGGTATCAGGGTGATGGTGGCCTAATAGAATGAGGTTGGGTGTGTTCCTCCCTCTGTTATATTTTGGAAGAGTTTGAGAACAATAGGTGTTAGCACTTCTCTAAATGTTCGATAGAGTTGGCCTGTGAAGCCATCTGGCCCTGGTCTTTTGTTTGTTGGAAGATTTTTAATCACAGTTTCAATTTCAGTGCTTGTGATTGGTCTGTTCATATTTTCTATTTCTCCCTGGTTCAGTCTTGGAAGTCTTTGTACCTTTCTAAGAATTTGTCCGTTTCTTCCAGGTTGTCCATTTTATTGGCATATAGTTGCATGTACTAGTCTCTCTTGATCCTTTGTAGTTCTTTGGAGTCAGTTGTTACTTCTCCTTTTTCATTTCTAATTCTGTTGATTGAAGTCTTCTCCCTCTTTTTCCTGATGAGTCTGGTTAATGGTTTATCAATTGTGTTTATCTTCTCAAAGAACCAGCTTTTGGTTTTATTGATCTTTGCTATTGTTTTCTTCATTTCTTTGTCATTTATTTCTGGTCTGATCTCTATGATTTCTTTCTTTCTGCTAACGTTTTTTTTTATTATTTCTCTAATTGCTTTAGGTGTAAGGTTAGGTTGTTTATTTGAGATGTTTCTTATTTCCTGAGGTAGGATTGTATTGCTCTAAACTTCCCTCTTAGAACAGCTTTTGCTGCATCCCATAGGTTTTGGGTTGTTGTGTTCTCATTGTTATTTGTTTCTAGGTATTTTTTTGATTTCCTATTTGATTTCTTCAGCGGTCTCTTGATTGTTTAGTAGCATATTGTTTAGCCTCCATGTGTGTGTATTTTTTACAGTTTTTTTTCCTGTAATTGATATCTAGTCTCAGAGTGTTGTGGTCAGAAAATATTGATACAATTTCAATTTTCTTAAATTTACTGAGGCTTGATTTGTGACCCAAGATGTGATCTATCCTGGAGAATGTTCCATGTGCAACTGAGGTGAAAGTTTATTCTGTTGTTTTTCAATGGATTGTCCTATAAATATTGATTAAGTTCGTGTGGTCAAATGTCTCATTTAAATCTTGTGTTTCCTTATTTATTTTCTGTTTGTATGATCTGTCCATTGGTGTATTGCGGTCTTAAAGTCCCCACTATTATTGTGTTACTCTTGATTTCTCCTTTTATGGCTGTTAGCATTTGCCTTATGTATTTAGGTGCTCCTATTTTGGATGTATATATATTTACAATTGTTATATGTTCTTCTTGGATTGATCCATTGATCATTATGTAATGTCCTTCCTTGTCTCTTGTAATAGTCTTTATTTTAAAGTCTCTTTTGTCTGATATGAGTATTGCTACTCCAGCTTTCTTTTGATATCCATTTGCATGTAATATCTTTTTCCATCCCCTCACTTGCAGTCTGTATGTGTCTCTAGATCTGAAGTGGGTCTCTTGTAGACAGCATATATACTGGTCTTCTTTTTGTATCCATTCAAACAGTCTGTGTCTTTTGGTTAGAGCATTTTATCCATTTACACTTAAGGTAATTATTGATATGTTTGTTCCTATTACCATTTTCTTAATTGTTTTGTGTTTGTTTTTGTAGGTCTTTTCCTTCTCTTGTGTTTCCTACCTAGAGAAGTTCCTTTAGCATTTGTTGTAAAGCTGTTTTGGTGGTGCTGAATTCTCATAACTTTTGCTTGTCTGTAAAGCTTTTGATATCTCTGTTGAATTTGAATGAGATCCTTGCTGGGTAGAATAATCTTGGTTGTAGGTTTTCCCTTTCATCACTTTGAATATATTCTGCCACTCCCTTCTGGCCTGCAGAGTTTCTGCTGAGTTAATGACTTTTTAAGTCTTTTATTGTATTCTTATTTTTATGTAGTTACCAATGACAGTCTTTTCATATTTTTATCTGTTCTTCAGTCTTTATTTTTTCCATTGATCTTGAACCTTTGTTTAAGTCATGTATTCTGTTTTCTGTTATGGCCAATATTCTCTGTATTGCCTCATTTGTATTTTAATTTCATGTTAAAGGTCTTATAGTTTTTAATCTAGTATAAATGTTAAATATATATTTAAGAATTTAAAAAAAAAACAACTTCCTTCTTAAAGCAAGCTGACTTTAGAGCAGGATATATCAGACACTTTGGCTGGTTTGGCTGCTTTTCCTGCTCTTGAACTGCTATATCTTACACCACATTATTATTCTCAGTTGGTTTTATAAATAAGATGTGTGCCCAGAAAAAAGAGTACAACTGATTTGTGTCAGCAGTTGAGCATGTTCTTCCTTGAGTATCTCAGGCCCTGTCCCAGAGAAAAGGAGCAATTTAGAGGCCCTGTCATTTTGTTTTGCTTCTTCACGTAGCAGTTGATAGAGTCAGTTGGCAGAAATAGAGCAGGGAAATCATCTCTGTGATGGACAGTTCCTTTCCTGTGTTTGCTGTGGAAACTCTCAGCTGTGGGAGACAGTGTTCTTCTTCTCTGCCAGCACTGTTTTACTGCTGGTAACCAGCCATCACAGGCCCCCAGCTCTTGGCCCAACCTTGCCCTTGGAACAAGAATAAATGCAGCTGCTCAATTCCTACTACGTGGAAAGCAGACAATCTGACTGCAAATAAATTGAGGGTTTTTTTTTTTTTGGGAGGGGGGGGTCGAAAATGAATAAGTCAAAAACAAAGTTGTTGAAATGATAAATTGATCAAAAGTGAATATTTTCCAGTCACTGATTCTGCAATTTTTCCAGTCACTGATGCCTGCTTTACTTTTAAAAACAGCAATTACTCAAACTAAAGAAATAGCAATCTGATTGTTTCTACTTTTCAAAACAGTGTTAACAGTGTTAACCTCTCTACTTATAAAAACCATGATTCTTCAAACTAAGGATATAGTGCTCTCTATCTGTAAATGGGTACACTTAAGGCAAAGGTTGTAAGAATATCTATGCTTATTAAGAATGCCAAATTAATGAGAAATATCTAATTTGGGATATTTTTTCCTGAATAGTACCTACTTTAAATGTTTAGCCATGTTTACTCCATTTATCCTACATAGTTTTAGTTCTTTTATTATTAAATAGCTTTGAACATCCTTTTGTAAACAATCTGAAGTGCTCAGCGAAACAAATAAATACAATTTTTTTGTATGTGACTGAAAAAGTATTTGTTTAGCGTTCCTGTCATTCATCATCATATCAGGTAGTCTGTATCCCCAGGTTTGCCTAATTATTTGCAAAGTAAAAGTGGATGCCTCTAGAAAAATGTTTTAAAATCAGTGATTAGGCAAATTCACATTGTATTCATTTGTGATTTTGAACAATGTGCAATATATTTTTTCAACCAAAATTATTTTTTTAAGAGTTCACTTCAAACCATTCCTTGAGGCTTCTATCCACTTGTCCACTGGGATGGAAACTTGTAGAATCTATGTAGGCATCGTCTCCCAAGGTCCAACTTCCCCATGACTTGCTTTCTTATGGACTCTTCAGAAGAATCCCCTGAAGAAGGTACTGTACCATCCCCATTCTACAGACAAGGACACTGAGGCAAAGTCTCACAGCTAGAAAGTAAGCAAAGCCAAATTCTATTTCAGGCATGCTGATGTGGAATAGGAACTCAGAACCTTATCATAAATAGCTGCCATGGAAGAATTTTTTTTAAAGTTCCTAAGTACATTTATAACTCAAAACCACTTGTATTTGAACTGTTTTACTACTCATATTAACAAAGGATAATTTGAAGTTGTGCTAGTAAATCAATCTGATTTTCTTTGGTTATTGCTTTAGTATCACGCCTATATTTAACAAATTAAACAGAAAAAATTGTCTTATATAAATTTATTTTAGCTCAAAATTTCTGTTTAATTTTCCTTTATGTTTTTTTCAGTTTCATATTGTGACCTAATTGTGTACCCAATGTTCCTGCTATGTTTGGCAAAGAGACTCATTTATTCTATTACCTCTATCAGGATAAAAGAGGAATTTTGAAATGGCTAGCAGCTACAGATCAATACACTAACTCAATAGAGATAATTATTGAAATCACTAGGAGACCAGCAAGCTGTCAGCTGTAAGCAATCATTTTAGGCTTGGGATAAATCTGCAGAAAACACAAAGCAAACATAACTGTATTATTTTAAAATTGAGAGTCATATGCTTACGGTTGTCTTTCTGTTTTTCATTTCCACAGATCCATTATCATTGGTTCCTGATGATATATATTGAATTTTAAATACTTTGGCCCACTTAGCTTCATATTAAACTTTAATTGCTCTGTCTGCTTTTTTCCTCATTCACTATCCCAGTTTTGTGGTCTTATTTAATTAATAAATTTTGTTCATTTCCTTTATATTTTTAAATATGAATATTTTATTTGGACTTATTTGGACATTGCATTTACAGTGATCAGTTATGGAACTACAGGAGAAAGAGTTGTCATGTATCTACAAATAGAAGTAAAATGTCCTATAAACATTTGTGCAGTGTCTGAATTCTGTCTTAGTGATAAACCTTGCATTTCATCTTATAGTTTCTTTGAACCAATGACGTTGTAGTTATCATCAAGTACTCTCTTTTTCTCTCTTAAATTTCACACAGCTTTCTGTTTCTCCTAAACTATGTTAGTAAAATATCCTTTTATCAACATTTGACTTTGTCACTTCTTTTTTACCTTCTATCCTGGGATTCCTAGCTCCTTTTCAAAAATTACTAAGTGGGACCTAAAACCTAATTATTTTCATGAACTCAGATGGAAAGCTATTCTATTGTATATGCCCTGAAGAAAATCAGTGGGGCCAAGCTTTACATCAAGCACATTTTTCACTTTTGTTTTGAATTTCTGTGTCAGCATCCTTGGTATTGTAAGAAAATAATTAAAATAGAAAATTAATAGAAACTTTCACAAGGATTTTATATACACACACAAGCACATACACACACACACACTTCAGTATTATAGAGAAAGAAGTAAATACAATGATTATAAAAATTAGAATAAAACCTATTGTTTAGATTCTGAACATAATATCATTATAAAACATGGTAGCATATGGCTTCTTCCTCCAGTTCAGTAAAAAATACATGAAGTAAAAGACAAGAGGAAACTTTGTAACTTATTAAATGAGGAATATGGCCCAAAATGATCACTTTTAAGAGCCTCATGATTCTCTTTTGTGAGGAAGGAGATGTAACTTTATTTCCTTTTGTATTCTTTTTCCCAGGTTGTGTGTGCTGTTGCATTTCTTTCATTGATTGCTCTTGTCAAAGGTTAAGAATGTGTCCAAACATAACCTAACTTCCATCTACAAATAAAATACGTTTGTTTTTTAAATTACATATAGATTACTGCAGGTCCTTGAGGAAGAATAGAAATGAAAGTACTTCAGACCTCAGAAACAATTACATCTCCTAAAAACATTAGTATACTAGAGGGAAATGGTTGGTTTTCACAGATTATGCCACTGTCATGAAAACCAGCCACTGCTTTCATTTCCTATTTGACAAGGTGAGACAAAGAGTGAAAAAAAAAAATGAAGTCTTTATCCAGATGCTCAGATTTCAAATTTGATAATCAAATTAGTCTTTATGTAAATAGTTAATGTTAACAGATGAGAACCTTACACAAAAACTGGTTTTGTAGATGTCTAGGGACCTTTAAAATCTAGTGTCTTATCTATCGCAGAAAAAAAGTATGGAAAGTAGTTTCAAGCTATGACATTACATGTATTAATTTGAGGTGCAGACCGGAACAAATGGCTAGTGATCCACTGGGGGATTTCATTTATTTTGGTTTCAACAGTTTAGTCAGACATTAAGATGATAGATTTATCCTGATTCTAAAAGCTTTCTTTTGAAACTCAAACTTCTGTAGTCCAAAGAAAAGCACTTAATTCATTTGACAATGAAAACTTCTTTGAGGAATATATGGTGCAAATAAAAACAGTTTGTGACTGTCACTTGGCCTTTTTCTAGATATATCTCCCTTTTCTGATTATTTTTTACCCTCTTTCATAACAGTAATTCTTTAATTCATGTCAGTAAATATCTCTAGTGCAGGTTTCTCAAATCTCACACTATTAATATTTTGGATCAGATATTTCTTTGTTATGGGCTCTGTCCTGTACACTGAAGTTTATTTAGGAACATCTTTGGCTTCTACCCAGTAGATAACAATAGCACACACCCCCCAGTCTTGACAATCAAAAATATCTGCAGAAATTACTAACTGTCCTATGGGGTCAAAGTCACCCAGGGTTGAGAACAGTGGCTCTAATATTTAATGTTGTCTATAGTATTTTTTTGGAGTCTGGTTGATCTAGATAGATACAAGTAAAGTTAATTACTCATTTGAGTCAGTTGAGAATATGACATGATGATTATTTACAGAATGAGTTAGTGAGTTGTCAGAATAATTGTAGCTAGAATAATAATTGGTAACATTTAATGAATGCTTACTCTGCCAAACATAATTTTAAGCAAAGTATATTATCTTTTTAAAATACTTACTTAAGCTTATGTAATAAATACAATTACTTTTCCTATTTTATAGAACTGGAAAGTGAGTTTTGGGCAGGTTAAATAATGCCATGATTACATAGCTAGCAAAAGAAGTAGGTAAGAGATCCATTTTGCAGTAATCAAGACATCAGTTTAGATCCAAGACATAGTGCGTTTCTAACAGTGCCAAGCAGTTAGTGGCAAAAACTTTTGTTGTATGTATGAATACACAAACTCTTGTGGGTTCAGGTTCTTGGTCTTCATAATGATGCCTTATATTTTTGACCTATTTTTGTACAGAAGTGTTCTGATACCTGTTTCTTGAAACATAATTGATTTTCATAGATTCAAGTTTTAAGTTGAAATGGCAAACCGTTATTCTATCTATAGGGTTATAAAATTAATGGGATTGACCTAGATTAGAACAAACACAAACATAAATAACATCTAGCATTAGGCATCATTGGGGAAAAGTGACAATGGTGGGGCCAGTGTCCTCCTGAAGAATATACCCAGACAAAGGGGCTACAGCTTCTGAACTCTGTCTGATTGTTGCCATGTAAGAATGCAGAGTCAGGAATTCCAGAGACGCTGATGTCTCAAGAAAAGCAGAAATCTCAGATTTTTAAAGGAAATGTTGTGATTTCTCTCTCTCTCTCTCTCTCTCTCTCTCTCTCTCTCTCTATATATATATATACATATATATATATATATATGTATATATATATATACATTCTTTTTCATATTCTTTTCCATTAGGGTTTATCACAGGATAATGAATATCGTTGCCTGTACTATGCAGTAGGACCTTGTTGTTTATCCATCCTATATATAATAGTTTGCATCTGCTAATCCCAAACTCCTAATCCTTCCCACCCCCATCCCCTCTCCCCCTTAGCAACCATAAGTCTGTTCTCTGTCTGTGAGTCTGTTTCTGTTTCATAGATAAGTTCATTTGTTTCATATTTTAGATTCCACATATAAGTGATATCATATGGTATTTGTCTTTCTCTTTCCAACTGACTTCACTTAGTATGATAATCTCTAGATCCATCCATGTTGCTGCAAATGACATTATTTCATTCTTTTCTTATGACTGAGTAATATTCCATTGTGAGATATATATATATATATATATATATATATATATATATATATATATATCACATCTTTTATATATATATATCACATCTTTATCCATTAATCTATCAATGGACACAGGTTTTTTCCATGTCTTCACTACTGTGCTGCAGTGAACATTGGGGTGCATGTATCTTTTTTAATTAGAGTTTTGTCTGTATATATGCCCAGGAGTGGGATTGCTGGATCATATGGCAACTCTATTTTTAGTTTATTGAGGAACCTCTGCACTGTTTTCCATAGTGGCTGCACCAACTTTCATTCTCACCAACAGTGTAGGAGTGTTTCCTTTTCTCCACACCCTCCAGCATTTGTTACTTGTATATTTTTAAATGATGACCATTCTGACCCATGTGAGGTGATACCTCATTATAGCTTTGATTTGCATTTCTCTAATAATTAGTGATATTGAGCATCTTTTCATGTGACTGTTGGCCATCTATATGTGTTCTTTGGAGAAAAGTCTATTTAGGACTTCTGCCCACCTATGTTTTGCTGGATCGAACACTTTCCTTTTTCTTTTCTTTAGTTTAAATTCATTATAAGAAATAAAACCACTTGAAAAATGATTTTATTGCAGACTGGTACAGTCCATCGGACACTCTTTTTGACCTCTGCTCCAAATAAGTCATGGGGTACATTCTTTAAAAAAAAAAAAAAAAAAGAATATTGCTCTATCACCTGTTATTAAACTTTTGGTCATTTCACTGTTTTTATTTTACAGAATAGAAACCTAAAGAGTCAAAAAATTTGCTCAACTCATCTAAATTTTTTATATTCCTTGTCAACGAGTCATTTGGGTAAGAGATATTGAGATTGTTTGGCAAAATGATGTGTGCATTCCTTCTTTCTCTGGACCTTTTCAAGGCAAGGAAGGCATATTATACTCATTTTATCAAAATTTACTGAAAGATACCCTAAAAAAGCTTCAATAGCAAATGTACAAAGAATAGGGATTTTTTTCTTTCAAATCAACAGAATTTATTTAGACCTGTCTTTGAAGCATCATTTTAATTCCATGCATACAGACATTCTCTATTTGAATTTCCAGTTTTTAGAGGGTTATATTAAGAAGCTTTAACACAAACCAACTGTACTGCCTATTTCTGAAAATTGATCTATGATGGCTATCCATATTTTTTTAATAAAATAATCCATGCCAAAACAGGGTTGCAATACCCAAATACATGCATGATTCCACCTCTTTTGACTCACTTGATGATAAAACCAAATTTTCATGCCAATGCTTTGTCTGGCCCACCTAAGTATACACCTACACACACACACACACACCCCACATAAAAGTATACACACACACAATTTATCTATTTTAAATCATGATTGTTTTATGCATATCAGAAGTATATGCTGCTTTATTTTCCCCTGTTAACACAGGTCCTTCCATTGCCCATACCTCATTTCATTTTCAATTCATTTTTATGAGATCAAAATAAAAATACAGAGAGGTACAGATGAGAAATTAGAGAAATGCATTTTACAGCAAAATATTTTTGTATCTAGTTATAAAAATAACTACTTTATTAAAAATAAAAATTTACCACTTTGAAAAAATAAGTTAACTCTTCTTTCATTACTATTTCTGAGGGGAATAACAACGTTAACTTGTCTCTGAGTTATGATAATTTTCAGTTTTCTGTAGACATACAGAAATAACTTAAAGGTTATCTAATTGTTCAGTGAGTTCTCAACTGGGGCTGTCCCCCTATCTCAGGGGACTCTTGGTACTATCTGAAGACATTTATGATTGCCATAACTTGGGGTTGAGGTGTTACTGGGCATCTAGTAGGTAGAGGTCTGTGATTCTGCTAAGGACATTCTATAGTGCACAGGACAGCCAATATCCCTGCCCCACAAAGAATCAGCAAGTCCAAAATATCAATAATGCTGAGGTTGAGAATCCCAAATATTTCATCATCTAAGTCTAAATGATATATTGGACGTTATGGGTTGAAATGTGTCCAACCAAAATTTATAGTTGAAGTCGTAATCCCCAGTACCTCAGAACATGACCTTATTTGGAAATAGGGTCATTGTTGCAATTAGTTGTAATTAGTTGCAGATGTACTTAGTTAAGATGTAATGACACTGGCGTAGGGTGGGCCCCTAATCTAATTTGACTCCTGTCCTTAAGAAAGGAGAGATTTGGACCCATACACACACAGGAGAATATCATGTGAAGATGAAGGCAGATATTAGGGTGATGCTTCGACAGCTCAAGGACTACCAAAGATAGCCAGCAAAGCACCATAAGCTAGTGGACAATCGTGCAACAGCTTCTTGCCCACAGCCCTCAGAAGGAACCAACCCTGCTAACACCTTGGCCTCAGACATCTAGCCTCTATAAGCATTTGTTCTTGAAGCCATTCAGTTTGTGGTACTTTGTTATGGCAGCTCAAGCAAACTAATACATAGTGCTTTTAACTTCTCTGTTACTACTCCGTTTACTTAAAGTTTCTGCTCAGGAACAACTCTGAAAAGTATTGTAAATAACAACAACAATCTGCCTGCAGTGACTGGCTAAAGCTCAGTTCATTTAGCAATGCACTTACCTGGCTTAAATCAATGTCATATATGAAACCAAAAGAAAGATCACAAATATTTTGATAAAGGTGTGCCAAAATGCCATAGAGGTGCCAAGAACAAGGATTTCTTTTTTGTAAATATTTATTTATTTTAGTTACTTATTTTCCTTATTATTATTATTATTTTGGCTGCCTCGTGTCTTAGTTATGGCACACAGGATCTTTTCCGTTACATACGGTGCGTGGTCTGCTCAGGTTTCTCTCTAGTTGTGGTGCGTGGGTTTTCTCTCTCTGGTTGTGACGCACAGGTTCCAGGGCACATGGGCTCTGTAGTTGTGTCATTCAGGCTACCTCTATTGAGGTGCACAAGCTCAGTAGTTGAGGCGCACAGGCTTAGTTGCCCCACGGCATGTGGGATCTTAGTTCCCCAACCAGGGATTGAACCCGTGTCTCCTGCACTGGAAGGCAGATTCTTTATCACTGGGCCACCGGGGAAGTCCCAAGAACAAGGATTTCTTCCCATCAAGGTTTCTCACAAGCTTCAGTGTAACATATTTCTGAACCACTAAACACATTTTAACTCCTGAATTGTGACAAAATGTACCTTGATTCTTGGACACTTGTTCTGAGTTAGCAGCAGAACACCTTCATGTGGAATAAGTTAGCAATCAAAATAAAGAACTAAAGGATGGACTTCAAGCTCTTTCTTCTTTCTACATATCTCTGTCAGTCTTATGAATGCATTTTGAAATATCACACTTCTGCTTCCATTTTATTCATCCCACCAGAGTCACCTCATTTGGTTTGATAAGTCCAATGTAAACACTTCAAACTCTGTCCAAAGTCAAACTATCTTTTCCTGTATGACAAAAACTGTGTGTGCCCATGTGTGTGCATAGATACACATGCATGTGTGTCTATACTGTGGAGCAGATATCCTTCTGCATATTCCTTATACTTCATTTAAAAAAAAAATTATGTCTTCTACTATTTTTTGCAGTGTGAAAGAAGCAACTGTTTCCTGGGAAGAAAGTGGCTAATTCCACACTGCAACCTCCAGGGTACATGTGTCAGACTCAGCTTGTCTTCCTGCTGAGCAGTATCTACTCTAGTCATTCTGCCAAAGGTTCCTCCATGGACTTCATCATTGAGACTGTCTGCCAGGGCTCTGTGGCAATTGAATATCAGATTATATTCGAGGGTACTATTTGGTGGAGTGATAGAATATATAGGTTGGCATTAAGCTTCCATTTACTACAGATTTATAACTATTTTCCCAGAGAAAACAAATCTGTCCATTGCATATCTGGGACATTGGTTGGCCTTTTGTGCTAACAATTGTCCCCAGATATAAAGTTTATAGACTAGTGTAAAGGAAGGTGTTGCAAAGAGCAGCATTTTAGAATCAGATGCATTTTCTTCTAGGCTTGTGGGGCTGGTTCTAATGCAATATACAGCACATGGGACCACCTAGGAAGTATTTTTTCCTAAATAGTTCAACTGCCATCATATCAAGATTTAGCTAGATTTACAGGTAATATGAGAGAATAGAGGAACAACTTAAATGACACTAAGAGGAATCAAACATACAAATTCAGAATGTTGGGCATATTATGGAACAACTAATCTGATTTCTCTAACAAGTCAATGGTGTGAAAGAAAAAGGGAGGGTCTGTTCTGCATTAAAGAAACAAGAGACATAGCAAACAAATGCAACGTGTGGATTGGATCTTGATTCCAACTAACCAAAAAAAAAATTCTGAAGCTATCAGGGAAATTTAATTAGGGACTGAATATATAATGATACAAAAATTGCCAATTTTGATTTAAGTATAAAAATGGACTTATTCTTAGGTTAAAACATATCCTGTATTTTTGAAAAAGATGAATACAGTTGTAATTTGGAGGTAAAATGACATGATACCAGGATTTAGCTTTATAATACTTCAGCAAAAAAAGAAAAAATAAATAAAAATAGTGACAGATAAAACAAATGGGGCAAAAATCTTGACACTTCTTGAAACTGAGTGATGGGCATATGGGAGTTCATTTGCAAAATTTTCTCTACTTTTTTATGAAGTATGAAATTTTTTGTAGCAAACATACAAAAAGTAAGGATACCAAGTTCAGATTCCCACATTTCTGGGTTCAAATTTTACCTTTCTCTCCAAATTTACTAGCTTCATTCTGGGTTAATATTAACTTTCTAATCTCATTCTTATATTCTGTTTAAAAAAATGACATGATCTTTTCATGTAAAGACAATTTATGTTAACATATTTAAAATGTAGGTACATAACATTTAATGCTTGGTAACTGATTATCATATTCATATTCACACGATTTTCACTACCAAAATATTCTTGCAGATATATGCCTCATCTATGCCAGACTGTCCATAATATCTGTGTGTGTATAATGCCAAAAATGTATTAGTCATGGAAAAGACATCAAATAAACGATTTTCACCCCCATATCCATCTCTCCCTCCTTCTTCTCTCCTTCTCTCTGTCCCTCTCTCATTTTCTCTCTCTCTCTCTCTCACACACACACACACACACACAGTCTTAACTAATACCTGCATTTGTTTAGAAAACTACATTATCATAAGAAATATTTTTAAGGTCGACTGTAAGATCTGTATGAATTTCCTCTTTTAAAATATTTCTGTTTACAAAGAGAACAGGATCAAGACTAGTACTTTTGAGCTTTTTATACAAAGTAATATTTGGACAGTTTGATGTAACTTGCAGAGTTTCAAATAAATATTCTAAGCACCGTATTTTACAGATAATCTTTAGCTGAACTATTTTATTTAAGCACTGCATCTTTAATTACATTAAAATAATATTGCTTTTACAAATTTAATGCACTTTATATTCAAATGAGTTCAAGGTACTCAAGTGTAACGGACAATATGTCCGCTCGGTGTGTATTCCCATACTGTGAGGGCTAAGCTAGGATATTGTAATCCCTACAGCAGTCAATAAAATACCTACAGGAACTTCCCTAGAATGTTTAATGCATTCATGATTTCTGTCTTCATTTTTTGTTATTATCTGGTAAGAAGATGTGGAAGAAAACAAACAGAAATGAAGGAGAAAATGAGGAAGTTCTCCCAACTGAGGTACCGCATATCCTGGAATAAGTGTGCAGGTGTCTCCTTAGTTGGGAGGCTCACTAATCTATCCAGGATGTGGGCTAAAAATTGTTTTTGCCTATTTGAGGGCTGCAGAATTGACCACTTTGCTACTTTAATTTCAAATAAATTATAAATGATTTCTTTTTTTACCTGACATATAGAACTTAACATCCATTAGTTATTATTCTGACAGAAATGCTTCATCACTTTAAAATAAGAATGTTTGCAAGAGGAATTCTGCCAGATTATAAGATCATTAGACTGGTCCTGATTCATCATCCTTCATAAAGTTTGGCGGTAATCTGCACATTTATAAGATAATAGTCCAGTTATAATTAAATGTTCCCATATTGTACCTTTTTAATCAGATAGTACTTGCTTAACTCTTTCTCTCTCTTCTCTCACACAATGTCAGTGTTGACTATGGCTTGAATTTGATTTCAGTAGGCTGCATAAATTAAACACAGCAACGTTCATTTAAGCATCTTAAAAACACTTCTGCAAGCATTACAGGAAGACCCTTCAGAGAATTAGAAATTTCTCAGAAATATTTCGTGTTGCAATGTTGTATTTTGTGTTAGAATTGGAAGATAACACTTGCTGAGAAGCCAGGATGCTTGAATCCTCATTTTCTATCCTCCTATAGAAAACACTTCTGTTAGATAATGAGAAAATTTAAACATACAAAAAAAGTCAGTTGTCAGTTGGAACATTAACTTCAAATCTGAATGCCTACACTAGAGGCAGCCGCTGACCTAGAACCAAATTATCTTCTTATCTTCCCAGAACCACACCCACTCACACATCAGTGAAAGGTGAGTACAAGAAGCAAAGCAGCAAAGAATGGGAAAACAAGGTTTACTTCCTAAACCCAAGGACAGAGCTGGCCTAACAAAACCATGCACAAGCTTTCCTAGGCCTGAGTAGCTCCCAAGAGAACCAGGGCATCTTGATAGAAGAAAGATAGAGCCCAAAGAAGACCCCCCCACTGTAACCCACAGCACCAGATCTAGCTTTTATCCCTTTGTTTGGAGCAGAGAAAGCCCTATCTTTCAGCTCTGTGGTCCATTCCAGACTTTGCCCAAGGACAGTGGAAGGGGTCTAAGGAAGAGGAGGAGAAAGGGAAGGAGTCTAATGTTCTGACTACAGGTGCCTTTATAGTTAAATTCCATCAAGGGAAATGCTCTTGATCAATGTAAGTTTATAAACACTCCACTAGTAACATTACATTATATGATGTTCACATAAAGCATTTACCCATGATCATAAGGATTATATAAAATTACATTTTATTTAAAAAAATTTTCTGTATAATAAAAAGACCCTATATTATATTCTACAATATTATACACATAGATTACAGTCTTGTTATAATTCTGATTTGGTTGAGTACCCGTAATAACAGATGTTAAGTAACTACCATGTTTCATACATCAAATTAAAATTTGTAATAGGCAGAGATATTCTTATTCATACATTTTTTTATAAATTTTAACTTATTTTGATGTAATTTGAGATTTATATAAAGTACAATGTACTAAGAATTCCCACGTATCCTTTAACCTTACTTCCCAAATGTTAACATTTTTTCATATTGCTTTATCATTTTCCTTCTTTCTACTTTTTTGAATACTTACCCCTAAACACTTCAGCATGTATTTCCTATAACACAAGGACATTCTCTTATACATGCATAGTATAACTATCAAAATCAGGAAATTAAAAGTGATATGATATTATTATCTGAACTACAGGCCTTATTCAGAATTTTCCATTTGTTCCAATAATGTCCTTATAGACAGAAAAAACAAACATAAACTTGGGTCACACATTGCATTCACTGTTGTATCTCTTTGGCCTCTTTTTAATTTGTAATATTTCTTCTCTCCTTATACACATACAGAAAGTGAACTCACACAATTTGTCTTCTCTAGAGCTGCAAAAGTAGTGAGTGACTGATTTGGTGTCCAAATACTTATTCCTTTGATTTCTCAATCTCATTCCTAAGTCCAGTATATCACACCAGCTCTCCTGCTTTGTATATTGGGAAATGTATGTAGTTTGTATTTGAGTATTTAACCTCTACAATTGTCAAATGCCAAGATTCCAGAGCATTTCAACTACTGAGAAGCCTATTTATTAGTGCTTCTAAGTAGGGCTACCAAAACATAAGCTTGATGACTTTCGTTTCTTTTCTTTCTTTTTTTTTTTTTATGTTTCACTGAACTTACTGAGGCGTAGTTAAAATTTATCAATTTGACAATCTCTTTCAGCTTCATATGATATAACCTTATTCAAGCTTCATTTAGAGTTTTGGTAGATTAAACAAGACTTGTTTACTTTTAGTTATTACATGTGTAGCATTTGTCAAAATATCTGCAAGCATTTAGCAAATGAAGAGCTATAATTTGGATACACAAGGAGTATATATATATATATATATATATATATATATAATGTAGAGAACAGAAAGAAGATTCAAGATATATGTCTTGTTTAATGGAAGAAAAAAAATTTAATTAGTATTATACAAAAGAAAAAATAAGCACAGAAAAAATACCTATAGTTTTAAAAATTTTATGGATTTGGACCACAATGAAGTCTATGATGGCATCAATTAGACCACTCTGCTTTTATGTTTTCTGCTGTCCTGCCAACCAGTCTACTAATGCCAAGATAAGCATAAAGGTAACTTGATTTAGCCAACAAGATACAACAAAAATCCACATACTCTTGCTTATAAAAAGAGTTTATTTTAACTTCAACTATTTAAGAGGTAAGAAAATAATTATTAAAAAACATTCATTAATATTGTCCAATGACAAAATTACTAGGTTGAGTTTTGTTCCCTCTGCAAAATCATTCTATTAAAATAATTTTAAAACAACCTTCTCTTTAGTGAGCTCAATGCTATTCTAATGAGTGGTACAATAGTTTTTTTTTTCCTTTCCTTTAACTTTTTATTTTTAACATCTTTATTGGAGTATTATTGCTTTACAATGTTGTGTTAGTTGCTGTTGTATCACAAAGTGAATCACTTATATGTATACATATGTCCCATATCCCATCCCTCTTGTGCCTCCCTTCCACCCTCCCTATTCCACCCTTCTAGGTGGTCACAAAGCACCGAGCTGATCTCCCTGTGCTATGAGACTGCTTCTCACTAGTTATCTATTTTACATTTGGTAGTGTATATATGTCCATGCCACTTTCTTACTTCGTCCCAGCTTACACTTCCCACTCCCCGTGTCCTCAAGTCCACTCTATACATCTGCGTCTTTATTCCTGTCCTGCCCCTAGGTTCTTCAGAACCTTTTTTTTTTTCTTCTCAGATTCCATATATGTGTGTTAGCATACAGTATTTGTTTTTCTCTTTCTGACTTACTTCACTCTGTATGGCAGACTCTAGGTCCATCCACCTCACTACAAATAACTCAATTTCGTTTCTTTTTATGGCTGAGTAATATTCCACTGTATATATGTGCCACATCTTCTTTATCCATTCATCTGTTGATGGACACTTAGGTTGCTTCCATGTCCTGGCTATTGTAAATAGAGCTGCAATAAACTTTGTGGTACATGAATCGTTTTGAATTATGGTTTTCTCAGGATATATGCCCAGTAATGGGATTGCTGGGTCCTATGGTAGTACTATTTTTAGCTTTTAAGGAAACTCCATACTGTTCTCCATAGTGGCTGTATCAATTTACATTCCCACCAAGAGTGCAATAGGGTACCCTTTTCTCCACACCCTCTCCGGCAGGTATTGTTTGTGGATTTTTTGATGATGGCCATTCTGACTGATGTGAGGTGATACTTCATTGTAGTTTTGATTTGCATTTCTCTAATGATTAGTGATGTTGAGCATCCTTTCATGTGTTTGTTGGCAATCTGTATATCTTCTTTGGAGAAATGTCTATTTAGGTCTTCTGCCCATGTTTGGATCGGTCTGTTTGTTTTTATAATATTGAGCTGCATGAGCTGCTTGTATATTTTGGGGATTAATCCTTTGTCAGTTGCTTCATTTGCAAATATTGTCTCCCATTCTGAGGGTTGTCTTTTTGTCTTGTTCGTGGTTTCCTTTGCTGTGCAAAAGTTTTTAAGTTTCACTGGGTCCCATTTGTTTATTTTTGTTTTTATTTCCATTTCTCTAGGAGATGGCTCAAACAGGATCTTGCTGTGATTTATGTCATAGAGTGTTCTGCCTATGTTTTCCTCTAAGAGTTTGATAGTTTCAGGCCTTACATTTAGGTCTTTACCCCATTTTGAGTTTATTTTTGTGTATGGTGTTAGGAAGTGTTCTAATTTCATTCTTTTACATGTAGCTGTCCAGTTTTCCCAGCACCACTTATTGAAGAGACTCTCTTTCCTCCATTGTATATTTTTGCCTCCTTTATCAAAGATAAGGTGACGATATGTGTGTGGTTGTATCTCTGGGTTTTCTGTGCTGTTCCATTGATCTGTATTTCTGTTTCTATGCCAGTATCATACTGTCTTGATTACTGTAGCTTTGTAATATAGTCTGAAATCAGGGAGAATGATTCCTCCAGATCTGTTTTTCTTTCTCAGGATTGCTTTGGCTATTCAGGGTCTTTCATGTTTCCATGCAAATTGTGAAATTTTTTGTTCTAGTTGTGTGAAAAATGCCATTGGTCGTTTGATAGGGATTGCATTGAATCTGTAGATTGCTTTCAGTAGTATAGTCATTTTCACAAGGTTGATTCTTCCAATCCAAGAACATTGTATATCTCTCCATCTGTTTGCATCATCTTTAATTTCTATCATCAGTTTCTTATAGTTTTCTGCATACAGGTTTTTTATCTCCTTAGGCAGATTTATTACTAGGTATTTATTCATTTTGTTGCAATGGTAAATGGGAGTGTTTCCTTAATTTCTCTTTCAGATTTTTCATCATTAGTGCATAGGAATGCAAGAGATTTCTGTGCATTAATTTTGTATCCTGCTACTTTACCAAATTCATTGATTAGTTCTAGTAGTTTTCTGGTAGCATCTTTAGGATCCTCTATGTATAGTATCATGTCATCTGCAAACAGTGACAGTTTTACTTCTTCTTTTCCAATTAGGATTCCTTTTATTTCCTTTTCTTCTCTGATTGCTGTGGCTAACACTTCCAAAACTATGTTGAATAATAGTCATGATATTGGGCAACCTTGTCTTGTTCCTGATCTTAGTGGAAATGGTTTCATTTTTTCACCATTGAGAACAATGTTAGCTGTGGGTTTGTCATATATGGCCTTTATTATGTTGAGGTAAGTTCACTCCATGCTTACTTTCTGGAGGGTTTTTACCATAAATGGGTGTTGAATTATGTCAAAAGCTTTTTCTGCATCTTTTGAGATGATCATATGGCTTTTCTCCTTCAATTTGTGAATACGGTTTATCACATTGATTGATTTGCCTATTTTGAAGAATCCTTGCATTCCTGGAATAAACCCCACTCACTCATGGTGTATGATTCTTTGTGCTGTTGGATTCTGTCTGCTAGTATTTTATAGGGGATTTTTGCATCTATGTTCATCAGTGATATTAGCCTGTAGTTTTCTTTTTTTGTGACATCTTTATCTGGTTTTGGTTTCAGGGTGATGCTGGCCTCATAGAATGAGTTTGGTAGTGTTCCTCCTTCTGCTATATTTCGGAAGAGTTTGAGAAGGATAGATGTTAGCTCTTCTCTAAAAGTTTGATAGAATTCTCCTGTGAAGCTATCTGGCCCTGGTCTTTGTTTGCTGGAAGATTTTTAATCACAGTTTCCATTTCAGTGCTTGTGATTGGTCTGTTTATATGTTCAATTTCTTCCTGGTTCAGCCTTGGAAGGTTAGGCTTTTTTAAGAATTTGTCCATTTCTACCACGTTGTCCATATCACTAGCATTTAGTTGCTTGTGGTAATCTCTCATGATTCTTTGCATTTCTGCAGTGTCAGTTGTTACTACTCCTATTTCATTTCTAATTCTATTGATTTGACTCTTCTCCCTTTTTTTCTTGAGAGTCTGGCTAATGGTTTATCTATTTTGTTTATCTTCTCAAAGAGCCAGCTTTTAGTTGTATTGATCTTTGCTATCGTTTCTTTCATTTCTTTTTCATTTATTTCTGATCTGATCTATATGATTTATTTCCTTCTGCTAACTTCGGGCTTTTTTTTTTGTTGTTCTTCTTCTTTCTCTAATTGCTTCAGGTGTAAAGTTGTTTATTTGAGATGTTTCTTCTTTCTTGAGGTAGGATTTTATTGCTATAAACTTCCGTGTTAGAACTTCTTTTGCTGCATCCTATAGGTTTTGGGTCGTTGTGCTTTCATTGTCATTTCTTTCTAGGTCTTTTTTGATTTCCTCTTTGATTTCTTCAGTGATCTTTTGGTTATTTAGTTGTGCATAGTTTAACTTCCATGTGTTTGTATTTTTTTAGAGATTTTTTCCTGTAATTGATGTTCTAGTCCCATAGCATTGTGGTCAGACAAGATACTTGATACCATTTCAATTTTCTTAAATTTACCAAGGCATGATTTGTGACCCAAGAAACAATCTATCCTAGAGCATGGTCCGTGAGCACTTGAGAAGAAAGTGTACCTTTGTTTTTGGATGGAGTGTCCTATAAATATCAATTAAGTCCATCTTGTTTAATGTATAATTTAAAGCTTCTGTTTCCTTATTTATTTTCATTTTGGATGATATGTCCATTGGCGAAGGTAGGGTGTTAAAGTCCCATACTATGTTTGTGTTACTGTCGATTACCCCTTTTATGGCTGTTAGAATTTGCCTTATGTGTTGAGGTGCTCCTATGTTGGGGCCATAAATATTTACAATTGTTATATCTTGTTCTTGGATTGATCCCTTGATCATTATGTAGTGTCTTTCTTTGTCTCTTGTAATAGTCTTTATTTTAAAGTCTATTTTGTCTGATATGAGAATTGCTTCTCTGGCTTTCTTTTCATTTCCATTTGCATGGAATATCTTTTTCCATCCCCTCACTTTCAGTCTGTATGTGTCCTTAGGTCTGAAGGGGGTCTCTTATAGACAGCACATATACGGGTCTTGCTTTTGTATACATTCAGCCAGTCTGTGCCTTTTGATTTGAGCATTTAATCCATTTACTTTTAAGGTAGTTATTGATATGTATGTTCCTATTACCATTTTCTTAATTGTTCTGGGTTTGTTATTGTAAGTCTTTTCCTTCTCTTGTGATTCCTGCCCAGAGAAGTTCCTTTAGCATTTCTTGTAAAGGTGGTTTGGTGGTGCTGAATTCTCTCAGCTTTTGCTTGTCTATAAAGTATTTAATTTCTCCGTCGAATCTGAATGTGATCCTTGCTGGGTAGAGTAATTTTGGTTGTAGATTTTTCCCTTTCATCACTTTAAATATGTCCTGCCACTCCCTTCTGGCTTGCAGAGTTTCTGCTGAAACATCAGCTGTTAAACTTATGGGCATTCCCTTGTATGTTATTTGTTGTTTTTTCTGTGCTGCTTTTAATATTTCTTCATTGTATTTAATTTCTGATAGTTTGATTAATATGTGATTTGGCATGTTTCTCCTTGGAGTTATCCTGCATGGGACTCTGCACTTCCTGGACTTGATTGAGTATTTCCTTTCCCATATTAGGGAAGTTTTCAACTATAATCTCTTCAAAAATTTTCTCAGTCCATTTGTCTTTCTCTTCTTCTTCCGGGACCCCTGTAATTCGAATGTTGGTGCATTTAATGTTGTCCCAGATGTCTCTGAGACTGTGCTCAATTCTTTTCATCATTTTTCTTTATTCTGCTCTGTGATAGTTATTTCCACTATTTTATCTTCCAGGTCACTTAATCGTCCTTCTGCCTCAGTTTTTCTGCTATTGATTCCTTCTTGAGAATTTTTCATTTCATTTATTGTGTTGTTCGTCATTGTTTGTTTGCTCTTTAGTTCTTCTAAGTTCTTTTTAAACGTTTCTTGTATTTTCTCCATTCTATTTACAAGATTTTGGATCATCTTTAACTATCATTACTCTGAATTCTTTTTCAGGTAGATGGCCTATTTTCTCTTAATTTGTTTGGTCTGGTGGGTTTTTACCTTGCTCCTTCATCTGCTGTGTGTTTCTCTGTCTTCTCAGTTTGCTTACCTTACTGTGTTTGGGGTCTCCTTTTTGCAGTCTGCAGGTTCATAGTTCCTGTTGTTTTTGGTGTCTGGCCCCAGTGCTAAGGTTGTATTGGCTTCCTGGTGCAGGGACTGGTGCCTGTGTTCTGGTGGATGAGGCTGGATCTTGTCTTTTTGGTGGGCAGGACCAGGTCCTGTGGTGTGTTTTGGGGTGTCTGTGACCTTATTATGATTTTAGGCAGCCTCTCTGCTAATTAGTGGGATTGTATTCCTGTCTTGCTAGTAGTTTGGCATAGGGTGTTCAGCACTGTAGCTTGCTCTTCATTGAGTGGAGTCGGGTCTTAGCATTGTGATGGAGATGTCTGGGAGAGCTTTCGCTCTTTGATATTTCATTGAGCCCAGAGGTCTCTAGTGAACCAATGTACTGAACTCAGCTCTCCCACCTCAGAGGCTCAGGCCTAACACCCGGTTGGAACACCAAGATCCTGTCAGCTACAAGGCTCAGAAGAAAAGGGAGAAGAAAAAAAAAAAAAAAACCTAAAAAAGAAAAATACTAAAATAAAATAAAGTTATTAAAATAAAAAAAAAACTATTACTAAACATAAAAAAAGTATTTAAAAAAAAGAAAGAAAGAAAGAAGAGAGCAACCAAACCAAAAAAAGAAATCCACCAATGATAACAAGTGCTAAAAACTATCCTAAAATCAAAAACAAACAAACAAACAAAAAAACAGACAGACAGAACCGTAGGACAAATGGTACAACGAAAGCTATACAGATAAAATCACACAAAGATGCATACACATACACACACACAAAAAGAGGAAAAGGAAAGAAAAATATATATTTAAGAAAAAAAAAGGAAGAGAGCAACTAAATCAGTAAACAAATCTACCAGTGGTAATAAGCTCTAAATACTAAACTAAGATAAACATAAAACCAGAAACAAATTACATGCAGAAAGCAAACCCCAAGTCTACAGTTGTTCCTAAAGTCCACTGCCTCAATTTTGGGATGATTTGTTGTCTATTCAGTTATTCTACAGATGCAGGGTATGTCAAGTTGATTGTGTAGGTTTAATCCGCTGCTCCTGAGACTGCTGGGAGAAATTTCCCTTTCTCTTCTTTGTTCACACAGCTCCTGGGGTTCAACATTGGATTTGGCCCCACTCTGTGTATAGGTCGCCTGAAGGTGTCTGTTCTCCATCCAGACAGGACGGGGTTAAGGTAGCAGCTGATTAGGGGTTTCTGACTCACTGAGGCTGGGGGGAGGGAGGGGTACAGAATGCAGGGTGAGACTGTGGCAGCAGAGGCCAGTGTGACCTTGCAACAGCCTGAATCATGCCATGTGTTCTCCTGGGGAAGTTGTCCCTGGATCACAGAACCCTGGCAGTGCCGGGCTGCACAGGCTCCCGGGAGGGGTGGTGTGGATAGAGACCTGTGCTTGCACACAGGCTTCTTGGTGGCTGTAACAGCAGCCTTAGCATTTTATGCTCATCTCTGGTGTCAACTCTGATAGCCACAGCTCGTGCCCATCTCTGGAGCTCATTTAGGCAGTGCTCTGAATCCCCTCTCCTCGTGCACCCTGAAACAATGGTCTCTTGCCTCTTAGGCAGGTCCAGACTTTTTCCCGGACTCCCTCCCGGCTAGTTGTGGTGCACTAGCCTCCTTCAGCCTGTGTTCACGCAGCCAACCCCAGTCCTCTCCCTGAGATCTGGCCTCTGAAGCTGGAGCCTCAGCTCCCAGCCCCCACCTGCCCTGAAGGGTGAGCAGACAAGCCTCTCAGGCTGGTGAGTGCTGGTCAGCACCTATCCTCTGTGTAGGATTCTCTTTGCTTTGTCCTCTGCACCCTTGTTGCTGCGCTCTCCTCCGTGGCTCTGAAGCTTCCCCCCCACCCACCCCCCATCTCCGTCAGTGAAGTATCTTCCCAGTGTGTGGAAACTTTTCCTCCTTCACAGCTCCCTCCTGGTGGTGCAGGTCTGGTTCCCATTCTTTTGTCTCTGTTTTTTATTTTTTATTTTACCCTACCCAGGTATGTGGGGAGTTTCTTGCCTTTTGGGAAGTCTGAGGTCTTCTGCCAGCGTTCAGTATGTGTTTTGTAGGAGTTGTTCCACATGTAGATGTATTTGTGGGGAGGAAGGTGGTCTCCATATCTTACACCTCTGCCATCTTGAAGGTCTCTGGTACAATAATTTTTGACTTTATGTAAAGACTAAGATAAATATACAAGCAATAAAATAATGTTTCTCAGAAATTAACTACATGAAAAAGAGGAAATATTCTAATACAAGGATGCAATCTGTATGCATATGTAAACACAAGATGACATTTCTTTAATACTATTTGATATGGTATAAAACACAGGCTTTTTATTATTTTAAAATAGTATAATTTCCAAAAAAAGACAGAATTGACTGTGGAGGGGTGGGGGAAGGGGAGTTGTTTTATAGAAATCGAAACATATTTTAACCTCAAAATTGTCTCTGACTGCTATTCCTAAATGCATCATCTCAAATTGAATGAAAGTATTAATGACAACAGCATATAAGGAGATATGTCTATTACTGACACTGAAGGAACTGACAGTAATAATGAAAAAAAAATCAGAACTTGAGTAAAATAAATACATCTAGACCTGAATTCATATTAATCTATAGCTATGCTTTATAAAAATATAATAATTATTATAATTTTTAAAAGTCAGTTATTCAAAAAGATACCTATATCTCAATGTTCATAGCAACATTATTTATAATAGCCAAGATATGGAAGCCACCTAAATGTTCATCAATAGATGAATGGATAAAGAAGATGTGGTATATAAATACAATGAAATATTACTCAGCCATAAAAAAAGAATGAAATTTTGGAGACTGTGCAAGATGTCAGAGTAGAAAGACCCTGAGTTCACCTCCTCTCAAAGATACAGCAAAATCACAACTAATTGCAGGACATCTATCAATAAAAAAGACCAGAATTTACCAGAAAATATCTCCTATTATTAAAAATATAAAGAAGAAACCACAATGAGAGAAGTAGGAGGGCTCTAGTCATGATATAGTCAACTCCCATACTCCCAGGTAGGTGAGTCACAAACAGAGAATAATTACAACTGCAGAAGCTCTCCCAAAGGAGTGAGAGGTTGGAGCCCCACATCAGGCTCCCCAACATAGGGGTCCTGCATCAGGAAGATAAGCCCCCAAAGCCTGTGGTTTTAAAGGCCAGCCGGGCTTAGTTGAGGGAGTTCCAGAAGGCTGGGGAAAATAGAGACTCTGCTCTTAAAGGGCACGCACAAAATCTCACACACTGTGGGACCCAGGACAGAAGCAGTTATTTGAAAGGAGTCTGGATCAGACATACCTGCTGATCTGAAGAACAGGAGGCAACTGCAGCTTACCCTGTAGACATAGACACTGGTGGCAGCAATTTTCAGGAGCTCCTTCTACCAAATGTACACTGGTGATGGCAAGGACCATTCTGGAGTCTTCCCTCTAGCTTATAAGCCCCAGAACCCAGCCCTGCCCTGGCCCAACCATCTGCAGACACCAGTTCTGGGACAACTCAGCCAAGCAGCTAACTGGGCATGAACAGAGCTCCACCCACCAGTAGGCAGGCTGAGCCCAAGACCACCTCTGGACATGGCTCTGCTCACTAGAAGGCCCACGATCCAGCCCCACACACCAGTACTCAGGCACTAGATCTGAGACCCCATGAGCCCTCCAGCCAGAGAACCTGGGACAAGATCCACCACCAGTAGGCAGATACCAGCCACAAGTAAACCACAGTCCCACAGGCTAGGATTCTACCCTATTCACTAGCAGACCAGATCCTGCTCTGGGATAGGATGGGCCTAGGGCCTGCCCACTAACAGGCCAACAAAACTTTCAAGACATGCTTGACTCAGCAGCCAAATGTGTCCAGAACTGGCCCCACCCACCAGCAATCCAACACTTGTTCTGGGACCTCTATGACCTTTAACCAGACCCCAGGACCCATCTCTGCCTGCCAGTAGGCTGGCACTAGCCCCAGGAACCTGGATTCACCCACCAGTGGGCAGACCCTCGGGTCTCCTGGACACTGACTCTGCCCATCAGTAACCTAGCACTTGTCCCAGGGCCACTTGGGGTTCCCCAGTCAGCCAACCAGTGGCAGGCAGCTTCCACATAAGACAACCTGGAAACCAAATGTACTGAGGTCCAACAAATGTACCAGACTGCCCAGATAGTCAGCCTGCCACAACAGGAAGACACATACAGCCATCATAGGGGGAACCTCTAGAGCATATAGTTCTGGTGATGAGAGGGGAATGTGCTGCTGAGGTGCATAGGACTTCTTCTACAAAAGACTACTTCTTCAAGTTCAGGAAACATAACCAACCACCAGATGAATAAAACTAAAAACAGCAATTAGACAAAATGAGGTGGCAGAGGAACATGTTTCAAATGAAAGAAGAAGATACAATCCCAGAAGAAGAATTAAGTGAAGTGGAGATAGGTAATCTATCCAAGAAAGACTGCAAGGTAGTGATTCTAGAGATAATCAAAGCACATGGTAGAAAGATAGATGCACAGAGTGAGAAGTTAGACATTTTTAACAAAGTTAGAAATTATAAAGAACCAACCAAACAGATGAAGGATACAATAACAAAAAATACACTAGAAAGAATCAACAGTAGACTAAATGATACAGAGGAATGGATCAGCGAACTGGAAGACAGAGCAGAGGAAATCACTAATGATGAACAGAAAAATGTATGAAAAGAAATGAGGACAGTTTAAGAGAACTCTGGGGCAGCATCAAGTGCACTAATATTTGCATTAAAGGGGTTCCAGAAGGAGAAGAGAGAGAAAAGGGAGCTGAGAACATAATTGAAAAAATAATAGCTGAAAACTTCCCTAACCTGAGAAAGGAAACAGGCATCCAAGTCTAGGAAGTGCAGAAAGTCCCATATAGGATTAACCCAAAGAGGAACACAGCAAGACACATTGTAATTAAAATGGCAAAAAATAAAGATAAAGAGAGAATATTAAAGTCAGCAAGGGAAAAGTAACACGTTATGTACAAGGGAACACCCATAAAGATATCAGCTAACTTTACAGCAGAAATTCTGCAGGCCAGAAGGGAATAGCACAATATATTTAAAGTGACAAAGGGAAAAAAATGTACAACAAAGAATACTCTACCCAGCAAGGCTCTCGTTCAGATTCGATGGAGAGATCAAAATCTTCACAGACAAGCGAGAGCTAAAAGAGTTCAGCACTAATAAAACAGCTTTTCAAGAAAGGTTACCTGCCAAATATCATTCATGAGCATAGGTGCAAAAATCCTCAATAAAATATTAGCAAACTGAATTCAGCAATACATTAAAAAGATCATACACCATGATCAAGTGGGATTCATCCCAGGAATGCAAAGATTTTTCAGTACCTGCAGTCGATCAATGTGATACCCCACATTAACAAACTGAAAAATAAAACCATATGATCATCTTAATAGATGCAGAAAAAGCTTTTGAGAAGATTCAGCATCGATTTATGATAAAAACTCTCCAGAAAGTAAGAATATATTGGATGTAACTCAACATAATAAAGGCCATATATGACAGCTAACATTATACTCAAGAGTGAGAAGCTGAAAGCATTTTCTCTAAGATCAGAAACACGACAAGGATGCGTACTCTCACCACTTTTATTCAACATAGTATTGGAAGTCCTAGTCACAGTAATCATACAAGAAAAATAAATAAAAGGCATCCAAATAGGAAAGGAGGAATTAAAGCTGCCACTGTTTACAGACTGTAGAGCTCATAAATGAATTTGATAAAGTTGCAGGATTAAAAATTAATATTGAGAAATTTGTTTCATTTCTATACACTAACAATGAATAAGCAGAAAGAGAAATTAAGCAAATAATCCATTTGCAATCACATCAAAAACAATAAAATACCTAGGAATAAATCTTCCTAAGGAGCTAAAGAACCTGTACTCATATAACTATAAGACACTGATGAAAGAAACTAAAAAGACAACACAAACAGATTGAACGATATATTGTGTTCATTAATTGAAAGAATTAGGTAATCTACAAATTCAATGTAATCCCTGTCAAAATACCAAGGGCATTTTGGAACTAGAACAAATAATTTAAAAATTTGTATGGAAACACAAAAGACCCTGAATAGCCAAAATAATCTTGAGAAAGAAGAGTAGAACTGGAGGAATCACTCTCCTTGACTTCAGGCTATACTACAGTAGTCAAAACAGCATGGTACTGGCACCAAAACAGATGCATAGATCAATGGAACAGACTAGAGAGCCCAGAAATAAACTCGGGCACTTATGGTCAATTAATCTATGACAAAAGAGGCAAGAATACACAATGGAGAAAAAACATTCTCTTCTATAAGTGGTGCTGGGAAAACTGGGCAACTACATGTAAAAGAATGAAATTAGAACATTCTTTAACTCCATATACAAAAATAAACTCAAAATAAATTATAGATCTAAAAGTAAGACCAGAAACAATAAAACTCTTAGAAGAAAACATAGGCAGAACACTCTTTGACCTAAATCTTAGCAATACTTTTTTGAGGATTTGCCTCCTAAAGCAAAGGAAATAAAAGCAAAAATAAACAAATGGGACCTGATGAAACTTAAAAGCTTTTGCACAGCAAAGGAAACCATAAGCAAAACAAAAAGACAACCTACTGAATGAGAGAAAATATTTGTGAATAATATGACTGATAAGAGGTTAATATCCAAAATATATAAACAACTCATATGCCTCAACATCAAAAAAACAAACAACCTAATTAAAAAATGGGCAGAAGACCTGAATAAACATTTTTCCAAAGAAGACATACTCATGGCCAACAAGCACGTGAAAAGACGCTCAACGTCATTAATTATCAGAGAAATGTCAACTAAAAACACAATGGGATATTACCTCACACCTGTCAGAATAGCTGTCATCAAAAAGACCACAAATAGCAAATGTTGGTAAAGATGTGGAGAAAAGGGAACAAACTAGTGCTTACCAGTGGGAAGAGGGAAGGGGAAGGGGAAGGGGAAATTAAGGGGTAGGGAATTAAGAGGCACAAACTACTATGTATAAAATAAATAAGCTACAAGGATATATTGCACAGCACAGGGAACATAGCAAATATTTTATAACTCTAAATGGCCTATAGCTTCTAAAAAATGTGAATCACTGCTCACCGCAGTGAATCACTGCTTAGAAAATCTGCTTACTGTAATTATATGGATACTTTGAAGACCACTAGGCTCACTTGGACTTTTACACCTGAAACGTAATATTGTACATCAACTACAGCTCAATAAAAAAAGTCAGTTGAAAGATGTTTGGGACTTATCTCAGGATATACCCTGGCTTGGACTTAAAGCATCTGTCAAAAAAAAAGAACAAACAAAACAAAATTTAACCACCATTAGCCTCTTTATCCTTAGGAGCTGTTTTGTGACATCCTTGTTCTGAGATGACAGATCTGTTAAATGTTAAATAGGTTATGTCTTTATTTTTCTTACTATTTTAGAGATTAATTACTTCTCTTGTCCTATTTAAGCAAAACAAGATTTTGATTGTTTTTTTTTCATTAATTGCATTCATCACTATACTGCAGATGTATAATCTAATTCAAATTTTTTATGAACTTAGAAATCTATTGACCTTCACTGGACCTATAGAATTGCAAATGCTATATTGCTAATTTTACAGATTCTTAAAACACACTATATACTAGGAGCAATGCCTAAATATAGTCCCTAAACTCAACTACTTTTAGTCTGATATGGGAATCAGACGTGCAAAGAAATAAAAATGCAATATGAAATGGTTAGTGCTATGAACAGTAAGGTAAGGGAGAAGGAAACTCCCTAAATAACTCCCCTATTTACATTGTGTTGCTTAAAAACTTGAGTCACCAAGAAAACCTTTAAATTATTTTATTTTCAGAATCATTCCTTGAGAACTGGCTTTATAAAAGGTGGAAGGACAGTAAAATGGGGGTGGGGGCAGGAAAGGGATTTGCTGATGACTCAGTTCTATCAGTATCAGAATCTTAAAAACACCATACAAATACCGTTGGGGATAATGGTAGAAATGAAACTGAAGGGAGGTCAGAATTTTGCATCACTCCACCCTTTAGCACGTGAAATGGATAATGCTGAAACATGGCTTCATAGAATCTGAACAGTATAATTTCTATTAAAAAAAAAAAATTAGCCAGAGTGTAAATGGTAACTTGTGAAAAACGAACTGAAACAAAACAAAACAGATGCTATTTTAGGATTGGAGTTAACATGCTTAAGGTCAGGTGAATTCTAATAGCAAATCTGCTCCTGACTGTGCATGGCAGATATCAATCTATTAGGCAAATTTCAAAGGTTGAATTTTTGAATGCATTAAAATCATGGTTGTCATTTGCTTCTTTTTGAAAGATTTGTGAAGAATAAGTAAAAACCATAGTAACAATTTTGAATTAGTTCTTGCAACTTTTCTACTCAAAATTCCATAGATTTTCCTTGGAAATAGTGTGTATTCATTAATAAATATTCAGGAAGAAAATATAAGTGGTCTAAAAAAGAAACATATGGATACTTTACTGGGGAGAAAATCTGCTTACTGTAATTATATGGATACTTTGAAGACCACTAGGCTCACTTGGACTTTAGCAAAGAATATGATCCTGAGGATTCTGACAGTTTCACTAGTCACTGGCCTCCAGGCATACTTCATTACTAAAGTCCTTGAGAGAGTCAACCAGATAAACGTATACTTCCCACCAAATGCATTAATATGAAACCAATTTAAAATGTGAAATTAAAATTGAGAGAGCATTTAGAATCTATAACCATTTAATTGTAAGCAAAAGTCAACTCTAGTCAGAAATGCTGGAAACTGAAAACAAACATAAAATTTGTCCATTGGGAACTATACAGAGATCTGAAATTGTATCCTTAAGACACAATTAAAGCACCCCTTCCCATGGTTTGAGTTTTTACATCTTTTAAAGTGGAGATTTGTGGTTTCTGTTTGAAGGAGACACAATGTATTAAATAAATGTGAGGATTCTCTTTGGTTAGACTAAGAATAAAGAAAACAGCTATGAGAGAAATCATTGACATGGTTATATTTGCAAGTAATATTTCAAGCAATGAGAGACAAACAGAATATTTAGGAGGTGTGTAACACTTGAAACTGCCTGCAAGGCAGGATTAAACAATGATTATAGAGGGAAATATTATGGCCTACAAGTGATTTAAGTGACTGAGTTCCTATAAAGTCAAGACTCATAAAAATACAACAGGAGACCATATTGTTTGATGACGAACATGTACTTGATCTCTAACACAGTTTCTATAAGATATTTTAACCCTTATTGAATTGGATGAAGATCTTTGTTGGGAATCCAGGATCTCTGAAGCCCACATCCTCTCTTTCTATATTAAGTTCCCCCTTTAACCAAGGAAGCTATGTTCCAAGACCTTCAGGTGATGCCTGAAACTTCAGATAGTACCGAAACCTATATATACTATGATTTTTCCTATTCATACACACCTATGATAAAGCTTAATTTATAAATCAGGCACAGTAAGAGAATATTCGAATTGCCAGCATTACTGCTCTTGTGCTTTGGGGCCATCATTAAATAAAATAGAGGTGACTTGAACATAAGCACTGTAGTAGCTTCGACAGTTTATCTGGTAACTGAGATGGCCACTAAGTGACTAACAGGTAGAATATGTTGGACAAAGGGATGATTCACATTCCTGATGGGAGATTTCATCACACTCCTCAGAGTGTGTGCAATTTAAAATTTATGAATTGCTTATGTCTGGAATTTTCCATTTAATATTCTCTGACTGAGGTTGACCACGGGTAACTAAAACTGCAGGGAACTAAAACCGAGGAAAGGGGAATGCAGATAAGTGTGGACTACTGTACTGAAGAAAATATAAGTGGATTTATACTCTTGGCCTCCTAGATGATTACAGCCTAGCAGTGGAATCCCATCCCGTTGTCTTGGTGACCAGATTTAGGGGAGAGGGAAATGGTGAAATTCAGTCTCACAGTACCATCCTATTGAGGGACCACCTAGGGAAATGCCAAGCAATTGGTAGGGGTAGGGGTGATTCTAGAATTCTAAACATCTGAGTAACAACCCTGCAGGATTAAATAGGGCTCAATCACTTCTAGAAACTTTTAGATCATTCTCCCCAAACTCAGACTAGTAAAGAGTTTCTATGCTTTGCATTGATCAACTGAAAATTTATTTAAGAAATCCCCAGTTGAGGTGGGAGGGGCATGAATAAAACATCTCTCACCATCTTCCTTCTTCAGTCACTATTATTAGGTCAACTGGAAGAGACTCCTCTTTCTTCCAGGATTCAACAATATCTACGGTTATTAAACAAAAGCCAAACTTATCAAGTCCAGTATATCTAATATATGAAAATCTCTGTACTGAGTACATAAAAGGATTTATATAGAAATAGCATCAGTGTTACACAGTAGACATGATATATATATACATATTTAATATGCTATTTGATTTTTTTTAAAATTTTTATTTATTTATTTATTTATTGTTGGCGTGTTGGGTCTTCATTTCTGTGCAAGGGCTTTCTCCAGTTGCAGCAAGCGGGGGCCACTCTGCATCGCGGTGTGCGGGCCTCTCACTATCGCGGCCTCTCTTGTTGCGGAGCACAGGCTCCAGACGCGCAGGCTCAGTAGTTGTGGCTCACGGGCCTAGCTGCTCCACGGCATGTGGGATCCTCCCAGACCAGGGCTCGAACCCGTGTCCCCTGCATCGGCAGGCAGATTCTCAACCACTGCACCACCACGGAAGCCCAGACATGATATTTTTAAGAGATAAGATAAATTTGTGTGAAAAGAAAAATGAACATTTAGAGAGTGCCCAGAGTCAATGGGTGGTAAGGTTGCAGGAGCCCAAGCATTGGTAGAGACCCACTCTGCTGAGCTAATCAGGAATGACTCTGTTGAGAATGTGATATCTGAGCAGGATCCTTATAGTAGAATTTTTTTAAAAATAGATTTTTGTTTCTTAGAAAAATTAATATTGTTCCAGGAGTTAAAAATCAGCCTGAACAAAGGAATATACAGGATAATACTTTAGCCCATGAAATTATGTAATTTCTATACGGAACTGTGGGTAAAACCAGAAATGTACCTCCACCTATATGAACTTTATTTTGCAATTATTTTATTTTTCTCTCTTCTCCCATACCCATAATTTTTTCTTCAATATTTTCTCTGACTTTGGTTTTTCATTTCAACATAATGCTTTCTTTTGATGGTTCTGTGATAGGTTCTTCATTATGTTTTAAGTGGATGCATGTGAATAAGTTATCAATTTGTATTCCTTAGTTTTTATGTGGCAACATCTACATTGCCATGGGAATAATATGTCTTAATTAATTAAAGGTCCAATCTAACTCTTTGAGAGTAAGGCACTCTAACACCCTAGGGAGATTCAGTTGAAGTCTGGAATCTCAAAACCATTAGGCTGTTTTCCTTAGAGCTTAATCAAATCAAGTTTTTTCAAACAAGCCTTAACTGCTAACAGTCATCCAAATTCTTGTAAAGTATTAAAAGCTTGTGTCATGTTACAGTTAAGGTGTATTTCAGAGTTTTATATTGTAATTTGTTGTCAAAAAAACAGGCGGCCATGAATCAGAAAAACTAGAATTTAGTCTCTTTTGTGCTATATAATAGTTTCCTTCTTATGAGAGAAAAAGATATTTCTGGGCATTCAGTTCAAAAGTGTCTCTTGAGGATTAGATGAGTGTAAGTATGTGAGGTAATTTGAAAAGTATAAAATTAGAAATCTCCTTCTAAGTTATTTAATTAAAAAACATTTATAATCTCTCAATCACTTTTTAACCTATTCTAAATTTGGCTTTCAAAAGTATGAGGCAACCATATCCAAAGACTAAAATGACTTTTACCACTAATAAAATACATTTAAAATAATCCCCTCTTGCCTCACAGAATTTGCTTTTTCCAAGGTCATTAATAATCTCCATGTGGCTAAATTCAATTGACATTTTTCTGTCCTGATTTTACTCTACTTATCAGTAGCCTTCAACAGAGCTGACATCACCCTTCTTCTTGAAATATTCTTCTTTTGTTGAATCCAGAACACCACAGTCTACTGTCCTTTTGTGTGCCCTGGAAATCAATTTTCAGTTTCCTTTGCTGTCACTTTTACTCTTACTCTACCTCCAATTTTGTGGGAGGAGAGAGGCGTTCTCAAGATTTGGTCCTGCTTTTCTCTTTCTTACCTATAATTTCTTATTCAATCTAATTTTGGAATATCAAATAATTTATTAACATTTCAGATTGTAAGTGTAATCTCTTCATGACTAGACTCTCTTATTAACTTATTTAATTAAATTCATATTAATTAAAATCCTACTGCATGCCAGACATAGGACAGGATTTTGCAAAAGAAATAGTGAATGGAGAGATGAGATTTTGTCCTTAATGTAACATACAATTTAAATATATTCAAAGGGTATTCTTCATGAGAGAGTGAATCTCCACTGACTGATGCAGTGCAACTACAAATCTGATTAGTGTTTGTCATCAAATCAAATGCTGGACTAGGTAACAAATTAGTCTAATGTTCTAGAAAAACTTTCAAGAACGTTTTGTATATTATAATCAAAACTTGTGATTAACTGCTCTTTTGACATTATTTTCCTTCAAATAGAGTTGGTCTTCGTTCAAAATAACTATTTCAAAAATAGTTCAAATTTAACATTTACATTTAAAGAAAAGCTACTGGGATAAAATGCTAATAACACTATTCATGCTTTCCCAAAATGTGATTATAGCTTACACAGAATTTATACATATACTCATTCATTCATCATATATACATACGAATGTGTGTATACACACACACAAAATGCAGACAGGCCCAAAAGCACAAAGAATAAATTAAAACTTTAGAGAATTTCCTGAAAAGCTTTATATATGTAATCTGAATATTTCTATATATTCATATTATTTTTTGTTCTTAAATATTCAGGCTTCATTCTAAGTATACTGCTTACTAATATGCTTTTATTACCTAAAAGTGAACCAAGAACATTTCCTCAGGTCAGTAGATCGTTTTGTCAAAATGATTTTTAATTGATAGCCTGTATTTCATCTTGAGAATATATTATTTATATGTCCTATAACTTTTTATGGGCACTATTTTTCTTTCCTTTTTTTTTTTTTTTGTAATTTAGAATATATAATCCTGGTGTTAATTTTAGTAGCATATAATTGTTAATTTATAAAATTACAAATGAAAGACATTTCTCACATTAATAACTTAATGAACCAGTTTGTATTACCTTCATCAGTATTATAGAGCACTTTTAAATATTCCTATTTTTTGAGTGATAGTATAGTTAGATCTGTGGTGCATTTTATTAGTCTAATATTTTTGACATTTCAGTATGATTCTGGGGCTCATGGAAGGGGCAGGGAATGAGATGTGGGTTAGTTTACATGTTTATGCATGTAAATATGTATTCTTGTTTCATTTTGTTTTTTTCTTTTTGTTAGTACAAAAGGAAATTCTCATGATTATTTTACAATGGAGTGTTTTCCTAAAGTATAATACATAAAGGGAAGTTGAGCTGACTGTAGGAAAACAGAATATAGTTTTAGGAAATTACAGAAGGGTCAAGATTGTGCTTAAAACTTGAAAATAGATTAGCATAGTAAGTAAATATTGCAAGATGTGACAGCCTTAAAAATTGTGTATGAACACAATGATATAGCAGCTCAATATTAACACCTGCAGTGATGATTTCCTTTCAAATTTGTCCAGAATATTGAGAGAACAGTGCTTCAATCTTAATAGAAAAAAGAACTTAAAGTACTAACTGAAACATTGCCTTTTCCTAATACTGTCAACTCTCGATTATCCATAATAATGAAAGGGAGTAGTGACATATAAAATTTTTAAAGATAAATAATTCCAAAGCTAATTTTGAGAAATGCCCTTGTACTTAGGTTTGGGTGTGAGAAATACTGCCATCCCTGGAATTTGCAGCATTGATAAAGTGAGCAGAACTTCACTTCCTTCTCAGCTCCTCCTCAATGGGAAGACACACACACACACATTTATATATATGTGAGTATACACGTATGTAGAAATCTTTGTAGAACTTCCTTAGATATGTATATGCCCTTCGTTTCTTGTTATCTAGTACTTAATATCATATTGCTTAGGAAAGGTAAATTGTTAATATGCTGGGCATATCTCATGTTTCCTTTTTACCAAATCAGAACACCTGGGTACTCTTAAACTCCCAAGCATAATTATCCAGGAACCTTGAGGTAATTTTAAATTTTGGCAGAACTACTTAAATGCCAAGCAAACAATTAAAAATAAAAGTGACAGTTAACAAAACCATAAAATATCTCACCCCTTTTTATGATAATATATAGAACATGGCATGAAAATTTGGGATGATCAGTCATTTTTCTAAGCCCTATACAGAATCAGTTTGCTTTAAAAATAGAACTGGTCGATTTAAGATGATATGAAAAAGAAGATACTAAAGCACATCAGAGAAGGAATAAAAATGCAACTGAACATATAGGTGGATATATATGTATTAGTCATAGCATATGATTTGTGACATAGAAAAGGACCACTTCTCTTAGAATCACACTATCTTAGAGTTGATCAATATTGCTCATAAAATCAAACTACCAACTCAATGAAGAGATCTTATCTACAATAACTCTGAATAAAGTCCTGTTATGCTAAATGGTTGACAATGATAAGCTCTGGGACTAACCCATTTTATTTTTGAATAGTTCCAGTTTGAGAGGCAGTACAGTGCAGCAGTTAAGAATATAATTTCTTAAGCCAGTCAACCTGGGTTTACATCTCAGTCCCACGA
Source organism: Balaenoptera musculus (assembly GCF_009873245.2). Taxonomy (NCBI): domain Eukaryota; kingdom Metazoa; phylum Chordata; class Mammalia; order Artiodactyla; family Balaenopteridae; genus Balaenoptera; species Balaenoptera musculus. The sequence continues at coordinate 23,347,072 of NC_045797.1, forward strand.
CTCACTCCAAGTGACCATGAGCAAGCCCCCTAACTCCAATGGTGTTAGAAAGTTTATCTCTTAAGCACTTGTAACAGTTCTTGCAAATAGTAATTTCTATGTAAGGGTTAAATAGCATTAATATTCCAGTTTTTAAGTTCTTCATTTTATTGAGATAAACTGCCTTCTCTAAAAACTGTCTATTTAAAATTTAGTAGCTAACATTAATTTCACTCTGACAGTTGATAACATCTTTTATATGCATAATTATAATTTTTATTAGAGTTTGGTCCTGCAGAAAGCAAAGTCAATAGTCTTAGGCATTCCTGCCATGAAACTTTCCCCTGAGAATGCAAGATGAAGAGGGCAAATATAAATCAACTACCATTAATCATTGTAGTTTTGATACAATTCCTCAGCTAATTCTAACTCTACCTAAATTCATTGTCAGCATAGTTTGGTCTGAGAAATATTCCATTGTATATTGGTACCACATCTACTTTATCCATTCCTCTGTCAATGGACATTTAGGTTGCTTCCATATCCTGGCTATTGTAAATAGTGCTGCAATGAACATAGGGGTGCATGCATCCTTTCAAATTATGGTTTTTCCTGGATATATGCCTAGGAGTGGGATTGCTGGGTCATAAGGTAGCTCTATTTTTAGTTTTTTAAGGAAACTCCATATTGCTCTCCATAGCGGCTGTACCAATTTACATTCCCACCAACAATGTAGGAGGGTTCCCTTTTCTCCATACCCTCTCAAGCATTTATTATTTGGAGATTTTTTGAAGATGGCCATTCTGACCAGTGTGAGGTGATACCTCATTGTAGTTTTGATTTGCATTCCTCTAATGATTATGATGTTGAGCATCCTTACATGTGTTTGTTAACAATCTGTATATCTTCTTTGGAGAAATGTCTATTTAGGTCTTCTGCCCATTTTTGGATTGGGTTTGTTTGTTTGTTTTTATATTGAGCTGCATGAGCTGTTTGTATATTTTGGAGATTAATCTCTGGTCAGTTGCTTCATTTGCAAATATTTTCTCCCATTGTGAAGGTTGTCTTTTTGTTTGGTTTATGGTTTCCTTGGCTGTGCAAACCCTTTTAAGTTTAATTAGACCCCATTTGTTTATTTTTGTTTTTACTTTCATTACTTTAGGAGGTGGATCAAAAAAGATCTTGCTGCGATTTATGTCAGAGAGTGTTCTGCCTATGTTTTCCTAAGTGTTTTATAGTGTCCAGCCTTACATTTAAGTCTTTAATCCATTTTAAGTTTATTTTTGTGTATGCTGTTAGGGAATGTTCTAATTTCATTCATTTACATGTACATGTAGATGTCCAGCTTTCCTAGCACCACTTATTGAAGAGACTGTCTTTTCTCCACTGTATATTCTTGCCTCCCTTGTCATAGATTAGGTGACCATAGGTATGGGTTTAGCTCTAGGCTTTCTATCCTATTCCATTGATCTATATTGCTGTTTTTGTGCCAGTACCATACAGTCTTGATTACTATAGATTTGTAGTATAGTCTGAAGTCAGGGAACATGATTCCTCCAGCTCTGTTTTTCTTTCTCAAGATTGCTTTGGCTATTCAGGGTCTTTTGTGTTTCCATACAAATTGTAAAATTTTCTGTTCTAGTTCTGTGAAAAATGTCATTGGTAATTTTATAGGGGTTGCATTGAATCTGTAGATTGCTTTGGGTAGTATAGTCATTTTCACAACATTGATTCTTCCATTCCGGTATATATCTCCATCTGTTTGTGTCATCTTTGATTTCTTTCATCAGTATCTTATAGTCTTCTGCATACAGGTCTTTTGCCTCCTTGGATAGGTTTATTCCTAGGTACTTTATTCTTTTTGTTGCAATGGTACATGGGATTGTTTCCTTAATTTCTCTTTCTGATCTTTCATTATTAGTGTGTAGGAATGCAAGAGATTTCTGTGTATTAATTTTGTATCCTGCAACTTTACCAAATTCATTGATGAGCTCTAGTAGTTTTCTGGTAGCATCTTTAGCATTTTCTATGCATGGTATCAAGTCCCCTGCAAACAGTGACATTTTTACTCCTTCTTTTCCAATTTGGAGTCCTATTTCTTTTTCTTCTCTGACTGCCTTGCAAGGACTTCCAAATCTATGTTGAATAATAGTGGCAAGAGTGGGCATCCTTGTCTTGTTCCTGATCTTAGAGGAAATGCTTTCAGTTTTTCACCATTGAGAATAATGTTTTCTGTGGGTTTGTGGCATATGGCATTTATTATGTTGAGGTAGGTTCCCTCTATGCCCTGGCCCACTTTCTGGAGAGTTTTTATCATAAATAGGTTTTGAATTTTGTCAAAAGCTTTTTTCTGCATCTATCGAGATGATCATATGTTTTTTATTTTTCTATTTGTTAATATGGTGTCTCACATTGATTGGTTTGCATGTATTGAAGAATCCTGGTATCCCTAGGATAAATGCCACTTGCTCTGGTGTATGATCCTTTCAATGTGTTGTTGGATTCTGTTTGCAAGTATTTTGTTGAGGATTTTTGAGTCTATGTTCATCAGTGATATTGGTCTGTAATTTTCTTTTTTGTGATATCTTTCCCTGGTTTTGGTATCAGGGTGATGGTGGCCTCGTAGAATGCGTTTGGGAGTGTTCCTTCCTCTGAGATATTTTGGAAGAGTTTGAGAAGGATAGGTGTTAGCCCTTCTCTAAATGTTTGATAGAATTCGCCTGTGAAGCCATCTGGTCTGGGACTTTTACTTCTTGGAAGATTTCTATTCACAGTTTCAATTTCTTTAATTGTGATTAGTCTGTTCATATTTTCTATTTCTTCCTGGTTCAGTCTTGGAAGGTTGTACCTTTCTAAGAATGTATCCAATTCTTCCAGGTTGTCCATTTTATTGACATATAGCTGCTTGTAGTATTCTTTTATGATCATTTGTATTTCTTTGGTGTCAGTTGTAACTTCTTTTTCATTTCTAACTTTATTGATTTGAGTCCTCTCCCTTTTTTTCTTGATGAGTCTGGATAAAGGTTTATCAATTTTGTTTATCTTCTCGAAAAACTAGCTTTTGTTTTCATTGATCTTTGCTATTGCTTTCTTCATTTCTATTTCATTTATTTCTGCACTGATCTTTATGGTTTCTTTCCTTGTACTGACTTTGGGTTTTGTTTGTTCTTTCTCTAAATGCTTTAGGTGTAAGGTTAGGTTGTATATTTGAGATTTTTCTTGACTCTTGAGGTAAGATTGTACTGCTAAAAACTTCCCTCTTAGAACTGCTTTTGCTGCATCCCATAGGTTTTGGATTGTTGTGTTTTCATTGTCATTTGTTTCTACGTATTGTTTGATTTCCTCTTTGATTTCTTCAGTGATGCATTGGTTATTTAGTAGCATATTGTTTATCCTCCATGTATTTGTGTTTTTTACAGTTTTATTTTTCCTGTACTTAATTTCTAATCTCATAGCATTGTGGTCAGATAAGATGCTTTATATGATTTCAATTTTCTTAAATTTACTGATGCTTGATTTGAGACCCAAGATGTGGTCTATCCCGGAGAATGTTCTGTGTGCACTTGAGAAATTGTATTCTGCTGCTTTTGGATGGAATGACCTATAAATAGCAATTAATTCTATCCGGTCTAATGTGTCATTTAAGGCTTGTGGTTCCTGATTAATTTTCTGTCTGGATGATCTGTCCATCAGTGTAAGCGGGTGTTAAAATTCCCCACTATTATTGTGTTACTGTCAATTTCCCATTTTACAGTTGTTATCATTGGCCTTATGTATTGAGGTGCTCCTATGTTGGGTGCATAAATATCACAGTTGTCATATCTTCTTCTTGGATTGATCCCTTGATCATTATGTAGTGTCCTTCCTTGTCTCTTGTAACATTCTTTATTTTAAAGTCTATTTTATCTGATATGAGTATAGCTACTCAGCTTTCTTTTGATTTCCATTTGCATGGAATATCTTTTTCCATCCCCTCACTTTCAGTCTGTATGTGTCCCTAGGTCTGAAGTGGGTCTCTTGTAGACAGCAATTATATGGCTTCTATTTTTGTATCCATCTTGCCAGTCTATGTCTTTTGCTTGGAGCATTTAATCCATTTACATTTAAGGTAATTGTTGATATGTATGTTTCTATTACCATTTTCTTGTTTTGGGTTTGTTTTTCTAGGTCTTTTTTTCTTCCCTTCCTCTTTTGTTCTCTTCTCCTGTGTTTCTTGACTAGTGAAGTTAGTTTGGCAATTGTTATAAAGCTGTTTTGGTTGTGCTGAATTCTCTTAGCTTTTGCTTGCCTGTAAATCTTTTGATTTCTCCGTTGAATCTGAATGAGAGCCTTGCTGGGTAGAGTATTCTTGGTTGTAGGTTTTTTCCTTTCATCAGTTAAATATATCTTGCCACTTCCTTCTGGCCTGAAGAGATTCTGCTGAAAAATCAGCTGATAACCTTATGGGGCTTCCCTTGAATGGTATTTGTTGCTTTTACCTTGTTGCTTTTAATATTTTTTCTTCGTGTTTAATTTTTATTAGTTTGATTAATATTTGTCTCGGTGTGTTCCTCTTTGGGTTTATCCTGTATGGGATTCTCTGCACTTCCTGAACTTGGTTGACTATTTCCTTTCCCACATTAGGGAAGTTTTCGACTATGATCTCTTGAAATATTTTCTCAGGCCCTTTCTCTTTTTCTTCTTCTTCTGGGACCCCTATAATTCAAATGTTAGTGTGTTTAAGTTTGCCTCAGAGGGCTCTGAAACTGTCTTCATTTCGTTTCATTCTTTTTTCATTATTCTGTTCTATGGCTGAGATTTCCACCATTCTGTTGTCCAGGTCACTTATCCGTTCTTCTGCCTCAGTTATTCTGCTACTGATTCCTTCTAGTGTATTCTTCATTTTGGTTACTGTCTTTTTCATCTCTGTTTGTCCTGTCCTTTAGTTCTTCTAGGTCTTTGTTAAAATATTCTTGTATCTTCTCGATCCATGCCTCCATTCTTTTTCCAAGATCTTGGGTAATCTTTACTATCATTACTCTGAATTATTTTTCAGATAGATTAGTCATCTAATTTTGTCAGAATTACTGTGTTTGTAGTCTCCTTTCCACAGGCTGCAGAATCACAGTTCCTTTTGCTTCTGGTGTCTGCCCCTGGTGTGTGGAGGTTGGTCTAACAGCTTGTGCCATTATCCCCTTGATGATGGTTTTGATGGATTTGCTGTTGTGGTGATCAGAGCCTGCTCTAGATATTGAGTGGGGCCTCCCCTTTACTCTATGGTTGTATCTGCCCTGTCAGGGGCAGGGTCTGCTCCCTACTTATTGGAGTAGAGGCCTCCAGATCTGTTTCTTAGCTGTGATCTGATCTGTGGTACGAAGTAGGTGGGATTGGAGCACTGCTACTGGGAGAGAAGCCACTGTATTTTTCTCTTTGGAGGTATTTACCTGTGAATGTGCTCTGTTGTGTCCACTTTCACCTGTTGTGTGGGCTCGCAAAGTACACTGTTTTTGACACTTCTCTCCATCCTGCTTTAACTGTGGGTATGCTGGCAATTGGCCCTAGTGCCTCTCAGGCATTGTTTTCATCCAGCCACCAGCATAGGTCCACAGAGGTTAGGACCCAGTACTGCAGTAGTCATTCACCTGGACAAGCTGGGGGAGCTCGAACTCTGGTCTGGCCCAACCTGCATGTGTACATGCCCACAGAGTCCACAGCTGCTAAAGCCAGACCTGACCCAGATGCAAGAGCGCTTGCTGTCCTTTTGGATGTCTCGCAGGTGCTGAATTTAGGAAGCTGTCAGCAGAGGTGTAACTCTGCAGTTCATGCAGCTGTGAGGAGAGATTTCAGCTCTTCTTCTTTAGTCACATAGCCACTGGGGTTCAGCTGTGGTTTCAGCCCCTCCTCTCAGTGAATTTCCTAGTGGGGGAGCTATCTGTGAACTCCCAGGACAGCGGGGCGGGTCCCGGCACCCACTGTCAGGTTTCCTAGTTGTGAAAGGTTTCTCCACACTCACAGGATGGTGGGGCAGCTCCAGGCACCTTCTGATGGATTTCCAGTGGGGGGATTTATCTGCACCCTCCCAGGGCAGTGGGGCAGGTTCTGGCACCCACTGATGGGTTTCCTGGTGGGTGAAGTTATCTACGTGCTCCCTGGACAGCAGGGTAGGTTCTGGTACCCACTGATGGGTTTCTTAGTCATGGAAGCTTTCCATGCCTTCCCAGGACAGCAGGGTGGGTCCCAGAACCCACTGGTGGGCTTCCCAGTAGACAGAGCTACCCACATGCTCCTGGGACATCAGGGCTGGTTCAGGCATCCACCAATGGACCTCCTAGTTGCAGAAGCTATTTGCACCCTCGCAGGACAGCATGGGCAGGTCTTGGGGTCTGCTGGTGGAATTCCCGGTGGCTGGATTGGTGCACGCCTCTCCAGATCATTGGGGGTGGGTCCCAGTGCCCACCAGCAGAATTACCAGTGGGGGAACCTGTCTTCACCCTTCCAGGTTGGGAGGGCGGGTACTGTGACTGGCTGGTGGAATTTCTAGTTTCGGGAGCTGTCCATGCCTTTCCAGGTCAGCATGGTTGGGGGCTGGCATCTTCCCATGGGTCTGGAAGGGGCAGCCAGTGCCCACCTCTGCAGCCAAGATGGCAGCGGCAACTCACTCCCACCCCCGGAGCTCCCATACGTGGTACCCTCTTTCCTGGGAGCACTCACAGGGAAAGAAGGTTTTGTGGTGGTTCTGCTCCTCTCCTTGTGCACCTCCCAATAATGGTGCCTCGCCTCTCTGGCCAGCCCAGGTTTCTACCTAGCACACACTCAGTTGCCACAGCCTGAACTCTTCAGACTGTTTCCACACCTAATTCTTGTCCTCTCCCTGGGCCTGAGCTTCCGGGTCTGAGCTTCAGCACCTGACCCCCACCCTCACCGACAGAGGAGTATCTTAGGTTGGGGAGTGCAGTGCGGCAGAGCCGACCCTTTGGGCATGTTACTTTCCATTTTGCCTTCCACAAACAGGTTGCTGCTCTCCCCCTTTTTAGGCTCCAAACTTCCCTCTCCATCCAGTCTAATTTCTCTGATGGTGAGGAGCCTTCCCAAGGTGCAGGAAGCATTCCTCCTTCACAGCTCCCTCCCCAAAGCTCAGGCCCTGTCCTGATTCCTTCTTTTTCTTTTTCCTTTTGTCCTAGCTGGTTACATGGAGGTTTTCTTGTCTTTTTTGACTTCTGAGGTCTTCTGTCAGCATTCAGTAGCTGTTCTGTGTGAATCGTTCCACACGTAGATGTATTTTCAATGTTTCTGTGGAGGGGGGTGAACTCTGCTTCCTACTCCTCCACCATCTTGATCCTGACCCTCCTATATAATTCCATTTTAATGAAAATTCTAGAAATACAAAATTATAGAAATAGTGAAGAGACTAATTGATCTCACAGAGGGGCTAGGAGTTTGAGAGAGGTAGCTGTAGCTTTAAAAGTGAAATAAGAAGAACCTTTGTGGTGAAGGAAATGGTGAAGGAAATGTTCTCTATCTTGACTCTATGGCTATCAATAGCCTGGTTGTAGTATCACACTATAGTTTTGTAGGATGTTCATATTGGGGGAAACTGAGTAAAGTGTACACAGGATTTGTCTATATTATTTCTTACAACTGCATGTGAATCTACAATTGTCTCAAAATAAAATGTTTATTTAAAATAAAAGGAAAATCCTAGTTAGTCACCTTTGGAGGACATCAGGGAACCAATTTATTTTCTTTAAAAGAAATAATACAAAAAAAAGTCACCTTTATCCTGCCTTTCCTGTATGAATTATAACACTAATAGTAGATGAGTGAAATTTTTCTTTATAGAATTACTCCAACTGATAAATAAAAAAGAAAGAATTATACTATCACCAGTTTGCAACCCTCAAAAAATTAGTGATTCCAGGCATTGAATACCAATGGTTGTTAACAGCATCAAGCAAATAGACATAATATGCTTTCTGAAGAAAGAAAACATCTGTATCCTTGACAAAGTGATTAAAACTAAGTCTAATCAAGTCTCTGGATTCAGCTGCCTATTTTCAAGAAAGACGGGAGGCAGAGGAATGTTGAACTGCACCATGATTGTGAAATCAGCAAAATCCATACTGTGGGAGACCCAAATGCTCCCTAATCTTCTAAACATAATTGGGAAGAGAAAAATAAAAGATGAAGTGAGTATCTGCAGATTGAACAATGACTTAAAATGCATATCATGTTTTTAAAATTTGAACAAGATTAAACTATAGTGTCTAAGGAAGTACACGTTGATATTAAAACTAGAAAAGCTCAAAAGAAAGCAGTTGCTATGAATGTCAGGAGAGCACTTAATTTGATTAAATTGGTGGACTTGTACAGGATCTCTAGGGGGCTGGCAAAGTTCTGTTTCTTGATTTGGATTTTGGTGACAAGGATGTTCATTTTATAATATATAATTAAGCTCTGTGTATACTTTGTTTTATTTTTAATTAAATGTTTAAGAAAGTATTTTATAGTGAACATTTCTCCACATTTTAAAAATACTTTGAAACACTTGTTTTAAACTAGTATAATATACCTTTATAGGATCTACAATATTTACATAACAATTTGCCATAATAGGACAATTGTAGTTTTTCCTAGTTTTAATTAACACCAACATAGTAAACATGCTTTCTATTTAAAAGATGATTTTGAAATATTGATTGTGTTATAGTTTCAGCCTCAGACATGCTGGTTTTTTGCTAACTGCTTTTAAAATAAGGGAAATAAAAAACTTTGATGACTTAAACTTCTGCAGTGTTTGTCTTTATTTAACATTTAAGTAATTCATCTCATGCTTTATAGGAGTTTTTTGGTATTAAGCCACTTAATAAGATGTTATTACATTTTGAGAGACAAGCCATCTTTATGATATAAAACTAAAAATTGTTAATATTAGAATTGAGCTGGGCAAGTAGTAAAACAGATCTCTATTATTTGTTTCAGCTGCATGTGAATCTACAATTATCTCATCATAAGAAGTTTAATTTAAAAAAATTCATATATTGTTCTTTTTCACAGACAGCATATGATTTTCAATAACTAATATTTGTTAACATCCTGAAATGCTATAGAAATTAATAAAAATGCACTTTGATGGTACAAAACTAACATACATATGTAGTAGAGGGGGAGAATTTTTTATAACAGCTGCAATTGTAATATTTAAAAAACTAAAACCAACTTAGGTGTTCTTCAATAAATGAATTGTTGAAATGTATTACATCCATAACATGGAATGCACTCAGAAATAAAAGGGAAAGGACTATTGATAAACGCAACAACCTAGATCATCAGTCCCCAACATTTTTGGCACCAGGGACCGGTTTCGTGAAAGACAATTTTTCTACGGACAGGTGGCGGGGGTTGTGGGGATGGTTCAGGGGGTAATGCGAGCCATAGGGAGTGGCAGATGAAGCTTCCAAGGTTAGCTGCTCACCTCCTGCTGTGCAGACCGCGGCTCGCGCTGGGGGGGTGTGTTGGGGGACGGTGTTTGCTGACCCCTGACCTAGATGTCCAGAGGATTATGCTGAATGAAAAAAGTCCATTCCAAAAGATTACTTATTATATAATTCCATTTTAATGAAATTTTGGAAATGCAAAATTATAGAAATAGTGAAGAGACTAATTGATCACACAGAGAGGATGGGAGTGTGAGAGTGGTGGCTGTAGCTTTAAAAGTGAAATAAGAAGGACCTTTGTGGTGAAGGAAATGTTCTGTATCTTGACTCTATGGATATCAAATGAGAGGATAAGTCGTCCTATCTCTAATGTTGATTCTTACAGAGCTTAGATTATTATATCCCTCATCTCCTCAAATATGGAAAAGTATAATCTATGCTCAGATTTCCAAGGAGAAGAGTTCTATGTAGATTTGTGGTGGAAGAATTCTTAAACTTTTCTGTGTTTTAGAAATATCTGTTCCTTCAATTAAATTGATATTCAGTACACAAGGAAATGGTGATTTAATTTGTCAATATTATTTACAGCTGCATGGCCAATATTGTATACAATATTAATATATTGAGAATAAAAAAAACTAATTATGCATTTATTACTTACATAATTATGAGCTAATTATGCCACTAATGGAAAATGTCTTTCATTGTTGTTAGAGTTCAATAAAGATATTTTTTATAATCTTTACTTGGCATTTAGTGTGCAATAAATGTCTTCATAAATATAAATTCAATGCTTTCTTGAGAGCACATTTAAAATAATAAATGTATGTGATAATGATCTTGTTTAGAAAATGTGAGTTTTAAATACTGAATAGATTACAACCTATGTTGGTTCCTTGGAATTACTGTTCTTCCATTGTGGCTAAAATTTAAAGCCCTTCTTCCCAAGACGTCATTTCTGTTGCAACTTTTCAGTTACTTTAACTTAAAAACACCAGGTAACCATAGATTGTGATTGTCTCAAAAGTCCTTTTTTCCTCTTCATCTGTGTGCTCTTTTATTAGGAGTTTGAACATGTTATTAAATATAAAATGTGTTGCAGGTGGATCACTTTTACATAGTACAATGAGTAGAAACATATTCTACGGTATAAAGGACAATTAAAATCCAGAAAGAAAGAAAACTTGTATTTTATAAATTCCTAGTAAATCAATATGACAAAATTGGTAGTAAAAAGATTTCCAAACATATCATTATTGAAATATAATTATTATAAAAATATTATTTATAAATCAGAGAAATTTAAAAATAATTAAACAGGTAAGTCTTAAGAAGGTTCTGATGTAGCCCTTTAGCACCTTGTAAGGAATAACACTTGTGTATATGACTATAAATCATATATTAATAACTAAATTTCTCTGAAACTGAACACCTCATTGAAAAGAAATGGAAGAAAATAGGATCAAACAGATCTCAGTGAGTCAGGCTTGCTTTCATTTATTCAATTGTTTATTTATTCATGCAACATATTGAAGTTCTACTTTGTGACAATCTCTGCTCTAGCATATGGCAATAAGACCAAAACTGAGTCCCTGTTGTCATTCATTTGGGGCTCATCAGACATACATGATACTTAAAACCATGAGACTGTGTATGATCACTAACACAAACATGCAATACAAAGAGGACTGAGAAATAAACCTTAGGCTCTCAAATGTATCCTGCTTCCTTAGGATAATCTATGATCTATAATAATCTGTAATTTCTGTTGCTAGAACAATGTCTAGTTTTAACCATGGGTAAACTAGGGTAAATGACTCTAGATAACTGTGATCTACTTGAAAAAGGAAGTTAAATCCCTACCTCAGATATTATAGCTAAACAAATTTTTTGTAGACTGAATAATTAAATGAAGATATAAAACCATAGGGCAGCTATAAGAAAATATTTATTTGATCTCAGAGTGGTGAAAGCATGAGTCTCTCCTTAATGGAACAAATAGTAAATTAATGGAATAGTAGATTTAGCTTGCATAGAAATTGAAAAAAAAATGACATGCCAACAAACATCATAAAATTAAATGTAAATGGCAAATTTAGAACTATATATTTGCAATATAAATAGCAAAAAGAATAATATCTTATGCATGCATGTTCTACATAGTGTATTATAAATTGCACTTACAAATCTGGAAAAAAAATCACAATAGAAATATGGGTGAAGAACGTGAATAGTTTATTCACGGAGGAGGAAATAAATACCACAGACCAATAAATTTCTTAAAATATTTACATCAACAGTTATCAACAAATTGCAAATTAAGAGAGATGCTTGCCTAAGAAAATGGCAAGATTAGACCCTGGATAGTGTCTGAGCTTTGATGGAGTGAGAAGAGTCTCTTTATAACATTGTTGATGGCATGGTACAAGATTTCTAATAGATAATTTGGCATTACTGATAAAAGCTGTGAAGACTGACAACAATCTTTGTCCTAGAAAACATCTTTTGGGACTTTACTGCAAGGAAATAATGAGTCTTATTTTTTTTAATGGTAGCATTTGACTCACCTAATTTTATTTTCATAACATATCAAATTGTTCATTTTTGAGAATTTATCCTTTTTGATTGCTTTTGTTTGTTTCCTTTTAAAAAACATTTGATGTATGAACTCAGATGTTTTTTTTTCCTCATCCTCTATCAATTGGAAAGTATACATCCTGTTTTATATACTTGTATTCATCATCCTAAGATTTTTATACATTTAAGATTAAATTCTAAACATTATTTAAAAACTCCTTCCTTTAAGCAAATATTTGCATTTTTATTGCTTTGTTAAATCTGTGATATTTGATATTATGTGTGAGTGTTCCTTAGTTCACAGTAAATTTTTTTAATGAAAATAAAATGATTTTTTAATAAAAATGAAATTTAAATTTAGTATTGTCTTATGGACATACAAATTCCTCATGCTAAATTCTATGTACCAATTATTGCAGCACTCACTATTAGACATTTTATACTGTAATGTTACAACTCTTGAGTTGTTCATTTTAATCCTCTGATTTTGTTTGATGCACCACCCTCCCCACTGCCCCCACCAAGTCTCTAAGGTTTCTTGGTCACCACTGAAACCTGTCCTACCTCATGGGACTCTGCTTTATTACCCTTGGTCTCCTTTTCTAATGTTTCAAGGTAGATGATGATTCGTTTTATTTAGAAACAAATCTTACCTCTGCTCAAGAATGTTTCATGTTATTGTATCTTTGGTTATTGCTTGTTTACAATTTATTTGTTGTATTCTTCAGGAGCTCTAATTGCCATATATTAGATTTCTATTTTCTGACTTCCTTATCAAATAATCTCTTTTAGAGTTTTCATCTCTGACATTAACCTCTTAATACTGGACTTATCAAACCTGTACACTACATCATAGAATCTACTGTGGGCATGGATAGCTCTGACTTTATTGCTTATGAATAGTTTAATTCTCTGTTGTTTTCTTCTTATCTTTTGATCTTTATATCACCACCTATTTTATATTGTGTTTATTTTCAGTGTGCTTTCTTTTTATCAACATCATAGTAATTTTTGTCCCATGGTTGATGTTGTTTCCTTGTTTTCAGAATTTCCGTTTTCCTCATTCTCATTGAAATTACAGAGAGGATGACTCGAGAGTGGTTCTTTGTTTTTTCTTTCAATCTCCTCTCATAGAATCTAATATACAAGCAAATTTTTTGAATATTTAGCCATGTGGTTGATTCCTTTTTATCTTATATTCCCTTGGGCTTCTCCAGAAGGCTTCTAATGGAGGGATGGAAGGTTAGAAAGTTGATCTAAATTCAACATTTTTTCCTGGAAGTCCTCTGATTAACGTTTGTAAGTGTTTTCTGAAACTTGATTTTCATTCATGCTTTTGGCTTCTGAGGTTCCACTTCTATATCATTGAACACTCGCTAACTTTCTTGATCTATGTATCTTTTATTGCTTAGTGAGTCATATGTTGCTTTCTGATATCTCTTCCTTCTTCAAATTTATTTTGGACTTTAGATTTAAGTACATTTACCTTTTCTTTTCCTAGCTGAATGCTAGACTCTTTAAGTTAATCCTCCTTTTATCCATGGAAAGCTTAATAGAGGTAGTACCATAAAAAATTGCTTATTTTAATTGGTGTAAAACCTTGTCAAAGCTTATATGGGTGTAAAGTGAAAAATCATGAATTCATTTTATATATTTGTGCATTATTTCAACTCTATGTTGAAAGAACTCTATGTTCTTCAAAATCTAGAGACAGTTACTAAAAAAGAGGAAAAGATATAGGAAGCAGTTTAAAAAAGAATCGTTAATTCTGTTTATTCTGCTCTTAAGCAGTATTGCTGCTTCTCAAATAGAACTTTAGTGAACATATACTTTGGATATTGCAAATACAATATGTTAAAATCCACATGGTAAGAATTGGGCAAACATGCTAAAATTAATGCAGTGTACATTGTAATTCAAATATCTTGATATTTGTAATATTTCCCTTACATGTTATTTTAAAAGACAAACAGTCAATAAATGATTAAACTAGATGGGATGATCCTCTAGAAAATTCACTTTTTAACTATAATCATTTAGAAGGCTCCTAGTGATTCAGGAAGCACATTATACACTCAGAGCTGATATTACACTGGTAGAATTGGTACTGTCATGCCATTTGTTAAAATATTAAATTGCTTCTACACTGGCTGGTAAATAGCTTTTACCATGATCTACCTACCTACCCATTCTGACACTGCCACCTGGCTTTTGAGATTAGAAGCACATCAATGCTCTTAAAACCTCTGAATCACTGGTGCTTATATGTACTAAAAATTAATTTTGACGTTCTGTGACAATTCAGTCTATTACATAAGCTATTTTTAAAAACATTTATTATTTCCCTTTAATAGTCAGTTCAACTCCGCCAATTTTGTAACCTTAAAAAAAATCCTCAGGTTAAAACATCTATTCCCTCATTAAACATTGAACCTTGCTCTTACATGGCACTTTCTTTGGTATGAAGAAGCATGCAAATAAAAAGAGATGGCCTTAGTGCAAACAGTCTATAAATAATTCAGGAGAGAAGGAAAGGAAAGAAGTGGCACGGGGGGAGGTGTGAGATATGGGCACTATAGGGATTACTGTAATTGCAATACTTCCTGGTGATATGGCAGATACAAAAATATCAAGGTGGTAGATAGGAAAATGTAAATTCTGTTGTAGAGTTGTAACTAAGGGGAGAGATTTTTTTCTTTGCTGATCTTTCATTATGTTGTACTATATATTTTCCTTCAAATGAACATTTCCTGTAACATTTTACTAAATATTAACAGATGTATCTAATATTTATTTGCCTTGCATTTACAAATATTGAAATCTTCTTTTAAATACTTGTATACCACTATAGCTCAGTATTATACTGTGAATTTCCTCCCAAAATATTTTTTTTTCATTTTTTTAACATCTTTATTGGAGTATAATTGCTTTACAACGTTGTGTTAGTTTCTGCTGTATAACAAAGTGAATCGACTATATGTATACATATATCCCCATATCCCTTCCCTCTTGCATCTCCCTCCCACCCTCCCTATCCCTAATTTTAATTCAGACAAAAATTTTGAAACAATACTTGGGTTAACGTGTGTGTGTGTGTGTGTGTGTGTGTAATATGCAAGCAAAAATGCAAATAAAACTTTTTTCATTCAGGATTTTAATTTTTATATGACAATAAACTGCTCTTCAGGTTTTGTAGAAGGATTTACATATATATGGTATAATAATTAAAATTGAGTCAGATATCAAATTTTAATAAAAACTAGATTAGAATTACTTTGGTTGTAATTTTGCAATATAATTTAAAAGATGGTAAAACTCACTATAAATTATTGTAATAATTTAGATTTTTGCAAATGCATATGTTGGACAGTAACTATTCTTATAATTATTGATTTGTTTAAAAACCAAACACTTAGAATCTGGCATATAAGTAGTTGACTCTCAGCTCCACCTTCCAAGTTACACAAAGTTTTTAATTTCTCTGAGCCTCATTTCCCTTATCTGTAAAATCAAGAAAATATAATATCTCCGTCCTAGGCTTTCAGTGATGATTGAATAGGATGATGCATGTAAAGTGCTTCAAACTGCCCCTGAAACATAAATGTTACCTACTATTATCATCACTGTAATAAATCAAAAGATTATTTCTCTTGCAGTCCTAATTACCAAAAAGAGTTCCACAGACTACGCTTTAATGCTCTTTAATGTCATTTAATCCCCAGTAAAATTACTTAACCAAGGCAAAGAAAATAAAATTTTGTCTTAGTCAATGTTTATAATGTATGACTTAATTTCGGAGCTGTGCATGTGTTGTTCCCCCATTCTATATGCTTTATTTTGACTTAAGTAGGAGGCACGTGTTGTCATAGCTTGTTTATTTAGCAAGATAATTTGTAAGAAGTGGTAACTGACTTTAATCTCTGGAATACTGATCTAACTAGGGTCTCCTTTCAAGTATGTGTAGAAATGGTCGTTGATGAAATGACATCTAAAATAAGGAATAAAGAAAGGAAGAATCATCTCCCATGTATATGCAGGCAGAGCCTGGTTGCTACCAAAAGTGGGTGTCTCGCTGCTCACTGCTCTAAAGCCAATAAAGAGGCAAGGTTGGTGGAAAGGAAAATTTGTTTTACTTAAGATGCCAGCAATCTGGGAGGGGGAGGGCAGACTCCTCCCACTGACAACCAGTGGGCAAGAGCTTTTACAGGTGGAGGGAGTGGGCTACATGTAGAAACAGCACAGTCAGCTCTGACAGTCATCTTGAAATTGGTCATACAGTGGTCTGATTAGTGTCATCTTATTGTTTTAAGTACAGTTAGTCTTTAGTTCCAGGGTTGGTTTGTTCGCATTTCTTTGAGGCCAGTTCTCGAAATCGTGGCAGCTTATATCATGGCTACCATCCGGTCACCATGTAGTTAACCTCTTCCACCTGGTGGGGGTTTCAGTATCTATACAACAGCTCACAGGATATGGCTCAGAATATTATCTGTAGCCCTTGAAGAGGAACTAAAAGTCATTGAATATGCTTAATGACTAAACTGTTATTATTTAGTCTTGTCGGACAGTTTTTCTTTGTTTCTGTATTTCCTTACTTCTCTAATTAAAATTATTCTTTGGCTAAAGGTTTTCCACAGACAAAAGGCAGACTGAGGACATGGGGGCAAAGACCATAGGGTCCTGTCCATTTCATGGTGGAGGTGGTTAAGTTTTTGTAATATTATGTTACTCCCTAAACAAACATACTTTGGTAGCTCTATATTTATGCTACCTACTTTTTAACACAATCCCCTCCACCCTGGCCCTTTCCCTTTAGCCATTCACTAAGTTATTGTACAATGGAGAATGGGAAAAAGATTGGCATCTTTTGGTACCCAATACTGCTTAAGTTCTGAAAGAAATGATCTGTTGAAATATTGATGGACTTTATTTACATTCTGATTATTGAGGAAAAAAAGGAAGATAGATTCAGAATATTAAAAAGAAAAAGGATGAGAAGGAATGAAAAAGAGGAGGAAAAAGAAGAGGAGGAGAAGGAGGGCAAGGGGGAAACAGAGGGGAAGAGGGAAAGAGAGAGGGAGGGGGAAAAATTGTTGCCATTTCTAAGAACTGTTTTGCAGAAAAGAAGAAAGAGATTAACGCTCACCAATCTGGAAGTGGGGACTAAGTTTCTCTTACATCCAAACATATACAAGACCTCCTCCAAGATTTGCCCTGTGCTCATTGGATGTAGAGGGAACTAGCCATATTCAAGTAGGAAATATTAGATATTGTGAAAAACAGCAGGAGAGAGGAATCCGATATTGTAATTATAAATCAACCTACTTCAAGACATTATTTGAAAGGATTACTAATAACATACATTTGAAAGAACTCATAGTATCTTTCCAGGGAAATAGTTGTGACTTATTAAGGGGGCATGGATTTTGCAAGGGAAAGAAAGCATTACAGACCTCTTTGTTAGTTGGAATTTTTAAATCTTAGAATGTGACATAAATTTCCACTAATTATGGAGGGACTGATTAACTTATCGCAACATAAAACGTGAAAATATGCATGCCTTGAGTTGTTGAAAGCCTTAAAATTTCAAAAATATGGATCAAGAGTCTTTCTCATTCCAACCAAAACAAAACGGTATAATTTCTCAAATTAATTGTTATTGGCACAAATTCAAAAAATATTATCTGTTTGCATTATCAGTTAAAGAGCTCATCACATTTCAAACAAGATATATCCTAACTAGCTTTCCAAACATCCCTTGGGAATGATGTGCTAGACTCAGTGCTTAAAATGTGTTTCCAATAATGGAATTCCTACTATCTACCTTTACAAACATCTTTACTGTGGCTGTTTTATATTTTTCAGAATGTTTCACATATATTATCTCAGTTAACCCTCAAATGGGAAAAATCGTAAATGAGTAAACTGTGTTGTATTGCTCCATAGATGAGAAAAATTACCTAAAACCAAAATAAGAAGAGGCTACATGGCTGCCTCACTGTCACACAACTAATTAGTAACAAAGAAATGTTTTTCCCCTTTTTCTTTCTTTTTGATTTTTTCTTTTTCTGTCGTCTTTTAAGGACTTGAATTGTTTTATTATTTTTATTCTAGACTCTTTTCAACCAATGATGTGCATTTGTGAGATAGGCCGCTTGTATTAGAATTTATGGCATTAGTAATTGCATTGGTTATCTATGCTGTATAACCACTCTCAAATTCAGAGGATTAAACAAGAAAGATATTTTTTATTGACTTTGTTGGTTGGAGGAAAGTTTCTTTTGCTGATTTCACTTGGGTTTACTCATGCAGCTACATTCAGCTGGAAGTTTGGTAAAAGGCTGGGCTTAGTTGGGATGGTTGGGATAATTGGGGATCTCTCTCCATGTGATCTTTAGTGTAAAAAGTGTGATCATTTTTTCACATAGTGACAGCTGGCAAGCTCAGCAATGTAATCATTTATCATATCTTTTCTTGTGTCATGTGTTTTGATATCCCTTTGGCCATCATATTTCAGAAGGGGAAGCCCTGAGTAATATAAAACAATTTATCCTGTTCTGCTCTCTGAGTCCAATGATTAATGCCCCAGTCCATCTGTAAAATATATTCACACTTTGCCAAAACTCCAATGTCTTATTCAATCAAAGTATTAGTCTTAAAGTCCATGTTCCTTATCTGTATCAATTCTGGATATTGATAATATTTTTTTATTTTCAGTACCTTATGTGTTCCTCTTATTCCAGGAATCCATAAACTAAAGAGATAAATTACACACCTTTATACTGCCAACATACAGTGATGAGACAAGTACAGGATAACTGCGATAAACACTCCTGTTCAAAAAGTTAAGAAATGAGAGGCAGTCCCTAGTCCACAACAATTCTGAAAATAGCTGGGTGTGTCTGTTCTCAGGATTCCCCACTCAAAAGACAGGGAATGCTCTTTGATTAGAGTCTGTTTCTGATCACTGGGAGTCTGATTCTCAAATTCTTTGTCCTTGGTGACTCTTGGCTCCACCCTGTGAGATACTCTTCTGTAAGAAACGACCAGTGTTTGAGGCTGAGTATCTTCTCAGGTTGCTTTTAGATCACAGAAATATCTATGTAGGCATAGAGATATCTTTTCATTTTGAACTACTTCTGACCCTTTTAGTTCAATCTGATACTACTCCCTTAAAAATGTGAGCTTCATATGCATGTAACTGTTCACATCATGTTTCACAAGCCATATCTACAATTATTTCTGAAACAGACCTCTCTATTTTGCATAGAGTGTTGGGGCAGAGCCTTTAAGATTCTTAGAAAACATTTTATGAAGCTGATGGGGTCCATGTTTCTAAATTATTAACAGAGGATCTTAAAATTATATTAAACTTACTCCTTACTGCGAGGCCATTTCTTATTTTGAGAATAGTTTACTAACGGGAAGGACTGGAGAAAATACAATTTTCAAACTAAGCAAGTCTTGTGCCCTCTATATTTACTATTAACATCACTTTTGAACTGAAAATTTCTCTTTCAGTTCAGCTTTTTAAAAAAATTTTCTTTTCAGTTATCTATTACTGCATAATGAGTACCATTAAAGTAATAATCTATAAATGTAAGCAAGTTTGTCTCTCTTAAAATTGGTTTGCATGTTTTAGAAATAAGAATTGGCTTTATCTGCAAATGATTTAATTGTTATCACTGAGTTAGCAGTATGAATACAAATAAATGCTAAGCCTTTTAAGCAGTTACTGTCTGCCAATCATTGTGCAAAGGATTTAAATTCATTTTCTCCTTATATCTTCACAACAGTTCCTTCAAATGAGATTCATAGTTAACATTTCACTGATATGGGTAACTGAGGCTTAGAAAAGGTTTGTAACCTTCTCAAGGTCACATAGAAAGTAATAAATTTTGGATTTAAACCTTAATATTCTGACTGCAGAAATGATACCCTTAAACACTATATAATATTGCCCATAATGTTGCATATTTTACATTAAGGTCTTTGGGGCCTTAATAATGACAAGGGATATCAATAATCAGGGTCAATGCACTATGTTGTCTTTATTTGAAAAACAGGGACAAGCTTAGCATCCAGTTGTATGTTCTTAAATAAATCTTATTTAGTAAAACTCAATACCATTATTTGTTAGTGGAGTTATATTCTGACTCTCTGTAACAAGTCTAAAAATTGAGTTTCCATATTTCATTCAAGAAGTTTTTCACATAGCACTCTGAAATGAACAGCAGATTGGGGCCTTCCAAGGAGTGAGATTCAAGATTGGAGCTGCAAATTCACTACATTTCTGTGACAAGGTGTTCCTACTTTTTACTTTAGAGACTGAGATTGGGGGTGGGGAGGAGCAGAGCACTACATGAAAGAGAATTAAATTTCAGAATAAAAAATATTTAAAGAAAGCATGTTTTACCACATTCAAACAAAAACCAGTGTTAAAATTAGACTGAAACATTGCTACCCCTTAGAAATCCTTAATATTTTTTTTGGAAGGAAAAATAATTATAATTATCATACCAATTGTTTATATGCAAATTATACTTTTCACACTGCATCAGAACACTTAAACCTTTTAAAAGGCTTTAAGCTTTGTCCTAAAAAAAAAAAAAATTTTTTCCTATTTGCTTAAAAAGCTTTCTGAGTTAATGTAAGCCTTCAGCCTAACTTCTGAACTAGTAGCAATTTAGAATTTAACTTCAAGAAAGAAAAATGTACGTATTTCTTATTATAATCAAAATCTAAGATTCTAGAAATTGGCCTGGGTGTTGTTGTTATGATAAGGAATGGAAGAGGCTGGTTTCTGCCTTCTGCTCAGAAAAAGTGCTGTAGGATATATGAATCAATAATCATCCTGAGTTAATCCATACACAGCAGTCTAGCACAAAATGTTATCCAGACACAGATACGATATGGCAGCTACATTATTTGTTCTCAGAAAGGATGTAAATGAGAAAATTCCAGCCATCAACAAATAAAAGAACCCTTAGGAATCCTTCAGGTATCAAAGAGGGTTTTACACCCCTCCTGTTCTTTTTTCATCTGCTCACAGTCAGAAAAAGAGCAAAAACAAAAAACAAAAACAATTGAGAACTCAGAACTCTATGGCTAAGTGAAATGCATTTTTGAACAAAGAAAACCAAAGCATTTTTCTTTAGGGGAGCTATTTTTCATCACATAACAGAAATGAAATGTTTTAAGTGGAAACTAGATTTTAAAAACATCAAAATTCAAAATAGTTCTTTCAATTGTTTATTACACTAAACAATCTGTATATCACATCTATAAATAAGTCAAGTACATATTGATTTAACATACATGCAGATGAGCCAGATATTTAGATTTACATTAATTATATACAAAACATATTTACATAACATTTCATTATGATTATTTGTTCATATCTTTGTTGAGCCAACACTTCCTATTTTAAATAAAGATATTTCTTAATATATAATCTTTTGATTATTATCCAACTTGCTAAATACAAATGGATGGGATTCTCCTATTCTGTAAACCTATAAAAAGCCAAATTAATGAGATTAGAAGATTTCACACAATCATACCCCAAATCTTCTTTTATACCCACTATTTATTTTTCTTTTCAGATATTTTGATGATTAATATGGGTCATGGGAAGAGGGGCAGGAAGAGAGGGCTTATTTACATAGATAATGTATTTGGTATAAGTAGTCCAGGACCCTGTCATAGGTCTAATCAAACATCCTTACTCATAGGAAATTGCTTCTCTGTAGATGCTACAAAAGCACATGAGAGCTGTGAGCACTACTTTCATTTAGCTTCAGTAAATGATCTCTTTACCTGTATTTATCAAATCCTAGAATGTACAGTTAATGGAGTAGGTATGCTGTTAGGAAAAAAAGATTCTTTTATATCTTTCTCAAAATTAGAAGAGAAAATAAATGGAAAAGGGTGTTAGGCCAATAAGGATGGCATTTGTTCTACAAAAGGAGTTTATAGCAAATGATTATTTTTAGTAGATAGTTCACAAGTGTGTTTACTAAAACGGGATTTATTTCAAATGTGACTTTTATAGAGTACGTGTGTAACTTTCAATGGCAGCATGGCAAAGCAAAAAGAGAGCAGGCCTTAGTTAAAATCCTGTTTCTGCCTTGGATATGACATTTAATTTCTGCAGCCCCAGTGCCCTCATCTATGACACCTGTCTTGGAGAATTCTTTTTGATGTCATTTAAGGGATATCTAACAAAGGACAAAGTACCTACTGCCTAGTGTTGTTCTCTTCCCTTATGCCTTTAAAATAAGTAACACCCAATATTTTTAGCTGAGTGTAATTGAGAAGGAGACATGGAGTATTCATGATTTGCTACTATGAATTAGAGGAAACAAGATATGACCCTAACTACAATTAAATAAAGAATGCTACTACACATTTCTCTGCTGGCTATGTCTGCCGTATTAAAAAAAAAAAAAACTCAATACAGTATCATTTCAAATCTCCAAATGGCCTTACTTCCTAATCAGTTTCTGCAGCCAAAGGCAGCAAATGTTGAACAAGGCAATAGGTGAGAATGTGAAGTTCCCAGAAATAGAAAGTGTAATTCTAATATGTAATTCACTAGAGGAAATGTTTCAAGGCCTCCGTTTATCATTTGTGGGCACCTCTGTAAGGGTAAGTTTATTTGCATTTTCAGGGGCAAGATATTTTATGTTCTTTCATCAGAAATGGGAACGCAGCATGAGAGGAGAGGCAATCCACGTGGTCCAGTTGCAAATAATGTGGAAACATTTCCATTTGAGTTAGCACATGACTACAATACTTACAGGCTTCATGGTGCCAGGAGGAAAATCCTGGTTATCCCGAAACTCTAAGTTTAAAAAAATTTATTTATGTTCATCAATTAGGAGTTGTTCCTTTTTTCTCTTCTTTCTCACTGTTCCCTCCTCATCCACAAAACAAGGCTTGGTTAGCACGTTAGCAATCACCTTGGCATTTCCTTTTCTTTGACATTTCAGATCTAGTACTTAGTCTTGAGAGATTTCAAATTTCCAGGTTTTTTTTTTTTTTTTTTCCTTATGCACTTCATGCATTCACTAGGCTGATGAGCTTTTCTTGGTCATTTGTTTCCTACTTCAAATTATATTCCATGGTGATACTATTTATGAAAAGCAAAATTTCCTCCCTGTACCAGTGCAATCCAAAAAGAAAAGTAGAACCAGTAGGAGATATATATTAAGAGATATTGCAAGGAATTGGCTTACACAATTGCAATAGCAGGGGCTGATTAGGCAAGTCTGAAATTTGTATTGTAGGGCAGACTGTCAGGAAGGGCAGAGTGGAGTTCTGGGTAGAGGCAAAGCTACTGTCCACAGGGTGATGCCTCAGCTTTATTTTTAAGACCTTTTAACTGATTAAATCAGCTCCATCCTGTTTATCCAGGATATTCTCCTTGACTGTCAACTGATTATGGACTTTAATCACATCTACAAAATATCTTCACAGCAGCATCTAGGTTAACCTGTAGTGAATAACTGGAGATAGTAGCCTAGCCAGTTGACAAATCACAAAACCATCCCAGTCCCTATATAATGAAGTTCTTTGGAAGAAAGAAAAGTCAATCATAGTATAACTATCTTTTTGGATATTGTATAGTCATTAAAAGTAATGTTTATAAAAAGTTTTATTAGATGGCATAAATGCTTGTTCTGTAATGCTCTTGAGAAAAAGGATAGTCAATCATATAAACAGTGTTTATTAGCTACGTAAAAATTCTTACATGGAAAAAGGGCAGAAAATGCTTCATATTATAGGATGGGATTGCCTTGTTTGTGTTCTACAAATTTGAAATGTTTCAGTTGGAAGGTATTCTTTTTATAATAAATTAATATTTAATTTATAAGTAGAATATATATACTCACATAGTCCTGCATTCTAAGCATACTTGTGCTTACAGTTTGCCTATACCTTGACTTTTGTCTAGTTTTTTTTGTTTCTTCCAAATTTGGCCTTCTCCATGTTATTTGCCTTCATACAGTTCTCTCTATTCATTCTCTCCTTCAAGTTCTCCAAATCCATAGCATATAGGAGGAACAAACAAACAAAATGATCAAGTTCATACTCACCATGCAAACTTGATCATATTCATCATACTTCCTCATCATACTCATGGCAAAGTGTTGAGAATTTACTCACTTTGATTCCTACCTGGCGGGATGAAAAAAAAAAATGTAAGTTTACTAACCTAAGTAACCTAACTAAACTTAATCTTACCTTCAAAATCCCTTCAAAATGGGTACAGCAATCCCCATTTTACCCATAGAATACTGAAGCACTAAGAAGTAACCCACCCAGTTGAAGGCAACAGACACTTCCAGCTTATAACAGTCTCTTTATAGTTATCATGATCTCGTTGGGGTAAATATGTAACTATTTCAAAATTCAAATTCCTTACTTGAGTTACTCCTCCCATCCCACAGAGTTTTACTACCTCTTCCTTGGTCCAAGAGAGTCTGTGAATGTGTTGGGAAGATTGTTATCACCACTGGCTTTGGGTGGCGTTGACCTCTGCCCTTGTTGTCACCACTGACTAGAAGCCAGAGGCTATAGTAACTCATATTCAGTCCTCTCAGCACTGGTTGTTGAGACAATTGTTTTGGTAGGGCTGGTCTATGTCATCACTGGTGTTGATATTCCTACTCACCTCAATTTCTAATAGTGCAGATCATCTTAGGCTTGGCTTTGATTTCCATTTGACTTTTAGTTTGCCTGCAATGTTCCTTACAAGGCCACTTTTCCCTCACAGTGGTGACCTCACAGGCAAGCTTGCTCAAACAGGAAGACCCTCTCTCTACTTCCTGGGAGCTGAAGGAGAATGGCAGGCACTTTCCTCAGACTCTATCTTTGCTGAAACATGTCACAAGAGCACATCCGCCCTGTGCAGGCAACTCATAGGAGCACAAAAAACAAACTAGAATCAAGTTGCACACCTTCTCCTGCTCCCTGCTTCCATCTCAAGTGCTCTGAATAGTTCCACCTCTTCCATTGAGATTCAACCTAAAGTTGGGTAAGTGAAGACCATTCTGTAATGACCTCTCTCAGTGGGAAAGCTGAGAGAAAAAATAAGGTAAAAAGAAAAGGAAATGAGAATGATGGAAAGTGGGGAGAAGGTCATCTAACCTTAATCATTTTTATTAAATCTATTTGTTGTGATTAAAAGTATACCTCTTGAACATTTATCTTTTCCCTGGGGGGGATGTACCTTAAGGTTACTAGTCATAATGTACTGCACTCATTTTATCGGTAAGTCTTTAACAGTGTTGTGGATAATACTTACTAATAGGTATTATGTATGTGTGGTGAGTTAGACTTAACCAGGAAAGTAATCCTTGTTTGATTGAATAACCTTATTTGCTTTTCTCATTTTATTTCTGTTATAGTATATTAGATCTCTGGAAAACACAGTCCTAGTTTTTGCTGAATTGCTGCATAATCAAATTTGAGGTTACTCACTTCATGTTTCTGGGTCTCAGTTCCTTATCTGGAAATTCAATCTGATATTTTGAAAAACTACTTCTAGTCTGAAAGCCTGTGATATTTTTACTTTAAAAATTGCGTTAGAACTTTGACTTCAAGTGCAGTTAGCACTCATCAAATCCTGCCTGGGCTTTGTAGGTGATTCTTTATATTCTCCAGGATCTCTGCAGTTAAATGATTTTGTGTCTGTGTCCATAGTTTTGGATTAAGAAAAAAGAAGCAGCAGAGGATGGGAGAGATATACCAACACAAACTCTGTAAGTGTTCATTTCTCAGTGTAAAAACTGTTTCTGCCTTACAGGAGTTTTCATTAGAACCTATCTTTCAAACCCCTCTGTTGTAATGTCATTGAGATGATATTTTCAAAGAATAATTTCAATTTTAATAGGACTTGGAAACACTTGAGTAGGCTTCCCTACCTGCCTGTGGTGCATTTATACTGTTATGAATTTAAGCTGGAACTTCATTTCCCAGAATTCATTCCCTGTATGTCATAGGGTTTACATTGGCTACAAAAGACATTTTACATGAGATTTGGAAGGCAGAAGTAAAGCTGTAGCCATATATATATGCTTTAAAGTTTGATGCAGGGCTTCAAACACTGTGGCAGCTGGCATGTGCTGTAGCTGATTTGTTATCTCACCTTGTAGGTGTGAGGCAGCATCTGAACCTGCAGCTTTCCCACCTCCCACCAGCTTGCTCCCTTCAGCAGCTCTGAGTTTTGGACCACATGAGTATGTAGGTCCATCTGTGGCATCTAGGTTGGAGGTGGTAAGAAACATAGGTGTGTTGCACTTTTTCCCCTTGTGTTCCACTCTTTCTTCATTCTTGTCCACAAAAAAACTTTCTTCACCACAAAAAAACTTTCTTCTCCACTTGTCAATCAGGCTGATCTTTAGAAACATCAGGCTCAATGTTAAACACAGAGGTTAAACCTTGCATAGATTCCTCCAGTAGTTCTCATAATTATGTAGTGTCTAACCCCAGTAATAAGTCCCTATTCTAGCTCTGTTCTGTCCCATATGATAGCCACTAGCACATATGACTATGGAGCACTTAAATGTAACTAGTCTAAACTGAGATCTGCTATGAGTATTAAATACACAATGGATTTTGAAGGCTTAGTGTAAAAAAAATGGAAGTAAATTCATCAATAATTTTTTTATGTGATTGTATGTTGTAATCATATTTTTAAAATTTTGTATTAGATAAAATATATTAAAATTAATTGCATCATTTCTGTCTTAGTTCTGGCTTCTATAGCAAAACACCATAGACTAAATAGCTTGAACAACAATAATTTATTTCTCACAGTTCTGGAGGCTGAGAAACCCAAGATCAAGGTGTTTACAGATTTGCTGTCTGGTAAGGGCCTTCTGTCTGGTTTGCAGATGCGTCACCTTCTTGCTGTGTCCTCACATGGAAGACAGAAAGCTCTAGTCTCTGCCTCTTCTTAAAAGGATGGGAATACCATCTGGGAGCTTCACCCTCATGACCTCTTCGAAACCTAATTATCTCCCAAAGGCCCCACCTCCCAATACCATCTACTGGGGGTTAGGGTTTCAATATAAGAATTGTGGGGGTGGGGGGCACAATCATTCAATCCACACCTTTCTTTTCATTTCTTAGTGTGGCTATGAAAACATTTTGAATTACATGGGCAGCTCACACTGTATTCGTATTAGATAGTACTATTCTAGATTACTCATACACTTATGATGTTCTCAGAAAACTGACTAATTCAGTAATTTTAATATCTTCAGTCCCCTATGTGGATGAGTAATATTAGAAAAAAGCCCTCAAGTGTTATTTGATGTCCAGCTGATCAATTCTTTTTGAATGTTGCTTTTACGTGGTGAGAATTGTAAAGTAATATTCTCTTCCAGGACCCCAAAACACAATCAATCTCAGCTTAGAAAATTACCTGTGGAATAGGACTTTAGTTGACTAACCTCACTGTGAACATAAATTTATTCATTTATTTGTTTATTTATGTATTCATTCATTCAACAGATGTTCTCTGTTACCACCTAAATATCAGCTACTCTCCTAGGGCCTAGGGGGAGGGGATACAACTTTGAACATGTTAAAAAAAGGGACTTGTCCTGAGGGAACATAGAGTTTAATGAGGGGAGACAGATGATAAGATAAGCAAAAGAGTGATTAGAGAGTTTGAGACATATCTTGGGCAAAATAAAAGAATAATATGATAGAAAGTAACTGGAAGTGGTTTTCTTTAAATGGTTTGAACAATGATCATTTCTTTCTCAAATTATTAGGAGATGGAAGCTTACATTGTGTTAAAGGAAATAAACTTATTGATAAAAGACGTGTACAACATACAAGAAATAATTTCAATTTTATTTTTTTAAAGCAAACAAAGTTGGAAATTATAGAAAGCCATGAATATGGAAGTGGAGTTGATTTTCATTGATTCGTAAAATGGGGCTTCTGGGATATTAGAGCTAGTGTGTTCAAGTTTAATATTAAAAATGTAAGGCTTACCATCATTTTAGTTTTATTTTTCATTGTAGACATAAAGTAGAGGATCAGTTACAGTTTTATCAGTGATCATGAAGGAATCGTACCTCTTGGTGCTTTTAAATGTGTTTAATATTTAATGTGTCTGTAGGATGCTTTGAATGATGTAGTTTATACAGTTAGAACATTTAAGAGGGATGAGTCATAGTACATGAATCATGTTTGTTATCTCTTTTGAAATTCAAAGTCAATAGCAGGCTTCCAAAATGCATATTCAAGTTGTAAAGGAAATATGAGAGGACAAACTTCTCATGATAAAGAAAATAATACCACAGAACACATTTCAGAGAAAAACAGTATTTCTTATAGACTTCAGTGTTGAAGTCATACAGTAATTGAAAGGAAAGAAATTCACTGGAGCTGACATCTTTTCTTTGGGTTGGCCCATGAGTTGTGTATGAATGGTGTCAGCTTTCCACTTGTGCTGGAAACATTCAGTGGTTTCAGTGCCAAAGCAGTTTTGACAAACTTTTTTATTGGTGCCAGTTCTCATGATGGTATGCTCTCAGCATTTGCCTTTGAATTTCAAATGGTTGTAAAACTCCAGGGGTTCACACTCTGTGAATGAAATGAGACAAGAAGATGTCAGCAAAACTGTTTAGCTGCATTTCATCATGTTTTTTCCTTCTTGGCTCCAGTGTGGCTTGAGAGCTGGCATACTGTATAACAGAAAAGTGTTAGATATAGTGCTGACCCAGTCAGAAACAGTGAATTCTACAAGGAGAAAGCAATAAGCTACCAGAAAGGCATTGCCAACACCTTGCCATGCCTTCAGGCCTAGAAAACAATTATAAAAATTGTACATTTGGAAATCCCTATGTCCCAGGCAGAAGCAATAAATTGACTGAGTTGATGTACATGATTTGACTACTGATATAAGTCTGAGCTATATGGCAAACACACCTCTGCAAGAAAGACAAGAGTTTAGTCTGGTACTCAGATGTTATTCATATATATAGCTGTTAGACACTGTATTGCCAACAGTTAGTGAATTTAATCACCACAGCCCCTATCTTGTTTGTCTTATGGTGAAAACAGTGGCAACCTTACTTAAAAAGTTGAACTGATATCACATCAGTAGTGAGGTCAAACTGCCCACAGTTACGTTAGCTTCTGAGTGAAGCTACATTACTGTGAACACATTGAAGAATCTGACACATATATTCTATGATACTTCTGTGATTCTGCTTTCAGGAATGATTGAGTTTAAGAAAAAAATGTAATACGGATTACATTTGATTATAAGGTAAAATAAGATTAGAGGTTTTATGTATCAACTTTCACTTAGGGTGCTGGGATAAACATAAATGTGGGTACCACCAATTCAAGTAGCTGTTTTTGGTCATTTTATAAAGAATGCCATTTGTAAGGAATGCCATCCGGGATGACTTTAATTTACATTATAACATCAGACCACATTTGAGGTTTTCATTTATTTTCTTTTTTCATTGTCTTCTCTATCAATGTATCTGGTCAAACAATAGGTGATTGGTTAAACAACAAGATTCTACAATTATTGTTGTGGTTTACATTTTTCTTCTCTATTTCAATTTGGTGCAATGGAGATTAATACCTTAGATAATATATCTAAGGCACAATAAAAGTATGTACTTTCAGTGAATGACTCAATTCATCGAAGGAACAGTAAAATTATATGAGCTGTCTTGGATGTAGAACAAAATCACTTGACCTCTGCCATGTCTTTTGTAGGATATGTAGGTTATGGAGTTGCACACATGGAGTTGCACACAATAACTGATTCCCAGAAGAGTCATTAGGAAAAGACCCAATTTTCTATTCATGGAACTCTCTCTGAAGAAAAACAAAAGATGTGCAACCTTTCGTTTTCACTGACCCATTGCAAGAACAGTGTAAATACCTTCCTTTAGTCTGTCCCCTTAAGAGAGACCTGAATGGTGAGACGTAGTTGTAAAAATATTCACTAATGTGCCAGCCAGAGGTACAAGTTATGAACACATTCATGTTGCCACTTTATTAGACAGGGGAAGGAATATGACAGACCAATGCTTTCTCAAAGCTTGGAACCATTTTTTCCTTGGCCCTCCTATGGATGGAAATGCCTATTTCTATTTATAGACTTTCATTGTTTTCCAAATATGTTCTTTCACATGGGAATAGAATTTGATCATATAACAAATATACCTCAACAGATTTTACGTGCATGACTGCCATCTTCATATTGATCTTTTCAAATTGCTTCAATATTTTGCACTGTGTCTAAAGGCTCCCAATGTTTCTTTTAATATAATACACAAGGGAGTCTTGATGTTTACCTCCTCTTTTTACTCACATCTCCTCTGTGAATTCTTAGTTATCTTAGATAAAAGAATTGTAAATGTGTATACGCTATATCCTGTATGAGCAAAAAAATCCCTTCTCTTTATTTTTATAAGAAAAAGCTCTAATTCTCTTGAGTTTCTATTTTTCTCCCAAGATTTCACAAGTTAAAACTGGGTCTTTCAGATTAACTCAGACTCTTGTTAATAAAAGGTCATTGGAATTAAAAACAATCATCTTGGGCTATTCTTCTCTCTATAAAGCTTACACTTTGCCCTCCTTGAATCTGGACATAAGAGGACATTTGTATGAATGTGTTTGGCTAGAGAAATATTTGGTCCAACTGCTGTCCTTGGGACCTCTATCAATCTTCCCAAGGTCTAGGTTTGCTCTGTTCTCTTCTCTTTGTGTCAGGGTCTGGTGTCCACTGAAGGTTGCCTGGCCCTGCCTGTTTTTTGTGGGTGGCTTGTTGTCATATGCCAGAGACCCCTGTCAAGTGGTCCATGTTTGCAACCACTATATTCCAATCCCAGACCTTTCTAATCCACCAGTTCTCTTCAAGTATTCCACAGCTCCAAAGTTCAGGATATCTCGGCTTAGTTTTCTGCAGCATGTTGGTACCTGCAAACTATAAGGGGTTGCTCTCCAGCCCAACAACCTAGACACCTCCTGTAGCCCTTAACCTCTCTGTACCTCAGAATGCCATGTAGATATGGACTTTGCTAAGGGCAATAGACCTCGATCCCAGTGTTAAGATTTTCATCTCTTTCCTCTACGCCCATCCACTAAAATTAAATTTTGTGGAGGCTTTACTTTTGGAAGGGGACAACATTCATAATAATCCTCAAATATTTTTTACTATTGTCTACTGAACTTATCTTTGATATCTGATCTGAGTAAAAATGGATTTTGAGAATTTAGAAAAAAATTTTTTTCTCAACTTGGCTTAGATTTAAAATTATTGTGATCACTAGGATTCCAAAAATGTTAGATTCTTGATTCAAAAATTATCAGTAACCATTTTATTCTAGGCCATATTTTTCTCCCCCTGAAGGAATGGAGGTCCTTTGTTTAAGAGTTAGAAATTCTCAGAAGCACATGATTGAAAAGAAATGAATATATGAGAAAATATTTTAAATACATGCCATTTTGGGGTTTTGACCTATTTATTCATTTGAGAAGTTGGACTCTGGAGATAGACTACCTAAATTTGGGCTTAAATTCTGGTTCTTCTATTTACTACCTGTGTGATTAAGAGCATTACTTATCTTCTTTGTGCTTCCTTTTCTCTGTGTGTGTGATAAGGATAATAATATTATCTGTGTGATTACAGAAGGATATTAGTAAATGAGCTAATGTTTGTAAATTTCTTAGAATAATCCCTAAAATAGTATAAGCTCTATGTACATGTTTAATAATAATGATAATGCCAACAAGCAAATAAAATAAACTGGAATCTACAATTATCATGAATAGAAAATTTAGTTATAAAAAAAATACATGGAGAACATTTCATTGACAGGAAGCAAATGACAGAAATAACACATAAAAAGCTGAAGTTTCAGCCTAAGGGACTTTAAGAGAAATTGGATATGTTCTCTTTGCAAAAGTAAAGACTTGAACATAAAAAAAAAGACTTAAAATAAAAACTCAACTGACTACCAACTATACGTCACTTCTGTTCTAGGCATTGCATTACCACTGTAGACAAGACAAGTTTTAGCTCTATACAGCATAACTTCTTAATAAGACAGTGACTAAACAAGTAAAAGTTAAAAAAAATAAATTAAAATGATACATACTTAAAAAAAATAAATTACAGTGGCTGAAGGGAGAGGTAAGAGTTTAGATTCAGTCTTCTAGGGGCCACCTGTGATGAGGGGCCTCTTAAGTAGAGACCTGAATGGTAGGAAGAAATCAGTCTGAAGAGGATGTGAGAACAAGGATGACAAGGATACATCAAGGGCAGAGAAAAAATGAGCTCCTTGTTTCCAGGCAACACAAAGGGTACTGTGGTGTGAAACCTTGGGGGTTTAAGCAGAAGAGTGACACATTCTGTTGTATGTTTTTAAGAAGAATAATCTGATTGCTATGAAATGAATTGATTGCAGGGGCCTAGTATGAAAGCAGGGATGCCACTTAGAAGGCAATAGTTATAGTTCAGATGAGTGATGGTTTCAGATGGGACAAAATCCACTGTGGTGGTTATGAGGAAAAAATGCCCACACACTAGGAATTCTGAAATATGGCTTGTAATATTTGCTGAGGATCTGAACACAGGAAAAAATGAGTCTTGCCAGCCAGGAATTGGGCATCTACCACACATCTCTCAATAATGCATCATTTTTACAGCTTCCTTTCATACATGGGCAGAACCCCAACTTTAAGTCTTTCCCAGAGTTGCTCTGGGGTTAACAGAAAATAGACTTTAAAAGCTTATTTGAAAAGCAAACTAAGATATGTATTTGAAAAGAGGTCAAATATACATTTGAAAATAAGGAAAATCACAATATTATCTCAAAATAACACAGAGAGTGATATTGAAGATCTGCAAAAGCATAGTGATTAATTCTAAGAGGGTAAAATATTAAGCATGTGTTTTATACACTGGGTGGAAGAAAATCAATCAATCATCATTAACATAAACCTTTATTTGAAAATACCAAGCATGAGAAGGCTCCAAAGGAACATTCTAACTTGGGGCAGGAGGGTTTAATGGTTTCAGGAGGGTTATCAGGCAGGGTGAGTGGCAGTTTGGCTAGTTTCAGGAATAGTTGGTCAAGGGTGATTCTTGAGAAGGAATTATTTGTGTAGGTCACCAGCCATTGTTTACGCAGTATGAATTTTGTCAAGAGTAGCAGGAGGTAGCAGTTAAGAGCTATGGTCTTGTAAAAGAGGTGGTGGGAGAAACAGTTGCCAGGACAAAGGCACATGAAGCACTGTGGAAAATTCTCAATTGTTCAGTGTCTCTCAAATTGAGTCTTAATTTTTCATGGCATCTATTTTACAGGACGGGCTGATTTTTAAGTTAGTGGAGATGGAGAGAAGTGGCTATGAGTGTGAAGGAAAGAGAGAGTTCAGGGATGATGCTGTGTTTTCTGCCTATTCATTGATTCTAATCTTACCTTTTGTTCTCAAAGAAGTATTAACGATAATTAATTCTATCATGCAGAGAAAGGGAATGTTTGATCCACAGTGATACTCCCCACCCACTGACCCCCCCCCCCATTACTTACACACACTTGGCTTAGGAATGTTGTACTGCATTCTGATAAGGTTGTCTTATTGAGGCAACACATTCATGGGAGTAAGGACCCTGGCTCTCCAGTTACACTAATCATTTTGGATCCCCTGCCAATTATTCAAGGGAAAAGTGTGATCCAAAAATGGAAAAAAATTGAAATTCATAGGGTAATCTGAAGACAGGATGGTGAAGAACTGTCTTTTTTCTCTGGCCTCAAGTCTTTGAATGTAAATTTCAAGGAGGGTAGGTATAGGCTTCTCTGAAGCTGCTGCTAAGGTGACACCTGCCACAGCCCAGCAAGTCAGTACTTTGATTGGTCTGGGCTTATAGCTTCTGAGAGCAATGTCCTTGCATTCTCAAGGACAAAGGGATTCCAGGGAATAAGAGTCAGGGGGTTCCCATGTAAAACTTCCCTCCACTGCCACCATGGAGGGGCATAGGTTAACTTGAGGAATGAAAGAAATGGAAGTTTCCTGAGACAGAGAACAGAGCCCAAATAATGGCTTGGAAAAAAAACAAGAAGAAGATGAAAAAATGGCCATAGTAATCTCAGTTATTCTATTACTCTTAAAATCTGCAAGTTTCCAGGACAACTCAAGATATGCACCTCTCTTTTGCTCCGTGTCCCACAAACTACACAATTATGGGACAGTAAAGTGATGCCTCCCACCTCCTTTCATTTAGGGCAATCCAATACTGCACCTTTGCGGTCTGCTGTCCCTGAGGACAATTAACAATATTGAGTTATATTTTGCTTCAGTGATCCCTTCACCCCTCACATGTCATAGATACTGCCACCAAGATCGAGAGCATAGCCATGCTTGACCCTTCTACCAGCAGGTCTGCAAACCAAACCTGCCATGTTCTCTCCCAAGCTATCAGTTATTATAGCTCTTGGAATTTGAAATGTCAGCATCCTGTGATGGAAAAGACCATACAATTACTACCACTTTACTTCTCCCAGAAATCCTTTAAAGCTAAGAAGATAGACTGTATGCTCAGTCCAAAGGACTCTCTTGTGCCTCAGCTGCCCCGCAGGCTCATTCACAGTTTGATTTAGGGTCATGCTTTCCATCTATGGACAGTCTCCATCTCAGGTACTGTCTGAGGCTTTTGTCAATTCATCAAGTTAAATGAGGCTCAGAATCCAAAAAAAAAAAATCACATAGCCTATATTTTTCAGTCTACCTTCAGTAATCTGTAAAGAAGAACGATCTATTGTACAGTTTTCTGGCCAAAAGGAGCTATTATCATCTTCCATTTAGTTCTTTCCATAGTATATAGAACTGGCACACTGCTCTTGTACACCTTTAAACTGTAACAACTTAGTTTTAAGGTACAATAGAAACCATCTGAAAATGGCATTTTGAAGCAGTTTTATAAAAGTTTGGAATCTATATTATATAATTGTTCAAAATGCTTTCTATTTGACATCCTGAGACAAATGAAGAATGGATACAGCTACGGGAACTCTAAATGGTGTGCTGTGAAAGACAAAATTAAATTCATTATAAGCTGGTGGAGAAAATTCACTGTACCAGATATATTGCAGATTATTTGTACTATATTAACAGCTTAAGTAATTCAAGTTTTAAAGTGGAGGAAAATAGAGAAAATTCAAATGCCCTTATGTTGCTCTCATGATCCAAAACAGGGTAGTTCTGTTTTAGCCCGAATAGGCTAAAAACATACTGATTTTATAAAATTGAGAGAAACTTCATGTATCTCACATTATTATTTGCAAACTCCTCACCAGCTATTTTGTTTCCTTTTGTGTTTTCTTTCTTGGAGTTAAGTACTTTTTATGGTCCTAAGATTGAACCCCAGAGCGCCTTAAGTCACAGTCATCATTACTGTGTACCAGTTGCTCAAGTACATCTTGAGATTCTATCAAGATATTTTCTGAAACTGTTCACTTGAGAATTGTATCTACTCGCAGGATAGGAAATGAAAAGAAACACATGTTAGGGCAAGTGTTACAGCTCTTATACTGTTAAGTAATATTATTTATGTTTGTGATTTAATTACATTGATTTATTGATTCTGCTGCAGTTCTGTTTGAAAGTATTTTGGATGAGTCATAACCACAAAGGAACTATACTTCAGGACTGACTAAAAGAAATTTTAACTTATGCCTAATGTTAAGAAGAAAGGGGAAAAAGAAGAAAAAACTAAGGAAAGTGTAATGGAGAATAGCACCAATGACTCTTATTTCACATTGGTTCTTTCTCCAAAGGGATGGCTGATTAGAGCAGTGGATGCCAGACTTCAATGTGTACAAAAATCACCTGGGGTTACTTTTTGGTCATGTGGATTCAACTCTCAGCCTGGAAATTAAAACTTCACGGTTTTGTTTTTATTGCTGTTGTTGTTCTTGTTGTTGTTTTGTGTGTGGTGGCAAGGGAAGTCATGGAACTGTATGTTTAATCAGTACTCAAGTTGATTCTGATACAGCTAGCAGAGGGACCACACATGAATATTAACCCCATTCATAGATGCCCTGGGAAGACACTGTATGCCAGCTTATGTATGCAGGTCCCTCAATTCTCCAGTGGGACTGATGATATAACCCTTTAAACCTACGTAGGAAATAGTAAGGAATAAACAGAAGGATCTGCATAAGATGTTGGGGGCACGGTGTGTGGAATGTAGTATATACTTCACAAAATGTTAGTTCCACTTCTAGCTATGTTACCAACCATGTATCCTTAAATGCAACTTCATGGGTTTTCCTTCATAAAACAGGAATTGTATAAATTAGTAGAGTGAGTTAGGAAGTGGGAGCAGTGTAATCTGGAGGAAGACTGGTTTGAGCTCTGCTGGATCACATGACATAGCACCTCAATTTGGTAACATCGTTCTAGGGTCCCAAAAGCTTATTTTATCAGTGTTCATGCGTGATGAGGGCTGAGCCAGAGGACTGAGTCATGCTAAGTAAAATATTGAAAACACTAAAGTAAACAAGAGACTGCTAAATCGCCAAACTTACAGTGAAAAATAAAACATTTGCAATGACATGTACTCCAACATATTTACATATTTACAAAAACAAGCTCTGTCACTATTTTCAAACTGCATGGGAACAAAAAAAAAAAAAAAAAAGTCAGGACTGAGAATGAGAGTACTAATTCACTTCTAGAAATCACAGTCAGACAGATCATAAATATTTAAAGTCCATTTGATTGAGCTTCATAAGTTGATGATTGCTTGGGGAGCATGGGATCAGAATGAGGGAAATTAGGTTAATTAAAATTTTACTGGTTGTGGAATAAGACGTTAAGAGAAATCCATCAGAAAAGTCTGGTTCTGAATAAATACACAAAATAACCCAACAATGCCTTATCCAATGGTTCTGGCTCCTTCTCCCTTGACCAGGACCAACATTTCCCCTTTGGACTGTACATTTACCAGGCTTGATATGTCCTCTTGATTGCTTTCTGGATATATTAAAATATTGACAAGTTCCTGCAAAGCACCTACAAGAGTGAGTCTCTAAAAAAAAGATTGTTTTAGGTGTGACTCTTAGGCCAATAACTCACTTATGCAAAAAAAAATATTTTTTTTCTATAAATACACTTAGTTTGATTTTTACATTTCAGCTGAGCAGATTTTCAGGAAAGTTTGTCAATCATTAACATCATGGTATATTTTCTCCTAAAGAATATTACCAGAGGTTTATTCTCCTCAAACCTCAACCCCACTTATTAGTACTTATGAGCTTTACACATGTTTCAGGCAAGAGATCATTTGTATTAGGATTGTGCTTAGGAATTAATACAGCTTTATAGTCATCCTTGTTTTTCCTCTATTAATTTTTAGTGATATATGTTCTTAAGCAAAATTTTATTATCATTAAGAGTTGGCTTCTCCCCACAATTCTTCAAAGAAGTAACTCCTCTTCATATTTTTTTACTCTGAAATATTCTTCCTCTGTTTTGGTAAGCTGCAAAAAGGGCATTTTACAGGACAGTAGGCAAAGTTATAGAAGTTGGTACAGCTTTCATTAGCAGGACACTAGGAATCTCATGATTATTGTTATTTCTTTTTTTTAATTTTAATTTTATTAATTTAAAAATTTCATCTTTATTGACATATAATTGACAAATAAAAGTGTAAGATATTTAAAGTGGTGATTTCATTTATGTATACATTGTAAAAGGATTCCCACTATCTACTTAATACATCCGTCATCTGACATATTTATTTATTTATTTATTTATTTTTTGTCTGATTGTGTGGGGGATAAGATAGAATTCTTATACTGAGAAGAGTTCAGCTCTTGAGCTGCATTCTGTTGGGAACAATGAGGAATGCATTGAAGGGCATATAATATGCAATTGACCAGAAGACATTGAGTCAACTTCTAGTAAAGTAGCAATGTTCACATATGATCTCTCTCACGTGTTCTCACCTAATTGTGAAATTCCCATGCCCAAGCATATGGCTTTTCCTCTACCTCACACTTCCCTAAGACTATTTACAGTGAACTAAATATGATCTGAGTTTGGCAGCATATTGTTAGTTATACAACTCATTAGTCAATTCAATTTCATATGAGAATAGTTCAAAACTACATGTATACAATACAATCTATATACTATTAATGGAGCTTTGTATGGTGAGGCCAGTCAAGATGGCTGTTCTCTTGCTCTCTGTATATCCCCTCCTCGACCAGTGCCTGCTTCACCTATACCCTATGCATGTGACACACGGTGACCTTCCTATGTACTTGCCCCAGGCTCCAGCAAGTGATTGCTCTTATCAAAGGGGCAGTGAGGGGCATGCCACTCTTCTTGTTTCCCTGGTAACTAATGAGCCCACCTGATGTCAATTCCCCTATAACTGGAATTGACTGGTTAATAATTCCAGTTATAGGAATTATGTAATTTCCCCTCCTCCCACACCCCTGGGAGTGAAGACTGACACCATGTCCTGCCACCATGCGCTGCACACAGTGGGGTGTCTCTCCAGGACCTTGCTTCAGACGTGTAAACTCCCCCATGCATTAAACCACTGATGTCTCTGTTGCTGAGTCTGGGCTCTTTCTTCAGTCTTGAAGCTGGGCAAGTGCAAGGTTTGTACGCCTGGAGCGTGCAGCCCAACAGAGCTCTCTTGGAAATGAAAACAAAGCACAATAATCTTAACAAATGAGCATAATTATAGCCTAGAAGATAAATAAGATTAATGGTTTCTAGTGCCTTCCTTTCAGTCCCATAGCATTTTTTTCTCTTTATGGAGCTAGGAAACCACTGGGTTCTGCCAAGAAATGTCCCATCTTCTTCTTAGGTATGCTGCACCACAGTTCCTCCAAGTTCTTTTAGTATTCTCCAAATCTTTATAGAAATTTCTACACCAGCACCAGTTACCAGTCTCCATGTTCAAATACAGCCCAAACCTTAGAACATAGCAAGCATTTCCTTATTTTTTTCCTTTATAGGACTCAGAATTCTCTCACAGTAACCCTCACAGGTTTAAGCCTTGACAACTGGTACTGTCCTTCTCCAGCTAGTGACTATCTAAGAATATTTATTTGACATTTCATGATTTTTCCTCAGCTAAGGGTATAGGCTGAAGTTCCTCTGCACTTAAGACCCTAGCCAGCACATATTAAGCCCTAAATAGATATGTACTGAATAAGTGAATGAATCCCACTCAATGTCTTTGTTTTATTGAGGTATAGTTAATATACAACATTTTATAAGCTCCAGGTTTTTAACACAGTGATTCACAGTTTTAAAGGTTATATTCCACTTATTAAATTTTGGCTATATTCCCTGTGTTGTACAGTATATCTTTATAGTTTATTTATTTAATACATAGTAGTTTGTACCTCTTAATCTCTTATCTTTCTCTTGTGCCTCCTCCAACTGGTAACCACTAGTTTTTTCTCTATATCTTTGAGTCTGTTTCTTTTTTGTTGTATTCACTGGTTTGTTTTATCTTTCAGATTCCACATATAAGTGATATCATACAGTACTTATCTTTCTGTCTGACTTATTGCCCTAAGTATAATACCTTCCAAGTACATTCATATTCTTGCAAATGGCAATTTTTTTTCTTTTTTGTGGTTGAGTAGTATTCTATTGATATATGTATATATATCACATCTTCTTTATTCATCTCTTGATGGACATTTAGATTGCTTCCATATCTTGGCAATTATAAATGATGCTGCTGTGAACATTGGGGTGCAAGTATCTGTTTGAATTATTGTTTTCTTTTTTCTGTATATATACCCAAGAGTAGAATTGCTGGGTCATACAAGAGTTCTATTTATATTTCTTTTAAGGAACCTACTGTTTTCCATAGTGGCATCACCAATTTATATTCCCACCAACAGTGAACAAAGGCTCCCTTTTCTCCACATCCTCTCCAACATTTGTTGTTTATGGTCATTCGATGATAGCCATTCTGACAGGTGTTAAGTGATAGTTCATTGTGGTTTTAATTGGCATTTCTCTGATGATTAATGATGGTGAGCATCTTTCCATGTGTCTGTTGGCCATCTGTATGTCTTCTTTGGAAAATGTCTATTTAGGTCTTCTGTCTATTTTTAATTGGGTTATTATTTTTTTTGAAGTTGAGTTGTATGAGCTGTTTTTATATTTTGTATATTAACCCCTTATCAGTAAAATTATTTGCAAATACTTTCTCCCATTTGGTAAGCTCTCTTTTTGTTTTGTCAAAAGTTTCCTTTACTGTGCAAAAGCTTTTAATTAGGTCCCATTTGTTTATATTTGCTTTTATTTCATTTACCTAAGGAATCAGATCCAAACAATTATTGCTATGATTTAGGTCAAAGAGTGTTCTGCCTATGTTTTCTCCTAGGAGTTTTATGGTTTCCAGTGTTACATTTAGGTCTTTAATCCATTTTGCATTTATTTTTGTTTATGGTGTTAGAGAATATTCTAATCTCATTCCTTTATATGTAGTTGTCCAGTTGTCCCAGCACCACTTATTGAAGAAACTGTCTTTTCTCCATTGTATATTCTTGCCCCTTTATCATAGATTAATTTACCATAAGTGCCTGGGTTTACTTCTGGGCTCTCTATTCTGTTCCATTGTTCTGTCTGTCTTGATGCCAATACCATACTACTTTGATTACTGTATCTTTGTAGGATAGTCTGAAGTCAGGAAAGGTGATTTCTCCAGCTCTGTTTGTCTTTCTCAAGATTGTTTTGTCTATTCTGGGTCTTTTGTGTTTCTGTACAAATTTTAAAATTATTTGCTTTAGTTCTGTGAAAATACCCTTGGTACTTTGACAGGGATTGTATTGAATCTGTAGACTGCCTTGAGTAGTATAGTCATTTTATCACTGTCTTTTTATACACACTAAACTATCAAAATCTAAGTTTACTTACAACATCTGTCTTCCTCCTGAACTAGACTGTGGCCTCTTTACACTTTACTCTCTATGTTTCCCCATCCATATTCTGTTACTGTTATTTAACAGTTATTTAACTGTTATTTAGTGTTAGCATTTCATACTCATCTCTGGGGTCTGAGCTGATAGCCATGGCTCATGCCCATCTCTGGAGGTTGTTTAGGCAGTGCTCTGCCTTCTGTGGGCAGACAGAGAAGGAATAATGTCTCTTCATGCACCCCGAAACAATGGTCTCTTGCCTCTTAGGCAGGTTCAGACATTTTCCTGGACTCCCTCCTGGCTAGCTGTGGCACATTAACACCCTTCAGGCTGTGTTCATGCAGCCAACCCCAGTCCTCTCCCTGAGATCTGACCTCTGAAGCTGGAGCCTCAGCTCCCAGCCTGCACCACCCCTGGCAGGTGAGCAGACAAGCCTTTCAGGCTGGTGAGTGCTGGTCAGCTCCAATCCTCTGTGTGGAAATCTCTCCGCTTTGCCCCCTGCACCCCTGTTGCTTCACTCTCCTCCATGGCTCCGAAGCTTCCCCCCCTCACCCCCCGTTTCCACCAGTGAAGGGGCTTCCTAATGTGTGGAAACTTTTCTTCCTTCACAGCTCCCTCCAAGAGGTGCAGGTCCTATCCCTATTATTTTGGCTCTGTTTTTTCTTTTTTTCTTTTGCCCTACCCATGTAAGTGGGGATTTTCTTGCCTTTTGGGAAGTCTGAGGTCTTCTGCCAGCATTCAGTAGGTGTTCTGTAGGAGTTGTTCCACATGTAGATGTATTTTTGATTCATTTGTGGGGAGGAAGGTGATCTCCACGTCTTACTCCTCCACCATCTTGAAGGTCCTCCCCGTCTCCTTTTTGACTGCCTCTCACACATTACTCAGAAGTCTCTAACTTCCTGAACTCCTTAATAAAAACTTCAATCATGTGGCAAGACTATTGACATAACAGAATTTTCACTAACATCCTTTTAGCAGTTGACAACTTTTGTCTCAGGATGGGCTCTCTCACCCTGCGTGATGAGTCTTATTTGCTTTACTGTCACTTAAGGTCTCTGGAAGGGGCATCCTATTTCTTCTTATTCTTCTGTTCCTTTTCTGTGGTATTGGCAGAAGAAAGCAAGGAAATGCTATCCCATTGTATCTCTAAGCTGAAAGCCACTCTCTCTGGGAACCCTTTCTAATACAGAGGAGGCAATTTCTCAATTTACTCTTAAGGAAACATTATCTCCCCTAATAATTCACAGCTGGGGACTTTTTAGATATACACAACTTTTATGTATTTCTAATACAAACCCTTACACCAAGTTTTCTAATTGTGAATTCATTTTTTTTTTAATGCAATAGTTTTAAACAAAAGTTTAAAGGGTTTCCTGAAGAGTATCCACAATTTGATAAAAGATCAAAAAAATATTTTTGGAGGAAAAGTATGAGAGGATCTGCTTGAAGTTATGAGATTTTGAAAAACCAAATGCACATAATTCATTCTAAATTTAAAATACTTTACCTTGAATGTCTATAATGTTATAGCACTGAAACTTTACCCTCTGGTTTCCCCAAAATTCAGAAAAAATATCCTTATATTATTTTTAATCTTAATAATACTTATTTTGTCAAACCTCCATTTTACCATCTACTTATGCAAATCTAAATACATTATACCTATTTCAGTTTTTTAATCATATTAACTTGAAAGTGAGCAGTATACTTAGGAATGCTTTGTCCTGCGTGTGACAGCAAATCCAATTAACATGAACTCAAACAAGTAGGAGTTTACTTTCCTATATAAGAATTTTGAGAGCAGTTTAGTGCCGATTCAGTGGCTCCACAATATCCTTAATGTGTAAGACTTCTGCTGGTTTTTGATCTATCAACCTGACTGTGTTGGTCCTTGGCCTCAAGTCGTAAGAAGC
Source organism: Balaenoptera musculus (assembly GCF_009873245.2). Lineage (NCBI taxonomy): Eukaryota > Metazoa > Chordata > Mammalia > Artiodactyla > Balaenopteridae > Balaenoptera > Balaenoptera musculus. The sequence continues at coordinate 23,389,912 of NC_045797.1, forward strand.
CTTTCCTAACTCCAGCATCACATCCCAGTTTAGGGCAGGAAGAAGAAGGTTGTACAGAGAGCCTTCTGGTTGACTCTGTCAAATCCAGAAGACTCCCCCTTAAGTCTCATAGGTCAAAATGTTATCACATGGCCACCATACATATAAGTCATCTAGGAAAAATGGGACTGAGGTGTAGAACAGCTAAAACTATGCAACAGTGTTGCACCTCTGTTGCCTATTTTCTTAGAGATAAACATGTAAAAACCACCAGATACTAAATTGTTCCTTAATTCTACAAAAAATAGAATCTACATATTTTTAAATATTGAAACATTTCTGAATCTGAGAAACAAATTTCAGTCAATGTGTGCTAATATTAAATATATTTTACACTCAAAAGCAGCTGTTATTAAATTAATAATGTATCTCGGAGCTGAGAAGACATGTCTCAAAGGAACCACAGTGTTTTAATTCTTAGTCAGAGGAACATTTTGTATTGTATGTTTCTACTTCCCTAAAATGAGCTTAGTAACATTTTAACATGGTAAATTTCATTAAAATTGTAAATAACTCGTAATTGTTTAGGTAACCCTGGATTGAATCTTAATTCAGATAATGATCACAAGCAGCAGGTGTCAGGTAGTTGCACTGGGAATCATCCTGCTGTTTTCAAATGTGTGTTTGTACAACATTTGATACTTCCCATCTTAAAACATATACAGAGAAATAGGTGTGTGCTATTTAAGAGCACAACTTCCTTGTGGACCCAATATCACTGTTTTTATTGGATTTTTGTCTATATACTAGGACATTATGAAGACAGACAAATTTAAAAATTTTTTAGGGCCTAATCTTGTTTCATATCACAGAAATGATTTGTAGAGTTGGATTACATGAAGATGGTTGGAAACAACCCCTGAGTCTTTTCCTTTCTAATTTCATGTATGATTTTTAAGAATATGATATAAACACAAAAATACAAAATAAATAAAATGCAAATATAAACTAAGAAACATTACTGTTCAATGATGTACTTCTAAGAGTCTAGAAAAAGGGCTGGGAACTTAAGGCCAATTTGGACTCCTCTGCTCCATTCTATCTATACCATTTTCTTGCATATTTAGGTTTATTAAAGAATTTCTGAATTGTACAGCAACCTTCTTATGCTGGGAGAAATGAGTGGTTTTTATTATTTTAATGTTATGCTGGAATTAAAAGGATTACTTAAAATCTTTTGAGTGTAATGGTACTATCCTATAAAGAACACAATATTTATAGTTAAAGGACTTACATTAAATAATTTAATTTGATGTGTGACCTTGAGTAAGTTTATTTAATTTGATGTGTGACCTTAAGTAAGTTATTTAACTGCCAGAGCCTCAGTTTACTTATCTGCATTTGGAGCATAAGAAAAATTGTCTAAAAAATGCTTTTCTACTTGTTGTAGAAGGGCCACAGTTGTAGGTATAAGTTTTAAAAATAAATGAAACTTGCAACTTTTCACCCCTCATTTCACTTTCTTTGCAAGTGTATCCTACTTTTGCAAGTCTATTTAAACACTGGCTTTCATAATTTACCCTGTTGTTTGGTTTACACCTGAATCATTTCATATCAAACCTTCAAACACTCCTTGTGTAACTCTGGATTTCATCCATGCTCCTTCTGTCTTTCTGGATATGCTCTTGATCCACACATGCTGCAGCAACTGAAATAGGTCACATTCCATCACTCAATTAAGTTTCCCCCAGCTGGTCACAAACTCCTCTACCACTCCAACTCTCCTATAAAGGGTCAAGAATTATGCAAATTTACCTTTTTATTATCAACCTTGATATGAGTGTAATAGATTTCAAATTATTCTTTCCTTTCCATTTAATTTAAACCCCTCAAAAGAGACTGATGGCTTAAAAATAAAATATGTGGTTAAAAATATTTCCCATTTTGCATCATTGGAATTTTCAGAGTGAAATTATATAAATGTTATTAATATTCTAAGAATTCATATTATTGTGATGATTTTCCTACTCAGTAGGGTTTCTTACTATTTTGTATTCAAATGTAACAAGACTTTGAGTGAATTAATAGAGAATGATAGCAGACTTTCTTTTCAAGGTCAAATAACTAGATAGGTAAAGGAAATATGGCAAATGTCAGATCATAACTATATTCATGAATGTATAATGCAGTACGACCTAGGATTGATGACATAAGAACATATAAACTCACTGAGCACAATCCTTTTGTTAGCAAATATACTTCTAAGTTTTTTTAAGAAGAGATCTTCTACCAAAAGGCCAATATGCCTCCTCCTAGGCAGTTTAATTTCAGTTTCCCAAAGATTTATGGGGTTAAGGAAATTGAGACTCCTTAAAGTACCCAATTTTTAATATTACCTTCTGTCCAATGTTTGTGACAAAACTCACATTATACATTCCATTACTCTATGTAGAAGCCTGGACTCCTTTTTAATTGATTTCTTTAAAATGTTGCTTGTATATTTCCAAATCAAGCTAATATTAAATTGCTATATTTAAAACAGGTTTTGATTTGCAAGGCCCAACTGGCTCCACCTTGACATAATTTATGCAATAGGAGTAAATGCCCTTAGGTGAATGGAGATTTCTATTGATGGTGCCTAGTAGTTGTTCCCAGCTGTGAATTTTTGAGTGAGGCATAGCTGAGAGAGAATTTTTTTTCTGTTTTACTACCATCTGAGTTTCTCTTTTAGGGCGGAGACTATGATTTTCATAGTCACATCTCTGTGTTTCCCACACATAACCAGTATGTTTTGCCCAAAACAAGGTTAATGCATGTTGAGTAAGGAATTAATGAACACTATTACTTTTCAAATGTAACAAGATAAATAATGCTTATATTTATTCATTGAATATGAATATTTTATAGCACTCACTATGGTGGCAAGCACTTGTAATTGAGCGAAACAGAGTCTGATAACTACATTAATCATTTCATTATGATTGTCCCCCAAAGAAATTGAAGGCCAGTGAAGGACAAGCCTACTGTGTTAACTGGGTAGATAAGAGCACTTAAATATCAGTGTGCAACCATAGGAGACAATTCTCCGATTTCCATGAACAATTTAAAAAATTATAAGAAATAAAGTGGAATACAAAAATATAACGTAATTGTTCCTTGCCTCCTCTTAATTCTTTAATAATACTTTTGACCCAATCATTACCTCTGGCATTTGTTGAGATCTAAGTTTAAGCACTAGAATACTTTCTCACAGCCATCAAATGTTGACTGTGCTCCTTTCAGGAGTCATTGTTCTGAAACTTGAAGCACTGGGATCAAAGCCCTTACCCCACTTCAGTCAGTTACTGGCTTCAAAAATGCCTCCAGGTTTTCACTAGCTTGCTAGCATACCAAGTTAGAGTTTACTGTCTTAATAATCTGGTGCCAAGAACTTGTCCTTTAGGAGAGTGGCTTCTCTCCATAGCTATCGGTCTTCTCTTTTCTTGAATCTTTCTGCAAGACACACATAGTGTCGTAGAGACATCCCATCCGTTTATCCTGCCACCGTTATATTTTTTTTTAATCATATACTTGAAAAATTTTAAACAACCTAGATTTATTATTCAGAGCCATTTCTGCCCCACCCCCCAACCTTTTGGCAAATACATGAAGCTAAACACAAGCTAGTTTGAACAAATATATAACTTGTTTGCTATAACAAAATATTACAGAAGGTGTAGCTTATAAACAACAGAAATTTATTCTTCACGGTTAGGAGGGCTGGAGATAGAGATCAGAGTGCCAGCATGCTCTGGTGAGGCTCTCTTCACAGGTTTCAGCCTTCTCATGGCAGAAAGGGCTAGTGTGTCCTGTGGGCTCTCTTTTAGAAGAGCATTAATCCTATGCATTTGGGTTCCATCTTCATGACCCAATCACCTCCCAAAAGTCCCACCTCCTAGTACCATTACATTGGGCATTAAGATTACAACATGTGATGGTGTGGGAGAGTGATACAAGCATTCAGACCATAGCACTTAAAATATTCCAGGGATGCACATGAAAACTGAGGATAGAGGTGTCCAGACATTAGCAACAGCTCCACCCAGGGACTCAATTGTCATCAGCACACTTTCTCATTTCTCTCATTGTTGCTTCTCTCTGAGAGTTTGTGGTATTCTTTTGTCTTGCTGAAGACTGGCTCTCTATGCTCCTCAGTCCATACAGCAGCACATGGTTACCTATACTATCTGAGTTTACATATTATTATTATAGCTACCTAAGGAAAGGCTAATCTAATTCTCCATCATCTAAAATCCAGAGAAGGGAATGATTGTCTGAGCTTGTGTCCAGCCTCTGAAAGTAAACACGTGGATACAGTGTGTGATGAGTGGGATCAGAGGAGTTATTCCCAGAAGAAGGGGTGATAAGGAAGAATGTTACCATAATAAGAGGAATAATGAGCAAACAGTCAGATAAAAATTTAAAGTCTGCTCCAATCAGTCCACTACTTTCACATATTGTCATGTTGGTGTGAGTTTAAGTATCTTCAAAGAGTAACATCTTCAAGAACTTTTCACCCTTCTTCTATGTCTAAAAATCTCAAATACATTTTGAATATACAAATACAGTTTAATTTTTTTAATGTCTTAAAATGTAACATGATTCCATAGAACAACTGGTGAGGCAGGAAATGGAAACTTTTAGACAGATCTAATTGACTGTAAGGAATATTACAATAATATCAAGAGCTTTGTACTGAGGGATTTTTTCAAGAGTGTTTTCTATTAATTTATTCTTCACAAGTATTACAATTCCCATTTTATGGATAATGATACTGATGCAAGAAAACTTAACTTTCCAATGAGCACATGTTTAGTGAAAAATAGAGTTTAATTCAAACCCAAGAAATTTGTTTCCATAGACTATGCCTTTAAACTTCATGATATTCACAAATACAATGGAAATAAGATGTAGTAGGGACATAGCCTAGAAATTTGCTTCATATAGCCTGCACAGGGTCTTCCTTACATTCTCTTTAGTTCACACTAGTATTTCATCCTGTTTTATCTTCTGACTGGATTTTCCTTTACTCATAAATATATTTTTTAATCTTATATGTTCAATTTGTGCTTGGCCCATCACAGAACTGGTGATACTTAACAACTCTTCTTAAGAAATCTTTTGAGCATCTGTTCCCAAACCTAACTTGCCCTTTTCTAACAGTAGTCCTGGCTTATAAGTGATGAGATTTAGAATATGCTCATAATTTGGGGCCAGATAATAAGTCAAGGGTTGCTGAGTGGACTTTGGATGGTTACTCTTGAGTTCAGTGACTGCTTCTCATTCAATTGGCTGGGGATGGTACCATGTGGAACAAAACATGGCCACCTTGACTTACCCTTTCACACAAAGGTACAATAAGACATGTCTCAATGTCTTATAATATCATTATCATTAATTTTACACATTTACTCTACTAGAAAAAGAAAAAAGAGAAAAAGAAAGAAGAATAAGAAGAGAAGAAAAGCCCCCGACAGAGAATATTATTGGACCAGAAAGAGACCTTAAACATCATTACTACAACACAGTTCTTCCTTTATTAAGGAATTGGAAACAAAGATGGGTATATGTCCAAAGTAGTGAAGTAGCAGACTAGATGCAATGGTGCTTAAGTAAAGTTACAATCCCCTTTTTTAAAGAGCTTAAAGTTAACATGGGGAGGTGAAATTCACACTCATGTACAATGTCATGGGAGATATTTCTTTACACTATTTGAACTCCCATTGTCTTATACAAACCTACAAAAAATAAGTTCTGAATAAATGCTTATTCTGCTTCTTATGTGTGTTCCCTATACAATGATCCACTTCCTTTTCATTTACTTCTTTATGAATAAAACTGGTGGAAGATAAATAATACACCCAGATAATTTCCAGCACTGATCCTATTTCTAGCTTTAGCCAAGATATTCAGTGCTTTCTCCACATCCATCAACCAGATTCTGATCAGGTTAGTCTTCCAACTTTTTTTTTTTTTTTTTTTTTTTTGCCTCTTCCTGAACTTCTGAGACTATTTCATCTTTTTCGTAGAGAAAATAGAGGACATAAGGAAGGTTCACTCTCAGCCTCCTGTGTTCCCCCAATCTCTTCTCTCTAGTCATATGATCAACCTCCATGCTCACCATCATCTTTTTCCTTTCCCTCTCAAGTGGAGGAGGTATCCTCTTGTCTGTCCAAAGAAAATTCCTCCACCCATGATTTGGAACCTATTTCTTCACTCTTCTTAGGCAGTTATTCCAACAATTGCCTCCTGTCTTGAATATTCATCTTCTCTCTCCTTATTGGCTTTTTATCTCCAGCATATAAATATGCTCAACTCTATCACCTAAAAAAGAAAGCTTTAACTGCTATTCTATGTATTAATATTTTCTTCCCATCACAAGATTCTTCTCTGCGTGCTATTGTGCCATGATTTATACTGGGTATAAGATAAACTTGGATCACTTTACTATGCATTTATCTATTCAGGCAACAACTATTTATTGAATTTCTGCTGCTTACCAGTTACTGTGCTGCTGTTTGAAGTATAGCAGTGAATAGGACAGATGTGGTCTCTAGCCATGTAGAACCTGACACCAGGAAAGAACACAAGATAGTTTCTGACATGAACCTTATTTGTCTTCTAAACTCATATCTGTCTCTCTCTACCTTACTATCTCTCTGTCGTATCTACCTATCTATCTATCTATCTATCTATCTACCTATCTACCTATCTACCTATCTACTTATCTATCTATCTATTGCTTACGCCCTAATTAAAACCTTTGCTTCAAACACAAGCAAACTTTTTCAAGTCCATGAATATACTTTAGAATGTCTTGCTAATCCTTTTGTTGTAGTGCTTTTTATGATTTCTCTATTTTTTTCCTCTATATCTTTCCAAACTCAGTCTCACAAGTCTGGATTACACATTCATCCTTTGCTCACACATCACTCTCCCTCTGAATTTTTACAGCATCTACCAATAAGTTGTAACTATTTCTTAATGAGGTTAAATTAACAGTAGTAACAGAAACTCCATTTGTCCTTGCCTGCTTCTGCTCATGCAGTACCTCAATGATGTGAAAGTATCCTCCAGGCTTTTCTGGGAGTCTCCAAGGGTTTTCTGATATGTGGTCACATGTATGTCTGATAATAGTGGAATTTGCCATTACTTAGGTGAGCAACTGCTGACTACTTAGTGGGGGTCAGGCATCCTCACTGACCATTGAACATTCTGGTTTCTGTGACTCTTTTGTGATCACTGGTAGTCACAGTGAAATTACACATGTTACAATAACCTTAATACTGTATTATGTGTGTGGAACAGAGAACAAAATCCTTCTCTCCCACTCTGTGTCATTTTATATTGTCTGAAGACATGAGGACTTCAGGCTGTCTCTCAGTGTCAAATATGAGGCTACATGAAAATATGTTATGTACTTCCTCTTCATCTCTGTCTCCTCAGACCTCAAACCCAATTCATGCTTCAAGGTAAGGGAGAACGCTGCGTTGTTCTGCACCACCCCCTTCTAGGCTCAGTCAGAAGGTGCCAGCATCCAAAAAAATCTCCCCTTTCACCTTCTTCAAAACAAATACTTTTTCATGCAAACCAACTACAAGAAGATCTGTTTACCAGTTCACCAGGCACTTCCAAACATATTTAAGCTTCCCTTTCTGCTGAAAGTAGTATGTGTGTTGATTGAATAAATGACAGAGTTAATGATGGAATAATTAAGTGCTCTGTGGTATCTCATCAGTTTTATTTTTTTCTCACCCATTGCTTAGAATGCAAGAGTCCTAAGCTAGAGGCCATATGAGTGAGTGAGCATTTGGACTGAAGAAAATAAATGTGAAAGCAGAACACTAAAAAATATATTTTCATGTTATATAAGAAAAATGACTACAGCTATTATCATTCATCATCACCAACATAACTAAGCAGTAAAATCCTCTAACTTAAGCCAAACATGTGCCTTGATTCTTTTTTTCCAGTATCTAAATTTCGCACAGCGAAATGCTTCTGAAGGAAATGGCTTAGCAAAGAATTACTTTTCTGTAGTAAAAAAGAAAGGACTTGCCTTCAGAGTCCATAATGCTGAACCAGCCTAGCAGAGGAAGTAATCTGTTTGTAGGCCAAGAGGGAGAAAAGTTTGGGAAGGCTCATAAAAGAAAGAAAACTATGAGAGGGCTAATGGTTGCCATTAGAATATAATTTGTGTGAGAAGAACCAGATAACGTATTAACCTTCCCCACAGACTCATAAGCCATGGGTTTGACCATATGGAAGCTCACATTCACACTGAGTGAATGTAAATAAAGGTTTTCAACTCCAGTGCTATCAAAGTCATTTATGTTTCTGGCTCAGCAAGCTTTTCAATTTTTTCCTAGACGTAGTTAGCATAAAAGGGCATCCCACTGTTTTCACTACATTTGGATGAAAAAAAAGTTTATACCCTAATCCTTATTTGTTTTTATATAATAGGTTTTTGAAAGAGAAAACACATTTCCTATGCTTTAGATTGCTCTTTCATGACTGAAATATAATAAAGAATCACCAATTGACAACCATTATACCAAGAAGAATGAGATGTCATATTTCTCTGGTCTCAACATTATCAATATTCCAAAAGAAATAAACCTCTACATGAGTTATGTCTGCGAGGACCTAGGAATCCAATAACAGTTTGGGATGGTTATTGCATTTATGCCTTAGGCATTGAAAGGCAGCCTTAGATATTTTGGAAATCAACAGGCTGCTGATTCAAGTGTGTATGACTGCAGTGGGTTAATGCTCTACCTGCCTTCTGAAATTTTAGTTTTTATTGAGAATAAGCCAATACTTGCAATCTTTCAGAATTAGTTTGCAATAAAATGTGTTCACGCTGTGTGAACTCTATGCAGGAAATTGTGATTGCCACCAGGTGGGTAAGTTCATGGGTATTTGTACTTAACTTGATCAAAAATTAAGGATCACACATTACTCCCAAGAGAAGATGAGCAAAAGATTTCAAATATGGACAAAAAATTGGAGGATAGGTACAGAAAATCAGTATGACATCTAGATATTTTATTTAAAAAAAGGATATTTGCTGGTGCCATTAAGAATGCCCAGGAATGTGGGATCAAGAGTGCCATTTTGAACGTATTAATATTTATGTGGAATTAATGAACTCCCAAAGGAAATGACCAAATTGCTAGCTCAAAGGGAAGGTTTCCACTGAGAAGACTATCTACACATGTACCCACATTCACACATGTACACACACACACAAACACATACAATGCAATCAGCATATTGATGACGTTTAATGCCATAGAGATGTATGAGAAAAGATAATGGTATGTGTGGGTAAAGAAGAAATTTTGTCTGAGCCTGGGCCACACTGACATTCAGAGAACTATGGAGAAGGCAGAGATGGCAACAAGACCTAAAAGGAGATATAAGAACAGAGACAGTAGCTAATTACTGATATATAATAATGATTTGTCTCTTAATGAATGATTAGCTTATCCAACCTTATTACTCATATGTTTTAGATTGTTTTGGTTTCTTTTTCTTAGTTAAATGGTTCCATTAAATAAAGAAGTCATTATTTAAGCATGGATTTCTTTAAATCAAGCCCAATATGTTTTTCTTTCCACAGATACTGGGTCTAATTAGGTCATAATTTTATTGTGTTTGTTCTCTTGATTTTATTATTTAAAATGTATTTTGATATAAACATAGTCTGCTATTATTAAAAGACTCTTTGCATGGTTAATTGTGTGATAAGCAAGCAAAGGAAAAAAATCTGGAAGAACATCTTTTATGCATTTAAAGACAAAAATATTGCAGACTATGTCTGTAAGTGGATTGGAGATTGCATAAAAGTTTGAAACCCTTTAATATAAAATGCACACAAACCAATTTTCAATAAAAGGAACATATTTGTTATAAGAAGAATTAAAATCCAATAAAAGAAACATTATTTCCCCAAATAATCAGAGGCAATAAAAAAAGAAAATCCATACACATGGCATGAATGACCAAGAATGCAAATCTATTTATTTCATTAGGAAAAAAAAACAAAACAAAAACAAAACAGGAAGTTATCTCTTCTCAAAATGTTCTATGACTTATTTTATCTCTAGAATTTATGTTTGTTTCTAAATCACTTAATAGCTATTTGATTAGCTACAAAGTAAACAAATGAGAGAGAAAAAGATGCTGATTTGATTCACTGTTTCCTATAAACTTATCAGTTATTGTGGCATCATAAAGACACTTTAGGGCCTTTTACAAAGGACTCTGCCAAAAATGGTCCAATAAAATATCTTGCTCATGTCTGTTTAATATTTTCTGCTTAGTAGAGTACTTCCACAAGTAACTCCTAATATTCGCCTCAGAATCATCTTTTGACTATTAGTGTGGGTATAATTATCTTCTTTTATTTTTGAGACATGAAAATTAAAATGTAGTGATATTAAATAAAATGCTTAGAATACGGAATAGTAGGGGAGGAAATAATATGGCAGGTATTGGTCTCTTCCACACTACTGGTAGCCCTTTCTGAAAACAACCTCCCTCTACTTCCAGACTTTCCCTAGAAAATCACAGAGGATTGGCCAAAAATGTCCTTTGATTTTATTCCTGTTAGATTTTGTCCTCAGATTCCTAGTGAACAAGTGAGGATGCATGCTCCTTGCCTAAACTAAGCATTAAGAGCAAAGTGGCCTGTTTCTCACCACATGCATGGCAAAGAGGGGTCCTACTTAAGAAATCACTATGAGGAGAAGAGACTTGGTTTGTACAAAAAAAAGATGAGCTCTCCGAGCCTATGATATGCTATTTTTTCTTTCTTTTTTTTTTTTTTTTTAATTTTATTTATTTATTTATGGCTGTGTTGGGTCTTCATTTCTGTGCGAGGGCTTTCTCTAGTTGTGGCAAGCGGGGGCCACTCTTCATCACGGTGCGCGGGCCTCTCACTATCACGGCCTCTCTTGTTGCGGAGCACAGGCTCCAGACGCGCAGGCTCAGTAGTTGTGGCTCACGGGCCCAGTTGCTCCATGTCATGTGGGATCCTCCCAGACCAGGGCTCGAACCCTTGTCCCCTGCTTTGGCAGGCAGACTCTCAACCACTGCGCCACCGGGGAAGCCCCGCTATTTTTTCTTAAATGGGTCCAGTGGTGTGCTCAAAGATAAGACCAACTGTACTTATCCCTTTCCCTCTCCAGCATCATGATGTCAGGTTGGTAGCTAGAAACCCACCGTGGTGGGAGAATTTACATCACAGAAATCAGCCAGTGCTACTAATCAGGGCTTTTTGTTTGTTCATTTGTTTGTTTCTTTTGTTAAATATTTATCAGCATACCTCTGCACACAGTTCATGTGATATTTATAAATAAAGATCCACTGTTTAAAGTGCCACTCAATTTAACAATTTATCAATTTTGAATGCTAGGAAATGTAGAAAATACATATAAAAGAAAATATTTTAAAAGCATATGCCAAGATGATTATTGCTGTGCATAATTATTTCTGCATGCCCCTCATGATTTCCTTAGATTCAAAAAAAGTATAAACGGTTTTAAAAGATAAAAGTGTGTAAATTTTTAGAACTTTTAAAATATATTGTTGAATATACTCCAGAAATATTTTTGGAAAATTAAATTTCTTTTTTTTTAAATACATTTATTTATTTATTTTTGGCTGCACTGAGTTTTCATTGATGCATGCAGGCTTTCTCTAGCTGCGGAGAGCGGAGATTACTCTTCGTTGCGGTGCGTGGGCTTCTCATTGTGGTGGCTTCTCCTGTTGTGGAGCGTGGGCTCTAGGGCGGGCGGGCTTCAGTAGTTGTGGCACACTGGCTCAGTAGTTGTGGCTCACAGGGTCTAGAGTGCAGGCTCAGTAGTTGTGGAGCACGGGCTCAGTTGCTCTGCAGCATGTGGGATCTTCCCGGACCAGGGATCGAACCCGTGTCCCCTGCACTGGCAGGTGGATTCTCAACCACTGTGCCACCAGGGGAGCCTGGAAAATTAAATTTCTAATCTTAGTATATCAGAGTATTCATTTGACTTTAAAATGTAATCAAATTTCCTTCCAAATCCTAGCACAATTTACTGAAAAATATTATTTGTACTCATTTGAAATTCCACTTTTATTAGAAACTAAAGTGTAGATATATTACCTGGATAATTCTCTGGGCTTTCTTGTCATTTTCATTATGTGTGTATGTGTATCACATTGGTAATCCCACCCTCTTATTTATTAAAATTTTTAGGCATAGTGAGGGTTTGGTTAATATTATAAAATACACCATAGTAATAATACAATCATTTGGTATTTTCAAACTGTCTAGTGTTCTCAAAATAAATGTTTCTAACTTAAAAAACATTTAACTTTCAGGAATAATAATGTCAAAATATGTTTAAAAATCTGTTAAATCATTTTTCATGCTCTGGTATGTCAGAATAAAAAATATACAGATATACTAGAGCAAATGTATTAATAATCATATAATTCAGCATTAGAAAATGTGCATTTATCTGAACAGATGACAAGACATTTTTCTAAGGAACTGGAAATTATTCTCCGTATGTACTGTGTTCTTAACAGGTGCTACTTTGAGAGTACATTTTCCTCCACCCTGAAAATGTGAACATGACAAGCAATACCAGTTGCATTTTTTTTCACAATGCATGTTTCATTGATCCTTTATTTAAGAAAAGCTGAAAAGTAACTTTCTATCACATTTATTCCATGACATATAATTTCAACTGTGAGAGTTATTAGTAGAATGAATGACAAATGATAGGGAAAGACTGACAGATGCTAGTAATTGTATGTGCTACCCTGGTTATTCTGTTCTGTCCAGACTTCCATATTTCATTTTGTCATCTTTTGTACATTAAGCTTACTCATCCATCTTGTAGAAAGGTAGAAAATTGCATAAATGGGTTATCTGGTTGTAGTAGCACTGATAGAGTAGAAATGAGCATTGCCTTTGAAAGTATATATTAGAGCTCATCAGAAGCGATATGGTCTACAATTCCCCTTGTCTCACAGGAAAGGCAATATTTTCTTGGGCAGAGTGTTCCAAATACCGGTGAAGACTTCTTTCCATCTGAAAACTTTAGACAATGGAAAAAGTAAACAACATGTCTACCTTCAGGAGAGTGTGCATGTCAAATATGACATATATTTTCTGTAATATGCACTGGAGAACTAAAACTTCTGAGAAAATATTTCTTCCACTTAAGAATATTTTAAAAATCAGTAAAACTCATCAATTTCATGTAATTGGAAGTAGGGACAAATAGTACTCTCCTATTATATAAACATAATAAAACAAAGAAAATTGTAGTGTGACATGGGACACTGTAATTAGTACCTTCAAGACATTTAGTCATTTATCCTATGATTATAATTTCATAGAAATCATATGCTAATTCAATGCCACTGATCTTCCAACCCTTTCTTTGTCAGCTATCAGTTTCCTTCCAACTGCCCTCAGTTACACCACTTTTTATGCAATAAAATTAGCTTATATATCACCAGATAATGTTTGTCAACCACCTCAGAGAGTCAAAACTTGATTTTGTTATTTTGGTATCACAGAAAGCATTCTCATTTTGATCTGGTCCAAATGGTACATACTTGTCAAATTTTGGTAGAAAAAAATCTTTACCGAATATTCTTGCTTACCTTTTAAAGAGAAAGCAGGAAGAAGAACCACAAAATTAACTCTAGCAAACCTTTTCTTCATACTAATTTCATGATTTCATATGGTAAATATTTTTCATTGGAGGTGGCATGATAATTCAGACACAAACCTTGCCATCCAGGGTTCCAAATGCCATGAAGTTAGACACATCAACAGTCTTATTTATGGGTGTGCCTAAACTACCACATGGCACACAGAAGGAGCTTAAAAATATTTTGAATGAATGAATGAATTACACACGATATTTACAAGGCAGAGAGTGATTTGTGACTTCAGAGTTATATTAATTAGGAGCTTGACTACAGTAGGAGGAAGAGACTTTCTCTCTCCTGAGAGGCTCACCATGGGTGCTAGCCACACTTACATTCCCTGTTACTTTCTCTCATATCCTCATCCTCCCCAGACCTCTCATCTAATTGGATGAGCAGATTTGACCAGGATTTTCCGGGAAATACTATTGGGTACCGCCTTTTCGCTGACAAATTCTTCTGGAGAAAAATCCATTGAGAATTGTTGAGATTTTCCTGGAATGGCTGACTTCTGGGAAAGTGCTAGGATAACAACCAGGTCCTGTGCTGCATTTTAAATGAAGGCCATAAAGGAAAAATGATGGTGACCCCCAAAATAAAGACATCTGTTCCCTTGCAGATCAATGAAACAGCATGATAGGTGGGATGAAATATAACACTATCACTATAATCATCAGTCTTCATTTTATAGAAAAGTAAATAACCATAAAATTTTTTCATTACAATTTAAATCTTATTGATTTTTTGCTCTCTGTTTTATCCATGTATTTCTGGAGGAGGGTGAGTTATTTTCTGTTCTTTTCTGCTATGTCCATTTGAAAACTTTGTAAAACAAATCCACAATTGAATGATTGAATGTATTTGTAAATACATTTAAAAACAGTTAATATAGTTAAACTCTGGCCCTATGCTCTCCATTCCAAGCTGACTCCTTATTCCTTGTTTACTATCCAGGTTTGTACCAATATTTCTCAAACAAGGGGCTACACTGAAAATTATTTCTTCTTTGAGATCAGAACTCTACCCAAACCTGAGACTAGAGCCTGCTCCTATTCTACCTGACAGACACCTCTGATGCCAATCACCTATCTGAATCCCCCCCCCCCATTCCTCCTAATGCAGTGACTGGCCTTCCCAATGAAATTCAACTGATGCCCCGTATTTAGCAGGGATTTAGCACCTGTTAATCATCTGCTTTTCTCTCATCAATTGCCTGCCACCAAATTCTAGGGATCAGTGGTTGTCAAACTTCAGTGTGCATTCAGAATTGACTGGGGAGCTTATCAGAGGTGCATATTCCAGGACTCCAACTCAAAACATTCTGAATGGGTTGGTTGGGTGACAATGTGTGCTTTCAACAAACACACAGGTGCATGCAGATATAGGTGATACTCACTATAGACTTTGAGAAAGTGCTAGTGGGAGTCTGTTTTATCTGTCTCAGAAGACTGCTCTTCCATATGCAGTTGCTCTCCCCTCTAGCATCAGTCCCATCACAGGGAGTTTGCTCTTGTTTCCAGCTCAAGAATCTTGGATCATCAAATTACCTAGCTGCCTTCACATGCTGCTTTGTACTGTCATCAGGTTTTCTGTTCTGCAAGCCTTGGAGAGACTTTGAAAAAAGGGGTTGGCTCTAAAGAGCAAATAAATCAATGATCCTGAGACTTAAGTGGGTCTCATTTACATCCCAATGGGAACTTCATACTGCTCTTGTCTCAGTTATTCCCCAAAATAGTGCATGTAATTGTAACTCAACTTATCAACCTCTGAATGTGACATTTTGGCATAATAAGCAAAATATGTGATTAAACACCTTCCAATGAAATCAGCATATTCAGTCATAAAATGAAATCTAATTACATTGCTACAGCTTTAGGCTAGGAGTTTTGGATTTATGTAACTGTTGGCAGAACATATGTGAAGGTGGTGTTAAATTACTTCAGGGTATTTTCCTTTTGTGAGAAATTACAGGTTTCATAATGCAAACCAATTATTTTTCAGAAGTTATTGAGCTAAGGATAATAGTTATTCTATAATATTTATAACATTTGTATAACATGCCATGAATATTGCTGAATTTATTCAACTTCTCATAAATCAATAGTGTACTTATAAAGTAAGGACCCAGACCAATGTGCTTATCATTTTAATAGGAAAGAAACCAACAAGGAATATTTGGGATTTACAACAGAATAAAAATTGTTTCCTCACTATTTACAATACTATTAGTGTCATGAGTGCTAGGAGAAGAAAAAGCTTTCAGAATTGAATACTGCGAAATACATTTCTTTTGTCTAAGAACTAAATAGGCAGCATGGTGTATATCTTGAATGTACTCATTGGCTTCTCAGAGATTTAAAATATTCTATCACTTTTATCCTGTACACTTATTCACAATTATCAAATTATGAATCCTAATTTTTAGAGCCATTGTAGATGTCATGGAAGGAAGACTGTATTGTGTACTGCTTTGAACTCCCTGGTTGACTGACCATGGGTTCATCACTTAACTCTGTGAGTTTCAATTTCCTTTCCCTAAAAGGAGTGAGTGGGACTGAGTGATCTCTAAAATGGTTTCTGATTTGAAGTTACATGAAAGTTATCAGAAGTTCCAGCAGAATAGAGATATTTTGAAGAAGACACAGACCAGGAGAGATGCATTTGAGAATTTGGGTCAACTATTAATTTTTCTAAACCTCAATTTCTTATCTTTTTAAAGAATACAGAGATAGCAATTTCAAATCTTGTGGTTGTTGTGAGCAATGAAGACAATGTATCTAAAAAAAAGTGGTCCATAATATAGTTTGAGAATGCAGTAAGTGTTCAAAACCATTACCAATAGCATCATCATTTTCATCATTATAATTATATTATTATTGGTGCTATTTTTATTATTCTATTGCTATGGCATTTTATTACTAATTAGAAAATTTTGTTACTATATGGAAAATGCAAAGCTTTATTCAGCATGTAATTAGTATTTAGCTATCTGTATGTCTACCTGAATGGCTTAAATTTTCTCTATATTCAGACCTGCACTGATTTTTCTAGGGTTGTGTTTCTTGGAGGAATTCTAGAACATCTGCTTCTGGATTGAGGCGAATACTAAAAACATCATTTTTCTTGCACTTTTGCATCTCTGTATTTGGCACCAGCTGGAAACAGGGAGGGCAGAAACAAACAAACAAACAAAAAAGATAGAAAATATACCAGAACTTCTTCAAAATAGCATAAGACTTAATTTGCAGAATGACTAGGTAAGAAGCAAGGTCTATGGTACTACTCCTTCAGCACCCAACCTATCCTCACAAGAGGCTAATTAGCTGTTTAATGGACTGCTAACATAAAGAAGGGTATTTTTAAAGAGGACCCAAAGCTCTTCCTTAAACATGTTTCTAAGATCTAAAAAGATCAGATTCCTTCGACGTTAAAAATTGAAATAGATACTAGAAAATCCTTGGATGAACTATATAAATGAGAGGAAAGCCCTTTGGGAGGATGATAAGGGCAGTGTTCTCTTTATTTTTCAATTAGCAAAGGCTAAATGACTGCAAGGTAATTGACAGCTCCCTAGGAGCTCAATTTTGATTTAATACATTGAAAACAAAACTCTGAGATTGTGAGATCTTTAAAAAGAAGCCACAAATCAATGAGTAGGGGAATCCACTTTAAGTGCTTTACTGAGCAGAAGCCTTTGAACTCTGAATGCTGGGCAGGAGCTTAAAGTGAGAGAGGAGTAGTTTCGCAGGGTGAGGATTCTTACCTGATTGTGTGGATTATCAAGGATTTTGTGCACATCATTTATCTTTTCCTCTTTACCTGTTCCTTTTCCCTCCACCATAAATACTTATTACTCTCCTCCTCTGGCCAACCCAAGAGAGTTAAAAGCTAAATGAGCTAAAGATTAAAGGAAAGCTATTGAGGAAGAATAGGCTGGCTGCGCAAGAGTATTTACTTCTGAAAGTTTATATATATATATGTGTGTGTGTGTGTGTGTGTGTGTATACACACACACACTTATATATATACACATATGTATGTATATATGCACATATATATACATACACACACATACATACACTCATACAGCAAGGCTGTATTGCTTTAGTGTTCCTTTAGATGGAACAGTTTATACTTTATTTTGACTCTCTTGTCTTTTCAATAAGAGAGGATAGAAAGATAGAATGATAGCTAACTAGATAGGTAGATAGATAGATAGATAGATAGTTAGATAGATAGATAGATAGATGATAGATCGATATAGAGGGGAGGAGAGGAGAGAGCATGCAAAAGGGAAAGATTAATTTCTTTTTGTATACTTTACATATTTTTATATTTCCATTTGACCAATACTCTGTGTTATTAGATTTTAGATTCATTGCCAAATTTGATTTTACTTTTAGAGTTCCCAGTGCTGTTTTAATTTATATATTTTTAATTATCATTAGTGAATTAAACAGTTTTTACATATGCCTTGTAAGCTACATTTTTAATGTAAGGTTTCCATAAATAAATGCCTGAATATGTGCCAAAATGTTGATGACAGATAGATGAATGGTGTAATTGACATTGTTTCTTTACTTTGCTTACTTACATCTTTAATCTTTTAATCATCCCTTATTGCCTTTTTAATCAAATAAATAGTTGAAAATGACATGCCAGTCCTCAGTCAACCTTCATTTGTCTTCATATTGTTAAACCACTATACTGCATCAGGCACTGAGCTAGTTGATGGGAATAGAGGTACAAATAGGACATAGGGTCTATTCATATAGAGTCCAAAATCCAGGGGGAGAATGTAATAAGTGTTATAACGTCAGTATTTGCAAAGTGTTATTTAAAAAAATAAGAGAAACTTGCTTCTCAGAGGAAATGATATATAATGTAAGACTTAAAGAAAGAGTAGGAATTTGACAAAACTACATATGTGGCTGAGGAGAAAGGATATCCTAAGAATTGTCGTGAGCAAAAGAGCAAGTTTTATAACTATGGCCAGTTTGATGAATTAAAAATTATTTTGCATGATGGAACATAGGTTAAGTGATGGAAAAGTTATTTGAGAAGATTAAAAAAGGAGGTAGGCAGGAGTGCCAAAAGATCCCATGCCCATATTCCAACAATATTAGAGATTACAATTTGTTGTAGAGAAGCTGAATGACCTTATGTTGTAAGTGACATGATGAAAATTGCCACATTGAAAGACGAAACCAATTGAGTTTTGTAGAATACATGGGTAGGTGGAACTCTATATGATGTTACTGGAATCTGAATTGATAGAGATCCTGCAACTGGAGAAGAATAGATCAGAGACATATTTAGGAGATAAAATATGGGAAACTTTCTGACTACCTGAATTTGGAACATGAGAGGAAGGAGGGTGTCTGAAATAAGTCAAACAAGTCTGAAATACATCAAACAATTTAAATATATGACAGGTGTTACAGATACCTATGGCATTATTTAGTTTGATTCAGGCAGAGGGAAAAATGTTAAGACTCAGCACTCTTTTTTTTTTTTTTTTTAACACCTTTATTGGAATATAATTGCTTTACAATGGTGTGTTAGTTTCTGCTTTATAACAAAGTGAATCAGCTATACATATACATATATCCCCAAATCTATCCCCCCTTGCGCCTCCCTCCCACCCTCCCTATCCCACCCCTCCAGGTGGTCACAAAGCACCGAGTTGATCTCCCCGTGCTATGTGGCTGCTTCCCACTAGCTATCTATTTTACATTTGGTAGTGTATATATGTCCATGTCACTCTCTCTCTTCATCCCAGCTTACCCTTCTCCCTCCCCATGTCCTCAAGTCCATTCTCTACGTCTATGTCTTTATTCTTGTCCTGCCCCTAGGTTCTTCAGAACCTTTTTTTTTTTTTTTTTAGATTCCATATATATGTGTTAGCATGTGGTATTTGTTTTTCTCTTTCTGACTTACTTCACTCTGTATGACAGTCTCTAGATCCATCCACCTCACTGCAAATAACTCAATTTCATTTCTTTTTATGGCTAATATTCCATTGTATATATGTGCCACAACTTCTTTATCCATTCATCTGTCGAAGGACACTTCGGTTGCTTCCATGTCTTGGCTATTATAAATAGAGATGCAATGAACATTGTGGTACACGACTTTTTTGAATTATGGTTTTCTTGGGGTATATGCCCAGTAGTGGGATTGCTGGGCCATATGGCCGTTCTATTTTTAGTTTTTTAAGGAACCTCCATACTGTTCTCCAAAGTGGCTGTATCAATTTACATTCCCGCCAACAGTGCAAGAGGGATCCCTTTTCTCCACACCCTCTCCAGCATTTATTGTTTGTAGATTTTTTGATGATGGCCATTCTGATGGGTGTGAGGTGATACCTCAGATTCAACACTCTTATTTGAGGATGATAAGAAGGATCAGAGGGAAATTTCAGATATTCTGACTTTGGATATTATAGAAAAACTGTAAGGTAGATCTGGAATTTATCATAAATTTATTTCCTTCAAATATCTCATATTGTATATAGTCAAGGAAGCACACTAGAGAGTAACTAATAAATCATGAATCAATGCTGATGGGCACAATGAAAATAAGATTTTACATTCTCCCTAATTATTCACAAGTGTTGATTCCAAAATCACACTGGTAAAATAAATCATCTCTTGGTATTATTTTCATTTCTCCCACAGTCCTAGCACAGTATATTTTGCATAGTCATTACTCAATATAAATGGTGAGCATTTATTGTTTATAACGTGACGAACATTCTACTAAGCATTTTAAATATATTTCTCAATTTAAACCTCATAAGAATGGTATAAGTTCAGATTTTTAAGAGACTGGATTATAACTATACAGAGATTTTGTTTTAAAAGGAAAAATAACTTGCAAAAGGTCATACAATAGAAAATGCAGTCAAGTTTAAAACTTACATCATGTGATTCTAGAGTCCTCTTAACCTGTGTAATATCTTGACCCTCAGAAAATTGTTTTTAATATACTGTGGTCCTGAAAAAGATATGTGGTATTCCTGTGTGTGTGTGTCTGTGCATGCTAATATGAGCATTTGTGATAAAGATACCACATATTGCTGACTGTGCAGCAATTTTATGATGCAATTTTTGAGACTAATGAGTAAAGAGGTCATGCAAGGCTGTATTGCTTTAGTGTTCCTTTAGATGGAACAGTTTATACTTATTTTGACTCTCTTGTCTTTTCAATAATAATACTGTTTATTTTATAAATTGGAAAAATAGAAAATCATAAAATGGAAAAATAAAATCTCATGTAATTCCAACTCTCAGGTTTTCTATACGAACCTATATACTATATATAGTACAAAACATTTATACATATGTATATAATGGAGAATTTACAGCGTGATGAACTATTTGTATTTTTTTATTGAATGTAGTTGATTTATAATAATACCTGTGTTAGTTTCAGGTGTACAGCATAGTGATTCAGGCTTTTTTTTTGCAGATTATAATTTGTAACAAGATATTGTGTATAATTCCCAGTGCTATACAGTAAATCCTTGTTGCTCATAGAAATCATATGTGCAGCTCATATAACTCAATAATAAAATAGATATTTTATGTATAGGGGTTTGTGTCTATAAATCCCATACCCCTAATTTGTCCCTCCCTCCCTCTTTCTCCCCTTTGGTAACCGTACATCTATTTTTATGTCTGTGAGTGTGTTTCAGTTTTGTATATAAAGTTATTGGTATTATTTTTTAGATTCCACAAGTGAGTGATATCATACAGTAATGTTTTTGTCTGAATTATTTCACTAAGCATAATCATCTCTAGTTCCATCCACGTCGCTGCAAATGGCAGAACTTAATTCATTTTTATGGATGAGTAATATTCCACTGTGTGTGCATGTACATGTGCATGTGTGTGTGTGTTTATACCACACCTTCTTAATCCAGTTGTCTGTTGATGGGCAATTGGATTGCTTCCAAATCTTGGCTATTGTAAATAGGTCTCCTGTGAACAATGGGGTACATGTATCTTTTCAAATTACTGTTTTCATTTTTTCTGGTTATATACACAAGAGTGGAGTTGCTGGATCATATGGTAGTTCTATTTTTAGTTATTTAAGGAATTTCCATAGTGTTTTCCATAGTGGCTGCACGAATTTACATTCCCACCAACTGTCAATGAGGGTTTCCTTTTTTCCACATCTTCTCCAGCATTTGATATTTAGTAGACTTTTTGATGATAGTCATTCTGACAGGTGTGAGGTGATACCTCATTGTGGTTTTTTCTTTTTTTTAAACGTTTCTTTAATTAATTAATTAATTAATATTTATTTTTGGCTGTGTTGGGTCTTCGTTTCTATGCAAGGGCTTTCTCCAGTTGTGGCGAGCGGGGGCCACTCTTCATCGCGGTGCGTGGGCCTCTCTCTGTCGTGGCCTCTCTTGTTGCGGAGCACAGGCTCCAGACGCGCAGGCAGGCTCAGTAGTTGTGGCTCACGGGCTTAGTTGCTCCATGGCATGTGGGATCTTCCCAGACCAGGGCTCGAACCCATGTCCCCTGCATTGACAGGCAGATTCCTAACCACTGCGCCACCAGGGAAGCCCCTCATTGTGGTTTTGATTTGCATTCTCTAATAATCAGCAGTGCAGAGCAGCTTTTCATATGCCTGTTAGCCATCTTTATGTCTTCTTTGGAAAACTGTCTATTCAAGTCTTCTGATCATTTTTCATTGGATTATTTATGATTTTAGCATTGAGTTGTATGATCTGCTTGTATATTCCAGGTATTAACCCTTTGTTGGTCACATTATTTTCAAATATTTTCTCCCATCTCTGTGTTTTTGTTTTGTTTATGGCTTCCTTTGTCGTGCAAAACTTTTCAGTTTGATTAGATCCAATTTGTTTATTTTTTCTTTTATTTCTTTTGCCTTAGGAGACTGATTTAAGAAAATATGGCTACAATTTATGTCAAAGAGTGTTCTACCTATGTTCTCTTCTAGGAGTTTTATGATGTCATGTCTTACATTTAGGTCTTTAAACCATTTTGAGTTTATTTTTGTGTATGGTTTTAGAGAATATTCTAATTTCATTGTTTTACATGTAGCTGTCCAATTCTCTCAGCACCACTTATTGAAGACTGTCTTTTCTCTATTGTATATTCTTGCCTCCTTTGTCATAGATTAGTTGACCATTGGTGTGTGGGTTTACTTCTGGGCTCTCTATTCTGTTCCTTTGATCTTTGTGTCTGTTTTTGTGTCAAAACCATGCTGTTTTGATTACTGTAGCTTTGTAGTATAGTCTGAAGTCTGGGAGGGTTATATTTCCAGGTTTTTTTCTTTTTTCTCAGGATTGCATTGGTAATTTGGGGGTTTTGTGGTTCCATATAAATTTTATAATTATTTACTCTATTTCTGTGAAAAATGTCTTTGGTATTTTGGTGGGAATTGCATTAAATCTGTAGAGTCCTTTGAGTATTATGGCCATTTTAATAATACTGATTCTTCCAATTCAAGAGAATGGCTATCTTTCCTTTTCTTTGAATCATCTTCAATTTGCTTTATCGATGTTTTATAGTTTTCAGCATATAACTTTTTCACCTCTTTGGATAAGTTTATTCCCAGATATTTTTTGATACAATTTTAAATGGGATTTAAAAAAAAAATTCTCTTTCTGATATATCATTATTATTGTATAGAAATGCAACCAATTTCTATATAGTAATCTTGCATCCTGCTATGTTTTGGAACTCATTTAATAGTTCTAACAGATTTTGGGTGCAGACTTTAGGATTCTCTGTACAGAGTATCATGTCATTTGCAAGTAGTGATGGTTTTACCTCTTTGTTTTTAATTTGTATAAATTTATTTCTTTTTCTAGTCTGATTGCTGTGGCTAGGTGTTCCAATACTATGTTAAATAGAAGTGGTATGAGTGGGCATCCTTGTCTTGTTACTGAATTTAGCAGAAATGATTTCAGAATTTCACTGTTGAGTATTATGTTGGTTGTGGGTTTGTCATAAATGGCCTTTGTTGTATTGAGATATGTTCCCTCCATACCCACTTTGATAAGAGTTTTTCTTCTTTATTTTGAATGGATATGTAAATTTTTCAGATGCTTTTACTGTGTCTGTTGAGATGATCATGTGAGTTTTGTCTTTCCTATTGTTAATGTGGTGTATCACATTGATTGATTTGAGTATGTTGAACTATTTTTTTGACCCTGGAATAAATCCAAGTTAATCATGATGTATGATCCTTTTTATGTATTGTTGGATTCAGTTTGCTAATATTTTGTTGAGGCTTTTTGTATCTATATTTATCAAAGACATTGGCCTGTATTTTTTTTTTTTTTTCTTAATTGGAGTGTCTTGTCTGGTTTTTCTATCTGGGTAATGGTGGGCTTGTAGAATGAATTTGGGAATGTTCCTTCCTCTTCAATTTTTTGGAATAGCTTGAGAAAAATAGGTAGAAGTTCTTCTTTATATGTTTGGTAGAATTCCCCAGTGAAGCCATCCAATCCTGGATTTTATTTGCAAGGGCTTTTTTTTTTTTTTTAGAGATTCCATTTCATTTCTAGTGGTCAGTCTTTTCAAATTATCTATTTCTTCCTGACTCAGTCTTGGCTGACTCTGTGTTTCTAGAAATTTGTTCATTTCTTCCAGGTTGTCCTATTTGTTGGCATGTAACTGTTCATATTATTCTCATGATTTTTTGTATCTATGTGGTATTAGTTGTTATATCTCCTCTTTCATTTCTTATTTTATGTATTTGGGATTTTGCTCTTCTTTGTGAGTCTCACTAAATGTTTCTCAATTTTGTTTATCTTTTAAAAAAAGAGTTCTTGGTTTCATTGATCTTTTCTTTATTTTTTTTTTTTTTTGAAGTCTACTTTATTTCCTCTCTGATCTTTCTTTTTTTTTTTTTTTTTTTTTTTATTCACACACACACACACTGTATTTTCTTTTTACAAGACATAAATAGACTGACACCAAGCATTGTACATGGATGACCACAACAAAAGCAACAATGATTGCAATTACCAAACATGAAACACACTCATACTATGTCATAATATTGACATTCAGTCCAGTAATCCTCCACTGTAACAGCTCCTTTACTTTGCAGTGAAAATTGATTTGTATATTCTTTGCCTCTGAGTCCTTGTGGGATTTTTTTTTTTTTTTTTTTTTTAAATTCAGACAGAAAGTCACAAAAATTATACTCATCCTCATCAGTTCACTCAGTCCCATGTAATTAATTTTTTTTTCATCTTGATCTTTTGTTAGCACTTTTATGAGTTCATCAGTTTTTCATTAGAGTTCTGAAAATGCTTATTCATTCAGTTCAGCAGTACAGTCAGTTACCAGAAACCTGTACTTGTCAGAGTCTTTTCCATGAATTTCTTGAAGATGAAACCCTTTTATAGGAACATATTTGCAAAATCATCAGAGTACACCCAGAACTGTCTGTAAATGACAAAAGACTTAAAAATGACCACGGTTAAAGATTTGATGAAAGTTCATAATAATGCAGTTGACAAGAAAATTAGTTATTTCTGAGATATACATTTTAAAGTAATAACTAGGATTATTACTTATAACATTATACCAGAACATATAAGATTTTTAGAAATTTCATGTAATGTCTGAAACATTTATATTAACATATTTCCATACATATTTCCATACAAATACAAATATAAGATTTTTAGAAATTTCATGTAATGTCTGAAACATTTATATTAACATATTTCCATACATATTTCCATACAAATACAAATATAAGATTTTTAGAACTTTCATGTAATGTCTGAAACATTTATATTAACATATTTCCATACAAATAACCCAATGAAAGTTTAGTATTAGTTGTTTTGTTTGTTTTTTTATACTGCAGGTTCTTATTAGGCATCAGTTTCATACACATCAGTGTATACATGTCAATCCCAATTGCCCAATCCAGCACACCACCATCCCCACCTCACCGCAGTTTTCCCCCCTTGGTGTCCATATGACCATTCTCTACATTTGTGTCTCAACTTCTGCCCTGCAAACTGGCTCATCTGTACCATTTTTCTAGGTTCCGCATACATGCATTAATATACGATATTTGTTTTTCTCTTTCTGACTTACTTCACTCTGTATGACAGTCTCTAGATCCATCCATGTCTCAACAAATGACTCAATTTCGTTCCTTTTTATGGCTGAGTAATATTCCATTGTATATATGTACCACAACTTCTTTATCCATTCGTCTGTTGATGGGCATTTAGGTTGCTTCCATGACCTGGCTATTGTAAATAGTGCTGCAATGAACATTCGGGTGCATGTGTCTTTTTGAATTACGGTTTTCTCTGGGTATATGCCCAGTAGTGGGATTGCTGGGTCATATGGTAATTCTATTTTTAGTTTTTTAAGGAACCTCCATACTGTTCTCCATAGTGGCTGTATCAATTTACATTCCCACCAACAGTGCAAGAGGGTTCCCTTTTCTCCACACCCTCTCCAGCATTTGTTGTTTGTAGATTTTCTGATGATGCCCATTCTAACAGGAGTGAGGTGATACCTCATTGTAGTTTTGATTTGCATTTCTCTAATAATTAGTGATGTTGAGCATCTTTTCATGTGCTTCGTGGCCATCTGTATGTCTTCTTTGGAGAAATGTCTATTTAGGTCTTCTGCCCATTTTTGGATTGGGGTGTTTGTTTCTTTGATATTGAGCTGAATGAGCTGTTTATATATTTTGGAGATTAATCCTTTGTCCATTGATTCATTTGCAAATATTTTCTCCCATTCTGAGGGTTGTCTTTTCGTCTTGTTTATGGTTTCCTTTGCTGTGCAAAAGCTTTGAAGTTTCATTAGGTCCCATTTGTTTATTTTTGTTTTTATTTCCATTACTCTAGGAGGTGGATCAAAAAAGATCTTGCTGTGATTTATGTCAAAGAGTGTTCTTCCTATGTTTTCCTCTAAGAGTTTTATAGTGTCCAGTCTTATATTTAGGTCTCTAATCCATTTTGAGCTTATTTTTGTGTATGGTGTTAGGGAGTATTCTAATTTCATTCTTTTACATGTAGCTGTCCAGTTTTCCCAGCACCACTTATTGAAGAGACTGTCTTTTCTCCATTGTATATCTTTGCCTCCTTTGTCATAGATTAGTTGACCATAGGTGCGTGGGTTAATCTCTGGGCTTTCTATCTTGTTCCATTGATCTATGTTTCTGTTTTTGTGCCAGTACCATACTGTCTTGATTACTGTAGCTTTGTAGTATAGTCTGAAGTCTGGGAGTCTGATTCCTCCAGCTCCATTTTTTTCCCTCAAGACTGCTTTGGCTATTCGGGGTCTTTTGTGTCTCCATACAAATTTTAAGATGATTTGTTCTAGCTCCGTAAAAAATGCCATTGGTAATTTGATAGGGATTGCATTGAATCTGTAGATTGCTTTGGGTAGTATACTCATTTTCACAATGTTGATTCTTCCAATCCAAGAACATGGTATATCTCTCCATCTGTTGGTATCATCTTTAATTTCTTTCATCAGTGTCTTATAGTTTTCTGCATACAGGTCTTTCGTCTCCCTAGGTAGGTTTATTCCTAGGTATTTTATTCTTTTTGTTGCAATGGTAAATGGGAGTGTTTCCATAATTTCTCTTTCAGATTTTTCATCATTAGTGTATAGGAATGCAAGAGATTTCTGTGCATTAATTTTGTATCCTGCAACTTTACCATATTCATTAATCAGCTCTAGCAGTTTTCTGGTGGCAGTTTTAGGATTCTCTATGTATAGTATCATGTCATCCGCAAACAGTGACAGTTTTACTTCTTCTTTTCCAATTTGTATTCCTTTTATTTCTTTTTCTTCTCTGATTGCCGTGGCTAGGACTTCCAGAACTATGTTGAATAATAGTGGTGAGAGTGGACATCCTTGTCTCGTTCCTGATCTTAGAGGAAATGCTTTCAGTTTTTCACCATTGAGAATGATGTTTGCTGTGGGTTTGTCATATATGGCCTTTATTATGTTGAGGTAGGTTCCCTCTATGCCCACTTTCTGGAGAGTTTTTATCAGAAATGGGTGTTGAATTTTGTCAAAAGCTTTTTCTGCATCTATTGAGATGATCATATGGTTTTTATTCTTCAATTTGTTAATATGGTGTATCACATTGATTGATTTGCGTATATTGAAGAATCCTTGCATCCCTGGGATAAATCCCACTTGATCGTGGTGTATGATCCTTTTAATGTGTTGCTGGATTCTGTTTGCTAGTATTTTGTTGAGGATTTTTGCATCTATATTCATCAGTGATATTGGTCTGTAATTTTCTTTTTTTGTAGTGTCTTTGTCTGGTTTTGGTATCAGGGTGATGGTGGCCTCATAGAATGAGTTTGGGAGTGTTCCTTCCTCTGCAATTTTCTGGAAGAGTTTGAGAAGGATGGGTGTTAGCTCTTCTCTAAATGTTTGATAGAATTCACCTGTGAAGCCATCTGGTCCTGGACTTTTGTTTGTTGGAAGATTTTTAATCACAGTTTCAATTTCATTACTTGTGATTGGTCTGTTCATATTTTCTGTTTCTTCCTGATTCAGTCTGGGAAGGTTATACCTTTCTAAGAATTTGTCCATTTCTTCCAGGTTGTCCATTTTATTGGCATAAAGTTGCTTGTAGTAGTCTCTTAGGATGCTTTGTATTTCTGTGGTGTCTGTTGTAACTTCTCCTTTTTCATTTCTGATTTTATTGATTTGAGTCCTCTCCCTCTTTTTCTTGATGAGTCTGGCTAATGGCTTATCAATTTTGTTTATCTTCTCAAAGAACCAACTTTTAGTTTTATTGATCTTTGCTATTGTTTTCTTTGTTTCTATTTCATTTATTTCTGCTCTGATCTTTATGATTTCTTTCCTTCTGCTAACTTTGGGTTTTGTTTGTTCTTCTTTCTCTAGTTTCTTTAGGTGTAAGGTTAGATTGTTTACTTGAGATTTTTCTTGTTTCTTTAGGTAGGCTTGTATAGCTATAAACTTCCCTCTTAGAACCGCTTTTGCTGCATCCCATAGGTTTTGGGTCGTCGTGTTTTCATTGTCATTTGTCTCTAGGTATTTTTTGATTTCCTCTTTGATTTCTTCAGTGATCTCTTGGTTATTTAGTAACGTATTGTTTAGCCTCCATGTGTTTGTCCTTTTTACGTTTTTTTCCCTGTAATTCATTTCTAATCTCATAGCGTTGTGGTCAGAAAAGATGCTTGATATGATTTCAATTTTCTTAAATTTACTGAGGCTTGATTTGTGACCCAAGATGTGATCTATCCTGGAGAATGTTCCGTGCGCACTTGAGAAGAACGTGTAATCTGCTGTTTTTGGATGGAATGTCCTATATATATCAATTAAATCTATCTGGTCTATTGTGTCATTTAAAGCTTCTGTTTCCTTATCTATTTTCATTTTGGATGATCTGTCCATTGGTGTAAGTGAGGTGTTAAAGTCCCCCACTATTATTGTGTTACTGTCGATTTCCTCTTTTATAGCTGTTAGCAGTTGCCTTATGTATTGAGGTGCTCCTATGTTGGGTGCATATATATTTATAATTGTTATATCTTCTTCTTGGATTGATCCCTTGATCATTATGTAGTGTCCTTCCTTGTCTCTTGTAACATTCTTTATTTTAAAGTCTATTTTATCTGATATGAGTATAGCTACTCCAGCTTTCTTTTGATTTCCATTTGCATGGAATATCTTTTTCCATCCCCTCACTTTCAGTCTGTATGTGTCCCTAGGTCTAAAGTGGGTCTCTTGTAGACAGCATATATATGGGTCTTGTTTTTGTATCCATTCAGCCAGTCTATGTCTTTTGGTTGGGGCATTTAATCCATTCACGTTTAAGGTAATTATCGATATGTATGTTCCTATGACCATTTTCTTAATTGTTTTGGGTTTGTCTTTGTAGGTCCTTTTCTTCTCTTGTGTTTCCCACTTAGAGAAGTTCCTTTAGCATTTGTTGTAGAGCTGGTTTGGTGGTGCTGAATTCTCTTAGCTTTTGCTTGTCTGCAAAGCTTTTGATTTCTCCATCAAATCTAAATGAGATCCTTGCCGGGTAGAGTAATCTTGGTTGTAGGTTCTTCCCTTTCATCACTTTAAGTATATCATGCCACTCCCTTCTGGCTTGCAGAGTTTCTGCTGAGAAATCAGCTGTTAACCTTATGGGAGTTCCCTTGTATGTTATTTGTCGTTTTTCCCTTGCTGCTTTCAATAATTTTTCTTTGTCTTTAATTTTTGCCACTTTGATTACTATGTGTCTCGGCGTGTTTCTCCTTGGGTTTATTCTGTATGGGACTCTCTGCGCTTCCTGGACTTGGGTGGCTATTTCCTTTCCCATGTTAGGGAAGTTTTCGACTATAATCTCTTCAAATATTTTCTCTGGTCCTTTCTCTCTCTCTTCTCCTTCTGGGACCCCTATAATGCGAATGTTGTTGCGTTTAATGTTGTCCCAGAGGTCTCTTAGGCTGTCTTCATTTCTTTTCATTCTTTTTTCTTTAGTCTGTTCTGCAGCAGTGAATTCCACCATTCTGTCTTCCAGGTCACTTATCCGTTCTTCTGCCTCAGTTATTCTGCTATTGATTCCTTCTAGTGTAGTTTTCATTTCAGTTATTGTATTGGTGATCTCTGTTTGTTTGTTCTTTAATTCTTCTAGGTCTTTGTTAATCATTTCTTGCATCTTCTCAATCTTTGCCTCCATTCTTATTCCGAGGTCCTGGATCATCTTCACTATCATTATTCTGAATTCTTTTTCTGGAAGGTTGCCTATCTCCACTTCATTTAGTTGTTTTTCTGGGTTTTTTTCTTGTTCCTTCATCTGGTGCATAGCCCTCTGCCTTTTCATCTTCTCTATCTTTCTGTAACTGTGGTTTTTGGTCCACAGGCTGCAGGATCGTAGTTTTTCTTGCTTCTGTTGTCTGCCCTCTTGTGGTTGAGGCTATCTAAGAGGCTTGATGGGAGGCTCTGGTGGTGGGTAGAGCTGACTGTTGCTGTGGCGGTCAGAGCTCAGTAAAACCTTAATCCACTTGACTGTTGATGGGTGGGGCTGGGTTCCCTCCCTGTTGCTGTGGCGGTCAGAGCTCAGTAAAACCTTAATCCACTTGACTGTTGATGGGTGGGGCTGGGTTCCCTCCCTGTTGGTTGTTTTGCCTGAGGCAACCCAACACTGGAGCCTACCGGTGCTCTTTGGTGGGGTCAATGGCAGACTCTGGGAGGGCTCACGCCAAGGAGAACTTCCCAGAGCCTCTGCTGCCAGTGTCCTTATCCCCACGGTGAAACAGAGCCACCACTCGCCTCTGCAGGAGACCCCCCAACACCAGCAGGTAGGTCCGGTTCAGTCTCCCCCAGGGTCACTGCTCCTTCCCCTGGGTCCCGATGCACACATTACTTTGTGTGAGCCCTCCAAGAGTGGGGTCTCTGTTTCCCCCAGTCCTGTCAAAGTCCTGCAATCAATTCCCTCTAGGCTTCAAAGTCTGATTCTCTAGGAATTCCTCCTCCCGTTGCCGGACCCCCAGGTTGGGAAGCCTGACGTGGGGCTCAGAACCTTCACTCCAGTGGGTGGAATTCTGTGGTATAAGTGTTCGCCAGTCTGTGAGTCACCCACCCAGCAGTTATGGGATTTGATTTTACTCTGATTGCGCCCCTCCTACCGTCTCACTGTGGCTTCTCCTCTGTCCTTGGACGCGGGGTATCCTCCTTGGTGAAGTCCAGGGTCTTCCTGTCAATGATTGTCCAGCAGCCAGTGGTGATTCTGGTGCTCTTGCAAGAGGGAGTGAGAGCACGTCCTTCTACTCCGCCATCTTGGTTAATCTCTGACCCTCTCTGATCTTTCTGATTTCCTTTCTTCTACTGACTTTGGGCTTTCTTTGTTTTTCTTTATATAATTATTTTAAGTAGTAGTTAGGTTTTTTTATTTGAGGTATTTCCTTTTTCTTGAGGAAGGCCTGTTTCAGTATGAACTACCCTCTTAGACCTGCTTTTGCTCCATCCCATATTTTTGTAAAGTTGTGTTTTCATTTTTTTTTGTCTCAAGGTATTTTCTGATTTCTGATTTGATTTCATCCTTGAACCATTGTTTTTTTATTAGCATGTTGTTTATTCTCTATGTGTTTGTTCTTTCTCCATTTTTCTTTCTGTAGTTGATTCCTAGTTTCATACTGTTGTGGTCAGAAAAGATGCTTGATAAAATTTCTATCCTCTTAAATTTGTTGAGGCTTGTTTTATGACTTAATATGTGATCTGTCCTGGAGAGTGTTCCATATGCATTTGAAAAGAATGTGTATCTTGTTTTTTGAACGTAGCGTCTTTTATGTATCAATTAAGTGCAACTGGTCTATTGTGTCATCTAGGACCTTTGTTGCCTTACTGATTTTCTTTCTGGATGATCTGTCTGTTGATGTCAGTGGGATGTTAACTGCTCTTACTATTATTGTATTATTGTCAATTTCTTCCTTTATGTCTGTTAGTATTTGCTTTATATACTTAGGTGCTCCTGTATTGGGTTCCTATATTTTAAGGAGTGTAAAAGTCTATTCCTGTATTGATCCTTTTATCACTATGTAATGTCCTGCTTTGTCTTTTGTTATAGCCTTTGTTTTAAAGTCTATTTTGTGTGATATGACTGCTACCCTCATTTCCTTTGGCATGAAATATCTTTTCTATACCCTCACCTTTAGTCTGTGTGTGTCTTTTGCCCTGAAATTAGTCTCTTGTAGACAGAATATTGAAGATTCTTGTTTCTTTTTGATCCAGTCAGCCACTCTATGTCTTGATCAGAGCATTTAGTTCATTGGCATTTAAAGAAATTATTGATAGGTATAACTTATTGCCATTATATTCCTTGTTTTCCAGTTGTTTTTGTGGTTCTACTCTGTTCATTTCTTCTTTTTGTTTTTCCTGTTTTGGTCTGATGATTTACTTCTGTAGTATGCTTATGTTCCTTTCTTTTTGCTTTTCTGTGAATCTATTTTAGGTTTTTGATTTGTGGTTACCATGGGATTCATGTATGTTGACTCATAACTATGTCTACTTGCTCTAAACTGATAATCATTTAAGTCCAAACACAGCCTAAAATATCTACATTTTTACTCCCCTCCCTGACATTTTGAACTTTTGATGACCTATTTTACATCTTCTTGCTTATCCTTTTATTGTTTATTGTAGTAATAGTTGCTTTTGTAATTTTTTGGTTTTTATTCTATGTACTGTCTTATTTAAATGGTCTTCAATCCTTACTATATACTTGCCTTCTTATTGGCGTTTTTCTTTTCCTATAGATTCTTGCTACTTTTCCATTTAGAGAAGACCTTTCAACATTTCCTTTATGCTAGGTTTAGTATTGTTGAATTCTTTTATTTTTTGCTTGTCTAAGATTTCTTATCTCTCCTTCTACTAGAGATGATAATCTTGTTGGGTAGAGTATATTAGGTTGCAGATTTTTCCCCTTCAGGACTTTGAATATATCATGCCACTCCCTTCTGTCCTGCAAAGTTTCTGCAGGGAAATCAGCTGATGGCCTTGTAGGGGTTCCCTTTTAAATGACTCTGTTTTTCTCTTGATGCCTTTAGAATTCTGTCTTTAACTTTTTCCATTTTAATTATGATATGTCTTGGTGTGGGTCTATTTGGGTTCATTTTGCTTGGGACCTTTTGTGCTTCCTGTACCTGGATATCTGTTTACTTCTTTAGGTTTGGGAAGTTTTCAGGCATAATTTTTTAAAATACATTTTTGATCCCCTTCTCACTCTCTTCTCCTTCTGCAACCTCTTTTACGTGTAAGTTGGCATGTTTTATATTAACCCATAGATCTTGTATATTGCTTTCTTTTCTTTTCTTTTTTTTTAAGTTTCTTTTTCTGTCTGCTGTTCTGCTTGGTGTTTTCCATTGTTTTATCTTCCAGATCACTAACTCATTCTTCTTTGTCACTTTTTTTGCTATTCTTTGCTTCTAGATTGCTTTTGAACTCAGAAATTAAATTGTCTATTTTTGATTGGATCATCTTTTAAGTTTCTAGTTCCTTGTTACAATGACCTACATTTATATCAATAATCTTTTTACATTCAGTTAGCATTTTTATTGCCATCTTTCTGAACTCAGTGTCTGGTTGACTGATGATCTCTGTTTCATTGTTTGTCCTTTCAGGGGTTTTCTATTGCTCATTTTGTTGGGAGTAGTTCCTCTGACTTTTCATTTTACTTAACTTTCTCTGTATATGAATTTAAGATGAATAGTTATGTATTGTGGTCTTGAAGGGGTGTTTTCATGTGAGACCATCCCTAAGTAGACTGCGTGTGTCCAATATCTTTGGGGTGAGAGCTGGTTTTGATTTGGATGCCACGCACATCTTTCCTCAGGGTGTGCTGGTCACTATCACCTTGATAGGGGGTGTCGTTGCTGTTAGAGGATCTAAAGGCTGCACAAGGTGTGAGGCAGGACTTCCTTTCTGGTCTGTGGCTATCACAGCCCTGTCAGGGATGCGGTCTGCTCCCCAGTTACTGGAAATAAAGCCCTGAAGTTTGAGCTCAATCAGGCTCTGTTCCCTTTGAGTGTGCATTTGCCCCAAAGCAGGGGAGTGCTGAAGTAAATGAAGCTTATGAGCCCATAGACATCTGATTCATTGCCTATGTATGTTTCCAGGGCTCGGCTCAGATGCAGCCCAAGTTGTGTCCCTTACCATTTTGTGGTCATCCTAGATCTAGTCCAAGGCTGTGTTGTGGAGTGGGTGGGGTTGGAGCTGTTCCTGTGGCACTGCTTGAGTAAGCACAGAAAATAGCTGCTACTCCCCCCTCCACACTTGGACCACACCCCAGGTTCCCAGGCTGTCACTCTGTAGCTAGATCAAGTGTTTTCTTAGGGTCGGCCTAGATCCCATTCCAAGCTATGGTATGGAATAATCTGGGCTGGGGTATTCACCTGCTTGGATTGGTGATGGTGGCGAGGTAGCCACTGCCAGTGCAGAACTCTTGACACCCTTTAGTTGGCAAGCCAGCACCTGTACACACTTTGCGAGTGGAGGTTAGACTTCTCCATCTTTTCTATCTGTCCAAGCAGTTCTCCCAGCAGGCAAGGGCATTTGTCTCTTTCACATAGCACCCTAGGACTGGGACACCTAGACTTTGGCTCAACCCACTCGTGCCCCAGGGCAAGTATCTGCTTATGTGGATCTTCTCTTCCTTTCAGATCCTTTGCAGGGATGGAGGCCCTGACCCTATGCCTTTTTTCCATTCTACCCAGTTATGTGGAAATCTTTCTTGAAGCTTTGGTTATATAGGAGTTCTTCTGCCAGTTTTCAGTTAGTTTTCCATGAGAAATTTTCCATTCGTAGGTGTATTTTTTATGTGTTTATGGGGGGAGGGGAGCTCCATGTCCTTCTACTTTGCCATCTTGATCTGAACCTGCATATGTATTTTTTAACAAATTGATGATCGTACTGTGAATTCTCTATTGTAACATTGTTTTACCTAACCAATATATTTGGAACATTTATCCATAATATGAAATAATATCCTATAAAAAGTTTTCAAAATGATATATTATTCTCTCTTTTAATATGTAAGAATTTAATTAGTTTTTTTTACTGTTTACTAACTAAGAGAATGGAGAAGAAGATGTGGTATGTGTGGTCCTCCTGATTTAACTCACTTTTTGTGTTCTTTCTGCTTGTAGTCTTGGGAAGTCACTGTCACATCAGGCAATTTCTAAGAACTAGTTTTCTGCTTGGTCATATTTTCATTTCTAATACACAATAAACCAGTGGTTATGAAGGTAGTAACAATGGAATTGGTCTTCCCCAAGTACAGGTAATAATGGGATGCAATATTTGTAGAGATTTTTAACATAGTAATAAAACAAAATGAGTTAGCCTCCTTAAAAAAAAAATCACCATGTACTGGCATTTAAAACAATTCAAGTGATATAGTACTCTTCCTTATCTGGATGTGGACTCCCACAGACATAACCCTTAATATACCACTGATCCCTACCATTATAATTGTACCCTCCAGCCTACCAAGATAAATGAACAGTAGTTGTATCACATACTATATTTAAATTCTGTGTATCCAACATCAAATACTTAGAACAGCTTATTTTGCATGCTGCTGCTGCAAATTTTACATGTTACATACGCTGCTGAAATTTTTCCTAGTACATGTGTGCCTTGTCTATTCCAGATACTACCTTCCTCTCGATCCCTTCCCTATTCAAACTGAGTGTTTGTTTTTTTGTAACACTCTCATGTGCACTTCTGATGTGACTCATTTTTAAGATGGGAATAATTTTTCTTATGTCTTCTATCTTGTCTTCTCTTTTTCCAGGAACGCTTTGATGTTTGTGATATTAGCTATTAGATAGCAGCCTATGCCCCATCGCTAACATTGATGTGGGGTTTTGTTTTCCTATATTTAGGATGTTTTCTTTATTTTAGTATTTTTCTAGGAAGGAGCTGCTAGATCCTTATATTCAAATTGTACTTCTCTCCATCATGACATTTATTTTTAATTAATACTATGAACAACATTGGATACAATTTTAAAATTTGAGAACTTATTAAGAGTATCTTAAAGAGTATTTTAATTAAATATTTACTCAATTTAAATAGTTAAAATAGCAATAAAGCATCATTTGATACTGATTTTGCAAGTTCCATATATAGGGAGTTGAGGATTTTTTTAATGCTTATTTCCACTTGACTAAAATGGAAAAAGGAATGAATCAGTTTATTTTGATTTATGGAATGTCATGACCTATTTGGATAAACATTATTGAGATCATTGCCTTGAATTTCTAAAAACCTCTTACAGCCTAGGCAGCATTTTTTTTTTTTTTCTCTTGAGTTCCCCATCAATCTCTTTTGCATTTCATTTAGGTAGTAAAAGTAGTTGAGCTGCATCATTTAGTAACTCTTATTTCACCCTCCATAAACTTTACTTTCTGCGTTAAAGTGTACAATAGCATTAGCTTTTTTATTTTGAGACTAAAATGTCTTAGGTTTAAGAACTAAGCAAGTTGTCTGTAAATGTATTTTCTAGTCCATTTGTTAAATCTGCAGTAATAAATGTCCACATTTGGTAAAAAAAAAAAAAAAAAAAAAGAAGAGTAGTTTAATAGACTACTTTGGGTGACGATTAGGGGAAATTTTGAAATTTCAAATTTCAGCATCAAGTAACAGAAATCATAATTACCCAAGGGGACACTCTAGATTTAGAGGTCAGATACTCATGGTGCTGGACATCGTCAACAAACAGTTCAATATTCTCTAGAAAAGGCACTCAGGGAAACATTAATAATGTGACCATTGCCTCTGAGTTCTCCTTTCACCACCGAGGACAGCCCACCTTGGGCTCTTCACCTTCTACAGGATCATTTTCTAGGCAACAAGCCTGGAAAACTATTCCAACAAGATACTTGCTGCAACAGAGTGTAGATGAGGAAATTTCAAGATTTAAAAATTTGAGAAATACTACATATTCTACCTTCCCACCTAAGCATGCAATTCTTCTTTCATTTAACACCTATTACTATTCCATAGGACTACAGTTCCTTAGAACATTCCTTCAAAAATTCTCTTCAGCAACTGGAAGCCATGGGTTGTGTGTTCAGCTCTGGATCAGGCTCTCATTAGGCTCACCAGTAGTTGGCATACTGATAACGTTGCCTGAAGGATTCATAAAAGGGAGAATAAAGGAAAAGATTGTATAGGGTGCACCCTCCAAATCAGTTACCATTATTTTCTAGGCTCTCTGAGGGAGCCTATGAACTCCTTCACGGATAACCTGTCATTAGTCCTTACAGATGGAAATACCTGTCTTTGTTTTTCATGACAGGATCATCCTTAATAACTAAAATCTTCATGTGGTTCCAAAGCATGTGACATAATTTCTGACAGGGTTTGTATGTATTCAGTCAGTTTTGGTGACTAGGTGATAATTCCCAAAGTGTAATCAGTGGATCATTTATATTGAAATTGCCTGGGTGGCTTGATAAAAATTCAGATTTCTTTACATATTGAACTGCAATATCTGGGGAGTGGGATCATTGTGACTGCAGTTTTAGAAGCGAGAATCTCAGGTACTTCTTGTACTTGCTAAGGTTTTTAGAAACACTGATTTAAATTACAAAATAGTGCTTATTTTTTAACTGGATCCTCATATGTGCCTGAGGTTCTCCACCTGAGTGGAATCTTCTCACACTGCCATGTCCTCCTACTTCACGGATATGAACTGTCTGAGCCAGAAGCTTTGGTTAAGTTGAAAAACTGACTGATATAGAAGCTTGGTAGGGAGAAGATTCTGGGACCTTTGTAGACTCAAGTTTTGAGTTCTACAGCCCAGAGATAAAAAGCAGAAGGGGACTGTAACAGCTGATATGAATGGTAAGATTTCCTCAGACTCCATTAGCTGATCAAGAAAGTAACAACAGACCTTTGAGGTTTCAGTTAGGTCTGAGTCAGACTTTATGGTATGTAGGCCAAATCCAACCTACTGCCTGTTTCTATAAATACATATATGTTTATTAGAATACAACAATGCCCTTTCATTTACTTATTGTTTATGGCTGCTTCCATGCTACAATGGCAGAGTTAAGTAGTTTCAGTAGAGACTATCTGGCCAGTAAAGCCTAAAATATTTACTATCTGGCCCTTCACAGAATAATCTTACCAATTCCTGGTTGAGGATAATTTTATTCTAGGTGTAGTATCAGTTTAGAGGAATAGTTTTGTCTTATATTCATTGAAACATGAAAGCAATCCAAGATTTATTTGCTTGGTTCAAATAACACAGAGAACATAGGTGAGATTCAAGTGTTACTTCAGGGTCTCATTGTAAACCAGAATGATCTTCCATGAAAATGGATGCTAAATTTAATTTGTCATGGTATTTAATATTTAAAAAACTATGAAAGCAGATGAACTAGGAGTTTAAAAGTGTTCTAATTGGAACATTCAATTTTTTCAGTATGTTTCCCTCCTTTGGGTGGGGGTGGGTGTGTTACAAGGTTTGCTTATTCCAATGATCATGGGGCTCAGTTGCTCACTTTGAGTTGGAAAATTTATCAACACATCATGCCAGAGAGCTACAAAATCAGCCTCGGAATTTTCATCAATCAAGAGATTCTGTCAAAATTATTCCTAGTTTGCATTCTGGATTCCCGGGAAGAGATTTTCACAAGAAATTTAACACTATGATTATAGCACAGGCCCTCTGCTTAGCTACTGGGTGCAAATGGTTAGCTTTTCTATAAATATTTAATTTCATATTAATGGAAAGAGTAGAGAAATGTTTGATCCCATGAAATTTTGTAGTTAATAAGACAACTTTTTGCCACCATGTGAGTCATATCAACAGTTAAACCTGACCGTACTGTCACAAAGGTACCCAAGATTTACAGCTGAAAATAGCTGAAATTGTAACCATGACAATAGAAGACTTAAACCTGAATAAAATAAAAGTGTATATCTCTTGAGGGAAATCTACTCTATTTAACAAAGCCACATCATAAGGGTCTATATTTTGAGAAGTCCTCATTCCAAAATTATATGACTGTGTGCCATTGTGAGAAACTTGGATTATTACTTCTCATATTCAAGTCTTTTCATCCTGTTAAAGTAGGTTGAATTTAGTCATTTTATCAAAGAGTTCACTTTCCAATAGTGGACACTAAAATACTGCCAAATCAATTTAAATCGATCAGGAAGGGCATATGGTAACCCAAGTTTGACCTAGATTAAATGGTAAATTATGGAAATGAAAATAAAGAATTCTCTTGAAATTGTGAAAGTTAGATTTAAATTTTGAATAGTTAATACATTTTCTTGTTATTTTGGAAAGTAAAACAATATTCCTTACCTTGAAATTCTTAAATTATGTTTCCCCTACTGTGAGAAATAAAGGTCCAGAAAATATTATTTGGAGTAGAAGGAAGATGTGGTCCAGTGACCTGTTTTCCTATAATTAACCAAAGACATATTTTTCTCATTATGAAGAGTACAGTTGAAAAAAAATGTGTTTGTGAATAACGTGGGCATCTTAAAAACTAAGTGGTAAAGAAGCTACCCTTAAGACTAGAAGAAGACAAAACTCAAATCAACTTCTCTCCTAATCATCATACTTACACATTTGCCATTCATATTGTCCACAAACTGATCAGCAGGATCACAGAACAGACACTTCCAGTCTGTTAATCACTCAAATTTATTTTATTTATTTATATATTTTTAATTGAGGTATAATTGACATATAACTTTATATTACTTTCAGATGCACTACATAATGATTCAATATTTATATATATTACAAAATGATCAAATACATAAGTCTAGTTAACTTCCATCATTCCACTCCAGTTTTATTATTACTTAGTGCTTGTAAGATTAGTTTTAAATTTTGGAACAAGTGAAAAGAATTTATTTATGTGTATTTTCACTTAATTTTTTCCAGCTATTATTTAAAAAACAGCCGATCTATCAATTGACTTTTGTATAAATCCTCTAGACTAAAATCATCATAAATAACATGTGGTATACTTATTATATTTTATTTCTTCCTTAAAATAGAAAAATGCTAATATGTAGACCTATTGTTAAATCACGTTGATGTATTCCTCTTCCAAAGTGTTGAAATTAAGTAAAACAGGCTGTACGTGAATGCATCTGTATGGTATATCTGGAGACACATTGTCAGGAAAACAATGAGGTTTTCCTGACATCTGGGAAACTTGAGTTCATTTTAGCTTCATTAATGATGCATGTTTAGATATTGGACAAAACAGCTCCTGAATAACTCAATTATGCTACATATTAATGGTGATAACAATTCTCTTTCCAGGAAGGCAAAAGAATATGCCACTAAGCAGGCAAACCCTAGTAATTGTTTGAGTCAGAATTGCTTCCATTCAAATAGACAAATGTGCTTCCAGATAGCATTTCATTAATTCCCAATCAGTAAACCATTAACAGGGTGGAGGACATTATTATTAAATAATCCAAATCTTATAGTTTCATGAGACTTTTATTGCTTGTCCTTGTGATAAGCTTTATAATTATCCAGAAATAGAAAAGCTAAACTATATTCTGAATACATTAGTAAAGATACAAACTTATGACTCAACCAGTTAGGGAATGTTTGCCATTTTTCATTCAAATGTAAACATAAACTCTGGAAGCAATAAATTAATGTTCTTTAGCTTTCAGTGGTGTGGAAGAGTCATATTGTTTTATCAGTGAAGGTCTATTTTATGAGGGACTGGCATTGGCACATTTAAAATTATCAGCTTGTCTTATATTTGCTTCAACACAAGGACAACTGATTCTCAGGCACCAATTGTCATCTAACTTAAAAATACTGGAACAGAAAGTATTTTTAACATTTTGAAAGAAAGAATAATGTTCAGAATTTATTTATTTGAAATAGTTGCAGTCTTACTTGAAGGGTACTTTTTCCTGTATAATTAGTCTTATAATGTTTTATCTACACTTCCATTTGTTCAACCAACACACATTTATTGGCAATGAAGAAAAGAATAGCAAAACAGAATTCCTAATTTCATGTGCTTTAAATCTAACTATGACAAAACTCCTTCTTGAAAACACTTTCACCTACAACTGATCTTTAAAAAAATTATTTAATTTTTTAAAAGAATTGGGTCAGGTCTCAATATTTCCCTTTTTCCTACATTAAAAATATTCTTATAGGGACACAAATTTGACTATGTACAGAATGTAGTCTTTTTTAACTATTTGTAAAAATAATTATTGAAGGTTTGGATAGAAATATCTTTTGGCTCAAAGGATATTATTTCAAACAAATTAATCAGTATTGACTAGATCCAGCAAAGGATTCAGTTTTTTTCTAACCTTTTTAATTCAAATACAATATCCATATTCACAGTTTAGAAGGTTAATAGAATTTTCTTAACTAACACCATTTACATTGCATTAGATGGAGTTTGGATAATTTTTCTGCCATATGCTAGGTTAAATTGAGCTGCTTAAGCATGAGGTTATGTTGTATTTGTGACCAATTTCATAACAATACCTGAAGTACCTTGATGGGCATGCCTTCAGATGTGAATGAGCTAAAATGCCATGGTACCATAGAGGCCTCTGAGGTGACCTTTTATGATATACTTCTAGGCTATTCTTCAGAACTATGGATTGCTCTTACTTTTTTCTTGGGAAATCTCTTTAAGAATTTCTGAGCTCTCATAAAAATGCTCAGAAATCTGGAAGGGCTTGCTTGATCCTTTTCCCAAGAATTGCCACTCTTACTACACTTTCTATCCCTTGAGAATCCACTTTTCTTTGTTTGCACCAAGGCCTCTATTCATTCATTCTTGTCAAACTTACAACTCTTACTGCTGACTTCTTACTCTCTACTAACTTTACATATTTTCTATCGTATCCCTTATTTTTCCTACTTATTTCTTTCTCCATGGCTCTTAATTTTGGTTATTATGGGACTTCGTCTATGATCTTGACCAGTCAATGATAATGCAGCTTACCACTTTTCTGTTGAAACAGTTATTGCATTGTCTATATTTTTCTAATATTATCACCATAAGTATTTTATATCAAAATAAATAATGTGTTTACAATATCACAAGGTGATTTCAACTATCTCAATGTGTTCATTGATGATAATTCTGTTAGATATGAGCAAATTATCACAGTAACAGGGAAGTAACATATTTTACAGATAAGTCAACTGAAACACAAAGAGACTGAATATACAAGAAGAATCTGAGATCTTTCCAAATCCTGTGGTCACTGAGCATTACCACGTCTCTACTAATATTTTTGGCACGTTTTTCCATGTCTCCCCCAACAGCTGAAATTCCTTTCATCCATCAAGTCTGGCTGAAAATGTTTTCTCATCTATGAAGTGTTCTGTGAACTATTCAAGCAGAAAGAATTGTTCTTTCTTTGGGGTATTTTCCAGCTTCTAGGAGAGAAGGTTTTATATTGTATTATATTTAGTTGTATATGGCTCTGCATCTACTTTATTGGGAATTCTATGAGAGTGAGCAGCCTGACTTCTTTATACTTATATCCCAAGTCTTTAACACAGAGCTAGAAACTTAATAATTATTAATTTACTTGAACTTATTTTAAAAAAATGCATCTAGATTTAAGGTTATCTCCAAGGGCCAGGGATGCCTAAGAAACAGGGACGTGGGTGTAAATGTATTTGTATTAGCTAAAAGATTGCTCATTTTTTTCTAAAGCACTCTATTTCTCTTAATTGTATGAAATAGTTGAATTTGAGTATAAATATGGAATATTCACTAGAGAGAATTAAACCTATCAATCACTTAAAACAAATATGGCCTTTGTAAAGACTTAATCACCACAGGCTTCAAATCTCACACAGATAGCTTAATTTAAAATCAGTAAACTATTTTAAATCAAATCTTCCAGATATCATGTAGTCCTTGCCTTAAAATCTACAAAACCTAGTTATGATTAATGGCATTTTTATGAATCCCAAATCTCATTACTGAGTATTGCTGAATTTACTTTCAGTTCAATGTTTAAGTATAGTCAGATTACAACTATTCAATGATTCCTTACAACTTGTGGCAAATCATTATTACTTCCTTCTATTGCTATTGTAATATTAATCATAATGAATTCCTTTGAAATTCAGTGGAGCAGTAACATATTATTCCTTATGCATTTCCACTATAAATTATCTCTAGTGAAATAACTGCTTAAGAACTATTATTAAGTTACTACATAACACCTGCAGAATCATAATCAGACCAAGGAATTTATTCCAAATGAAGTTACTATGACCAGTTCTACTGGAAATGGAAGTCAGATAAATGAAAAAAAGATAATAAATCCTAAAAATAAAATATTTCTAAATAGTGTAAGATTATTAAATTTCCTCTGCAAATATGTCCAGTAGACTTTAATGAAAAAAGATTAAAATGCAAAGAATTGGGCTTGTCACATTACAAACCCAAGAGAGTTCAGTCATGTAGATTATACATATCTCTAGTCTAATTAAATGGTGAAAAAGATTTATGGGTACAATAGGAACATAGCCTCAAGGTATATTTGTCATCTCCTCTGTCTGTAAAATTTTCTGCTCACAGTAACAGGAAGTAATGAGGGCAGGAAGAAACAAAGGACAGCCCTATCCCTTTTGCCATTGAATAGATTTGTGCTGGTGTTTACTTGCTGTTGCTGTGCAACTTGCAGCTCTCACAGTATTTGGAGTTCTCTATCTTAAGTCAAAGTTTCCTTCCTCTCTATCTTGTGAATAAAATAGGTTGAGGATC
Organism: Balaenoptera musculus; assembly: GCF_009873245.2. Classification (NCBI taxonomy): domain Eukaryota; kingdom Metazoa; phylum Chordata; class Mammalia; order Artiodactyla; family Balaenopteridae; genus Balaenoptera; species Balaenoptera musculus. Next base: position 23,433,914 of record NC_045797.1, read on the forward strand.
TGCAAAAAGAGAAAACTGCAGAAATCAACTGATAGTACATAATTTTAAAACATTCTCCAGTCCAAGGCATGAGGGAGGAAGATCAAGTTATCTGGGCAGCTCATAATTTTTTTTTTTCTTTTTTTTAATCTGAGGAGTCACATTGAAATTCCTTTCTTTTGTTTGGTCATTTCTAAGAAGCTAGCGTAAGCATACCTATTCTCTCAAACCTAAGAATAAAAAGGAAGGCATAAATGACAGGCATAAATGACATTGTGATTAGTGGTTGTATTGTATTCATTACAACTTCTACTCCTCTCTAATGGGCAGCTGCCCTCTAAAGTAAGTTGTCAAAATTAGAATGCTGTTTGTATGTGTGTATGTGTCTGCATGCTTGCATGCATGAGTGCGTACAAATGTCTATCAATTTGTCCATGTGTCTGTGTGAAGATGTCTCATTTCTGTTTTATCTGTAAATTGATTGCTTGAACATGCAAGCATGAATTAGATAAGATGGGGTGAGGCACTAAGTTAGGCATGAATCTGACTTTATAAAACAAGTCATAATTCCTACATTATTATACTTAATTTATAATGACCATTCCTTGGAAGAATCTGACTTCAAATCCAGGCATGTTCACTTTACTGGATCTGTTCTTCTAGGCAAGTTGTGTATCCTATCTAATTTGTTAATGTCTTTTTCATTTCTACAATGGGGAGGCTACTAGTAACAGTACTATTATGAGGCTTGAAAGAGATAAGGCATAAAGTACCTCACTGTAGCCTCAGGATCACTGAATGAATTCAATAACTATTAGTTCTACTTCTGCTGCTACTTATTATTATCAGCTTACTCTCTTATTCCTCCTGATTGATTTTCAGTTGACAAGTGCATTAACATGTTAAGAATTTCATTTTTTCCATCTCAAATCTCAATATTTCCTTGAAATTCCCAGATCAAGAACTGAGAATTCAAAACCCCGTCCCTTAATACAAAACTGGTGATTCCATCACACTTATGAATTAAGTTTTATTTATCATTCCAACCATTTTATCATTATCTAAACATGTCATCTTTCAGGACTTCCTGGTGATATTATAATCTTTTTAAAAGATTATAATAAAAGAAAGGAACTTAACATTTGTTCTCTTCCTCACCTGTATATGCCAGGTATACCTTATTTGGCAGAAAGCACATACTTTGAGTAATGGCTCATAAATAAATCCATGTATATTGAATGATGATTCAAGTGATATTTAAAAATTTCAATGAAACTTTAGAGGAAAAATTAACTTCTCCTTTTTATATTGTATAATTTTGAAGATTATAGACAAAATTCTTACTGTAGTATGCATTAGCAAAACATTTAACATTTGTTACATGCCTACTGGGCTGCTGAAACTGGCCAGGCTTTATGTATTCTGTTGCATTTATTTCTTCAATGAAGCCAGCAATGCATACATTATTATCTCAATTTTAAAGAAAAAAATTGTAGTTCAGAAATAATAACTTGTAAGTTCACTAAGTATTAGGAAGTGATAAAGGTATCCAATGTGCATGATTTTTAGTGTATGTTTTTAGGACTATACTGCTAAGATTTTTTTCAAATACTGAAGTCTTATCTGTGCTTTTATATACAGCCTTATTTCCAAACACATAAGAACACTGGACATCATCTTTCCATGCAACTGAGAATAGTTTTTCTATTTTTCATATATTTACTGTGATTTGAATTTGCCTTTATAGTTATGTCTTAGTCTGTTAGGGCTGCTGTAGTAAATACTGTAGATTGGTGCCTTAGAAACAACAGAGGTTTATTTCTCACAGTTCTGGAAGAAGTCCAAGATAGGAAGTCCAAGATAAAGGCACCAGACTTGATGTCTGGTGAGAACCTGCTTTCTGGTTCATAGACCACACTCTTCTCACTGTGCTATCACATGGTAGAACAGAGGTAGCTCTCTGGCATCTCTTTTATAAGGGCACTAATCACATTCGTGAAGGCTCCCTCCTCATGACCTCCAAATACCATCACATTGGGAGTTAAGTTTCAACATACCAATTTTGGGAGACACAAATATTTAGTCTGTACCAAGTTATAAAGATAATGCAAACTAAAATATAAATGTATAAATTTATGAACATATGCTTATATCAATCCCACTGAACATAATTAAAAATGTGATTTCCTTGTAGTATTTACTCCCCAGAAGGTTTTCAACCATCTTTTTTTTTTTTTTTTTTTTTTTTTTTATTTTATTTATTTATTTATTTATTTATGGCTGTGTTGGGTCTTCGTTTCTGTGCGAGGGCTTTCTCCAGTTGCGGCAAGCGGGGGCCACTCTTCATCGCGGTGCGCGGGCCTCTCACCACCGCGGCCTCTCTCGTTGCGGAGCACAGGCTCCAGACGCGCAGGCTCAGCAGTTGTGGCTCACGGGCCCAGTTGCTCCGCGGCATGTGGGATCCTCCCAGACCAGGGCTCGAACCCGTGTCCCCTGCACTGGCAGGCAGACTCCCAACCACTGCGCCACGAGGGAAGCCCTCAACCATCTTTTAGGAAAGTATTTAGGTGTAAGGAAATAACTGGCTTCTAAGTTGTTACCCATGGAGTCAAGATGCAATGGGCCTACATTTAGAAAACATGACAAAATGCTGCACTTTAAAGACACTGCACTGAGATTTCAAGTATAAGTTGTTTAAAAAGTTTAATTACTATTATTATTATTAAGAGAAACCTTAAGTTTTTTAAGAGAAATTGAGTGGAAAACAAGCATGAGAAAGGATATATGAATTTCTTACCACAATTTCTCAATTGTGGATACAATTATGGTTGCATATTTGAATGAAATAAAAGTAAAAGAAAAAACAGTTTTGTTGTTGTGAATTTTTAAAAAACCACCTTCCATAATGCTTCTTTGAAAAAAAATACACATTTTTTCACTCAAAATATGATTGCTCGACATGTTTCATTTTTTTATCCCAAATGTCTCCCACATATATTAATCAAAATTTTACTGTTTTTCTGTTCTCTTTGTTCTTGAAGTTCATTATAAGACTTTAAAAAAAGATTGCATTAAAGATATGCAGATCTTTTTTTCAGTGCCCAATAGGTTAAAAATCTTTGTAATCAAATGCTGCTTCTAATTCTATGAAGAGTTATTTAATAATTTGTATTACACCTTGGATCCTCTTTCTGCCACCAACTGCACTGTACATTTGCCACAGCAGTTGACGTTTCATTTTCACCAATATTGCCCCATGCCTTAATGGGCCATTTTCAATCTGCTAAAATAAAACATCATACATTTTATTATTGTGACATTTTCACAGCAAATTTTTCTGCACTGAAGAAGTTGTTACTCTGAGACCAATCAGTATACATTAAAGTGAATCTACTTTCCTCAGGAAAATATAAAAAGTGTCATTTAGATATCCTAGTTGCTTTATCTTATGAACAATTCCTTGGAGTTGAAGTTACTTGCATATTCTATCTTTTTTTTTTTTTTTTTTTACAAAGATAAAAGGGAAACTATTAAGTAGTTATTTTGGTTAAGATTCTCCTTTAGGTAATTACGTTTCATTTTATAGATGTCATAATGTCTTGCTATTTACTCTACCCATGACCTTAAACAAAACACAACTATCCTAAACCTGAATTAGGATTTTCAAATCCTTAAATCTGGGTCCTGACTCCACAGGTGATTTCTAAATTCCACAAACTATGTGCCCTTTTATAGGAGTCCTGAACTCCTGCAACAACCTTCCAAGTAAGCTCGGTAGAAACCCCATAATTTGCCATCTCCTTTCTTATATCTGAGCTGAAGAACACTCATTAATGTCCCCAGTGAATACAGACTTACACCTTTAAAAATACATAACTTTGATTATCTCTTCATTCATTGTGAATATCTTTTTACTTGCCTTTGGTGAAATTCCTGTCTGGTGTTCTAAAATATACTCTGAGAACACCTGGAAGAACACTTCTCAGTTTACTAACTGAATATCCTATAACCATAATTAAATTTTCAGTAGATAAGTACGACTATAGTTTTAGAACAAAATTGAAAACAATAGCATTGAGCTATTTTATCTTCATTTGTCTCCCACTAATTCTTATCTGTAGGTGAATGTATGCATACATGATTCATAATAAGGCGTGTTCTTTCATTGTCATAAACAATGTATTCTCTTCTTTTCCTTCATTCATTATTTATTGGGTGATTACTACTTCTCAGGCATTGGGAAAATCACTGGAGATGTAGCTGGGAACAAAGCAGTTATGTCCCATCTGAGAGCTTTCAGTGTTTTTGAACAAATAAACAAGTAGATAGAGAATTCAATACAATGTGTGAGTACTGTGAGAAGGGAGGTATAGTCCCATAAGAGTCCCTAAGAAGAAATTTCATCTGGATTTAAGTGCCAGGGAAGGCTGCCTTGAGGAGGTGGCATGAAAGTATGAGTCAGGAGTAGGAAAAAGAGGTATTAGGAACTCTGACTCACAAAGTGGTGATAGCATGTTCAAAGAGTTAAGACCATACATGAAACAGAATGAAGGCTTGTGTGACTGGAACTTATAGGGGAGAAGAGAAATGAGACCTAAGAGACAAGTAGCCAATCTTAAAGGGCATCAGAGACCACATTAGCATTTAGGTTAAAGAGTGATGAGATCATATGTTCTTTTGATGATTCAGTATAGAACTTGGATTGATGACAAATAAGACTGAAATCAGGGAGATCAATGATGAAGCTATAGGAATAGTCCAGGAAAGATAAGATGGTGGTACTAGGGTAGTGGACCTGAGTATGAAAAGATACAGGAGATGTATAAGAGGGGAAGCTATCAGACTCCTGGTGTGTGGGATTGTGTGTGAAAGAAGAAGACAAGCAAGACATTAAAGTTGATGCTTATGCTTTTGGCTTAAAAGAACAAATGTGTGTCAGTGCCATTTATTGAAGTACATAATAGAGGAGAAGAAGTAGATCTGAGACAAAAGTAATATGTTCATTTTGTGGTGTTTTGAAGACTAGATTCCTGCAGGGTATACAATTGAAGCCAACCAGAAGGCAGTGGGATATAGAAGTCTGGAGCTCACAAGAGCAGTAGAGCAGAATTCAATTGTTATGGATAGAAGAATAAATTGTAATGAGGAAGTATAGACCATAAATAAATGTAAACACCTCTTCATGTCATGATTACTGTTTCCAATGAATCTTTTAAGTGATACACAAAACTAGCTGCATATTAATCTCCTAGGGAGCTTTGAAAAATATTGATATTTTGTCCTGGTCACAGAAAAATCAAATCAGAATCTGGGGATTTGAGGGTTTCATAATCCAGAGATTGGTGTGTTATAACAGCTTTACAGGAATTCTAACATGAAGACAGAACTAAAATCTACTGATTATAACTTTATGGTATATTTGTAATTCTCAAAATTTTATTACCTATCAAAGGGAAAGGACCAGTAGACATATAGTTTATGACAAATGATATGTGATTTAGAACTACTTATTGCAACATGTAGTTTTAATCATTGGCAATATTAATTACCTACATTTACAAAATACTATGTTATTTCATGGATACATTCATCTTGGAACTAGAAAACCCTGAGACAGAAATTAATATATATTTAGTACCTAGTACTCCCCACACTCTTATTAAGAGTTTTATATAAATTATGTCATGTAGTAAAAAAATTAAAAACCTATAACTACCCTGTACTATTGAAATAAAAATCTCTTGATCCTAGGGGTTTCTTACTTGCCCAAGGTCCCATTATAAATATATTAACAGGTAGACCCAGTGTTCATAAGCCCTATTGGGCACATTATTTTTATAATGCAAATTTATACATTTCCTTCTTTTTCTGGCTGAAACTCTGTTTGAGATTGTTTTTATAACAAAGAAGAGTTAGCACAGAGATTTAAGCATTAGAAATATGTATTCTTTTGTCTGTTCTCCTTGGGGGCAAAACACCAGTTATCTCTAAATCATAATACTCTTTCACCTGACTCTTAGTTGAATGTATTTGGAATGTTTAATATAAACAGCCATTTTTGCCTGAAAATTAATCAAATATGATTCAATGTATGAAACATATAGTATATGTACATCCTGCTAGTGAATGCAGCCCGTGAAACAACTTTTTCTTCTTTTTTAAATTTTTCCTTCTTTTTTTGATCTTATTTCTGAAATAATATTTTGCATACATTTTTATTTATCTTCTCCTGCATTGTGCTTTACCTTATTTTTCATTCCTTCCTTATATTCCATGAAAAAACAAATAAAACTCCAGACATAAAGTTAAGAAAAAAAAAAAAAAAAAACACAGCTATGAGAATCAACCTCGGCTCTAGGGAAAACTAAGTGGTAAGAAGTCAGTAGGTAGTGAAATGCTGTATGAAGCTTGACTTGCTAGACTTGTATAAGAAGAGAGAAAGAAAAAGGACTCTAATTGAAAGGATGATTTTTGCTAGAGCTGGGGTATTAGATTTAAATTCTGGACATAAAAAATAAGGGGATCCAGGTTAGCACAGTGTAAGGAGGGTGAGTGGAGATTTACACTGCATACCCTCTTCAGGAACTCTCTTCCTGAGGTCTAGAAAACAAATATAATCTGGAACCTGTACATCTAAACAAGAAACAGAGTAGTCGAAGAACCAACCCTATTTTGGCATTGAAATAATGAATAATTGTCAGTAACGTGTTCATTTGAATATAACAATCAATGGTATCAATCAATTATATATGGGGAAATGACCCATGATTTTTTTTTCCTAAATCTGCTGCAAAATGCTAAGAATTATTGATGATTTCTGGCCAGTTAGAAGCCACTGAATACAGATTCATTAAAAGGATATCACTTAAAAATCAGACCATCTGCAACTATCTGAAATACCTGTAATTACTTTGGATAAAATTTGTTCCACAGTTTTATGGTCAGAAGAAAATTTGTCATTTAATATAGGAGAGAAACACAGCATCTGTCAGAACAGTGGCAAAATATTATTTTTATTCTTTGAATACCAAGACAGGGCCAGTAGATATTTACCAAAAATGTATTTTATCTTCCATAACATGACTATACCACTGGGAGAGAGCTATCTTTCGTCAGTGGAATATGAGCAGAAGTGAAACATGAAATTTTCTGATTTTTAAGGTGCAGGTATGTCTTCACTATTTTTCCCTCATTTGATGTTGAATGTGGATTACAAGACCATAGAGCATTTGATGAAAGCAATCTGAATTCATGAATCTTCATGCAGAGGAAAGTACCCAGGAAAAACTGCACTGAAACGTTGTCTGAGTTAGAGATTTCTACTGTGTTATCTAAAATTTAAAGTTTGTTAATGCACTCTAAAAGTAAGATCACCAGAATTTTTCCAATAAAAAGTGACCAGTTAAAAAATTGCTAGAAGGTATTATCCTCTGTTCTAGTAAATATAGAAGTTTTTGAAGTATGAATGTTCATCTAGAAAGTGGAATATGTGGGGAGTTTCTAGATTCTACAGAATGTTTATGTTGTTCTGTCACAAATCTCAGAAACAACTCGTCATAAATAAAATCACTTACTCTGATTTAGCTTTTCCTGCTCTTTTGTTAGTGGCATGTCACTCCTATGTTGTCACTTACCATGTCTTATATCTGGGTTTTTATTGTTCGTTGTTTTGTTCTGAGTCTCCTTTTCATTAGCTATCAAAAAGCATCATCATTAGTGGGTTGAAATAAATAAAGAAATATAAGTTATCTATGAGGTTCTATAATCCATGGGCCTGATGGAAAATTTTTCAGAGAAGACCACATATGTATCATTCCTGAAATTTATCCTAACACAACTATTACAACACAAGTCTCTTTGTGGAGATGTAGATTCAGAGGACAGCAAGGAAGGAACATTTTATTCTTTGTTTCCATGTCGGCCTAAATCTCAGACCTGAGTGAACTGAGTTGGACTCTATAGATATGCAAAAACTCTTGTGTTGAGAAGGTAGGCCTGAGATTTTAACTCCAATAGATTTAATGGATTCCTTAGTTCTTTTTTCCTCTAAATTTTATCTATAAAACTCTCTTACTATTTTGATGGCAAGAAAAAGTCTAAGGCAAAAGAAGAAGAAAGTGCATATTTTCCCTAATGTTTACTGCAGGGTTGATCTAAATTATCTGTCGCAGGCCTTAAGAAAGAAGCATATCCCAGAAAGCAGGGAGACTCAAGGCCTTTGATTATCCCATATTCCAGCTAGGACAGAGATAATGACAATGAAACAAAGAGCTTGAATACATTAGATCTTTACTAGATCTTAAAAGCTCTTCATCTAGAATTGGAATATAATCAACATCCTTGACAATGATCCTATGTTATTAATATTTCTACTTTTGAGTGGAGAGGCATCAGGGAATGAAGTGACCAGGATTCAAGAGCCTTGAGTTTTTCATAGAAGTCAGCAGGTATCAGGTAATAATCATAACAGAATAGTATAATTATCATTATTATTGTCATTATTATTATTATCATAATGATCAATAGCATTATACATACCTTTTGTGTTCTCTTTATGCACTAGACACTATGCTTAAGGTTACAAATAAATTATTTCCAGTGAACCACATGTGCAAATTGAGGCCAGATGTATTATATGCCCAATGCCTAAAATATATGAACTCTATTATTTAGAAGGTATATTACATCTTACATTTCTTCTGGATTCATGCCTAAATGAGTAGGATGCCAGAAGTCTTAACACAAAATATGTAAGAATATTACCTTAACTGTATAAGTACTTAATTTTCCATATATAAACTTAAGAATAAATTTGCATAAACACATTCACATATATATTTAATATTTAAACAAGTTTATTTTAATAGTTTATCCTATAGAAATCAAGAGAAAATATATGAAATATTAATTATGACTGAATAATGATCTACTTGAATTCAATGTTAATGCAAAGTGAAATAAATTCATAAGTGAACCTCTAGGGGAATCCAAAAAGGCATAAAATTCATATCTGGAAATGACTTAACATATTGTATAGCTCATGATTTCTAGATAAACTGAAGATAAGAAGTTAAATGTTTTCACAATGTCACAAATATATGAAAAGGCACCAGATTTCCATATTCCCTGTCAAATATTCCTTTGACCACACACACATAAATAAAAAATGGATATGTTACATAACCCCACAATTCAATGAAGACAAGTGGGAGGTGAGTCCTTCGTTACTTGAGTGGTCTATTGCAATTAAATTTGATTTTTATAATACCAAGAGGATAGTTTTAGGAATATTTGTTTTTATAAAACAAATAATACTTCTTCATTAATACTATACTTAAGTAAATTTAATTTGTATTTTTTTCTGTTTTTTAACTTTCAAAATGCTTGGAATTTCTTCACAGAATGTTCACGTCATCACTGATAGAAGGCAGCTATTATACGAATATCTCTAAAATACTTGAATAGACCAAATGACAGTCTGTATCAGAAATAACCATATGATACCACTAGACTATTAATACACTTGGAGTCCAGGGAATAATACAAAGATTTATACACTCTTCCTCTGTGGTTGCTTTTTATTCTTAGCTGAGTTAGTTTAACATCGGCACTAAAATTTCCCTCACCCTTGTCTTTGGTCAGCATGTCTTATTCACTCCAACACCTGGCTTCATCTTTTCATCTCGCTATCAATTTCATTCTATTTCATACTGTCACTCCTTCAATCTCGTTCTGGCTCAAACCCTTGGCTCATCCAAATTGTAAACCCTACATCTAATATGAAATGATATCTCTCTTAACATGGTTCATGTGACTGAATTTTAATGCATTATTTTGCTCAAAGACAGCATTCCTACAAAGAGTGAGGATGGAAAAAGGGCAGTGGGAAAGAATAGAGTACAGAAATGTTATTCATCACCTCCCTTGTTAAAGGATATATAGGTTGATTCCAAGTTTTCTTGAATAGAATTTCTTAGATGATAATCTGTTTTCTCTACTATTAGCATAATAGAAATGTGTCATCCTCATAGGGTCTGTGTCACAAATAATTTTACAGAGCAAGAATGCCAAAGCTGTGCTTAACCAACAGTTGTTGCCAACAGATCCTCCAAATATTCTTCATAGACAAAGATGTTTCTATAGAGAATAATTTTACTACAAAGAATAACAAACAATTGAATGCTAAATCTGCTTTGCTCCTTTGCTTTCCCCAGGCATTTCTTTGCTGGAATCCTCTGTGATACATAAAATTAGAAGATAGGACTGTATATACACACTTTAAAAAATAAAAAGAACACAGGATGAAAATAAGATCTTTTATGATATAGATAAATAAAATATGAATAATTTAAAACATTTTATTTGCTTTCCCTATTAATTTTTTCAGATATAATATTATAAAAACACTAATGTCTTTCAAAAATAACTTTCCATAATAGCCTTCCTGCTTGCGTATAACTACGATCAACAGAACAGCATTATAAGTACTCTTCCTAAAAAACAAAACAAAACAAAACCCACTTAGCTTTTAAATCTAAAGTTGTTTGAACAATTGTTTAAAAATGAGGGAAAATGTTAGATACAAATTCTACATCACACAAAATGTAGTATCTCATTTTACTCAGTGAGGCTCATTAAAATCTAGTTCATTAATTCTCATATGCAAACATACCATGTGTCAAATCACATCTCCCAAAACATAACTACAAACAATAAAAAGCAGTTATGAAGAAGCTCTTTCTAATGAAATTATGTGATCCATAATCAGGAAAATTGTTCTAAAACTGTCATTACAATTTGAGATATACTTTTTTACAATAATTTATATTCTTTTGTCTCTGAAATTAAGAAATGTCACAATAGATTTGTCCCAATTTCTAAAATATGATCTGTATGATTCTTTGCCAAATACTTAAGTTTGCCAGGCAGTTAGGGCCAAATGAAGCTTTTTTTTTTGTTTTGAATTTTTTAATTTAATTTAATTTATTTTTTTATACAGCAGGTTCTTATTAGTTATCCATTTTATACATATTAGTGTATATATGTTAATCCCAACCTCCCAATTCATCACACACACAACCCTACCCCCAGTCACTTTCTCCCCTTGGTGTCCATATGTTTGTTCTCTACACCTGTGTCAGGACTAATCTTTGTACTCTCTCTGGACTTGCCAATTAGATGGAATTAGAACTAAGGAATGTCAGAGAAAAAAATCAAAGCTGTTGAAACGAACTGATGAAATGCAGCCATGAGCCAACAGAAATTTTCTTTACCAGAAATTATTTTAAAAAAACACAAATTGGGATGAAAAGTTTATTATTGGATATTTAAAAAATTCTGGGGAGGGAAAACACTCAGGAGAATCTTAATGAAGCAGAGCCAAAGCTCCCAAATGTTAAACAAAATCAACATTACTTTATTGCTTATAAGCGATACTTTGATTCAGTGATTTACTCAAGTGTCATTAGAGCTTATGCATTTTTTACAATATGCAGTGATTGATAAAATCCACCTATTATCTTGCATAATGCCTTAATTAAATCTATTGATAGATACACCTATCATCTTGCATAATGCCTTAATTAAAATAAAAGGATTATTTGATGCCTAAACAAAATCAAGTTAAAAAAAATGAAAGTTCCATCCAAAGATCAGAATGACCACCACACTGGTTCTTTGTCACTTTTTCTATCATACCAATATAGGGAAAACTGTTATCAAAATGTTATGCTAAGTGTCTTTCACTAGAACTTCCTAGATACTCCATTCCCCCCTTGTCTTATAGCTAGATTAACGAGATTTTGATTTGCATCAGCTGATCACCTTCACGAATATTTTTATGCACATGTTAACTCAACACAGATTTAGTGAGCATCTGCTTTTTGTGATTCACACTACAGCTCACCTGTTTTCCAAAGGAAGCAGTGTGTACTGGAACTAGCTTTCACCAGCTTACAAAATCTATTCTGTGCATCCCTTTCCACCTCCATGCTCAGTGCTATCATATTGATACCTTGAAATTGGCTATGGTGGGAATATTTACTCTCAAAAAAATGGCAGCTGCTACAGATTGAGGCCTTTCTTGGCCTGGACAACTGGTTGTTAAATGTTTATCAGCATATCACTAAATGTATGTCTTGTAACTGTTTGAAAAATGTACACTAATTTGAATTTTACTGATAAGACATCCAAGATTCCAATATGTTAGCTGGCTTACACCTCATCACATGACTGTCATGTGTGTAATTGGATAGAAATGCAGGTTTTTTGACTTAAACTCAATTATTTTTTCACCCTTCTCCAGGGTTGTTATTCTGTATCACTAAATAATTGTATTCCAATATTGTTTATCTGTGTGATAAAGGTGCATATGCGTGCACACATATATATATACGCACATACATATATATATATTACACGCTCTAATGGATTAATTATCATGGTTAGCATAATTAAATGCTAGTGATATTTTTGAAGGAACTCTGAGTGACAAGGACAAAAATCCAAGTTTGTTGAAATCCTCATGAGATTTTTCTGCATAGTGCTCTATTTTCATTTAATGTAGAATCTTGCTTTGAGAACTGGAGTCCTGATGCAAGGTGAACACTGGTAAATCAATTGATGAATGCTGTCGGCATCTTGGCCACTGACCTGAAGATGTTATTTCTCAGCATAGAAGTACCTGTGTAGGGCAGACTATTACCAATATATTTTAAATTTCTACCTTTAATATCCAAGTAGAGTAGGAAAGGGAAAAATGTAAATTTGGAGTGAAGGGTTAAACGTTTCATCAACTTTCCCAGGAATGTCATGGCTGCCTCTAAAGTTAGTATTTCTAGGTGTACTAACAAATACCCAGCAGGAACAATTCATTGATTCTGACACTAGTGCTTTGTTCAGAAATTTCTCCCTCTTTATTTATTTAAATCATCAGTCTCTGATCCAGTCAACACCTTGTAAATGAAGAGAGACTTATCTGGCAGCTTTCAATCAGTATAATAGCTACTGCTAGTACACCAATGGGTCAAACCCTGCATATTTTTATTTCAAAGCATGATATCCTAAAATTGTGCAATCATTAATACCAGAGGCTAATTTTAGTAACAAATTCTAAAAAATTAATAAGCACTTCTTTTACATACCTCAATTCTATTTATCATCCTCTAATTACTCTAGGTAAATATGCAAAATTTGATTCTTACTCTAGTACTAGAAATATGAGCAAATTTTGGAAAAGCAGCTATTTATAGAATACTGTGAGCATAAAAAGAACGCCTAATTTTGGATACAGAAAAAATATTTTTAATATGTAGTAATTGGCAGGTTTACAATAGTAGAATGGGATAACGTACAATTCTATTGCTTAAGAAAGCATATCTTTCTAAGTGACTACTTACAGTGATTACTTTGATATGAAATTCAGATGAAAGGAATTGATGTTATTTCACAGATTTTCAAAATGTGCTATTTAGATGTATTTATTGTCATTTATCATAAGTTGACTTACTGTTGCATTCAATGTTATTTGTCTTATTGGCTAAGTCCTGTGTCCACAAAATTAGGATTTGAGGAATTGAAGAAAATGCAGGTATTTCAAATTATTTTCCTATACGCACTTCAACTGAATGTGTAAAATTCCATCATTTGAAATTAATTTCTTTAAGGCAAGCATTTTCCTGTCTTATGTATGTATATACACATATGCATATATGTATATGTATATAGACAGAATGCACATGTGGTGTGTGTATATCCTCCTGCTCTTCTGAAGTACAGGGTTCCTATGAAAACTTTTGTTAAGCCAAATGATTTAAAATGAAGAAGCAATTTTCTTTTTCGTAGAGGTGAGAATCTTTTTTCAGATTTCTTTTGGTTCGCAAAAACAGGTACTAATGTAGGTCTTTTGTAAAAGCAAAATGACATAACACAAACTTTCTAAAAGAGGGCAATACCTGTATAGTATATGTATGTGTGTAATGTGTGTGTATGTATTTATTTTCCTCAAAAGGCAAACACTCCAGGGGATTAATACAGTGAGTCACCAACACATTAATATGAATTCACTCACTTCCTCCACCATCACTACTCTCAGAAATAACTTACAGCTTTCCTTTCTGATAGTGAATACGCCATTTTACAAAAATAATAAAGCTAAAAGAAGTTGTTGGAAAAAAGCTTCATCTACTTTAAAATTTACTAGTGGAAAATTCTGGCTATATCTGCCTGAGGCAGATTTTAAAGGGTTATCAGAAAGTGATAAGCTTTTCAGACCTGGTAGTGAACTTTGATATTATTCTGGACAATGGCTTTGCATTTACAAATGAGACAAGTGAGGTCCAGCGTACATACTGAATACAAAAGAAGGATGTTCCCCTCCTTCCTTTAAGGATAATTCCTTGCGCCCACTACTTCTACTCACATTCCTTTGTCACAGTTTAATACAGTGGTCACACCTAGCTATGATGAAGACAGGGGAATATCTTTATTATGGGTAGCTTGGTGTCAGATATAAGTTGGAGATTTTATTTCTAAGAGAAAGAGTGGATAAGAGTTATCAGTGGGGGACAACAATTCTCTCTCATCAGTTTGTACTTTGATCACCGAGATAATGTTCAGAGCCCTTCTCATATATGAACATATTTTCTCCCTCCCTAAAGGCAATATCATCAAGGTTTCAGTTAATTCATGTTTTCAGCTCAAAGTCCAACCACTTGGGATGTG